>NC_081290.1:66015000-67265000 GCF_030435805.1 Mustela lutreola | reverse complement strand
CCAGGACCTGTGGCTTGATATGTTTTACAACTTGTGTCTGATAAAGTGCTGGCCTCAAGAGTTCCCTCCTGGTGGCAGCTCGCAGACAGATACTGTTGTCAGCCCAGCGGTCCTGGGCTTCCATCTGCAGAACCCTCAGAATTGTGCATTCGGAAGAAGCGGCTGCTTTAGTAGATTATCTCCAAATTAGGAAAGAAATTTATAAAAATGTTAACTGCTACTGTGGCTCGGTAGAAAGGTACTTATTGATTTTTAATTTTTTAATTATTTTTTATTTTTAAATTTAATTTTTAAATTTAATTAATTCTCTTCAGTTTAGGGGTTTTATTTTATACATTCTCATTGTTTTTTTGTGTGTGTGTCTGTGGGATAGCTTAAAAAGAGATATTGTTTCTATAGTTTCCTCTGATTATAAAAATAATGCAAGCTCATTTGCGTTATATACTGAATTCCTGGAAAAAAGGACAGAGCAGTCTGCTCTAGAGTCCCCCAAGCCAGGTGTCGCCTCTACTTAGATGGTTGCTTTTGCCCAGCATGTGGGCATGGACAATGAGTTGTCTTAGGGCTCCTGAGAGGAGGTGCCACTATGTGCGCTCTGCCACCTGCTGGTTGTGTAAGCTCCCTGCCTTCTATCCAGGCGGGCTGCGCCGTTCAGCTAAGTGATGAACTTGGTGATTAGCTGGGTGGGTACGTGGGAGACACAGTGCTAGTGCAGAGTAAGTTTTGAGTAAATGCTGGGATTTTGGGGCTCTTAACTGATGACTTTGTGACTCGACGCTGTCTGTGCCAGTGCTCCTTTGTGGTGAGTGAGGTGAAGGCACCTCTCACGGGATATTGAGAAGATGGTGGTTGTAGCCATGGCCGGGTGGGCGCTGATCGCAGCTCAGCTCGCTGATGGCAGTTCTGTGGAGGGCCGTATGTGGGCGGGTCACGGGTGAGCGGTGACTCTCTCTTCTCCATGCAGGCTCTGCGAGAGGGACCCTTACCAGCTGTACCAGCGGCTGGAACAACAAGCCAGAGAGTATGTGCTGGAGATGAAGGTCCGACTGCTCCGGCAGCTGTCGGCGGCGTCCAAGGTGAAGGCGCCGTCCGTCCTGCAGGGCCCTCCACAGGCTCATCAGTTCATCTCTCTCCTCCTCGAGGAGTACGGTGCCCTCTGCCAGGCGGCACGCACGATCAGCACCTTCCTGGGCACGCTGGTAAGAGCGAAGGCTGCCTTCCTCTGGTTCTGTGGGGAAGAACTTGAGAAGACCACTGAGCTCGGATGAGGTCGTGGGGAGGCTTGTGTGTTGCCCTCGTGTGCCATCACCAGCCCCTCCTTTGTGGCGCTCAGGCACCAAGAAGAGAACCTGTTTCCTCTCCCCTCTCTCTTCTCTCTGGACTGTGCTGTGGGAGGAAGGTGTCGCATGGATTGTTATTCGGGTAACATATCATGGAAATACAGTTTGGAGACCTTGAGGCCTAGGGAACGAGAGATGGGGATGATGTGAGATGAGGACCAGTGTGTGCATTAGGAGGGAGAAGAAAGACAAATGGTTTCTGTCTTAAGCTGTTATCTCTGTTGTCAGTGTGACACGCAGGGCATGACTCCTGTGGAGAGCACTTGCTTCTGGTCCTATGGCTTTCAGTTGTCGATTCCACAGTCCAGCCCTGGGTTAGGAATGGGTTCCCAGAGTCCAATAAGAACCCACCCTCATGCCCACCCCCGTCCCTGCCCACTTGCCCTCATGAAGGAGACAAGCAGGGGTGTCTTACAGGTCTCTGACCACCTCACAAGGTAACCTAACACACATGGGTGGAAGGAGGCATGTGGTAGAATCTCAGCTCCTAGAAACCAGCCAGGCTAGGCATCAGAAGCTTCAGTCTGCCCTGTCAGCGGTGCAGCTGCCGGTGCAGGGAGGCTGTGCTGCCTGAGAAACCGGTCATTCAGGCCTTCCAGACTGTTAGAGAAATACCGATTTGGCGATAGTCCGTGGATTTGTTTGCCATTACCTCAATTTAGTTATTAAATAATACTTGACTGGGTTTGGGTACTTTCTTCCTGGTAAAACTACATTTTGAAACAAATACAGCACCAGTAGTTCCTAAGATTTTAAATGCAATGGTGTTTGTGATTCTAAAATTGATAGATCTTCTTGCCAGGAAAATTTACAGACACACAGTTTTGCAAGTAGATTCAGGGGGAGTGGGCTTCATGGGCCTCCTCAGGCATCCCTGCAGTAGACCATGCCGTGCCAGTGAATCTTGACAGCCTGGAAGAAAGCACACGATGTGAGGAAAGGAGCCTGAGTCAGGAGGGACGGCTGTCTCTGCGTCGTGAGAATCTGCAATGGCAGCAGGGCCCATCAGGCCTCTGGTGCTTCACTCCCAAATGTCACATTGCATGCAGCTCTCCCTCTTCTGCCTCGATTTACTGAAAGTACCCGCTCTTCAGTTTTCACATCCAGTGCCACCTCCTCTAGGACCGCACCCTCGGACCTTCCTGAGTCCGCCGGGAGAGGAGTCCACCAAGGTGAAGAGCGTCTCCCAGCTGCCCGAACCTTGTGCAAAGCACAGCTCTGCCCAGGTGGCGCTTCCGCCCAGGCCCCCCTCAGGCAGTTAGCGTGGAGCGCGGTTTTTGAAACAAACAGAAATTGATTTCAGCCCTGCTACTTGGAGCAAATGCCTAACCATTTACATAGGAATACTTACTTGTGGTTTGGAAAAAACTCTTAAATACTAAGAACAAAATATGGTTGTTTGCTCAGTGATTAATGTCACTTTCATTATACATAGAGGTACTCACTTTGGTTTCCAGTGGTACAGCAGACGTGACACCCTGAAATCCTTCTTCCTTCATCGGAAATAACGGAATTACTGGATCACATAAACTGAAACTAGATAAAAGCTTTTACAGCACATTGCTGAGGTGGCAGGAAAGGCAAGAAGACTTAGGGGTGAAAAACAAACTAAAAGTTGGAATCCTGAGAAATTTGTGTGCCCCAAAGCCAGCATTTACTCCAGGAACATCTAAACCTGGGAGATGGGAGATACAGCCTCGGTCCCACCCTGGGTGGCATCGACACACAGTGCTGGGCCCACAGATGGCTACCTCCTTGTGTGAGAGTGAAGGAGAGGCCCTGGAGGGATGGCAAGGGCATGTGCCTGTTGTGATCTTGGGGAGGGCGGAGGCCAAGTACAGCCTCCAAGAAATTTTGTCATTATAAGCCAGCTGCCACCTACGTTTGTGGTTTCAACAAGTGCTCTTGATGGGGTGTGAAAACTCCCGATGCGGGGCTCAATCCCAGGATCCTGTGATCATGCCCTGGCATGACGTTTCATTGGCTGAGCCACCCAGGTACCCCCAAAAAGAATTATTTTCCAAAACATATTTAGTAAGAAGAGGGGTTTCTTTTACATTTTTGCAGATCTCCTTAGTTTTTGGCTCAATAGAGGACATGTTGATTCTCATAGTTGCTTCTACATTCACACTGTTGTCATAGGTTGCTTTGGCTGAAGTTATTGAAGAAAATTCTGCCTCACGCAGATCTGTATTTGGCAAAGGGAGGAATATCTTAATAGCCTTTCCAGCCATTCGTCAGGAGTACACTTGAGTTCGAGGGCTTCTTTTTTTTTTTTTTTTAAGATTTTATTTATTTATTTGACAGAGAGATTCCTAGTAGGCAGAGAGCAGGCAGAGAGAGAGGGGAAAGCAGGCTCCCCGCTGAGCAGAGAGCCTGATGTGGGGCTCTATCCCAGGACCCTGAGAACATGACCTGAGCTGAAGGCAGAGGCTTAGCCCACTGCGCCACCCAGGTGCCCTGCCTGAGGGCTTTTTTTTTTTTTTTTTTTTTTAAAGATTTTATTTATTTATTTGACAGAGATCACAAGTAGGCAGAGAGGCAGGCAGAGAGAGGAGGAAGCAGGCTCGCCGATGAGCAGAGAGCCCAATGAAGGGCTCGATCCCAAGACCCTGAGATCATGACCTGAGCTGAAGGCAGAGGCTTTAACCCACTGAGCCACTCAGATGCCCTGCCTGAGGGCTTCTTAATGGTTAGGTGTGGTGTAGGGTCTCCGAGCATGTCTCTTACATCAGAACCAGTGCTGGAGCCGACGCTCAGAATGGGTCTGCCCACACGTGGTTTTCCAACCTCATACTTTGGTCATTGGAAATACATGAGCTCACCGAGTAATTTAGTGCCTATCTTCCTGATGGTGTTCAGTGTAAAAAATGACCTTTGTAGGGGCACCTGGGTGGCTCAGTGGGTTGAAACTCTGCCTTCGGCTCGAGTCATGATCCCAGGGGCCTGGGATCGAGTCCCGCATTGGGCTCTCTGCTCAGCAGGGAGCCTTCTTCTCCTCATCTCTCTCTCTCTCTGTCTCTCTGCCTATTTGTGATCTCTCTCTCTGTCAAATAAATAAATAAAATCTTTAAAAAAAAATGACCTTTGTAGCTATCACCACTGATCCTCATCAGAATGGAGAAGCTTCAAGGCCACAGTGACAGATTCAAGTTTTCCCAAAATGCAGATTGTTGCATGAAAGCTCAGATTTTATGATTGGCCACAAATTGTTTTTCTTAAAGCAGCACATTGGCTTGTTTTTCTTAAAGCAGCACATTGGTTGTTTTTCTTAAAGCAGCACATTGGCTTGCTGCACAAACCCTGCTGGCTAATTCTCTGCCTTCTCAACTGGCTTCTCTGGAAAAAACATCCCGTTTTTCTGATTCTGCAGAACCCAGGGAGGACATTTAGACATAGAAGGGTATTTTTAAAAACAAACATTTTCGTGGGAAATGCACTTGTGGGTATATTCTACACTGCCCTGGGGATCAAACAAGATGATAGCTTCATGATAGCTTCATGTTTTAAAATTTTATTTTAAATATTAAAATAGAAGGAGCCTGCACATAGGTTGTGCTTCCCACCATCTGGGAAATGCTGTGCCAGGGCTGTAGTAATCATGAAATCTGAATTTCCATCCTTAAGGACAGCCTGGTAGTTCTTGAGGTCTGTTGCACAGCTTGATTCTGAACACCTCCTCATTCTCCTTCCAGACCCCCCCAAACTTTTTTGCAGTTGAGTGTAAGAAGGAAAACTAGTTTGGGTGGAAAAGCCTGAGTTTGAGTCACTGGCGAGCTTGTTCTCTGTGCCTCTAGCTCAGGTGGTGCTGAGTCTTGGCTGCACTCCTGCACAGCCCCCCACCGCCAGCAGCCTGAAGACTCTCTCCCCCCAGTTCCAGGCCCATCGCTCAGCCTCTGTAGGCCGTCTCTGGCCTGTGAATGGGGCCTGGCAGCGTCCAGTCCAGGGTTGTCGAGGGTGCTACTGAAATGACCCTTGTGAGCACTAAGAACCATGCCTGGCCTGCAGGAAGCACTGTTGCTAGCACACGTTGTTTTCCCAAGTTGACTCTGAGCTGGGAAATGAGTTTGGGTCGTGCTGTTTCTTTTGCTTGCCTCACTTGGAAGTATGATTATAGATTTCATGAAAAATGCCAAACATCAAAAAAAAAAAAAAAAATGCCAAACATCTTCCTAAGTCAGCCTTCACCCAGGTACCTGTAGTAACATGACCCCCAAAAGCCAGAGCTGTGTCCCACCCCCACAAGTAGGCAGGCAGGCAGGCAAAGGACCACGCATTCAGCTGTGGAGGTTTATGGGGGAAGCCCAGCAAGCACTCAGCTCCCCTGAGCGCCCTCCCCAGAACCTCCCTCAGCTGGCCAGGAGCTTGGTCTGGCTGCTGCCTTAGCTCCTGCATGTTCGTTTTTGTAGAGACAAACCATAAATCGGATCACTGCCTACTTCTCTGTCCCCTGGTGACTCCTAGAGAGCAGGGGCCTGCTGGCTTCATCTTTGTGACCCTGTACCTGGCCCAGTGCCTGCACAGAGTGGTCTCTGCTGATGTCTGTGACACGTAGTGTGGTTGACATGTCGTCTGTGGCCATGTCCTTGGTACCTTCTTCAGCAAGGTTCTCATTCCAGAGATTGGGTGGAGTTTATCATCTTCTCGGCAAGCTGTCCTGTACAGAGTAGTGGCACTGCAGGGTGCGGAAGTGCACACCTGGGGCAGTGGGAGCAAGCTCTGGAAACACAGGCAGAACGGAGGGTTTAAGGGTCTGTGCAGGTGTCCGGGTTCCTTGCAGGGCCCCGTCTGTCTGCAGGCCATGAGCAGGGACTGGCAGGTGGCAGAGCTGGCATCCGTTTGTGCCAGAGTGGTGCCGCCAGTGTGCCCTGAGCTCTGTCTCCCTGGCTGTGCTCAGGAACAGGAAATGCTCACTTTGACTTGTTCTCTCAGCCCCCATGCCAGCCAGTTACTGGGCAAACAGTGGACTCTTCATGTGTAGACTGTTTACTAACACCTGCAGGTGTGGTCATGTGAATTCACTACGGTTAAGTTGTAGAAGGCGTCACCATGAGTAGCCCATTTCATGGAGTATTGCTACATCATGTTAAGCAGTTCCTCCAGTTGTCAGTGAGTTAGGGAAGGAACATGTATGAAGGATGTGCGATGACTGAAACACAGGGAGCCCTACAGCATCGCGTAGCTTATGGGTAGACACTTGGGAGTCCCACATGCATATGCTTGTCGTGAGATCTATGCTCAGGAAAGGCACCCTCTCTGTCCTGGTCACCTTGTGTTGAGGGCAGATGGATGTTTCTTTTGGTATCACTCTCTCTGATGGCCAGGACGCTCCCAAATGTTTAAAAGCTATTTAAAGTAACTGCTGAGTTTACCTTTGTGTATTAGGGAGAGGAAACACCTGACCTTCCATGGCATAGCACTAGTGGAGAAGTTATTTGCATACACCAGAATGGCAGATTTCTCAAGATAGGCAAGAAAATGATTGCCCTTCGACATCAGAGGATTTGCGTGCATTTAAATTGTTTGAAGAGTAGGGCTTTCAGTGCATTTTGGAAGTACAGTGTAAGGAATGACTATCAAATACGTGCATTTGTTTCTCTCTATCTGTCGTGTATTTGTGTGCATCTTACCCCCTTTCTCTGTGTGAGGGTCTGAGAAGAGAGGAGACTGGGGTCGTGTGTGCATGTGGCCAGAAGTGTGCCTTGGGGTTCTCCATGTGCTGCGGAATGGGCCTGCAAAGAGGGCTGGAGGGGGAGGATCCTTCTGGGGAGTTTTAGTCTTCATCAATTCAGTATATCTTCCATTTATTTATTTATTTATCTTTTTAACTAGGAAAATGAACACTTGAAAAAGTTCCAGGTGACATGGGAACTGCATAATAAGCATCTGTTTGAAAATCTGGTCTTTTCGGAGCCACTTCTTCAGAGCAACTTGCCAGCACTGGTGTCACAGATCAGGTATCTGGTCTTTGTCTGCGTATGTCTCTGTGGTGTGACAGCATGGTCCTTCTCCCTGTGTTGTAGTGGGTGTGTGTTGGAACACCATCACGGTGTGGACGTTCTTGCTCAGGGAACAGTACCACTTGGGCGGAAACTCAGAATCCCAGGAGTACTAAATTAAACTTTTAAAATAACAGACTCGGGGCGCCTGGGTGGCTCAGTGGGTTAAGCTGCTGCCTTCGGCTCAGGTCATGATCTCAGGGTCCTGGGATCAAGTCCCGCATTGGGCTCTCTGCTCAGCAGGGAGCCTGCTTCCCTCTCTCTCTGCCTGCCTCTCCATCTACTTGTGATTTCTCTCTGTCAAATAAATAAATAAAATTTTTAAAAAAATTAAAAAAAAAAATAAAATAACAGACTCAGTAGTAATGCCACTGAGATTAAACATCCCACGTTCCTTGTGAATAAGGAAAGGCCGTGGTAAATGTAGTTTTACTTTGAAGAGACTCAGGCTTGGCCAGACGGCTGTGGCACTTGGGTGTGCAGGGGAGACGGGGAGGGGGTGTCAGAGGAGGGGAACGGCTCTAGAAGAGGCCTGATGGTGCCACAGGGCTTCTGGGCACAGAGGCCAGGGATATGTGTGTCTCTAGCATTCCCTCTGTGCCTTTGTTCGCGGCGTGGCCGTGTCTCAGTGGTGCGGGATATCCCAGGGCTTCCGCATGTGTGCCAGTATCCCAGGGCTTCCGCATGTGTGCCAGGACGAGTGGTCCCAGGCATAGTACTCGGCATCTGCCCTGCTGGCAGCTGGAGGCCACGCGGTGGGAGGGCGTTGGCCCCGCGTGAGTCCACTGGGATGAGGCTCCTTGGTTCTGTGGTTGCTGCTGAGTCAGGCGCCCGCTTCCACAGTTCTGCCACATGGTGCTTCTGTTCCCATGGACTTACCACGTAGAGTCAGGGTCCTGTGCCAGAGATGCTTCCTAACAACACACACTATGCTCATCTTTAAGTGTCCGTGCTGATGTTTGTTGGGACCAAATTCACAAAGAAGGGAAATTATTTCTAAGTAAATAAATTATTGTAGTTTACTTCTAGACTGGTCACTTTGTTTTCTTTTGAAACCCCTGTATCAACCTAGTCTTCCTGTATCTTACCTGAGGGGTCATGACTCTTCCCACTTCACACCCTCCCCTCTAGAGAAGCAGTAGCCCTGAAAGTGGTTGGATACAGGTGATGGGGGCAGAGAGACCAGAACACAGTGTTGTGTGGCTGTGGCCAGTGTTCTGTCTGGCCCTGGACCCTCCTGGCACCCCTTCCCCACAGCCCGTTCCCTGCCCACCCTTTCCTTCTATGTCTAGTCTGAAAGCATCTGGCATGTTCCTTGGTGGGGCATGGAGACTTGAGTGTCCCAGCTTTCACCTCCACCAAAGAAAGGGTCAGGAAAGTATTCCAGGTCTTGAGTTTGAAATGCAGAACATGGTTTTGTCCCCAGTTATATCCACCAAAGGCACTTTTTATTGGGGGGGGGGGGCAGCCAACCAAAAACGTGCATCTTGGGAAGGTGGGGCTTCTTACAGCAAGATTCTAGGGCCTTGAATTTTCTTTTGCTGGTAGCCAGTTAGTTTGATGGGCCTGTCATCAACTTGGGGTGAGTGACAGGGAGCTGAAATGTATCCTGAAACTCCATTCTTGGCTGTGCCTTGGTTCCAGATTAATTTCTTTCTTTCATTCTCTCTCCCTCCCTTTCTAGATTATTTGAGAGGGAACACGAGGGGGAGGGGCAGAGGGAGAGAGTCCTCAGCTCTCTGCACTGAGTGTGGAGCCTGACACAGGGCTTGATCTTACACCCCTGAGATCCTGATCCGAGCTGAAATCAGGAGTCCAACACTCAACCAACTGAGCCGCCCAGGTGCCTCTAGTTCTGGGTTTCTTAATCACTCAGTGCAAATTATGGTCAGACTCCAAAAGATTGGCAGTGTTTTGATCTTGAATGTTAATTCTGGGGTCAGGCTGAAGGAGGGCTCTCGGGGACATGTGAGGGAGCGAGGGACATAGAGACAGGGACAGAGCTGGGGAGGAGGCAAGCAGAGGATTCCCAGCAGCAGCTGGTGATGCCAGAAGGGACAGTTCCCTTAGGTTCCTTGGCAGATTCCCTTGTCAGACCCAGCAATAATTCAGGTCTGAGCTTCTAGTGTGCAGATCCCACAGAACAACTTGTAGAAGGTTTGAGAGAAGTTATATACCAGTACCAGCACCTAAAGTAAGAATTGCATCTGTGGCACGTAGACTCTCTAGTTGGGAGTATTTTCATATTGACTCCTGGTCTCTGGCCCTGTGCTTATTTGACTTTATTAAGGTAAAATATAGATAGAAAAGTTGACACTGAGCACATGTGCAGCTGCGAGCTTGACCGTGGCCCCAGGAAGTCAGTTCCTCCTGCGTGCGACCTCCAAGCACAAATTCCTCCTCTGCCAGAGTGGCCACAGGACCTCCCACCACGGCACTGCCTGCCACGGCAGCCCCACTCCTTGTTTGTTTATTCTCCTGTGACTCAAGTATGCCTTTCCAAGGCTTGCCTGCTTTTTCTTTTGATGTATCTTTTGTGTTTTGTTTTTTTTTAATACAAATAATCTACATGAGGTGGACCTCATGTAAAGAAACTGACTTAGTTTAGGGAAGTTATTTCTCCTTTTTTAAACACCTTTGCTGAGATACAATTTACATACCATTGCAGTTCACTCATTTAAAGTCTACAAATCGATGGTTGTTGGTATATTACATTACTAATTTTTGAAAATTGTGATAAAATATATATAACATGAAACTTGCCATTTTAACCACATTTAACTGTACAATTCAGTGGGATTAATTACATTCACAGTGTTGAGCAGCTATCACCAGTGTCTGTTTCCAGACCTTTCCTCATCACCCCAGAGACTGTCACTGTGAAGCAGTGACTCCCACCCTTTCTTTTCCCCACGTTTCTTGTAATTCTTTAACCTGCAGGCCCCCACCCCACCCCTTTTTCCCTTGAAATTTATCTCTCTGGGAACTTGAACTGTCAGCCCTGCAGCGAGGCCCAGGGTCCAGGCCCCTTGGTGTGTGTGCTCAGGGAGCACCGCATAGGCTTTCTGTCTGTGCTGCCTGAGAACTGGTGGTGGGGTCCAGAAACTTCGTCAGACTAGTGTCTGTGCCCGTGGCAGGACCAGGAGCCTCACTATCTGCTTGTTTTTGTTGTGGGTGTTATTAGCGATTGCCCAGTTGGTTTTTATTTTAAATATATGATATTGTTAGGCAGATGTTGAGTTAGGCTTGTGCATAAACTTGCAAAACTGACTTTTTCTCATTCTCCTTGTGTTGTACGTGCACACTATTTGTGGTAGATGTTACCATGAGGATCTGTCCATGGCGCTAGCCTGTGTTTACAGAGTGAATATTTAGACAGTAACCTGTTTGCTGAACCACTCGTGTCGTGCGACCATGAGGACATTCCTTGTTTTCTCTCTGGATTCCAGCCCAGCTCGGCTTGAATGTAAGCCCTGTGCCTACACATTGTGCTCTGATCACCCCATCAAAGATGTCCCAGGATCCCTGGCTGCTTTGCTCTCCATTGGCTCAAAATGGAACCTGTATCACGGTAGAGGAGAGCAGTTCTCACTTCCAGTAGGAGGGAAGAGGAGTGTGTGCCGGGCAGATGCCGGTCCCCTTAACATCCCCGTGTTCCAAGTGGTACGCGAGGGGCAGGGTGGCATTTTGTAGAAGGTGGGCTTTGCGTGAAGCAGGAAAATCCGTCTGTAATGAGCAAGGTTGTGGAAGCAGGAATGGGGAGAAAGCAGCTGCTCCGTGGGCAGCCAGCAAGACAGCAGGCTGTGTTCTCAGGCCCAAGGGCCGCCCGGTTTCTGTGCAGAGCCCGGAGCAGCCTCTGAGTCGCTAGATGCCGCGTTTTGGGGAGTTTTGTGTCCTCGGGGGCAGAAACAGCCTTAGAAGGACAGCCTTGGACAGCCTTGATGTTTGAGGGAGCCTCAGTCACTGTGGATCAGTGTCAGTTCGTTTCCTGTCTCTGGCCTCCCCTAAACACCTGTTCGGTTAGGCCTGGCTGCTGCTGCGTGCTCCCTCCTTGGTGTGAACTTCACAGTTGGACACTGTGTGTGCATATAACTTCAGCGGCAGTGAGTTCATTTGTAGGTTCTCCCTTTTACAAAATAGTCATAAGTGGGCTCCACCCACAGGCAGAGATGAGAAAGGAGAGGGAGCTGTTTGTGCCCATTGAAAGGGTCCTAAATTTAAAATTACTGTATCGTTTATATTTATTATAAAATTATTAGATTGTGATGCAGTGAAACTCTGAAAATACAGAAAATCATGAAGATAAATAGATGCTATATACAATTCGATGCTGCTTCTAGATTTTTTTTTTATGTCCACCCCTACACCACATCTTTTTTTTTTTTTTTTTTTAAGATTTTATTTATTTATTTGACAGAGAGAGATTACAAGTAGGCAGAGAGGCAGGCAGAGAGAGAGAGGAGGAAGCAGGCTCCCTGCTGAGCAGAGAGCCCGATGCGGGCCTCGATCCCAGGACCCTGAGATCATGACCTGAGCCGAAGGCAGCGGCTTAACCCACTGAGCCACCCAGGCGCCCTACACCACATCTTTAAATGTGATGCCATCATCATATCTTTACTTAACATGGGCATACTTTATTTCAAAGCACACGTGCAAGTAAAGTGTATATGAATGAAGAGATGTAATAAGCTTCATAAGAGGCACCGGTTCTCTGGAATTCCTTCGTCTAGATGTGCCAGAAAGTATCTTATTGGTACCCACTGCGTAGCTCCCAATGTTTTCCTGTGAACTCTGATGATCTTTGCACACGTAGCCTTGTTTCCCTTGAGCGACTATAAACGTTGTCTCGATTTTGAAACTTCTTATCAGGATGCCTTTATTACAGTTGTTTTGGTATTTCGATATTCAGAAAATGAGCAGTTTTGGATGGCGTGTAATCTGCTCACCCCCTTGTCCCTGCCACCCTGCTTGGCTTCTCTGCTCTTCCCAGGCCACCTCCTGCCCCATATTCTCTTTTCTGGAAGTCTAGGTGTTTTCCTCATTGTTTACTGTTGATATGTCTTGTTTCTAGTTCATTTTCTCATTTGCTGTCTTACCAACTTTTTAAAGTAATATAGAATAAATAAAACTATAAAACATGTTTCTTTGATTGGATCAAATCATCTGTTTTACTTAATTGGAAAACCAAGTCCGAGTCTTGTATTTCCCATTAAATGTTGTGTTTTCTCTGGGTCATTGTATTTCAGTGGGGAAAAATATGCTACAACTCCACGTTTAGTAAACTGAACTGCTAGGGCCTATTTATTTATTTATTTATTTCCATAGAGAGGGAGTTGGGGGAACGGCAGAGGGAGAGAGAGCATCTCTAGCAGACTCCCAGCTGAGCGTAGAGCCCAGTGTGGGGTGTGATCTCATGACCCCAAGATCATGACCTGAGTTGAAACCAAGAGTCAGACACTTAACTGGCTGAGCCACCCAGGCGCCCCAAGGCCTTAGTCTTGTAGAACAGTCTTCTTCACCACTGACTTTTTCCCTTTGGACCTCTTCTTGGAGCTTCTTTATGCCGGATTCTGGCCTGGGGCGCCTTGTGTATGTATTTGCTAATCCCTCACAGCAGCCTTGTGTGGTGTGTGGTGGTGTCCCACTTGTCACATTGGGAGAGGAGGTGACAGAGAAGCAGACCTCTGGTCTCTGGCCCAGAGCCTTTGGGCTCCTTTCTTTTGCTGAAATGCCTCTCTCCCTAGGCTGGGAACCACGACACATGACACGTGCAACGAGGACACATACAGCACCTTACTGCAGCGGTACCAGCGCTCCGAGGAGGAGTTGCGCAGGGTGGCCGAGGAGTGGCTGGAATGCCAGCAGAGGATTGATGCTTACGTCGATGAGCAGGTGAGTGTGTGCCGCCAGGACCTACCATGGGTAAAGTACATGTGCAGGGTGACAGGGGAGGTACAGGTGGAAGGAGTCTAGCTGCTGACTTTCCAGAGGGAACCATGGCGGCCTTCACCCTGCTACGCCTGGGGGTGGCGGCAGCTGTTCGTTGGGTCAGCACTGACTGGCCACACCCAGTGTCATCTGCATAGGCTGCCACCTGGCTCAGCTGCCACCTACAAGAGCCTCTGGGGCCTTGGGGAGCTGCTGAGCCATGTAATTTCCAAAGCTGTTCACATAGCGCTCTGCTACTCAGAGCCCCTTCTCTGACTCTGACTATGCAGACAGAGCATAGTTGGTTGTGCTTGGCAGGTGGCTGACAGGGATGAAGGGAGATCCAAGAAGGCAGGGTGCTCTTCTTGAAGGTGGGGCCTGAAGGGCAGCTGGAGCCTCTTGGGGACACAGCAGGACTCCCAGAGGGCCTCGAAGCCTGCCTGCTTGCCTTTCTGAAACCATTGGAGGGTGGGGTTGAGGTGGAGGCATTTAGAACAGCCCTGTGCAAGGATCTAGGGAGTAACAAGGGAGCACTGACAGAGCTCTGTGCTATACTTTTTTTCTTTCAAGATTTCTTTGTTTATTTTAAAGGAATTTTTTTTTTTTAAGATTTTATTTATTTATCAGAGAGAGAGAGGGGGAGAGAGCGAGCACAGGCAGACAGAATGGCAGGCAGAGGCAGAGGGAGAAGCAGGCTCCCTGCTGAGCAAGGAGCCCAATGTGGGATTCGATCCCAGGACGCTGGGATCATGACCTGAGCCGAAGGCAGCTGCTTAACCAACTGAGCCACCCAGGCATCCTCTTTGTTTATTTTAGAAGAGAGCACAGGGATGGGCTCAGAGGGAGAAAGAATCTCAAGCAGATTCTGCATTGAGCATGGAGCCTCACATGGGGCTCGATCTGAGGACTCTGAGATCATGACTTGAGCCAATGCCAAGAAGTGGACATTTAATTGATGGCATCACATAGGCGCCCTCTGTGTTACAGTTTTGGGACTCTGGGTAGGACCAGGGCTGTCTGCATCCTGCCTGCTGCAGACCTCATGGGCTCTTTCTCATTTCACTTTGTAGGTAGGATGGATACAAATGCAGTTATAGTTTCAGATATTTGTTCTTCATTTCTCCAGTTTTGAACTGGGACTAAACCCACAAATGCCCCATGACAACTCTTAGAAGAAAGGAAAGAGGGGTGCCTGGGTGGCTCAGTGGGTTAAGCGTCTGCCTTCGGCTCAGTCATGATCTCAGAGTCCTGGGATCGAGCCCCGCATCGGGCTCTCTGCTCAGTAGGGAGCCTGCTTCCTCCTCTCTCTCTGCCTGCCTCTCTGCCTGCTTGTGATCTCTCTCTGTCAAATAAATAAATAAAATGTTTTTTTTAAAAAGTACACATATGTGCTCTTACAGCTCTAAATGCTTACAATAAAAAGCAAGAAATGTCTTAGATTAGTAACCTAACTTGGCAGCTTAAGGATCTAGGGAAAAACGACAAACTAAACCCAAAGCTAGCAGAAGGAAAGAAGTAATAAAGATTAGAGCCGATCAACAAACTGGGGAATAGAGGAAAATCAGTGAAACCAAAAGTTGGTTCTTTAAGATCATGAAAGCTGACAAAACTTTAACTGTGGGCTAAGAAAAAAGGAGAGGATTACTAAAGTCAGAAATGAAGTGGGAACGTTATCACTGATTCTATAGAAATAAAAGGGATTGTCAGTGGTGTGAACCGTTGTACAGCAACAAATAGGATAACTTAGATAAGTGGACAAATTCCTGGAAATACAGAATCTACCAAGACTGCATCACGGAGATGCAGAAAGTCTGACTAGACCTACGACTGGTAAGGAGACTGAACCAGTAATCAGAAATCCCCAACAGGGGTGCCTGGGTGGCTCAGTTGGTTAAGCATCTGACTTTAGTTCAGGTCCTGGGATCGAGCCCCATATCAGGCTCTCTGCTCAGCAGGTAGCATGCTTCTCTCTCTTCCTCTGCCTCCTGCTCCCCTTTCTTGTGTTCTCTTTCCGCCCCCACCTCAAATAAAATCTTAACACAAAACAAAACAAAAACTCCCAACAGAGCAAAGCCCAGGACCAGACAGCTTTACAGGTGAATTCTACCAAACCTTTAAAGAAGAATTAACACCAGTCCTTCCCCAACTTTTCCCAAAAATTGAAGGGGAAAGAAGCTTCCCAACTCATTCTGTGAGGCCAGCCTTTCCCTGATAACAGAGACAATGTAAGAAAAGAAAAGTATAGACCAACATCTATGATAAAGACTGACGAAAAAATCCGCAACAGAATACTAGCGAATAGAATTCAGCAGCATATTAAAAGGACTGTGTACACCATGACCAACTGGAATTTATTCCTGGCATGCGGGTATGGGTCCATACATGAAAACCGATCAATGTTATATGCCATATCAACACAATGGAGGGAGTAAAAAACACAGGATCGTCTTAATTGATCCCCCAAAATCATTTGAACAGTATTTAGCTTCCATGATAAAAGCACTCAACAGACTAGGAACAGACGGGACCTGCCTCCACATGAGAAGAGCCATCCATGAAAACCCAGAGGAAGCATCACACCCAGCAGTGAAAGACTGGAAGCATTTTCTCTATGAGGAACAAGGCAAGGTTGCTGCTTTCACCACTTCCATTCCACATGGTCCTGGAAGTTTTGGTCAGAGCAATTAGGCAAGAAAAAGCAAAGACCTCCAAATTGGGACAGAAGAAGTAAAATTATTTCTGCAGGTGATATGACCTTATGTGTAGAAAATCCTAAAGACTGTAAAAAAAAAAAAAGAAAGAAAGAAAGAAGTGAATACTATTAGAATAAATGAATTCAGAGCATCAGGAACAAAGTAAATGCACAAAAAATGGTATCTCTGTATGTTAACAAAAAAATCTGCAAAGGAAGTTACAAAAACAATCCCATTTACAACAGTATCAAGAGTAAAATACTGGGACGCCTGGGTGGTTCAGTTGGTTGGGCAGCTGCCTTCCGCTCAGGTCATGATCCCGGTGTCCTGGGATCCAGTCCCACATCGGGCTCCTTGCTCGGTGGGGAACCTGCTTCTCCCTCTGCCTGCCACTCTGTCTGTGCTCACTCTCTCTGACAAACAGATAAATAAAATCTTTAAAAAAAAAAAAAAGGAGTAAAATACTTACAAGGTGATTTACTCAAGGAGGTAGAACACTTGCACAATGAAAACTATTAAATGTTTCTGAAAGAAATTGAAGAAGAGGGACGCCTGGGTGGCTTAGTCAGTGAAGCGTTTGCCTTTGGCTCAGGTCATGATCCCCGCCCCGCATCAGGCTTCCTGCTCAGCTGGGTCTGCTTCTCCCTCTGCCCTTCCCTGTGCTCATGCTTGAGCTCACTGTCCGTCTGCCCCCCCCCCCGAAATAAATAAATCTTTTAAAAAATTTTTAAAAAGAAAGACATAAAAGGAACCACATCCCATGTTCATTGGAAGACTTAATATTGAAATGTTCATGTTAGCTAAAGTGGTCTACAGACTCAGCAATATCTGTCAAAATCCTAGAGTCATTTTTGTAGAAATAGAAAAAAAAAACCCATCTTAAAATTCATATGCAATCTCAGAGGACCCAAAATAGCCAGAACAATCTTGGAAAAGAACAATAAATCTGGAGGACTCACACTTGCTGATTTTGAAACTGACTACATAGCTACAGTAATCAAAACAGTGTGGTGTTGTCGTAAGATAGACCCTCACCTGTGTCCACGTGATGTTCAATAAGGGTCCCAAGACCACTCAAATGGGAAAGGCCAGTCTTTGCAACAGACAGTGCTGGGAAACTGCACATCCCATGCCAAAGATGGACATTGGAGCCTTACCTCACACCACATGCAGAAATTAACTCAGGATGGAAAAGGACCTAAATGGAAGACCTAAAAATATGAAAGAACCTTAAAGGCATTATTCTAAGTAAACTAAACCAGACACAAAAGGACATCTGTTGTAGAACTCCACTTATATGAGGTACCTACAGTAGTCAGAGACTCCTAGGGACAGAAAGTGTAACTCATGGGGACCAGAGACTAGGGGAGGGGAGAACGGGTTTTTTCGTGGAGACAGAGTTTCAGTTGGGAAAGATGAGAAAGTTCTGGGGAGGGATGGTGGGGATGTTTGCACGATGATGTGAACGTATGTAATACCACTGAACTGTACACTTAAAAATGGTTAAGATGGTGGGGCATCTTTGTGGCTCAGTTGGTTAAGCATCTGCCTTCAGCTCAGGTCATGATCACAGATTCCTGGGATCAAGTCCCATAGGCTCCCTGCTCATCAGAGAGTCGGCTTCTCCCTCTCCCTCTGCCTCTCTACCCCCAAGCTTGTTCTCTCTCTCTCTCTCTCAAATGAATGAATAAAATCTTTGAATGAATAAAATCTTTTTATTTTATTTTTTATTATTTTTTAAAGATTTTATTAATTTATTTGACAGAGAACACAAGTAGGCAGAGAGGCAGGCAGAGAGAGAGGGGGAAGCAGGCTCCCTACTGAGCAGAGAGTCCAATGTGGGGCTCAGTCCCCAGACCCAGGGATCATGACCTGAGCCGAAGGCAGAGGCTTAACCCACTGAGCCACCTAGGCGCCCCTAAAATCTTTTTAAAAAATGGTTGAGATGGGGAGCCTGGGTGGTTCAGTGGGTTAGAGCCTCTGCCTTCGGCTCAGGTCATGATCCCGGAGTCCTGGGATGGAGCCCCACAGCGGGCTCTCTGCTCAGCGGGGAGCCTGCTTCCCCCTCTCTCTCTGCCTGCCTCTCTGCCTACTTGTGATCTCTGTCTGACTTCTGATCTCTGTTTGTGAAATAAATAAAATCTTTTAAAAAAATGGTTGAGATGATCAATTTATGTTATGTGTATTTTACTACAATAAGAAAAACAAAAAAAAAAGGGTCTTGTTTATCATTTCTTTCTCTCACAAAGAAAAAAAAAAAAAACCAAACCGTCCTCCTTACTAAAGCAAGTAGAAAGTGTATTGTTTTCACTCACCTATCAAGAAACCATGATGCCATAAATACAAATTAAAGAAACTGAGCAATTTTAGTAGCATCCAGAGGGCACCAGTCATTCTGAAATCCTTGGAATGGACATCAGTGGCTTCTAATCAAGTAGTAGCTTAGAAATTATTAGTAATTCCAAGGTTTCAAAACGTCTGTAAATGATTGAGTATTCATAAATAAGTATGGATGTGGGACATGGATGACAGTTTTGAAATCACTTGTTTTTGCTTGCTTTTTAAAATGTGTCCTTGATAAATAAAATAAAATAAAATAAAAAATCTTTACAAAAAAAGGGGGTGCCTGGGTGGCTCAGTGGGTTAAGTTTCTGCCTTCAGCTCAGGTCATGATCTCAGGGTCCTGGGATCAAGCCCCGAATCAGGCTCTCTGCTCGGCTGGGAGCCTGCTTCCCCCTCTCTCTCTGCCTGCCTCTCTGCCTACTTGTGATCTCTCTCTCTCTCTCTCTGTCAAATAAATCAATAAATAAGATTAAAAAAAAAAATCTTTATAAAATGTGTCCTTGGAGGGGCGCCTGGGTGGCTCAGTCATCTAAGCAGCTGCCTTCAACTGAGGTCATGGTCCCAGGGTCCTGGGATCGAGTCCTGCATTGGGCTCCCTGCTCAGTGTCATGTCCACTTCTCCCTCTACCTGCAGCTCTTCCTGCTTCTGTGCTCTTTCACTGAGACAAATGAATAAATAAAATCTTTAAAAAATAATAATAAAAAATAAAATGTATCCTTGAGGTGCCTGGGTGGCTTAGTCACTCGTCTGCCTTCATGGGTCATGGTCCTGGAGTCCTCGGATCCCTACCCATGATTGGGCTCCCTGCTCCCTGGGGAGTCAGCCTCTGCCCCTCCGCCAGCTCTTGCTCTCTCTTCTGCTCTTTTTCCTCATAAATGTGTCCTTTATTTGTTGTTTGACACATATATAAGCCTGCAGGAACCCAAATGTTTGGAAGAATTAATCCCAGAGGATGTGAGGAGGGGGTCAAAGAGGAGGTTTCTGTTGATGTTGTTAACTATCAAACAGCTCTGGACTGATTTCTGTTCTAAAAGAAATGACTGCCTTTCCTAATATCTAGCTCATTGAAAATCTTTTTTTATTTTAAGATTTTATTTTAAGTAGGCATCATGCCCAGCATGGAGCCCAGGGCAGGGCTTGAACTCAAGAGCCCAAGAGCAAGAGCTGAGCTGAGATCAAGGGTTGGATGCTCAGCTGATGGAGCCTCCCAGGCGCAGCACCCCAACCCCAGAATCATTTTTTACAAGACCAGTGCTCTAACCCCTGAGCTGTAGGGCCACCAAAATCATTTTTTAAACGTGCGACCGTAATTGCTGCTTGAAAGAGGAAAATGTTTTTCCTGAAAGCCGTGGACATAAATGATGTAAAGGGAGAGCTGGCCTCAGCACTGAGTCTTCCATCCAGGAAGATGGTGCACGTTTCTGTGTTTTGGTTGTGTGTTCTGTTCTGTCTGATGGTTTCACAGTTTATTCCCTTCCCGTCAAGTTTACCCCTGTGGCTTCTGGGGTTGGGGCCGTCCAGCTGTTGGCATTCCACCCAGTACCCTGAGTCCACATCTCCTACAAGTAGCTTTGTCTTAGCTTCTGGCGTTTGCATTGTTGGTTTGGTTTCATTTAGAACCCTTGACTTGTCACGAGGGTATAGTGGGAGGCTCCGTCTGCTGCTCTAGCTTTATGGGGACTACTGTGCATGCTTCCCGTGAAGTCACATGCCTCCCGTGAGTATTGGGGAGTTTTTAGCAAATTAAGGAAGTTCCTTTCTTCTTGCTTACTTAAGTTACAATTTTTGTAAAAAAAACAGGAATAGATACTGAATTTGATTATATGGTTTTCTTCCGTTTGTTTTTCTCTATCAAGTAAGACATTAGGTTTCCTAATTTTTTTTTTTAAAGATTTTATTTATTTATTTGACAGAGAGAGATTACAAGTAGGCAGAGAGGCAGGCAGAGAGAGAGAGGAGGAAGCAGGCTCCCTGCTGAGCAGAGAGCCCGATGCGGGACTCGATCCCAGGACCCTGAGATCATGACCTGAGCCGAAGGCAGCGGCTTAACCCACTGAGCCACCCAGGCGCCCCTAGGTTTCCTAATTTTGAGACGTGCTTGCATTCCTGGGATTATAGCCTACTAGATTATGATATATATTCTGTTAATTCATTATTAGATTTAAGTTGCTGATACTTTATTTAGGATTTTGGGGTTTGTATTCTGAGGCTTCATTGAGTGTTCGTCTTTGAGGCCTTGTCTGTTTTGTATGAAGGTTATGCTAGTCTCATAGAATGCATTTAGAAACTTTCCATGTTTGCTTTAATTTTCAGGAATAGTTTAAGTTTTCTTTTCCATAAAGGGATTGATAAAATCCACCCTAAAACCTAGGGCATGATCTTTCTTTGCAAGGAGGAGGAATGAGGTCTATGGGTCTTGTACCACCTTTTAAGTTCATGTTAAACTTTGTCATCTGTTTTGGGTTTCCGCCCTCTTGAGTGAGTTCCACAACTGATGTTTGCCTAGAAGATTGTCCCCATTGTGGGAACAAGGGATGATGAGTTTGTGCTCAGAGGGGAGTGATGAAAGTCAGGGGAGTGGTGGCTGTAGGAGAGCTGCTGTGTTTCCCCGGCCTGCCTTCCTGGCCCACTTTGCTGAGAGAGCATCTAATGTGCCAGAAGGAAATGCCATGCCCTCGGCCAGGAGGGCAGCAAATGGCAGGAGCCTCCGAGCCATGGAGATGTCCACAGAAGCCAGAGTCTGGGCTGTTCGGTGCCATCTCAAGAGCTATCTAATGTTGACTCAGCTTTTCAAACATGTTGGGCAGGCTCAGCAGAATAGCCCATGGACCCCTGGCTCGCAGCGTTTCTGTGCAGGTGGAAGTCTACATTGCACAGATCCTTCCCTCTGTGGGTTAAAGGAAACCTCTGCCCGTATGTGTCCTGCCTCATACCCACTTTGTTGGCAGGGCCTTTTCTTCCCTGGGTCCGTCCAGGAGGGAATCTGGAGAACCAGTGTTTGGGGATTTATTGAACACATTTGCTTCATCTTCCCAATAATTTCTGCTTTTACTTTACTTTCTTCCTGCTTTATTGGTTTCTCATGTTGTTTTGTTTCTTTGGCTTCTTGTGTGGAACACACACGTTTCAGTCTTTTCCTCTGTTTTGTTCTCTCATAAACACATTGAAGTCTGTACATGTTCATCTATGTGTTGGATACATCTTCTGTAATTGATTTGCAGGGCTTTCATTGTCAGTGATTTCCATGGACCGTAATTTCAACTTTGATTTCTTCTAGTTTAAACTACATAAATTTTGGGGGTGCCTGGGTGGCTCAGTGGGTCAAAGCCTCTGCCTTCAGCTCAGGTCATGATCCCAGGGTCCTGGGATTGAGCCCCACATCGGGCTCTCTGCTCAGCAGGGAGCCTGCTTCCTCCTCTCTCTGCGCCTGCCTCTCTGCTTACTTGTGATCTGTCTGTCAAATAAAAATTTTTTAAAAATCTTTAAAAAAAAAACTACATAAATTTTTTTTCAAATGCGGGCGCCTGGGTGGCTCAGTGGGTTAAGCCGCTGCCTTCGGCTCAGGTCATGATCTCAGGGTCCTGGGATCGAGTCCCGCATCCGGCTCTCTGCTCAGCAGGGAGCCTGCTTCCTTCTCTCTCTCTCTGCCTGCCTCTCAGTGTACTTGTAATTTCTCTCTGTCAAATAAATAAATAAAAAATCTTTAAAAAAAAAAAAAAAAAAAATTTTTTTTCAAATGCATGAATTTTTTTTTGAAATTACTCTTTTTTTGGAGGGTTTATCGGTAGTATTTTCTTGCCTGTGGGATTAAATATGTCCCCCTCTCTTTTTTTTGTTCTAATAATTTAGAAGATACATATCTCATATTTCTCTTGTTAGGAATTTTTCTTAAGTTTTCAGTAATTACAAGAACACATATAGATAAACATCAACATTCATAGCCTCTCCCACCTGAGTAAAACTATACCTTGAACCCATCCTTAATTCCCTATGCCTCTCAAAGTGGTTTCTTTTTTAATTGTGGTAAAATACACATAACAGAAAACATACCATTTTAACCATTGCTCAGAGTCCAGTTCAGTGGCAGCAAGTCCGTTCCCATGGTAGCGTGCCCGCCCTCCCCCCTTCCTAACTCCCCCTTGTCCTCCAGCCCCTGGCTCCCCTATACCTGCTGTCTCTGTGCCTTTGACTCTGCTAGGGGCCCCGTGGGCATGAAGTCACGTGCAGTCTGCAGCTTAGGCTGCTTAGGGCTCTTCAGACGCACTCCCTCACACGTCTTCACGCTTTATCTCCCGCATAGGCCAGTACGAGCTGAATGCTCACTTACTGCAAGGACAGCTTCAGCTCTGGAACCTTCAGTTGTTCATGAAGGAGGTGGAGCGCTGGGACCACAAGTCTTTGTTGTGCCTTCCTCATCTGCAGGGGGAGTGACTTGAGCACCGTTTCTGAGGTCTCCCTTCGCAGAAGCCTGGCTGGCTCTTGCTGACACTAAGGTTTTGTTGTTTGCATATCCTTCCTAGATGACAATGAAAACCAAACAGCGCATGCTGACGGAGGACTGGGAGCTTTTCAAACAGAGGCGATTCATTGAGGAGCAGGTGAGGCTTGGGGATATGGGGGGGCTGTGCGCCTGTGCAGGGGAGAAGCACCATTCCAAGGCCACACTGTGGGTCTGCTCCTAACTAGTCTCCCTTATCCATTTCCTTCTCTTCTGTATTTCTCAAGGAAATCCCATTTATTGAGTGACCACACTAGCCCACAGCCACCCAAGTCCCTGGTGTCTGGTCTCGGAGGCAGCTGGTGCCGTCAAGTCACAGAACTGGAAGCCAGCCTGCCCCCCTCAGGCCCGATTCACAGGCCTCCCCACATGGACCTGGGCCGAGCTTTCAATGTAGCTGCTGACAACACAGCTCGCTCCCTCCTTCCCTACAGACTTCCATAACCCTCTGCACCTCCCTGTGGCTGGCTCAGGGTACTGGACTTTGGAAACTTGACTCCCTTGATTCTTCTTCACAAGCTGGCATCTTTGTCTCCCCCTTCCTCAGTCATTGGTGTCCCTTCCCCCATTTTGGTGTCCTTGCCCCTGTGGTCTCCACCCACACTGGGCTTGCTCACCGGCTCCCACCCCCCAACCCTATCAGATGGCCCTTCTAGCACCACCCATCCCGTTGCCAGAGCTGGTCTGCAGGTTTCTTCTCTGCAATCCAGATGCTTATCTTGTCGACTGGTAGGTAGCTCCTGGATCTGCACCCTTCACGTGCCAGGCCTTGTTCCTGCAGTGGGTATTCTCCCCAGCTGGCCATCCTCCCACCTGCCTGCTTCTGTTGTGTCACAAATGCCTTTTAACTCATGGGCCATCTAATGCTGTAGCTCTTCGTGTGTGGGCCTGTGTGCCTCCAGGCTATTCTGTTGGGCATGCCCCCCCCCCCGTCCCATCCCCCAAGACTCCCTCCTGCCCAGCCCAGGGTCAGCCAGGCCTTCCAGAGGTGTTTCAGTGATGCCTGGCTCGGTGCTCTGCTCCTGACCTGGATGCCCTCTTTGCCTCTGACAGCATTACCAACAGTGCTTCCTCTGGGCCCTATGTGGGCCTGGCGCCCTGCTGCTTTTCTGCCAGGGCACCTCCCACATCATGGTTTCCTCTTCCAGGGTCTAAGCCCCTGGGGGGCTGCGGTTTAGCTCTGCGCTCCTGGTCCCTAGTGAGAACCGAGCACACAGCTGATTCCAGGTAAAGGCTGGGTGTCTGCTGGTGAGGCACCAGCCAGGGCTTCCTGCTCCCTGGCCTTCGTGAGACTCAGGCCGGTGGCTGCCATGCATTTCAGGTCTGCCCCTTCCCGGCCCTGTCCCACTCTAGGAAACTGTGGTCACTGGCTTCTGAATGAGCATGGCACCCAGTACCATGATTACGGAGAAGCTGGACCACCTGACTGGGGGCACGTCTTGCAAAGTTAACCTCTCATTTGATGGTTTCCTCTAGCTGACCAACAAGAAGGCAGTCACTGGCGAGAACAACTTCACAGATGCCATGAGGCACATGCTGTCATCCCGGCTCAGCATGCCCGACTGCCCCAACTGTAACTACAGGAGAAGGTGAGCCTGCGAAGTTGTGTGGGCGCGACGGGCCTGCAGGAGCCACAGCCTTGGCCCGGGCGCTGAGCCCAACAGAGCTCCGTCTGAGCTCTCTCGGCTCTCTGGGTAACTGTCCTTCGTTCCCACTCAGATGTGCTTGTGATGACTGCAGCCTCTCACACATCCTCACTTGTGGTGTCATGGACCCCCCCGTCACTGGCGACATCCACAGTCACCAGCTGCCCCTCCAAGTGGATTCCGCTCCTGACTATCTCTCTGAGATGCGTCCACCTAGCGTGTCCTCAGCAAGCTCAGGGTCAGGCTCCAGCTCTCCCATTACAATTCAGCAACATCCCAGACTCATCCTCACAGACAGTGGCTCTGCACCAACTTTGTAAGTTGTGACTTTGTAATAAGATTTCAGAAATTTACATAACCCAATGATGAGAAATATGGACAGTAATGTCTACAGAAGTACGGATATCATTATAGTGCTTTTCGAGAAAAAGGATCCTTCACTTTTTAAGCAACTTTTAAAATACGAAATCAGTAAACCCAAACTTTGACACTATTTCATTACATGAAAAAAAAATACGGTAAATTTATAAATGCCAGTAAAGAAAAAACCATGTTGGTATGCAGGGAAGTGTCTCTTCAGTTCTGGCTTCATGTTTCCCATTTCGTTTGAGGGTGATCAGCCCAAAGTTCATTCCGCCTCATTGTCCGTTCAGCATTCATGCTTATTCCATGTCTTGCTAAAAACTCAGAAGATCACTTTAGCAAGCGATTGAAAGGTTCTGTTTTCCGTGTTCCCACATTATCTAGAAGTACATTTTGTATGAGCGAGGGGGCTGTGCGGTCGTCGCCAGTTCACACTGTAGGTGAGTGGCCTCACGTTTTTTCAGAGTTGTGATCCTGTCATTTGTTGAGGCTTCCCTTTCAAACTTCTGGACAGTTTGCACATGGATGTGTGTCTTTATTTTATTTAGGTAAACTTAGGTTTGCATTTTGCTTATCATAGAGCGTGCGGGTATCAGGAGCCCCATGGAGGCGATGCCCGCCAGCGTGGTTCCCCATGGGAGGGGTTGTGACCCTGGCCTCAGGCTACTCAGCGTCTCTCAGATTGCTCACCACCTCCATCTGGATTTCTCCTGACAACTCTGAGGCTTTCCTTCAGAGTCTTGCAGTCCTCAGTGTGGATCTGGTCTCAAAACACAAAATAATTCTGAAGGGATTGGCCTGAATGCCTTGACTCCTTTGAGTTCAAGCTGCTTTCTAGACCTGGATACCCTGTGCTCTCTCTGGGGCCTGTGAGGGAGGGTCAAGTGTTTCCCAGCTAGCTGTTGGGCAACCTCTAACTAAAACAGACTGAAATTAAACACATATGGTGTTTAAATAAATAAAAAAAATTATGTTGGAAAAGCCCATCCCTGCTACTGTGTCACACTGATGTCAGGTGCGGGCTTCTGCTCTGTGTTGCACAGTGGAGGAAGTGCTCTGGGGCACCTTTGTCTGTGGGCCGGGACTGCCTGCGGCTGCGCTGGACCTCTGGTCCTTCAGCAGCTAGGATTAATGTCTTCCAAACATGAACTGCGAGGACTTGAAAGCCTCCGTTGTTCCCTTTGGTTTGTGTCATCTCTTTCTTGGTGTCAGCACTAAGTCGGTTGGAGAGAATCGTGTGCCTGGAGTCTCTGTGCCACAGGGCTATTTGGTTCTCGGGGGTTTTAGGGGAGCTGCAGCCTGCCTTCATTACACTGAGCAAATGACTCAATCACCTCATGTCATCTGTGACTCATGGAGGTGGTGATGTTTCGGGAGTGGGTATGAGGGCTGGCCAAGGCCACACATTCCATCACCTCAGGTGCCACGGGCCTCAGGAGACCTGAGCAGCCTTCGCCTGGTGGGTGCTGTGGGTGCTAACGGTGGTGAGCTCCAAGTTACGGCATATTGTGTTCCCTCTTTTTCCAAAAATGGGAAGGACATCTGAGTTGAGCAATTTTGGACACTCTGCTAAATCCGAAAGTAAACCAGTTTGTAGGATTTTTCCTTCTGGAAGTTATTGTATGCAGAGCTGAAGACGGACTGAGAGGCATGTTTATGGTCACGGTGGGGTGACCACGAATGGTCCGTGCCCTGCACAGTCTGCCCTGATGTGGAAACTGTGTGCCCACCCTTGTCACACCAGAAAAGCCTATGTTTGAAGTGTCCTTCATTGGCTACAGCCTTGAAATTTGCCTACTAGTTTTTTTTTTTTTTTTTTAAAGTAAATCTTCCATTTGCCCATTGTTTAGATGTCTTGTTAAAGCTGATATTTAATTCAGATCATGAGTGACTTGTCGAAGGCAGGCCTTGTAGTAAAAAACTTTTAGTATTTTGTCACTTATGTGCCTTTAAAGTTTTGTTCAACTGGCTATGTCTGAAATTTTGGTGGTTCTGTGTACCCCCTTTAATTTTAATAAAAAATTAATTGTGTCTGCTTGGAAATGGCAGCAAACAGTTGTACACTGAGGCACTTCAAGCCCAATGGAAATGCAGTAATAATTAATCCGATTAAATTTTGGCAGTTGCCCAGATATTTTTCTTCTTTTGGTGTTTTGTTTTCCATTCTTCTGTGTAGCACAGATGGTAATCTTTCAGGTATTTTTCCCCCATGTTCAGGTTACCAGGAGATGTTACCAAGTGTGCGCGGTGCTCAGTGTAATATTCCCGCAAACCAGAACAGCCTGTAAAGGCAGCGTCGGGCTCCGTGGGTGGCGTACTCCCTATCCCCGGGTGAGCAGCCTCGTGGTGACCATCTCTGCCTGTCTCAGTTGTAGTGACGATGAAGACGTTGCACCGTTGTCAGCTAAATTTGCTGATATTTATCCACTGAGTAACTACGATGATACCGAGGTGGTGGCCAGTATGAATGGAATCCACAGCGAGCTGAACGGTGGAGGGGAAAACATGGCCCTGAAAGATGAGGTACGGACACCACTTCTTCACAGTGACAAGAGATGGCATCAAGTGGTGATCTGGTGTCTTGTTTGTTTTAGTTCTTCCACTTTGAAAAGTATAAATTACGAAGTTTGTTTTTGAAGTCCCCTCAGGTAAGCAGTACCAGCAGCAGCTCTTCAGAGGGTGACGATGAGGAGGCAGACGGCGAGAGCAGCGGGGAGCCGCCAGGAGCCCCAGAGCAAGATGGAGCTCTAGGCAGTGGGAGTCCCAGGAACGAGGAGAGGAAAGCGGACAGTCCACCCCCATCTTACCCTACTCAGCAGGTACGATTTCATTTTCCCAAACTTAATATTTTGCTGAGGGTGTCTGTCTTTGTGTATATTTTCTCTAAACATGAGCATTATTGAATGCAAAATTGTGTTATCTTGAATAGCTTCTAAAGATTAGAACTGGAGAGGATTGAGGCCCACTGATAAAATATACAAACATGGCTCCTCACCCTGTTTTCATCTTGTTCCTCTTGCTTGAATCCACTCG
This sequence comes from Mustela lutreola, assembly GCF_030435805.1. Taxonomy (NCBI): domain Eukaryota; kingdom Metazoa; phylum Chordata; class Mammalia; order Carnivora; family Mustelidae; genus Mustela; species Mustela lutreola. Next base: position 67,237,156 of record NC_081290.1, on the reverse strand, counting down.
ACGGTCTCGATTTTGCAGCATCCCAGAGTTGCTCTAGACAGTTAGCTGTCATAGAGAGTTTTTTTTTCTTTTTTTGTATGTAAAGAAGCAAAGGGAGGGTTTTTTAAATAAAAAAAATAATGGAATGTTAAAATTTCAGAAAAAAGTTGATTTTGTAAGGGAGGTTTTTTTCTGATGGAGGTCTGTTTTTCTGTTTCCAAAAGGTGAGTGTTTTCTCTTAGAGACTCCTAATTATATGATAGATGCTCACATAGTTCTTTTTCTTTTCTTTCTTTCTTTTTTTTTTTAGTTTTTATTTATTTGTTTGAGAGAGTGAGAGTGTGCATTTGAGCAGTGGGTAGGGACAGAGGGAGAGGAGCAAGCTGACTCCTGGATGAACAGGGAGCCCAATACAAGACTCGATCCCAGGGCCCTGGAACCATAACCTGAGTAAAAGGCAGATGCTTAACTAGCTGGGCCACCCAGGCACCCTGCTCACGTAGTTCTTAAATGAAAGGAAGAACAAATGATGGTCGGGTTGCTTGGCTAAATTATTTTCCTTAATAGGCAGTATAGGTCCATAGTTGAAACAAGAAAGGTGATACAAAAAGGTGTTTTATTAAGAAGTCTGGGGGCGCCTGGGTGGCTCAGTGGGTTAAAGCCTCTGCCTTCGGCTCAGGTCATGGTTCCAGGGTCCTGGGATCGAGCCCCGCATCGGGCTCTCTGCTCGGCAGGGAGCCTGCTTTCTCCCTCTCTCTCTGTCTGCCTCTCTGCCTACTTGTGATCTCTGTCTGTCAAATAAATAAATAAAATCTTTAAAAAAAAAAAAAAAAGAAAAAAAGAAGAAGTTTGGCCCTGGCATTGTTCACCCTCTGCTCTGCTCAGCACCTGCCCATCCTCAGTTCTAGTCCCAGTAGGTAACCAGTCTTATTATTGTGTCCTTCCAGTGTTTGTATATGCAAATGCTAATATTTATTCTTTCCCTTTTCTGTGACAAGGCTTATACTAATGCACACTCAGCTCCCCTTGCTTTTCCTCTCAGCATCATATCCTGACTGATTCTGTGTGGAGCACACTTCCTCGTCCTTGTCTGTTTTCCCTCTCTGTGTGCCAGCAGGTGGACATACCAGAATTCTCTTTCTCTTTTTAGTTCCTGCTGGTAGGCACTTGTGTTTGCTTCCCTTTATGCTATTCGGTGAGTGACCTTATACATCTGACCTTCCCACCTCAGTAGGTCTGTTTCTAGGTGTGGTCACCAGTGGTGGCTTCTCTGAGTCTAGAGTGTGATGGTCTCCTCTGCTCCCTAGAAGAGGATGATGTCGTAGTTTTGGGGTTTGGCCAGTCTGGTGAGAAATGGCAGCCCCTTGAGATTTCGGTCTTCCTTGCATTTCCCATTCCATCTTATTGTTGAGATGTCAGACTTCTTCTTATGCTATTTTATGTCCTTTATTAGTATGTGATTTGCAGAGATTTTCTCTGGGTCTGTGGCATGTCTGTTAGTTGTATTTTTGTGGTGTTGGTTGATTTTATTTATTTACCTATTTGAGAGAGAAAACGTACATGTGTGCATGCACACAGTAGGTATCAGAGGGAGGAGAGAGAATCCTAAGCTGACTCCTTGCTTAGCCTACAGAATCACCTGAGGGGCTTGATCTCTCAACCCAAAGATCCCGACCTGAACTGGGTGCAATGCTTAACTGACTGTGCCACCTGGGCGTCCCTGTTAGGTTTTACGGTATTTTTTGAAAAGCAGAAGTTTTTAATTTTGGTAAATTCCAATTCCTCGATTTTTCCTTTTACAAATCATGCTTTTGATGTTATATCCAAGAAAGCTCTGTTTTGTTCTGCAAGATTTCTAACTTTAGCTCTCATAAGGTGTGGTTCATTTGACTCAGTTTTCCTTACAGTATGAGGCAAGGGGCTACGTTCAGCTTTTTGCTATGTCGACATCCAGTTGCCCAGCAGCATTTGTTGACAGAGTCTGTCTTTACCTGCTGAATTGCATTAGCCGTTTGTTGAACATTGAGGGGCTCTAAATACATGTATTTTCTTTTTTTTTTTTTTTTAAAGATTTTATTTATTTATTTGACAGACCGAGATCACAAGTAGGCAGAGAGGCAGGCAGAGAGAGAGAGAGAGAGGGAAGCAGGCTTCCTGTGGAGCAGAGAGCCCGATGCAGGGCTCGATCCCAGGACCCTGAGATCATGACCCGAGCCGAAGGCAGCAGCCCAAACCACTGAGCCACCCAGGCACCCCAAAATACATGTATTTTCTGTCTGCATTCTGCATTCTCTGCTCCTTGGACCTCTGGGTCCTTTCCCGCGGTGTGTGTGACCTGCTTGGTAATAAGTTTGGATAGCAGGTAGGCTCTGTCCCCCAGGTTGGTGGGCCTTATTGAAGCTTATGTAGGCTGTTCAGAGTCCTTCGTGTTTCCATGTAAGTTTTAGAATCAGCTTATTCTACGAAAAAACTGCCTGAATTTTGATAGAGATTGTATTGACTTCTTCAATACTTGATAGAATTCACAGCAGACTCCTCTGGGCCTGCTCTCTTCTTTGTGAGGTGATGTAGATCACTTGGAGGAAAATCCAGTCTTAATGGCATTGCATCTGTCAGCCTAGGAATGTGCTGTTCTCTTTCCATTTACTTAAATCATCTTTAATTTCTTCTAGCAGTTAAAAAATTTCTAGTCAGTGGGTCTTGAATGTATTTCTTAAATTCATTCTTAAGTATTAGATGTTTTTAATTCTGTGAAAGTGATATTTTCTTATTTCAATTTTCAATTTATTGTTGTAATACATAGAAATACAGTTGATTTGCAGATATTTGTCTTATATTCTGCAGCTTTAATTCATTTATTCTTTGGTTTCTCTCTCTCTCTGTCTCTCTCTTTTGATTAGATTCCTTTGAATTTTCTACATGCAAGGTCATGTTGTTTGTGAATAAAGACAATTTTACTTTTTCCTTCTCAGTCTGGAAACACAGCGTCTTCCTCTTGCTTACTGAGCTGGCCAGAATGTCCAGCACAGCACAGCAGAGAAGCGGTACAAGCACACAACTCTGCCTTGCTCCCAGTCCCAGGGGGGAGCCGCCCAGTCTGTGACTAGGATGATCCCAGCTGTGCATCTGTCGAGGACGACCTTACCCGGTTGAGGAAATAAATTCTGTCAGCTCCTCATTTCCTAAGAGTTTTATTGTGAACATATATTGGGTTCTCCAGATGCTCTTTCTGAATCTATTGAAATGTTCTTGTGGTTTCATCCTTCATTCTTTTACTGTGGTGTGTTGTATCAAGTGATTCTTGAATTTTTTTTTTTCTTTTTTAAGTAGACCATGTCCACTGTGGAGCCCCACATGGGTTTTGAACTCATGACCCTGAGATCAAGAGTCAGATGCTTAACCGACTGAACCACCCAGGTGCCCCTGATTTTTGAATGTTAAACCAACCTTGTGTTGCTGGAATAAATCCCATTTGGTCATGGTGTATAAACTTTTTTTCTTTTGGCATATTGCTGGATTGGTTGCTAATCTTTTGTTAGGATTTTTGCATCCATGTTAATAAAAGGTACTGTTCTATAGTTATCTATCCTTATGTCTCAGTCTGACTTTGATATCAGAGTAATATTGGCCTCCTAGAATGAGTTGGGAAGTGTTTATTCTGCCTATATTTTCTGAAGAAATTTGTCTAAAGTTGAGATTTCTTAAATAGTTGATAGAACTGGGGCGCCTGGGTGGCTCAGTAGTTTAAGCCTCTGCCTTCAGCTCAGGTCATGGTCTCGGGGTCCTGGGATCGAGCCCCACATCGGGCTCTCTGCTCAGCGGGGAGCCTGCTTCCCCCTCTCTCTCTGCCTGCCTCTCTGCCTACTTGTGATCTCTCTCTGTCTATCAAATAAATAAATAAAAATCTTTATAAAAAAAAATAGTTGATAAAACTTACCAGTGAAATCCCATGAGCCTGGTCTTGTGGGAGGACTTAGAATGACTAATTAAAATTTTGTTTACTTGTTGTAGGTTTAGTCAGATTTTCTATTTCTTCTTAATTAAAAAAATTTCTTTTTTAAAGATTTTATTTATTTATCAGAGAGAGAGAGCGAGCGAGCACAGGCAGACAGAATGGCAGGCAGAGGCAGAGGGAGAAGCAGGCTCCCTGACGAGCAAGGAGCCCGATGTGGGACTCGATCCCAGGACGCTGGGATCATGACCTGAGCCGAAGGCAGCTGCTTAACCAACTGAGCCACCCAGGGGTCCCTTTAATTTAAAATTTTTATGTCTTTCTAGGAATTCCTCTATTTCATCTGCACTGTCTCCTTTGATGGCATCAGGTGGTTTATTATATTCCTTTATGATTCTTTTAGTTCTCAGGATATGGAGTGATGTTAATTCATTAGTTGGATAATTTTGTCTGCTTTTTTTTTAAACCTTCAGTCTGGCTAAAGAATTACCAATTTCTGTAAAAAAAGGGGGGTGTTTTATTAATTTTTTGTTTTTCTCTTTATTTCATTGATTTCTGTTCTAATCTCCATTATTTCTTTCCATTGACTTTGGGTTTAGTTTGTTATTCCCTGTCTAGCTTGTTGACTCTAAGTTTAGGTTATGGATTTTAGGACTTCCGAATATAGTGAGACCTGTTTGATGGCCTGACATCTAGTCTGTCCTACATAATGTTCTATGTATACTTGAAAATAATTTGTGTTCTGCTCTTGTTAGATGGTGTGTCCTATGAATAAAAGTTTCATCAAATTGATAGTGTTATTCCAATTCTCTGAATCTTTCCTGATTTTCTGCATGGTTCTAAAAATTCCTGAGAGACATACTGACGTATTCATATCACTGCTAGAGTGTCTATTCCCTTTTCAGATGAGCCAAATTCATGCATTTGGGACAGTGTTGTTGGCGGTGTATGTGTGTGATTGTTACCCCTTCTTGATACACGTCGACTCTTTAGTCATTATGAGATGCTTCTCCGCTAGATTCTCTCATCTAAGAGAGCATTTCATCCCACCAGCGGAGTCGCTCCGGCAGCCGGAGGGTTACTGTATGCATGGTATCTATTTTTTCATCCTTTGAATTTCAGCTTCTTTGTATCTTTGAGTTTAAGATTTGTGTTTGAACCCTTTAGTTGGGTTTTATATTTGTACTTTGTCCGTCAATCTCTGCCCTTTGTCTGGAGGCATTGATGTCAGTCACGATGGCTGTGCCACGTGCAGCTGCCACTTTGTTTCCGTAGGTTTGGTGTTTTTTGTTCCTCTGTTCCCCCTTTACTCTCTTTTTTGTATTAAAATTTTTAGTGTACCCGTTTAAATCTGCTGTTGATTCTTTGGTCTTTTTAGTTTGTTTTTTTAAGAGCTGTTGGGAATGGGAAGAGCCCCAGGCAGAAAGGCCAGGCTCCTGCTGCTCTTCTTTTTTTTTTTTTTTTAAGATTTTATTTATTTATTTGACAGACAGAGACCACAAGGAGGCAGATAGCCAGGCACAGAGAGTGGAGGAAGCAGACTCCCTGCTGAGCAGAGAGCCCGATGTGGGGCTCGATCCCAGGACCCTGAGATCAGGACCTGAGCCGAAGGCAGAGGCTTTAACCCACTGAGCCACCCAGGTGCCCCCAGGCTCCTGCTGCTCTTACATTCTAGCAGATTGGCATGAATAAATGCTTTTGGATTTGCTGTTTCCCTTGGTTGTTCAGATCCTCAAATGATTGCTTTGACAATCGCATTCAGTTTTACCGTTGTTTTGAGGGAGAGGAGCTACCCTGACTGTTTCATTTCACCCTTGCTGAGTCCCATCTCTGGTGCCTCGTCTGGCAGCATCTTGGTGGAACCACTCCTGAGCCATGGGATCCCCGCCCACGCCAGTGCTCTGTCCTCCTGGGCTCCAGTTCTTCACTCCCCCTCCCCTAAGCCACCCTTGCTGGTCCCCTGTCCCTGCACAGACAGGCCCAGGCGCAGATGGGTGTGATTGCTACCTGAGCTGACACCCAGCCAGGGCGTGAGTTGTTCGTCTCTTCTCTCCACAGGTCCCCTTCATCCCAGGCTCTTGGGGTCCCTTCTGTACTTTACAAGGAGGGCTTTGGACAACTCCAGGTGTCACAGGAGCCCAGGTCAACAGAATGTGGCTGATATTAGTTTAATTCACACCAGTCTTTTTTTTTCTTTCCTTTTAGGCTGAACAAGCTGCAAACACTTGTGAATGTCATGTTTGTAAGCAAGAAGCTTCCGGACTGACGGCATCAGCGATGACCGCAGGAGCCCTTCCCCCAGGCCATCAATTCCTAAGCCCCGAGAAGCCCACACACCCTGCCCTGCATCTGTACCCCCACATCCATGGACATGTGCCTCTGCACGCCGTCCCGCACCTGCCCCGCCCTCTCATCCACCCCACCTTGTATACGGCGCCCCCCTTCGCACACAGTAAGGTAAGTCAGGGCAAAGAGGGCCGGGAAGCTCACCTGTCACTAAGATTGTACAAGAAGTGCATATTGTAACAAACAAAAATCCATAAATCGGCAATGTCTAGGACCAAATTTAAATCTACTCTTGGTAGGAAGGTCCTCAAATATGTCCTTTTACCATAATCTCTTAGGCTCTCAGAATTTTGAACATTCACAGTTGTAAAAAACAATCACAAAAGTTGTGGTGTACTCTTTCAGAATTACCTAGAATGTAAAGTTTTCCAAATGATGTTGGTGTAATGGGTTGTACTTGGGGGAATGGCATACACGGCTCTGCTCACCCATAACGCCAGTTCATTTCTTTGCTTGTGGCCTCCTAGGGCCTGGCTCTTTTTTTTTTTTTTTTTTAAAGATTTTTATTTATTTATTTGACAGAGGGAGAGAGATCATAAATAGGCAGAGAGGCATAGGGAGAGGGAAGCGGGCTCCCTGCTGAACAGAGAGCCCGATGTGGGGCTCAATCCCAGGACCCTGAGATTATGACCAAAGGCAGAGGCTCAACCCACTGAGCCACCCAGGCGCCCCAAGGGCCTGGCTCTTTGTTGTAATGTTGCACAGATGGATACATTGAGTACAGCCTGGGTCCTCTGACACTAGCTGGGCTCTTCAGTGTCTGAAATTACTAAAGGAAGAATCCTAAGCGTAGTGCGAAAGAAGGTCGAAGCACCGTGCAGGCTGTTGGGAAGCAACTGGAGGCACAAAGGAAAGGGCCTCCCAGACCAGCAGTGCTCAGAGGCTGTTCCGAGAAGGAGTGAGCATGTAGAAAAGGTTTGCTTTTTACATAGTTCTTCTCAGAGAACCCCATGCTTCTATTTTCATAGCTTAGATTTTACAGTGAAATTTTTAGTTTTCCCCAAACTCTCCAGATATATTCTTTAAAACAGTGATTCTCAGCTGGGAGAAGGGAGGACAACATGGGATGGAAGAGGCTTTTTTAGACTACATGAACATTTTCTTTCCCCACGGGGCATCTGCTATGAAGTAGGGTGTGTGTAGCCTATCAGTGGGCTTTGCTATTTGTTTGCTGGGAAGGGGCACCTAACCACTGGTTTAGAATAGAATAAAGTCAGTCTGTCACGTTCTGTTGCAATAAGTACTTGGTAACTGCCACATTGATGCAGTGCTTGAATTTTGTTAGATTGTATGTCGCTTAGTTTGGACATTTATTGACGGCTTTATTTGAAGGAGGATTTTCCGTTGTGTACTCAAAGCCAGGCTGTCTCCATGGTCTGTCTTGTCTCTAGCCTTTTTCCCTCTGGGTGAGTGTATGGTTGGGAGGCTGTCCATTCTTTTCTTACCTGAATACAGCTGCCTTCTAGCTCCTGGGAGCCACCTCCAGGAGAGAGTAGAGAATGTTCTGTTTAATGTTTTTCTGTTGAAGAATCAGTTCCTAAACATCTTCAAGTAAAGTAGTGAAACTGATTATTCCAAAAAGCTATTGGGACGTTCAGTTAAAAATTGATTTCTCCCCCAGACTTTTGGCCTTTTCTCAGGGTATTTTTTTTTTTTTTTTAAGATTTTATTTATTTATTTGTAAGAGAGAGTGAGAGCGAGCACAGGCAGACAGAGTGGAAGGCAGAGTCAGAGGGAGAAGCAGGCTCCCTGCGGAGCAAGGAGCCCGATGTGGGACTTGACCCCAGGACGCTGGGATCATGACCTGAGCCGAAGGCAGCTGCTCAACCAACTGAGCCACCCAGGCGTCCCTTCTCAGGGCATTATTGGTAGTCCATAAAAGGGTATAAGAGAAGAAAAATATTTGGGGGGAGTATTATCTGTATATAAAATGTATTTAATACCTTGTGAACTTCAATCCAGTAGATAGTTGGGGAGGATTCATGGGTAGGAAGTGCAGAGGATGCACTAGTAAGCTTTTATTTCCGTCACTTTACTACTGATGTCAGGACTATTCACAGATGCTTTTATTTTATTCACGATTTTATTTATTTGTATTTGCAAAAATGAGCGAGAGAGACTGCCAGCACGAGCAGTGGGAGAGGAGCAGAGGGAGAAGCAGAACCCGCCTGAGGAGGGAGCCTGATGTGGGACTCAGTCCCAGGACCCAGATCATGACCTGGGCCAAAGGCAGACACTGAGCCACCCAGGCACCCCCTCTGATGTTTTTAAGATACATTAGCTAGATGCCACGTCTATTTAGAAAAATGAGATGCATTTGGCAAAATACTTCTCTTGAATCTGATATAAAAATGCTTCCCTAGACAAGCTTGCACTGTCACTTGAGTCTGTGTTATTTGAGTTAGTTTGACTTAGTTGCATACTATGAGTCCATGGTGTGTTTACAGCCCCATAGGAGTTGGTAGAAGCCCTTTCTAGAGATGCACACATGTCTTCAGTTACGTCAGAGTAGGCTTATCAGCGGAATCCCCTACATGTGGATGGGAGGCAGAGATGCCAGCTGAATGAATGGTGGAGGGCAGCTGTGAGTGTGAAGCTCAGCGGTTTCCGTGTTTGTGTTATTTAGGCCTTTAGGGATTTTTGCTGTGGTGAGGTGGCATTTGTCGCCGTTAGGACTTTATGTTATTGTAGTTGTAATTCTTTTAATTCATACTCTGGCTATTGTGGGTAAATACTTAGTACTTAAAATGCTTGGGATGAGTACTATAGAAAAAAAATATTTTTTTAAGATTTTATTTATTTATTTGACAGAGAGAGACATGGTGAGATAGGGAACACAAGCAGGGGGAGTGGAAGAGGGAGAAGCAGGTTCCCCGCTGAGCAGAGAGCATGATGAGGGACTCCATCCCAGGACCCCAGGATCAGACGCCTAACAACTGACCCACCCAGATGCCCTGAAAAATTTGTTTTTGAACTTAGAGAATAACTTGAGGACCGTTTTTGTTTTCAAATGTCTTTGTACCAGTGATACATTTAATTTATATATTGAGATACAAGTTATTTGAAAGTTAAAAAGTAGTTAGGGAGAAGATCCAGTAGTGAAATTCTAGATAAAAATTAGAACTGTTTGGCAAAAAATTTTATTTGCAAATATTTGGGGATTTCCCAGCTATCTTTTTAGTTTTGATTTCTGCTTTAATTCCACCATGGTCTGGGCACAGGCATTGTGTGACTTTTGTTCTTTTGAACGTGCTAAGGAATGTTTTGGGGCCAGAGCTGATGTGTCTTGGTCAGCACTCCAGGTGAGCTGGAGAAACGTGCATACTCTGCTGTCGCTACATGAGTCAGGCTGTCCTCAGACGTCACTTACCGGTGCTGCTAAGTCTGAGATGTCCTTCCTGACCTGCTTCTGAATCTGCCTGCTCGGGGCACAGTGCTGTCGGCGTCTCCGGCTTCCACAGCAAACTCTCCCCCTCCTGCAGTCCTGTCTGTTTTTGTCACACTGAGTCTGGCACTGTGTTGTTCAGTGCTTACATATTTAGGGTTCTTACATGTTCCTGGGGAGTTGACCCTTTTATCATTACGGAATGCCCTTCTTTATCCCTGATGATCTTTCTACTTTGAGGTCTGACGTGTCTGAAGTTAATACAGGTGCTCCGGCTTTTTGTGAGTGCCAACACCATATTTCTTTCTCCATCTCTTTCTTTTAACTCACAGGGGTCTTTATGCTCCCAGTAGGTTTCTTGTCAACACCTCTAGGTGGGGTTTGTTTTTTTAATATACTCTGATAATCTCTGTGTTTTCATCTGTATATTTAGACTAGACATATTTAAATTTTGAATGTGTTTGGGTTAATAATAACCATTGTTCTGTTTTCTGTTCATTACCAGAGACTTCCTTTTTCTGTCTTCTCTACTTATAATTAAACATTTTTGGATTGTTTTATCTTCTGTCTTTAGCTTATTGGTTATGCTTTAAAAAAACGTTTTTTAGCAGTTGCATTAGAATCTGCGTTTTAACTAATCTGAGTCCCCTTCAGGTAACACTGTTCTGATTCATGTTAGTGTAGCTACCTTTTCCCAGAGAGTTCCCGATCCCTCCCTCCTGTCGCCTGTGACTTTGATGCTGCTGTTCTCATGGATCTGTTCGTCGGTGGCCCAGTACGTTGTTACTGCTAAAACTGCACACAGAGTTAAGTTACCTTTCAGATCAATTAATAGGCAGGAATAAGTTCATTTCACTGGTATTTACTCTTTCCCTATTGCCCATCCTTTTTTCGTGTAGATCCAGGTTTCTGACAGCTTAAATTTTCCCACTGCCTAAAGAAAATATCCTCACCTTTCTTGCAGGGCAGGTCTGCTGGTGATGAGTTCCCTCAGTCTTTAGTGTATGTGTGTGTGTCTGAGGTCTTTCTCCTTCACCTTTGAAGGGTAATTTCACTGGATGCAGAATTCTAGGTTGGTGGGGTTTTTTTCTTTCAACACTATAAAAAAATTTCACTCTGCTCTTCTCTTGCTTGCCTGGTTTCTGACCAGATGTCCTCTGTGATTCTCCTCCTTGTTCTAGAGGCACAGGGCACCCCACCCTACCCCCTTCCACTTCTACCCCAAGGCTGCTTTCAAGGGTTGTGGTTTTTTGGTTTTGGTTTTTGTTTTGTCTTTGATTTCTTGCCCCCCCCCTTTTTTTTATGAAATGCCTTAGTGTAGATTTGGGAGTGGGTTTTTTTTATCTATTTGGTGTACTCTGTGCCTCCTGGATCTGTAGTTCGGTGTCTGTCATTAATTTTGGTGTCTGTCATTTGGAGTGTTCTTAGCCAATATTTCTTCAAATACTTCTATCTTTTCTCTTTCTTCTTCTGGTACTCTCTTTCCTGTTACTATCTTTGGAAATTAGATGTTTTATCTATTTCGTGTCCATGGTGGTAGTAGTTTTGGTGGGTGTTTTTGTTTTTGTTTGTTTGTTTATTTTTAAAGATTTTATTATATTTATTTGACAGACAGAGATCACAAGTAGGCAGAGAGGCAGGCAGAGAGGGAGAGAGGAGGAAGCAGGCTCCCTGCCAAGCAGAGACCCTGATGCGGGGCTCGTGGGGCTCGATCCCAGTACCCTGAGATCATGACCTGAGCCGAAGGCAGAGGATTAACACACTGAGCCACCCAGGCGCCCCTGTTTTTGTTTTTTTTAATTCTTGTTTCTCTTTGCATTTCAGTTTAAGGAGTTTCTGTTGACCTATCTTGATGTTCACTGATTCTTTCCTTGGCTATGCCCTGTCCACTGATGATCTGTTCATCAGAAGCACTCTTTGTTTTCTTTCAGTGTTATTTCTAGTTTTCTTTATTCATTTTTAGAGAGTCCCTCTCACTGCTCACATCACATGTGTTTTTGCACATTGTGTGCTAGTTTTTAAAGATTTTATGTATGCACTATAGAGTGAGTGAGCAGAGGGACAGAGGGAGATGGAGAAAGAATCCCAGGCAGCCTCGCTGCTGAGCATGGAGCCCAGTGTGGGGCCCAGTCCCTCAACCTCAGGATCATAACCTGAGCCGAAACCACTAGTCAACCAGCTGAGCTGCCCAGATGCCCCTATTGTGTGCTTTTTCAGTTGGAGGCCTCATCATCTTCATCATTTTGAACCCATGTCTGATGATGCTGAGCCCTTTTTATCTTCATGCCCCTCGTCTGTTGTGATGCTGTCTGCTTGCAGCCAGCCTGCCTGCCCTGCTCTGTGTCCCACACCTGTCTTCTCACCCCTCACCCCTTGGTCTGTCCAGAGAGCCCTTTTGCATCAGCCTTCCACTTAAGTGACTCTGATATGTCTCACCTACTACTTAAGTCTGACTTTTTAATTCCTGCTATGATTCTTACCTGTAAGCTTAATTTATTTTTAATGTATATTAGCAACTTTTTGTGTTCTCTTGTTCCTTGATCACATTTTCTTTCTTTAAGCATTTTACACATAGTTCTCTTTTTGAATGAAATCTTGAGGATCTGAATCTGGGTTTTTTTTGGTTGCTCCTGTGGGTGTGTGTCCTTGGATGTACAGTGATTTTTCATGAGGTATGTTTTGTTCAGCTTACTCTGAGAACCACAAGGCCCCAGGTAGGGGCTGAGGTACCAGTGTAGTGCTGCCCCACCTGTGACCTCAAGCTCTCTTGCCTCCTATGGGACCATGAGTCTGCCCCCATCACTGTGACGATGGTGTGTGCTTCTTCATGGCAGTCCTCCCTTCCCTACACCTCCACCTGGCCGTTTTTCCTCACCATGTTCTGATGAGTTCTGTGAAAGATTTCCCTAGCTTTATCTAGGGTTCAGCACCTTGTTACAAAGGTGTAGAGTGTTGTGTCCCCCTTCCTGGACAGAGCCCAAGCAGAGGGGTACCGCACAGCCTCAGAGGGAAGAGCCCACGTGAATTCTTAGGCCACGCTCCCATCCCCACCCCTGTCCCCTCTCATTCATAGGTCACATTCCCAGCCACTGACCCACATGGCCCAGGAGCAGAGGGCCACAAGTGCAGGGCCAGGTTTGGAAACCCAAGTATTCCAGCTCCCAAGTCTGTGTTGTTGCCATCTAGAAACTGAGTTCTGAAGCAGTCATCATGTAGGAAATGTCCTAGTAATGAAGGTAGAGGGGTGTCTTGAACACTCCACTGGGAGAATGGGGAGTTTTGTTGAAAATGGTCACCACATTCTGGCCCTCAGTGAGTTCAGGTTGAGTGGAGCTGCAGACTGGCTCCTGTGTGGCTCTGGGCCCTGAGGGAGGCGCAACCATTGCAGAAGTGATGAAGTCAGACGTGGGGCAAGTCTAAGTTCAGGCTGGAATTGGAGGGGGAAAAACAGGGGTGGGAAACAGGGACAGAGACAGACGGTGGTCAGGGCCCCACTGTGATCTCAAATCTGTATTTTGTTTTGGAGGCAGTCTCAGTTCTTCTGGCTTGAGAAATAGCAAGACCAAAACAAACGTGGTGCTCTTGCCTCTTTACCGTCTCTGGCAAGAGTCCTGAAGAACTTTGGAAAAAGCAGAAGAGTCATGCGTCCAGCTTCCTGGTCAGTGGGATGTGCTTGTCAGCCACCACCACCACCCCCACACACATATGCCCTGACTTGGTCCTTCGCCCCCTCAGCTTGCTGTGTTTGGCAACCATGTTCCAGGAATCTGGGGAGGTTTGGTGGTGTGCGGTGGAGCCTGGCTCTCCCAGCTCCCGTGTAGACTCCCAAGGTGTTCAGAAGGCATCTGTCAGTGTGTTTGTCCAAGCTCTGCGTTAAAGCAGAAATTTTACTTTTCTGTGAATGACTTATGTCTTAAGGCAGAGAACCATTCAAAACTTCTCTTTCTTGAATCGTGTGGATTTGTGCAGAGTGAAATAAATCTGTTCTCATTGAATAGCATTGTCCACATGTTGAGAGACTGATTCTGTGCCTAAATCATTTGTGAGGTCTGGCCAACAGGTGGTCTCGTTGACAGAGGCCTGTGTTTATCAAAAGGAAGCCCACGTCTGTCAAGTTGAGGACCCATCTTGTGGGGAAGCGTTCACATAAATGTGGCTTGTTTATTACAAACCCCTTGCTCACTTGGTCTCTGCAGCGGGACCTCCCATTCTGAGTAAATGGGCTTCTGAAGAAGTGGGCGAAGTGAATTTAACTTCCATTTTCAGTATTAGAGCTTCCTAGCTGTGTTCCCTCATCCATCTAAGCTCAGTCTGTTCTCCCTTTATTGAACATTCACTGAGTGCCAGGTCCTGTGCTACATGCTAGCAAAACACACACCAGAGGAACTTGGTCCCTCTCCCTAGGGCTCGTGCAATCTCGTCATGTCAGCACCTCAGAGCACCGCGCTGTGCCACTGCCAGGAGGGAAGTCACACTGAAGAGGGAGGGGGGCTCCTGGGGCCTAGTGGGTGGCTTTGCGGAGGAGGGGATGCTGGGCTGCGGGTCGAGCGCTGAGCACAAGCTCTCTGGACGTTGTGCGGATGGTGGGTTGGGCCCTTAGTCCGGCTCCCTGGGGGGAAGGCAGTTGGCTGGCAGCCAGGAGCGGGGAGGGCGTCAGGAAGCCATGAGGTGCTTTGGAGCCTGCCTTTGGCTCTGCTCTGCGACGCCCTTGAAGCCCCCGCTGCTTCTGCCTGGGGAGCTGGCTGTTCTTGCCCCGCAGCAGGAATCTGCAACCCTGAGAAACCACCCTCTGCTTTGTTGTCACTACCCCTCGGTTCCTTCCTGGTAAAGCAGCTCTTTGTTCATCACTCCTTTGTGGGAACTGGTAGCTGTGGAAATACCATGTTCCTGGTTTCCTCACTCTTTGCCCCAGAGCTCCCCTGCCGGAAGCACTAGATTAGACCTCTCTTTCTTCCTACTTCACAGCCCGCATGGCCACGCCATTCTCACCCTCTGCCACTCTGATCCTGTTGAGGAAAGTGTGCCAAACTGCCTGAGCAGAGGGACCCCCGTTTCACTCTGCACCCAAGACGGGCGGAGCGGGGGTACTCTGTGACTCGGGACCAGTCTTAATAAAGTGGTGACAGTGTCCCTTAGCCCTCACTGTGCTGCACACTTGAACCCGTTGTCCAATTTAATTCTTACCACAACACCTGGAGGTAGGTATTTACAAATTACAGACGAGAAAAGCGCAAAAAAAAATTGAGTAATTTGCCTCAGGTCACACAGCTAGTAAAAGGGGGAGCTGGCGTCCCAACCCGTCAGGCTGTGCGTCCCAAAGGCTGAGAACAGAACTGGTGTTCATGTCCAACTTTGTCACTGGCCACACCTCCCAGGGACTGGAGTCTCGGGCTCTTGCTCCCACAGCCCCAGCGATTGTCCTGATGGCCCCAAAACCCCTCGTCTCCACTGCCACTGCCTCCTCATCTGTCAGGCCCTACTGTGACTGCTTCCTGTGCTGGCCTCTCCCCCGCCAGGCGAGGCCAGGTGGCAGTGGCTCTGATTTGGGTTCTGCAGCCTGTCTGGCTGTGGTGCAGTTGTCCGTGGGGCTGTGCCCTTCCTTCCTGATCTCTGCCCTAGCCAGCTGCTTGGGTTCTGCTCTTGGGAATCCTCCTGAAACCCTCCCACTCGACTTCGCAGCATTTAGTGCCCAGTTCTTTGTCCCCCAAGGATGAGATTCCCAGGCGTTGTTCCCGGTGCCAGACCTGTAGCTTCTTGGGATGGGGCCTGTAGCAGTGGATGCTGGGCTAGGGGGAGCCTCGTGCCTGTGTCAGCAAGGTGCTGGGGGCCACAGAGCCAGAGAGTTGCTTGAGAGAAGGCAGGCACTAAACCAGCAGGCAACCAGTATGTCATGAATTCTAACTGTGGTAAGTGCTGAGAGGGGAAATCTGTAGATTCTAGGTGTGTTGTACGGGAAAACCCACCTTGGTCTTAGGTGCTGTATGGCGAGGACAGGAGGCAGTGATGATATTTAGGGACATTTAGGTGAGGCCTGAAGGATGAATATGAGTCAGCAAGGTTGTGGGCTGAGGTTAAGATGTTAACCTTAGATTTAACCTTAAACTGGATTCAGCACAAGGAAAGTTCAGGGTCAAGAAGGAACTTGGGTTTGAGGACCAAGGGAAGGCCTGTGTGTCCAGGAGCTTGGGGGAATAGGAAGGACAGGGATAGGCCAGGCCACGTGAGAGACTTTAAGTTCCATTTTAAGAGCAGTAGGAAGACCTTGGTGCACCCTAAGGCAGTGACTCACTCTTACCTTCACCAAAGCGCACTCTGGCTGCTGTGAGGGAAAAGACTGGGAGGAGGTTGGGGGTGAGCCGTGGGGGTTTTCAGCTCAGGTAGTAAAGGCTGGGGGGTGTGAGCTGAGAGGAGGAAGGGCCCAAGGATGCCAGGGTGTGCAGGGAGCAGCCAGCAGCCACTTGGTGAGTGTGTGGTCCCAGCCACCCTTCCTCGGTGCCTTCAGACAGCAGTCTGCCCCAGCAGGGCCCCGTAAAATCCATAGTTCTTAGACTGCACGTGGCCCAGGTGTGAGACACAGTTGAAGAGCTTTACCACTCTCTGTCAGTGATTCCAAAGTTGGCTTTTGAGCAGTGATCCTTACAATGTCCGCTGAGACTCAGCCCTGGGAGCAACTTGCATGCAGCCTGTGCCAAGGGAGGGATGCTGTAAGCTGCTGAGTCATCTCGAGTCTGGTAGGTTCCCTGAAGCATCAGTGGCTGGGAAGATGTACTCTTGGTTCACATGTGAGCAATGGCATGCGGTGTGCCCGCTGGGCAGGTCCGCGCTCTGCGAGATACCGCCCACAGTGAGCACGACCTCCCAGGGGTGTTCATCGTGGGATCTGTCTGTAGTTTAACTACATACATAAGCAGAACGTGAATTTTGATATGTGATCAGAGCCTTTTTTTTTGTAGGGTTTACCGCCGGCCCCTGTTCCGAATCCCGCAAACAAGCATCAGGTATTCAATGCGTCTCTTCAAGACCATATTTATCCGAGCTGTTTTGGGAACACTCCAGAGTGGAACAGTTCTAAGTTTATAAGTCTTTGGGGATCAGAAGTGATGAATGATAAGAACTGGAATCCTGGCACTTTCTTGCCAGATACAATTTCTGGTAAGGAACTTGTTAAAACTTTCTTAAAGGTTTAAAATGAGCTGAGCTGGGCGGATTGCTGTGTCTGTGTACTGCGGTCCCCCAGTAGATGCCTCAGGCTAGTTGGGTCCCCCACCTCAGCTGCTCCTGGAAGGCCCTTCTACCTCATCCCCCTGACCCAAACATCCACGTCTGCCACCGGCCAAGTCCCACTGCCTGGACGGGGTAGAGCAAGTGCTGGCACCCTGTGGCTGCTTCCAGTACAGCGGGCTTTCTGGGGCCCTGTGCACAACAGATCTCTCCGTGCCCCAGCACGGCTGAGCCTCTTGTCTCCAGGCCTTGGTGTTGGGCCCGTGGTGCTAGCAGGGGCCTTGCAGTCGTGCCACCACCCACCTCAGTGCTGTGACGTAGGTTCCTTTCCTGGTGCTGTACTGACTTTACAAGGGGTCTGTCCTCTCTAACAAGCTCCTTCCTCACAGCCCTCGGCTGCCCGGGTACAGCTGTCATTTCAGGCGCAGGGAAAGGTGTGCCTGAAGAGGGGCTGGTTGCACACTTATCTGTGTCTTCACAAGATTTAGAGCCCATGGTGGCCCCACACCCAGACCCTGCATGTGCTCAGAAAAGCTAACTACACTAGACATCTCTGCATGGAAGGGGTTTTTAGCTGTGTGACCTTGTGCAAGTTGTTTAGCCTCTCTGAGCCTCAGGTTCTTGTATCTTTAGGATGGGACTAATAGTACCAAGTAGCTTTAAGAAAATAAGTAAAATAACTTTGGGAAGGCACCTAGCATGGGATTGGTACATAGTAGGTGCTCAGTGACTTTTTTTTTTCCCCTGGAGAGAAACTGATTGACTAGCATCCTCTCAGTGAAGTCCCAGCTTCGGTAACAGCCCCAGTGTTAGTTCAGTCAACAGATGTCCCTTAGGTTTTAGCGAAGTATTTCTAGAGGCTTTACTTGTCTCATTCTTCTCTGAAGGGAGTGACATACTAGGACCAACACTCTCAGAAACAAGACCCGAAGCCCTTCCACCCCCATCTAGTGGTGAAACGCCTGCGGTTTCTGAGAGCAAAGAGAAAAAAAATACTGCGAAAAAGAAATGCTTGTACAATTTCCAAGATGCTTTCATGGAAGTGAACAAAGTTGTGATGGCCACATCGTCAGCCACGTCCTCTGTGTCCTGCACAGCCACCACAGTGCAGTCCAGCAACAGCCAGTTCAAAGTGTCGTCCAAAAGGCCTCCTTCCATAGGTAAGGCCCACCAGCTCACAGGACCCTCAGGGCAGCTCAGTGTGTCCACTGCTTCCTCAGCATCTCAGTGATTGCCGTGTCCCTGGTGTGGCCAGAGGCCTGGTGTAACCAATGCCAGAGAATGTTCGCATGCAGACAACACATCCTCTGGGAGTTGGACCTGAGTTTCACTGCCCCACACACTTCCTCTGGGGATTTGCCACGCTGGCTTGCCTTTCTTCTCGGTACCTGCTGCGTTGTGAGAGGAAGAGGTCACTGCTATCGGGTCACATGGAGGAATTCTTAGTCTCCTGAAAACAGAAGCCTGGTGGAGAGGGAGCCAGTAGGGCTGCTGGCCGGCCTGGGGTGCAGCCCCTGCTGCCACTGTGTCTGTGGTGTGTGGAAGACGTGGCTGCCTGTGCTGGCATGAGCATAGGGAGCAGGGTTCTGGAAGCAGAGGTCGAGGGCCCACAGAAACTGGCTCTAAGGGCGCTTGCTAGCCACAGTCAGGACAGCTGGAGCATTGGAAAGAGTAATGGGATGGACAGTAGCACACATGGTCAGGAATCCCCCATGTGTTCAGAAAGGAGGGGGATAGGGAAGCTGCTCCCTGATAGGACAGACAGAGAAATGCCCCCGTGCAGCCAGCAGGGTGACTCTCAGCCCAGGTGATCATCCCCAGTGGTCATTAAGAACAGTGGCTGTCTGTGTGGGGAACACTGTGTCCTCCCTGTGTGTGAGCAGCATTGTGGATGTGGCCGCTCCATCGTGAAACGACACGACGGCCTCTTGTGTGGTCACGGGGGAAGGAGCCAATGCAGCTTTGGCAGAAGTTGTGCCCCTAAGATATTTTGGTCAACTTAGACGTAACAGCATGAGCCCAGACTGGGGGGCAGCTGTCCTCGGTGGAGAAAATGTCTGTGTTGCTGCAGGAGAAATGCTTAGAAGAGGCCAGGTTGGAGAAGAGCTACTAATGGCCTTGCAGGGAAGACGGGAGAGGGATGGGGTTGCACTTGGGTTGGGAATGTCACGTGGATGGCACAGGCCCGGGCTCTGGTCACACCAGGCAGCTTTGTGCCCAGGGCTCGCGCTGAGGTATAGAGGGTGAGTGTAGCCCCCGCAGCGTGTGTGGGTGGGATACACACCATGGGGTGTCTGGCAGTGGTGGGTGCAGGTGAGGGGCACAGGCGGGGTTCCTGGCACCGTTCCTCAGAGTTCATGCAGCTCAGAGCATCTTCACACCAAGCAGTCAAGGATGCTGTAGTGAAGACAGACGGACTCCAGTCTGCTATCCTCAGTGCCATTCCGCGTCCCTGCCTGCAGGTGAGGTGTTCCACGGCGTCAGCAAGGAGGACCCCCGACACGCGGTGCCAGCTGCCCCGAGGAACAGCCCCACGGGCCTGGCACCACTTCCCACGCTTGGCCCAGCCTCCTCGCCGCACCTGGCCGGACTTGCAGCCCCAACCTTCCCCAGCAGTGCCGCCACGTCCCCAGGCTTCGTGGAGCCACGCAAGAGCTTCTGTCCGGCCCCAGGAGCCCCCCCACCCCCCACGACTGATGGCCCCCTCAGCGCCCCTCCCAGCGTGTGCAGGTGAGCTGGTGCCTGCCTACCACTCTCCCCCACAGGGCGCTGGTGTGGGTGGGGGAGGGGGGCGCAGCCAGTAACTGGCCTGTGTATGGCTTTGCAGTGACCCTGACTGCGAGGGCCACCGCTGCGAGAATGGCGTGTATGACCCGCAGCAGGACGACGGGGATGAGAGTGCAGACGAGGACAGCTGCTCCGAGCACAGCTCCAGCACCTCCACCTCCACCAACCAGAAGGAGGGCAAGTACTGTGACTGCTGCTACTGTGAGTTCTTCGGGCATGGCGGGGTAAGTGCCCCGGGGACCGCGGGTGGGCGCCGGGCACCAGCAGGCCCCGTCGGCACTGAGCTCTGAAGCCGGCGCCTCCTGCTTGGGTGCCCTTGTCCTCCAGAAACAGTAACAGATGTTCGCCCCAAGATCTCCCTGTAAGGGTTTCGTGACTGCATGTGTTCATTTCTTTGGGAGCAGGGGACCTCCTGACCAGCCAACCGGGGAGTCATTAGGTGTGGATCGTGGCAGGCCATGCAGTGGGACGCTCGCTGTGCAGGGTGTGCTGGGGGACTCCTAATGGCCTGTCCCTCCAAGTCATGGCAGCCATGGTGCCCTGGGCGGCGGGGGGGGGGCAGGCAGGCCAAGGGAGTGTTGGGAGGAAAAGCCGGGGCTGGTCATTGGCTCTTTCTCTACCTTTGTTCCGTCTGCATTTGCTAAACATGTGCACACATGTGTTCAGTGTCCAGAAGAAGTATTGGCAGCGGGGTTGAGGGCAGTTTTCTTTTTCCCTTTTGGCACTGAACAGGACACCCACAAAGGGACGGAAAGATTCTACAAACACGTTTATTGACACAAAAAGATAATCACTCTGTATTATGTAAGAGGTAGATTAATTGGTATGTGTGATTTTTTTTTTTCTTTTCTGGTTTAAAAATGTCTACTTGTGTACATGCTTTACCATAATTTTCATGAACGTGTAAAGGTTGAGGGGTCGGTGCCAGAATTAACCTTCTGGTCACTCTGGGACAGGTTTTCCTTGCTGCTGCCACTCGTTTACCTTCCTTATTTTTTACCGTGAATGTGTATTACCGGCGTAATAAGAAAAACTTTCATTTTTAAAAATAATGTTCTGAAATTTGCAATATTCAGCCTCATTAAAACTTGAAGCTTCATTCAGACATGCTCTCCTTTAACTGCCTTAGCCTCCGGCTGCACCGACAAGTAGAAACTACGCAGAGATGAGGGAGAAGCTTCGTTTGCGGCTGACCAAGAGGAAGGAAGAGCAGCCTAAAAAAGCAGACCAGCTCTCGGACAGAGAGAGTGTGGTTGACCATCGAAGGGTGGAGGACCTACTGCAGTTCATCAATAGCTCAGAGACCAAGCCCGTGAGCAGCACTCGAGCCGCTAAGAGAGCCAGACACAAGCAGAGGAAGGTAAACCGCGTGCCGGCGCAGGCTGTGGCGGGCCTCGGGGCCACAGGGCCACGCTGCTGCCACAAGGGCCCCTGACCATATCTATCTCTGCGGCCTGAGCCGTAGCTGGGCAGAAGCCCCAGGATGTGTTTTCAGGACACGGCTTCCCCTTTTGTGTCATGGGTTTATTGATGGATCTCAAACAAGCCTTTGGGTCCCTGTGCCCCATGTGGGTGGCCACAGCAGATCCTTGGCCTCTCTCCCAGGGAGGTTGAGGATGGGGCCTCTGGCATTGAGGGAATAGAAGGGGGCCACTGTGGGCTTTTGGAGACTGTGGGCAAAGAAGTTACTTTGACATGAGGCTTGGATAGGCCCTTTGCCACAGCAGCATTCTTAGGACATAGTCTGGGTGCTCCCCACCCCCACTCCTTGTCCCCACTGGCAGAGGAGAGTCAGGCAAAGCCATCCCAGAAGAGGGCAGGCACACGGCGTTGGTGTCAAGGGTCAAAGAGTAAGATGGACAGCCCTTGCGGACAGCCCTGGGCACCTCCCCACAGGGTGTGGATTGCACGGAAGCAGGCATCTACCAAGACTAGACAAGTTGGCCCAGCGGCGGACATGGCATGCAGAGGCGGTCCACTAGCAAGTGAGACACGGTGCTCTTCACTTCCTGTTCCGGCTCCAAGCGAGGGGACCAATAGCTTCTGCTCTTTGGGATGCCTCAGTGGCCCGGGACTGCATGGTACTGCGGCCGTCCTGGTTTCAGCTTCCTAAGAAGCCAGGCCACAGCAGGCAGATCCGAGCTGTGCATAGAGGAGAACCTGCAAGGGTGACAGGGCCTCTGCTGGCAGGATGGGTGACTGGGGAAGAGGCAAGGCCCCTGTGAGGCCCAGCAGACATGGAACAAGAGGACACTCCTAGAGAGTGCTGGGGATGGTGCCTCCACTTTCAGCTGCTTGTGCTGTGGAGACCATTGTAACTGGATCCCCCGCTAGGATCCCTGCTTATACCTCACGGTTCTAATCAAGGTCCAATTCATGGGCTTTGAGGAGATGGGGGTTGGCCCCGCCCCACTAGAGCGGGGCAGTGAGACCTGTTCTCCACTTGGGTGTTAGGTCAGGGCCCCCTCACCCTGTGTGCTCGGTGCCCTGCACCCCATCTCAGCGGAGTGTCTGGGTGACAGGCTGGTTGTTGAAAGGAAGACCCCACATACCAGCTTGTGGGTTCCCTATAGCTCCTGTTCTGGGGTGGGCTTGCTCCGACCTGTGCTGGGAGAAACACTCTGCTCACTGGACGCTGGATATGGGGGCACTCTGGGAGTGGCCTCCAAGGCTTCACTTTGAACACATGAAACAAGGATTTTAAATAAGGTTTACTTGAACTGTTGAGTTAAATTTTTAAAACATCTGCCATTAAATTTTTAACATAATTTTATATTTAAGTTCTTCAAAGTAGCGTTTGTCTTTGTCAAATATTGCATACTGGAATGTTGTAAAAAATAACTAAAACCTGGGAGGACTTTTGTTTCGGTTCCTTTTTTTTTTTTTTTTTTGGAAGGACTTTTAAATATAAAATATATTTGCCAAAGTCTTTTACTGGAGGAGCTCAGGGATGCAGAGTCATGCACTCTTCACAGCCTTCATTTGTTTTCTGAGCAAAAGGAATAGTCTCTGTCGAGACTGGAATAGGAGTCACCAGGGAAGTCCAGTTTTCACTTGACTGAAAGTGAACTTCATGCCAAGCTAGAGGGTGGAAGTAGCTAGTGTCTGTTGGCCGTGTGACGTGGAAACATGTTAGGGTGCCACTTGCTCTGTCACACTGGTGGACATATGTTGGGAGTTTCAATGCTCTGCTAGGCTGGAAAAAAGGAATTCCAGTTTTTAGTACACATTCTGTACACGCCCCATTGACATGTACTTGAAGGCCCAAGCCTGGCCTGGAGAGGCAGCGCGCCAGCCACTGGTTAGCTGGTGAGTCCTGTCATCCAGCCGCTGCACAACAACGGGATTCTGATGTAGCAGCTGCTTTGACCTTGCTTTATTTTATTAATTTATTTTTCTAGTAGGCTCCACACCCAGTGCAGAGCCTGATG
Organism: Mustela lutreola; assembly: GCF_030435805.1. NCBI lineage: Eukaryota > Metazoa > Chordata > Mammalia > Carnivora > Mustelidae > Mustela > Mustela lutreola. The sequence continues at coordinate 67,214,055 of NC_081290.1, read as the reverse complement.
CGGGGCTTGAACTCACGACAGTGAGATTGAGACCTGAGCCAAGATCAAGAGTCAGATGCTGAACTGGCTGAGCCACCTGGCACCCCTGACTTTGTTTTAAAGAAGTGCCACTAGGGCAAAAGCTCTAAGGGACATCTTGTTAACTAGCACCACCCACCCCCGCTACAACCTATAAAGTAACAAGTGTACACTTTAGTAGAAAGATTAAATCTGATCATTCTTGAGAGTAAAATGATTTGGGTTAGGTATGTTTTAAGCTATTTGGCTTATTATAAGCTATTTCAGGGTTTATGTTCTTACTATATGATTTGTTTTGTTTTTTTTTTTTTTTTTTAGATTTTATTTATTTATTTGACAGAGAGAAATCACAAGTAGTCGGAGAGGCAGGCAGAGAGAGAGGGAAGCAGGCTCCTGGCTGAGCAGAGAGCCCGATGCGGGACTCGATCCCAGGACCCTGAGATCATGACCTGAGCCGAAGGCAGCGGCTTAACCCACTGAGCCACCCAGGCGTCCCCTATATGATTTGTTTTTAAGGTTTTTGTTGTTGTTGTTGTTTTTAATGCCTTAACGTAAGAAAATTCAACTGTTGTCTTAAGTTGCCTCTTCTTTTCCCATGGCAGCTGGAGGAGAAGGCTCGCTTGGAAGCAGAGGCCCGGGCCCGGGGGCACCTCCACCTCCGTGAGGAGCAGAGGCGGCAGGAGGAGGAGGAGGAATTTCAGCGGCTTCAGGAGCTTCAGAAGCTGAGGGCTGTGAAAAAGAAGAAGAAGGAGAGGCCAAGTAAAGACTGTCCCAAGTTGGACATGCTTGCTAGAAACTTCCAGGCAGCAGCAGAGTCTGTATCTAACTCTGAAAACATGCACAATGGCTCACTAGAGCAAACGGAAGAACCAGAAACCTCATCTCACTCTCCTGCCAGACATGGAGACCACACGGAGCCCAGGCTGGGGCCGGGGGCTGACGGGGACACTGCCAGCCCCGGGGACTCCAGGGACTCCAGGCTCCTCCTCCCAAAGGAGGTCAGTGCGAAGCAGCAGGAGCCACTGTCTTTTCTCCTTGACATGGTGCATCAGCACAAAGAAGGGAGCGGCAAGCAGAAGCTCAAGCAGACCAGCAAGGCCAGCAGCGAGCCAGCAAGGAAGCCGGCCGAGCCTCCCAGAGTCCCCGAAGGCCATCCCAGACCCCGGCCCCAGACTGAGTCGAAGGCGAAAGTGCTTGACCTCACTTCCCTGGCAGAGCAGAAGAGGGAGGAGAGAAAAGTGAACAGTAACAACAATAACAAAAAGCAGCTGAACCACGTCAAGGAAGAACGGTTGAATCCAGCCCCCCCAGAGCCCGCCTCCCCCAATGAACACCCTCAGGACAGCAAGCTGGTGCCTGCGGACTCTCCACAGCCCAAGGGCAAGGGCAAGAAAAACAGGAAGAAGAAAGGAGACAGAGTCAGCAGTTCAATCGGTAAATAGGGAGCCGGGGGAGTGTGGCCGGCCCCCCTGTCGCCGGGTCTGCCTTGCCTCTTCATGGCTTTGGGCTTCTTGTGGCTTTGCTACAGCCAGGAGACACATGTGGCCATTGTTCTGTGTTGCTCTTTTGGAATAATTATAGACGTAGAAAGAATCCCCCCAATCACTGTTACTACTTCTGCTTCCTCTTTCTCCCTTTTTTATTGTTTTTCTGAACGAAAGGAGAGTAATTTCAGACATGAAGCCCCTTTGCCCTTAAATACTACACTGTGTATTTCCTTGAAACAAAGATAGTCTCTTACAAAACCACAGATATGGTTATCAGAATTAAGAAATTAATGTATACTGTATACTGTAGCATGATCTAATTATAAACCTTCCTGCTGTTTCTCCAGTTCCTGGAGACAGGATTCAGTCCAGGTCATCTGTCAGATCTCCTTAATTTCCTTGAATGAATTGGTTCTTCAGTTTCTCGTGACTTTGACATTTCTAAAGAGTCTCTATTTTTTAGAATAATTTATTTGGAATAATTTCAGGTTTTTGTTTTTTTTTTTTAAATAAATCAGTCCCTGAGCATTAGGCCAACTTGCTGAGCAGAGAGCCGGTTTTGGGGCTCGATCCCAGGACCCTGGGATCATGACCTGAGCCGAAGGCAGAGGCTTAAACCCACTGAGCCACCCAGGTGCCCCTCAGTTTGATTTTGTGTGCCATTTCTTCATGGTCAGATTCAGATTGTGTGTTTTGGATGGGAATGCCGTGGGGGTACTTGCTGGTGTCTGTCACGGGGGGCATGGAGTCTCCTTGCTGTGGGGCCATGCTTCCCCCTCTGCTCACGGAAGGGGAAGTGTCTGATGGGGGATGTAGGTCTCCTGCTGCTGGGAACATCTGCTGGCAAGTCTTGCCCAGAGTGGTTGGTTGTTCCAGAGTTGTTTGCCACGTAGTGGTGTTTCTAACATCATTATTCCTTGCACATCTCTTATTTGGTGCTCTTTGGGAGGCACTTTCCTTCCCCAGTGCCCCATGTATGGTTTTCATTTGTTTAGTTATTTATATCACGGTGGATTCATGGAGACTTACTTTGTGCTATAGATTATAGTCCTTTACTGACACTGCATGTTTTGGTCCTCTGGCTGTCCTAGATGCAGTCAGTGGGTGCCCCCTTGAAGGTCCCCAGACCCCACTATTCTTGGAGCACTTGCGTACTTCCCTGCACTAGGAGGTATTCTGGCCTTACTCTGTATTTTCCCTGTCCCAGCGCTGAATCTGCCATTTTCCAGGGAGCCCTGGTTCTTTCCAGAGGAGAGTGGCATTTAGAAACTTGGTGTTGCTGCTGTGTTGTTGCTACCAGGCCCTTCTCTTTGACACAGCCAGGAGTCGGGGCATGGTGCACGCAGCCTAGCATCTGATGTCATTTCTGTAGTGAAAACCACAAGTTCACACGGTTGGCTCCAGCAGCACTCCCTGTCACCTCTCCCCCTGCCTCCTCTCACCAGGGTTGTGCTTTACTAAAGCACGTTCAGAATTGCTCACCCTCCCTGCTGTGAAAAACAGTGGGCTTGCTTAGTGACGTCTTCATGGTTCTTTCGTCTCCAGGCTGAGGGCACATGCAGGAGCAGTGGTCTGGGGAGGGAAGCAGCAACCCCAGGGTGGGGAGCAGTGGCCTGGGTCAGGGAGCAGCAGCCCAGGGTGGGGAGCAGTGGGCAGGGGCAGGGAGCAGCGGGCCAGGACTCCAGCACATTGAAGTGCAGCCTCAACCCTGGCTTGAGTTGAGGCCTTTCCTCTGGGTTGGTTTCCCCCACCCCCAGCCTGGTTTTCCCTTTTCTTCCTCACTTCCACCCACTCTCTGTAGTTAACTACTCAGTTTCTTTCTTTTACACAAAAGGTAGCATGCTAGAGCTTTTGCCCTTTGCCTGCCCCTCCCGCCAACTGAACATGTTCTGGAAAGCAGGGTGCGTGGGGAGCACGGAGCTCTTCCTCGGCCGTCTGGGTTCCCAGGGCTGCTGGGAGTTCTAGGGTTCCAGGCTGCCCTGGGAGCTATTTGGTGGGGAACTCCCAGCAAAGCGGAGTGCCGAGTCAGAAGGCGAGGGCCTGGCACAGGCAGTCTTGTCAGGCTGGTGACTTAAGCCAAGACAGGAGGTGACATCACTCCACAATGTAGCTTTCATTTGCATTTTTCTCTAATTACAGTAAGGTCATATTTTAAAGGACTGTTGTCTCTTTCTTGTGTGTTTTCTGTTCATATTTTTTCTTATTTTTGAGTTAGGTTTTTGGTCTCTTTCCTTGCATTTTTAAGAGTGTTTCATATATTAGGAATATTAATTGGCCTTTTACCTGCATCACAGACTGCAGATACATAATTCTTTGGACCGTGTCTGTGATGCTTTCCAGCCATGCAGAGGTTTTCTTTCTCAGTTTTATATAGTCATTTCATTGATCTTTCAGTGCCTCTGGATTGTAAACAGTGGTCGGAAAGTGTTACTCTAACACTGAAGTAGGAGAGGAGTGTGCCTGTGTCTTCCAGCATTTGTGGGGTTCTGCCTTTCTCATTTAGCCTCAGTGCATTGAGAGAGTTTTCTTGGTTATCGTGTGAACCATGGGTCCAGGATTATCTCTTCTTAAATGGTTAGCCTGCTGACCAAGTAACAGTTACTAAAAATTCATCTTGCCCCATGGTTCAGGGTGCCTCCCTTGTGCTACACTCAGTTTCCCTGTGACCTTCCATCTACTGACTTTCTGTCGTTTCCTCCTTGCTTCCCTATGTGCCGCTGCTGCACTGAGCTAGTTACTCCGGGGCCCTGTGCACTTCAGGGAAGCCTCTCCTCCCTACTCTTCTCCACTGTGGTCCCAGCTGTTCATGTGTCTGTGCTTCCATACAAACTTGAGTGCCCGCATGCCACACGGAACCCTTTGTTGGTGTCTCTGAGAAAGAGAGAAATGGAAATTGGTCTATTTGGTATTTCTGTTTCTAATAAGGTTAATTTTAATAAACTATATTTCTATAGTAAATTATTCTTTTAGTTAGATTTTCCAGCTTATTTACATAGATGTCTGAAACTATATAGTATTTAAAAACGTATTTCTCAATGGCTGTTTTCTCTTTTTTAACATTTTTAATATAAATTCTATTAATTAACTTATAATGTATTACTGGTTTCAGAGGTGCAAGCCTGTGATTCATCAGTCTTATATAATACCCAGTGTTCATTACATCACATGGTCTCAACATCCATCACCTAGTTACCCATCCCTCCACCTCCTCCCCCCTCCTCTCTAGCAACCCTCAGTTTGTTTCCTATGACTGAGAGTTTTTTATGGTTTGTCTCCCTCCCTTGTTTCATCTTATTTTATTCTCTCTTCTATTATCCTGTCTTGTTTTTTAAGTTCCACAGATTTTTGAAATCATATGATAATCGTCATTGTCTGATTGACTTACTTTGCTTAGCATAATACCCTCTAGTTCCTTCCACATCATTGCAAATGGCCAGATGTTTATTTTTTGATGGCTGTGTAATATTCCATTGTATATGTATACCACATCTTCTTTATCCATTCGTTCTTTATCCATGACATTCAGATGTCAGTGAACATCTGTTGTGGACTTTGCTGCCGTAAACATTGGAGCACATACGCCCCTTTGGGTCACTACATTTGTATCTTTGGGGTAAATACCCAGTAGTGCAATTGCTGGATCATAGGGCTGTTCTGTTTTAAACTTATTAAGGAACCTCCATATTTTCCAGAGTGGCTGCACCAGCTTGCATTCCCACCAACAGTGCACAAGGGTTCCCCTTTCTCCACATCCTCACCAAGACCTGTTGTTTCCTGACTTGTTAATTTTAGCCGTTCTGACTGGTGTGAGGTAATATGCCATTGTGATTTTGATTTGTATCTACCTGATGCTGAGTGATGTTGAGCATTTTTTCACATGTCTGTTGGCCATTTGTGTCTGCTTTGGAAAAATATCTGTTCATTTATTCTGCCGGTTTTTGATTGGATTATAATTTGGGCATTGAGTTTGATAAGTTCTTTATAGATTTTGGATACTAGCCTTATATCCGATATGTCATTTACGAATATCTTCTCCCATTCTGTTGGTTGTCTTTTGGTTTTTTCCACTGTTTCCTTTGCTGTGAAAAAGCTTTTTGTCTTGATGAAGTTCCAGTAGTTTATTTTTGCCTTTGTTTTCCTTGCCTTTGGAGACATGTCTAGCAAGAAGTTGCTGTGGCTGTGGTTGAAGAGGTTGCTGCCTGTGTTCTCCTCTATGATTTTGGTGGATTCCTGTCTCACATTTAGTTCTTTCATCCATTTTAAGTCTGTTTTTGTGTGTGATGTAAGGAAATGGTCCAGTTTCATTCTTCTGCATGTGGCTGTCCAATTTTCCCAACACCATTTGTTGAAGAGCCTGTTTTATTTCCATTAGCTATTCTTTCCTGCTTTGTCAAAGATTAGTTAACCATAGAGTTGAGGGTCTATTTCTGGGCTTTCTGTTCTGTTTCATTGATCTGTATGTCTGTTTTTATGCCAGTACCATACTGTCTGGATGATCACAGCTTTGTAATAGAGCTTGAAGTCCAGATTTATGAGGCCCCCAGCTTTGGTTTTCTTTCTGAACATTGCTTTGGCTATTTGGGGTCTTTTCAGGTTCCACACTAATTTTAGGATTATTTGCTCCAGCTCTGTGAAAAAGTGAGTGGTATTTTGATAGGGAATGCATTGAATATGTAGCTTGCTGTGGGTAGCATAGACATTTTAACAGTATTTGTTCTTCCAATCCATGAGCAGGGAACATTTTTCCATTTCTTTGGGTCTCCCTCAGTTTCTTTCATGAGTGTTCTATAGTTTTCTGAGTACAGATCTTCTGCCTCTTGGGTTAGGTTTGTCTTAGGTATCTTTGCAGCCACCTTCCCACTCTGATACCTGGGAGCTCTGCCACACGCAGGCAGGTATCCCTGGTCTTTCTGTGACCCTGTGGGTCCTAAAACCACAGTGTCCCCACAAGGGCTCTACTCCTCACTTAAACCTCTGGAGCGATGTCCCTCCATGGAGCAGACTTCTAAAAGTTCTGATTTTGTGCTCCGCAGCTCTCTCACTGCTAGGAGCCGGCTTGATGGAGATTCCCTCCCCCATGATCTGTCCTCCCATATACTGCCCCAGATTCACTTCTCCGTACCTCCTACCGTCCAGAAAGTAATTGCTTTCCTGTTCTTAGAGTTGCTGCTGTTCTTATCTTCGATCTCTGGTTGAGTTCGCAGGTGTTCAGAATGATTTGGTAGTTAGCTAGCTGAATTCCTGAGGCCAGATAAAACTAAGGTTTTCGGGGCGCCTGGGTGGCTCAGTGGGTTAAAGCCTCTGCTTTCGGCTCAGGTCATGATCCTAGGGTCCTGGGATCGAGCCCCACATCGGGCTCAGCAGGAGCCTGCTTCCTCCTCTCTCTCTGCCTGCCTCTCTGCCTACTTGTGATCTCTGTCTGTCAAATAAATAAATAAAATCTTTAAAAAAAAAAAAAAAAAACTAAGGTTTTCTACTCCTCCTTCCTAGTGCCATTGTAGCCTGCCTTCCAGTGAGGCTATTTTAATCACCGTTCGGTGTTTTATATATTTGTGTTCTGTTCCCATTCTCTTTCTTTCAGCTAGTTAATAGTTTGTCTTTTATTTTGGGGCTGCCTGACTGGATCAGTGGGTGGGACATATGACTCTTGATCTCTGGGTCATGAGTTCAAGCCCCACATTGGACATGGAGCCTACTTTAAAAAAAAGAAAGAAAAAACAGTTCATCTGTTTTATTCATATTAAAAAAAAAAACAGGCTCTTAATTCATTAACCAGGTTTACTTTTGTTCTTTCTAATATCTCATCAATTCCTACTGTTATCTTTATTTTCTTCCTGTACTTGCTTTCACTTTTTTGTTTATTTTCTAATTTTTTAAAAAGATTTTATTTATTTATTTGACAGAGAGAGACACAGTGAGAGAAGGAACACAAACAGAGGGAGTGGGAGAGGGAGAAGCAGGATTCCCGCCGAGCCTGATGCAGGGCTCGATCCCAGGACCCTGGGATCATGACCTGAGCTGAAGGCAGCGGCTTAACGAGTGAGCCACCCAGGCGCCCCTCTAATTTTTTGATTTGGGAATTTAGTTCATTTGTTTTTATTCCATCATTTTTATTGTATTTAGTATTTATTTAGTATTTAGCATTTCAAATTTTCCTTTGATCATTCCTTTAAATATACCTCAGTCTGATGATGTTTCCATTGGCATATTGTTGTTTTGTTTTAAGAAGTTCAGGAATTTCTTTATTTTTATCCCCCCTTTGTCCAGTAGTTGAATAGTGCCTTTTAGGTTTCCAGGTGGGAGAGTCTTTCTTTCTTTCTTTTTTTTTTTTTTTTTTAAGATTTTTTTATTTGAGAGAGAGAAAAGGAGGGAGATGTGGGGGTGGCAGAAGGAGAAGGAGAAGCAGACTCCCTGCCGAGCAGGGAGCCTAATACTGGGCTTGATCCCAGAACCCCGGGATCATAGCATGAGCCACTCAGGCTCCCCTGGGAGAGCCTGTCTTATATTAATAATTTCTAAGTTTTCTGTATTGTAATCAGAGAGTATTGTTCATAATATTTCTGCTTTATGGAATTTACTGATATTTTCCTTGTGACCAGCTTTTCTGACTGCTTTTTTTCTGTTACCATGGTGATAATTGAATGTATATAGCTGCATGATGTATTGAATGTATATAGCTGCATGATGTATTAGGGTTAGGTCTTCTGTTTCCTTCCTGGTTTTTTGTCCTCTTGACCTGTCTTCTGTTATTCATTATTTAATGAGTTTCTAAGTTTTCTTGTCTCTCTTGCAGTTTTGCTTTATAAAGGTGGTATTTGTATTTGGTGTCCATTCCTAACTGTAATACCTTCTTAGTGAATTGTGGGGTTTAATACGAAGAAATGTCCTTTTGTTGTGTTTTTGTGCTTTTGCCTTGAATTCTACTTTGTCTAAAATGGTGATCACTGACCCTTCTCTCCTTGTCTCCAGTCCCCTGGCGGGGCACCTCTGCTCTCATCGCTTCATCCCTTAGTGTTAGCTTGTTCTCTGATTTCAGACAACACAAATCTTCAATCCTGCTTTGTGAGCCACAAATAGAAAATCTTATCTGTATAAGCCCATTTGCATTTATTACTACTGTGTGTGGTCTTCTCAGCTCCAATGACATTTATAATTTATATTATTTTATAATTTATATATTTTATATTTGCTGTTTCTTTTTCTGTATGATGTGTTTTCTTAGCTTTTATTTTTGAAAATCATTGGTGTTTGGGAAACTTGGCAGTCTTGCCTGAGTGCATTCCTCCACACTTGTACCTTTGGTGCCCCATCCTTGGGCATCCTTGGTTTCCTTGCTTATCTTCCACAGTGGGCTTCAAGGCAGATTCTCTGACACCTACTTTCTTCCTGGACAACAGTCCATGAGCTGCTTCCATCCTTCTACTTCCCCCTTTTACAGTCTTCTTCCCATTTCCCAGCTGGATTATTTCTGCTGTGTCAGACACAGGGTATTCATGGGTCTCTAGCTGATGACATCCCATGCTTGTGTTGGTCCTCCTGTGAAGTGTTCCCTGTCCTCTTCACCCTTGGGCACATGTCTTCAAGTCAGGGTCAGGGGTACAGAATTCTCTGAGCTCTGCAAAGCAAAATGTTTCCTATACAGAAAGCCTAGCCTGGCTGGGTATGAATCCTTGGGTCACACTTTCTACTCTGAGTAACGTAGCTTTGCTGTTGTGAGAAATGTCTTCCTGGTACTGAATCTGGTTATGGTTCTGTCACTTTTTTTTTCTTATACCAAGATGTTCAGTATTGATTATTCTTACCAGAAGAAAGGAAGATTAAAAATTGCTTTGTACGGCAGCTTTTTCAGCAGATATACCTGATCTGTTTCCTTTTGTGGTTGTTCCTCTTCCAGAACTAGTAATGAAAGACTGTTCATCAGAGACTTGCTTTCCTAGACCTCACTTTCATTGTATCTCTAAACACCCCTGCCCATGTCACCCTTCTTCATGCATTAGCGCTTCTTTGAACCAGGCCTCAGCAAGTCTGGTCAGCAGCCAGGCAAGGTCTGCACGTTGAACACCTAGACAGAGGCCCAGTTGGAATAGTCTTGATGGCTGAAGAAGAATGGTTGGGCTGTGGAAGCAGGCAGCTGTGACTCGATGTGTTGTAGGATGACTCTGCACTGCCTGGCTTGGGCAGGGTGGGAACTGGGCCCAAGGAGCCCAGCTGGGAGGCTGGTGAAGGTCAGCACTATTGTGGCAGCAGTGGGTAGAGATAGGAGGTCCTAGACTGTTCACAGAGAACTTGCCTGGCCCGTAGAAGGTGTGTTGACATGAGAGTAACACAGGGCCAGAGGGACCCCGTCAGAAACGGAGCAGGCTCGCAGCGGATGGTGAGGGACACACTTTTGCCCTTACCAGGGGGCAGATGCCCGACGGCACCCGTAGAGCTAGCTTTAGGGCCCTGCAACTCAGGAAAGCAGTCTAGGGCAGTGGTAAAGGTTTGAGGGTGTCGGCATCCCCATGGAGGAAGGAAAGCTGGGCACAGGGAGCTTTGGGTGCTGGCAGAGGTGTGGTGGGAGGGGCTGTGGTCATACAAGTCCCTGTAGGGAAGCTCTTCCCAGACATTTCTTTGAGCTCGCAGATGGGATGGCCCTCTGCCTTGATGGTCTAAGTCAGCAAAAATGACAGCTGCTGTTACACAGCTGTACCATGTCTTATGCTCCTGTGGCGGTGCCCCAGTGAAGGGAAAAAAGTATGTCTTTTTTCTAAAGATGACAAAAAATTATCCCATGCTAAAGTCTGCAGGGAAGTGGAGATTCTGTACGTTCCTTTGATGATGGGGCCAGGTGTTGATGATGGGGCCAGGTGGTGTTGATGATGGGGTCAGGTGTTGTTGATGATGGGGTCAGGTGTTACTGAAATTGGGGACAGGTGTTGTGTCTGCACCGCCAGCCTTCCTAGCAGCCTAGCTGTGCACTGGTGTAGCCTCTGGCGCCCGAGGGCCAGCAAGTGCCCAGCGTCCCACAGGTCCCACCCTGCCCAGCAGACAGGGTGAGCAGAGAAGAAGCAAGAAGTTGAAGCCCTCAAACTTGCTGAGATTCTAGGAGTTGGAGTAATCCTGAATCCTTAATCTCCCTGCATCTGGCCTGTTTGGGAGAGGGTGATTTAACTGAAAAGTGAAATACAGCCTTGCTTTTTATTGGAACAGCCTGAAAAGTGTTTGATGATGTCTGTGGGATGTTACATGTAGAAACTAAATGCCTGGGGGAGCCATCTTCCTATAGAGGTTGATGTTAGTCATGTCCTGTTGCTGCAAGGGGCACTTGCAAGGGATAGTGTTTGTTTCCCCATGAGGCTGACTTCTGGGGTTCTGTTCGCTAGCATGCCCCACTCCTTCCCACCCTCTAGTAGGGACATAGGACAGACTCTGAGCCTTGTAAGCATGATGGATTTTTAGGAATCTTCTCAAGGTTTCTCCCATCATGGAAACGTGTCAGGTAAATGTGTCAAGTAAAGGCCAGTCCCTTCAGGCATCCAGGTGTCAGGTCTCTTCTGGTGGGACCTGGAGCCACAGTTGTGCTCAGCAGACTTGTGAGTTCCATAATTTTGAAGTTGAACCTGTATGTTCACAAGCAGGTGAGAGATATCTGCCCTTCCTTGGCTATTTGTAAAGTCTCATTTTTTAGAAAATTTTCAGTTTGTGAAATTTTTAAAATTAAGCCAAGCCAGGTGATCTGTTCTTTTGTAATCTGACTTGCCTCTTTTCTTTCATTTTACAGATGATGTCTTTCTGCCTAAAGATATCGACCTAGACAGTGTGGATATGGATGAGACAGAGAGGGAAGTGGAATATTTCAAAAGGTAAGTGTTAAGCCTTTCTGTCTGAAATAATGAGGCTTTCACGGCTGCCAGACATGACCCTCCTGACCCTCCCATAGCATTGCCAGCTGTCCTGGACACAGCTTCTGTCAACTAGCTGAGTGGCCTGTCACACACATTCCCTCACAGCGCTAGCACACACAGGGGCCTCCTCACTTGCCCTCACACCTAGTCCCCACCCCTGTATGTGAAGACTGGTTGAGGACCGTGGCTCCAGACCAGCAGCATCACCGGGGCACACAGGCCCCTGCCCAGACCTTCAAAGTCACTCTGGGGAGGGGCCCAACAGCTGTGTTCTCACGAGTGGCCCCAGCCATCCACATGTGCTAACATTGGAACACACTGTTATGGCACACTTTTAAGGAGAAAGGTAACATTTCAGAGATTCGCTCAGTTTTCCTGATAAGCAGATTTCATTAGTACTGTGTTCAATAGTATTTTATCTACTTTGTGAATTATGGCAAGCAAATTTCATTTTAAAGTTCCTTGTTCCTTCTTTAACCTGTTTGTTTCAGATAATACACACATAAACACACCAAAGAAGCAGTTAGTTTGCAGTGCAGAAAGCCATTAACTCCTTTCTGAAATATGTGGGTTTGTGTGGGCAGCTCAGTTGATTCAGCATCTGATTACTGATTTCCTCTCAGGCCTCAATCTCAAGGTCAGGAGTTCAAACCCTGCATTGGGCTCCATACCTAGCTTGGAGCCTATTTAGAAAAAATAAAAGATAAAAATAAATGAAATATTATAGAATTATAGATGATTCTGGAAGTTATATTTATTTTATAATGTGTATGTGTGTGTGTGTATCTCCACAGGCAGAGTAAAGTGTTTGCTAAAGTTGGATGTTCATTCTAATAAAAACTAGGACTAGATAGGCATATCCTTAACATAATAAAAGATATCCATAAAATACAATAAATGCCATAGTTATAAATGCCGTAGTTACAGTGAAACATTAACAGCTGTCCCTTGAGATTAAAAAAGAAGGGGCACCTGGGTGACTCAATGGGTTAAAGCTCTGCCTTCAGCTCAGGTCATGATCCCAGGGTTCTGGGATTGAGCCCCGCATCCAGCTCTCCGCAGCGGAGAGCCTGCTTCCTCCTCTCTCTCTGCCTGCCTCTCTGTCTTACTTGTGATCTCTGTCTGTCAAATAAATAAATAAATAAATAAATCTTTAAAAAAGAAAAGAGATAAGGATGCCCATTGTTACAACTTCTGTTTGTGAAGGTGTAAGAAGAAACAAAAGGGACAAGAATCAGAAGGAAGAAATGGAACTGTCATTCTCAGGTGACAGAAGTATGTACAAAGTCTGAAAAAATCTGTAGGCAGATCACTTGAGTCACTAAGACAATTTGCCCTGAAACTGGATTCTGGGGAGCATTTTGTGGATAAATGCGGAACTTTGGAGAGATATTTTCCCCAGGTGGACCTATAGACCATATCCTTTAAAATCATGCATGACCTGGGACGCCTGGGTGGCTCAGTTGGTTAAGCGGCTGCCTTCGGCTCAGGTCATGATCCCGGCGTCCTGGGATCGAGTCCCACATCAGGCTCCCTGCTCAGCAGGGAGCCTGCTTCTCCCTCTGCCTCTGCCTCTGCCTGCTGCTCTGTCTGCCTGTGCTCACTCTCTCTGACAAATAAATAAATAAAATCTTTAAAAAAGAAAAAAATCATGCATGACCTTATCAACAAAGATTATCAAACATGTAAGACCTGGGGAAAAGAAACATTTAGAAATGAAAAATGTAATGATTAAAATCAAGATGTTAATAGATTTGTGATAAACAGAGTAGACACTGCTAAAGAGGGAATTAGTGAACTGGAAGAACGATCTGAAAGATGTACCCAGAATGCACCCACATATAAGGACATTAGAAAAGAGGAAAGAGGGGCGCCTGGGTGGCTCAGTGGGTTAAAGCTTCTGCCTTCGGCTCAGGTCGTGATCCCAGGGTCCTGGGATCGAGCCCCACATCGGGCTCTCTGCTCCGCGGGGAGCCTGCTTCCTCCTCTCTCTCTGCCTGCCTCTCTGCCTACCTGTGATCTCTGTCTGTTAAATAAATAAAAAATCTTTAAAAAAAAAAAAAAAAGAAAAGAAAAGAGGAAAGAGGCTCAGACACATGAAGGAGAGACTGAGTCTGACAGACGGTTGACTGGAGCTGCCCGAGGAGAAGGTGGAGGCTACAGGAGAGCTGTATTTGAAGAGATACAGCACCTGGGGATTGTGCGGAGCTAATGAGAAATCCAGATCTACAAATGCAAAAGCTGTACAACATACACCAGTGGGATAAACAAATGAAAATCCATTCCTCAACATAGCAGTTGTGAAACCAGAAGACCATGGAGTGAGATTTACAGCTTTGAGAGAAAGCTCTCAGTCTGTAACTATGTATCCCACAAACCTGTTCTTTTCCATAGTAAAGAAAAATTGCAGGAACTTGCTCCAAAGAGATCTGTGTTTAAAAATATATATATATCTTCAAGAGAAAAAGATACTCATCTCAGAAAGACAGTGTGATTTGCAGGAAGGAGAGAGAAACTGCCTGATAAATGTTGTTAAATAAAACATTTTCTTTGTAACCACAGAGTAATAATGTCTAATTGACATGTCTGAAAAAACCACAGTACTGAACAGCAATAGTATATAAGCTAGATTAAAAAAAAAAAAGTCCTTTTTTGTTGAGGTATTTAACAGTTAAGTATTTAATATTCAGACTTGAAGCTAAATGGATGAGAGACTGATCAAGATAAAATAGGGAGAAAAGACACAATACAGTAATTAGATGAAAAAGAACCAGCATGTTGATAATTATCCAAGTTGGACCGTGGCTGCACCGATGTCACCACACTCTGCTTTTGTGTGTGTGTGACATCTTCCATAATGAGAAGAGTTTTTTTAATTCTGTGACTATATAAGTGAAAGGGAAGACATAGCTACAGGTGCTGTAGTGATTCAACTATACGAGAACACTGGGAACAATTTCACAATGAATTTTAAAACTTAAATACAAAATCAACGCAGTAACAAAATAGCCTGAATGATCCAGTAACCATCAAAGAAATCAGAGTAGTAGTTACAGATAATCCCAATAGATTCTGACATTTGTGCAGAGAATTCTCCCAGAACTTGAAAGAGATGATCCGGGGCACCTGGGTGGCTCAGTCGGTTAAGCATCTGCCTTCGGCTTGGGTCATGATCCTAGGGTCCTGGGATCAAGCCCCACATTGGGCTCCCTGCTCAGTGGGGAGCCTGCTTCTCCCTCTCCCCCTCCCCCTGCTTGGGTTCCCTCCTTTGTTGTCTCTCTCTGTCAAATAAATAAAATATTTTTAAAAAAGAGATGGAGATGATCCAGCCTTATACTGATTCTACCAGAGAATTGAAAGGAGGAGACAACACAAGACTCCCCACTTCATTTTACAAGAGAAGGAAGATTTTGATACCAAAATCTGCTAAAAGCAATACAGAAAACATGAAAAATCACAGATCTGTTTTGGTCATGAGTATTGGATGTGAAAAAATTTCACATTCCAAATCCAACAGTATTTTTAAAAGTAATATTTGACCAAACTGGTGTACCCTAGGACTGAATGCAAGGAATATTTACTATTGGGAAATCCACAAATGCTATTTGCTAAATTGATAATTAAAGAAGAACCATATGATCATTTCCATAGGTTCAGAAAAAACATTTGATAAAATATTAGCATTTCATTAATTAAAGAAAAAGGTAAACGAGTAGTAGAAGGAAATATCCTTAACCTGAAAAGGAGATTTACCAAAAGAGAGAAAAGAAATGCTACATGAAACATTTTCTCAAATGGGAAGCATGGAAGCGTGTGCAAAACAGAGATGCTCTCTGTTTCCATCTCTGTTCAGCCTTAAATCATGGTTCCTAGGCAGCATAATAAGAGAAGAAAAAAATGAAAAGACTTAAAGAATGAAAAGCAGGAGATAAAATTCCATTTTACTTAACAGTTGATCTAACTGACTACAAAGAGAATTACAAAAAAATTAGCGAGAGAAAGAATTTAGTGAAGGGACGGGCTATAGGATCTGTGTACAGAAGTTACATTTCTCCATACCATCCATAATTTGAAAATGTAGTTTAAATAAAGACGATATTTGTAACAGCTCCAGAATCTATGCAGTTTCCATGAATAAATCTAATAGAAGTTGCCCACGACCTGTGCATAGAAAGAGATCAAGCATGAGGGAAGAATTTGGAAGACCTGGGATAGATCCTATATTCATTTATAGGAAAAGTGTAAGCTATCTCACTTTCCAAAATTTATCTGTAGATTTTAAAGCCCAAGAAGGATTTTGTAAAATTGAGTGTTTTTAAAACACATTCGTGTAGGGTGGACATGTGATACAGTCACACATGGAATGCTGCTCAGCCGTGGAGAGGAACCGGCTAGAACAGTCTGCAGTGTGGATCCTACAAACTCGGGAGTGGACAGAGGCGCAGCACGCGAATATACATGATACCCTGTTTATAGAAAGCTCAGTTTAGACACAACCAAATGTTTTTAGACACAACCAGTTTTTACATTTTTATAAATTGTTGTATTTAAAATCAGTTATTAACATACTAGCCTTACTAGCATATTATTAGTATTATATAATATAGTTTAGTTAGTATTATAGTATATATTATATATTGTATTATATAGTATATATTATTATATAATATATAATAATATAACATTATTAACATATTATTAGTCTCAGAGGTGGAGGTCAGTGATGCATCAGTTACATCTCACACCCAGTGCTCCTTACATCACGCGCCCTCCTTGCTGCCCGTAGGGACACCATCCCCCTCCACCCACTCCTTCCCCTCCAACAGCCTTCAGTTCGTTTCCTAGAGTTCAGAGTCGCTTACAATTTGTCTCTCTCTCTGATTTCCTCTTATTTTTCCTTCCCTCCGCCTTTGATCCTCTGTTTTGTTTCTTCAGTTCCACATGAGTGAGATAATATAATTGTCTTTCCCTGACTTATTTCACTCAGCATAATACCCTCCAGTTCCATCCATGTTGATGTAAATGGTAAGATTTCATCCTTTCTGTTGGCTGAGTAATAGTCCATTGTATAGATGAACCAGATCTTCTTTATCCATTTGCCTGTTGTGGACATCCAGGCTCTTTCCACTGAAGTACACTTTTTAATGTACACCATTCAGTCCAGCAGCTCCACTCCTGACTGTCTGCCCAACAGAAGCCAGAGTATGTATCCACACAAAAATTTATACATGAATGTTTCCAGAAGTTTTACCTGTGATAGCCAAAAACTGGGGACAACCCAGGTATGCACATCAGATGAGCAGAGAAACTGTGCTCTGTCCGTCCGGTGGACGCCACTCACCAGGGAAAAGCTTACTCCCGATGAGACATGGAGATGGAGCCCAGAGACAGGTGCTCAGGCCAAGAAGGCAGACAGCAGGTACATACTACGAAGTTGCATGTACCCGAGATGCCAGGAAATGGAAATTCATCCCAGTGACAGCAGATCACTGTTCACCTAGGGCTGGGGCAGTGAGGAGATTACAGCAAAGGGACTTCCTGGAAGTTTTCTGTGTCTTGATTGGAGGGATAGTTACCTGGATTTATTTATCAGCACTGTGAGCTCTGTAGTAACTGCAGTTTATTGTACATAAATTATACCTCAGTGATGTATATTTTCAGGGATACTATACCATACATAGGTGTTAAGACTATAAAGAAAAGCAAGGAAATGATCCTAAAAAGCCAGAACGGTGATTACTTTTGGGTTTTGGGGTGGGGACTGCCTGGAGGCGGTGTCCCAGGCTTGCTGCTAGTGCTCCAGTGTATGCCTTCTCAGTTTCTTTCAGCATGCATATCTGGTTTCTCTCCTGCATGTGTGTGATGTTCACACAAAAAACAGACGAACTGAGCGCCTGGGTCGCTCAGAAGGTTAAGCATCTGCCTTCTGCTCAGGTCATGGGTCCTGGGATCCAGCCCCACATCGGGCTCTCTGCTCAGCAGGGAGCCTGCTTCCCTCTCTCTCTCTGCCTGCCTCTCTGCCTACTTGTGAGCTCTCTCTCATCAAATAAATAATATCTTTGAAATATATATATATGTGTATATATATAAAACAAAACAAAAGAGCAAACGAACTTGGGTTTGATCTGATCCTTCTAGAAGTATAGGAAGAACAGAGCTGCTTTTCTTGTCCATTACAAAGACTTAGAAAGTCACAGAAACAGACTACACAATGCTGAGCTTTGGTTTATGACAAAAGACAGATCAGCAGTAGAAATGAAGGTATGTTCATAAATGCAGCTGTGAAGGTTTATGTAAGGAAAACTTTTTGGTTGGATCCTCACGTCATCTTACTCAAAGGTCAGCTCTAGGTGGGAAGACTCTAAATGTCACAAGCAAACCTTTTTATTTGATATATAGGTATCTTTTTGACCTTAGAGTAGGGACAGATTTCTTAAAAACGCCAACCATAAAATTAAAAAGATTGATAAATTAAATGACATTAAAATCAACAGTTCTTTAAAGAAAGTGAGGACATGGTGTGTGTAGCACCTCACGGAGAGTTTGTACCAGAACAGATACACATGACAGAACAGGAAAAGACCAGTGCTTGGACAGATGGGCTGTCACAGAAACCCATGATCAGGGACTTGTGGAGAGACCTCCCGCCTGATGGGCTGGGCGTGCAGGGGCAGTGGCTCCCCCACTCCTCGGGGGCACAGAGTGGCTCCAACGACCATGGAGAAGTTTGGCAGAATCAGGTCAAGTCGAAGCCATCCGTTTTACGGAGCCCCGCGGTTGTCTGTCTATTCTGTGGGGGGTGCTCTTCCAACCTTGGAAACGGGCACATGGCCGCCTCCTGGGGGAATTGCATAAAAGCGGGAAGAAAAAGATACAGGATGACTCTGTTCCTGTAAGTGCAGAAATCAGCGCACACAGACCATGGGTGAGGGGCTGCGAGGTTGTGGGCAATTGTCACAGACACCAGGGTGCGGGCTGCATCCTGGGAGAGGACGGCATGGTGCCATGGGGTTGGCAGGGTTGGGCTTCCTTACCTGGGTTAGGGGTGTGTTGATCGAGGCTTTTGTGGTCCCAGTCACCTGGGTACACATGTTCTAGATGTGTAATACGGTCCCTGGCAGACCACATGGAGGCCCAATGGGCAGGAAGTGTCAGATCCTTGGGTGTTGGGGGGGAGGCAGAGCTGGGGGCCTGGGGGCCTGGCTCCAGCTGGCTCAGAGACACCTGTGGACGTTCTTGCCACCATGCGTGGAGAGGCAGGATGCATGTAGCCTCATGGGGACCACTAGGAGTGCCGCCAGAGCAGGGGGACATGGTCCAGGCAGGTTGGTTGTAAGGTTGTAAAGGTGAACAACGAAGGTTGTAAAAGTGACGCCACTAGGACTTGGAGTTCGACCAGCTGTGGCCAGGGAAAGAGAAGTTGAATTCTGGGAGGTGGCACACTGCTCGGGGGCAGGGCAGGGACGGACACACGGCTCTATCCACCTGGACATAGACTGCCTAGCAGGCAACACAAGGAGTTGTGGTTGAGTGATGTAAATGAACACACTTGGGCTACATCTGTGTGACCACAGTAATCATTTTCAGGTTTAATTCAAGTTTCTGCTACTCAGATGAGAGCTGGACAGGTGAGACCTTCAGAAACTGCATAGTTAAGGTTTTTGAAAGGAAGTGTTCCTCATTTAGTAGAGAGTCAGCCATTATTGCCTGGGAAGCAGGTGGCAGAACGTGCTGTTTTTCAGATGCTGTTGGGTGTGCAGGGGTGACCCAGAGCTGGACCCCAGGGCAGCAGGCCTGCCTCTGCTGCCACCCTGAGTGCAGGGAGTGGGGGGGTCGGTGGCAGCGCTGTGACCAAGTCTCACCATGTGAAGTCCCGTGTCCTCTCGCACTCGGGTGTGCATTCGTGGATCAGTGAGGGCGGCTGGGATCTCTGTGGCTTAACACGTGGAGAAGGGCACGGTGGTGGCCATTGGTACGTTTTCAGATGGGCTCATCAGAAACATCCCTTGGGCAGCTTCCCTGGAGGACAAGTTGGAAAAGAAGGACACAGGACACCAGAGGACATTGAGGGCACTCGCCTGTGCCCTGAAGAAGAGGATCCCCATCCTCCTGAGGGCCTTTTCCCACTCTGAAGGGTGGCCAGATGTGGAGGGGTCCTTGACGGCGGGTCTGGCATGCTGAGCGCCCTCCCCCCCACCCTCCTATCCTGGGAGGACACTGGACTTTGCTGACACAGCTCAGCTGTGGGCTGTTTCCTTCTGTGACTGTTTGGCTCTTTGTCTTCACAGATTCTGTTTGGATTCTGCTAGACAGACCCGACAAAGACTGTCCATCAACTGGTCCAATTTTAGCTTGAAAAAAGCCACTTTTGCTGCCCACTGAATGAGGACCACCTGGAGAGGGACGCGTGGAAGGTGGGCCAGGCCCCGGAGCTGCTGTGCTTGCCCAGGGCTGTGCCGGGTGGGCCACCGCACCTGATGCCCCCAGACCGAGAACTCGCCGCTCGGCCTGTGTCAGTGGCTCGTGTGCGTGTATCTGTGAGTGAGGCGTGAGCACAGCGCCGGCCGTTGGATTGCAACAGTAGCTCCCGCCGGCTTCCCACCGTGCGGCCCAGGAGCCGGGGCCGTGGCCAGAGACGCGTTTCATCATCCACGTGGCTCGTTGCCTCTGCATCTCGCCCTGTCCTGTCATCTGTCCCTGCCAGGGCACTGCCGTCACTCAGCTCTCGTGTGCCCTGCATCCCACCTGAAGTGGGCTGGGCGGGCAGGCGCTCTTCCGTTCTCCTCCACAATCTACTGTTTAAGAGTGTACACGTTGCGCTGTTTGTGTCTGACCCCCTGACTTGTAGCCAGCTTGTGTAAGATCCCTTGCAGAATGAGAAAGTTCAAAAACAAAACCCCACCCAGTACTCACACCATCAAGTCTGTTAGAGAGTGTACGACTGTATTAACACGGAGGCCTGCCTGGCTACTTTTTTAACATATTGTTAAGTAATATTAAAATCATGTCTTTCTTTTTGAAAGATGGAATACATTAGTACAGCAGAAGACCTCGTCTGGCTGCTTTCTGCTGGGGGTGGTGGGGAGTGTGGTGCATGGGGGGCAGGGTGCGGGGAGAGTGGGGGGCAGTGTCCCCCAAGGGGAAGCTGGCCCACCAACCCTGGAGCATCTCCCGGGTCACCCGTGGCAGCAGTTTAGGGGTCCTGGCTCCTGCCCAGTATCCTTCTTGCCTCTGTACCCTCCGGGGCCTTCCACCTGCCAGGCAGCACCAGGCCCCAGGGCGGAGTCCAGCCCGGTGCCCAGAGAGTTCGGTGAGAGCAGTACTGACACCTAGCAGCAGTGGTATGGGGTCACCACACCCTAACCTACGGGGCTGGGGAGGCAGAGCCGGGTGGCCCAAGGGTCAGCAGGCTGGGACCACATAGAGCCTTACGGGCAGGTGCCCATCCAGCCCCAGGGGAGGGGGGCGGCGTGATATCTAATGAGACTGAAAAGTCACGGGCGTTCAACTGGGTGTGAACGAGGAATAACGGGCGGTATGGAGGGTGAAGGGGGACGGCTGCCTGGTTCCTCTGCGGTCTCTGCAGGCAGGTAGCTTGCAGGAGTCTCTGCGGGAGCCGCTCCCACCCACTTCCCAAGGCCCAGCCAAGCCGTGCCTCTTGGGAAACCTGCTTGTGTGCAGCTGCAGGGATGTGGCGTGTCCCCGAGTGAAGGGGGAGCGATGAGGGCCCTGCGTCCATGTGGAGACGGGAAGAGAGGAAATGGCTTCTGGAAATACTCTGCTGGTTTTGTCTGCAGCATTTCTGGACAGACAAGATGCAGGTAGGAGAGAGGGGGGCAAGAGGGATTCCAAGGCTTTGGTCTGAGCCCCGGGCTGCACGAGGCTGCCTGCCCTGGGGCAGGGGTCAAGTCTGACGTGCCCATCTGACCCCCCAGGTGAGACGTCCGGCGTTGGGATTGCCGTTCATGGACGGAAGGCCACTGCGGAACAAGTGCAGACAGGTCAGGGGTCCAGGTGCCAGAAGCAGTGACTCGGGTGGGAGGAGGAGGGCAGCCTAGAGGACACAAGACCAGGAAAGATCGGCCACCGCAGGGCTTCTGTGGTCAAGGTGAGGTCCAAGGACTGACCCCAGGGCTCCTACACTTTGGGGACTTTGACCACAACCCAGTGGGAGCTGGTTTGCAGGAAAACAAGGGTGGGAATGGCAGGTCCTGTAAATAGGAGATAGGCAAGAGGCTGGCTGGTTTGTTTTGCTTTTTTCTAACTAGGTGGGAAGAACAAGCATATCCCTTTGCTCATGGAATGAGCCTGCAAAGCGAGGAATGGGCTGGGCAGTGACCACAGCAGGAGCCGTGTCCTCAAAAGGCCCTGATGCTTCCAAGAGTCCCAAGCCCAGGCCTGGGCCTCCATGGCTCCCGGTGAGGGCAAGGGAGAGTCAGGGCTGGCTGAGCCAGAGCAACAAAGGATGGGAAGGGTTTGGGGATGGGGGGAGCCTGCTCTCTGGGGAAGCTGCCCACCCAGGCCCTTCAAGACCTTGTCCCTGCCCCAGCCTCTTCTCCCCAAGGACAGTCCCACCTCTGAGCCTCCACTTCCATCTGGGGGACATGTTGGCTGCTGAAGAACTGCAGGGTCTCACCTGTGACATGAGCAGGACCTTGTCAGGGCCATGAGTGGTGAGGGGAACCCCTGGGTGCCCACTCCTGACATCCCACCTGCCACCTTCCACACCCTTGCTCCCCTCGCACACAAGTGAGCCACCTATGCCTTGTTCTAGGTCTGTACACTTCTGCTCCTGCTGGTTCCTTTGGCTCTTTCGGGGGGGGGGGGGGTCGTCACTTTACCATCCCCGTTCTCGGAGGATGGATCTGGGGCCTGGGAGGCCCAGGAGAGTCCAGGGGTTGGGGAGATGGAGGGCCGAGGCTGGCAGGGCTTCCCAGGTTCAGCCCCTCCCATGTCCCCAGAGGCAAGGCCCAGGGCCTGGAGGCTTGTCATCGCGGGTCCTAATGCCCAGACACACTGCATTTACAGATGGGGAAGCCAAGGTCCAAGGTGCATCTGCGGGACATCCAGCTCCAATGCTCCTGTCTTCATGGGGCCTAGACCTGGGAGTCGATCCCTGGGGGAGCCTCATAGACCACGATGGACTAGCACCTCCTTTACATGGCAACGGTAATCATGAGATGAAATAAAATAACAATGGCCAGGAAAATGCCCTTTTATTGAACTTTCCATCCTCATGCCATTAAACCAAAATAGTATCAAAAGGAGTATTATGGTACCAGAAAGGATGAACGCTTCTTAATTTAATTAATATTAAAGGAGAAGGAAAAACTTACCTCACAGGTACCGCTGTTTCTCGGTTTTTTGGTTTTTTTTTTTTTTTTTTAAGATTTTATTTATTCATTTCACAGACAGAGATCACAAGTAGGCAGAGAAGCAGGCAGAGAAAGAGAGGGAAGCAGGCTCCTCGCTGAGCAGAGAGCCCAATGCGGGGCTCGATCTCAGGACCCTGGGATCATGACCCGAGCCAAAGGCAGAGGCTTTAACCCACTGAGCCACCCAGGCACCCCTGTTTCTCGGTTTTAAACACCAATAAAAGCACTCAGTCACCCACAGAGTGACAGAACTGAAGTAACTTGAGTCCTGGTCCTTCATCTTCACAGTGACAGGCGACCATTGTCCTGGATCCGCTATTAAAATGTAAGCATAAGCCCCGAGGGGTTGGAGGCCCAGCACAGGGACAACTTCCATGTGCTTCCAAACTGTTAGGAACCGATGCTTGAAACGAGCCGGGAGCCCGCTGTGCCCAGGAGCCCTCTGGCTGGCTTTCCTGGAGGAGACCATGTGGTTACAAGGAAGAGTCCTATACGTGTGCCAGTGGCACCCGGGAAGGAGGATGACAGCCACGGAGACTGCCACACGCAACTGTGAACCCAAGGAAGCTGTGTACACAGTGTGTTGGGTGTTGGGAGAAACGCTGCACATGACAGTGTTTTCTGCGCGAAGGGGAGGAAACAAGGTAAGTCTCTTGGTGCCCCAGCTTCCAGCCCCGAGGCAGTTTCTAGGCCCAGCACTGGGAGTGGGGGCAGAGCCCTGCAGACCTCATGAGTAGAGCCAGCACAGGCTAGCATTTGGGGAGGCCAGGTGCCTACAGTCTGCCAATGCTGCAGGTGTGGCATAAACTCCTGGGAACCCAAGGGGAAATCACCAGAAAACAGAACGGCTGGAATAGTGTTTCTACCAGCCATGGCAGAAAACCATGTAACACACAGTGCAGACCTCGGGATAGAGGCCTCAGAAAGCTGTGACCTCAGCAGTGGGGTGAAATCAGCCCTCGAGCAAAATAAAAAACAAACCCCAAAAGGATCAAACTGATCCTGAGTATCTTAACTGCCTGCTGGAACAAAGTCTGACATTCTTTAAGGAACACAAAACCAGCCCACACTGGACGAAATTCACAATGGTGGAATCCAGGTAGAAATTACCAGACCGTTCCAAGAGGAAGGAAAATAAAAACCATAATCAAGAGTAATACTAAGCAGACCACAAAATGACAGTTGCTGAATTTGCAGACGGGGACCGTAAAATGGATATTGTAAAACAGCTTAAAAATACACATAAGATGTAAAAGAAATCACGAACAAGATGAAGAAAAATCCAAAAAAGTCCTAAATGAAGTTCTAAAGAAAAAATACAATATCTGAAATGAAAAAATACCCTGGATAGAATTAACAGCAGATCCAAAACCCCTTGGAAAACACCCATGAACTTGATGGCACAGAAGAGAAACGACCAGAAAGAAGCACTGAGAAGAAAAGAGAATGGAAAATGGTAGCCTGTAGGACAGTATTGAGCATTCCAACATACATACGTATCATATGATGATATGGTGAGCTCATCATATGTATCATACATATAGGATATAATAAATATATGACCTACATGTGGTGATATACATATAGGATACATATATGACATACATATATGGCACATATGATGAGATCACCATAGCATGATACATGTGTATGTTGGAATGCTCAATACTTAATATATGATATACATGCTACCATGTGTATCATATACATATGTATCACACATACAACATACATAATTTAAAATGAGCTTGTCACAAGCTTGCTGGGATTATGGACAAGGCTGTGCTGGGCCTGTAGGCCAGTTTGGGACGAAGCAACATCTTGATACAACAGAGTGCCTAGTCTGCAGACATGATTTCATTTATGTGTTCTCTGAATTTCAACAGTATTGTGTAGCCTTTATAGTAGAGATTTTGCATGCTTCCTATGAATTTTTTCTAAGCATTTAAAGTTTTTGACATTATCATAAATGGGGTTATGCTTTATTTTCCTGGGGCTCCCATAACAAAGTGCTATAAACTGGGTGGCTTCTAACAATAGAAATTTGCTCGTGGGGCGCCTGGGTGGCTCAGTCATTAACCGTCTGCTTTCAGCTCGGGTCATGATCCCGGAGTCCTGGGATCGAGCCCCGCATCAGGCTCCCTGCTTCTCGGGCAGCCTGCTTCTCCCTCTCCCAGTACCCTCTCTTACGTTCTCTCTGTCTCTGTCAAGTAAACAAATCTTGAAGAAAAAAGTTTATTCTCAAAAGTCCTGGAGGATATAACCCCAAATCCCTGGGGGGATATATACTGCAAAACACAGGTATCCACAGGATTGGTTCCTTTTAGAGGTTGTAAAGAACCATCAGTTCCATGTCCCCATCCTGGCTTCTCCTTGGCAATCCTTGGCTTGTAGAGATGTCCCTCCAGGCTCTCTCCATTTTCATACGGTCTCCTCCCTGTATCTCTGTATTTGTGGCTTGTCTTTTTTTTTTTTTTTTTAAGATTTTAAGTAATCACACCCAACATAGGGCTTGAACTCACAACCCCGAGATTAAGAGCTAGCTGCATGCCCCACCAGCTGAGCCAGCACCTCTGTCTCTCCTCTTCTTGTAAGGATGCAAGTCACTGGGTTTGGGGCCCACCCTCATCCAAGCACATCATCATCTCATAGGACATCTGCAAAGACACTATATCCAAGTAAGGGCTTATTCACAGGTTCTGGGGGTTAGGACTTAACATCTTTTTAGTCACCTTACATTTTAGGGAAACAGGTTTTAAATTTCCTGCAAATATATGGCAGTATGATAGGTCTTTCATACATTGAACTTTGTATCTTGAGATTGTCAAACTCAATTCTAAACTTCAAGATCAGCTAGAACTTTTTACATCTATAATCATGTCATCTACAAATAAGGACCGTTTCTTCTAATTTTTCTGTTCTTTATTCCTTTTATTTTACTGCACTGGGTAGACCCTCTGGTACAATGTGGGATTGCAGCCATAAGAGCGCACACCCTTGCCTCAATGGAAACCTGAGCAGGGACAGATGGCACTCGGTATCTGTCATCAGACAGAACGGTAGCCGTAGGATCTTGGACATATGTCTTTATCAGATTGAGGAAATGCCTTCTATTCCTGATTTGCTGAGTGTTTTTATCATAAGTGGATATTAAATTTTGTCATATGCTTTTTCAGCTTCTATTGAGATGATCATGTTTTTTCTGTTAACTCTAGTAAATTACAATCAGTGTTGGGGTTTTTATCAAGATTTTAATTATTTGGAGTGCCTGGGTGGCTCAGGCAGTTAAGCAGCTGCCTTCGGCTCAGGTCATGATCCTGGTGTCCTGGGATCGAGTCCCAAGTCCAGGTCCTTGCTCAGTGGGGAACCTGATTCTCCCTCTCCCTCTGCCTGCCACTCCCCCTGCCTCTGCATGTTCTCTCCCTCTCTCTGACAAATGAATAAATAAAATCTTAAAAAAAAAAATAATAAAGATTTTATTTATTTATTTGACAGAGAGCACAAGCAGGGTGAGGGGCAGACAAGAAGCAGACTCCCCGCTGAGCAGAGAGCCCAATGTGGGCTCAATCCTAGAACTCTGGGATTATGACCTGAGCCGAAGGCAGGCACTTAACTGACTGAGCCAGCCCGGCACCCTAGTGCTTTCTTTTTCTTTTTTTTTTTTTTAAATAATCAATCTTGTATCTCTGATTAGAATTCTACTTGCTTATGACTTACTATCCTTTTTATATCTAATTCAATTTAATTTTTTTAAGATTTTATTTATTTGACAGAGATCACAAGTAGGCAGAGAGGCAGGCAGAGGGAGAAGGGGAAGCAGGCTCCCTGCTGAGCAGAGAGCCCAATGGGGGGCTTGATCCCAGGACCCTGAGACCATGACCTGAGCCGAAGGCAGAGGCTTAACCCACTGAGCCACCCAGGTGCCCCAATTTGTTAATATTTTGTTTAGTATGTTTGCATCTGTGTTCATGAGAGAGATTTGTCATTTTCTTACGTTTTGGTGTCAGAAAAATGAGTTGGGGAACATTCCTTCTATTTGCTGAGTGTAAGATTGGTATATCTTTCTCAGATGTTCACCAGTGAAGTCATCTGGGTCTATAATTTTGTGACAATATTTTTAATTACAGATTCAGTTTACTTAATGGCTACAGAGCTACTCAAATTTTGTATCTTGTATCCATTTTGGTTAAGTTGTATTTTTCAAGGATTTTATTCATTTCCTCTCAGATTTATTAGCATAAAGTGTTCATAGTATTCCTCTTACAGATCCATGGTGACGTCCCCCTTTTCATTCCTGCTTATCGGGAGTTTGTCCCCTCTCTTTCCCTCCTGTCTTGTTACTGGTTTGTCAGTGGTGTTGCCATTCCAAAGAACTCTTGGCTTTGTTGAATTTTGTGTTTTCTTTCTCATTGATTTCTGCTCTTCTATTCTCTCCTCTCCTTTCTTTGAGTTTAAAATGCAGTTCTCCTAGCTCTTGATGGGCACTCAGCTCACTGAATTTTAACCTCATTTTCACTCAGTTCAGAGTATTTTCTCATTTCTGTTGTGTTTTTTTCCTTTGTGCACAGATCACTTAGAGATGTTTTGAGAATTTGGTATTTATCTGTTACTGAGTTGTGGTTTAATCTGACCATGGTCAGAGAACATAAATTCAGTGATTTGGTTCTTTGGGTTGTGACTTGATTTATGGCCCACAGATTTGTCTCTGTTGCTAAGTGTTCCACATAGAGCTGAAAAGAATTCTAGTTGACTTTTGTTGGACCTAACAAGGCCAAGTTGATTAAGTATTTTGGGTAAATCTTCTGTATCCCTGCTGACTTTTTTCCTGCTTCTCTCTGAGAGGTGTGTTCCAGTCTTCAGCTGTGATTGTGTGTTTGTCCAGGTCTGGGAGTGGCTACATACATTCCCATTATCTTGGTTAGCTTCGGCATGGTGTGTCTTTTTCTATCCTTTTCATTCTCTGTTCTTATGTTTCTGTCTCTGCTAACAAGTACGTGGGTGAACTTCGTTATTTTCACCCAGCGTGACAATCATGATCTTTCGGTCAGTATCTGATCCATTTAAGTTAACTATTGATAGAGTTGGGTTTAGGTCTATCCTCTTGCCATCCGTTTTCTGTTTGTCTCATCTCTTCCATATTCCTTTAGTTGTCATAACTTGTCTTGCTTTGGATTAATAAAAACAGTTCTCTGTTCTGTTTACTTTTTAGTTAAATATTTGTGTTATTATCTTAGTGGTTACTCTAGAGATTATAATATGCTTCCGTACTGCCTTACAGTCCACCTTATGTCGATGTAAAAAATTCTGTGTAAGGTCATCAAATACTCCCTCTGCCACCTAGAAAGCTCCTGTGGTCACATTGGCATGTTTTAAAGGCCTGGAAAGAGGACTGTTTAAACAGTCGATAATCCTTATCTACCCATTCCCATCTTCGTTCCTTTCTGTATTTGTTTTTATCCAGAATCACTTCCCTTCAGCTGGAGGCATTTCTATAGTACAGATTTCTTGTAGTAGAGTGTTGGATATAAGTTTAATTGCCTTGTATTGGTCTGAAAATACCTTCATCCTGCTTTTAATTTTCCTACATCTAGTATTTTTTTAAGATTTTTTTTTTTAAGATTTTTATTTATTTGACAGAGATCACAAGTAGGCAGAAGGGCAGGCAGAGAGAGAGGAATGGAAGCAGGCTTCCCGCTGAGCAGAGAGACCGATGCAGGGCTTGATCCCAGGACTCTGGGAACATGACCTGAGCCGAAGACAAAGGCTTTAACCCACTGAGGCACCCAGGTGCCCCAAGATTTTATTTTTAAGTTCAGCCACAACCCCAAGATCAAGAGTTGTATGCTCTAGCGACTGAGCCAGCCAGGCACCCATCTAGTATTTTCTCTTGCATATTACACTTGTGGTTAGTACAGTGCAAGGTCCGAGGTTCTCCCTGTCTCTAAAGAAAGTTGGTTCTTAGTCCAGTAGGCACATGATTTGTTGGTTGATTACCTGAGAGTCGTATGCCTTCCTAGAGCAAGGGCTATTTCCATTTTGTCCCGGGATGTCAACTTTATTCCTGAGGCATGGCCCTTCTGGGGTTTCAAAGGAAAACCCAAAGTGTTTACCAAGCCCTTCTCAACTTGAGGGACCCAGATTTAAAGCTGTCACCCTGTAATATTCAGCCACTGGGATGCCTGTTTAGCTGTTTTCCATCTGCTGTTCTCACCCCAGAATCCTTGGGGTCTTACTCGAAGCACACACAACTTCGGGTCAGCCAAGGATTTGAGGGTTCCCCCTTTTGTGGCTCCCTTCTCTCTGGGATGTCCCCATCCTCTCTTTCCAGTGTTCAGATGTCCACAGACTCTTCCAGCTCTGACAGGCTTTTCTGCTATAGCCTACCCACCCCATGCCACAGACGCCGGATCCCCTCTAGCCGGGTTCCAGCAGACAGGTGCACAGGGAGTCCCAGAGGAGGAGACATCTGAATTCTGACATGAGGAGAACTTATTAACCACACGGAGGGGTGAGTTCCAGGAAGAAGTACAGACTGTGCAATTAAAAACACGGGTTCAAATCCCAGCTTTGTCACTCAACCACTGTGTGACCTTGGGCAAGTGAATTAATCCCTCCATGCCTCATTTTCCTTGTCTGTGTTGACATCCTGGAATTGCTACAAGGGTTAAATGAATGAACTCTGGCAAACAAACGCTTATTAGCACAGCACGTCGGTCTCCCCTCCAGCCTTCTCATTTCTGTCCCTGCTCCACTGACAGGCCCTACACAGCCATACCTTCCCCTTACTGTCATATCTGCTTCCTTTCCTTATTTCCAGCCCTTGACTTCACACCCTGGGGTGGGGCTGAACTAGCCCAGAGGCTAAGCTGGGCTGGCCCCAGGTCCCATGGGCCCTGACAGGCATGCCTGCCTGGGTTCCGGCCAGTCCATCTCTGTCCCTTGGCAGGTGGCAAACACGAGAGTGTTTCTCCTCACCAGCTGGTCTGAAGTCGCCCTAGCCCCCAGGATGCACTCGCAGAGCAGTCACCTGGGCAAGTACGTTTATTATGAAAGTAAGTGCATATGAAATGTCCCCTGACTTGCAGATCCGTGGCAAAGGCGACTGCAGTACAACTGAGCAGAGGCACGGCTCTTCGGTGGCAGACACCGGCCCCCAGGTGCAAGGTCTGCCACAATGCTCACTTCTGCAAACCTCCTGGTCCTTATTCAACACAACAAGGCAAGCCACCTTTCACCCTGGGGCCAACACGTGCAATCCCCGCAGGCAGCCCGCTCTTGCCAGCAGCTGCAGTGCCCCAGGTGCAGGTGGGCGGCGCGGGCTGGTGGCATTGGCTGGCCCCCTGTTCCTGGCTGTTCCCAGCCTCAGTCTGGCAGCTGGGGGGCCACTCCCCCTCCCAGGAGATGTCCCCATTCTGTTCCGTTGCCCAGGGAGGACCAAGATGGATCAGAAGCCCCCTCAGCCCATTCTGGGCCCCAGATCTCAAGGGCTCTCCCCTTTTCCCGGCATGGGGCTCACTGGCAGCACTCAGCCACGTGCCTGAAGAGCTCCTCGCCTTGCTCGTCACCAAAGCTCCGCAGGCAGTGAGGGCACTGAAGATCCCCCTGTCCTCTCCGGGCCGCCCCTGGGCACCGGCCCTCAGCAGGGGAGTCTAGACCCTGAGATCCAGTCCCAGCCCTCCATCCACTGGGCGCCACAAGCTCCAGAGCATCAGCCTCTAAGTACTTGGAAGTTCTGTTTCCCATGTGAGTCCGGCAGGAGCCTGGCTCTCGACGCTCCTAGAAAAGAGGCAAGGGTCCATGTACGTGGGTTGCCCTAGAGGCCCCCAAATCACGTGCTGGGCTCTCGCACTTGAGGTGTTTCTTCTATCCCTGCGAGGGACTTGCACCCCTCCCCACTTCCTGAAGTGGCCCAGAGCCCACACGTGCTGCTGCTCCGACCAGAACCAGAGCCCACACGCCCACACCCCAGGGTGCGCTCCCAGGGATGGGACCTGGAGCTGGTTCTGGTCACTCCTCTTAACCCCGAGTCGCTGAACGGCTACTGACCTTTCCACACCATTAATGACCTTTCCACTCAAGAGCACATGCTTCCTCAAGAAAACCCGCAGGCCAAGGCAGATGGTGGGAAGAAATGCCCAGCCGAGCCAGACAATGTCCCATTCCCACCCAGCGCACATGGCAGGATTCTCAACCACAGCCTGTAGTCCCAGTGCCCGAGGAGAAGCAGGAACCCCCGCAGGACACTGAGGAGGCTGCAGGGGCTCCTACAGACTCAGGGACACAGCTCGGCCACAGTCCCCACCCACTTTACCCACAAGTCGGAACAGCTGCCTCTGCCAGGCCCACTGCTATGGACTGCATACACGAGTGTGAAAGAGAAAGGGGGTCCCCCATGACTCCCATACCCCACCCTCAGTGGGGAACACACGAGCCATCAATGAACCCCAACGGCCATGCCACAGGCCAGAAGGGGCAGCTCCAAGGTCCACCCAGTACATTGAGCCCCAGAGGGGCTACTACTGCCCAGTCCGCGTCCAGATGGAAATTCTCTGAGGGGCCCAGGGTTCACTCTGGGGCCAGAGGTGTGGT
The DNA here is from genome assembly GCF_030435805.1 of Mustela lutreola. Lineage (NCBI taxonomy): Eukaryota > Metazoa > Chordata > Mammalia > Carnivora > Mustelidae > Mustela > Mustela lutreola. Next base: position 67,182,699 of record NC_081290.1, on the reverse strand, counting down.
GGGTACTCGCTGAGCGGCTAAAGAAACTAAGCTTTCCTAGGGCATCTGCAGGGCAGAGAGGGGAAGAGGCAGGTGGGTGCCAGAGGTCCCGCAGTGAGAGACTTCGTCAATTCTGAGGCCTCCCAGGCCTCCCTGGGTGGGTGGTGGGCCCAGTGGCCCAAAAGGCCCATCTCTCCGCACAGAGGCCATGAGTTGGGGAACACCAGTGGGCACCTGGGGCCTCGGTACCCAGGTCTGTAGAATGGCGTAACTACGGTACCCGTCTCACAGCAAGGAGGGGACATATATGAAGGAAGGCCTGGTAGGGAGCTCGGAGCCCAGGACATGCCCCAGAGCCAGCCACCTCCGCTGTTACACCACGACAGACGGCTTCCGCCATCGTGCGCCAGGCAAGGCAGCTCTGACCCCAGCGGGGCAAAAGGGGCTTGAACCGTGACAAACGTCTTGGACCGACGCTCGAAATTCATGAGAAGGAAAACAAGAGAAACACCAAGCCTAAACGAGGAGAAAAGCGCTCAGGCCCTACCTGTGTCCAGGATGCCTGCTGCCGCAAGGAGGCCACCTCTTCCTCAAGCTCCTGAATCCTGCCCTGGGCCCGCTCTCGGTCCGCGCGTTCTGAGGTGAAATCATCCTTGTAAGCGAGGATCTGAAAGGAGGTGAGACACTGGGCTGTCCTGGTGCCGAGGTACATCCACTCGGCAAGGAGAAGGTTCCCGTGGACGGACCACCCTCACCACTGGGCCCCGGGCGACCCGATCGGACACCTGCTGCTCCAGCATCTGCACCCGTTCCAGCGCCGCGTCACGCGCCCCCCGCACGGCCACCAGCTCCCGCCTCACGTCCACGCAGACACGGATCTTCTCCTCCAGCTGCCTGTTGAGCCTAGAAATCTCCTTCCTCATCAGCTCGGGGCAGGAGGGCCTGGCGGGCTCGGGGGGCGCCCGCAGCCCCTGCATCTGCGCATGGAGCCCCCGCACATACTCGTCCCTGCTGGCATCGTAGCGCTGCCACTTGGCATTAAGGTCTTCCACCTGAGGGGACACGGCCGAGGCCGGGAAGCTCTCTGAGCAATAATGCGCTGCTGAGTTCTTCCCCATAAATGCACATTGCCTCGCTTGCTTTGTCCCGAGGGGACACCGAGACCACCAGACACACAAGGTGCAGAGAGGACATCCACAAGCCACCGTCTTCCACAGAAATGGACTGGGTGCCATTCTCCTGCCTTAAAAGCCGTGCTTGACAGAAACTCCTGCACCTCCTTTCTCGACCCAAGAGTTAACCCAGGGGACAGCAGAACACAGGCTGGGTCTCTGCACTCTTAGGCAAAATGTGTAGGTCTCGGACTGTTTGTGTCAGCCCAAGTGGCCCAAGGGGGACACGAGCCCTGAGCACCACTGAGAGGGTAGGACCCTCTCCTACAGTTGAATAAAAGGGGATAGATACTCACATGAGTCACCTTCTGTCGTAATAGTCGATTTTCTTCCCGTAACTTCTCAATAACGGCCTGGACAGAGGCAGCCGTGTCTGTACACTCTGGCTACAGAAGGAAGGAACAGGGAAGATGCCGTGTTGCTGAACATGACACATGCAGCAACAAGGGAGGAAGCTAGATCTGCAGACTGAGGCACCAGATGGTCGCCACATCTGGCAACATGTCCCCTGGCAGCCGTGCATTCAGGAGAGAAGCAAAGCAGAGAGTCGAAAGGTTGCGGGGGAGTGCAATTTGCTCTGGCCCCGCCCAGGCCCGCCACAGAGAGCAGTTTCCATGCCCCTGCCGTGGACTCGCACACAGTTGGACGGTCTCCCACAGCCTCAGATGCTCCATCATCACAGGAGTCAGGAGGGTAGGCAGCTTAGCCCCGTGGTGCAGCAGGGAAGGCTCTGGCCCTGGGCTGCCTGGCGCAGGCCTGATCAGGAAGCCAGCTCCTCTCCTCCAAGCCCATGACAGCATCGTGTCTGTGGAGTCACAGTCGGCCCCGGTGGTTCTATATGCAGCAATCTGACCCACACCATGTTCACACCTAAAAGCCACATCCCAAACCAACCCTAACAGTGGTGAGCAGACCTAAGTGGAAAGTCTTATGAGAAGTCCCATCTGAATCCGAGAAATTCAGTGCATTTAACAGAATGGGGGGCTGTATCTTGGTGACTCGTTTCTGAAAATTCCCCTTGAATGATAAAGGAAGTGTGTGTCCTCACCAAGCAGGCCCCGGGAAGCCCCAGGTGACTCAGCTGCATCCCAGGCTGAAAAAGATGCTGGGGCCTCACCGACCCCACAGCAGCCCCAGGCCACCCCTCCTGCGTAGCTACTTCCAAGTTCCCACAAGGAAATGACACAGTGACTCAAAGTCAGCTGAGTGTGCCCACTCATCCTCTGGCTTCTGAAATACACAGATGTTCTTTCTGAGGTTCTCTTTTCATGGAATCCCGCCCCCCACCAATGGGAACCAGTGGTTCTCAGATCAAGCTTCTCCCCACACGGGCTCTCAGTGAAGATGCTGCGAAGTACCTGTCCCCCTGGAACACTACAGAGTGTGTTTCCAAAATGAATGTGGTGGCAGCTCCAGAGAGCCACCTGGGGAGGACCCTGCTCCGTGAGTACCCTGCCCCACACGCCTCCGGCCAGCTATGCAAGAGGCCCCAGGCAAGGCCGGCACCCACTGCCCTTTGGCAGGCTGGGGCATGGACTGGGCAGTTTGCCATCTGCCCAATGTGCAAGGGCTCACACTTGCTCAGAGCAGGCCTGCAGCTCCAGCTCTGCCCTCTGCTCCTCAGCTGAGTGAGGCCGAAGAGTCCAAAGTGCTCAGGGCCATCCCGGGAGGCAGGTGCTGGTAAAACAGGCTGCCCTCACTTCCTATCACATTTTGCATGTTCCCTCCTTCTAGAAGAAGCCTCTGGGTGGCTGGGCTTTGCCACAACAGCTAGGGCTCAGGCTGAGAAGAGCAGTGGGCTCTGGGTGCCCCAATACCCATGACAGCAGCAGGATGGTACAGCCCTGACGCTGTGTCTCCCGCCCCAGTGAGGCCTTCTCCGTCCTCTGCACACAAAGGCATGGGCTTACCTCGGGGCTCTTGTCCCCCACATCCCCCTGAGCACGCTGTCGTTCATCCAGACACTTAGCCAGATGCTGGCACATGTGGGCGGTGGCGGCCAGAGTCCTCCGCAGCTGATGGGTCTCCTCAGCCAAGGAGCGGCACAGGATGTCGCTGGCAGCCCGGGCACGTTCCTTCTCTGCCACGCTCCTCCGCAACTGGGCCACCTCCTTCTCCCGCTCGTGCTCTGGCTGGCTCATCAGCTGCTGCGCCGCCTTCTCTTTCTCTTCTAGTTGCTCTGAAAGTCTCTCAATTTCCTAAGTGGAAGATTTCAAAGCACAGTTTATTTGAATGAAAGAAGCAAGGCCAGAAACAGATGTTCATAAAGCAAGAGAAGCAGCAGCACGGACCTGCCATCACTAACTGACCAGGTCACTCGGAGGTCAGCTTCGGAACTGTAATTAACTGGGGTTCTCAGCTTCTGATGTTCTTTCTGAAAGTTCATCTAAAATTCAGCTTTCACGAGCAAGTTCACAATTTTAGATAGTACATCACCAAATTACTAAATGTGGTAGCTCCAAAGGCTTCTTCATGGAAAGGCTAGAAACTGCAGTGGCCAGCCCCCAAAGTACGCTCGTGTCCTAACCCCCAGTGCTTGGAATAGGACTTTATTGAGAAGCAGGGTCCTTGCAGATGTAACCAGTTAAGAGGAAGCCATTCTGTGTTAGAACAGGCCCTGATCTGGTGACTGCTGTGCAAAGAAGGAAGTACAGACGCAGACATAAGCCTGAGTGAGGATGAGGCTGAGGGCAAAGAGATGCAACATGGCCGCGAAAGCCCCCAGAAGCTGTAAGAGGTGGAGGGAGACCCTCCCCCAGAGCCTCAGAGGGAGCGTGGCCGACACTTTCAGCTCAGGCTCTGGCCTCTAGAAGTGCAGATGACAGGTGACACCGCTTCCATTCTAGCCCCGTTTATACCTGTTACAGCAGGTAAAGGAAATGAATACACCCAACCCCAATCACTTCATTTAAAAAAAAAAGAAGAAGTACTTAAAATTACAGTCTGTTTGATGTCTGGCCTTAATTTTGTGCTTTTCCGTTTCAAGGAAGCCTGCAGTACCTGCAGTGAGAGCCGGTGGGCAGGGTGAGCGAGTGGGGCTTGCAGGTGCAAAACCAGCAAGGCTGGGCTTCAGCAGGAAGGCGTGCAGGGAAGGGAGCTGGCCTCCCTGCCAAGTCCCAGGCAGCTTGTGCCCCCCGACCCCACCCACAGTTGTGAGGAGGGACAGACTCCAGGACCCCCAGCAGAAGGCGAAGCTAGGCCATGTTACTTAAGGACCCCTATTTTGCTTTAAGCAAAAACAGTGCATGTGGTTGTCACAAATACAAACATACAGAAGGAAATTCTGTGAAAACTGAAATCCCTCTGTTCCCACTGACCCTTTCACCTCAAGCACCACTTTTTTTTTTTTTTTAAGATTTTATTTATTTATTTGACAGATAGAGATCACAAGTAGGCAGAGAGGCAGGCAGAGAGAGAGGAAGGGAAGCAGGCTCCCCGCTGAGCAGAGAGCCCGATGCGGGGCTCGATCCCAGGACCCTGAGATCATGACCCAAGCCGAAGGCAGAGGCTTTAACCCACTGAGCCACTCAGGCGCCCCTCAAGCACCACTTTCCAGAGGTATTTCCTCTTCACCATTTGGGCACATATCTTTCCAGAATGTGTCTAAGCATCTACAGCAGCAGTCTTCACGCACAGATGGGGCCAACAACAGCATGCCCTTCACCTTGCTTCTACTACCTCATTCCACAGCAGCACAGACATGCCTCGTTCCTTCCAACTGCAGCCTGAAACCCCAGAGAAGATTCCAGGTTTGTGAAGCACACCTTCAGCTTATGGAATGCATGTACCCCCACAGAGACATGCCCAGAAGTCACACAGCTGGACCATTTCAGGACTGGTGGGGGCGCCTGGGCGGTTCAGTCAGATAAATGTCAGCCTTTGGCTCAGGTCGTGATCCTAGGGTCCTGGCATCAAGTCCCACATTGAGCTCCCTGCTCAGTGGAGGGCCGCCTTCTCGCTCTGCCTGCTGTGACCCCTGCTTGTGTGTGTGTGTTTGCTTGCTCTCTCGCTCTCTCTCTCTGACAAATAAATAAAATCTCTAAAAAAAAAAAGGAAAGAAAGAACAGGTAGAATTCAGGGGCCCACCCTAGCTCCTGGGCCCACACCCGAATCCATGAGACAAAGGCTCCTGCACCCAAACACCCCATGCGCCTGTGGTGACCTCCATTGCTCTAACCAGGTGACCCAGAAAGCATTCTGGAAGTCTCACACCCTCTCAAGGAGTTTTACAAAGCCTTCTCTTTCTTACTCCCTTCAACTTCATTCGAGAAGTTAACAGCAAGACCAGAAAGAAAAGCCCTCGTCAGGACCATCGGTCTGGCTCTCTCAGCAAAGGCCTAGAGGAAGAGGCTATTCTAGACCCACACCCAAGACAGGCCTGAAAAGAGAGGCCAGTGGAACCTGTCCAACAGCAAGTGCAGGAGAGACAGGATAGGGACAGAGCGTAAGACAGAAACCACAGTAGGCAAGGAGCCCAAAACAGGGACTGTTGTCCAATGTGTCTGGCACCCATGTCCCCTCATCCCTTCCCAGATGTCCGAGAGTCAGGGGCACCTCGGCTGCACAGCCTGCTGACGCCATTCCTCTCCCTTTTCTACTTTAGGGCCATGATGACCTCACTCCTAAGTAGAATCCAGGCCTTTCTGGACTCAAGGAAGAGAAGTCCCCTCCCTGAAAGCAGACCTGTCAGCATCGGTACTTCCTCCCAGCAGATGGCCCTTCAGAACGAGGCAGGACCTGCTTGGCCTGAACATAGCCATGACCAGACATAGCAAGATGGGGCATTCATGCATCTGAGAACCAAAAAGACGGCCTCCTTAACATAAAATTCTATAAATAAGAAAAATAAGGCCAAATCCCAAAGCTAAACTCAGGTTCCCATTGCTAACCCTTCCTGTGCCCTTGAGCCTGAAAACTAGGCCTCTTTATTAGCCTTGAATTTCTTCAAAAACTGAGAGCAGGTGCCCCATCCCATGTTCTCATGGACAGAACTGCAGGAGCCTCACCCTCTGGCATGTCCATCCCCTGGCCTGGCCTTGGTTTCTCTCTGCCTACATCACAGCTTTGGTCTTGCTTTGTTGCCGCTGCTGGAAGGAGGTGCCTGAGGGCAGAGACCTTTCATTGCCGTGCTTGTGATCTTGGACTTTGTTACCCTCAACGGTGGCTCAGATGTGTAGGGAGTGAACATACAGTGACTAAAGAGGTCTGCCCCCTGACAGCGTAGTTTCCATTAAAATTTTGAAGTTATTCAAATTAGCACAGTGGAGAAATGTCTCTATCCTTGTCGATACCTAACACTGAAATTTGTTCAGGATAAATACATCTCTGTGTGTCAGATTACTGACACATCTACAAATACACATAACATGAAATCAGACAGGAGTCCCATAAACAGTACCCATAAAGGCTGGTCTCCAGGAAACTCATAAATTTGGCAAATGACCACAGTGACAGCAGGAGCAGCTCCTGCCTGCTACACCCTCTCTCTGTACCAGTCAAGCAGTTTCCACACATCCTATGAGACAGCTTCTGCCATCTCTCCCATTCAGCAGCCGGGCAGACAAGGCTTATGGGGACAGCAGCCGCTGGAGTGACTGGGTAAAGAGGCCACCACACCATCCCTGCTAGCTCTTGCATGTTCTCTTGGGGCTGGAGGAGCTGCAGGCAAGACCTGAGTTCTAAACATCCTTCCTCACTGGTTAACAGGAGACAGCAGGAGAAACAAGCATCTCTAAAAATGGGGGCAGGGGGGCAGCATGTGCCCTGGCTCAGGGGCTCATGGAGCTTCCCGACAGCATGCTCCGTCTCCACACTCCAGCCCTGTGCACCAGGCCCAGGCCCATGTGAATGCCCAGTAACTGGGAGTAAGACAGGCCAGCACAAGGGTCAGGACCTGGGCCCTGCTCTCAGGTTGCTCACAATACAAACACGGAAACCCCACAGACACATGCCAACTACAAGGGTGAGGTTAGTTCTAAAGGACTCACCAGCCTTATTTCTGTCTTAAAAACCAGCTTTCAAACACCACTTTAGAAAGAACCTAGCTCAGGGCACCTGGGTAGTCAGTTAGTTAAGCCTCTACCTTTGGCTCAGGTCATGATCTCAGGGTCCTGGGATCAAGCCCCGCATCGGGCTCTCTGCTCAGCAGGGAGTCTGCTTCCTCTTCTCTCTCTGCCTACCTCTCTGCCTACTTGTGATCTCTCTCTCTGTCAAATAAATAAATAAAGTCTGAAAGAAAGAAAGAAAGAAAGAAAGAAAGAAAGAAAGAAAGAAAAAGAACGAACCTAGCTCACATGGAGGTTTGCTGGGGAACGTTACCCTATGGAGCTGGGAATATGAAAGTGTGAAGAATTCTGTAGTCTTGTGGATCAGCCTTAAAAATAAGAGGCATAGCCCCCTGGTCCTCTTCTCTCTGTTAGTGTGCTCAGGCTGCCCTAATAACAGAAGATTAATCTCACAGTTCTGGAAGCCAAAAGTCCAAAACCCAGACATCAGTGGGGCCATGCTTCTTCCACAGCAAAAAGGAAGAATCTTTGTCTCTTTCAGCTTCTAGTGGTTGCCAGTAATCCTGTGCTTGTACACACCACTCCAATCTCTGCTTCTGTCTTCACATGGCCTTCTGATAAGGACACCAATCATCAATTCACCCTAATCTATATGACATCATTTTAATTCATCACATCTTGCAAAGACTCAATTTCCAAAAAAGGTCCCATTCACAGGTTCCAGACGGAAATGAATTTGAAAGTGAGGGGAACACTGTTCAACCCACTACAGTCCCCCTTCTCTCTTCTTCCTGAGCATCGTAGCCCAGCGTAGAGCTGCATGGGACCAGCCCCTATGGGACTGCAAGAGAATGAAAACAAACAGGAATTTTAAGGCCAGTTAACTGAGCCTTTACACAAGAGCCAAACACTTCAGAGGGACCCTGGGACACAGCAATAAGAGAGGAGCCTGCTCCCTGCCCTCCAGAAGAGCGCAGTGGAGAGCAAGGCGAACAGACAAGGACAAAACCTAACACAGTTTCGAGGATTCTGGGAAGCTGGTGGAGCAGGAAGCACCAGGAATCTATCTCCCCACCTGAAAAACATCTGCAATGGCAAAATCCATCTAATGTCATTATTTTGGAAAGCTGGGATCTACTGAAGCATTCCAACTTCCAGGGGAGGACTTGGCCCTTCAACTGAGGTTAATTTCAACTAATTTCAGCTCTTAGCGCATCTCCCACACTCAGCCACCTGCGTGTGTCTCTGCAGCAACCAGCACACATCTTGCAGGAGCCAGGGCAGGCTAAGACCCTGTCTTCCACACACTAGAAATCTATGCTCTCATCGAGTACTCCTTCCTGTCACAAGGGTGACACAGAGAAGAGACAGCCACTTTGCCCCCCATGGTTGCAAAGACCCTCTCCTCTAGCTGAAGTGACTTGGACATTTAAAGGGAGGGAACCCATTTTCCCTCCTTACATTTTTCTCTTTTACCCCCTTTGGGAACCAGACACTAAAGACAAGAATATCAGGCCTGGTTACTTACATATATACATATGTACATAAAAATACACACACAAAATAAAGACAAGGACATTCAGAAGCAACTACATATAAAGAGAAATTTAGGAAGTGCCCACATTTGACCAGAAAAAGGTGCAGGCTAAGAAGAGACCTGAGCAAACCCTGAGTTACCCCTCAGGCTGATCCCTGGCACAGAGACAGCCTACAACAATCAAAGGAAAAAACATAAAATCTTGAAGGGCAAGAATCTGATTTCCAGACATAAAACACTATTAGATCAAATGTCCAGTTCTTAACAAAAAAAAAATCACAAGGCACACAAAGACATAGGAAAATATGGCCTATTCAAAGGAAAAAAATTAAATCAATAGAATTATCCCTTTAAAAGACCTGATGGCTGATCTTCTATACAAAGACTTTTTAAAACCACCATCTTAAAAAATACACAGAGGGGCACCTGGATGGCTCAGTGGGTTAAGCCTCTGCTTTCGGCTCTGGTCATGATCTCAGGGTCCTGGGATCGAGCCCCGCATCGGGCTCTCTGCTCAGCAGGGAGTCTGCTTCCCCCCCTCTCTCTGCCTGCCTCTGCCTACCTGTGATCTTTCTCTCTGTCAAATAAATAAATAAAATCTTTAAAAATAAATAAATAAAAATAAAAATAATTAAAAATACACAGAAAATGAAAAGATGTGGAAAATGTCAACAAAGCGTAATATGAACAAAATGCAAATATGAATAAAGAGTCTCTAAAAACCTAAAAAGAAACCAAAAAGAAATTCTGAGGCTAAAAAGTACAATGACTGAGATGAAAAATCCACTAAAGATTCAAAAGATGATTTTAACTGGCAGAAGTATCAGCAAAGTTAAAGCTAGAACAAGGAAAATCATCAAGGCTAAGGAACAGGAAAAAAAGACTGAAGTGAACAGAGCCCTTAGGGCCTGTGGGACACCATCAAGCGGACCAGCGTCCACACAGTGTGGATGTCTCAGAAGGAGTGAGAGAAAGGGATAGAAAGAACATTTGAAGAAAAAACTTCCCAAATTTGATGAAATACATGAATATAAACATCCAAGCAGCTCAACAAACTCAAAATAAGATGAACACAAAAAGACCAACACCAAAACACAATATAATCGGACTTCTGAAAGCCAAAGATAAAGAATCTTGAAGGAAGCCAAGAAAGAAGCTACTCGTCACATCCAAGGGATCCTCAATGAGATTATTGAGCAATCATGAGATTACTCATCTGTCACTTCAAAAGCTAGAAAGCAGCAAGCCCATATATTCAGATACTAAAAGAAAAAACTGTAAACCAAGAATTCTATATCCATCAAAATTGTACTTCCAGAGTGAGGGAGAAACTAAAACATTCCCAGATTAACAAAAGCTGAGGGTGTTTGTCCCCACAAGACCCACCTGGCAAAAAATGCTTTAAGGTGAAATTAAAGGACACCAGACAGTAACTCAAACCTGTATGAAGAAATAAAGGTGTAAATGCATGGGCAACTACGAGAGCTAGTATTATTGTAACAAGAGTTTATAATTCCATTTTTCCCTTCTACACGATTTAAAAGACTAAGATACTTTTTAAAAGTTACTAGTCTAAAAGCTAGTATTATTGTAACTTTGGTATATAACCTCGTATTTCTTCATGTAATTTAAGAGACTAATGTATTTAAAAGATTAGTTTATGTGTTTACTAATTAGTTTATGCATTTACTAATGTATTTAAAAGATTAGTTTATGGGTCTCGGGGTGGCTCAACAAGTTGGGGATCTGACTCTTCGTCTTGGTTCAGGTCTCGATCTTGGGGTTATGAGTTCAAGCCTGGCACTGAGCTACAAACTGGGTGTGGGGCCTACTTAAATAAATAACTAATTCTAAAATTAAAAGATTGGTTTATGTTTCGGGGCACAAGATGTATAAAGATGTAATTTTGTGACATCAACAACTGAAAGGGATGAGGACAGAATTGTAAAGGAGCAGAGTTTTTTATGTTATTTAAGCTAACCTGATAAGCAACTTAGAGTAGTGTAACTTTAGGATGTTAAACATAACTCCCGTTGTTAACACATACACACACTCACATACAAAAGCTGTAGAACAATGCTTGCTTTGGCAGCACATATACTTAAAAAGCTGTGGAATATACACAAAGAAATGAGAAAGTTAATACTTCACTACAAATATGTGAAAAAACACAAAGACAGTAAAGCAGAAAATGAGGAACAAAAAGGCTATAAGACATCTAATTCATCCTTATCAGTAATTACCCTAAATATTAATGGAATTAATATTAATATTAATTGGCAGAATGGATAAAACAAAAGATCCAACTATAGGTTTTCTACAAGAGACTCACCTGAGATACAAAGACACAAACAGACTGAAAGTAAAAAGGATGGAAAAACATATTCCAAGTAGTGACCAAAGGAGAGTAGGGGTACCTCTAATATGAGACAAAATATTTCAAAGCAAAAAAGGTTACAGAAGACAAAGAACATTATACATTTTTTTAAAAGATTTTATTTATTCAACAGACAGAGATCACAAGTAGGCAGAGAGGCAGGCAGAGAGAGGAGGAAGCAGGCTCCCCACTGAGCAGAGAGCCCGATGTGGGGCTCGATCCCAGGACCCTGGGATCATGACCTGAGCTGAAGGCAGAGGCTTTAACCCACTGAGCCACCCAGGTGCCCCAAAGAACATTATACATTAAAAAAAGGTTTAATACAATAAGAAGGTTTAATACAGTAAGAAAGGGTTTAATACAGTAAGAAGAAGATAAAACAATTATAAGCATATTTTAACATATTAACAGACTGGAAAAATATATGAAACAAAAACTGATAACTGAAGAGAGAAATAGTTCTACACTAATAGTTAGAGACATCGATACTCCACTCAACAGTGATTAAACAACCAGACTTAAGTAAGAAAACAGAACTTACAGTAAAACTAGATCTAACAGATGTACAAAACACCCACCAGCAATGGCCACATACAAGATCTTCTCAAGTACATTTGGGTTATTTTCCAGAACAGACTGTATGTTAGACCACGTTATTAAGTCTCAGTAGTATTTTAAGTATTTAAAATAAATACTACTATTTTAAGTAGTATTTTAAGATTTTATTTATTTGACAGAGAGAGATAGCAAGAGAGAGCACAAACAGGAGGGAGTGGCAGCCATAGGGAGAAACAGGCTTCCTGCTGAGCAAGGAGCCTGATGAAGACAAACACTTAACCGACTGAGCCACCCAGGCACCTCAAATCTCAGTAGATTTAAAAATACAGGTTATAGATTTAAAAATACAGACTATCGGGCGCCTGGGTGGCTCAGTGGGTTAAAGCCTCTGCCTTCGGCTCAGGCCATGATCTCAGGGTCCTGGGATTGAGCCCCGCATCGGGTTCTCTGCTCGGCAGGGAGCCTGCTTCTTCCTCTCTCTCTCTCTGCCTGCTTCTGCCTACTTGTGATCTCCATCTGTTAAATAAATAAAATCTTTTCAAATAATAATAAAATAAAATACAGATTATCTTCAAAGTGCCTTCTCCAACCATAACAGGATGAAATTAAAAATCAGGATGTAATTAAAAATCAACAACAGGGGGCGCCGGGGTGGCTCAGTCAGTTAAGCGTCTGCCTTCAGCTCGTGATTCAGGATCCTAGGATGGAGCCCCATGTCAGGTTCCCAGATCAGCAAGGAGTCTGCTTCTCCCTCTCCCTCTGCCTCTCCCTCTGCTTGTGCTGTATGTCCCTCTCTCAAGTGAATAAATAAAGATTTAATTTTTATCCTTAAAAAAAGATAAAAATTTTAAAAAATATTAAAAAAATAAAGATAACAATTTTTATCTTTAAAAAAAGATTTTATTTATTCGTTTGACAGAGAGAGACACAGCGAGAGAGGAACAGAGGCAGGGGGAGAGGGAGAAGCAGGCTTCCTACTGAGAGGGAACCTGATGAAGGGCTTAATCCCAGGACCCCGGGATAATGACCCAAGCCAGAGGCAGACGCTTAAAACTGAGTCACTCAGGTACCCATGAATAAATAAAATCTTAACAACAACAGAAGTAAATCTGGAAAATACACAAAACTGTGGAAATTAATCAACACACTTTTTTTTTTTAATATTTTATTTATTTATTTGACAGGCAGATCACAAGTAGGCAGAGAGGCAGGCAGAGAGAGAGGAGGAAGCAGGCTCCCCACTGAGCAGAGAGCCCGATGCGGGGCTCCATCCCAGGACCCTGAGATCATGACCTGAGCTGAAGGCAGAGGCTTTAACCCACTGAGCCACCCAGGCGCCCCTAATCAACACACTTTTAAATCAATTAATCAAAGAAGAATTCACAAGAAAATTAAGCAACACTTAGAGAAAATTAAAAAACTTATGGGATCCAGTGAAAACAATGTTAAGGGGAAAGTCTATAGCTATACACACTTGCCTTTATAATTAAAGATCTCCAGTCAGCAATTTAACTTTATAGCTTAAGAAACTAAAAAAACAAGAACAGGCTAAAACCAAAGCTAGCAGAAGGGCAGAAATCATAAAGATTAGAGCAAAGTGACATGGGGGGGGTTAGAAAAATCAAAACCAATAGTTGATTTTTCTAGAAGATGAACAAAACTGACAAACCTTTAGCTAGACAGACTAAAGAAAAAAGACAAATTACTAAAATCAGAAATGAAAGTGGGGACATTACTACCAATTCTACAGAAATAAAAAGAATTATAATACTATGAACATTTGTACACCAGCAAATTGGGTAACCGAGATGAAATGAGCAAATTCCGAGAAACACAAAACCTACTAAAACTAAATCACAGAGAAATAGAAAAACTGAATACACTTCTACCTAGTAAGGAGACTGAATTAGTAATCAAAACTCTTCCAACAAAGAAAAGCTCTGGAACTGATAGCTTCACAGGTGAACTCTAGCAAACATTTGAAGAATATTAATCCTTCACAAGCTTTTCAAACAAAACAAAACAAAACAAAACAAAAAAAAAAGAGGAGGGAACACCTCTCAACTCATCCTGTGAGGTCAGCATTACCCTGACACCAAAGCCAGACAAAGACCCTGTGAGAAAAGAAGATTACAGACTCACATCCACAATGAACACAGATGCAAAAGTCCTCAACAAAACACTAGCAAACCAAATTAGGCAGCATATTAAAAGCATTATACACCACAACCAAGTGGAATTTTTTTACTGGAATGTAAAGCTATTATAAACATAAAAAAATTGATCAATGAATGTTAACAACATATTGTGGTGATTATTATATTTCTTAATATATACAAGCATCAAATCATTATGTGGCATACCTGAAACTAATACAATGATATGTTAACTATATCTGAATTAAAAAAAAAAAAAAAAGCAGTTGACACTGTAATACCAGTGTTCTGGTTCGGAAACTCAAGTTGGCTTACCTATATATGTACTGAGTTCAGTATTTCCCCACTACGCATCTCTCCATCCCTTTCACAACTTGCTTCAAGAAGTGATTATCTAAGCATCAGTGTAATTAATCCAGAGAATGAACCAAAGACTCTCCACAGTTAACTATAGAGGGTAGGTCACACAGAAAAATGAAAAATGATAGGAAGGGCAGAGTCCCAGTTGGGGACCAACGTAACCTGCAAGATTAACCACAAACGGAAGGGACCAACGTAATCTGCAAGATTAACCACAAACGGAAGGGACCATCAGTGGGTACTATCATCAAGAACACGGAGTCTCCACTCTTAGAGAGACAGCACAACAAACAGTTTCACCTAGAAGCAGCATTTGAAAAGTGCCTGGTGTATATAGGAAGTTTCTTTACTAATCTCAGAACATGCACTGGAGGGCAGGAATTCTTAGCAGCCTTGTCCAAAAAGAAAAGAGCTAGTGGGCACCATTTCTCTTCCCCTCCCTGCCACCCCAGATACCCAGAAATCTGTGGGAACCAGCATGAACACTCACTACCCAGCTTGCCAGCACCACGCCCCTTCCCCTGCCCCAGATTCTTCTGTGGATCCAACCCCATCCAACCTGCCCTACTGAGCAGGAGTCCCTCCAAGATGCTAACATCTCATTCAGCAAGCAGCCCTGACAGTGGCCAACACCAAAGTGACTCCTACCCTGGGAGAAGGGAAGACAACCACAGACACCAGTTCCACTGCAGCCCCAATGGTAGGCTGGGCGCAGACTGATGGCTGCCCCATCCATGAACAAAAACCTCCCACACAGCAACGTGAAGAAAGAGTTCTGTAGTTCAGGGAGACTGCAGCCCTAACAAACAGATGGGGCAGGATCTGGTCTGACTGCAGCTGGCGCCCACCCATAAAAGCCTCGCACGGGACAACAGGGAAAGCACCCTGCAGTTCAGTGCAACCACAGTTCTGGCAAACAGGCTGAAGGCAGGCATCTGGTCTGAACCAAGTAGAAGCCCAAGGCAGCCCCAGACTGGGCCCTTAACACAGAGACTAAACCCCACCCACACAGGCAAAGGGGACCATTGCAGCCGACTAGAAGGCAAGCACAGTTCAGGCACAAGAGCGGGGTACACACAACACTAATAGAAGGCAGCCCTGAAGTGCCAGGTGCTGGTGAACAGGGGACCAGGCAGGGCACTAGAGGACCTCCTCCTAAAGCCACTACTTTCAAGATCAGGAGACAAAATTGAACTTCCTAACACAGAAACAAACTTAAAGATTCAGACAAAATGAGGAGACAGAGGAATACACCCCAAATGAAAGAACAGGACAAAATCACAGCAAGAGACCTAAGTGACATGGGGATAAGTGACACACTTGATTGAGAATTCAAAATAATGGTCATAAAGATACTCACTAGGCTGAGAAAAGAGTGGAGGACCTCAGTGAGACCTTTAACAAGGAGACAGAGAATATTAAAAAAAAAAAAAAATCAGCGATAATCCAATCACTGAAAAAATATATATACTAAAGGGAATCTACAGCAAATTAGAGGAGGCAGAAAAATGGATCGCTGAGCTGGAAGACAGAGTAATGGAATGCAACCAAGCCGAAAAGCAAAAAAGAAAACATAAAAAATGAGAATAGATTAAGGGAACTCAACATTTGCATTATAAGGATCCCAGAAAGAGAAGAGAGGGAACAGGGGGCTGAGAATTTGACAACTTAATAGCTAAAAACTTCCTGAATCTGGGGAAGGAAAAGAAATCCAGATTCAGGATCCACAGAGAGCCCCCAACAAAATCAACCCAAGGAGGTCTACACAAAGACACATAGTAATTAAAACAGCAAAAAGTAGTGACAGAATTTTAAAAGCAGGAAGAGAAAAGATAACAGTTACATACAAGGGAAAACCCAAAAGCCTGTCAGCTGATTTTTCAGCAGAAACTTTCCAGGCAGACAGGAGTGGCATGACCTATTCAAAGTGCTGAAAGGAAAAAACCTGCAGCCAAGAATACTCTACCCAGCAAGGTTATCATTCAGAATAGGAGAGAGAGAGTTTCCCAGACAAACAAAACCTAAAGGAACTCATCATCACTAAGCCAGCTTTACAAAAACGTTAAAGGGAATTCTGTGATTAAAAAGTAAAGGCCGGGGCACCTGGGTGGCTCAGTGGGTTAAACCTCTGCCTTCGGCTCAGGTCATGATCCCAGGGTCCTGGGATCGAGCCCCACATCAGGCTCTCTGCTCAGCAGGGAGCCTGCTTCCTCCTCCTCTCTCTCTGCCTGCCTCTCTGCCTACTGTGATCTCTCTGTCTGTCAAATAAATAAATAAAATATTAAAAAAAAAAAAAGTAAAGGCCATAATCAGGAGTCAGCAAATTAGGAAAGAAAAAATTTTCACAGGTATATACAAACATAAAGTAATAAGCAGATTAATCATCTGTAAAACCAGGACAGAGGAAAAAGTACAGAAGCAGCAAAATCAATGATACCTATTAAAAAAATCAGTAAAGGGATTCACAAAATAAAAAGGATATAAATTATGATATATACATAAAACATGGGGATGGTAGGAGTAAAAACTTAGTGCTTTCAAATGGATTCAAACTTAAGCAACCATCAGCCTACTATGACTGTTACATGCATAACATATTATATATAAACCTAATGGTAACCACAAATCAAAAACCTGTAACAGATAAGCAAAATATAAAGAGAAAGGAATCCAAGCTTATCACTAAAGAAAGCCATCAAATGATAAGGAGGCAAAAAAAAAAAAAAAAAAGAACTACAAAAACAACCATAAATCAAGTACCAAAACAGCAATAAGCCTATGCCTATCAACAATTACTTTGACTGTAAATTTACTAAATGGTCCAATAAAAAAATATAGAGTGACTGAATGGATACAAAAGCAAGACACACCGATATGCTCCCTATAAGAGTCCCATTTGAGACATTAAAAAAAAGACATAGATTAAAAGTGAAAGCATGGAAAAGTGAAGGGATCATGCAAACAGAAGTGAAAAGAAAACTGGGATACCAATACTTGTATCAGACAAACAGACATTAAAACAAAGACAATAACAAGAGACAAAGAGGAGTACCTGGGTGGCTCAGTTGGTTAAGCATCTACCTTCAGCTCAGGTCAAAATCTCAGGGTCCTGGGGTCAACCCCTGCATCAGGCTCCTTGCTCAGTGGGGAGTCTGCTTCTCCCTCTGTCTCTGCCCGCCACTCGTGCTTGCTCACACTTGCGCTCTCTCAAATAAAATCTTTTTAAAAATTAAAAAAAAAAATGAGAGAAAGACACTACATAATCACAAAGGGAACACTCCAACAAGATATAACAATTGTAAATATTTACAGTATTTACAATATACCCAACATAGGAGCATCAAATATATAAAGCAACTATTTATAGACATAAGAGAAGACATTGATACTAATACTAGCAAGGGACTCTAACACCCAATTGATTATCCAGACAGAAAAACAACAAGGAAATAGTGCCCCCCCCCTTTTTAAACATTTTATTTATTTGAGAGAGAGTGCACAAGTGGGGTAAGGGAGGTCAGAGATAGAGGGAGAAGCAGACCCTCCACTAAACAGGGAGTCTGACTCCAGGCTTGATCCCAGGACCCTTAGATCATGATCTGAGCCAGAGGCAGGACCCTTAACCAACTGAGCCACCCAGCTGCCCCGAAACAGTGGCTTTGAATGACACACTGGACCAGATGGAACTAACAGTATATTCTGAACATTATATCCAAAAACAGCAGAATACACATTCTTTTTTTTTTCTTTTTTTTTTTCAAGTAGGCTCCGCAACCAACATGGGCTGGAACTCACAACCCTGAGATTAAGAGTCACATGTTCTACTGAGTGAGACAGTCAAGCACCCCTACACATTCTTAGAACATTCTCCACAGTGGACCACATTAGACTACAAAAGAAGTCTTAAATTGAAAAAGATCAAAGTCATACCATGCATCTTTTCTGACCACAACAGTATGAAAGTAGAAATCAATCACACGAAAAAAAAATCTGGAAAGAACACAAATATACAGAGGCTAAATAACATACCACTAAACAATGAATGAATCCATCAAGAAATTGAAGATGGAACAAAAAAATACAGGGAGACAAATGAAAATGAAAACACAACAGTCCAAAATCTTTGCGATGTAGCAAAAGCTGTTCTAACAGAGAAGATTACAGCAACCCAGGTCTACCTCAACAAGCAGGAGGAAAAAAAACTTCAAACAACCTTTCAGAAATGATAAAGATTAGAGCAGAAATAAATGAGAGACTAAGAAACAATAAAACAGGTCAATGAAACCAGGACCTGATTCTTTGAAAAGGTAAACAAAATTGATAAATCTTTAGCTAGACTCCTCAAAAAGAGACAGAGTTAAAAAGAGAACTCAAATAAATAAAATCAGAAGTGAAAGGGGAAAAAAAGACACCACAGAAATACAAAGGATTATAACATAATATTATCAAAAATTGTATACCAACAAACTGGACAACCTTGAAGAAATGGATACATCCCTAGGAACATACAACTTCTCAAAGCAGAAATTTCTTCTCAAAGAAGAAATACTAGGGTGCCTGGGTGGCTCAGTTGGTTAACCATCTGCCTTCAGCTCAGGTCATGATCCCAAGGTCCTGGTACTGAGTCCTGCACTGGGCTTCCTTTTCAGTGGGGAGCCTGCTTCTCCTTCACCCTGCCACTCCCCTTCTTGTGCTCTCTCTCTCTGGGTCAACTATAATCTTAAAAAAAAAAAAAAAAAAAAAAAAAAAAAAAGATTCTCTCTCCCTCTGCCCTTCCCCTCCCACTCTTAAAAAAAAATTATAAATTTTTAAAAAATAGGGGCACCTGGGTGGCTCAGTGGATTAAAGCCTCTGCCTTCGGCTCAGGTCATGATTTCAGGGTCCTGGGATCGAGCCCCGCATCGGGCTCTCTGCTCAGCAGAGAGCCTGCTTCCTCCCTTCTCTCTCTCTGCCTGCCTTTCTGCCTACTTGTGATCTCTGTCTGTCAAATAAATAAATGAAATCTTTAAAAAAAAATTTTTTTTTAATAAAGACAAGTCAGTACCTATCCTTCTCAAACTATTCCAAAAAAATAGAAGAGGAAGGAAAGCTTCCAAATTCATTCTATGAGGCCAGCATTCTCCAGATAACGAAAACCAGATAAAGACAAGAAAGAAAGAAAGAGAGAAAGAAAGAAAGAAACTACAGGATCTCTGATGAACATACATGCAAAACTCTTCAACAAAATATTAGCAAACTGAATCCAACAATACATTTTTTTCAAAAATCTTTTACCATGATCAAATGGGATTTACTCTAGGGATCCAACAGTGGTTTAATATTCAAAAATCAATCAATGTGATACATCACATTAATAAAAGAATGGGTAAAACCCATATGATCATATCAATAGATGCAGAAAAAGCATCTGACAAAGTACATCATCCATTCAACAGGGGCACCTGGGTGCCTCAGTCAGTTAAGAATCTGCCTTGGGCTCAGCTTATGATCTCAATGTCCTGGGATCAAGGCCCATATTGGGCTCCTTGCTCAGCAGGCATCTCCCTCTCCCTGCGTGTGCCCTCTTGCTCTTTCTCTCTCACTGTCAAATAAACAAAATCTAAAACAAAAACAACAACAACAACAACAAAAACCCACCGCTCAACAAAGTAGATTTAAAAAGAACATACCTCAACATAGTAAAGGCCATATATGAAAAACCCACAGCTAACATCATATTAAATGGTGATAAACTGAGATTTTCCTCTAAGATCAGTAACAAGACAAAGATGTCCACTCTCACCACTTTTACTCTTCATAGTACTGGAAGTCCTAGCAACAGTGATCAGGCAAGGGAAAAAAAAAAAAAAAAAGGCATCCAAATTGCTAAGGAAGAAAAAAAGTGATCATTTATGTGCAAACTGTGATTCCAAAATTTGAAGAGAAAGAAATGGACCTTGATCATCTTGGCATTCCCCTAGGCTCATGCTTAAAAGAATGTTCAGTTAACACCTTTATAAGGTAGTAAAGGTAGTCACAATCTGCCCCCAATTTAACTTTATAGCCACTTCCTATGTTATTCTCTACACTCTTCACTCTAATTATACTGGATTAACACTACTCCAGAGCCTGGCACAACACTGACACTGCACACATGCTTGTGAAATGAATATACGATACTCAATATTGGGAGAAATGGAAAAACATAACCCACAGTGCCTGTGCATACACACTCCATTCCTACACAGAAGATGCTCAATAAACAAACACGTAAGTGGCAATGGTAGATGATACTTCCATCTTCGGAGTACCAAGTAAATGTAAAAGATTATGCTATGTTCTTTATATATGTTGAATCACGATCCTTACAACATAAAAACTCATAATTACTATACATCTACTTTTATATTTTATACAAAGGCTACAATCCCTATTTTCTCAACTAGCATATCAGCATCTTTTTCTAAGACTTTATCTGAGAGAGAGAGAGCATGAGTGGGGTACAGGGTGGGGAGGTAGTGGCAGAGGAAGTGGGAGAAGCAGAGTCCCTGGTGAGGAGGGAGCCCCATGTGGGTTGTGATCCCAGGACCCCAAGATCATGACCTGAGCCAAAGGCAGATGCTTAACCGACTGAGCCACCCAGGCACCCAGTATATAAACTTCATAAAGATAGGAATCTGCCTTTCTTGATTCTTTCTGCATTTCCAGGGCCTATCGCAACATCTAGCATACAATAGGCATGCGACAAATATCTAATGACTGAATGAATAAATACATAATTAGTCCTATAAGGTAGGTCTTATTTTAGTTTTACTGATAAGAAAACTAGAACATTAAATGACTTGCCCAAAGTAACATAGCTAGAAAGCATCAGAACCAGATTTAAAGTATACTGTTCTTCAATGTTTAATGTAAAACTTGCTTCCCCTTGGTGCCCGATAATGAACAAGTATTATAGCCCAGAGTACTTCTACTCTTGTGAGCTTCCCACAAGGAAACTTAGCAAGTTTCATCTCTTAAAGACAATGAAAAGGTGGGGCTCCTGGGTGGCTCAGTCATTAAGCATCTGCCTTGGGCTCAAGTCAGGATCCTAGGGTCCTAGGATCAAGCCCTGCATCAGGCTCCCTTTTCCGCAGGAAGCCTGCTTCTTCCTCTCCCACTCCCCCTGCTTGTGTTCCCTCTCTTGCTGTGTCTCTGTCAAATAAATAAATAAAATCTTAAAAAAAAAAATGAAAAGGTGATGCTCATGACAAAGGTTATCCCTGGTTTTTTAAAAGAGTAAGAGGTGCAGCATATTTATCTTCTGGACAGCAGTGTAGAAGGATCAGAGGCATAGCTAGACAAACTGGACAATTACTGAGCAGCATCTTAGTTACGTACTGATAAGTCCTGAATTCCTGAATTATTTGTTTGCACTTTAGTTCTACTTTCTACATGTTACAGATTGGTCATGTTCTTGACATACTATCATTTATTCTCATTTATACTACCTAAAGACAATGAGAAATTGTTGCTAAATATCTAACAATAACAGCATGAGAATTAAGCCTTTCAGGTGACAAAGAGCACAACATATGTACTCGATGTTTATTTTCTATCTATGAGTCACCATCAACACCTTGGACTGAACAAAATGTTATTAAACTTTTCCAATCAGACAATTTTTCACTAGATTTGTTAAACACAGACTTAGGTAATACACTATCCTGCTGCAGTTAAGTTCACAAACATATTTCTTGGAAGAAAAGAGAAGAGAAAAGAAAAAGGAAAAAGAAAGAGAAAGAAGAAGGAGAAAGAAAAGAAAGCTGATCAGTGTAATACACCACACTAACAGGATGAAGGGAGAAAACCACATAATCATATCAACTGAGGCAAAAGCTATCCTTCACATAATAAAAGCCATATTTGGGGCAGTTGAGTGACTCAGTTAGTTAAGCTTTTGCTTTTAGCTCAGGTGATGATCACAGGGTTCCTGGACCAAGCCCTGTGTCAGGCTCCCTGCTCAGCAAGGAGTCTGCTTCTTCCTCTCCCTCTGCCTCTCCCCCTGGCTCGTGCTGTCTCCCTCACCCCCTCCCTGTCAAATAAATAAATGAAATCTTTTTAAAAAATAAATAAAATAAAAACCGTATTTGGAAATCCGACAGCAAACATCATATGCAATGTTAAAAGGCTGAAAGCTTTGCCTCTAAGATCAGGAAAAGTCAACAGTACCCACTTTCAACACTTCTATTCAAAATAGGACTAGACATTCTAGGCAGAATAAGTAGGGGGAAAAAAAGAAAAGAAAGAAAAAGATCCAAACAGGAAGTAAAATGGTATTTCGCAAATGACATAACCTTGTATGCAGAAAACTCTAGGGGCACATGGGTGGCTCAGTCCATTAAATATCTGCCTTCAGCTCAGGTCATGATTCCAGGGTCCTGGAATCAAGCCCCATCCCTGCTCAGCAGGGCGCCTGCTTCTCCCTCTTCCTCTGCCTGCTGCTCCCCCTGCTTGTGAGCATGCACTCTCTTGCCATCAAATTAAAATAATAATAATAATAATAATAGGGAGAAGCAAGATGGCAGAGGAATAGCAGACTGAAATGACATCAGGTCCCAGGAGTTCAGCAAGGTAGTTATCAAACCATTATGAACACCTACAAACTCAATAGGAGATAGGAGAAAAGAGCAGCAATTCTGGGAAGAGAAAATAGACCACCTTCTGGAAGGTAGGACTTGCAGAGAAGTAAATCTGAAGATGGGAAGATGGGAAGATGGGAAGACAGACCACAGGCGGAGGGGCCAGCTCCCAGCAAGCAGTGGAGCAGCAGAGCACAAAATCAAAACTTTTAGAAGTCAGCTCCACTGAGGGACATCACTCCAGAGGCTAAGCAGGGCTGGAGGCCTCATGGGGACAGCGTGGTCTCAGGACCTTCAGGGTCACAGAAAGACCAGGGGTGTCTGATTATGGCAAAGCTCCCAGGTATCAGATTGGGGAAGCCAGCTACAGAGACGAGCCGAGGAGTGAGCTTTCAGATCAGGTTACCTTAAACCATGATCCAAGGCACAGTTGGGCCACTGCTCTTCGAGCAGGACCCAACAAGTAGCAGATCCAGAGAGACCCCCTCCTTCCTCCTCCAGGAGGAACAGCGTAGGAACGTGTGGCAGGAAACTGCTGGGTTTGGAAACTCCCAATGGGGGCGTGTGCCAGAGACAGAAATGCTCAGTCACAGGCCAGGTGTGCTCAGAGTGCAGTGTGAAACCAGGGAGACGAGGGTTGGGGGGTAGGGTGGACTGACTGCTTTTCTCTGAGAGTGCACGGAGGAGTGGGGCCCCAAACTCTCAGTTCCTACAGGGCCACAGACTGGGAGCCTGCCATCTTCATGACGTCCTCCAGAGCTCTATGGAAAGTGTTTAGGGAAGAAAAGCTTCCGGGTGTGAATCTGAGCATATTACTAGGCCTGGCCCCTGGGAAGGGCACTGCAATTCCACCTCAGGCAAAGACATTTGAGAATCACAGCAACAGGCCCCTCCCCCAGATTAGCCAAGAACATCCAGCCAAGACCAAGTTCACCAATCAATGAGAACAGCGGAACTCCAGAGCTAGGGGAAAGCAAAGTATAGAATTTATGACTTTCCCCCCATGATCCTTTAGTCTTGCAAAGTTAAATTTTTTTAAATTTTATTTTCTTATTTTATTTTTTTAACTTTTCCTCTTCCCTATTTTAACATTTTTTAACTAGTTTATCTTAACAATACCTTTCAAAAAAAAAAAAAAAAACCTCTTTAAACCTTCATTGTTATAGTCATATTTTATCCCTTCATTGTATTTAACCTTATTTTTTGTATACATATAGGTTTTTTTTCTTTAAATATTTTGGGATACAATTTCTTCCTTTTTTAAAAATTTTATTTATTTATTTTGACAGAGATCACAAGTAGGCAGAGAGGCAGGCAAGAGAGAGAAGGGGAAGCAGGCTCCCTGCTGAGCAGAGAGCCCGACATGGGGCCCGATCCCAGGACCCTGAAACCATGATCTGCGCCAAAGGCAGAGGCTTTAACCCACTGAGCCACCCAGGGGCCGCTAGGATACAATTTCTTCTAACAGTTCAAAATATACCCTAAAACTAGCACATGGCTTTGCTCTAGTCTCCAGTGTGAGCACATTCTCTCCTCCTTTTTCTTTTTCCAACCAACTTATCTTATCAATTCATTTTTTAGTTGTTTTTTTTTTTTAAGATTTTATTTATTTATGAGAGACAGAGAGGGGGAGAGAGCGAGCACAGGCAGACAGAATGGCAGGCAGAGGCAGAGGGAAAAGCAGGCTCCATGCCAAGCAAGGAGCCCGATGTGGGACTCGATCCCAGGACGCTGGGATCATGACCTGAGCCGAAGGCAGCTGCTCAACCAACTAAGCCACCCAGGCATCCCCGATTTTTTAGTTTTTTTAAAAAATTTTCATCATGGGGCGCCTGGGTGGCTCAGTGGGTTAAAGCCTCTGCCTTCGGCTCAGGTCATGATCCCAGGGTCCTGGGATCGAGCCCCGCATCGGGCTCTCTGCTCAGCGGGGAGCCTGCTTCCCCCTCTCTCTCTGCCTGCCTCTCTGCCTACTTGTGATTTCTGTCTGTCAAAAAAATAAATAAAATCTTTAAAAAAAAATTTTCATCATCACAGTCATATTCCAGCCCTTCATCATGTTTACTTTTATTTTGTATATATGTTTTTCTTCCTTTAATATTTTGTGAGGTAGTTTCTTCTAAGAGATCAGAATACACCCAAAATCAAGTGGATGGCTCTGTTCTATTCACCAGTCTAATATAGATAGAGATTTAGATATAGATATTTATTTTTTAAATTATCCGCCCCGTTCTCCCCCCAGTTTTGAGTCTCTTTTGATTTGGTTACTGTACATTTTGGGGGGGGGGGCTCTGCCATCCTTCTAGTATTTTATTCTCTCATTCATATATTCTTATCTGGATAAAATGATGAGGGGGAAAAACTCATCACAAAAATGAACAAGAGGCAGTACCGACAACTAGGCACCTAATCAATACGGACGTTGGTAATATGTAAGAACTAGAGTTCAGAATGACAATTCTCAAGGTGCTAGCTGGGCTCAAAAAAGGCATGGAAAATATTAGAGAAATCCTGTCTGGAGAAATAAAATCCCTTTCTGGAGAACTAAAAGAACTAAAATCTAAAATCTAGTTGAAATTTAAAAAGCTATTAATGGGGACGCCTGGGTGGCTCAGTTGGTTGAGCAGCTGCCTTTGGCTCGGGTCATGATCCCAGCGTCCTGGGATCGAGTCCCACATCGGGCTCCTTGCTCAGCGGGGAGCCCGCTTCTCCCTCTGCCTCTGCCTGCCATTCTGTCTGCCTGTGCTTGCTCTCTCCCCCTCTCTCTCTCTGATAAATAAATAAATAAAATTATTTTTAAAAATAAATAAATAAAAAATAAAAAGCTATTAATGAGGTGCAATAAAAAATGGAGGCTCTTACTGCTAGGATAAATGAGGCAGAGAAGAGAATCAGTGATATAGAAGACCAAATGATGGAGAATAAAGAAGCTGAGCAAAAGAAAGGCAAACAACTACTGCATCATGAGGGGAGAATTCGAGAGATAAGTGATACCATAAGATGAAACAATATTAGAATAATTGGGATTCCAGAAGAAGAAGAAAGAGAGAGAGGGGCAGAAGATATTTTGGAGCGAGTTATAGTAGAGAATTTCTCTAATATGGCAAAGGGAACAAGCATCAAAATCCAGGAGGCACAGAAAATCCCCCTCAAAATCAATAAAAATAGGTCCACATCCCATCATCTAGTAGTAAAACTTACAAGTCTTAGTGACAAAGAGAAAATCCTGAAAGCAGCCTGGGAAAAGAAGTCTGTAACATACAATGGTAGAAATATTAGATTGGTAGTAGACTTATCGACAGAGACATGGCAGGCCAGAAAGAATTGGCATGATATATTCAGAGCACTAAATGAGAAAAATATGCAGCCAAGAATACTATATCCAACTAGCCCATCATTGAAAATAGAAGGAGAGGGGCACCTGGGTGACTCAGTGGGTTGGGCCACTGCCTTAGGCTCGGGTCATGATCTCAGGGTCCTGGGATCGAGTCCCGCATCAGGCTCTCTGTTCAGCAGGGAGCCTGCTTCCCTCTCTCTGCCTGCCTCTCTGTCTACTTGTGATCTCTCTCTGTCAAATAAATAAATAAAATCTTTTAAGAAAAAATAGAAGGAGAGATAAAAAGCTTCCAGGACAAATAAAAATTAAAAGAATTTGCTAACACCAAACCAGCCCTACAAGAAATATTGAAAGGGGTCCTCTAAACAAAGAGAGAGCCTGAAAATAGCAGACCAGAAAGGAACAGAGACAATATACAGTAACAGTCACCTTACAGGTAATACAATGGCACTAAATTCATATCTTTCAATAGTTACCCTGAATGTAAATGGGCTAAATGCCTCAATCAAAAGACACAGGGTATCAGAATGGATTAAAAAAAACAAGAACCATCAATATGCTCTCTACAAGAAACTCATTTAAGACCCAAAGATACCTCCAGATTTAAAGTGAGTGGATAGGGGCACCTGGGTGACTCTGTGGGTTAAAGCCTCTGTCTTCAGCTCAGGTCATGGTCTCACGTTCCTGTGATCGACTCCCACATCAGGATCTCTGCTCAGCAGGGAACCTGCCTCCCTCTCTCTCTCTGCTGCCTCTCTGCCTACTTGTGATCTCTGTCAGATAAATAAATAAAATCTTTTAAAAAAAGAAAAAAATTTTAAAAAAGTAAAGTGAGGGGGTGGAAAGCAATTTACCATGCTAATGGACATCAAAAGAAAGTTGGGGTGGTGGGCGCCTGGGTGGCTCAGTGGGTTGAACCTCTGTCTTTGGGTCGGGTCATGGGATCAAGGCCCACATCGGGCTCTCTGCTTGGCTGGGAGCCTGCTTCCCCCTCTCTCTCTGACTGCCTCTCTGCCTACTTGTGATCTCTCTGTCAAATAAATAAATAAAATCTTTAAAAAAAAAAAAAAGTTGGGGTGGCAACCCTTATAGCAGATAAATTAGATTTTAAGCCAAAGACTATAATAAGAGATGAGGAAGGACTCTATATCATACTTGAAGGGTCTGTCCAGCAAGAAGATCTAACAATTTTAAATATCTATGCCCCTAACATGGGAGTAGCCAATTATATAAACCAATTAATAACAAAATCAAAGAAACACATCAACAATAATACAATAATAGTAGGACTTAATACCCCCTCACTGAAATGGACAGATCATCCAAGCAAAAGATCAACAAGGAAATAAAGGCCTTAAATGACACACTGGACCAGATGGACATCACAGATATATTCAGAACATTCCATCCCAAAGCAACAGAATACACATTCTTCTCTAGTGCACATGGAACATTCTCCAGAATAGATCACATCCTGGGTCACAAATCAGGTCTCAACCGGTACCAAAAGATTGGGATCATTCCCTGCATATTTTCAGACCACAATGCTCTAAAGCTAGATCTCAATCACAAGAGAAAAGTTGGAAAGAACTCAAATACATGGAGACTAAAGAGCATCCTACTAAAGAATGAATGGGTCAACCAGGAAATTAAAGAAGAATTGAAAAAATTCATGTAAACAAATAAAAATGAAAACACAACTGTTCAAAATCTGTGGGACACAGCAAAGGTGGTCCTGAGAGGAAAGTATATAGTGATACAAGCCTTTCTCAAGAAACAAGAAAAGTCTCAAGCACACAACCTAACCCTAGACCTAAAGGAGCTGGAGAAAGAACAGCAAAGAAAGCCTAAACCCAGCAGGAGAAGAGAAAAAATAAAGGTCAGAGCAGAAAACAATGAAACAGAAACCAAAAGAACAGTAGAACAATCAACAAAACTAGGAGCTGGTTTTTTCAAAGAATTAATAAGATTGATAAGCCCCTGGCCAGACTTAACAAAAAGAAAAGAGAAAGGACCCAAATAAATAAAATCATGAATGAAAGAGGAGAGATCACAACCAACACCAAAGAAATACAAACAATTATAAAACATATTATGAGCAACTATGCCCCAGTAAATTTGACAATCTGGATGAAATGGTTGCATTCCTAGAGACGTATAAACTACCAAAACTGAACCGGGAAGAAATAGAAAATCTGAACAGACCCATAACCAGTAAGGAGATTTCATGAAGCAGTCATCAAAAATCTCCCAACAAACAAGAGCCCAGGGCCAGACAGCTTCCCAGGGGAATTCTACCAAACATTTAATGAAGAATTAATACCTATTCTCCCAAAACTGTTCCAAAAAATAGAAATGGAAGGAAATCTTCCAAACTCATTTTATGAGGCCAGCATTACCTTGATCCCAAAACTAGACAAAAACCCCCATCAAAAGGAGAATTACAAACCAATATCCTTCATGAACACAGATGCAAAAATTCTCACCATAATACTAGCCAATAGGATCCAACAGTACATTAAAAGGATTATTCACCATGAGCAAGTGGGATTTTTTTCCTGGGCTGCAAGGTTGTTTCAACATCTGCAAATCAATCCATGTGATACATTAATAAAAGAGAGAACAAGAATGATATGATACTCTCAAGAGATGCTGAAAAAGCATTTGATAAAGTACAGCATCTTTTCTTGATCAAAACTCTCCAAAGTGTAGGGATAGAGGGTACATACCTCAATATCATCAAAGCCATCTATGAAAAGCCCACAGCAAATATCATTCTCAATGGGGAAAAACTGAGAACTTTTCCCCCAAGGTTAGGAACACAGCAGGAATGTCCACTATCACCACTGCTATTCAACATAGTACTACAAGTCCTAGCCTCAGCAATCAGATAAGAAAAAGAAATAAAAGGCATCCAGAAAAAAAAAAAAAAAAAGAAGAAGAAGAAAGAAAGAAAAGGCATCCAAGTCAGCAAAGAAGAAGTCAAACTCTTACTCTTTGCAGATGATATGATACTTTCTGTGGAAAACCCAAAAGACTCCACTCCAAAACTGCTAGAACTCACACAGGAATTCAGTAAAGTGTGGGGATATAAAAATCAATGCACAGAAATCAGTTGCATTTCGATACACCAACAGCAAGACAGAAGAAAGAGAAATTAAGGAGTCAATCCCATTTACAATTGCACCCAAAACCATAAGATACCTAGGAACAAACCTAACCAAAAGGCAAAGAATCTGTACCCAGAAAACTATAAAGTACTCGTGAAAGAAATTGAGGAAGACACAAAGAAATGGAAGAACGTTCCATGCTCATGGTTTGGAAGAACAAATATTGTGAAAATGTCTATGCTACCTAAAAGAATCTACACATTTAATGCAATCCCTAAAAATACCATCAATTTTTTCCAAAGAAATGTAACAAATAATCCTAAAATTTATATGGAACCAGAAGACCCTGAATAGCCAAAGGAATGTTGAAAAGGAAAGCCAAGATTTGTGGCATCACATTTCCAGACTTCAAGCTTTGTTACAAAGCTGTCATCATCAAGACAGTATGGTACTGGCACAAAAACAAACACATAGATCAATGGAACAGAATAGAGAGCCCAGAAATAGACCCTCAACTCTATGGTCAACAAATCTTTGACAAAACAGGAAAGAATGCCCAATGGAAAAAAGACAGGCTCTTCAACAAATGGCATTGGGAAAATTGGACAGCCACATGTAGAAGAATGAAACTGGACCATTTCCTTACACCACACACACACAAATAGACTCAAAATGAATGGAAGACCTCAATGTGAGACAGGAATCCACCAAAATCCTTGAGGAGAACACAGGCAGCAACCTCTTTGACCTCAGCCACAGCAACTTCTTCCTAGAAACACTGCCAAAGGCAAGGGAAGCAAGGGCAAAAATGAACTATTGGGACTTCATCAAGATCAAAAGCTTTTACACAGCAAAGAAAACAGTCAACAAAACCAAAAGACAACTGACAGAATGGGAGAAGATATTCGCAAATGACATATCAGATAAAGGGCTAGTATCCAAAATCTATAAAGAACTTATCAAACTCAACACCCAAAGAACAAATAATCCAATCAAGAAATGGGCAGAGGACATGAACAGACATTTCTGCAAAGAAGACATCCAGATGGTCAACAGACACATGAAAAAGTGCTCCACATCACTTGGCATCAGGGAAATACAAATCAAAATCACAATGAGATACCACCTCACACCAGTCAGAACGGCTAAAATTAATCAGTCAGGAAACGACAGATGTTGGAGAGGATGTGGAGAAAGGGGACCCTCCTACTCTGTTGGTGGGAATGTAAACTGGTGCAGCCACTCTGGAAAACAGCATGGAGGTTCCTCAAAAACTTTAAAATAGAGCTATCCTATGACCCAGGAATCATACTACTGGGTATTTACCCTAAAGATACAAATGTAGAGATCCAAAGGGGCACATGCACCCAAATGTTTATAGCAGTAATGTCCACAATAGCCAAACTATGGAAAGAACCTAGATGTCCATCAACAGATGAATGGATAAAGAAGATGTGGTATATATATATACAATGGAATACTATGCAGCCATCAAAAGAAATGAAATCTTGCCATTTGCAACAACCAGGATGGAATTAGAGGGTATTGTGCTGAGCAAAATAAGTCATCAGAGAAAAACAATTATCATATGATCAGCCTGATATGAGGAATTTGAGAGGCAGGGTGAGGGTTTGGTAATAGGGAAGGAAAAAATTAAACAAGATGGGATTGGGAGGGAGACAAACCATAAGAGACTCTTTTTTTTTTTTTTTTTAAGATTTTATTTATTTATTTGACAGAGAGAAATCACAAGTAGATGGAGAGGCAGGCAGAGAGAGAGAGAGGGAAGCAGGCTCTCTGCTGAGCAGGGAGCCTGATGTGGGACTCGATTCCAGGACTCTGAGATCATGACCTGAGCCAAAGGCAGCGGCTTAATCCACTGAGCCACCCAGGCGCCCTCCATAAGAGACTCTTAATCTCACAAAACAAACTAAGGGTTGCTGGGGCAAGTGGGGTTATGGAGAGGGTGGTTGGGTTATGGACATTGGGGAGGGTATGTGATATGCTGAGTGCTGTGAAATGTGTAAGCCTGACAATTCACAGACCTGTACCCGCGGGCAAATAATACATTGTATATTAATAAAATAATTAATTTAAAAAGAAATGAACATAATAATAATAATAAGTATTATTAGAAAACTCTAATTATTCCACATACACACACACAGACACGCAAAAAACTTGGAATAATGAATTCAGCAAATATCAGAAGACAAAGTCAACACACGAGAAACAGCAGTATTTCTACATACTAATAATAAAGAATCTGAAAGAAATTATAAAAGCAATTCCATTTACAACAGCATCAAAAAGGATAAAAGACTTAGGAATTAATTCCCTCAAGGAAATGGAAGTCTTATACAGTGAAAAATATAAAATGTTACCAAAAAAATTAGGACATAAGTAAATGGAAACACATGTTCTTAAATTGGAAACTTAATATTGTTAAGATGTCAATATAATGTGAAAATTATGAAGAGAAACCTCACTAAAATGGAATCAGAGGCCAGTGCAGGGAGCCCTCATGCCCTACCACTCGTCAACTGCAAAACCAATAGGAAAAGATATTATCTTGCATTCTGGATAGGAATGTTCTTAATTTTTTTTTTTAAGATTTATGTATTTATTTTAGAGAGTAAGCAAGTGCACATGCAAGCAGGGGGAGGGTCAGAGGGAAAGAGAATCTTGAGCAGACTCCCCACAGAGCACTGAGCCCAATATGGGGCTCAATCTCCCAACCCTAAGATCATGACCTGAGCCAAAACCAACTGAGCCACCCAGACACCCCAGTAATGCTCTTAATTTTTTTTAAGATTTTTTATTTTTGAAACAAGGAGAAGAGAGAGAGAGAGCACACACAACCATACAAGTTGGGGGTGACGAGGAGCAGAGGTAGAGGGATAAGCAGGCTCCCCACTGAAGTAGGAAGCCCAACTCAGGGCTTGATCCCGGGACCTCGAGATCATGACCTGAACCAAAGGCAGATGCTTAAATGACTAAGCCACCTAGGTGCCCGTTATTAATTTTCTCAAGAATGTATCTTCTTACTAGCTTACTTCAAGAATACAGCATATAGGGGCGCCTGGGTGGCTCAGTGGGTTAAGCCGCTGCCTTCGGCTCAGGTCATGATCTCAGGGTCCTGGGATTGAGTCCCGCATCGGGCTCTCTGCTCAGCAGGGAGCCTGCTTTCTCCTCTCCTCCCTCTGCCTGCCTCTCTGCCTACTTGTGATCTCTCTCTGTCAAATAAATAAATAAATAATCTTTAAAAAAAAAAAAAAAGAAAAGAATACAGCATATAATAAATGTAACATACAAAGTATGTATTAATCTATTGTTTATGTTATTGGTAAGGCTTCCCATTCTCAGCAAACTATCAATAGTTAAGTTTTCTGGAGAGTCAGGAGTTATACATGGATTTTCAAGTGCACAGGGGGACAGCACCCATAACCCCCATGTTGTTCAAGGGTTAACTGTACTTAACCACCCCAGCAGAAGGAAGAAATGTTCTCTCCTCACCCCACAACAGCCCAGCCCATGACAGACTGTCACAACTCAGGCAATGAAAAGTCACTACACTTCAATTCCCAATTTACAGCAATGGACTGTCTACAAGAGCCCTCCCAGCTCCCCCTTTCCTCCAAAGAAGATCATTCTTTGTTCTCTGGACTTGTCTATGGTTTTGCTGTAGGTTGCACAGGACTGCAAATCTCTGCTATCTGGAATAAACCCACTTTTGCTGGTAAAATAAATGACAGGTTTATTTTTGTTTTTAAAGATTTTTATTTATTTATTTGACAGACAGAGATCACAAGTAGGCAGAGAGGCAGGCAGAGAAACAGGAGGAAGCAGGCTCCCTGCTGAGCAGAGAGCCTGATGCGGGCCTCGATCCCAGGACCCTGGAATCATGACCTGAGCCAAAGGCAGAAGCTTTAACCCACTGAGCCACCCAGGCGCCTGACAGGTTTATTTTTAAATTTAACATTACTCAAAGTGATCTACAGATTCAATATAATCCCTATCAAAATCCAGTGGGGTTTGTTTGCAGAAATAGAAAAATTCATCCTAAAATTCATATAGAATCTCAAGAGACACCAAATACCCAAAACAATCTTAGAAGAAAAAAGAACAAAGCAAGACTCATGCTACCTGAATTCAAAACTGACTACAAAGCTACAGTAACCAAAACAGGATAGTACTGGCATAAAGACAGACATTTACACAAAGGGAACAGAATAATGAGCCCAGAGGGTCATGATCCCAGGGTCCTGGGATCGAGCCCCCCATTAGACTCCCTGCTAAGTGGGAAGTCTGCTTCTTCCTCTGCCTGCCCCAGCTTGTGCTTGTGTGCTCTCTCTCTCTCTCAAATAAAATATTTTTTTTAAAAAAAGAATAATGATCCCAGAAATAATCCCTTGCATATATGGTCAAATGGTTGTTGATAAGGGTGCTAAGACCATTCAATGGGGAAAGGATAACTTTTTCAACAAATGCTACAGCAAAAACTGGACATCCACATGCAGAAGAAAAAAGGTGGACTCTTTATCAAACACCATATACAACAATTAACTCAAAATGGATCAAAGACTTAAATATAAGACCTAAAACTATAAAACTCTTATAGATAACATAGGCAAAAGCTTCCCAATACTGAATTTGGCAATAATTTCTTAGATATGATACCAGGACACAGGAAGCAAAAGAATTTCTCTGTAGCATGTGATTTTTTTAAAGATGTTATTTATTTATTTATTTGACAGAGAGAAAGAGAGCACAAGCAGGGGGAATGGCAGGGGGAGGGAGAACCAGGCTCCCCACAGAGTAGGGGGACGCCAATGTGGGACTCAATCACAGGACCCCAGGATCATGACCTGAGCTGAAGGCAGTCACTTAACCAATTGAGCCACCCGGGCGCCCAGCATGTGATGTTGTCTGGTAGCATCTCACCCACAGTAGAACTCCTCTCCACAATGGAGCCAGTCCTCTCAAGCCCTGCCACCTTATCAACTAAGGTCATGCAATGTTCTAAGTCCTTGTCAGATTTCAACCATCTCCACAGCATCGTCACCAGGAGCAAACTCCAGCTCAAGAAATCACCTTCCTCGCTCCTCCACGGAAGCACGTCCTCACCCGTGCAAGTGTTATCCTGCGAGGGCAGCAAGTCGCTCACCTCTCCAGGCTCCACTTCTGGCTCTCTGGCTGTTTCCACCACATCTGCACAGTGACTTCCTCCACTCAGTCTTGAAGCCCTCAAAGTCCTCACCAGGGCCAGAGCTCACTTCTTCCAAACTCCTGTTACTACTGACATTGTGCCATGGGAACATTTTCTTAATGGCATCTGACATGATGAATCCTTTCCAGAAGATTCTCAATGTATCCCACCCAGATCAAGTGGAGGAATCACCATCCACGGCATCTACCGCCTTGCGAAATGTGTCTCTTAAATGATAAGACTTCAAAGTCAAAATTACTCCTTGCTTCGTGGGCTGCAGAACAGATGTTGTGTTCACAGGCAGGGAAACGGCACTCATCTCGCCGTATGTCACCAGAGCTCTTGGGTGACCGGGTACAACGTCAACAAGCAGTCATATTTCGAAAGGAACCTTTTTTTCTGAGCAGTAGGTCTCAACAGTGGGCTTGAGACGTTTGGTAAACCTCGCTGTGAACAGATATGCTGCCGTCCAGGCTGTGTCGTTCTGTGGGTAGAGCACGGGCACAGGAGAGCTAACACAATTCTTAAGGGTCCTAAGAATTTTCAGAATAGTAAAGGAGCACCAGCTTCAGCTGAAAGTCACCAGCTGCATTACCCCCTAACAGGGAGCCAGCCTGTCCCGTGAACCTCTGAAGCCAGGTGCTGACCTGTCCTCCGGCGAAGACAGTCCAAGATGGCATCTTCCCCCCAGATAAGGCCATTGCATCTACATGTGGAGAATCTGATGTTTAGGAGCTACTTCCATGGGCAATCTGAGCTGGATCTCCAGCAGAACCTAACGCAGCTTCTCCATCAGCACATGCTGCTCCCCCCGGCCCCTCTGTGTCTCCTTAAACCTCACGAACCCACTCTGCTAGCTGCAGACTTTTCTTCTGCAGCTTCCTCACCTCCCTCAGCCTTCCTGGACTTGAGAGTCAGGGCCTTGCTCTGGATTAGGCTTTGGCTTAAAGGAATACTAGGGCGGGTCTGATCTCCTATCCAGACCACCAAAATTTTCTCCCTATCAGCAATGAGGCTGTTTGGCTTTCTTATCATTCATGTGGTCCCTGGAGTAATGCTCTTAAGTTCCTTCAAGAACTTTTCCTTGGCATTTGCAACATGGCTGTCTGGCACAAAAGGCCTACCTTTCGGCCTATCTCGGCTTCAGAAATCCCTTCCTCACTAAGCTTAATCATTTCTAGCTTTTCATTTCAAGTGAATTATGTGTGCTTCTTTTCACTTGAGCACTTAGAGGCCATTACAGGTCATTATTTGGCCTAACTGCCATATTGTTGTGTCTCAGGGAACAGAGAAGGGAGAGTCATGGGGGAATGGCAGGTCAGTGCAACAGTCATAAAACACACATGCTGATTAAGTTTGCTATCTTTTATGGGCACAGTTCATGGTGCCCCAAAACAAGTACAATAGTAACACCAAAGATCACTGATCACACATCACATAACGAACATAATAATAAATGAAAAATTTTGGAATATCACAGGAATTACCAAACTATGACACAGAGACATGAAGTGAGCAAATGCTATTAGAAAAATGGTACCAGTAGACTTACTTGATGCAGAGTTGTTAAAAGCTTTCCTTCTTTCTTTTTCTTTTAAACAATCTCTACACCCGGTGCAGGGCCCAAACCCACAACCCTGAAATCAAGAGTCACGTGCTCCACCTACTGAGCTACACAGGCACCCTGTCCAAGTTCCAATTTATAAAAAAACACAAAATCTGAGAAGTGTAGCAAAATGAGGTATGCCTGAAGAGTATTCCTAAAACTCAATAACAAAATAATCAATTCAAAAATGGGCAAAGAACTTGACATTTCTTCAAAGAAGATAAATACATGAAAGAATGGTTCACATCACTAATCATTGGGAAATTGCAAATCAAAACTACAATCATTTTGTATTAAATCACCACAAACCCATCAGGATGGCTGCTATTAAAACAACAACAACAACACACAAAATAACTAATGCTGGGGAGAACATGGAGAAACTGCAACCCTGTGCGCTGCTGGCGGGAATGTAAAATAGTGCAGCCGCTGTGGAAAAAGAGTATGGTGGTTCCTCAAAAAACTACACCAAATTACCCTATGACCTAGCAATTCCAATTCTGGCACATAACCAAAAGAACTGAAAGCAGGGTCTCAAAGATACATTTGGACTCACATATTCCTAGAGGCACTGTTATTCATTACAGCTGACATATGAAAGCAACCCAAGTGTCTATCAACAGATGAACAGATAAGCCAAATGTGGTATATATGTACAATGGAATATCACTCAGCCTGAAAAAGAAGAAAATTCTGGCACATGATACAACACAGATAAACCTGTAGGACGTTAGACTAAGTGAAATAAGTCTGTCACAAAGGGATGATTCTACTTCTGTGAGGTCTCTAGAGTAGTCAAATCATGGAGACAGACGGAAGAATGGTATCTGCCAAGGGTGGAGGTTGGGGGACAGGAAGGTGGGGAGTTACTGCTTAATGGGTATGGTGTTTCAGTTTTACAAGATCAAAAAAGGTATGGAGATAGACGGTTAAAAACAAAACACACAGCTAACACAGCCTATGTGTATAATAAAGGGTGTATGCTGTTCTTCTCATTAGAAAGCATGGCAGAACAGGGAAAGAAAAGCCGGGAGAAGAAGCTGGTATGTCAGGACCAAGCAGGGCCCGTGAGGCTAGTACCCTGGGGGGTGATGAGATTGGATAGAGCAGTAAGGGCCACATAGTAAATTAACACCATTATCCCAGAAAGTCTTAATTGGAGGAGCTTTGTAAAGCTACCCATATAGGGCTCATGTTACAAGCGAGGTAAGGTCTCAAATCTTACTGTGGTGGCAAAAAGAACCAGAATTCTCGAGACCAACCTGGCCCTATCACATGCTAGTGACAGCTCAATCACAGATGCAGAAGTCACCTGGAAGTCTCTGCACACCTGAGGACACAGCCTCAGCTCCTCTCTGGGAGCCCCTAGTCTCTACCAACCCAGCAATGCTATTCCTAAGAGGCTGGCTGACATGACCATTGAGGAGACCAAGCTATTGATCAATTCTTCTCATTGTTTTCACTCTGCACAGTGTGAAATCTCTCCATTCCTCCACAGTTCTGTGACAGACCCAGATAGATGGAGGAGTAAGCCACAAACATGTAACTGCATAAGATACTGTATTATTAAAATGTCTCTTAAATAACTAAAAATCTTACAACAAAACCTGTATGTCAGGGGTAAAGGAACATATAGATCTAGGACTATAGATCTGCTTGTCTGGCTCCTGCATCTAAAATGAGGCAGATGAGAAAATCCTTGCAATGTGATATGAAGATGTACAGACAGCGAGAACTCAAGCACGCCACTGTGTATACACCCGGTGTGTAAAGGAAAAACAGGGAGGAGGCATGCCAAGAAATGAACACTAGTTATCCCCAGACTGTGGGATTATGGTGGCTGTTATTTTATTCTTTACTCTTTCCTCTGTTTTTCAGATATTTAAAATAACTTTTATAGTAAAATAAAAGGGGGGGCAGAGGGGTGCATGTCTCTTTTTCACTCCAAAATCTGGCTGCAGGGCCAAGCCTAGAAGTGAAAATTGTCTTGCGCAGCTCCTCTCTTTGCAGACCTAGTTTCTTTTCTGGGACAATCCAGATAATAGTTAAGGCCCAAACAGGGCACTAGAGTACACTCAATGTGTATGCCACTTCAAATAGCTGTTACAGACAAGTACTATTCCTCTTGCTCCTGTTCTGGGAATCCATGGTACTTCACAAAGACAGACATAACATCAATGACAGGGACGAGGAGGAGGGAAAGTGAGACTAAAGTGTGTTATCCGACACTCACAGGCACCGCAGCGCTGTCATCGCTCCCGGCACAAGAGAGCTGTTACTACTGAAAGACTCATTTATGACTGGAGCTGAAAATCACCTCAGAACATAACCGGGGTCCACATGGCCCAGAACCCAGTATGAATACATACACACCAGGAGCCTATGCTCGTGTACTACACACACAAACACCCCAGATCCCAGTGTCTACACACACAACACAGAACTGAACATGAACACGCATATTCACAGAACCGTCCATGTTCACACACGTCCCAGGACACAATACAGTCACAACACTCACACCCAATAAGGGGGCAGACCTCTTAGAACTCAAATACATACCCATCAGGACTCCAGACAGGCAGATACCCCTCAGACCCAACACAGACACATCCCCCTCACAACCAAGATGGACAGACATACCTTACACCTAATAACAGCACACAGATACTTTAGAAGACAAACATGGGGACGCCTGGGTGGCTCAGTGGGTTAAAGCCTCTGCCTTTGGCTCAGGTCATGATTCCAGGGTCCTGGGATCGAGCCCTGAATCGGGCTCTCTGCTCAGCAGGGAGCCTGCTTCCCTTCCTTTCTCTCTCTGCCTGCCTCTCTGCCTACTTGTGATCTCTGTCAAATAAATAAATAAAATCTAAAAAAAAAAAAAAAAGACAACGACAAACATGCACACATGCCTCCAGAATCTACCATAGGCACACAAACTTTCCTTCTGAACCAACATGGGAGCGCCTCCTCAAAACCTAATCACAAGGGACGCCTGGGTGGCTCAGTTGGTTAAGCGGCTGCCTTCCGCTCAGGTCATGATCCCAGCATCCTGGGATCGAGTCCCACGTCGGGCTCCTTGCTCCGCGGGGAGCCTGCTTCTTCCTCTGACTCTGCCTTCCACTCTGTCTGCCTGTGCTTGCTCTCGCTTGCTCTCTCTCTGACAAATAAATAAATAAAATCTTTAAAAAAAAAAAAAAAAACCTAATCACAAAACTTCACAACCAGCAACAACACTCACCACTCATCCTGACACAAACAGAAACAGCCTCAGAACCAACAAAGACACACAACCCTCAGACCCAACACAGGCATACAGACCACTCAGAACTCAACACAGAGCACACATCCTCAACTCAAAGCAGAAACACACCAACACACATCCCTCTTCCCAATGAACACCTACTCAGAGCCCTCTATATACAACTTGGGGCACAAAAATCCCTCAGAAACCAACATGAGTGTGTATATCCCTCAGACACGACACAGGCACACAGACCTCAAACCTACATGGGCAAACACACATCTCTGAACCCAAAACAGGGACACACACCCCTTAGACCGAACACAAGAACACAAAGACCCCTCAAAACTAACAGGAACACACAACCCTCAGAACACAACACTGGCACATACCCCCCTCAGAAAGAAACATGGATATACAATCACTGGACCCAACACAGGCACAACATAAGAATACACACCCCTTAGAACCAAGAGACACAATCCTCTGACCCAGATGGGCACACACACTTCTCAGAAGCCAACACCGGCAAACACATTCCACAGACCCAGATGGGCACAGACCCCTCGATCCCACCACAGAAACACTATTCAAAACCAACAGAGACACAGTCCTCTCAGACCCAACATGGGCACACACACCCCTCAAACATGGGAGCACAACATCTGAAACCAACATGCACATACACACCTCAGACCTAAAATGGACACACACACCACCAAGAAGCCACTGAGGTGCACTTGCCCCTCAGAACCCAACATAAATACAACCCTGTAGAACCTATGCAGGCACACAGTCCTCAGACTTAACATGGGCACATACAGCCCTCACAACCCACCACGGGCACGCAAGAGCCGACTCACCAGAACCTAACTCCAAGGCTTCACCTTGGAACCTAAAACAGGTACATTACCCCTTAGAACCTAAAACAGGTACATTACCTCTCAAATCAACAAAGACACACCACTGTAGAACCAACACGGGCACATAACCCTTAGACCTAACACAGGCACACACACTCCTCAGAACCAAGACAGACGACACTCTCACCCAGCTTGGGAACACACCCTTCCAACCTAACACAGGCACACACACCTCAAACCCAGGATGAGAGCACACCCCTCAAAATTAACACACACATACCCCCTCAGATCCAAAACAGAGAGAGACAGCTCTCAGAAGCAAAAAGGACAGACAGCGCTTCAGTGGAACCCAACCCTCAGACACAATATGGAAGTACACCCCTAAGAACCAACACAAACACGTACCTCCTCAGACCCAACATGGGAGTACACAGCCCCTCTCAGAACCTAGTAAGGGCATGATATGCCTCAAACCCAACATGGCAACATACACACCTTCAGACCCACAAGGACCCACAACCCTCAACATGAGCATACACAGCCTTTGACCCAACGCAGGACACCGTGCTCAGAATCTACCACACTAACACACCCTCAGAAGCAACACCAACACAAACCTTCAGACGAAAACAGGCACACACACACCCCTCAGAACCAACAGGGCCTCACAACCATTAAACCTGACACAACTTCAGATAGAAATGGACACCCAATCCTTGACACGACGTGGAGAGCACCCCTCAGAACCTAACATAGACACGCAATCCTCATAACCAACCAGAACCAACGCCCTCATCCAGAACCACCTTCACCGCCAACGGGGCACAAACTCCTCTAGAATCCAGAACCCGCACAAACCGCAGAAGCAGCGCCTACACCCGCCCCAGCGAAGCCAGCAGCAGGAGGCGCTCCCCCAGTCCACCCGGGTCGCGAAGCCAGCAGGAGCAGAGGGGCCCTGCACGCCGCGCGAGCTCGACAGCCCCCCGCACCCCCGCCTCTGGAAAAGAGCCTCCCCTCCTCCGCCCGATGGTTTCGCGGGTCTGCGGTTCTCTGCTGTTCCGGAGTCGGCCAGTCAGCGCTGAGGAAATGCCCGGCAGTGGTGTTTCCAAGGCGAGCAGCGCCGACGCTCGCCCTCGGAACCGACAGGCGGGCACAACAGCCCACACGAGCGCAGACGCCCCCCGGACCTCAGAAACCGCCCCCCATCGTCCTCACATCCCACACCGGACCCCAGCTCGCAAACCGCTCGGAGTCCGGCACCGCGCAAACCCTCAGCCCCGGTGTGGGTTCACCCGCTCCGAACCCGCTGCCGGCCGAGCCCGCGCGGCTCTCCCTCCCCGGGGACGCACCTGGCGCAGCGCCGCCTCGTCCGCTCCGCCCTCCCGTTGCCGGAGCTGCTCCCGGAAGCGCGCCACCTGCTCCAGCAGCGCGTCCACGAGCGAGGGCGCCGCGTCCCCCTCGACCGCGGCCAGGCGGGCGCGCAGGCGCTCAATGAGGGCGTCCCGAGCGGCCAGCTGGTCCTCCAGGCGCCTCAGCCGCTGCCCGGCCTCATGGTACAGGCCGCAGAGCGCCGCCGCCGCGCGCGCGGCCCCCTCCTGCCCGCCGGACCCGGCGCCCCCTGTGGACATAGCCGCGGGCCTCGACCGGCGGCCGCGCTGACACCGCCAACTTCCGCGCCCGGTCCGGGCGAGCGGCGCACCTTCCCGGAACTTTTCCCGGCGCGCCCCGCCCACGGCAACCGGCGTGGCCCCTGGCCCGCGGAAAGGCCGTCCCAGACAGTTCAACAAGCCGGCCAGGCTCTAGGCAGCCGGCCTGGCCCCGCCCCTCCGCCGGGAGCCCGGCCTCCCCCGCCCCCGCGACTCTCCTGGCCACGCCCCCCGCCGACTGCCCTGCCCCGCCCACGGCGACTGGCCTGGCTCCGCCCCTCCGCCATTTGCCCGGCCTCCCTCAACCGCGACTCTCCTGGCCCCACACTTCTCCCCACTCCCCGGCAGCCCCGCCTCTCTCGGCGACCCGCCCGGCCTCGCCCACAGAGACGCTCCTGGCCCCGCCCCCCGCAGGCAGTCCGACCCCGCAGACGGCGACCTGCTTGGCCTCTGACGCGCGGAAAGGCCGCCCCAGGCCTTTGGACAGTCCGGCCTCTCCCCAGGCCCGAGACTTGTGGGCCCGAGTCTTGTGGCCCCGAGGTCCCGGAGTGACCGCCTTGTTCCAGCAGCCCCGCCCCCTTCCCGCCCACCCCCTACTCTCCCCGCTGGCCCCGGCGTCGAGTTCTTAGGGAGACTGCCAGGAGGAGGAGGAAAGGCGGGGACGGAAAAGGGGAGGGAAACCCGCCCCTGATGCAGGTGATGATGGGAGGGAAAGAAGGGGTGAAGGCGACCTCAAGTGCTGGACCTGTGCGTGGGTCCACATCCCGGCGCTGCAGGCCGGGTTGGCCACATAGAGCGCCAGGAACAGGGCAACGTTCCAAGGTTCCAAGACTGAGCCCAGGGCGATGTCCTACCCGCCCCCCCCAGCTGCAGGACAGTGACCCAGAGCAAGGAGCCCCCACCCACCACGTGCCCCTCTCTAAGGTATTCTTAGAGCAGAAAGCAGGAGGAAGCTGCCCGGTTCTACCCTCACTTCTCCATCCTTTTCCTTCCTCCAATTTCCCAGACCGACTCCCAGTGTTTTTCTGGCTGCAGGCTTTCTTTTTCACAGTCTGAGCTCCCCCGCCCCCGACAATGACGCCCACGCAGACCTGTGCTGTTTCGAAGCTTCCCTCCCTCTCCGCCGCTCCCTCCCTCTCGGCCGCTGCATTCTTCCGCCCTGTCCCCATCTGGTTTTCCCCTTTATGTGTCCACTGACGAGCTTGGGCTGCGCCCAGGGAAAACCCTGGCAGGCTTGTAAATCAGACCAGTGTATGAGCAAAGCCAGCTCACACTTCCTCCTCTGAGCAGGGAAGGTCAGAGCCAGTACGGTGTTGCTGGTGTTTTGGGGAGTACAAGGTAAGGTGTAAGTGCACACTCCCCGTGGCTATGGCTGTGGACGCTACATTCTGTTTGGCTGAGGCAGGGGTGAACACAAAGGAGCTGCTCCAGCCCTGCTAGGGCTGGATGAGTCCTCATTTTATTGCTATAGGTATAACTTGGGGCAGGTCAGTCAAGTGCCCTGACCCTGGTTCTCAGCTGTGAAATGGGCATTCCAGTCTCTCATCCAACACTCTCAGGATCACATGGATTTTGGAAATCAGAATCTTTGGATTTTATGTAGGGACATATAATTGGGGTAGCCAGCCTCCAGGAAGAATCCCCCCACCCCCTGCTCCTGGGATCCAGCTATAGTGACTTCAGCCCCTAATACCATGGTACCCAATAGGACATCACAGAAAGGATAGAACGTAATTTAAGGTGTTGTGGCTACTGCCTTGCCCTCTCTCAGGGAAGCCACCCGCCATATCACCATAGTGAGGACATCAAGAAGCCCTGAGGAGATATGCGGGTGGGGAGGGACTTCATGCCAACAGCCAGAGTCAAGTCAACTTCCCCACCGAAGTCAGTGAGCTTCCTTGGAATTGCACCCTTCAGCCCAGTCAAGCCCTTAGGTGATGCAGCCCCAGCCAACATCTTACCTATGACCTCATGGGACACCCAAGTCACTACCACTCAGAGAAACTGCTTCTGAACCCCTGACCCACAGAACCTGTACGGAGTCCATGTTTATCAAGTTAAGCTGCCCACTAAGATGTGCGTACTTGGTTACAAAGAAGTAGAAAACCAACATGTAGTGTCTTGTGGTGTGCCTCCTGAGGCATAGGACGGCACCCTAAAACCAGATCCATTAATATTTCTCCAAAGACAAGAAGACTATTCAAACTGAGAGAAAGATGATCAAAAGTCTTACAGCTTTGAAGTAGGATTTCTCACCAACTTTAAGAAAAACATGTTGCATTTCCAAGCTTTTGGGATCTCAGAATTCTGGATGAGGGATGGCAGACTTCCCATAACAGGTGTCTTGCAGGGTGTTGTGAAGATTCTTAGGTTAACACCCTTCATAGCATTGTTAACAACATGCTGGCACCTTCAACTGAAATCCAGGCTCTGAGTCAGGCACTGGGGATTCACAGGCAAACACTGTTGGTGGAGGCAGACCCTCTTTCAGGGAGGAAGGAAGGTAGGAAGGAGGAAAGAAAGACTGCAAAGTAAGGCAACTTTGTACAGGAAAGAGAGGGGATGTGTAAGGAAATAAATAAGGAGCAGAGAAAGAGAAACAGGAGGGCAGCCAGACGGAGGGGAGTTTCAGGGACAATCCAAGGCACAGAAGGAAGTGAGCCCCCAGCAGAGGGAAATGTGCCTGGGGAGAGTTACAGAGACATACCAGTCAGAGTGGGGCCATCAGCCTCTGGCCACAGCTGCTCCAAGAAGGACCATGAGGAGGGCCTGGGAGCCTGTCCACAGGCAAGCACACCCACTAAAGAGTGACCGCTCAGGCTGGCTGCTCATGGGGCTTAAGCCGCCCA
Source organism: Mustela lutreola (assembly GCF_030435805.1). Lineage (NCBI taxonomy): Eukaryota > Metazoa > Chordata > Mammalia > Carnivora > Mustelidae > Mustela > Mustela lutreola. The sequence goes on along the minus strand of NC_081290.1, from coordinate 67,138,094 downwards.
CCACCTCACATTTGGACACACCTGCTGTCATGTCCTCCCCTCCTCCCCAAACCCAAGCCCTTGTTCCCAATGTGTTTGTAATGCAGTGTTCCTGCTGGGAGGAAGGTGAGTATCTTGGGCAGCTCTGGCTTCCCTAACAAAATGCCAAGGGGCCGGGGTTTAAAAGGCAGGCTTCATTTCTCCCACTTCTGGAAGTTGTAATTCCAGGGGCCAGCTAGTCTGGTTCCTCCTGGGCTGGCACAGACCCCCCCATCCCCCACCCCCTAACCCCCCACCACATCCCCATGAGTCCTCATGCGGCCTTTCCTCTGTGTACATATTTCCCTGCTGTCTCTCTCTTCGTAGAAGGTTACCAAGTCCTGTTGGATCGGGGCTCCGCCCTAAGGACCTCATTTAACCTTAATCACTTCCTTAAAGGCCATGTCTCCAAATACGGTCACTTTCAGGCTGTAGGGCTTCAACTCATGAGTTTTGGGGGGGGACACAATTCAGTCTATAACGGTGGGGGACTACTGAGTAGCATGAAGGTATTTTCTACTCTTTCAGAAGGTGCCCTACACACGGAGGAGAGTTCCCTTTGGAAGAGGGAAGAGGTGAGAACACAGAGACGGACGGGGGACAGGGTGTGGCCATAAAGAGCCTGGACTGTGAGCCCATCACAGCCCCTGGGAAGGCTGTTTGGTCCTGTCATACCCGCCTTGGCCAGCAGAGGAAGACAGAGGACCCAGACCCTGTGGCTCCCCGTGTCTCCATGCCTTCCCAGCCCCACGGACATTGAGCTCACATGTGGGGTACTGTTTCCACCGTGGGCTTTTCTGGGGAGCCCTTACACCTGGTGCATTGGACATTGGACCAGCAGAAAGAGAGGCAGGTTGAGGAAAGAGTCCTCAGTTCTGGGGGCTGGCCACTGGCCCCTCTCCACTCCGCACCCCCTAGCCAGAAGAATGTCCTCTGCCTAATCCACGGGCCAGCCTCACGTGCCCAAAATAAAGCTCTTCGGAACCTGCCCCACAGTGGGAGAGGATCCCTCATGGCCTGTTTGGTTTTGTGCAATAACTGATTAGCTACCCGCTCCTGGGAGAGCGTCTCTAAGACCTTGGACTGTCCTGTCTGCTAACCCAGAGGGAGGCCTCGGGCCACCCCTCATACTGCGTGCTGATGTCACAGGACCTCAGGGTTCTTGTCTTGCTGAACCAAAGAATGAATGTCATGGACATGACAGCCTGAAGTGAAGCGGAATTTTATCAAGGTGAAAGCAGAAAGGAAAGGCGAGGCGCCTAGAGAGACAGGGGTCCCCAGAAAGGATTGCCACCGAGGGCTTTTAGTGGCAGACGTTTCCAGAGAACTGACCGCAAGCGTGTGGCCTGGAGTTCCTTGTGTCGTCTTGGTTTGAGTACGGTCAACCAATGGCTTAATTTTTTTTTTAATGACTTAATTCTTTGAGGTTTGGTCATTTTCTGTGATTACACGGTAGCCGCCAAAAAAAAAATACTCCCTACCTCTGACCCCCGAGGCCAGGGGGTCTGCTTCCCTACCTCTTGTTCACTCCAGCTGCCAGGAATAGTCTCAGAACCCAGCCAGGGGCCACCTCCTCTCCGTGCCTGTACCTTAGCCCTTTCCTTACTGATGATAGGATTTCTGGCAGGGCTGGGGGCATGATATACCAGCTTGCCCCCTGGAGGGACTAGAGACTGTGTACTAAGGCCAGTCTCGTTGACTCTCCACAGTGACATCAAGGCTGGGTGAGCTTCCTGGTGGGCAGTGAGACAGAATAGGGACTGGACTCGGGTCCTCCATCTCAGACCCCCAAATCCAGCATTCTTTGGCTACCTCCATGTGGGGTCTAGGGGGTGAAGCTAAACTTCTACGCCTCTCCAGTGGCCTATCTTGCAGGAACCTAGAGGGAGGATACTTACGATGAACACTGGCAAAAACAGGACCAAATCATTTTGCACCAAGATGGATCCCAGCACTGACCTTTCACTGACTTTTCTGCTCCTTATAAAAAATCACACCCAGGAGTGGATATTTACCATGCAAATTAGACACGAGCCACAGGAAGAAACAACATGGCCAGGAAGAAGCAGCATGACCTTGAAGCACACGGGTGCTACTAAATTCCAGACTCTTCATGCTCCCACAGCATCCTTTTCCCACCTGTTCCTTTAGAAATGCTCCCTGACCTCACCTGGGAGAGCCACCCAAGGAGTCTTTCCTTTGTGCTGCCTTCCTCACGTTCTGGCAAAAACCCCAATTGGGGTGCCTAGGGGCCTTGATCTGTTGAGCGAGTGTCTGACTCCTGATTTTGGCTCAGGTTATTATCTCAGGGTCATGAGATGAGCCCCGATTCGGGCTTTGCTCAAGATTCTTGGGGTGCCTGGATGGCTCAGTCATTAAGCGGCTGCCTTCGGCTCAGGTCATGTTCCTGGGGTCCTGGGATCCAACCCCCCACATCGGGCTCCCTGCTTGGCAGGAAGTCTGCTTCTCCCTCTCCCACTCCCCCTGCTTGTGTTCCCTCTCTTGATTTCTCTCTCCCTCTGTCAAATAAATAAATAAAATCTTTAAAAAGGGGGGGCACCTGGGTGGCTCAGTGGGTTAAAGCCTCTGCCTTCAGCTCAGGTCATGATCCCAGGGTCCTGGGATTGAACCCCACATCAGGCTCTCTGCTCAACGAGAAGACTGCTTCCCTTCCTCTCTCTCTGCCTGCCTCTCTTGCCTACTTGTGATCTCTCTCTCTCTCTAATAAATAAAATCTTAAAAAAATAAAAATAAAAAATAAATAAAAATAATCTTAAAAAAAATAAAATCTTAAAAAAAATTCTCCCTCTCCCTCTGTCCCATCCCCTACCCAAACAAACAAACAAAACAAAACAAAAACAAATAAAGCATAAACCCCAATAAAACCTTGCCTGTGCTTTTAAATTCTGCGTCCAGCCTCCTTTTTACCATTGCTAGGGCCAATGTCACCGGAGCGAGTAAGTGCTGTCCATAAACACCACTGGGCCGGGACCACAGGGCTGCTGCCTGGGTTCTCTGGCCCCTGTCGTATGTGCCTTCTACCTTTGCCGATTGTCGTCCATATCCTTCTCTGTACTAAATCCTAACTGTGAGTATTGAAGGACCCCAGGTCAGAACTATAGTATAGCCTATAAGTTTTAACATTCTTTTTATAACCAGCTTATGCTAACTAAGAAACTGTGGCCAGCTGACCATAGATAAGGGAGTCAGCAAGCAGCATAACAGGATAACGAATAGCAAAAATCTGTGTTTAACCCAGCTGTTTCTGGCTTCTGTATAATAATGCTTCTAATGCTTTGCTAAGAAATGAAAAATTGCTTAAACCCTCGCTCGCTGTGTAATCAAATAAAGTTATACCCTTCCCCTGTTAAGAATTTCTCCTACTACTAAGTAAAATTGATAAGGGTTGTCTCCCGTACCAAGGCCGGAGACGTGCGGTTCAGCACGTATACAGATAAAGGTTAGAAACGTGCAATTCAACACGTACCCTCTACTGTACACTACCTGAATGGTGACTGGCCAGAATGTATGGTTGATTTTAAAGGATTGGCTACCTGTGTGTAGGCCTTACTGTAATGCTTTGAAATTACTGGCTAGAAAAGTGAGGGCTCTGATGTAATGGACTGTAAAATTCTATATTAAGGGACTCCCGAAACAGATCGGGGCTCTCAGACACTGACCCATCCCTCGCGGATTTCATGGTCAAGTGTCCCTGGGAGTCCGAGCATGCCCGAATAAAATCCTCTTGCTTATTGCATCCAGTGGTCTGTGAGTGCGTCCTTGGGTGCGGGTCCTCTAGGGTCTTTCAGTATAAAACCATGTCCAGGGCGCCTGGGTGGCTCAGTGGTTGAGCCGCTGCCTTCGGCTCAGGTCATGATCTCAGGGTCCTGGGATCGAGTCCCGCATCGGGCTCTCTGCTCAGCAGGGAGCCTGCTTCCTCCTCTCTCTCTCTGCCTGCCTCTCTGCCTACTTGTGATTTCTCTCTGTCAAATAAATAAATAAATAAATCTTAAAAAAAAAAAAAAAAAAAAAAAAAAAAAAAAAAAAAACCATGTCCAAGTTCTGTGAGTCTTCTAGGGAGTCCCTGAGCCTGAGCGCGTCTTGGGAACCCTAACAGGGCTCTTCCCACTGAATGCATATTACCGATCGCTGCCCCCAGCCTCCTACCACTGCTCGCCATGCCCTTTTGCCAAGTGACTTTGGGTACTTGCACTAGGGTAGGCCAAAACTATGTCCCTGCCACTCGACACTGAATCTGCCCTGTGGGTGTCAGCAGAGGTCATGCAAGAGGAGGTCACACTTGGGCTGACCCCTTGACCCCCGTGGGCCCCAAAGAGCAAGTCCTGGGAACTTCAGATGGGAATGAGACAGTGGAACTAGGCCAAGCCCTACCCAGAGGCTGCAGCCACAGAGGCCTGTGCCCTGTCTGTTTTCATGCACGTCTGCACCCACTCACCATAGTCCTTTTGCAGACCGGCCATCCTGAGAGCCCCTTAAAAGTACCAAGTGTTGGGTAGCTTGGGTGGTTCAGTGGGTTAAAGCCTCTGCCTTTGACCCAGGTCATTATCCCAGCGTCCTGGGATCGAGCCCCGCATCAGGCTCTCTGTTTAGCCTCTCTGCCTGCCTCTCTGCCTACTTGTCATCTCCTTATTTGTTTAATAAATAAAGTCTTTGAAAATTTAAAAAAAAAAAGTGCTTTCCCATCTCAGGACTTTGCACCTGCTGTTCCCTCTGCCTGGAATGTTTGTTCCTGCCACTTTTTGCACAACTAACAGCTACCTCTCACGGAGGGACAACTAGATAGCAGGTGAGAGAACTAAGCTCAGGGAGCTTGGTGGCCCCCCGGAGCTGCCCCCAGCCTGTGCTGGGCAAATGCTTCTCCCCCAAGGTTGCAGATCCCCACCCCTCTCGTGGACTTCTTAGCAAGCACTGGGCTTTTCATGAAATGATATATTCCCTGAGCAACAAAGTGGCTTTCTCCAGCAGGGAGTTACAGAGTGTCCCCCTGAAAGACATGTCCAAATCCGACTCCCAGATTGGTGAATGGGACCTTATTTGGGAAAAAGCCTTTGCAGATGGGATCTAAGAATCTCAAATGAGGGGATCATCCTGGATTTTCCAGGTGGGCCCTAAACCTGATGACAAGTAACCTTATAAAAGACAGAGGAAGGAAGGCATAGACACACACAGAAGAAGGCCATGTGAAAACAGAGTCACAGAGCGACGCACATCAAGGAGGCCAGCAGACACCAGAAGCTGACCCCACTCCATCCACACCACCTGCTCGGGGACTACCCCCGGTGCTCACCTAGGAGCCCCACCTTGTGGTATGCCATGCTCTCTTGCTTTTTCAGAACCCCTGATGACATTCATCACATTGCTCCAACCCCAAGGGGGCTAGCCTTCCTCAACCCACAGTTCCCCGTGCACCCCGATCTCAGGAGCCCTCTGCCAACCTCACAGGGGTGATCCTAAAAGAGGGGTCTCAGGCATCAGTGCTACTGGCTTCTTCTGCTGGTTTGTCTTTTTTTATTTTTTGACAGAGAGAGAAAAATCACAAGCAGGCAGAAAGAGAGGGGGAAGCAAAGCCCGACACGGGGCCCAGGACCCCAGATAATGACCTGAACCAAAGACAGAGTCTTAACCCATTGAGGCAACCAGGCGTTCCTGCTGGTTTGTCTTGTACCACTTGCGATGATGAATGGGGCTTTGCTCATCAGACAGTGGTGGCAGACTGTTGAGTGGGCATCAGACTGTGGGATCAGGGGTGCGTGATTGTGCCGCCAGGAGGCGGGGCTCACAGGTGGCCACTGCAGAGGTCATAGAACAGACTGTGCTGGCTCAGCTCCTGTGGAAGAGGTCTTGAGCTCCCCACTGCCCCTCCCAGGCCCGGAGTCCATGCCTCTTTCCATCCCTCCACGGTTCCCCAAGAGGCTCCTGGAGGTTAGCAAGGAGACTATCACCGAGGGCAAGTACCAAGGGCAAGCACGAGGGACGGTTGGCCGGTCGGCCGGGGGCAACAGGGGAGGTTAGAGCCCCCCACCTTTAGACACTCTTCCATGTCCCCTCCTGCTCCAGGTGCCTTCTCTGACCCCACCAGGAGCCCAGCTCCAACCCTACTCTTCCTGGCTTCCATTCAGAAATCTCAGGAAAGACAGGTGGCCTATGACGGGACACCAGAAGGGAGGAGAAGGCAAAGAACCTTGGTGGAGGGAACAGCAAGAGCATAGTCTTGGGGGTGAGTGTTAGGTCTGGCCAAGACCCTCGGAGAAAGCTGGACCCTCCAGAGTTGGGCAACAGGAAAGGGCAAGAGAGGAACTGGGACAGATGGAGACTCTGATGTGGACACTCGGTGGGCCCCAGTGGGGCCCAGGGTCTTCCCCAAAACTCTCAGCATGCCCTGTGCACACAAGGGCCACTGCTTGGTCTTCTCCCAGATGTCCTGAGCCCTGCTCGAGGGCAGTGGGACCCTCTCCTCCTCATTCTGCCAACGCAACTGAAGCGTATGCCCCCAGGAAAGCTTGTAGCCACCACAGCACTTGCCGCCAAGAGGCAGACAAGGGACAGAAAATTCTGAACCATTTAAGAGTCTAGGACCTGAGGACCAAATTCGGTGAGGTTGTGTTCAGGTGCTGTAGGGCCAGCCTGCCCCACACAGCCTAAACCCCTGGTGGCTTGAGCTGGAGGCCACCCCTTGCTTCTGTCCTGATGACCACTGCTGTCCCATTGGCCCCCAGCTATCCACATGGCCATCTCTGACCTGTGCCCTCTCTCCCTGTGGGCATGGGGCTGAGAGCAGTGGGACTCAGCTTCAGGGAGAGCAGAGCCCCTGAGAGCAGAGAAGCGGCCTGGACAGGCCCCTCAGTGTAGGTGCCACCCCACCCCCCAGAAGGCCCTCCTGCTGAGAGACCTGCCACACTGCCCAACGGGCTCAGCAGAGGCACTGTTGGCCCCATCTGGGGCACTGAACCTGAGCCAGCGCCCACAGCCGTTTCTTGACTGATGATCAAAATGCACATCAGGCGGGATTCAAATCTCATTCCTGGTGGGCACACAGGCACTAAGGCAGCTCACCTCCTGGCCAGAGCTCAGGGATGTCAGATGCCCAGGAAAGCACCCCCAAGCCCCACCCCCGGGCACCGAGGACATCTGGCTTGGAACCTGGGTCGCCCCCTCCCCCACTCCCTCCTTCACAAGAGGGCTAGGGTGCCCTGGGGCCCAGGATGTCCAGGCTGTATCCTCAGCCTTGCTTGGTGGGGGTGGGGGCATCCTCTAAGTGAGCATCCACAAGGGGGCAGTGTGGCCCAGTGCTTCTAGGGACCAGCCGCTTGGGGACTAGAGGCAGGACCCCAATTATGTGTGAACCCCAGCCTCACTCTGCACTTGAGCCCTCACAACTGAGCCCTGGGTGCCTGGGGGTCTCATTGTGAGCCAATCACTGGCTGCTAGGAGCACACAGCCTGTCCCTGCTGGCCCAGAGCTCTCTGTGCGTGACTCACCACACTTGTTCATCCCCCAGTTCCTCGCAGAGGCAGGGACACCAGCCTGCTCTCTCGCGCAGGCCCCTGTGTGCTAGGGGGAGAATTGGACTTCAGTCCTGTTGGTCCAGAGTGTGGTTACATCCAGAAGCTACCTGAAGGAGGTATTGGTTCAGACTTTGTTAGGAAACGTGCCCTCACACATTGCTTCGTTCCTCTAATTCTCTCCCTAAGACGGCGTCCAAGTGGGTTGGGAGAGGGACCTCAGGGGCCACAGCGCTTTCGGGAAGGCTGGTTCCCAGACATGGTGTGGGCCTTGGCTGAGCTTGCTGATCTTAACTGGTCTCTATCAGTCAAGTGATAATCCCAATCTTCCAGTTGCAGCTACCCTCCTGCCTTGGACCCTGCTTCGCCTTCCTCTGGTCCGTGTCCTCCCCATACAGTAGGAATCTCTTGGCCAGAAGAGCCTGTGTCCCTCTCCTAGACCACACTTTGGAGTCCAGGGCCTGGAAGTCCCCAGGCAAGCGACCCTGGCAGGAGTTGTCTCCAGCTCTATCTTGCTAAGGGCGGGTGGTGGTGCTGGTGTGTGCGGCCCCAGGGATGTGTCCACAGAGTATGGTAGTGAGCTGCGTGGACCCCTTGACGGGGTGCAAATGAGGAAGGCTCAGGGTCTCAGGATAGGGGCCCCGGGCTACCATTCCCTCTGCGTTAACCGTTTATGCAAAGAACTCAGGGGAGCCAAAGACTCTGAACCCTGAACAAGCTTTCCAGGGTGCTGCAAGTCTGTGGCCACACCAAGAGAAAGAAGACAGAGTGCGTGAGAAGCCTGTCAAAGCGGGGCCTGACCAGCCAGGGCTACGGTTTTGCTGCATGATCTAGTTTTGGAGACCTTGCTCCTTTGCTAGCCAGCCGCCCCGGGTGGCCACACCAGGACAGGGAGCAGGTGGTAACATTAAGTAAGACTTGCAGGGGCTGAAGGAGGGAGAAGAGCAGACATCTGAGGGAAGAGCCTCCCAAGCAGAGGGAGCAGCTTTGGAGAGGCCCAGAGGCCCTGCCTGCTGCTGTGGCTCCGAGAGGGCAGAAGGGCAGTGTCAGGAGGATCCGCTGAGGAATGCGGCCCTGTCGGGGGAGGGGGGCTGGGAATGAAGGGAATGCAGCCCTGCAGATGCCTTGCTGTTTGCCCCTCGAGGCCCACGAGGCCCACGTCAGGCTTCTGATCTCTGGAACCGTCAGGTAATGCATGTGTGCCGTCCAAGACCATGGGGTTTCATGTCATTGTCACGGCAGCCCTAGGAAACATGCACAGGGCAGGGTGGGGTGTGAGAGAGTCACCATGGGACTGTGCCGTGAGGAGGGTGGCACTGCCCCCACCTGGGGTGCGGAGCGGAAAGGAGCCCACCAGCCTGCTCACTGTCACCCCAGCACCTGGCTTGGTGCTTCACATGGGAGACATCTGCCCACTGAGCTTTGTGGAATGAGGGAACTTTTGGGGCTCGGTGAATATATGTGGCATGTAGGAATGAATAAGTCATTGGCCGAGGCTGAGCTTTGGGACAACCCTCCACCCCCGCCCACCTGCCCTGGTCTCAAGGGATTGCTGGGGTGGGAAGCCAGGAGAAGGCGGGGACAACCATACCCTTTGCCAGTGTCTGGAGCTTAGACACGCTCCAGGGGCCTTACAGGGTGGGGGCCTCCACATTCGTCCTGCCCAGCCAGAGTGATAGGCAAGCCTGGCTGGGGCATCATGGGGCTGCCCCCTCTGGCTGCCCTCCTCCCAGACAGCCTTTGAGTCCCATCCTGCAGACCCCTCCCTGCCCATTGCATATGGGACATCCCCAAGAGCCGTATGCAAATGTCATGTTTCTCTCCATGTTGCTTCATTTCCAGGGCATGTTGAGTGCCAGGACATCTTTCCAGAACTTTTGGTCCCAGAGAGAGAATTCAAGAAGGTTCTGGGCCTTCTGGAAGCAGAGGGGCCCAGATAGCCCTACTTTAGGCCAAGAAGCCGACTCTTGGGACCCTCAGTGTCCTCTTCCCAACCTGGGCAGCCAGAGGTTTCTAAGGGGGTCAGTAACGCAGAGCTCTCCTAGCCAGGGTCCCAGGGTTGGGAAGAAACAAGAGCCATGGTGGGGGCACTTGAAGGCTGGGCACCTTTGGCACTTTTAAGGGGTAGGCGGGTATGGGGCGTGGACAGGCAGGGGAGGAAGCCCGTGCAGCCCTGGGGAGGGGGAGCCCTTGACAAGTATCTCCTCTCAGGGAGCCTGGGTGGCTCAGTTGGTTAACCATTGACCTTTGCCTCAGGTCGTGTTGCCAGGACAGAATCAAGTCCCTCATTGGGCTCTCTGCTCAGCAAGGAGTCTGCTTCTCCCTCTCCCTTTGGCCCTCCTCCCCGCTTGCGCTCTCCCTCTGTCTCAAATAAATAAATAAAATCTTTTTTTAAAAAACACCCAAATATCTCCTCTCTGGTCTCGACGTTAGCATCTGTTCATTGGAGAGAAGGCATACATAGTCTAACCTTCTTATTAATTAAACACACTTGTATGGAGTGTCCACAGTGTGGCCAGCATGTGCTGTGGTCCCTGTTCCCAAGGAGGACATCCTTTTCGGATGCAGGTAACGGGCTCAGAAGCTGACCATGACCTCACCTGTGAAGGCGATACCACTGGAGCCCCTAGCCAGTCCCCTAGGCTGACGTGGTTGTGGTGCTCTCAGGTCTGGGATCCTCCATTACCCATGGATACGTTTTCCTCCTCCCGGAGCCACCCTCCATCCCCCCACTTCACCTCCCTCACATGCACGGGGGACTGTCTGTATTTCATTCCCAGACAGAGCCTTCTGCTTGGCAATCAGCAAGGGTACTGGCTGGTATTTGAGGTGTCAGCTGATAACTAACATATTACCTGTCCACATAGGGGTCAGGTGACAGCTAAAGTGTTATCTATGAGTTAAGATGTTCAACATGAAAGCTTAATGCTGATTGGGGTCTGATGTTGCTTTTTTATTTTTGTTTTGTTTTTTATTAAGCAGACTCCCTGCCCAGCGTGGAGCCCGAAGCAGGGCTCAAATTCACAATCCTGGGATCAAGACCTGAGCTGAGATCAAAAGACAGACACTTAACCAACCAAGCCACCTAGGTGCCCCTGGGTTTAAGTTTAACAAAGACTTTTGAAAACAAACTGCCGAGGACAGACAGACCCAAAGAGTGGAGTTCTTAGGGTTGCAAGTTGGGTCCCCAGGGTATTTGCTGAAGCCTGGGAAAGCTCATGCTTTGGTGTAAAGTTCCTTCAGGTGGGAGGAGCCCCAGGAAAATGCAGTCCTCCCCCAATGCATGGGGAAGTTGGGTTTCAGAGGAAGGGACTAACTCTAGCCTTGGTGGCCCCAGGACAGAGGCAGGGCCCCCCATGTCTTCTGACCTCAGGCCTCCCACTTCCCTTTAAAAGGCTCGGGGAATTCATGGCCCAGGGGCTTCTAGAAGTGTGGGTGGGGTGAAGTTAAAGTAAGCAGGGCTGGCTGGGAAAGGACAGAAAACTGGATCTGTCCGTAGTGCCCACCGACAGTGGGGGCCTCTAGGCCTCCTCCACCAGGCCATGTGCTCCAGGCTTCTCTGCTGGAGTGGGCTAGACAAAGGGTCTCTGGACTGGGCTATCGGGCAGGAGAGGGGAGAGGGTGCAGACACAGCTGCATGATGCCACAACCCCAGACCTGTCCCTTCCCCCGACCCTCTGTGCCCAGAACACAGGAAACTGGGTCTTTCCCTTCCAAGCAGGATGGCGGTGGGAGTTGGTCCAGGGCCTCTGATCAGCCAGGAGATACTGGGGGCCACTTCCTGCCAGTTGACTGCATGGCAAAGCTGACAATCAACAAGCTGGACTCCCAAGTCCCACTGTCCAGCCTGAACAGCTAGCGGGGATGACCAGATGTCTGAAGGACACCTGTGACCTGGAAGATCAAGATGAAACAGAAGAGGTCCCTTGGGAGGACACAGGGACTGTGCTGGAAGATGATTTAGAAAAACCATCATCAGTGTCCTCAGGAAGAAGCAAGTATAGTCGTGAAACAAGAACTGGGTGCTATCAAGAAGGAACATTTACTACAAAGAACTCTTGGAAATTCGGAAGAATATGGTCATGGTGATTGAAGACTCAGTGGAAGAGCTAGGAGCTAGGGTCAAGGAAATCTTGCAGAATGTAAAGCAAACAGTTGAAGAAAAGAGGAAAGTGGGAGAGAACTAGTCTAGGAGGTAAAGCATCTGCCTTCAGCTCAGGCTGTGATCCTGGGGTCCTGGGATCGAGCCCCATATTGGGCTCCCTGCTCAGCAGGGAGTCTGCTTCTTCCACTCCCTCTGCCCTTCCCCTTACTTGTGCGCACTCTCTCTTTCTCTCTCTTTCTCTTAAATAAATAAATTAAATATTTAAAAAAGATGAAACCTGGGATGCCTGGGTGGCTCAGTTGGTTGAGCAGCTGCCTTCAGCTCGGGTCATGATCCCAGCGTCCTGGGATCGAGTCCCGCATTGGGCTCCTTGCTCGGCAGGGAGCCTGCTTCTCCCTCTGCCTCTGCCTGCCATTCTGTCCACCTGTGCTTGCTCTCTTTCCCTCTCTCTCTGACAAATAAATAAATAAAATCTTTAAAAAAAAAAAAAAAAAGATGAAACCTGAATTTCCAGATCAAAAGGACCTACAAACACTCCAATCCAAGCATGAGTGAGGATGGACACAGAAGCCACATCAAAGGGGAATTTGAGAGCTCCAGAGACAAGGAGATCTTCCAAGCATCTGGACAGAAATAGTAGATACTGTACGAACAACAGGGTTCAGAATGGCTTCAGACTTCTCAACAGCAAAGCTTGCCGCTGGAAGACAATGGATAAAAGTTTATATTCCAGGGGTGGCTGGGTGGCTCAGTGGGTTAAAGCCTCTGCCTTCGGCTCAGGTCGTGATCCTAGGGTCCTGGGATCGAGCCCCGCATCGGGCTATCTGCTCAGCGGGAGGCCTGCCTCTTCCTCTTGAAGGACCCCAGGTCAGAACTATAGTATAGCCTATAAGTTTTAACATTCTAACCAGCTTATGCTAACTAAGAAACTGTGGCCAGCTGACCATAGATAAGGGAGTCAGCAAGCAGCATAACAAGATAACGAATAGCAAAAATCTGTGTTTAACCCAGCTGTTTCTGGCTTCTGTATAATAATGCTTCTAATGCTTTGCTAAGAAATGAAAAATTGCTTAAACCCTCGCTCGCTGTGTAATCAAATAAAGTTATACCCTTCCCCTGTTAAGAATTTCCCCTACTACTAAGTAAAATTGATAAGGGTTGTCTCCCGTACCAAGGCCGGAGACGTGCGGTTCAGCATGTACGCTAGCTGGAGACGTGCGGTTCAGCACGTATACAGATAAAGGTTAGAAACGTGCAATTCAACACGTACCCTCTACTGTACACTACCTGAATGGTGACTGGCCAGAATGTATGGTTGATTTTAAAGGATTGGCTACCTGTGTGTAGGCCTTACTGTAATGCTTTGAAATTACTGGCTAGAAAAGTGAGGGCTCTGATGTAATGGACTGTAAAATTCTATATTAAGGGACTCCCGAAACAGATCGGGGCTCTCAGACACTGACTCATCCCTCGCGGATTTCATGGTCAAGTGTCCCTGGGAGTCCGAGCATGCCCGAATAAAATCCTCTTGCTTATTGCATCCAGTGGTCTGTGAGTGCGTCCTTGGGTGCAGGTCCTCTAGGGTCTTTCACTCTCTCTCTCTCTGCCTGCCTCTCTGCCTACTTGTGATCTCTGTCAAATAAATGAGTAAAATTTTTTTTTTTTTTAGATTTTATTCATTTATTTGACAGACAGAGATCACAAGTAGGCAGAAAGGCAGGCAGAGAGAGAGAGGAGGAAGCAGGCTCCCTGCTGAGCAGAGAGCCCAATGTGGGGCTCGATCCCTCCTGGGATCACGACCCGAGCCGAAGGCAGAGGCTTTAACCCACTGAGCCACCCAGCCGCCCCTAAATAAATAAAATATTTTTTAAAAAAGGTTATATTTCAAAGTTAAATGCTTTCTAAGCCAGAAATTAAGTCAACCAGACTATTAATCAAAAGAGAGGGTAGAAGAAAGATATTTTCTGTTAACCTTAAAAATCAAAGTTCTCTTATCGGCAAAAATGGGGTTTATTTGGGACCCACGAGCTACAGCAAAACCATACGCGAGTCCAACAAGCAAAGGAGGGGAACCTTCTTTTCTGGAGAAGGAGGAGGAGGAGGACGTTGGAGAGAGGCTGTTTCCAACAAAAACCCATTGGGGGATAGGGTTTCTTATCGACTGAGTTGCAAGACAGCCAGTGCGTAGGAGGCTGTGGTGTCCATCTTTCCTTGTTGGGGCCTGTCATCGCGGATTCCAGGCTGCCGAGGACACTTCTGTTCGAGATCTGTAATTGACAGTTCCTCCTATAATTGATATAATAATATAATTGACATAATAATTCACCTTTTGGAAAGCTAAGTCCCCAAAAAGCTTCTGTCCCAGCCTCCTTTCACAGGAAGCTACTTGGACGTGTGCCCCACCAAACAGAGGAAGTCAGGGGACGGAGGAAGCAGGGGATCCTCAGAAAAGAAGATGAAAGAAATGTCAGGGTGCTGGGGCAGACCCTAGCTGAGAAAACAGAGTCTATTTTGAGTGGAGAGAAGCTGTGATACACCAGGACATCTTAGAGGAGAGGTGGACATTTGACAGAATTTCGAGTTGAATTAGTTATGAGAAATTCAGCCACATGAGAAATGGTGACATTAGGTTCAGGGAAGCAAGAAGTGGAGCAAGAGAGGAAAAGTGATTGAGACACATCATGGGACTCAGAAAGGCACAGTGTTTATGTGCTAAGGACTGTAGACCTGAACAAAATGATGGAGTCATGATATCAGAGTCAGGAAGTGGTGATAACGGCGTGTTACTTGGGAATAAAGAAGTGAAACCAAAAGAATGAGCTAAAAGTTGCCATGGAAAATGAGGGGTGGGGGACGGTTGTGTTTTGTAGGAGGCTTGTAAAAACGACGTCACTCTCTAAATTACACGCACCTCTAACTCCGGTAATGGGTCGACACTAAATTTAAAACACACGCTCAAATGGGCTGCATGGCCAGTCTCATTGAGCCGGTGAACTGGCGGAATGTGAACGTGGGCCTCGAGATCAGCTCATTTTCGTGCGGCCCTAGGAAGGGCCTCCTTATAGTAAGTAAATACATGAACAGGTAGCCACAAAATGCTCTTAGATATTGGGGTGCCAAGGAAGGGTTTGAGCTCAGTCAATAAGAAAATGCCATCTCATTGTTCCTGTTGGTATTTATTCATTATTGATGAGATAAAACATGTTTAAAGTTGTGTTAATGGTAACACACAGTTCCCATTTTTTTTTAAAGAGTTTATTTATTTATTGGACAGAGAAAGAGACATCACAAGTAGACAGAGCAGCAGGCAGAGAGACAGGGGGAAGTAGGCTCCCCACTGAAGAGAAAGCCCCGTGCGGGGCTTGATCCCAGGACCCTGAGACCATGACATGAGCTGAAGGCAGAGGCTTTAACCCACTGAGCCACCCAGGCGCCCCCATAGTTCCCATTTTTAACTAAAGGTAGAAACCTGTAAATAAAGCGTAAAAATGCTTTTTATATTCACCCCTCCTGGTGCACTCCTCTTACACGTCTTCTTTCCCAGCTAGTGGTTTTCCTTCCAATTTTATTTATGGCGTTTCTCACATTCTCCTTTTGGGGGTCACTTTTATGCTGCCATATCTGCTGGTTCTTCCCTTGGTCCTCAGAAGCTGGTCATTTTGCCTTTCTGTTGTGCCTGGAGAGCCCTTCTCATATAATCACCAACATTCTGCTTGCACAGTTTGTCTGTCCTTCTTTCTTTCTCTCTCTCTCTTTCCTCTCTCCCCACTTCCTTCCTTCTTCCATTTATTTATTTATCTCTTTCTTCTCCCTTCCTTCCACATTTTAAGTCTTTGATCTGGGTGAAACTTATTTTGTTCTAAGATGGGAGGTAGGATCTCTTTCTATGTCTAATGTTAGCCAGGCATTCCAACCCTGTCTGCGAATGAGTTGAGATAAACTCAGGTGACTTTCCCTTAATTTCTGGCAGTATGAAACCAGGAAATAAGCAGCAACCTTGTATCACTGTTCTGTGAGAGCCTTGCTCAGACTCTGCAACCAGAGTTGTTTGTGGAGAAGCTCCACTTCTCAGAGCCCTGGTTTTCGCCTCAGAACATGGGGCTCCCTGCCATGTCATGGTGGCTGCAGGATAGGTTGGGGTAAGGGATATGAGAGGCGCTTGGGGCAGGCCATGGGTGCTCCTGCCTGGGCCTAATTCAGCCACACCCCAGTGAGCCCCCTCCTCATGCACCTCCTGTCCCTCCCTGTGAGATGGAAGCCTCTTTGTTCTTGGAGTCCTTGGACTTGCCACCCCTCTCACAGCCAGTTCTGGGCTGGGCGCTGCTCCCAAGTCCACTGTGGGCGGGCCATGTCCATCCTTTCCCGGTCCCACCACTGACTGTCCAAGGTTGGAAGGAAAGGCAAATTGGGCAGGGAGCTCAGAAGCAGCAATGGGGACTGGCTGGGGACTGAGCCCGGGGCCGAGGGGTTCCCCCTCAGCCTGGGTGGGAATTTGAACACGGGAGGGCACCATGAGGTCAGTTCGACAGATTGGCCGGGGTTGGCACGTTTGGAGGGATGGTACCCAGACCAGCATCTGGGAGCCATAGAGCTGTCAGCCTATGATGGGGGTGGGACATGAGAGTGGGAGTGGAAGCCAAAGCCTGCTCTCAAGGATGGCTGAGTGGAAGGGGGAAAGGAGTAGGCCCCTGGGCAGGCGGCAGCAGGCCCGGTGAGACTCTCCCAGAGCCTGTGAGAGGCCCAGCTGGGCAGGAAAGAAGCCCTGGGAGCCTGGGGGAGCGACTCTCTCATTCTCCCTTGCTGAGGCTCTCCCAGCTCACCCTCATTCCTCCTGTGGCTGTTGGAGGAAGGCTTCATGGTCCCACCTCATCCCAGTGTCCACTGCTGGCAGGAGGGCTGGGTGTCCCCTGACCCTGGCAGGTTGATACGTGGGGCTTACTGGGGGCTCCAGGAGGCCATCCCATCCTGAGGGCCACAGCTTCCCCTTCCCAAGCCTCATGGGCTTCCCCTTCCAGACCCCGGGGCCTTCCTGGAGGTCACGTGGGCCCCGGGGGTATAGCAGCTTCTGAGTGGGGAGGCTGAAGAGGAGGATGGAGAAGGTTCCGTGTATACAAACACCCATCTCCCCCGCAACTTGAAGGCCCCCGGAAGTGGGACCCAGAATAGAAAGGGCCCCTTTCAAGTTCCAAATTGGGCTCCGGGGGCTGAGAGTAGGTCTGGTTGGATCTAAAAATAGAAGCAAGAGTGTGTGCGTGGGCCCTATGGCCTCTACCATAGGGTTGGTGTCTTAAAATAGAACTTCCTAGTGGGGCCAGTTTCACACTGTTACTCTATGGGGAAAATTTGCCCAAATAAACCCCTTGGAAGGCAGAGATACTGGCTGGCCTGGGCTTGGTAGAGGCTGCTGGAGGCAGGCCACTCGGGGAGGGAAGGTAAACAGGCAGGGAGGGCTCACAGGCCCATGATACCCCTTTCCTTCTGCCCTCCAGGTCCCCACACAACCCCTGCTTCCAGCAAAGGCAAGAAACACCCCCGCCTCCCACCCAGGGCAAGGCAGGGTGAGGAGCATGGGGGCCAGGCCGGAGGTTCAGAAATGACCTGCCTGGCCTGTCCCCATTGCCAGGGCAACTACTGGAAATGAGTCCCCTGGAAGGGGTACCTCCAGAGCCCGGCATCCGGCACCCCCTCCCAGCATCACACCCTCTCCCTCGCCTGCTGGGCTGCATGGCCAGGGGCTCTGCCCTGGGTGGCTCCAAATGCCTCCCCCCGAGGGAGAGGCCTAGGGGAATGTGGTGGGCACTTGTTGCCCACTCTTCCCAACTGAGAGGCGGGCTGCCAGAGGGTACTGGGGTGCAACCAGTAGCCTTGGCCCAGCCCAGGAGCAAGTCTCCTAAGATGTCCTGAGTCCCCTTTTCTCCCCACAGCCAGCCTGGTGAGGCAGTGCTTATTATGACCATAGGGCCACCCCTGGGGCTGGGCTGGGTGAGGAAGATGATGCTTCCAGGGTCCTCTATACACGGGCACCCTGGTGGCCAGTGCTGCCTACACCTGCCCCTTCCTGTTGCCCCTTGAGGCCTTTGTTCATACATCAACCACTTACTGAGCATCTACTCTGTGCCACAGAGGCACCACGGCCCTGGAGAAGCAGTGGTGAGTCAAACGAGCATGATCATGACCTTATAAGATGACACTCCAGAGGGGGCCAACCACAATCAATGCAAATATACAGGGGTTTAGGGGAAGAGGAAGAAAAAGATACATATATATTTTTACACATAAGGGTTCAGAGGAAGACAGGAAGGGAGTATGAAGCTGGTGGGCAGCTCTAAAAAGAGAGATGAGGAGAGAACTGTCTAAGAAAGTGAGAATAAGACAGAGACCAAGGGAAGTAAGGTGGTGAGCCACACAGAAATCTGGAGGAAGAATCATCTAGGAAAGAACAGCAAGTGCAAAGGCCCTGGGGTGGGAACGTGCCTGATGTGTTGGAGGCTCAACCATCTCCACCCCAGACTCCCTCCCCAGCATCGGGAAGACCAGTGTGGTCCCTGGTGGTGGTGGGGGCGGGTGGGTGGAGAGGCAGGCACTGGGGAGAGAGAAGCTCAGAGAGAGAAAAGAAGGGTTGTAGTGGCAGGGCCCAGGTGAGAACTCGGGCATTTGCTCTAGGAGGTTCCAGAGTGAAGAGGTAACATGAACTACCTGGCATGGTGACTGAATCCCTCTGCTGTGACACCAGATACTGTGAGGCAAGGACAGGGACAGGAGACTAGGTGAGAGAGAGTGGTACGGTGAGGGTTCTAGACAGGATTCTAGGCAGACAGGTAAGCACAGAGTTAGAGGACGAGAGGCAAGAAGAACAAGGCCATGGGAAATGATCCAGCTGATGGGGCCTCTCTGCCATCTGTCACCCGGGAATGTGGCCTCTGAAACCAGCCCCTACCCCGACCAGCACTATTGTCATGCTCTGGACAGAGGCACAGATGACAGGCTTTTCTCCACTCTGTTCCCAATCTATCCCTGGTCGGAGGTCACTCACAGTTGACACGAGGGCGTCTGTTCCTTTCTGCAATCTGCAAGAGTGGGGCTTTCCTTGTGTCACTCTGGGGTCGCCCGGGCCCAGCTGAAGGCTGGCACTTGGTCTGCAGAACCATCAGAAAGCTCATGGGTCTGGCCACGAGGCAGTGAGCCCCCCTGTCAGGAGCTCCAGCCCAGCTGGGCCTTGCACTGAGCCTCCTTCACGGGGAGCCCTGTTCCAAGAGCAGGGTGACTGGGTGGGGTAATGATGGTGGCTGATCCAGCCCCTTCCAAAGCACTTCTGTGGGCTGGGAGGGGCAGAATTCCAGAATCTTCGGGGTTTAGGTGGAGAGCCAGACTTAACGGTGGGTCGGTGGAGCCCTAGATGGGGGGGGGGGTGGTGGTGAGGGGAGGCGCTGGGCAGGCAGGGAGACTCTCTATCAGCCCTGGGGGCTGAAGGGCTGGGCTGCCAGGCTCCTTGCTTATTCCTATCCTCTGTCGAACTTCTGCCAACCCTCCAGCAGATGGCCCCCACCCTCATTTCACAGATAGAGAAACTGAGGCCCTGCTGACTAATGGCTTTCCCTCCTCTGGCCACCCTTTCCCTAATTTGGCCCCTTCCTCTCCAGTGGTTCTGTCTTCATCCTGGTCTCCTCCTGGAGGACATGCGCCTCTCCCCCATGCCTGGGTTCAGGGCCTGGCTGCTTGGTTTTCTGGCCTCTCACACTCCCCCCGCTCTCCTGGGTAACTTTGCTAATCCCGAGTGTGTCTCATCAGTGGGCACGTGAGCTGTTGCTGCGAGGTCTCCCCTTTCTGGGGCCTGGGACCCGTTGTCAGGCAGCTTTGTCTGGGACAGGAGGACAGTGATCTGCTTGAGCTCTGTCCAGCTAGAGCTGGGCACCCCCTTTGCCTGGCTATGTCTCCGTAAGGCCTCAGGGACCTCAGCCTCAGCATGACCTAAACCCAGGCCCTGGATGTCCCCATCCCTGCCTCGTTCAGAGCAGCCAGTCCAGCCATTTCCACCTGCTGGACTCTGGCCTCTCATGCCCAGCCCAAAATAGAGGGGCAGACCTTAGCCTCCCATCTGGGTAAGGCCCAGCCTCTGTGGGGCTGGCCTTCTGCTCTCCCTGATATGGTTTTGGAACATAGGTGAGGTTTGGTGGGGTGAGATCTGGAGCCCACGACCAAGAGAGAATTCTTGAGACGTCTTTGGTGCAAAATGGTGGTTTTATTAAAGCACAAGACAGGATTGATGGGCAGAAAGAGCTGCTGTCCCCGTGTCTTGAGGAGCACTGAAGGAGTTGGGGGAAGTAAGGAAAAGGGAAGTTTCAAGAGAACTTCCATTGGCTAAAGCAGACTGACCTATAAGATACTTACAAGATACCCAAGGCTTTGCCCTCCTTGAGTTAAGGTTGTTTCCCCCTCTAGCAAGGAATTAACATTAAAATAGACAGGAGATCGCTGGAAGACTGTCACACAAGTCCCACCCAGGAATGGGGGTGGGGGAAGGTCGCAGGGGTCAGCTTCTGCATTGTCCTCAGCCAGCCTTCAGTTCCCGCATCATTTCCACCAGGTTCTTCCGGCCCCCAGGTAGATCCTGTCCTTCCTCTGCTCACAGCTTCCTAGGCTCTGGGGCCAGGATCCAGCCCCCATTCCTCACAGGGATGAACATTGGCTCCAGCTCCTCACACCCTAAGCCGTGGGCCCCTTCCCCAGAAGCCTCCACTCACCTACAAGCTTGCAGGCCTTGCTCCTTCTCCCTAGAGCATCTCCACTCTCTCTCCACAGCTCACCTTACCTACTAGGCCCTTATGGTTCCCGGGGTGGGGTAGGGGAGCTATTTCCTCTCTGAAAGGCCCTTCCCCTATGACACCTGCCAAGACCCCTTCCCCCACTAAGCCCTGCCCCTTAAACAGGATCATCTGGGTCTAAAACTGGACTGTAATACCCCCCTCCTTCTTCAGGTATGGGGAAGGGCCTTGTTGGTTGGGAGCTTCCCGGGAGGCAAAGTGAAAGGACCCTGTTTCCTGGGCCTCAGAGTGTTGCAGCCAGACCCCTGGGCCATGGGACTCCAGACCTGCTCAGAGGACTGTGTCTCAGTCTGGAAGCAGCTGAAGGGCGAGGTTCCTGGGGTTCAGTTCCCAGCAAGCCCTCCTCTGCCAGGAAAGGTTCAATCTGTGCCCCTGTCTCGCACCTCGCGATCAGAATCAGACACATGAGTCAGGGGTGGGATCAAGGGAAGGGAAGCGCCACCTCCTTCCTGCCGGATCAAGATCTCGGTGCTGGGGGAGGGCAGCGCCAGCTGCAGTAGGGCCACCGGTATAGCCAGAGGGTCGGGCCCAAGATCAGAAACGCTACTCATTCGTTCACTCGCTTCACTCGCCTGCATTTACTGAGCACCTACTGTGTGCTCTGCACGGACGGTGTGCCCACGCCCGAAGTGACCGCCTATCTTCTCCACCCCGGGAGCGGGATGGGGAAAGAAGGGGGGGTCCTCGCACCGCAAGGTCCCAAGCCCCGCCCCGTCGCGACCTCCGGCGGCAGAGCAGCAGATGGGAGCTTGGCCCGGAGCCTGGGGAGGCAGGGCCAGGTTGGCGGGGCGGGGCGGGGCGGGGCGGAGCCAGGCCGACGGGGCGGACTCGGGCGGCCGGAGCAGCCTGGCTGCCGGCCCCGCGGGCGGGAGCGCCTGGCGGCGGAGCCGGGAGCCGCCGCGGAGACGGAGGGCTCGCGGGCCAGGAGCAGAGCCTCGCGGGTAAGGCCCGGGCGGGGTGCGATGGCGTCTTCCGGACTGGCTGGAGTCCCCGGGGTCAGCGTCCTCGGTACCGCTGCCCGGGGAAGTGTGTGGGTTCGGGGCAGCGCTCGGTGTACCCCACAGGCCTAGGGGTGGAGGGCGGTTGCGTCGGGTCTGTCCCGCGTCCTTCTTGTCTTTCGGCCCCCACCCTCCACCCCCGCTTCCCGAGGCCCCTGGGGCTCGCGGGCTGAAAGCCTCCCACCTCCGTGCGACCCACAGGACGGGGTCTCTGAGGGCTCAGAGTGGGGAGGTTCCTCCCACCTCCTCCTGGTAATCCAAACTTTCCTTCCTTCAGCGCTCAACAAAGGTAGGAGGACAGCTACCTGCCTGTAGGAGCTGATTCACACTGAAGTGTGAGTGACTGATAGCCCCGCGGCCCTGGGGGAGTCTGCGAGTGTTATTTGGGGGAGCAGTGAGTGTCAGAGAGTCAGAGGGGAGGGCAGAGTGGATGGGAGAGTTTGGGATTGGGGACAGCCTCTGGCATGTGGGCTGGGTCCCTCCCAGCAGCCCAGCTCTTTCCTGCCGCCATGGGCCTTGCTTCCCCTGGTGAGTGGTACTGACAGTGTGTTTCCTCTGAGAGTGCTGAGGGACAGAGTCCTGCTGCCATGTGTCAGCCTGGAGCTTGCCCTCTCTGCCACCCTCTGACCACGAGTGCCTCACCTCCTCTCTGCCTTCATTTGTTCATCTGCTGAGGCTGGTGATGTCTGTGCCTGTGGCCAGATGGCCACACTGAGGAAAATGTCTCTGAAGTGGCCCTGGCCCTGGCCTGGGCTCTCTGTGGGACAGTTCGGGTGCCCGAGGGCGTGACACACACGTGACCTTGCTCAGGAAGCGTGTAGCCAGTCCCTGGCACAGAGGGGGCTCTGGGGATGTTCCTTGCAGTGATGGCGATGATGATGAAATGGGGAGAACATTTTCTCAATGGTCAGAGGTCCAAGGGGACATGGCAAATCCTGGAGTGGGAGCAGGATTCCTGGTTCGTGTCCAGCTCAGCACTGACTCTGTGTGACCCTGGATCAGTCCCCTGTCCTCTCTGGACCAGGGTCTCCAAAAGCAGAGGAGGGGGGCTGGGATCCATCTCCTCCTGGAATCCCTTGCCACTGTGTCCTCTACCCAGGACACCCACGCAGGGGGCCCCTGGGAGCCGGGGCTCCTCGCCGGATGGGCCAGGGGGCCAGGATGGTGGCCCTGGGGGTGTAAAGACTGCCGAATTCCCCTTCCCTACTCCCACTTCCCTGGCTCTGGGTCCCATACTGGAGTACACCCAGGGCAGAGGGAGCAGGAGGAAGGGTGGAGAGATGGTCTAGGCCAGTCCCTGTCAGCTCTCTGGGAAGAGGAGTGATGATGGGGTCCTGGCCGTTTCAGCGAGCCCCTCAGGCCTGCAGAGTCACGGAAGAGCCCACCAAGGAGGCTGGCCTGGGACAGACAGAAGGTGAGTGGGGATGCAAACCTGCTTTGGCTCTTCTTGCTCACATGGACAGAGGGAAGCAAGGTGCTGAGTTGGGCCTTGCTATGTGTCCGCTGATATGGATGCAGGCAGGCATGCGGCCCTACAGAGTGGGGGACTGAGGAAACAGAGAGGTGCTGTGGCCCAGCTTGGTCACAGAGGGGCTAGGTCCTGCGTTTGAAGTTGGCCGCCCCCACTCACCCAGCTGTATGATCTTGGCTAGGACATCTCTCACTGCTAAGTCTTGGTTTCCTTATCTGTAACCTGTGGTAGTGAGCCTCCACCCTTTGGGGGGGGTGATGAATATCCAAAGGCCTGGTGACAGCTGGGCCACCTCCGCTCGGGAGTTGGGGGGGTGCTGGCACAGAGTCCTGCATCAAAGGGCCAGCTCCTAGTCCCCGCCCGCTAGGGTCTTGTGGCAAAGGCCTGAGTCTGTCCGGAGTGGTCAGGGTTGGGAACTGCTTGGGTACTCCTGGCTTCTGTTCTTAAAACTCTGTGGTGAGATGTCCAGGCTTGGGGACCTAAGTCAGTTCCAGGCACAGGTGGTCCTTAAATAACCCCAGGTAGTGGGGCCTGCCTGGGCAGCCTGGCTGGGCAGCCTGGCTGGGGGAGGTGGGCTGCGGGTGTCCTGGCAAAACAGGGTTTGCAGTCAGGAGGAAGGCTGCTTTCTTAGCCACGGTGACCGCCATGGAGGCAGGGACAGACTGCACCAGAGGCCAGCAGTGAGGAGGGTGGCAGACCAGTTTAACCAGAGTGGCCTGGTGTGCGTCGGGTAAGGTGAGGACATGGGTGGGGCAATGCGGGCAGTGGGTGAAAGGGCAGAGGGGCCAGCGAGGCAGGGGGAGGGGCTCTCAGAATGCCCAAGTCCTCCCCCAGGGTTGGTGGCCTCTGTCCAGAAGGCCTTACCGGTATCTCAATGGCCCTGCCCAGGCATTCACTGGCTGTAGGCCCCCTACGTCCCAGGGGTGGTGGGGAAAACATTCTGGACTCTATGTAACCTCGGGAGGGCATGCCTGGCTTTGCTGCCCCAACTCCTCCTCCGCACCCCCTGCAGGCCCATGTGTGGGAGGACAGACAGGGGGTTGCCAGACAGACGGATGGACTTGCTTCTCAGCCTCCTTCAGGAATCATCTTTCCTTCCTGATCCTCAGGTGGTGGAAGCCACTGGCTCGGGGTCACACTGAAGGCTTTGGCCTTGGGTGCCAGGCTCCACCAGCTGCCCCTGAACTCTAGGAGCCATACAAGTGCAAGGCCAGGCCCGACTGGCTCTCCTTGGGGAGGGCCCTCACGGTGCTTGAGGTGACAAAGGTCTCCTCCTTCCGTCTCCCCAGGCACCAGAGATTCTGAGGTTCCTGCCCTGAGGCCACCTGAATGGTCAGCCCATTCTGGAACCTGCTGGCGGGACTGGTGTTTCCTTTACCCCTGGTTCAGGGTCCAGTGCAGACTGACCCTTGGCCCACATGGGCTGGGCCTGCTCGGTTCCAGCACTCTTTGCTGGCTGGTCTCCTAGAACGATACAAGCTTGCTTGGTTGCCGGGGGCAGTGTCCTGGGGTGGTCAGTGGGGCCTGGGGAGCTGGCATGGCACCCTTGTGGTATCCGCACCCCTGTCCCCTGCAGCCACACTCCAATTCTGAGAAGTGCCCTCTGTTTCCTTGTGAATCAGATGTTTATTGTGCGCTTACCGAGCCCAGGGTGGAGATGGCCTGCTGCCAAGCAGGCCTGTTCCAGGCCACTGGGTGGGGTGTGGGTGCCTGCCTGCTGGAGCCTGCAGAGGGAGTGAGGTCCCGCCCCAGGGTCGGTAGAACTGATGCCTGACAGCCCCGGGCAGAGGTGTGTGTGCGTTGATGGTGTGAGCTCCCCTGGGTTGGGGGCTGAGCTGCCCGGCAGGCTTCTGGGAGGAGGAGGGTGCTTCTCAGAGCTGGCAGAGATCAGGAAGCAGAGGGGAGCCTCCTTTCCTGCACAGAAGCGGCCTCTGATTATCTTTAGGCTTTAGTTCCCTCCTTGTGAAACCAGTGCTAATGGCTGGCATCCTTGGGAAAAGCACAGGAGATGCTGGCCAGGAGCCCTCCCTATGGGGCCCCATGGAGGCTGTGCCCCCAGGCCCAGCAGACCCTGTGCCAGTTGGATCCTGCAGCTCCATTTTGAGGATATCCTTCCTTCGGCCTTGGCTGAAACGATGTTGGAATCCAGCATCCCTGCTGGTAGGCTCAGAGGGCCATGTGTCCTCACACCTCACACTGCCCTTGGGGCCCCACCCACTGCCCTGAGATCTGGGAAGAGCAAGTTAAGCCCCTAGCCCTCACGGTTAGCTGTTCCCAGCAAAGCAGGGAAAGGTCAGAGGGTGACCTTGGGGCCCCAAATGCCAGGATGAGGCCTTGCTTTGGCCCCACACACCACTTGGGGCTCTGACCAGGGGCCTGGGCCTTGGCCACCCTTTGCCAGCTCCTGCCTTTGGAGCAGAGCTGGATGCCTTTCAGAACGGACTGCCTCCCAGCCCTCTGCCAGGTGCTCTGGGTACCAGGCCGGGGCTCAGCGTGGGCCTCTGGAGTATACAGACCCACAGGTTGGAGGGCAAGACTCACAGGCAGACAGACGCCACAGGGAGCAGCTCAGCCCTTGGCCCGCTCATCCCTTGGCCCGCTCATCCCTTGGCCCACCCTGCCCTTCCCCCACCCCCCGCCACGCGGTCTATTACCTCTCTGCCCCCACCATGCAGCTGTGAACTCTCGAAGGACAGGGCCACGTCTGAATGCCAGGGCTCACATAGACCTGGCCCAGAGGAGGGTGAGGGTGCACGTGGGCCCTCCCAGTGGGAAGTCCTACTTCGGAATATCCAGAAACTCCCAAAGGCCTGAAACACCACAGGCAGGTGGCACCCGGCAGGGCTGGGCCCTCTTTGAACTTGGCTTGTTAAGACCTGCCCACATTTAACTGTCTGCTCAGTGTCTGAGACAAATGCACTCCATCATCTTGGAAGTCCTCGGCCATTCAGCATGGCGGAGTCACCGATCAGATAATCATGTTTGTTGTGCCACAGCCTTGCTGAAAGGTTCCCGTTATAATCCCGCAGCCCAGCTAGCCAGTCTGCCCCCGCTGTGGGGTCCCGATGCTCCTAGTAGCTCCAGCATAGGACAGATGGGAGACTGGGGTGGAGTGTCCTTGGGGCTCCACTGGAAATGTGGCTTGCCTTCCTAGAGGCATATGTTAGGGCCAAGATTGGAGCCAGCCTGGGCTCCCCAGACCTGTAGGCCATTGTGGGAACCTGGTCTTTGGGCCCAGGGAGCCAGTCCCCAAGATGGGGCCCGACAGGGTTGGATGGCTGTCCATAGGAGGGCGGTGAGGAAGGACCCGGAAGCCCAGAGCAGACAGGTGTGAGGAGGACAGCCATGTGTCAGAGCGGGAGGGAGGTGTGGCAGGAAACTCAGTGCCTACCTTGCCTCCTGAAGAACGTCCCTCCCTCACCCAGCTCCTTCCTCTCCTTCTAGTTGGGGCCAGAAAAGGATGAGCAGTTGGTGCTGACTCCCTGGGTTTCCGGATGGCTGGGCAGACACAGCTCTGGAAGCCAGGCTCTGGCACGCCGGTCAGCGGTCAGCTAGGTGGACAGAGGGGCTGCGTCTCCTACCCCTCCGCCTAGGATGGGACATAGCTTCCTGCTGCCATCACGGTCAGGCCTAAATCCTCCAGGAATGCAGGGTGGCCGCTTGGTCCTGGGCAGGACGCTTGGTAGTGACCTGGCTGGGGGGGGCTTCAGGGCCCCCACCGGCGGTGTCAGACCACCAAGGCCTCCTGCTGAGGTGCCCAGCTCTTCTCAGAGCTGACAATGCTAGGCCCAGAGGCACAGGCTACAGCTGTCGGCACCCTGCCCGAAACCCTATCCCAGGACCTTATCTGTGTCGGGGGTCCACACAGCCCTCTTCCCCTTTGCCTCCTGTCTTCTCCCAAGTCCTGCTCAGGGAGGAAATGCTCCTCTGGGAGGCCTTACAGCAACACTGCTGCCTGGTGTGGGCCAGGGCTGGGGTCCCCAGTGCCGGCTCCTTGCCACACCGAGCTAAGGGGGGTCCTTCTGGCAGGGGTCTGTCTCTGGTCTGGTGATGGGGCACAGGGAGTCCCAGGCTGGGAGCAGGCCCCCGGTGCTGCCCACTGGGGCCTCAGCTCCAGGGGTCCACAATGGAGTGAGGAATGGAGTCTGCCATCTCTGAGACCTGACCCAGTCAGGGGTCCTGGGAACCTGGTCTCAGAAGCTTTGCCTCCCGGGGCAGGGACTCTCTGAGACCAGTCTTCCCATTTTCCTGAGACTATGACCAGAGGGTACAAAGTTGTGGTCATTGGGAGCTGTGCCCACCGCGGGCAGGAAGCTGCTAGAGAAGGAAGAGGGTTGAGAAAGAGATGCCCCTCCCTTGCTGAGCTTCCCCACAGCTGGGCACTGTGGGGCCACTCTTTGGGGGCTGGGTCTTGGGAAGCCCAAGCCGTGGCCTCCGAGTTGAGCCGTGCACCCCTCAGAGACCTGCATGGAGCCCTCCGGAGTGCCTGGACCCCTGGTCCTGGCCCTGCTAGTGGGCAACACCCACGATTGGCATGGGAGGTGCCATGGGGGGCATCCATGAGGTGGGAGAGCAGGAAGGGGACAGGAGGGGCCAGGCCAAGGGTCCCACACAGTATCACAGTATTGGTGTGCAAGCTCTAAAGGAGAGGCCTGGAGAAGGCAGAGGGAATGCAGAGGTCAGGCCCCGAGGCTTGGGAGGGTTGAGAGCAAAGCTTGGTTTCTTTTTTTTTTTAAGATTTTATTTATTTATTTGTCAGAGAGAGCGAGAGAGCTAGCAATGGCAGACAGAGAGGCAGGCAGAGGCAGAGGGAGAAGCAGGCTCCTTGCCGAGCAAGTAGCCCAATGTGGGACTCGATCCCAGAATGCTGGGATCATGACCTGAGCTAAAGGCAGCTGCTTAACCCACTGAGCCACCCAGGCGTCCCAGGGCTTGGTTTCTATTTTCAAAGCTCACTGGAGTCTGGAGACCCTCCCACAGACCCCCAGCTCCCTGCAGCCATGGCTATGAGGAAGCGTGTGTGTCGGGGGGATTAGACCTGCAGGAGGGCTAGGTGTGTGGTGGGGATAGGGGTCCGCTGACCCCCTGCTGAGGGACCCCTGGGGCTGCGGGTGAGGCTGAGGGACCCCTAGGGCTGCGGGTGAAGCCTGGGGTAGCCCTGGGGCCTGGGGTACTGACCACACCCCACCCCCACCCCAGTCTTCTTTGCTGGCCTTTCTGGCCCACAGTGGTGTGAGCCCATGGCTGTCTCCCTAGGGAAAGGGAGGGTGTTCCTGTAGCACTCGGCCCCCCTGCTGTACCCCCTTCCCCCTCAGGGCAGGCTGCCCCAGCCTCGTGGCAGCTTTTCTGCCAGGAGGAGGCCTTGGGTGCTGGCACGCGACAGCCTGGTTCCTGCTCTGCTGACGAGTGGAAGCCTCCGTGCCTGAGTGCTAAAGCAGAGTGTCCGCTCTGTCCACCGCGAGGGGCAGGGCGAGGCACGCACTTGGCCTGTGGGGATCTGGTGAAGCTTTCCAAGGCTCTTGGACAGGAGGTAGGATGTGGAGGAGGCAGGCAGCCTGGGAGAGCTCTGGCTCTGGGCTCATACGGGTCTGGGTGCCTGGCTGGAGCCTTCCATGCCTCAGGAAGGACCTGGCCCTGGGCAGCAGCGGGGTGAGCTCCCACCTGAGACCCTCTTTTCTAGACCTGCTGGCTCTGAGAACCCCCAGCCTGACTGTGGGGCATCAGGGAGTGCCTTGGGGTGATCTGAGCTGGGACTGAAGACCAGGCAGGAGTTTGTCAGGTAGAGATGATAGAGGAAGTAAGGGAAGGCTGAGGTGTGCAGTGTGGTGGAGCACCAGCTGGGTAAGGACCTTGAACTTGACCCTGACTATAGTCACCTTTGAGAACCTGCCCTCTGCTGTGGCTGGGACACGGACTCAGAGCCAGAAGGGGGAATGGGAGGGTGTGCCTGGGGTACAGGATCTCACAGGACAACTGGCCTTGGAAAGGGGACAGTGTGGAGGACAGCAGGATGGCTGGGTGGAGATCCCCCCGATGGAGGCCTAGATCGCACTGGTCAGGGGAGAGTGGGGACGGACCCCTTTTCCCGCCAACCTGGGGCCCTCGCCAGAACTTTTTCCTCCCTGGGCCTCTGAACAATGGGGCAGTGTGAGGGCGCCTGGGAACAGTCCCGTTCCCTTGTGGGCCTGCGCTGAGGGGCGGACAGGAGCCAGCAGCCGTGAGTCATCTTATCCAGCGCCCGGGACCCGGGGTTCCCAAGGCAGAGGAGGAACATGCTGCTCTCAGTTCCTCTGCTGGGGGGTAGGGAGGTAGGGATGGGGCTGGCCTGATCCTCCTTCCCTCTTTTGCCCCTCTCTCTTTCCTCTTCCTGTGCCCTCTCTCCAGCTCCCTCCCTTCTGGGTCTGTCCCTGTCTCCCTGTCTCCCTCTCTCCCTGTCTCTGTTCAGGAGCCCAGGCCTGGGAGTGGCTGCAGCCTGTCTCCGCACCCCCAGCCCCCGGCCCTGTCCAGGACAGCCTGGGCTGGTGGGGGGGGGGCTTGCCTGTCACCACAGTGCCCCCTTCTCTGTGGGCAACCCGAGGAGGTAGCTAGTGAGTGGGCAAGACCCCGCCCAGGTGGGACACCTCCTGAGGCCACTGAGTAAAATGTGACCAAAAGCAGAAGAAAGTGCAGTAAGATAAAGAACTCAGTCAAAACTAATCAATAGTGTCAAAGACAAAAGTGATCTGAAAACAGCTTAAAAACATTAGCATTCAGGATAAAAGGGTAACAGCAAGTGGATTAAAACAGAAGATCTCACTGGGAAAGGCTGCAAAGAGCAGGAGAAGGGAAGGGACTTTCCTGTGGACCCCGGGGCTGGGTTCTGGCCTGGGTTCTGGCCTGGGGCAGGGGGAGCGAGAGGCCAGAACCCCATTGGACAGATGGTGAACTGGGGTTCCTGGTGAAGGAGGGCTCCAGGGACCCACAGTGGTCAGATCCCCAGTCAGAGGATCCAGATTGGGGGCTACACCACCTGCCTCCCTAGGCTCTGGTGTTCTTTGCCCTGACCCAGGAACCCTGCCCCGTTGAAGAGTAAAGGGCTGAGGAGTGCCATGGTTTCCTCCTGTGTGGCAGGAAAGATACTAAAAGATGGGTAGTAGGACAGATGGCAGAGAAGCCGAGGCCGCTGACCGCTGCAGGGTCTCAGCTGTGTCCCTGGTGGCCTAGCCCTAGATGCCTTGGCAAGTGGCTGCCATTGTGGAGGGCTGGTGCAGCTGCCTTGGCCTGGGCCGGGCACACAGCAGGAGTCTGTAGGGTGTGCGCATCATGGCTGACCTCTGGCTCCTGTGAGGAACAGTGGGGCTAGATCTCTCTGGCCACCTCCTCTCCTCCCTTCCAACCCTAGCATAAGCTTCACAGCCTCTGTATCCCCAGTGTTCCCTTGTCATCTTGCCCTGGTGCTGAGATCTGGGCTAAGCTGAGACCCAGTGCTGGGCCTAGTGCCTATGTTAGGGTCCCTGTGAGCGGTCTTCTTTGGTCCTCAGGGCGCCATTAGCATCCAGTCCATTTGGGGAATGAGGAAGTGAGTCTTAAGGTGTGAAGTGACTTGTACCAAGTCCCCAGTGCAGATAAATGAAGCCAGGACTGGAGCCTAGGTCTGAATAGGACCCTGGCCTGGATGGTCTCCCTGGGGGCACATCTGAGATCTCATCCACACCCAGCTGAGCGGGTGGCCCTGATAAACAACTCTGCAATGAGCCTGCTTTTGTTCCTTCTGTGTGAAGGTGCATGCCTCCTCCTACCTCAACCCCAGGCCCTTTGCACAAGTTGCTTCCTGTCCGTGACACCCTCCATGTGATTTCCTTGCTTGGCTCCTTCATGTGGAAGATTGCTTCTGGGACTCGCGGGCTGATGTGTCACTGTGTCTGGGTGGAATGCTTGTCACAGGAACGTGAGTCACAAGTGGCTGCCTCCCTAACATTTGGAAGCCCCGGATGGAGGGTGAGTCCAGCTTGGACCCTGGGGTGAAGGGTGCAGTGTTTACTGGCAGGGGTACCCTGACTGTTTCCCTCTGCCCCAGTACCAGAAGAACTTGGGTGCTGGGGTAATGCTATGTAGAGGAGGGACCAGACCCTGTGACTGCCACCCAGCCCAGCCCAGCCCAGTGATGGACAACAATGGCAATCCTCTGGATCTTCCTGCTGTGTTTTCTTAGCTCTCCAGTGGGGTTCCTTCATGGCTCTGTAGGAGACCCTCTTTCTAATGGAGATACTATTCCCGGAATACCTAACTGCCTTCATTGGAACCTCTGCTGGAGTGTGGACCTGTCTGTCCACACAGCCCTAGCACGGAGTGCCTGGCCTCAGCCCTGCTTGCACTTCTTAGCCCGGCAGCTCTCGGGACAGCCCCGTTCCCCGTGGAGACTCTGAGGCCTCGGGCTCTTCTTTTTACCAGACCTCGTTCTGAGGTGAGCTCCAGACCCCTTCCCCTGTGGGAACTAGCAGTGGTGAGCAGGGCTGAGGGTGGGAGCTTGTGGCTGAGTGTCTCCTGGCTGAGCTCCCCTGGGCCTTGGACGTGAGTTGAAAACAAGCAGACTCGGAGCCCTCAAGGACAGGTCCCACAAGGACCTGCACCCCACATCTGTCCCAGCCCGTGTCCTGCAGCCTGCCCAGAGCCCCGATACCGCCTAGAGCCCCAGCTCTCTTCCAGTTGCTCTCTAGGCTGGTACATTTTCTGCTCGGTGGGACCCACTGTCCTTCCTGAGAGGAGGCTCTGGGGCTCCTAGTCCTCTGTCCCCTTAGGGCTAGTCTGGGCAGGAAGTGCCAGGCTGTGTGGTGTGGGTGCCACGGGCAGCACCAGCTGGGTGGCCACAATGAGTCTGGCTTAGCCTCTACTTCATCACGAGGGAGAGCAGGGCAGTGTTTACCCTTGAGCAGCTGGGGACCGAGTAGGCCTGGAGCTGACGCATCGGTGCTGGGTGGACATTCCAGGCCCTTGTCCTGGCCCCTTGACTTGGTCTTCTGTAACAAGAGGAGACTACAGGAAGGAAAGCATCCCAGCCTTAATGACCCCCTGCCTTGGCTTCAGCAATTGGGGTGTCTGTCCCCACAGGATGTGCGTGTGGGAGAGGTGTCCCCAGGAGACTCCGTTCCTAAGGAGGCCAGCCTGGGGCTGGGAGCAGGAGCCAGGCCCTGTCTGGCTAGGGAGGCAGGCTAGCTTCCAGCACCAGAACCATCTTCTGGAGCCTTCTCCGCCCCGCAGCAGGACTTCTTACTTAGTGTAGAGAGTCAGTGTGGCATGACCTGAGCACCGTGGCCCAGGAAGGCCAGAGGTGGAGCACGCTAGCTTTGGGGAAGTCTTACTCTCTGTTGGTTCCTCATCTGGCCAGAAGTTAGCTTGTGTCTGACCTCAGAGGAGATGATCTCTCTGTTTCCGTGTCTCCTGACAAAGGTGCTCTGCAGGTCTCCTGGCTGACCACATCCCCTTGACCCCTGGGAGGGCAGCGGTGGCACTGGGCAGCCTTACCTGCCTCAGCATGGCCCAGCGGGTTCTCAGGGTGTGAGGGGGTATGGTCTGACCTCATGTCTGCCTTGTCAGGGATGGGCACCAGGTTGGGAGAAGTCCCTCTGGGAGGGGTCCAGGCCCTGTTTGGTGGGCGCCAAAACCCCCATACTGGGCATCTGTCATGTAGCCAGAGGACCCCCGGCGTGCTTGAGACAAGACGAAGGGTTTAATTCAGCAGATGAGCGCTTGAACTAGGTGCCATGAAGACTCAGGGGCCCGTAGCCAGTCAGGGTGGGTTTTCAGGCGTTCATACAGAGAGACCACCTCCCCCCCGCCCCCCTACCCGCCCCACCTGCTTTGTGCCAGACACCTCACAGGAGATGAACACAGGGAGGGGCTGTCCTTGCCAGCTGCTGGAGAGAGAGATGAAGGGAGGGGCAGTCTCTCCTGGGCGCTGGGCAGGGGTCCCAGTGTAGCTGGAGGCCTGAGAGAGAGAGAGAGAAAGAGTGTGTGTGTGTGTGTGTGTGTGTGTGCTCCCACCACTACAGGAGTGCAGCTGGGAATGGGGCCGGAGGTGGGCAAGGAGTCTGGAGTGCTCAAGGATCCAGACCCGTTGGGGTGGGGTGGGGAGGTGTCACCCAGCTCTGAGGAGGATGGCTGGACAGAATGCTCCCCTTTCCAGCATGACCATGCTGACGGAGTTGCCAGCAAAAGGCCAGTGACCAGAGGCCCCTGGAGTGTCCCTCCTCACCAGCCATGCCAGATGGTCCTTGGGACAACACTGCACCAGAGCCATGAGCCCCACTCCTCAGAGGAGGAAGCGGAGGCTCAAAGTGGGCCACAAGTTTCAGAGTCCCTAGGGACACCTGTATGGTCTCTGCGATGCTCTCCGGCCTCCCCGGGGTTGCCGGGCAGCCCAGGATCCCCTGGTGTGGGCAGGACTGAGGGCCTGTCTCGGGGGTAGCACTTCTGGGACAAGGCTGATGAGAGGCAGGCAGCCTCTGCGGGCAGCAGGCTGGGAACTTGGCGGGAGCAGGGGGGGTAGCGGGGAGATGGGGCCCACACATCAGTGCTCTGGAGAATTTTTTCTCAAGTGATTAAAAGGTGCAAACTTGTCTATGTTTTGATGAACTGAAGTGTGAATCCTGACCCGCCTCTGCAGGCTCTCAGTCTGAGGCAGGAGTGTGGCTTTGGCCAGGGACAACGCCAATTAGCACTTCCCCCAGACCCAGCCTGCCCCTCACTGTGCCCACCATGCCTGCTGCCCAGCTTGGGAATGTTGGCAGGAGGCAGAGGGTCTTCTGTGGGGACACAGCTTGGGCGCCAAGTGTCCCAGAGCAGAAATCCCAGCCCTGCCCCTAGCTTGGCCCAGAAACCCAGCGCCCATGTGGGCAGCTGGGCACGGGGCCTCTTTCTGTCCTTCCCTTCATTTCCTTTGCCCTTGGACACACGAGTGGCTGGGCTGCTTCCTGCCTCTACCTTGGGTAGCCCTGAGAAACTCCTGCGACCTTCTAGACCTGAGCACACCACTGTCTTTCTGGGGACACTGGCAGGCTCCGATTGGTGACTTGCTCTGCATTCCACAGTCGTCGGTCTTGAACACCGGCTGCTTGCCAGCCAGTGGTCATCTCCCCAAGAAGAGGTCCTGGGCATAGGTGGGCCTCGGCTGTAGCCTACCCTGGACATTGGTTCTTGTCGAGGGTCCAGTTAGCTCTGGGTCACAGTTCTTCACTGTAGCTCTGAGGGACTGTCTAGGCATGTGCTAGTTAGACCATGTCAGGGCGATGGCCCTGTGAGTAGACGTGACTTTGAACCTATTGGTCCATCCATCTGTTTTTTGGGCCTGCTGTGGGCCAGGCACCAACCTGGCTCTTGGGATGTGGTGGGAGCCAGGCTGATGGGGAGGGCTGGGGACATCCGTGGGAGGGCATAAGGCTATGCCACTGACGTGGAGGTTTCAAAGGGTGTGCTGTTCTAGGTGGTTCTGTTTTCAAAGGATGAGGGAGCATTAGTCTGCGAGTGGAAGAGATTGCACATACTGGGAATGGGGCATGAAGGTACAAAGGCCAGGGGCAGGAAGCAGGGCTGGACCCCAAGTACTTGGACTTGTGCCAAGGAAGGGCTGGGCCAGGGTGTGGGCCAGAGGCTGAGGCAGGAGTGGACTTAGCAAATCTCATGGGTGGGAGCTGGAGGTGGCATCCAATCCTGTGCTTGGGAAGGGTGGGGGTGTTGGGGGGAGTCCGGCCTGGAGGAGGGCAACCAGCTGGATGCCCAAGACGAGGTGGGGGGCAGGGGTGGGGGGGCACTCTTCCCAGACTGGGTCTCTCCCTGCAGGACACACCTAGGACTTGAGATGAAGTTGGTCCTGAGAAAGGACTTTTGGGTGGGGGGCTGATGTGTAATAGTTTCCTAGGGCTGCCCTAACAAAGTCCCATACCTGGGAGCTTTAAACGACAGACATTTACTCTCCCAGAGTCCTGGAGCCCCAAAGTCTCAGATCCAGGTGTCACCAGGACCAGGCTCTGGAAGAGGGCCCTTCCTTCCTTGCCGTTTCCATCTCCTGGTAGCTGCAGACGTCTGCATCTGCATCTGCGGCATCTCTGGCTTATGCCCCCCTCGCCTCAGTCTGCCCGTTGGGCTTCATATGATCTTCTCTGTCTGCTCTTCTCAGAAGGACACGTGCCGTTGGATTGAGGGCACTTCTGGCTAATCCTGGATGAGATCCTTAATGACATACACAAAGGTCCCTTTTCCAAATAAGGCCACATTCATAGTTTCTGGAGGCTAAGACTTTGACACCGCTCTTTGGTGACCCCCATTTAGCCTATTACACCAGGTGACCCCAGCAGGGCCCTGCCCTCCACACCGCCCACTCCCTCCACCTGGTACATCATCGTGGCTTCCTTCTCTGGAAGGCAGCTTTCAGCCCCAGGTATGGAGAGAAGGGACAGGCCAGAAAGAGGAGTGGGTGTGTGGTTGGGGGTCCTAGGCCTGGCTCTGGGCAGACCCAGGCCCTGCAGGGGGAGCTGATACGAAGCATCTTATTTGATATCTTGAGGTTTTTCCCAGTATGGTCACCAGCCACCGTTCCTTGAGCCCAGCAGGCCCTCCTTGACACCTTCAGTGCCTGAACTGTCCCTGCAGGTGGCAGGCGGGCCCCGGGGCGGGCACGGGGGCCCAGGGTGCCTACAGGAGAGCCGGGGCTAGGGTTCCTGGGGACGTGGTCCCATTCCTCGCACCTCCACTGTCTGCGGTCAGCCTGGCCGGTGCCATCCTCCCAAACAGCCATGTCCTCGTGAGCAGCGCGGGTCTGGCCCCGTCCTCCTGAACAGTCATGTCCTCGTGAGCAGTGGCTGTGAGCACAGCGCTGAGGCCGACTCCATGCCCAGCTGCAGAGGTGCTGTGGTGTTGGACGTTGGTCTTGCCCCTGAGCAGACTGAGGACCCCAGGAAGCCAGACTGAAAGCTCTCCCTCTCTCTTCCTTTTTCAGGCTGACCCTTGGCCCCTGCCTGGCCCTGCTGGCTGGCTCTCACCCACCGTGGTAAGTCCTAAGTCTGGGGAAGTGGAGGGGTCTCCAAGACAGCACTTTGAGGGGCTTGCCCTTGGGAGGGGAGGAGCTGCGATTTAGGGAGGGCGGGGTAGAAGACAGAGCCATCTGATGTGGGGACCCCAGCCCTGCCCCAGCCCCACTCGTGTTGCTGCTTGGATGCTGGTGTGGGATCAGTTCCATGGCTGTTTCTACACCCTGTAAAAGGTCATGGTGCTGCCATTAGTGGAGAGCGCTCTGTTTTCAGGAATAGAGATGATAGCGTGATTTGCTGCAAGGTCAAGTGCTGCCTCAGGAGGTAGGAGGGCAGGTGGGGAAACTGAGGCCCAGGGAAGAGGTGGAGTAGCCCAGAACTCTGACCTCAGGCTCCCATAGGGACACTAAGGCTGGAGAAGAGGCCAACATGGATCTGACCCCCATGGGGACGCCAGTTGCTGCCTTGACCTTAGGCCTTCTCATCCATCTCTCTTCCTGTCCAGTGAGGGCCAGTACATCCCAGGGAGAGCTGGTTGGCTCCTGGTTCTTGTCCTGGCCAGTTCTCACCCCCACGCCTGTCACCCAGCCTCCCTGGGCCTCAGCCACCTTGTTGCCCACCCTGGATGTTGCTCTGAGCCCTTGTCCTGTTTTTGACTTCCTCCCCCCAGTCAGTCCCTCCCAGCAAACTTCACCTCCTCTGTCAGACCTGCCTGCCCCTGAGGTCATCCCCTAATCTACCTGCTGGGCCTGCCACCACCCCTCCAACCCATAGCCCTTAGAGGCCCCCACTCCAGCCCAGAACTGCCATCCTGCCTTGTCTTGGCTGGATCATGACCCAGGGGCTTCTCACCTGCTACTTTATCTCAGCCCTCAGCACCCATTGCACAGACGGAGAAATAGGCTCAGAGGGGCTAAGTAGGTTGAGGCCAAACGGCCAGCACAGGATAGAGGTAGCTGAGTGTCCAATGTGTCTTGCTCTGAGGTCCTCTCTCCTCCCTGGGCAGACTGCAAAGGGGAACAAGGGGAAGAGGCCCACCTCTAAGCCTCTGTCTGTCATGGCCACCAGTGGGCACTGAGGCTGACTCAGGCTTGGGGAGGCTAGGGTGGCCATGCCCCAGCCACAAAGTCTAAGTTCCCTACCCTCCAAGAGATAGCAGGCAGTCTGTGACCCCAAACTGGACCCTGGGGTCATGACAGGCTTGGCAGGGATCTGGATCTGTGGACAGAGTGGGAGTGGAGGCCCCCCAGCCTGGGAGCTGCCCTCCACCAGAGCCCCGGTGACAACTATGCAGGGGATGGCCAGGTGCCAACATGGTCGATCGTGCAGGGCATACCCCAGGATACTAACTAGATGAGACAGTTAGCGACTCCCTGGGGACCCCATGGTCTGGCCTCTCTAACCCTCAGATCCTGCTGTGGGTTTCGTCGCAGAGTGCCCCTTCCTTTGGCCTCCTGTCCTTTGTGGGATCCCAGCTTGGGAGAGGAGAGGCAGGGGATGTGGGGGCTCAGCACCAAACAGCCCGGCCTTGCCCCCGCCGCTCCCTTTCTTGGCTGTGGGTCTGGGCAGGGGAGGAAGGCCGCCTTGGTGAGGCAGCATTGGCCTGGGACAGGCCCAAGTGGGACCTGGGGTAGGTCCTGACACTGGCGGAGCCACAGAGAGGGATGTGAGCCACTAGAGGCATGTGAGTTCAGCTCTGCACAGAGGCTGTGCCAGGCAGGAGAGTGGAATTGGCCTGTGGAAGAGTAAGGAGGGAGGGTGAAGGGAGATGCCTGCGCCTACGCTGGGAACCTAGTTCCTCAGTCCGATGTTGGTGTCAAAGGGCAGAGAGGTGGGGGTAGTGAGCTCCCTGCATGGGATGTGAGCACCGGCTTCTTGGTGGGGGGCAGGGTTTCTGGGGCCAAGGAGACAGAGTCTGGCTGTGAAGGGGCTTTGCGGTTTTGCTGGAGAGAAGCCAAGGTGGCCATGGGAGTGTGTATGCTGGAGGACCAGCAGGGAGCTTCCTCCCAGGGCACCCTGGGACCTGGGGCACTGGGTCTCTGACCCCATATGGGATGGGAGAAGGGTCGGCTAAACCCCATCAGGCCAAGGTGCAGCCCTGAGTCTCAGCTGGGCCTCTGGACCTTAGAGGGTAGAAGGCAGGAAGTGCTGGCTAGCCGGGGCTGTCGGGAGGACCCGGCAACAGGAAGTGTTGCATGGGGAGGAACCCCGGGCAGCCGCAGGCCCCAGAGGTAGCGGGCGGCTGTCAGCAGGAGGGAGCTGTGGACCCCGGCAGTGCTCAGGGACATGTCGGGGCATCAGGCCTCCCCTGCCTGGAGGAGGCAGGCTGCCAATCTGCCCTGTGACCCCTGAGTCCCATGGCCTCCTGGGGCCTCAGGACACCTGCCCCTAGCCTATCCACGGACAGGAGCAGAGCCATGTGCCGGCTCACTGCCTTCAGGTTAGTGGGGCAGCCCATGGACTGGGGGCTTGGAAGGTGGCCCTGGCCCTGTGTTTCCAGAACGGCATGGGAGGCTGAGCTCTGGACTCCAGAGCTGACAGGCTCTGAGGAGAGCCCTGATTGCTGGGTGGGGCACAGTGGGAGCCCCACTGCACCCTACCATGGGCTGCTCAGCCTGCAACTGGCAGGGAGCTGGGGGCCCAGGTTGGGGTACGCCTTCCCATTGTATATGCTGGCGGACTGGCCTAGCCTTTGGGTCCTGTGTGCGTACACATTGAGCGAGTGTGTGTGCCCGGTGGGGGGGGGGGTGTGAGTGTGTATTTGTGCGCATATGCTTGGGGGTCTGGCAGGGAGATGAAGGGCTGGGGGGGCTCTCCTCATGAGCCCCGGTTCATGCCCCTTCCCTCCGTCATGGCTGGTCACCGGCTTCCGGTCTCTGTAGGAGGTTTTGGTTTTGATTCTCTTATGGAGAAAGATTCTGGGAAGATGAAGGCAGGGAACTGAGAGGGGAGAATGGATGGGCTATGTGTGTGGTGCTGTGAGCCCACCAGCCCCTAGGGCCTGCCGGATGCCAGGCTGGGGGAGTGCCTGTCCCTGGCAAGCCCACCCCCACCTCCCAGTGTTTACTGACTGTGTAGCTTTGGGTGAGTTACTCAGTCTTGCAGGCCCTCGATGTCTTCATCAGTGGTGTGGGGGTGATGCTGACGCACACAGCAGGGGGTGTTGGGATGATGACATGGGCTGATCCGTGAGAAGCACCTAGACTGGCCTACAGTGAGTGCCCGGTGCACTTCTACCAGCCCTGCTGTTCTAGTCTATAAAGTAGGACTAAAGCACCGGGCCTGTGGGACTTAAGGACCTATCAGGTGGGACTTGGCCCCGGCCCATGCAGGGCTGGGTGGCGGCAGTGATGTTTCTGACCTGTGCTGGGGCTGCCAGCCCAGGGCCGGGGGGCACCCAACAAGGGTCTCATTAGCCTCTGGAGGCCAGGTGTGTGCGTCTGCTTACGAGGGAGTGAATGAGTGTGTACCAGTGGTAGTCCAGAGATATGTATTTGAGTACATAGTGTGCTTGAGTGTGTGTGTATGAGTGTATGTCTAAGAACAAGTGTGCGTGAGCACGTGTCCAAGTGTGTGTATATGTGCCTCTGTGTGTGTACATGTGTGTATATGTCTCTGTGTGTGTATAGGTCTGCGTGAGTGTGTATGTGTGTGCATATGTGTCTGCTTGTATGTGTGTCTGTGTATTTGTGTGTGTACAGGTCTGTGTTTGAGTGTGTACATGTGCGTGCATGTGTTTCTGAGTGGGTACATATGCACGTATTGGTCTGCGTGTGAGTGTGTGGGTATGCGTGTGGCTGCGTGCATTCGGGGACTCCCAGCCCCACTGTGCCCTGCAGTTCGGGGCCGGTCCGATCACCACTGACAGGAACCCTGACTGTGGTCACACAAAGCGCCAGCTCCCTCACCACAGCCAGGGCTGTGTCTGTAGGTGTGAAGGAGGAGAGCCATGGGAGCTTGGGCTCCAGGTCCCCTGCTCAGCTCTCGTGCACAGGCTCACATCCGTGCACACTCATGCACACGCTAGTGCGCACACTATACCCTGCATGTGGGCCATGTGGATCCCATGCACAGCCCGTCTGAGCACACTGCCTGCAACTCTGACAGGGTGTGGAGCCTCAGGGTGCATGCGAGCCGGGTGGGGGGTGACCACATGCTTTGGGGTTTACAGCCACATGGGGGGGGTTGTGATCCACCAAGCGACAATTGGTGGAACTCGACGAGGGCTGTCTCTGTGGGCCAGTGCAGTGTCACCCACCTGCTCGCCCCCCCTCCCTGCGCCTCGGGCCTCCGGGCACCTGGACTAACCTCAGCTTGAAGAGAAGGTCCCAGGTGAGCGAGGAGCAGAGACCAGAGAGTGCCCGAGGGTCTGCCATCCCTAGTACACATCCTGCTCACAAAGACCGCGTGCTGCCTCACGGAGCCCAGCAGCTACCACCGTGTCGGCCAGCCACCTTACCGCTGACATTCGTGTCATCGGAGCTGCAGGGAACAGAGCGCCACTCCCAGCCGCCAGCTCACTGGGCGGCCTCGGTCTCCTCCTCCATAGAGACAGATGTCCTGAGGGGTGTTGGGCCGCTGTGAGGACAGGGCTCTCTGTGTCCACTATAAAGGAGAGGAAGCAGAGGCTCCCTGGACAGGCCTGGTGGGATTTGAACACAGGCCTGGAGCACTCAAATGACAGGTCCCACCTTGGGGGGCTCAGCAGACACTCCCCCTCCCCCGGAAGCACACTAAGGGGCTTCCACTGCTGTGTCTGTTCCTGCAGAAGAAGGGACTGACGCTTCCTGCTGATGAGCACAGGGGATGAGTGAGTGGACTTTGACCATCAGGGTGCTGGGTGACACCATGAGCCTAGAGGGAGATGGCCAGGGAGACCAGGCTGGCCAGGAGTGTGGGTGTTTCTTGGGGACTCCCCTCAATTTCCCCAGGCACCAGTGGAGCTGGAGTCTTTGAGCTGGACTGAAAGTCCCTAAAAGCTGTGTGGTCACTTTGGCCAACATGGCCCGTCATCACCCCTACCCTCAGCCACCATTTCCTTCCCATTTCTGTTCCAGCCCGGCCTGGCACTCAGCTCTTGG
Source organism: Mustela lutreola (assembly GCF_030435805.1). Lineage (NCBI taxonomy): Eukaryota > Metazoa > Chordata > Mammalia > Carnivora > Mustelidae > Mustela > Mustela lutreola. The sequence continues at coordinate 67,097,075 of NC_081290.1, read as the reverse complement.
TCAGGTGCCAGACCAGCTCATGCACTGGTGCAGGGCAGAGCTGGGTGGGGCGGGAGGCTTTAGGGACATCGGGATGGGTTTTCCCTCAGGTGGTCTGTCCTCTGGAGAGGAGCTGAGCATATTGGCATCTGTCCCTGAAATGAGGACATTCTGAGCACAGCCTAATTCTGTCACCACCCACCCTCCCCATCCAAGGTCCGGCTGGCCACCCAAGAGCCCTCATCCTGCCCACAGAGAGACTGCGGTCAGGCAAGAGTGAGGCTCTCACGGGCCTATACTTGCCTGGCCCCTGAGCCAAGCGAGTGGGGCTCTAAATTCCCATAGCTCCTCCCCTCCAATTTCTCCCAGGTGCAGTGTGAGGAGGAGTGGGTTCCATCCATTCACACTGCAGCTTCCCCCGCCCCAACAGACACACCAGGTCTCCTTACAGATTGGGGAGGATACAGTATGGGGGGAGAGGGCTATATTTTGGCTTTCTGTGCCTTCCCGGCAAGTGCAGTCCCTACCAACCACTAGAGTCAACATTCTGTGCCTCCTTTGGGGTTCCCTGGGTGCCCCTCTGTGCTGGGCCTGAGCTGGTGAGGATGGGGGACAGTGACAAGCTAGTGTGGTCAGTGTTACCTGGGGGGAAGGCTGTGTTAGCCCCATGGAGGGACATAGGAACCCCTAGAGGTCAGGGAAAACCACCTGAAAGAGGGGACACTTGAGCTAACTCTCATTTTATTTTTGGATTATTCGCTGCTAGTATTGTAGAAGTATGAGTGGTTTTTGTGTATTGATCTTCCTGCTAGCCTGTTTATTAGTTCTAATCACTTTTTGGTGGGTTCCCTGGTATTTTTTCTATATGTAATCATCTAAGTTGTGAGTAGTGTTACTTCTTCATTTCCAACCTGGAGACATTCTATTTCTTTTTCTTGCTCAATTACCTTGGCCAGCAGCTCTGGTACAAGTTGGATAGAAGCAGCAACAGCAGAGTTTTCCTTGTCCGTGCTCTTAGGGGAAAGATTTCAGTTTTTAACCATCAAAGATGATGTTGACTATGAGCTTTTCATAAACACTCTTTTACCATGTTGGGGAAGTTTTCTCCTATTCCTAGTTTGTTGAGTATTGTTCCTAGCAGGAAAGATTGTCACATTTTGTCGAATGCTTTTTCTTTGTCTGTTGAAATAATCGTATGGTTTATCTTTTTTTTTCCTTTTTGGTATGATGTATTACAATCATTGAATTTTAAGTGTTAACCTTGTGTTCCTGGGATAGAGCACACTTAGCGTGGTGTAGAATCCTTTTTACAAGGTGCTGAATTCAATTTGCTAGTATTTTGGTGAGCATTTTTTTAGAGGGGGGAAGGAAAGAAGGAGAAGGGGCAGAGAGAGAGAGAGAACGCTAAGCAGGCTCCATGTCCAGCGCAGAGCCTGACATGTGGCTCAATCTCACAACCATGAGATCATGATCTGAGCTGAAATCAAGAGCCTGACACTTAACTGACTGAGCTTCCAGGAGGCCCTCGGAGAGGATTTTGGTGTCTACAATCATAAGTTATTGGTCTGTCGTTTTCTTGTGTTGTCTTTGGTTTTGGTATCAAGGTAATGCTGGCTTTATAGAGTGAGTTCCTTCCTCTTCTGTTTTTGGAGGAGTTAACTATGGGTTGGTGTTCATTTGGACCAATTTTTGGAGGCTAAGTTAGTTTAGTTGCCCCCTAAAGGCTCTGGAAGGCACTGCAGGCAGTGGAAACTGGGAGCTGTAGCCTGGAGGTGGTGCTTGGTGGTTCTGGGTCTTGGATTCAGGAGCCACTGGGTTTGGATGGCACCGGTCTATGGGAGGTGGAGGGCAGGAGAAGAGCCTGCTGGGAAAGCTCCATGGGGGCTGGATCTGGAAAGGCTAAGTGCACATGGTGAAGCCCTGGAGATTTGGAACAGAGGTGATGGGAATGGCATGTGTGGGTGGGGGAGAACATGCTGAATGGAGGTGATGGGGGAGAGAATGGAAGCCTGGGAGGAAACTGAGACAAGGGATGGTGGGGAGGAGGACAAGCAGGGGGGCTGGGAGGAGCAGGAGGAGGCAGTGGCCCTGAGTATCCTGCCAGGGGAGGGACTGGCAAGGGCACTGAGAGCAGAGGCACACAGGTGGGACAGAGCCTCTCCCTGCAGTGGCAGGCGGCACCCAGAGCCAGCCTGAAGTGGAGGGGGGGAAACCAGGAACCAGTGCTGCGCACAGCTGCACAACTGCACAGCTGAGTGGGAGCACAGAGCCCCTGCTCCAGCTGTCCCAGCTGACCCGCAGCCAGTATGCAGGAGGGAGATAGAAGAGGCAGAATGCTTGGGGGGCCGGCAAGGCCATCACCTACCTTTGGCCAGCCTGGGGGTCTCCTCGGAGAGGAGCCCACATCTACAGAACAGGTGGGAACTGCCAAGGACTGGACGTCTGTCTGGCTCCTGCAGGGAACCCCGGGGGGTGGAAACCGGTGGCCGCAGATGGGTGAAACAACCTGCCTGAGAGGGGACGGGAGGACCCACAGACCCAGCCGGAGCCCCAGTGGCTGCCAGCTGAACCAGCTTCACCCCCGGCCACAAACCGCAGAAGCCGGCCGCGCTCGCCCTCGTTTGCGGAGGCGCAGACGGAGGCCCTGGGAAGACGAGACCCTCTCCCGAACGGGCTGGCCAACCCGGGAGCCTGGCGGGCTCGGGGCCGCACTCAGACGTCCGCGTTGCGTCCCAGAGCCGCTGGGGAAACTGAGGCCCCGCACGAGGGGAGGGAGCGGTCCGCGGTGGGGCGCAGAGCGCCGGGTCTCCACCTGCCGCGCCCGCCCCGCCCGCGAGGGGAGGAGCCGGCGGCCGGGGGGCGGGGGGCGCGGGGGCTTCGGCGGCGGGGCGCGCGGCATGGCGGGCGCGGGGCGCGGCCGGCCGGGCTGGGGCGGGCGGGAGGCGGGCGCGGGGGGGGCCGGTCCGGGGCAGTGTCGGTGCGCGCAGGGGCGGCGGGCCGCCGCGTGGACGCCGTGAGTACCGAGCCCGGAGCGCTAGCCCCGCTTCCTGGGGGAACAAAGGCGGGCGTGGGCCGGGCGGGGCGCGGGGGTTCTGTCCCGGGCAGCAGGCTCCGGGGGGCCGGGACCGAGCCTTTGTTCCGAGCCTCGGCTGTGGGCGGGGGCTGGGCCGGGGCTGGTTGGTGCGCGCGGAGCCGGAGGGGGCAGCCCAAGCCCTGGAGGAGGTGAGCCTTTGGCGGAGGATGCTGGCTCGTCCGCAGCCCAGTGGCTTTGTGTGTGTGTGTGTGTGTTTTGGGGAACGGGGTCTGTAGTGGCAGGAGCCCCAGGGGACAGGGCCTCTGTGTCTGACCCTGGCTGCAACGCTGGTGGCTCAGTGGGACACGGACCACACTCCCGGTTGACACTCCGAGTCCACTGGGCCCCAGGAAGGACCAGGCACCAGGGTTAGTGGGGGCAGGCACAAGAGAAATAGTGCCTCCGGGCAGGGTTGGGGGGTAGTCTTGAATATGAGTAGGCATTCAGATGCCTCACAGAAGAGGGGACTGTGACATGATCCCAGGGTCCTGTGATCGAGCCCCACATCAAGCTCCTTGTCCAGCGGGGAGCCTGCTTCTCTCTCTGCCTGGCACTCTACCTGCTCTGACAAATAAATAAAATCTTAAAAAGAAGAAGAAGAAGAAGAGGGGACAGTGAACCTGGGTCTTGAAGGATGAATAGGAGTTCTTCATGTGAGAAGGGGGAGTGGTCAGGCATGCCAGGCAGAAGCCAGGTTGGGAAAGAGCCTGGCATGTTTCAGGGAGAATGGCTAGGATGATGAGCAGGAGGCTGGATGGGGAGCAGGGGAAACAGGGAACAGGGTGGATACCAGTCAACCCACCAGAAGGTCATCATGGCCACTGCCAACAGGCATGTGCTATATGTCAGGCTGTGTCCACTCTGTGTCCCCATTTTATAGCTCCAACAACTACGGCCTAGGGATCCCCCAGAGACTGAGCCAGGGTGGGAACTAGAGACTCAGGGCTACCTGCTTTCCTGCTTCCTGGTCTTAGGGCCTTAAAAAAGGGATGGACAGAAGCTGGCTAAAGGCAGGCAGGAGGGGCGCCTGGGTGGCTCAATGGGTTAAAGCCTCTGCCTTTGGCTCAGGTCATGATCCCAGGGTCCTGGGATCGAGCCCCGCAACAGGCTCTCTGGTCAGCAGAGAGCCTGCGTCCCCTCTTATTTTTGCCTGTCTCTTTGCCTGCTTGTGATCTCTGTCAAAAATAAATAAATAAATAAATAAATAAATAAATCTTTTAAAAAAAAAAAAAAAAGGCAGGCAAGAGTGGAGAGTAGGGCATTTGGGGCCATGTCCCTCATCCCTTCTCTGCTAAGGAACAGAGATGATGGAGAGGATGCCCGAGGCCTGCCCTGGCCCTTGTACCTTTTTAAAGCCATTATAGTCACCTTCTCCCTGGCAGGCTCCATCATAGGCTGACCTGGCACACAGACTTGGGGTGGTTATGGCATTAGGCCTGACTTACCTGGGCCGATGGTTTCTTTTTTTTTTTTTTTTTTTGAATTTGCTTATTTATTTGACAGAGAAAGAGATCACAAGTAGGCAGAGAGGCAGGCAGAGAGCCTGACCAGGAGCGAGAGCCCAACGAGGAGCAGAGAGCCCGACGCAGGGCTCGATCCCAGGACCCTGAGATTATGACTTGAGCTGAAGGCAGAGGCTTAACCCACTGAGCCACCCAGGTGCCCTAGGCCAGTGGTTTCTTGAATTTATTCACTGCTATCCCCTAGCCTCCCTGTGGGGCTGTTAGTTCGGCCGGTGTGTGCTGAGTGAACCAACAATAGTGAAGGAATACGCCCCGTTCTCAGTGTCTCTGGGGCTCAGGTGTGTGGCCAGATAGACCAGGTGCTGACCAAGTGGACCAGGTGGCCCTTTCTTTCCCTGGGGTCCCACCTGGAAATTGGTTCCCTACCCCTTGCTGCCTCGACCCTTTAGGCTGTCTCTAAGGATCTCGGTGGTGTATCCCCCAGCCAAGCCATCTAATATCCCCCAGTCCTGGCTGAGACATGTCTCCTCCTTTTTTTGCAGCTTCATGGCGGCTGAGGAGATGCATTGGCCCGTCCCCATGAAGGCCATTGGTGCCCAGAACTTGCTAACCATGCCTGGGGGCGTGGCTAAAGCCGGCTACCTGCACAAGAAGGGTGGGACCCAGCTGCAGTTGCTCAAATGTGAGTCCTCTGGGTGGCAGGGAGCAGGATGGGAGGGTGTGGGAATGGGCCTGAGCCCCAGCCCTGTGGCCCCACTGCCCTGTTGGACCTCTGTGGGCAAGCAACTTGTCTCTCTGAGCCTGTGCCCAGACATGGTAGGCCCTCCATTGTTTTCCTTCCCTGCATGGCCAGTACCCCCCCGGGGACCTGAGTCAGCCTCCTCGTTCCCCAGGACTGTGGGATGACTTGGGGTGCTACTGCAAAATGGAGATAGGATGGGCATTTGGTACACAGTGCTTCATCTGCACCAGGGGCTGGGGGCCTCTGGTGGCCTGGTGGGTGTGGCCTTGTACCATCCCGTGGGTGTTCAGTGAGTTGGTTGGTGACTTGGTCCAGCTGAATGAGGCCAAGGCTCTGGTCCCTAGGACAGCAGGTTGGCAGAGAGTGGGGGCCCCCAGGTCTGGGAGATGCCCAGTTGTCAGGACATTGAAGGTCAAAGAGCATCAGGGCTTTGCCTGTCACTCTGACCATGCATGAGCTCCCCATGCTATGACTTTTGGCCCTAGCTTTGTGCTTTGGTGGGCTAGCCTAGGTGGTCAGAGTCTCCCCCTGCCATTAGTGTGGCCAGGCCTGCCTTGGAGGGTGGTGCTCTGGGGCCTGTCATCCTGCCTGTGGTTTGCTTACACTGGGCCTCACAGTGGGCTCCCTGCAAGGAGGCAGCAGGCTAGCCCAGCTCCTTCCCCTTCCCTTTAGTGGGATTCAAAGGCAGGAGGACTGCCCTGAGCCACCCAGAGCCTCTGGGATAGCTGCCCTGTGGGATCTGCCCAGCAGCCCCCCAAGGCTCACCTCTGCCCTCGTCATGCCACCCTCAGGGCCGCTGCGTTTTGTCATCATTCACAAGCGTTGCATCTACTACTTCAAGAGCAGCACGTCTGCCTCCCCACAGGGCGCCTTCTCTCTGAGCGGCTATAATCGGTAAGTGCCCCGTAAGTTCCCGGTAAGTGCCTGCTTCCTGCCATGCCCACCGTGCCCTGGCCAGGCCTGTCCCTCGGTCCTGCCCACCCCTATGGAGGGTCCAGGCTGTCTTGAGATGGCTCCCACCTCACCCTTTGGATCCTGTCCAGCCTCTCCCACTTGCTCTCAGCCTCCCCGGGGCCAGGCCCGGGGCGAGGCTTCCTGCGCTCTTCTCAGCAGAGGCTCCTGGGTCCCCATTCAGCTTCCACTCCCCTTCCCTGCTCACCCAGCGCTTCTCCTACCCTAGCCTCCTTCCAAGGCGCCAGGAACATACTTCACCCTGAGCCCTGCCTCAGGCCTCCCTGGCTTCGGGGCCTCGCAGGCTAGACTCAGCTCCTTGCTTTACATGAATGGGTGGGGGGCTGGGTCCATCCCACAAGTGCCTCTGTGCGAATGGGCAGGTGGGTGCAGAGGAGCCTTCTAGATAGGATGGGGAATGTTGGCAAGGAAGACCTTATTAGCCCCACTTGGGCCCACCCCACAGCATCAAGGGCCTGCAGAGCGAGTGAAGTGTGACTCCTGGGCTCTAGGTCTTAATGTCACAGCATGGGCCCAGTTCCCTGGGGCATGAGGTGGGTGCCTCCCAGCTCCCTAGGAGGGCCCAGCCCCTCCTGTCTCTGTGCACCTAAAGGTCCCATGTCAGTCGCAGGACAGAGTGACTCAAGGTTGTGGCCACAGACTCAGTGGGGAGGACTTGCCCAGGCATCAAGCCCCATGCCAGGCCTCCAGGCCAGCTGGGGCACCACTAAGGAGGGGACGAACCTAGAGCTTGTGGCTGCCAGTGGGCATCCATGGCTCAGAGCTCTGGGGTCCCCCCCCCCTACTGCCCTTGCCCTCAGCCTGGTGGAGGGGCACACCTGCCCCAGGTGACTAGCCCGGTGGGGCTCCCCCATGGTAGACCTTGTGATCTCAATATATCCTGGTGGGGGGAGTAGCCATAGTAAGTCACGTCCCCCCTGTGTTCTCCAGGATGCCCCTGTGGGGGCAGCAGGAGTGGGGACAGGGGCTGACATGCTTGGGCCCCCAACAGGAAAGCCCGCCGGGGCAGGCAGGTGGCCTCCAAGTAGAGGGACATTGGTGGGTGGCGAAGGCGACGTGTCCTCGTTCTGCAGCCATGTGGGCTGCTGCTTCCAGGACAAGCTCCCAGACCCAGAGCCCTGTCTGCTTGGTGCCCAGTCCTCGCCTATGCACTTCCCTTTACCTGAGGCTTTTAGAACTTTGACCTGGGGGGCGCCTGGGTGGCTCAGTGGGTTAAGCCGCTGCCTTCGGCTCAGGTCATGATCTCAGGGTCCTGGGATCGAGTCCCACATCGGGCTCTCTGCTCAGCAGGGAGCCTGCTTCCCTCTCTCTCTCTTTCTCTGGCTGCCTCTCTGTCTACTTGTGATTTCTCTCTGTCAATAAATAAAATCTTTAAAAAAAAAAAAAAAAAAAAAAGAACTTTGACCTGGAGGATCCGCAAGACAGGCCGTCCAGACACAGCTGTGTCCTTGAGGGCATGATGGGTGAGGGGTGCCAGGACCATCAGACTGACCGGGGGGTGACCACCGGCCCTGTGCCCTCAGGGTGATGCGGGCAGCTGAAGAGACAACGTCCAACAACGTCTTCCCCTTCAAGATTGTCCACATCAGCAAGAAGCACCGCACCTGGTTCTTCTCGGCCTCCTCTGAGGACGAGCGCAAGGTGAGCCTATATTTGGGGTCGGGGGGCTGACAGGGCTACCGTCCAGGCACTGAGGGCATGTGGTGGGGATGATTTGCCTCTCCTCAAGCCCATGGCCTGGTACCAGCACCCCACCCTCAGGAGGCATCTCAGAAAGAGCTCTTAATGGGCTACAGCGGGGCCAGAGCCCCCAGAAGGCCACAGGGGTCGTCTCCCTGACCTTTGTGCAGGCCAGCCTGGGGAGGGGGTGGGTGGAGCCCTGTCCCGGGCCGCAAGCACCCATGGTCCACGCACACCCACCACACCCCAACTGCCCCACAGAGCTGGATGGCTTTGCTGCGCAAGGAGATCGGCCACTTTCACGAGAAGAAGGAGTTGCCCCTGGACACCAGGTGGGCCTGGGCAGGGGAGGGGGGCCTGGGCTTGACGTGTGTGCCTGCCTCCCACCTCTGGAGGCTTGGCCCAGGCCATGTGTCCGTGTGTGTGCATGTGCGTGTGTATGCGCTTGTGCCTATGTATGTGCGTGTATGTGTATGCCTGCGTGCACACCCACTGGCAGTCTCTACAGGGCAGAAGGGACGTGGGGCTAGCCCTGAGTCCTGGCCCTGTGTGGTCAGGCAGGGGAGTGAAGGGGGCACCACAGTCTCTGGTCCCTGGGTCTGTGTTTCTCACCTGTGAGGAGCTTCTCCGACTGTGTGTTTTTTCCTTGTGTTTATCTGTGGGTCTAGCTCTGTACGTGTCCATGTGTCTGTGTGTCGTGTCTGTGCGTATGTCCGCATCTGTGTGTGTGTCTGTGCATCAGTCACATGTCCGAGGGCATGCGTGTACATCCATATGTGTGAATGCAAGGGAGCTCCCCTGCCCGGTGCTCACTGTGCCCCACCCCTGCCCCCTACCTCAGTGACTCCAGCTCGGACACAGACAGCTTCTATGGTGCAGTTGAGCGGCCTGTGGACATCAGCCTATCCCCGTACCCCACAGACAACGAAGGTGAGGCCTGCCTCTGCACACCTGTCCCACCCCCTCCACACCTGGCCACCCCCGCCATGGGAGGCATGGCTGGCGGTCTTCCCCATGCAGCCCAGGTCTGGGGTTCATGCCGTGGCTGGGGCCTCCCTGACCCTCGGCTCCCAGTGTCCTGAGGGCCCCTGGGTGTGCAGCTGGGCCTAGGCCACCTTGTGTCTGATGCTCCATGTACCTTACAGATTATGAGCATGAGGATGAAGATGACTCGTACATGGAGCCTGACTCCCCCGAGCCCATGGAGCCTGAGGGTAGGTGGGCAACCTCTGAGCCTGGGGGGCTCCTGTGGCTGGAACCCGGAGCAGAGCCCCTCCCACACTGGGAGTACTGGCCTGAGTCCTGCTCTGCGGGGCCTCAGTTTCCCTGTTGTGGCCCAGGTGTCAGGAGGACTGATCTGGCTGGCTCTGCTCACCGGCTCCTCCCACGTCCAGGTAGCCTGGGGTGGAGCGGACAGCTGATTTGCAAATAAGTGAGGTGGAGGGGCCCACACGTGCGATGCTGAGCCCAGGGTGGCTCTGGGGTGGAGAGTGGGGAAAGGGACATTGAAGAGTGGGTGTCTCAGCTCCCTGGAGCACCTCTGGGCTAGCCTGTCACTTATCCACCTGCTCCCCCTGCCCTGACCTCCTGAATCATGTGGCCTGGCATGGGAGAGTAGCGTACATGCCACGTCATATACGTGTGTCACAGCGAAGCATAGGGCCTGACAGGGGAGGGCTGTGCCTCTGTCCTGCCATCTGTTCCTTACCACTATCCCTTCCACTGTCCTGGGAACTCGGGACAATCCCTCTACACCTGGCCTCCCTGTTCCTCTGCCTGCTCTCCTTCAGTGACCTTGTTCTCTGCCCTTCTCAGCCCCTGTCACTCAAGTGCAGCAGGGGCAGGTCCAGCCCCCTTTCCTGCTCCTGGTCCCCTCCCTCTGAAGCAACCACCAGGAGCTGTGGGTCATGAGCCTTGACTTCCCTCCTGGCACAGAGCCTGTGGTTCCAGCCCATGTCCATCTTGCCCTGCCCCCGAACTGCAGCCATGCATGGCTAGAGATGAGCATGTAGGGGCCTCAGTTTGTTCCCCGCTGCATGCCCACAGACCTGCCCACACACGTGTTCCGAACCCTTCTGAGTCCCTACTCCAAGCAGGCTTTCCCCTCTCTCCCAAACATCTCTCACTCTGGTGACCTCCCCATTCTCAGACACAGCACCTAGCACCTGTGAATCTAGCTGTACGTGACCCAGGGCTCTATTCCCTGTTCCTCAGCTGCCTCGCTCAGCGCTGGGCGCCTTGTGCTCTGGGTCCTATCCCACCTCACTCAGCCCTACACCAGCCCCTTAATGCCATCCACAGGAGATGGACCATCCAGGACTTAGGCTTACCCCACAGCTCTGGGACAGCCAGGGTCATGGAGAACCTGTCCACTGGCCTTTCCAGCCAGTGCCCCTCCTGGAACTCCAGACCTGTGCCCCGATGGCCCCCCTACACCCTTGCCTCTCCTCAAACCCCAGACCTGTGTCCCCACGGCTGCCCACACAGCCTCGCCTCTCTTCGAACCCCAGGCCTGCACCCCGACAACCTGCCCCACACCTTCGCCTTTCCTGGAACTCCAGACCCAGGCCTGACAACCCACCCCACACCCTCGCTTCTCCTCGAACCACAGACCTACAGCCTGACGGCCTGACTCATACCCTAACCTCTCTCTTGAACCCCAGACCTGCGCCCCGATGGCCTGCACCACACCCTTGCTTCTCTTCGAACCACAGACTTGTGGCCCGACAGCCCAACCCATACCCTTGCCTCGAACCCCAGACCTGTGCCCTGACAGCCCTCCCCACACCCTTGCCTCTCCTTGAACCACAGATCTGCACCCCAACTGCCTGCCCCGCACTCTCTGTGTTCTTACAGCCAAGTAAGTCCAGCCCTCATCTTCCTCCCAAGCTGCTCCTGTCCATCCTGCTCACCTATCTTAGTGGGAATAGCTTCCCCTCACTGAGGTGAAGTCCTCAGAGTCCCCCTTGCCTCTTCTCTCTCACCTCTACTTCTGGGAAGCTGATGGCTCCCAGAAGAATGAGGAAGGCCAGGGCATGGAAGTTGGTGGTGTTGGCCAGCTTCCAGCAGGTAGCACATGCTCACTGACTGGGTCCCTTTGCTCTGCAGACACCCTGACCCACCCGCCGGCCTACCCGCCGCCTCCTGTGCCCACACCCAGGAAACCAGCCTTCTCCGACATGCCCCGTGCTCACTCCTTTGCCTCCAAGGGCCTGAGCCCCCTGCTGCCACCCCCACCCCCTAAACGTGGCCTCCCTGACGCCAGCCCAGCTCCCGAGGACTCCAAAAGGGACCCACTGGGCCTGAGGCGGCCTGAGCCTGGCCCCAGGGGGTCCCTGGCCCCACGGAGGATGAGTGACCCCCCGCTTGGCCCCCCGCCAACCACGCCCAGCCTCTGGAAAACCCCTTGCTTCCGTGAGAGTGCCAGCCCCAGCCCAGAGCCCCGGGTCCCCAGCCACGGGCCTGGCTCTGCCTGCAGCTCTGCCGGCATGGCTGCTGCCTCCTCCAGGAACTGTGACAAACTCAAGTCCTTCCATCTGTCTCCCCGGGGGCCACCCACGCCTGAGCCTCCACCTGTGCCGGCCAACAAGCCCAAGTTCTTAAAGATGGTGGAAGAGGCCCCCGTCGGGGAGGCAGCCAGGCCCAGACTCTTTGTGCCCCCTGTGGCCCCCAGGCCCCCTGCACTGAAGCTGTCCACGCCTGAAGCCACAGCCAGGCCAGTGGTCCTGCCAAGGACAGAGAAGCCACCCCTCCCCCACCTGCAGTGAGTAGACTTGGCGCCGGTGCCCCCCGGACCCCCTCCCCAATGGCTGGGTTCTTGTGTGGGTTCCCTGGCCTCCTCAGCTTTGGCACAGTGCTCGTGATGGGTACCAGGCAGCCATAGCGTGAGAGCAGAAGGCTGCCTGATGGCCCCGGCCTCCTGTGGCCCTGCAGCCACCCCTGCAACTGACCCACCCCTGCCCCAGAGGAAGTCCAGCCTCATGGGTGGTGGACCTGGGGCCCATTGCTGTCTGGGGAGCAGTGGGCAAAGGGATCTTTGGGGAAACAAGCCTCCCAGGGCCTGTGCAGTGTCAGGGGAGGGCGCTTCAGGGCTGAGCACCTGCTCTGGGATAGACGGTGGTGGGTGGAGGAGCTTGGGCTGGGAGCTGCTAGGAGCTGGTGGGCCTTTGCAGGCCCTCCTGAGCCGGCACTGTCCTTCCCTGCCTGGGGTCTGGAGCCACCAGGGCTGCCTCTGTTCCCTTCCTGACTGGGAACTCGCCAGAATGCAGAGTATGTTGGTGACTGATGCTCGAGGTCTGCTCAAAACACTTTGTTCTTTATTGCTGGGCACTCTTGGGGGTCTGATGTGTCCCCTGCTGGCACAGTGTCACTCATACCAACAACCTGAGGTCAGCGATGTCTGGGGCCCCAAACCACGAAAGTTCTAGGAGCCACAGGGGGAGTCCTGAGTGGGCATGCTAGCCCAGTACTCCCTGAAGGCCTATGACTCTGGGATCCTTCTCCCCAGGACTCTTAGCTCTGCTGCCCGAGGGAGGGTGCCCCATGATGGTTCCTGTTTCACAAGGGGCCGCAGGGGTGCAGACTGGGTCAGTTTGCCATGAGCTATGGCCCAGCCCCGGCCATAGCCCAGTGTGGGCTCTGTCTGTTTGTATCACCTGTTCTCTGTGGCTTGGGGAGGTGTGTGACTAGGCCAAGGTCACAAAGCTGGTTAGCTGCAGAGCTGGGGTCCGGTGCCCCAGCCTGGGGCCTTCTGCAGCGTCCAGGGCACTTGCCTGTGCTATGACGACAGAGGAGTTCAGGCCCCCAGCACCCCTCTTGCCAGCAGCATTGGCAGCCGTAAGCCGGGAGCAGGCAATTCCTAGTGTCCCAGGGCGGTTGGCACTGGCCTATCTCAGAGCTCTCTGGTCTGGGCCTCTGACAACCATTGGGGTGAACAGGGGTGGTGGGTGGAGGTTGGAGGGCTGTGACAGTGATGTGCCCTCCTCTCCTTGCTCCCCTCCCAGGAGGTCACCCCCTGATGGGCAGAGTTTCAGGAACTTCTCCTTTGAAAAACCCCGACGGCCCTCAAAGGCCGACAGCACTGGTGGGGAGGACTCTGACGAGGACTATGAGAAGGTGGGGCCAAGGAGGAGAGCCCAGCTTGCAGCAGTGGGTGGGAGGCTGGGGGAGAGCTGCCGGCCAGGGCGACTCCTCACAGAGCATCTTGAGGGAGGAGCTGCCCAGGATGCCGGAGTTGTCGGTGGGGGGGCGGTGCAGGAGCACCGTGCAAAGCCCCAGATCTGGGCACAGGCTGGCAGCCTGCGGTGAGGGTGGGGCACTGGCTACAGGCACCACTCGGATCCTGACCCTGACCACCACTGGTGTCTCCAGGTGCCGCTGCCCAGCTCTGTGTTTATCAACACCACGGAATCCTGCGAAGTAGAAAGGTTAGCACCCAGCACTTCTTTCTCCAAATCCTTGTTTTTCGCAGACATGTGGTCCCCCACTTTTCTGTCCCCCTCACTTGCCTTATTGCTGGGCAGTTGCTAGCACAGGGACATGGCGCCGAGGACAACAGAGGCCATGGACTCAGTCCCGGGGCTGGTGGTCACCCTGGGCGTGGCCCTCTCGCAGCCTGTTGCTCTTGGGACCTGTGCTGTCGAAGAGCAAGAAGACAGAAAGCCACACGGAGGACCAGGGCTGGAGGGTCCCCGTGATTGAGGTCTGAGGATGGTTTGCCTGCTGACACAGCTGTTGTATTTTAGGCTGTTCAAAACCACAAGCCCCCAGGGAGAGCCCCAGAATGGACTCTACTGCATCCGGAACTCCTCCACCAAGTCAGGGAAGGTAGGCGCCCCAAGCGTCACCCTAATGGGCTGAGGCCCCTGGGGACACGGCTATGTGGTGGCTCCTCTCTGCTCACACCCAGGCGGACGGCAAGTGTGGCGCTTTGTAGTGTACATGCCCCTTCCCCAGGTGGCTCTGATCAGGGATCTCGGCCAGCTCTGTTCTGGGGTCTCTGCCTGGCAGCCACTGCCCTGTCTGTTGTCAAGAACTGAACACCGTTTGCAAACTGGGGGAGATACTGGCCAGTCCCCCAGCATAGGTAGGAGCTGGGCAGGAAGCACTGGGTGTCCCAGACTCAGGTGGGCCTGGGGGTTTTCAGGCACCTGCAGGGGCTGCTGCCTGGGGCCGAGGGAATAGAAGTCGGCTGCCAGTACCTCTGCTTCTACGAGGGTGGCTTGCAGTGAGCCTCACTTTTCTGCTTCTTTTCCTTCGTTATTTATTTACTCATTTATTTAAGTGAGCTCCATGCTCAGCAGCGGGGCTTGTGCACATGACTCCAAGATCCAAGATCAAGAGTCACACGGTCTATGGATGGAGCTAGCCTCCCTCTGTTCTGTGTGTGTCAGAAATGGTTCTAGGGCGAGCCACGTACCTGGTACTGCTTCTCGAGTCTTCCCAGAGGCTGTCAGGGCAGGTCCACTGAGGCTGGGGTCTGCCCATTTGGACCCTGCTGGCCATGTCCCTCCCTAGGTCACCAGAAAGGCCCCGGGACTCAGCTATGTGCTTCTGCCTATTCTTTGGTCCCTGTGGCCCATCCCCCAAGGCTGGGGCTGCTCTCCACTGACCCATCTGCTGCTGCTCTCCCTGCAGGTTCTGGTCGTGTGGGATGAGAGCTCCAACAAAGTGAGGAACTACCGCATCTTCGAGAAGGTGGGCCCCGCCCCTGGGCCCTGGCTGGAAGGGCACCCCTCCCTGGGCCTTGAGTGAGACAGGGGATGGGGGTGGGGGTGGCAGACACAGAGCCGACACAGGGCAGCTGGGAACTGGCCTGGCTGTTATCCTCACTGCTGACCACCCCTTGTCATGGGAAAGCCCCCCAGCCTCTGCTGCTCTTTCCCCCGCCCAGGACTCTAAGTTCTACCTGGAGAGCGAGGTGCTGTTCGTGAGTGTGGGCGGCCTCGTGGAGCACTACCACACGCACGTGCTGCCTGGCCACCAGAGCCTGCTGCTACAACGTCCTTACGGCTACACGAGACCCAGGTGACGCCGGCGACCCCTGCTGCTGTGCAGAGACCAGCCACGGGGGCCGTGACCCCAGGCCACACAGATGAGATGGGCCCACTGGGGTGATGAGCCGGATGTAGCACCGTGATCCTTCCCAGGGCCTCCCCAACAGATACCTTCTAGAATCTTACAGGCCAGGCTCCTCTCAGCAGGCTGGGTCCCTGGGGCTGGGCCAGGCTCTGCTCTCCAGAGGATGGGGGGCCGGGGGTGCTCTCCTGTGACACGTACCCCACCCTGCCCCAGCTCCCCAGAGCCCACGGTCCCAGGACCGAGCCCTGCCTGGGCTTTGTGGACAAGAATTGTGGTCATCCCTCCCACTCCCCAGCTCCCCCAGCACACTAACCCGGCACAGTGCTGGGAGCTGGGCAGGACTAGGCATTTGGGGCAGGGGCAAGGGCTGGTCTCAGGACTGCCACCCCCAGGTGGCAAAGACACAGGCTCTAGGAGGGGCTGTTGATGTACAATAAAGCACAGATGACCTTTCCCACAGTGGCCAGGGTTTCACTGGGAAGGAGGGGAGGACCAGCCTTACTGAGTACCCACATCCACATCTAAGGAGTGACTCTCGAAGCTCAACTCCCAGGAAACCTACGAAGTGCTTGTCTTCAGGGCGCAGACCAGTAAAGATCTTGCTCTGGGCACATAGCTAGGTACAGAATAGGACCCAAACTCGGGCAGTCTGGACTCAGAGCCTATAATCCAAGGTGCCATGAGTCAGGTACAAGGCAGTGGGACTGCAGAGCAGAAAGGCCCTCTATCTACAGTGGGGTCATTTGCTGGATTAACAAATGGTTCCCTGGGGTGCACCCGGGCCCCAGGCCAGTGGAGTGTTCCTGGCTGAGAGCTCCAGGAAGATTTCTTAGAAGAAGAAATGGCTACAGTGGGTTGGGAAGAGTAGGTCCTTCAGACTAAGTGTGGGTGAGGATGGTGGTCCCCAGATGCCTGAGTCCTCTGGACAACACCCAGCTCAAGTCCAGCCCTGACCGCCCCTTCCTGCCTGCTGTGGAATTCCAGGAACCACTGTCCCTGGCACGGCCATCCAGGCTGGACTGCTGTGTTTGTGTGGAAACAGACTCTGCTTAGGGTCAGTGCTGGCCAGGACCTAGGGGGTATCAGATCCTCTCTGCACCTCGTTTTGGGCAAGAAATTCACCCTGTGAGATTCAAACCCAGGACAGTGGTGTGCCCAGCAGCCAGGGATTCATCCTCTAGAGAGGGCCCTTTGTTTGTACTTCCTTCCACCTGCCCCAGGGCATGTTTGGGGGAGCAGCTGGCTGGGGGAGGGGGAGGGATGAGGCCACTGTGGATGGGAGAGGTCCTGGGGGAGTATGACAGCCATCTGCTTCCAGGAACCAAGTGTCCAGCACTGTCCTGCAGATGTTTCCTCTAAATCCTGCTGGGGGGCGGGGGAGGGTCAGCATGGGCATTGTCCAGTTGGGAATAAGGGAAGGTTTAGGCATTCCACACTAGCTTGGGGAACCAACAATCAATTCTCCCAGTCCTGAACTAGTGCAGGGAGCCCATGGAGGCATGCTGTTCCCTACTGTGGCTGCGGCTTCCCTTCCCCTTAAGTTATAAGTGGAGGTTGAGACCAGGAAACGGTTTCTAGTCAGTGCCTGGGGTGAGGGGGGTCTGCTTGCGAGTGAGACACTGTGTGACACAGGGTACCCTGTCACTTCTACCTGACTTGTGGCCAGATCGGCGGCAAAAATGTATTTGGGGACTGCCGAGCTGGAAAGTGCGTGGGGTTCTGGGGCGCAGAGCCAGGTGACAGGACCTCTGGTCACTTGGACATTTGAGGCCTGTGGCTGCCCAGGGCCCACTCTGGGGCCTGAACTGGCTTTACCTCTACTCCCAGGCCCGAGGCCTGCTCAGGACAGACTCCCACCTGTTTGGGAACTGACCCAGGATCCGGGGCCTCAGTAGAGATTTTTATTGTAAACAGAGACACTTAGAACCAGAAGAGACCTCACGAAACAAATCTGGAGGGGCTCCCTTCAGCTGAGGTCATGATCCCAGCATCCTGGGATCCAGTCTGGGTCACACTCCCTGCTCAGCGGGGAGCCTGCTTCTCACTCTCCTACTGTCCCTTCCCTCTGTTTGTGTTTTCAGTCTCTCTCAAATAAATAAATAAAATCTCTAAAATTAAGAAAAAAAAATCTTAGACAAAAACAAAAACAACTCCTGAGTTGTTCCACATCCTGCCCCAGCTCTGGGTCACGCTGCGGGAACGCCCCCTGCTGGTCCAAGGAGGCTCTCCCTGCACCCTAGGGGGGACAGGGGGTGCTGACAGGGCATCAAGGCAGAAGATGCAGCAGCCTGGGGCCAAGTGTCTTCCTGCCCAGTGCCCACCGGGACTGGCCTCTGGAAGGGAGGCCTGGAGGACACAAAGAACACACAGGGAATATGGAGCAGAGCTGGCGCTCACACCAAAACCGTGTGTCTCTAGAGGAGGGCAGTGAGGGGAAGAGTGCCTCTGTCTCTGGCTGTGACCCAGTGCCTCCAAGCCCCCCACTGGGCAACTTGCCACATCCAGTTCTCTGTCTCTGCCTGTATGCCCTATCCCTCCCCCTGGGAAAGACTGCCTGATGGGGTGGCCTCAGGGAAGACTCCAGTCCTGGGGGGACAGTGACCCTTGAAGAAGGTTTGAAGTGGCCATCTCTCATTCAGCGACCTTCCAGCATACTCCCACCAGGGGGAGAGTCTTGAGACACAGAGCAGACCCCAAACACATCCACTTCCTCAGGCCTTCCTTGGGTCCTCATGAATCCTTAGCGACTGCCTAAGAGCTGCCCCTGTGTCACCTCCATCTTCAGCTCTGGCCACACTCTAAGCTACTCAGAGCTAAACCACACTCCTTTTTTCTTTGATTTCCGGGAAAGCAAGATACACATTCAGAAAAATGAGCAAAACACAAATGTGCAGCCTAGAAAATTGCTACAAGGTAAGCATACTTATGATCCCATCAGGAGGTAACCTCTCCAGCCCCCGTGTATCCTCCCCATCACAGCTCCAAGTCTCACCAGCCCTGCCCTGGCTTTGGGGAGGCTCTGTCCTTGTTCCGCCATTAAGCCTTCACCACTCAGTTATATGTCCATCACAGCGGTGTCTTGTTTTTGTATTTTATGTGAGTGGAATCCTAAAGATAAAAGCTTTGACATCTGGCTCCTTCGGCTCATCATGTCTTTGAGATGCGGCTGCATTGCTGGGCTTAGCTGTAGTTTGTTCAAGTTCATTGCTGAAAACCGTTCCATTATATCACAGTTCACGGGTTTTATTTTATTGTAGTTGGACATTTGGTTTGTTTCCAGGTGGGGGAGGTCAGACAATGCTGCTAGCAACAGTCTTACTCGTTTTCCGATGCATGCCTGCACGAGTTTCTCTAGAGTATGAACCCAAGAATCTGACCTCTGGGTTCCAGGGCATCAGGAATCTTCACTGTCTTCCAGGAATTTCATTGTTCCAGTTTACACTCCCACCAGCTATAAAAGAGAGTTCCACTTTTGGTTCCACATTTTTGCCGACACTTGGTATCATCAGATTCTTTTTCTCATTTTTGTCAACCTGGTGGATGTATGGCTTTAATGTGCTTTTAGCTAATCACTAAGGAGCTTGAGCCTATTTTCATGTGTTTATGAACCATTTTTCATTTGTCTCCTGTGAAGCATATATTCAAATATTTTGCACATTTTTCTATGTGTTGTTCTTTTTTCTTGTTAATCTACACGAATTCTTTACGTAGCCTTGATATTGTCAGTAATGTGTGTTGCACCTATCTTCTCCAACTCTATAATTGTTATTTTGCATATGGCGAGAGGTAAGGTTTGCTTTCAATTTTTCCCCCATAGGTTTACCTACTTGTTCCTGCACTTTTTTTTTTAAAGATTTTATTTATTTTTTTGACAGCTAGAGAGAGATCACAAGTAGGCGGAGAGGCTGGCAAAGAGAGAGGGGGGAAACAGGCTCCCTGCTGAGCAGAGATCCTGATTCAGGGCTCGATCCCAGGTCCCTGAGACCATGACCTGAGCTGAAGGCAGAGGCTTAACCCACTGAGCCACCCAGGCACCCTGCACCGTTTGTTTCTAATTTGTTCTCCAGCCCCCATCTGTAACGCCACCTGTGCTATGTCCATGTATATGGAGGTCTGCTGTTGGACTCTGTGATGTACCTGCTGAATAGATCCTCACCTTATTTTTCTTCTTGGAGAATGTCTTGTCTGTTTTGTTCTTTCTCTTTCCAGATGAGTTTTTTCCCCACTTAAAAAAAATAATTTATTTTAGAGAGAGAGAGAAAACACAGGTAGAGGGAGAGAGGGAATCTAAGTGGGCTCCTCATGCTGCACGTGGAGCCTGACGCGGGGATCTATTTCATGACCCTAAGATCACGATGTGAGCCAAAATCAAGAGTTGGATGCTTAACGGACTGAGCCCCCCAGGCATTCCATCCCACTTTTTTCCCCCCCCCCATAAGTTTTAGCAATAATTGCAGCTGGGATAAACCTCATTAGCCACAGTACTATCTCTGCTGCACAAAGCTATTTTCACACAATTTTTAAAGTCAGCTCATCAGTGTCACTAATAACTCAGTTGATCTTTTGACTGGGAATCATTATAGCTGTAAATCAGCTTGGGAAAAATTGACATCTCTACAACAGTGAGTCTTCTGACTCATCAACATGGTATACCTCCCTATTGATGTGTTTCTTCTTGTTTGCCAATAGAATTTCATAACTTTGTCCATTATAGTCTTGCTCACGTTTTCTTAGATTTGTTTCATAGGTACTTTATATTTCTTGTAGTATATAGTAAAGTGTGTATGTTTTTAATTTCATTTCTTTGTTTCTAGCATTTGGGACATACTTTTTCTTTTAACTGAAGCATTTTGTTAATTTGTATTTAATGTAATTAAATCTACCATCTTATTTATTTTTGTATCGGCCAACCTGTGTTTGTGGGTTTTTTTCCCTCCTTTCTCTCTCCTCCTCTCCTTTTGGATTGAGCAACTTTTTTTTTTTTTTAAAGTCATTCCACGTCCTTGTTCTAGTTGGAAAGTTATATAGTCTTTTTCTAATTTTACCTGAGTCTAGAGTAACAAATATTTTTACCCTCCTAGACAACACATAGACTTCAGGTGACGTTAGCTCCGTTGATCTCCTTCATTACTTGATATCACTGTTGTATGTATCTAATTCTATGTTGTGGGTGCCTGGGGGGCTCAGTTGTGAAGCATCTGCTTTCAGCTCAGGTCATGATCTCAGGGGTCCTGGGATTGAGCCCCGTGTTGGGCTCACTGCTCAGCAGAGATCCTGCTTCTCCTTCTGCTGCTGTTCCCCTACTTGTGGTCTCTCTCTGTCAAATAAATGAATAAAATCTTGGGAGGAAAAAAAAATTCTGTGTTGTTTTTTAACTCCCATCCATAAAAAGGAAAAGAAAAGAAAGGAAAAGAAAGAAAACAACTCCCATCCAAGAGAGTGTGTTTTTTTTTTTCCTTTGAAAAGGAAGGTGTATTTTAATAGTATTAAAACTTTTTTTTATTAAAAACTTTCAACAGGGGATGCCTTGGTAGCTCAGTCAGTTAAGCTGCTGCCTTCGGCTCAGGTCATGATCCCAGGGTCCTGGGATCCAGTCCCACATCGGGCTCCTTGTCCAGCGGGGAGCCTGCTTCTCTCTCTGCCTCTGCCTACCACTCCGCCTGCTTGTGCTCTCTTTCTGACAAATAAAATCTTTAAAAAAAAAAAAAACAAAACCAAAACTTTCGGGGTGCGTGGGTGGCTCAGTTGTTGGGCATCTGCCTTTGGCTCACGTGGTGATCCCAGAGTCCTGGGATTGGGCCCCACATCGGGCTCCCTGCTCAGCGGGAAGCCTGCTTATCCCTCTCCCTCTCCTGCTTCTTGTGTTCCCTCTCTCCATGTCTCTCTCTCTGTTAAATAAATAAAATAAAATCTTAAAAAAAAAACAAAAACGTTCAACAGTACTAAAACAGTTGGTTAAGCATCCAACTTTTGGTTTTGGCTCAGGTTGTGATCTTAGGGTCCTGTCATCAAGCCCCGCAGTGGGCTCCATGCTCAGCGGGGACTCTGCCTGGGAGTCTCTCTGCTCTTCTCCCCATGTTAAATAAATAAACACATCTTTTTTTTAAGATTGTATTTATTTATTTGACAGACAGAGATCACAAGTAGACAGAGAGGCAGGCAGAGGGAGAGAGGAGGAAGCAGACTCCCCGAGGAACAGAGAGCCCGATGCGGGGCTCGATCCCAGGACCCTGGGATCATGACCTGAGCCAAAGGCAGAGGCTTAACCCACTGAGCCACCCAGGTGCCCCAATAAATAAACACATCTTAAAACTTTTTTTATGGTGGTAAAATATATGTAATATAAAATTTACTCTTTCAGGGCCACCTGGGTGGCTCAGTGGGTTAAGCCTTTGCCTTCGGCTCAGGTCATAAACCCAGGGTCCTGGGATCAAGTCCTGCATCCGGCTCCCTGCTCAGTGGGGAGTCTGCTTTTCCTTCTCCTCTCTGCCCCTCCCCCTACCTTGCTCGTTGCTCGCTCTCTCTTTCTCTCCTCCTCTCCAATAAAGGAATAAAATCTTAAAAAAAAATAAATCGCCTTTAAAAAGTTTACCATTTTTAACCATTTTAAGTGCACAGTTCTGTAGCACTAAGTACATTCACATTACTGTGAATCTTTACCACCATCTATCCTGAGAACTTCTTTCCTCCTGCAAAACGGAGACTGTCTCCATTTAACAAATCTCTGTTCTCCCTCCTCTAGTCCCTGGGCGCCCACCATTCTACTTTCTGTGTCTGAATTTAACAATTCTGACCCACAGTTGGCCAGTTAGCTCAGCTGGTTAGAGCCTGGTACTGATAATACCACATTGAGGGGTCAGTCCCTGGACGGGCCATTACTTCTGTGCTCGCTTTGGCAGCACATAGACTGAAATTGGAATAATATATGGAGATTAGCATGGCCCCAGCGCAAGGATGTACATCACTGCTTGGGGAACCTCATATAAGTGGCAATTGTATAATGACCTGTCCTTATCTCACTAGCATAGTGTCTTCACGATTCTAGTACATTATAGTATGTGTCAGGATTTTCTTCCTTTTGGCGGGGGAAGGGGCAGAGGCAGAGGGAGTCAGAATCATTTTTTTTTTTTAAAGATTTTATTTATTTATTTGACAGACAGAGATCACAAGTAGGCAGGCAGGCAGAGAGAGAGGAAGGGAAGCAAGCCCCCCTCCGAGCAGAAAGCCTGACGTGGGGCTCTATCCCAGGACCCCAGGATCATGACCCAAGCGAAGGCAGACTTTAACCCACTGAGCCATCCAGGCGCCCCGGGAGTGAGGATCTTAAGCAGGCCCAACACCCAGCATAGAACTCGACATGGGGCTCGATCTCATGACCCCGAGACCATGACTTGAACTGTAATCAAGAGTTGGGCACTAAACTGACTGAGCCACCCAGACGCCCCAGATTTCCTTCCTTTTAAAGGCTGAATAATATCCCGTTGTACTGATGGGCCACATTGTTTATCCATTCATCTGACAATAGACATATGAGTTGCTTCCACCTTTGGGTTCTTGTTAATAACGCTACGATGGATATGGATGTACAAATATCGTTTAGAATCTCTGTTTTCATTTCTTTGGAGTATATACCCCAAATGGGGTTGCTGGGTCATCTGGTAATTCTCTGTTGACTTTTTTGACCAGCATACGTTTTCCACAGCAGCTGCACCATTTCACACTCTCACCAGCAATGCATGGGGCTCCAGTTTCTCCACATCCTTGCCAACACTTAGTCTTTTCTTTTCTTTTTTATTATAGCAGTCCTAGTGGATGTCAAGTGGTAATCTCATGGTGACTTCAATTTGTAGTTCCCCAAAGATTAGTGATATTGAGCATCTTTTTTTTTTTTTTTTTTAATTTTTAAAGTGCCCTTTCTTGAGTATTACCAGCACTTTTAAGGCTTCTTCTTCTTCTTCTTCTTTTTTTTTTTTTTTGACAGGGAGAGAGATCACAAGTAGGCAGAGAGGCAGGCAGAAAGAGAGGGGGAAGCAGGCTCCCTGCTGAGCAAGAGAGCCTGATGCGGGCCTCTATCCCAGGACCCTGGGATCATGACCTGAGCTGAAGGCAGAGGCTTAACCTACTGAGTCACCCAGGAGCCCTTGAGCATTTTTTTAATGTGCTTATTGGCCAACCGTACATCTTTGGAGAAATGTTTAACTCCTTTGTCCATTTCTTAATTGAACTGTTGCTTTTCTGTGTTGAGTTGTAGACAGTATTTTTAATATGCAATTTGCTTAGATTAGATTCTTGAGGAGCAAAACCTGAACTGGGGCTCTTGTGTGAGGATCTATAGAGGGAATGTTCTCAGGATAAGCTGAGTGGGGGAATCAGGATAGGGCAAATTAAAAATAAAACACAAAGGATTGAAGTGGTCTCAGCTGGGGTCTAGCTTTAGCGGATCCCACGGGCGCTCTGGAGGGAGATTTGTCCCACAGTTGGTCCTGCTTTGAGGTCAGGGCACCAGCCTTTGGACCCCTAGCTCAGCTAGTTATTGGCTATCCAAGTAAGGAGATGATCTCCTGGGCTGGGTGACACTGAAGACAGGGCTCTGGGGCAATTAGCTGCTGACATTCATAGCACTGGGCAGGGCCCACTGCCAGCCCCAAGCCAGAGAGAAAATCTGGGCAGAGCACCAACAGCGACTACTAAATCCGCCCCTTGAACTGCTCGTATCTACTTGTTCCTCTTATTAAGTTGTCCATTGAGACACAAATTCTCCAGTATTCTAATGGATCTCAGTATCTGGAGAAACTTCTGAGAAATGGGTGAAGAGATGAACTGTAGCCCCCACTGCTATAGTTGATCCCCAGACCACAAGTGATACTCAACATCTCCCTTTTCTACCACCCATTCTAGATTTCTTCATAGCTAACACTTTGGCTCTCCTAGATCGTTCATGCCTGAGGGTCTGAGCTCCTGGGAGCCGGCCCTTACTAGGCCCTTACTAGCCGGCCCTTACTAGGCCCTTACTAGCCGGCCCTTACTACGGTCCTACTAGGGTGTGTGACATGCTCGCCTGTTTACAGTTACTGGGGGTGGGAGCACCAAGAGATGCCCCACTCTGCTGAGTGCCTGCTCTGATTGCTGATCACCTGAGCACCACATTCCTGCCTGACCCTATCCTGTAGCAGGTAGCTCTACATCCTACCAATAATGAGGGTCAATTATCCCTATCACTCTGGTTACCCCCTTCTGTGCCCACCAATCCACTGGCACAAGTTGTTGCATGAGATCAGGCGACAGCCATAGTTTCAACATGACTTAGGTCCCCTGGTAGAAGTGTCCTCTTTGGAGACCTCTAGGATCTCTAGGCTCACAGCTCTTACTGCTGTGGAACAGAATGCACAAATTCCTCAAGTAGGTCATTGGCCATTGCACGTAACAGGGACAGAGCCTCGTAAAGTGGTGATTGATGTAGCTATGTACTGCTTCACGGAGGCTGGCACTCCACCTCCTGGGGATCATCCCCAAGTTGGAGTCTCATCTGAATCTACATGTGGCCAGCCCCTCACTCTAGCACACCAGAAACTTCTGGATGGCACATATTGGGTAGGAACGGTATATTCCTGGTCACATGTCCATTGCCATACCTCCTTTGCCATAAAGCAGTTATGTGGGATTCCATGTCAACTGATCAGACACTTGGGGAACTCTTGATAGGAGTGCTGAAGTAATTGTAGGCAGAAAGGCAAACCTTTATCCAGATACATGGCCATCTCAGTAAACATGAATTATCACTTTTTCTAGAATAGAAGGGATCCAAGGTGATCAACTTGCCAGCAAGTAGCTGGTTGGCTCCTGCTGGGACAGGTGACAGCCTACTGCCAAATGTATTTGGCAGTGACAGTAGCTGGATTAGCCTTGGTTACAAGGAGCTCATGCTATTGGGCTCATACATGGCCTCCGTTCTGTTACCATGACGACTTCACTGGGGAGAGCACTGTGCCAGAATGATGGGGCAGAGGACAGAGCCTGGCTTATGCTCATTGGCCAGTCCATTCTCTCTGCTTGTTTTTTTAGAGCCTCTCTGGTAGATGCTCACTGGTGAATATTAACATGCAATACAAAGGGACGCCTGGGTGACTCAGTGGGTTGAGCCTCTGCCTTCGGCTCGGGTCATGATCTCAGGGTCCTGGAATGGAGTCCCACGTCCGTCCCTCTGCTCAGCAGGGAGTCTGCCCCCCCCACCTGCCTCTCTGCCTACTTGTGATCTCTGTCAAATAAATAAACAAAATCTTAAGAAAAATGCAATACAAAGATCTTCATTCTTTGTACCAATTCCCAGAGGTCCATTGACATGCCTTATCTTCAGACCTATTTGTCCCCAAACTTTCAGATCGTTCCTTCCAGGCTCCCAACCACCCCGTTAAGCCATGTGCCACTGCCCATGAGTCCAGGCCACATCTCCTGCCACACAAAGTGAATGGCAAAATTTACTGCCAGAAGTTTTGCCTATGGGGGTGACTGCCTCTCACCACTGTCTTTCAAGGCAGCTGCTGAATGGGGATACAGTGAAGCAGCAGACCATTTTTAGCCTATACCAACATAGTAAGCCAACCTTCCCGTGAATTAAGCACAGGCTTTTTTGCTCCTCTGTCACTGTGTCCAGGGAATCCCTGACACCACTGGTGTGAGCTGATAGCCACTGCTGCTCTAGAGGCAGATGAACAAGGGTCTGGACCACCTCCCATTGCATCCTCCCATTGCATGAAGCCTTTCAGTCCTGGATCTGACACTTAGATTGTGATGTATCTACCTGAACTCGTGTCCTGGTATCCGGATGGGACCAAGAAATGGGCAATTCTGGCCTCAGAGTCACTTTTTTTTTTTTTTAAAGATTTTATTTATTTATCAGAGAGGGGAGTGGGGAGAGAGCGAGCACAGGCAGACAGAATGGCAGGCAGAGGCAGTGGGAGAAGCAGGCTCCCCGCTGAGCAAGGAGCCCGATGTGGGACTCGATCCCAGGACGCCGGGATCATGACCTGAGCCGAAGACAGCTGCTTAACCAACTGAGCCACCCAGGCGTCCCTCACTTTTTTTTTTTTTAAAGATTATTTATTTATTTGTAATAGTGGGCAGAGAGGCAGGCAGAGAGAGGGGGGTAAGCAAGCTCCCCAGTGAACATAGAGCCCGATGCAGGGCTTGATCCCAGGCTCCTGGGATTATGACCTGAGCCAAAGGCAGAGGCTTAACCCAGTGAACCACCCAGATGCCCCTCAGAATCACTTTTGATGTCCCATAGAAACATTCTGTTTCTACCAGAGCCCAGTAGCAAGCCAGAAGTTACTTTCTGAGTTGCTTTGATTTGTGAGTTTGTAGTTTGCACCAGATGTAAAAGGAAATTCAGCCATTATGTCTTCAAATCGTATTTGTCTTCTTCCAAAATGGGGATCCCCTGATCCCCATTTTCAGGGACTCCAATTACAGATTTATTTGGCCTCTTGAAGTTGTTCCACAACTCACTAGTGCTCTGCTCGTTCTCACGCTTGTTACTCTGTTTCATTTACTTTCTCCATGTCTTCCAGTTCACTTTTAACAAATTTTTTCTTTTTTAAAAGATTTTATTTATTTATTTGTCAGAGAGAGAGAAAGAGAGCACAAGCAGGCAGAATGGAAGGCAGAGGCAGAGAGAGAAGCAGGCTTCCTGCTGAGCAAGATGCCAGATGGGGGACTCGATTCCAGAATCATGAGATCCTGACCTGTGCTGAAATCAAGACCCCTCACTTAAGTAACTGAGCACCCAGGTTCCCCTTTCACTGACAGCTCCAAGCACCAAGCCTTGTTCTTGGGTGCAAGGGAAACAAAATTAACTGATGTAGAATTGTGGAGTCTTGTCCAGAAGTGCCCTGAGATCAGAGGTCACAGATGTTAACCCTGGACAGTATCACTGACCTTTCTGTGGGCAAAGCCAAAGAGGTCCCTGCTGGGAAGAAGGCCCGGGTTCTACACTGCTCTTCCCCTGCTAGCTTCAATTTTCTGTGGTATAAAGGGAACAAGAAGCTCTGCTTCTCTGTGTCCAGGGCCTTTTGGGGACTCAGATGAGCCAAGAGGAGGGTGAGGATAGGGGAAGGTGCTGGCCTGGTCTCCAGGCTAGCCTCCTGGTCACTGACAGGACTCCTACGACTGGTTCTGTGGATGTGACCAGCGCTTGTTCATCCAGCACCGGCAGGTCAGGCCTTGGGCAGTAGGCAGCCACCTTGTCTGTGGAGCCTTATCGCCAAGCACAGACCCTGCTGTCCTGACTCCACCCTGGCCACCAGCCACAAACTCTGCCTGTGCCGCCGCCCGCCCGCCCGGGGCCCGGGGCCCAAGGCCGGGCACACCGGTGCAGCGTCCAAGGGTCCGCCTGCTGGAGGAGCGCACGAGGTGTGGGCAGGGAGTGGCGCGGCCGCGGGCTCCGAGGGTCCCTCTGACCTGGAACTGGGCCCTTTAGGACGCTGTGCAGCCCAACCCGGGCACCTGGCCTGCAGGGGCCTCCACGAGAGTCTGTCCAGGGACAAGCGAGCGCACGACTGGTTCTGGGAGAACGGGCGCTGCCAGCACAGCCGCCGTTGCGAAGCTGCCGCCCAGGTGGCCAGCGGGGCTAGAACCTCCATTGCAAGCGTTCGGCGGGCGAGACCACACCCACCCGGTCCCTGCGGTCCCCAGCGGCCACAGGCGGGGCCTCCGCCCTTACCCTCCCCCGCACCGCACGAGCCCCGCCCCCTCCCGCCTCGCGGTCAGCCAATCGCATGGCGCGTTGCTTGGCGGCGCGGGGCCGGCTGGGCCTATAGGGTGGCGCGTTGTTGGGCTGCAGCGCCGCAGGCCGCACCCAGCTTCCGCGGCGGGGGCAGCGCCGGGGGCTGAGGGGGCGGAGAGGCCGGGCAGGCCGGGGTTGCGGGCTGGGGAGCGCGCGGCGGACAGGGGGCGGAGCCGGAGCCCGAGCCGGAGCTGGAGCTGGAGTCCGACCCCGAGCCGGAGCCCGAGCGGGAGCCGACGCGCAGTCTTCGGACCTGCGAACGCCAGTGCTCTGCTCGCGACTCGCCCCCTGAGGTGAGGCCCGCGTGCAGGGGCGGCCCGGGCGCGGCGGAGCGGCCGAGGGGCTGCAGGCCGGGCCGCGGGGCCTGTGGCGGCTGCGGCGCCCGAGAGGCCGTGGGAAGCGGGCGGGGCGCGGGCGGGTCTGGAGTCGGCCGCGGGGGCTCACGGCCGCGCTGGGAGGGGTGGTCGCTGCCGGGCCGGGACCGGGTGCGGAGGGACGGCGCCCTGCATACCCTTGGCGGCGCGGGCTGCTCGGTGGGAGCGGCCGGGCGGCCGGCGTGGGGGCTGGGTGGTGGGCGTCGGGGGTCGGGCTACGGCGCGGTCGGCTGCCGGCAGCGCCTGCGGCTGGCGGCTGCCTGTAGGCTTGGGAGCCAGTGCAAGCGGTGGGTTCCCGCAGCCAGACCCACCTGCCGACTGTCAGGCGGGACGGCCGGGGCGCTTGTCGTCGTCTTCTCGCTCTTTTCTGTCTGTAACATCTGTTGGGGGAGATGTCAGAGGGTTCTGCCCTGGGCAATCACTTTTGTGTGTATTCTCGTAATCCACGGCCTTGGACGTTTTTTGGGTGATTTGTGTTCGCTTCCTGCGTCCCCACCTTCCGAGCACTACTTCGGCTCACCGGGGACTGCTGGTGGCGGGGTGTGTGATTTTATGCCTAAATGACCGGAAGCAACTGGTGGGATCCTCAGGACCAGAGCCCGTCCGGTGGCTGAGTGCGTTGATGTTACGGGAAGAGCTCTGCGTACTTGAGGACGCTGGGCTGAAATCCTAACGGGGGAAGAAATAGGCTGGCTGAAAGGGCGCTCTGTCTCCTGTACGGGACGTCATTGGAGCCTTGGGGGAGAACGAGTGGGAGTTCAGCAGCTCTGGGAGAGGGCACCTGTGGCCTAGCGGGTGACTGGGAGGGGGATTGTAAGGTTCAGTCTTCAGCTAATGCGCTTATGCGATGTAGAAATTGCATTGTAAAATCCGAACATTGTAAAATCTCGACATAGCCCTAGATTGTGACTGTGGGAGAAAACTGGAAGAGTAAAGATTTTTTTAAAGGAAGTGAATGGTTTTGGCAGTCAGAACTGCTTTTCAGAATTTTGATGTGGTTTACAGCAGGACAGCTGGTATGGTTTATTTTACTGCTTGTCACTATGTTTAGATTTTAGTCACAGAGGCTTACTGAATACTATGGATCTAAATTCTATCCAGTTTCCATGCGATGGGATTGTTTTCTTTCTAAAATATAATTTATACAGCTGATCATTTTCCCCTTTAAGTCTTTGACATTACCTGATACTGATAAGGTTTTGTTTAGTGTTCAACCTTGTGTTACTAATTTTACCCTAAAAGCTCTTTCTTTAGATGGTTATTGGTTTCCAGTTAGTTCTTTCATGTAGTCCTTGTATTGTCAGAAAAGTAAGTAATTTGAAATACTTTAAAAGATAGTTTAAGGGGCATCTGGGCAGCTCAGTTGGTTAAGCATCTGCCTTCGGTTCAGGTCATGATCCTAGGGTTCTGGGATCCATCCCATCGCAGCCCTGCTCAGCGGGGAGCCTGCTTCTCCCTCTCTCTGCCTGCTGCTCCCTCTGCTTCTGTGCTGTCTCTCTCTGTCAAATGAAGAAATAAATATTTCTTTAAAGGTTTTATTTATTTATTTGACACAGAGAGAGAGAGAGAGAGAGAGAGACAGAGAGTGAACACAAGGAGGAGCAGAGGGGAGAAGAAGGAGGCTCTCCGCTAAGCAGGGAGCCCGACATGGGGCTCAATTCCAGCACCCTGGGATCATGACCCCAGCTGAAGGCAGCTGCTTAATGACTGAGCCACCTAAGCACCCTGAAGAAATAAAATCTTAAAAGAGAAAAAAAAAGATACTTTAAAAGAGATTGTAAAAAAATAATCACATATCCAACCAACGCTAAAATTTACCTTGTCTTAATTTTTAAGTTTGACAATAAAAATATTTCTATTATGTGATACTTAGACTCCAGATTGATTTATTTTACATGTTAAATTATTCTCAGGTATATGTACAGAGAATGGTGTAAGAAGTCCCTGTTTACCCTCATCCAGCTTCAACAGTTGTTAACTCATAGCTGGTTTTCATCTGTATCCCCCAAACCCAGATTTCATGTCCTTTTAACTTGAATATTTCGGCATGTATAATTACATACATTTTTTTAAAAAAGATAAACACAAATACCACTATCACAAAAATGAATAATTTCTTATTACCTTCAAATGTCCAACCAATGTTAACATTTTCTTGATTGTGTCAGTTTTTTTTTTTAAATAACCGTTGAATCAGGATCCAAATTCTCTTTATGCATTGTGATTTGTTTTAATCTATAGGTTCCCCTCCATCTTTTGTCTTTCCTTGTAATTTATTTGTTGATGAAACTCCATGATTTGTTCTGTGGAATTACGGTCTGGATTTTATTCTGTATGGTGCTTAAACTACACAGAAATGACTGTGCACTGGTAGATAAATCTAAAGGTGTGATCAGATTCAGAATTGATTTATTTTTAGCAAAAAGACTTCATAGGTTGGTGGGCAGATAATGGTTAGTAGTGTTTCTTATAAGCGACTCTTGATGCCCAATGCCTAAAGCCCTTATTTATTTATTTAATATATAGAAAGCGCACAAGCAGAGAGGGGCAGAGGGAGGAGGAGAGAGCATCTCCATCAGTCTCCACAATCAATGTGAAGCCCAGTGAGGGGCTTGATCCCATGATTTGGAGATCACGACCTGAGCTGAAATTGAGTTTTTTTTTTTTTTTTTTTAAGATTATTTATTTATTTATTCGACAGAGAAAGATCACAAGTAGGCAGAGAGGCAGGCAGAGAGAGAGGAGGAAGCAGGCTCCCTGCTGAGCAGAGAGCCCGATGCGGGACTCGATCCCAGGACCCTGAGATCATGACCCGAGCCGAAGGCAGCGGCTTAACCCACTGAGCCACCCAGGCGCCCCTTGAGTTGGTTTTTAATTAACCATCTAAGCCACCCAGGTGCCTCAGAGTCATTATTTTATTAGGCTTTGGAAACTGTTGATATCTTAATTCTGTAACTTCATTTGTTAGATGGAATGCTTCTATAAAGAGAAATGTCTTGGGATGCCTGGGTGGCTCATTTGGTTGGGATGTCTTGGTTTCTGCTTAGGTCGTGCTGTTGGTGTCCTGGGATGGAGCCCTGAGTCAGGGTCTGTGCTCCGTGGGGAGTCTGCTGGAGATTCTCTCAGTCTCCCACAGCCCCTCCCCTTACTTTCTCTGTCTCTCTTTCTCTCTCTGAAAAAAAAAAAAAACATAAAAAAAAAAAGAGAGAAATGCCCCCTCCATAATTTGGTTATCCTGAATTTTAACTTTTTTGGGAAAAGTAGGGTAACTGCTTAATTCCTCTCCAGTAGGTTGCTAATTCTCAAAATGAGTCGAGATCTTCTGAAAGTAGCCAGTGAGTTGTGTTATGTGTTTGTGTCATTGTGAACTCATGAATTTAAACACATTTGATACGGTTCAGTCCATTGTAGGTATTACCCTTATTGATGCTGAGATTGTCTGATCTTTGTCCAATAGGAATCTGTTTAGTTTGCCTCCTAAATCCTTTTTTTTTTTTTTTTAAAGATTCTATTTATTTATTTGACAGAGAGAGAGATCACAAGGAGTCAGAGAGACAAGTAGAGAGAGAGGAGGAAGCAGGCTCCCTGCTGAGCAGAGAGCCCGATGTGGGGCTTGATCCCAGGACCCCGGGACCAAGACCTGAGCCAAAGGCAGAGGCTTTAACCCACTGAGCCACCCAGGCGTCCCTGGCTATAAGATTTTAACTACTCTAGATATCTCATATAATTGGAACCATGTGGTGTTTGTCCTTTTGTGGCTAGCTCATTTGCAAAATGTCCTCAAAGTTCATCCATGTTGTAGCAGGTGTCAGAATGTTCTTCCTTTTGAAGACTTAATAATACGCCATTACATAGATACAGCACATAACTGCTTTTTAGTGAATACTAGTGTAAAAATTTTATTCACTAAAGGCATTTTTTTCCTTATCCTATGAACTGATGAGAATTTTCTGGTACATTTTAAGTTATCAGACAGGAAGGAAATACATCATGTAGGTGTGATGTCATACTCAGAAATTCTGTTGAGAAGATTCCAGCCTTCTATATTACATAGTGGTTGACAGCTGCCAGTATTAAAGACTTAAATTTTGCATTTTTTTCTTTTTTGAAATAGCTGCCATTTCAGCCCCTTAACTACAGCAATACTGTTTTGGGTTGGTTTCAGCAGTATCATTTCTCAGATAAAATTGTCTAACTCATTGACACAGAGAGTCCACTATTAATCAGTTTGTTAACATTACATTTTAGTAATCTGTTTTTTCTCGTGTTACCCATGGTTCGCTCGCCCGTACGTGTTTACTGAACTCAAGATATTTAAACTTTAAAGACTGAATTACTAGACCTATAGAGCCTAAGTGTGTGAACAACTGCCTGAGGTCATAGTTATTAATGCTGTTTTGCCAACATCAGTTTTGTCAGTTCTCTCCTCATAATACATCCTGAATCAGTCCTCCTGTCCCATATCCCTGTCACCACCTGGGACCCAGCAGCCATCACAACTCCCTTGAACTGGCACAGCAGGCTCCAGCTGGTTTCCTTGTCTTTTTTTTTTTTTTTTTTTTTAAAGATTTTATTTATTTATTTGACAGAAATCACAAGCAGATGGAGAGGCAGGCAGAGAGAGAGAGAAGGAAGCAG
Source organism: Mustela lutreola (assembly GCF_030435805.1). NCBI lineage: Eukaryota > Metazoa > Chordata > Mammalia > Carnivora > Mustelidae > Mustela > Mustela lutreola. Next base: position 67,064,293 of record NC_081290.1, on the reverse strand, counting down.
GCTCTCCGCCGAGCAGAGAGCCCGATGCGAGACTCGGTCCCAGGACTCCGAGATCATGACCCGAGCCGAAGGCAGCGGCTTAACCCACTGAGCCACCCAGGCGCCCCTGGTTTCCTTGTCTTTCTAACCCGTTCTCTATCTTTCAGCTAGGGTGATTTACATAGAATATAAATTAGAATGTGTTCTGTCTTGCTTAAAACCCTTCAAAGACTGATAAAAGTGGTCGCCTGTAGGGACAGGGATCTTTGTGGCTAGGGTATAAGGATGGGAGGGAGAATTACTTTTCATTGTAGAAGCTTATATATCTTTGGATATATATTTTAGTTCATGTAGTTGGGTTATGTACTCAGAATAAAATAAGTAATCTTACAAAAACCCAGGGACCCCCCCCCCTTTTTTTTAAGATTTTACTTATTTATTTGACAGACAGAGATCACAAGCAGGCAGAGAGGCAGGCAGAGAGAGGGGAGGGGGAATCAGGTCCCTGCTGAGCAGAGAGCACGATGCAGGGCTTGATCCTAGGACTCTGAGATCATGACCAAAGGCAGTGGCTTAACCCACTGAGCCACCCAGGCGCCCCTGGTTTCCTTGTCTTTCTAACCCGTTCTCTATCTTTCAGCTAGGGTGATTTACATAGAATATAAATTAGAATGTGTTCTGTCTTGCTTAAAACCCTTCAAAGACTGATAAAAGTGGTCGCCTGTAGGGACAGGGATCTTTGTGGCTAGGGTATAAGGATGGGAGGGAGAATTACTTTTCATTGTAGAAGCTTATATATCTTTGGATATATATTTTAGTTCATGTAGTTGGGTTATGTACTCAGAATAAAATAAGTAATCTTACAAAAACCCAGGGACCCCCCCCCCTTTTTTTTAAGATTTTACTTATTTATTTGACAGACAGAGATCACAAGCAGGCAGAGAGGCAGGCAGAGAGAGGGGAGGGGGAATCAGGTCCCTGCTGAGCAGAGAGCACGATGCAGGGCTTGATCCTAGGACTCTGAGATCATGACCAAAGGCAGTGGCTTAACCCACTGAGCCACCCAGGCGCCCCTGGTTTCCTTGTCTTTCTAACCCGTTCTCTATCTTTCAGCTAGGGTGATTTACATAGAATATAAATTAGAATGTGTTCTGTCTTGCTTAAAACCCTTCAAAGACTGATAAAAGTGGTCGCCTGTAGGGACAGGGATCTTTGTGGCTAGGGTATAAGGATGGGAGGGAGAATTACTTTTCATTGTAGAAGCTTATATATCTTTGGATATATATTTTAGTTCATGTAGTTGGGTTATGTACTCAGAATAAAATAAGTAATCTTACAAAAACCCAGGGACCCCCCCCCCCTTTTTTTTAAGATTTTACTTATTTATTTGACAGACAGAGATCACAAGCAGGCAGAGAGGCAGGCAGAGAGAGGGGAGGGGGAATCAGGTCCCTGCTGAGCAGAGAGCACGATGCAGGGCTTGATCCTAGGACTCTGAGATCATGACCAAAGGCAGAGGCTTAATCCACTGAGCCACCCAGGTGTCCCCACTTTACTTTTCTTTGAGTAGAATTCTCCACTTTCATTCTACTTCTATCCCAGAGTGAACTCTGGTATTTTATGTTTTTCCTTTAGCTTAATATAATTTCAGTGTGTTAATAGAAAGAGTTATAGGAAGTGAGAAAGACCTGGTTTTGCCTAGCTGTGTGATTCTCTATTCCAGATTAACCTTGTTTGCTGAATTCTAAAACAGGAGGAGATGTATTTCCTGCTTCACATGGCATATTTATGGGGATTAGATATAATGTAGGTGAACCTGGCCCAGAGGTTACAGTGGATTCCCTTCTCTGTCCCGCCAGCAGATACCTCATGGCTTTTGGGCATAGGATTGTAGTAAGAAAGCAGATGGACATATAGTGCACCTAATCTAACCAGATGAGAAGATGGTGGAAGAAAATGAAATGTGTGCAATTCAAAGGTGCTGTTGCCACAGGAGTTTGCTACACAGAAGCATAGACGTAAGACAGAAAGCTTGGAGCTCCAAACCTTTGGGTGAACTCTTAATTTTTACTTTTTGAGAAGGTGTTGCTTTACTGTCTTTTTGCTGTATCATTTCCTGCAAGAATCTGCTATCATCCTAATTTTTGTTCCTTTATGTAACCTGTCCCTTTTCTCGGACTGCTTTGAAGACTTCTCCCTGTCACTGGTTTTGAGCAGTTTTATTTTGATGTGTCTGTGTGTGCATATTTCTTGTGCTTTTGGGATTCATTAAGCTTTTTTCTTGGATCTGTGGGTTTATGTGTTCATCAGATTTGGGAAAATTTTGGGCATCATTTTTCACAGTTTTTCCTATTCTTTCTCCATGTGCTGTGCTTTGAGGGCTCCAATCCCATGCGTGTTAGACCATGGAAAGTTGCCCCATAATTCACTGATGCCCCTTTATTTGATTGTCTTTTCTGTGTAGGTTTCGTTTGGATAGTTCATACTGTATCTTCACAATCACTGATTTTAGTTCTGCAGTGTTTAATCTGCCGTTAGTCTTGTTTAGTGTAATTTTTCATTTTAGATGTCCTGGCTTTCATCTTTATAAGTTCTATTTGTATCATTTTTTATACCTTCTATTTCTCTACTTAAATTTTGAAAATATGGGATGTAGTGTACCAACTGTTCTAATGACCTTGTCTGCTAATTTTAACTTCTCTTTCAGGGCTGGGGTTAGTTTTGATTGATTTATCTCCTCTGGGTTATATTTTCCTGCTCTTTGCTTGTTTGGTAATTTTTTATTGGATACCAGACATTGCAAATTTTATTTTACATTGTTGTGTTTTGAATAGTTATTTATTCCTCTAAATACTCTTGATGTTCTGTAGCATTAGCAACAGGACTTTAAATTTTTTCTTGGTGAAAAATTGGTGAATTGCAGAAAATTGGTGAATTTTCTTTTTATATAAACTAAGTTCATAGCCTTCTTGAGAATCTAAAATCACTTAAAAAAGCCACTTCCCTGTGAATCCTATATATTGTTTTGTTTTTATTTTTCTCCATGCTTTGGGAAATTATTTTGGAAGTGGAAGAGGGATGTCCTTTTTTGAATTCCCTATTCTTTAAAGGTTTTCAAAACCAAATTCAAGATTTGGTTAGTAACAGAGTAAATATGCTAATACCTTAGTTTGGTCAGTGCTTACTGGCTATCACATGTCTCCTTAAAATAGGAATTTTGGGGCTCCTGGGTGGCTCAATGGGTTAAGCCTCTGCCTTCAACTCAGGTCATGATCTCAGGGTCCTGGGATTGAGCCCCACATCGGGCTCTCTGCTCAGCAGGGAGCCTATTCCCCCCCCCCCCACCGCACCTACTGATCTCTCTGTCAAATAAATAAAATCTTTAAAAAAAATAGGAATCTTAACATAGTATAACATTAAACTTTAACAGAGCTGTTTAATGGTTAATGCTTATTCTAACCCACTTGCAGGAAACGTGAGCTGGAGGGGATGAAGGGGGGAACAAGTTGAATTCGTTTTGCTCTTTGAGCTTTATTTATTCCAGAAGTACCTTTTTTTTTTTTTTTAATTATTTTAAAAGATTATTTATTTATTTATTTGACAGACAGAGCTCACAAGTAGGCAGAGAGGCTGGTAGAGAGAGGGGGGGAAGCAGGCTCCCTGCAGAGCAGAGAGCCGCATGCAGGGCTCGATCCCAGGACCCTGGGATCACGACCTGGGCCGAAGGCAGAGGCCTAACCCACTGAGCCACCCAGGCGCCCGGAAAAAAACATCTTAAATAGAGTAGGACTTGAGTCTATAGGACACTTACCTTTTAACAATGCCTTGAGAACCCTCTCTGCTGGGATAAAATAACAACAGTAATCTTTAAAAAATGTTACTTTGCAAACATATTTTCCATTCTATAACTTTATTAACTTGCCTATCAGTGTACCTACTGAGCACTGTTTTATCTGTTATATGTTGGGCATTGTTCTAGGCCCAGTGGATAGATACACATTCCCTGTCTTGGAAACTTTTTTTTTTTTTAAGATTTTATTTATTTATTTGACAGAGATCAGAAGTAGGCAGAGAGAGGAGGAAGCCAACTCCCTGCTGAGCAGAGAGTCCGATGCTGTTGCTGCTGCTGCCGGGCTTGATCCCAGGACCCTGGGATCATGACCTGAGCTGAAGGCAGAGGCTTTAACCCACTGAGCCACCCGGGTGCCCCCCACTCTTGGAAACTTCTATTCTAGAATGAGAGATAGAGAATAAATGCTATGTTAAGTAGTAGTAAGTGCTGTGAAGATGGGAGGCATGAGGAAATAGAGAATGATGGCAGCAGAATCTATTTTAGATGGAGAACTGGGTTTACGGAGGAGGAGACGTTTGATCAGAGATCAAATCTGTTTGCATCTGGGAGCAGGTGTGTTTGGGCAGTGGAAGTAGAGCTCCATCTTACTGTCCATGGTTTCTTGTTGTCCGTTGATGGCGGATACTAAAGGGGCGAGGCCACACGGGCTAGGTTTCTGGAAAAGAAGCCCATGTGGTCTGTGAGCTAGATAGAGGAGGATTCAGAGCTGCACATGGTGAGTGCTGTTGCCCTGTGTGTGCCTAGTGACAGACACTGGGCAGTGTAGTTATGAAACGGATTTTTTTTTTTTTTTTTGAGCCCATCTGATAACAGCAACAGTAAAATTTTTAATGTTATTATTATAATAGTATTAGGATTATGTAATTATTAAATTATAACAGTGGCCACAGGTAATTTTTATTGCTCCCTGTGTGGGAAGTATTTTTTGAATTTGCTGCTGAGGAAGCTGTTGCATAACTTGTGGGAGAGTACAGTCAGAACACTGGTTTGCACATACACCTCTTTTAAGAAATAGTTACACAGAGGAGTGCTTGACGGCTCTTGGGGTTATGAGTTCAAGGCCCATATTGGGCATAGAGCTCATTAAAAAAGAAAAAAAAAGCCACAAGAAACAAGTTGAAGAGAATTTAGTAACTGTAGGAAAAAAGTTATAAATAATGATCATTGATCATACTTCCCCTTAATACATCTTGGAGAAAGTTCAGTATCAGCACCCAGAAACCTGTTTTGTTCTCCTCAGCAGGCACCCTCGATGGGTGTTCGTTTCTAGAATTTTACTGTTAGAGACTGTTTGAGTGAGTATTCTTCCATCCCGGTCTTCAGGCACTGTGATGTATACTTGTAGGTCTGTTCTGGGTAGTGAATTGCCTGGGTGGAAGGATGTTTGCACTTTAGTTTGCATAGCTGTTTCCAAATTACCCTCTTGAGGAGTTATAACAATTTATACTCCCATCAGCTGTAAGAGTTCCCGAAATAAGGAAGGATTTGCATGTACTGTGGAAGTAAGAGTGGTGCTTGTCTTACACCATTATTGTAAGGTACCTGATAAGCTGTCAGTAAACAGCGGTTATTATATTACTGTTACAATTATGAACCTTTTTCTGAACTTTATTACGAAAAATATTGTGAGTCTAAGAACTGTTTCAGGAGGTTGGGAAAGAGAAATTACACAATTGGCCTAGCAATGTGTGCCCCCCAGGTAACTGTCACCTGTGTCGGAACAGATTCATCCTGCATCAAGCCCCAGAGCCCCTGAGCCTCTGGAGGCTGATGTCAGGGAATGGAGCTGTGGGTGCATGCAGGCTTGTGCTGGTCCCTGGCTGCTCACAGGGACGTTTGTTCCGCATGTGCTTTCTCATACCTGGAGTGGCAGCTTTGCTATTTGCTTGGGAAGGCCATCCCTTGAGAGCGACCTTGAAGATGTCCTGTCCTGAGCACTTTGCTCTTCCCTTCTCTTACTTTGAAAGTCTTGATGTTGGTTTGCCTTATAAAGTGACTTAGAATGACTTAAGGAGGTCTTTACCTAAAAAATAGGAGTTTTCTCATCTGCTTGCTCTTGCTTGAAATTCCTTGGCAGAGTAGAGGAAGTGGTACTGCCAAGGTTTTAGGTATGAGGGAGGGAGGGAATAAAGGCACTTTACTGCCCCAAGGCTCTGGTTTCTCCATCACAATGTGAAGCAGTTTTAAGATACAAAGCAGAGAATGTTATGAAAGCACTTTGAAAATACAAATGCATTTATTTGTTTATTTGAGAGAAAGAGAGACCCCAGGAGCAGGAAGAGGGACCGAGGGAGGGAGAGCAGCAAAGGGAGAGGAAAAGGGAGAAGCAGGTATCTGTTGAGCAGAGTCCTATGAGAAGCTTGATCCCAGGACTCAATCCCAGGACTCTGGTATCATGACCTGAGCCAAAGCAGATGATGAACTGACTAAGCCACCCAGGTGCCCCAAATAAATCTTAAAAAAAAAAAAAAGAAAAGAAAATGCAAATGCCAGATAACAGCATCTGTCCACACAGAAACTGGTATGTGAATGTTCATGGCAGCATTCTTCTTAATAGCCTGAAAGTGGAAAGAACCCACTATCAGGTTGAATAAGAGACGTGATGTGTCCATGCGGTGGAGCCTTATTGGGCAACAGTAAGAATGAGGTGTTGATACATGCTGCACATGCTAAGAACTCTTATGCTAAGAAGGAAGCCAGGGAAAGGAGGAAGAGGGAAGAGTGGAAATGGGGAGTGCCTGCTAGTGTACCTGGGATTTCTTCTTGGGTGTTGAAAATGTTACAAAATTAGATCTTGATGCTGGTTGCACATCTCCATGAATAAGTGAAAAACCACTGAACTGTATACTTCAATTGGGTGAATTTTTATGGTATGTGAACATATCTCAGTATGACTGCAGACATGCTAGTGCAGCATTGGGGACTTTAGTCTCCCTGAAGGGAGTCCATTGTCAGCTGTTGTATTAGTGCTGGGTGTTAGGAATATGGTGTCAGGATGCAAGTCCAATTTTGCCGCAGAGTCTGTGGTCCTGGATCAAGTTAGTGAAATTCTTCGAACTCCTATTCTCATCCATAGAGTAGGCGTAGTAACAGTAACAATCTTACCTAACCCAGAGCCTTGTGGAGCCAGTGAGACAACATTTGACCACTTGTGGCACACAGGTGTGCTGTCCGTGTGCATGTTCCCTTTCTTTCTCTTTTCCCAGTGTATGGACTGGTGAGAAGGGGACACTATTGGGGAAAGGCTCACAAGGGCAATGGAAAGCCCTGTGTACTAGCTCCTCCCACTATTTTTTTTTTAATAAGTCAAAGCTCTATGCAGAGAGATTTGTCATGTACAGCTGCACATGTTTGCAGCTTAGCAAGAACTTTGTGATTAACCATGCTTTCCAAGATTTAAGAATATTGTAGTTAACGGCCAACCTTGCTCCCAGATGATACCATTAATCAAGCTGTTGCATAGAGCTTCAGGCAGGCAAGGAGGAGTTAGAAATGGGGCTCGAGTCTCGTGGAATGCGCTCCCTTCAGGACTGACTGTTTCAGGAGGAAGGGATATGACATGCATCCCTCCATCTTTAGGGAACTAGAGGGCCCCACCATCCAGATAATGCTGTCTCAGTTTGTTCTGAACATTGTCTCCAGGGGCTGAAGCACAGTGTACTTTAACAGCATAAACCCCAGGAATATAGCTGACCTAGGGTGTTTGGAACATTTAGTGTTTTCTGTTTACTGCCTCAGGTGTCTGACAGATGGATTGTTTTGGAAAGCAGGGGTTTTCTTCAGGGGAAGGAAGCATTTTTTTTCCAGCTTTTACTCAAACGATGGAACTATGAATTTTCTTTGTCTCTGGTTTCTTTTTTTTTTTTCAAATATTTTATTTATTTGTCAGAGAGAGTGAGCGAGAGCTAGCACAGGCAGACAGAGTGGAAGGCAGAGTCAGATGGAGAAGCAGGCTCCCTGCGGAGCAAGGAGCCCGATATGGGACTCGATTCCAGGACGCTGGGATCATGACTTGAGCCGAAGGCAGCTGCTTAACCAACTGAGCCACCCAGGCGTCCCTGTCTCTGGTTTCTAAGTGATACTAGGATTTAGGAGACTTACTCATTGAACTTTTATTTACTTTTTTTTTTTTTTAAGATTTTTTTTAAAGATTTTATTTATTTATTTGACAGACAGGGACTACAAGTAGGCAGAGACAGGCAGAGAGAGAGGAGGAAGCAGGCTCCCCACTGAGCAGAGAGCCTGAAGTGGGGCTGGATCACAGGATCCTGGGATCATGACTTGAGCCGAAGGCAGAGGCTTCCCAGGCGCCCCCTAATTGAACTTTTAGAAAAGCCTTCAGTGTAGCAGGATTTGTACTGAACATTCAGGAATCAAAGATAATAAGAACAGAAGTCCCACTTCAAGGCTCAGGGCTCTTCAGGTCAGACGGAGTGCAGGGTGAGCCCACGAGGCTGGCGGTCCAGGCTCTCCTGTTAGGGTCTTTGGGAGGGACTTGAGGTAGATGCCTGTTAGGGCTGTTCATGTCATTGATTGAGATGTTTCATGTCACTCACCCATGGTTACTTTTTAAATTTTTTAAAATACTCATTTATTTTAGAGAGACAGAGGGAACATGAGAAGGAGGTGCAGAGGGAGAGGGAGAATCCCAAGTAGACTCCTCACCCAGCACAGACCTGGGGCTCTTTGTGAGATCAGCCTGAGCCGAAACCCCTTAAACCATTGCACTACCCAGGTGCTCCAACCACAGTTACTTTTATCATTCATATCTTAGAAAAAATCAACCTAGCATTTCTGTTTTAAAGTATATTTTAGGAGTGCCTGGCTGGCTCAGTTGGAAGAGCATGTAACTCTTGATCTCAGGGTCATGAGTTCAAGCCCCATGTTGGGTGTAGAGATTACTCAAACAAACAAATAAGTAAATAAACTATATTTTAATTTTTTCTGGTGGATAATTTCTGTTTTTGTTGCTTCATAATGTACTAGGATGAAATAGAATTTTCATGAAAACTGCACATTTTCATGACTACAGCTATGGAAGCCTGCCGGTATCTTTTTCTTTTTTTTTTTTTTTTTTTAAAGATTTTATTTATTTATTTGACAGACAGAGATCACAAGTAGGCAGAGAGGCAGGCAGAGAGAAAGGGGGAAGCAGGCTCCCCGCTGAGCAGAGAGCCCGATGTGGGGCTCGATCCCAGGACCCTGGGATCATGACCCGAGCCGAAAGCAGAGGCTTTAACCCACTGAGCCACCCAAGCGCCCCATGCCGGTATCTTTTTCATGAAACAAGTTATTAGTATGTTGTTTTGGCTTTTGAGGCCATTGACCCCAGATTTCACTGTGCTGTGAAAAAAGCTATGACATCATCTTTATAATCAAGGCTGCATGTTGTTTGCTAGAGTAAATACATGAATTACAATTTGAGATTGATGCACATACTTTTTTTTCCCCTGAAAGGACATATGGTTTGTGCTTCTAAACTCAGGTAATTAGCACATTCTTAGCTGTACCTATAATCTGACTCTCAAGAGTTGATTTACAGATTAGAAAATAAATATGTATAAAGCCTAGTGGGGATTATGGATTGCTAAATAGTGTGAAATTTATTCTTTTTCTAACTTCCTAGAAGTTGGTCACTTCTCTTTTTCTTTTTCAGTTTTTTTTTTTTTTTTAATTTATTTGACACACAGAGAGAGATCCGGGAGTAAGCAGAGAGGCAGGCAGAGAGAGAGGGGGAAGCAGGCTTCCCGCTGAGCAGAGAGCCTGATGTGGGACTCGATCCCAGGACTCTGAGATCATGACCTGAGCCAAATGCAGAGGCTTAACCCACTGAGCCACCCAGGCACCCATTAGTCACTTTTCTTATAGTGTTTTGAGTCTCTGTTTTTTTCTAAAAGTAGCTCTTTAGTGAAGCCAATGGTTTTCAATGCATTATCTTTTCATTATGTAAGTGTGTTTAAAATTTCCTAATGATTTCTTCTTCGATCTGTAAGGTATGCTTTTTTGGGCACCTGGGTGACTCAGTGGGTTGGATATCTGACTCTTGGTTTCAGCTCATGTCATGATCTTGGGGTCGTGGGATGAAGTCTCATGTTGGGCTCTGTGCTGGGTGTGGAGCCTCCTTGGGATTCCTTCCCTCTCTCTCTCTAAAAAAAGAAAATGTGCCTTTAAATTTTTAAATATATGTATCTCTTTGCGTATAAATGTGTATGTATATATAATGTGTATATAAAATTTTAAATTTCTGTTATTCATCTGTTTTAATTGCACTGTGACCAGAGAAATCGTTTATATGCTACTGATTCTCTGGAATTTGCTGAGATTTAAAAAATTTCCACCCAGGGGTGCCTAGGTGGCTCAGTCAGTTAAGCATCTGACTTTGGATCGGGTCATGATCCCACGGTCCTGAGATAGATTCCCACGTCAGGCTCCCTGCTCCACGGGGAGTCTGCTTCTTCCTCTGCCCTTCTCCCAACTCATTCTCTCAACCTCTCTTGCTCGCATGCTCTCTCAAATAAATAAATAAAATCTTAAAAAAAAAATTAAATTTTGGGACACCTGAGTGGCTCAGTCAATTAAGCATCTGCCCTTGGCTCAGGTCATGATCCCAGGGTCCTGGAATCGAGTCCTGCATTGGGCTCCCTGCTCAGTGGGGATCCTGCTTTTCCCTCTCCCTCTGCATGCTACTCCCTCTGCTTGTGCTCTCTCTCCATCAAATAAATAAATAAAAATCTTTAAAAAAAATTAAAAATTTCCACCCAGATATGAGGTGATTATTTATACATGTTTTTTGTATTCTAGAGAAGAGTATATATTCTTTGTTTTTAGAAAACAGGGAGTTGCAAGGTTCTGTATACTTATGAAGATGTAACTTGTTGATTGTTCTTATTTTCTATTTACTGTTTACGAATCTTTGACTGCTTTGCCTACTAGTAATTGAGCAGTGCTTTAGTTTCTCTTTATGATAACCAATTTATCAGTTTCTGTCTGAGTTCCAGCAATTTTTGCTTCATTTGTCTTGAGACCATTTTATAAAACATATATATATTAAAAAAAATTTTTTTTTAAAGATTTTATTTATCCATCTGACAGACAGAGATCACAAGTAGGCAGAGAGGCAGGCAGAGAGAGAGGAAGAAGCAGGCTCCGAGCAGAGAGCCCGATGCTGGGCTTGATCCCAGGACCCTGGGATCATGACCTGAGCTGAAGGCAGTGGCTTTAACCCACTGAGCCACCCAGGTGCCCCTATATATATTTTTAATCTTCCTGTTGTAGTAGGCTTTTTATCATTAAGTAGTGGCTTTTCCATCCCAAATAAATGCTTTTATTTTCCAAGGTCTTTTGTTTTATATTAACATAGAAACCCCACCTTTCTTGTGGTTGGTATTTGCCTGGTATATCTATTTTCATCCATTTACTTGCGTACTTTTGTATTCTGTTCTTATGTTTTATTGATATATTAAATTTTGGGGTGGATGCTGTAATCAATTGCCTCAAACTTGGTGCCATAAAACAATAAAGTATTCTCTTACAGTTTTGGAGGCCAGAAGTCCAAAATCTGTATGACTGAGCTGACATCATGATGATGGCTCTGGAGGTTCTTAGAGGAGAATTTGCCCCTTGGCTCTTCTGCCTTCTTATAGCTGCCAGCATTGTTTGGCAGTGGCCACCTCTCTGCAGTCCCTGTGTCCCTGGTCGTACTGCTCTCTGATGAATGTGTAGTCAGATTTCCCTCTTCCTTCTTATTGGCAATTGCATTTAGGTAATCCAGGTAGCCCAGGATAATCTCATCACCCCAAATCTTTAATTATATTAGCAAAGTCTTTGCCATGTAAAGTAACATTTACAGGCTCCTAGGGTTAGAACTAATATCTCTAATGACCATTATTCAGCATACCATACTGGTTATAATTTCTGTCTTTTTTTTTTTTTTTTTTTTTTTTTAAAGATTTTATTTATTTATTTGACAGAGAAATCACAAGTAGATGGAGAGGCAGACAGAGAGAGAGAGAGAGAGAGGGAAGCAGGCTCCCTGCTGAGCAGAGAGCCCGATGCGGGACTCGATCCCAGGACTCTGAGATCATGACCTGAGCCGAAGGCAGCGGCCTAACCCACTGAGCCACCCAGGCGCCCCATAATTTCTGTCTTTTAACTGGCATTATATTTATTGTGATTCTCATAAATTTGTACCTTTTATATAATTTTGCATTTTCTTTCTTTTTTTTTCTTTTCAAGATTTTATTTATTTGAGAGAGAATGAGTTGTGGGGAGGGACAAAAGGAGAGGGAGACAAGTAGACTCTGTGCAGAGCAGGGAGTCGGATGCAGGGCTTGATCCCAGCACCCTGAGATCATGACCTAAGCTTGAGATAGATGCTTAACTGACTGTGCCACCCAGTTGCCCCTATATTTTGTTTTCTATTTGTCTTTTTCCCTTTCATGGTTGCCTTTTTATTTATTTAGTTAAAAATTTATATTTTTTAAAGATTTAGTTTTTTTATTTGAGACAGAGAGAGCATAAGCAGGGAGATAGGCAGAGGGAGAGTGAGAAGCAGACTCCCTACTGAGCTGTGGGCTGGACATGAGGCTCCATCCCAGGACCTGGGGATCATGACCTGAGCCGAAAGCAGACACTTAACTGACTGAGCCACCCAGGCTCCCTTACCTTTTAAGTTTTTTTTAGAGATTTTATTTGTTTATTAGAGAGAGCCAGAATGAGCAGGGGGAGGAACAGAGGGAGAGGGAAAAGAAGACTCCCTGCTGATGAGTGGATCCCGTGACCTTGAGATCATGACCTGAGCGGAAATCAAGAATCAGATGCTCAACCCACTGAGCCACCTAGGTGCCCACACGCTTGTTTTTTTAAACAACTAAGTTTTCTTTCTTATTTTATGTTCTCCCCTCTTTTGGTTTGGAAATTACATACTGTTTTGTTCTATTTTAGTGGTTGCCCTTGAATTTTACCCTGCATATATGTGACAAAGTCCTAAATTAATACGGTCTTCTTTCACCAAACAAAACAAGAACATTGAAGCACTTCAATTCCAGCTAAACTCAACTATTAAGTTATGTGCTACTGTTGTTCAGTATTTTAGTCCAGCCTTTTTTAAACTCATAAATTGGACATCATCATCCCTATACAAAATACATTTTTAGATTTTTTTCCCCGCCATTTAGCAGTTTCTTGAATCACAGTCCTTATGACATTTCTAATTTTTCTTCCTAGGATCACTTTTCTTCTTTAGCAATTCCTTTTCTGCAGGTATGTAGGTGGTACCTTTGTTTTTGTTCATCTGAAGTGACTTTATTTTGCACACATTCTCAAAAGATAGTTTTGGGGTAGAAATCCAGATTGCCAGTTATTTCCTTTTAGCATTTTGAAGAAACACTATTTCTCTTTTGTTATTTCTGTTACATGTTTGTCAGCGCCTAATTATTACGCTTTTGTAGATGCTCTTTGTTTATTCTTGCCTTTGCTATGCTATAGATTCATTACTGTGTCTACAAGATGTGTATTTCTCTTTATTTGTGGATTCATGTCTTTCAGTTAGATAAAGTTGTTAGCCATTCTCTCCTTGGATATTATATTGACTCTGACTCTTCATTCTTTTTGTTGTTGTTGTGTAGTTTTTATTTCATAATCATAAACTTAACTCTACAATCCAGCTGCTTGGAGGGGAGTAAGGAAAGCATGGAACCCATAAGACTGCAGTGAGAGCACAGAGATTATAGGTTATTTCAAGCAGATGGGGGTGAAGGGGGGTGTTCTCCTGAGCTGCAGGAGGAGTGGTCTGGTAGTAAAGATAAGACACAAGTCAAATTTATTACGTTTGTCCATAGTCAGTAGTGGTGGTCTTGCTGTTCCTGGACCCAAAGCACTCCGTGGCCTCCACAATATTCCTGCTCTCTCTCACCTTGCGAAAGACTGCATGCTTCCCATCTGGCCACTTGGTCTTGGCAGTGCAGACAAAAAACTGGGAACCATTTGGGTTGGGGCCATTTGCCATGGACAAGATCCTAGGACTTGTGTGTTTCGGGATGAAATTCTCATCATCAAATTTCTCCCCTAGTTGGACTGGCCGCCAGTGCCATTATGGCATGTGAAGTCACCACCCTGGCACAGAAATCCTGGAATAATCCTATGAAAGCAGGAACCTTCATAGCCACATCCTTTCTCCCCAGTGCACAGAGCATGAAAGTTCTCCACTGTGTTTGGAACTTTGTCTGCAAATAGCTCCAGAGAGATGCAGCTGAAGTGCTTGCCTTTTGTTGAGATGTCAAAGACTATGGTGGGGCTGACAGTGGCTGGTGATGCGGGGAGGCTCTGGGGCAGTGGCGTCAGCCGACTCTTCATTGTTCTTTATTATTTTGGCCTGTAACTCCAGTGAACGTGTAGTGGACTTTCTTATTCTATCTATTTTGGCATGGTTTGTACCTCTTTATCTCCCTGTGCTGGTCTCTGGGGAATTTTTTCAAATCTGTCTTTTAATTTACTTCTTCCTCTTCATCTGTGTCAAAGCTCCTATTAATTCATTAGTTGATTTGTAAAGTATTTTTTAAAGTTTTTAAAAAAGATTTTATTTTATTTATTTTTAAAATTTTATTTATTTATTATTTATTTGAGGGAGAGAGGGCACACGCACCATGCAGGAGACAGCATGAACAGGAGAGAGGGAGAGGCAGACTCCTCTCTGAGCAGGTAACCCAAGGCTTGGATCTCTAGCATCATGACCCCAGCCACAGGCATATGCTTAATTGACTGAGCCATCCAGGTGCCCTAAGATTTTCTTTTTCTTTTTTCTTTTTCTTTTTTTTTTTTTTTTGACAGACAGATCACAAGTAGGCAGAGTCAGGCAGAGAGAGGGAAGCAGGCTCTCTGCTGAACAGAGAGCCCGATGCGGGGCTGGATCCCAGGACCCTGGGATCATGACCTGAGCCGAAGGCAGAAGCTTTAACCACTGAGCCACCCAGGTGCCCCAAGATTTTATTTTTCATGTAATCTCTACACCCAAGGTGGGCCTTGAACTTAACCCTGAGATCAGGAGTCACATGCTCCACCAGCTGAGCCAGCCAAGTGCCCTGTAAATAACTTTTTCAACATTTTATATCTGTAAGTTCTGTTTGGTTTCTTTTTCAGCTCTGCTCATTTTTTATAATCTCTGAGGCTTGTCATATTGTGGTTAATTTATTTTTATTTTTATTTATTTATTTTTTTTTAAAGATTTTATTTATTCGACAGAGAAAGATCACAAGTAGGCAGAGAGGCAGGCAGAGAGAGAGGAGGAAGCAGGCTCCCAGCTGAGCAGAGAGCCCGATGCGGGGCTCGATCCCAGGACCCTAGGATCATGACCTGAGCCGAAAGCAGAGGCTTTAACCCACTGAGCCACCCAGGCGCCCCAAGTGGTTAATTTATTTTTTAAACATTTCAGGGGCACCTGGTGGCTCAGTGGGTTGGGCCTCTGCCTTTGGCTTGGGTCATGATCTCAGGGTCCTGGAATCAAGCCCCGTATTGGGATCTCTGCTTGGTGGGGAGCCTGCTTCCCCCTCTCTCTCGGCCTGCCTCTCTGCCTACAAGTGATCTCTCCCTCTCTTTGTCAAATAAATAAATAATCTAAAAAAAAAAACCTATTTCATACATAGTTATTCTATGTTCTGTATTATAATCCTAGTATCTGAAGCCTTTGAGGGCCTAAGTATATGGTTTATTATTTCTGATGACTGTCCCTCATGAAGATTGCTTTTGGGTTTGTGAAATTTTTACTAAGACCTTCTATTTGGTTGATTTTTAACTTGGGGAAAAACCTGAGGATCAACGTTAAGGTTGTTTTTCCTGAAAGGATTGTATTTACTTTTACTGTGAGCGAGGGTCACTGATCACCTGAGACCATTTCCACCCTCTTGAGAGTTCCAGCTGATTGCCTCTGTTTTTGCCTCCAGCAGTGCTCATTTTTGGTATTTGACCTCTGCTAATGTTACCTGTTGTGAGTGGTTCCCATTTGGAGTTAACTAGTTTCATTGCCGTGGTTTGGGGCCGTTTTTGTTTAGCCCTTGGAGGTTTCATGTATTTCTTACACACAAATAACATTGGTTTTTATGGCAAATCTTATGGAGTGGTAGGGCCTCTCAAATATTTGCCTTACTTGATCTCCAAGTGGTGTTTATTTATAATGGAAATAGTGGTCATGTGTTGTTTCAAAACTTAGGAGAAGTATATTCAATATGAGTGATTCTTTTTTTTTTTTTTTTTTAAAGATATTATTTATTTATTTGACAGACAGATCACAAGTAGGCAGAGAGGCAGGCAGAGAGAGACAGGAGGAGGAAGCAGGCTCCCTGCTGAGCAGAGAGCCCGATGCGGGACTCGATCCCAGGACTCTGAGATCATGACCTGAACCGAAGGCAGTGGCTTAACCCACTGAGCCACCTAGGCGCCCCTCAATATGAGTGATTCTAATGTGCACAGTTTGAGGGTCCGTGGAGTGAGTGAGATGTGTTGATGTTCTTGGTAGAGGAAAGAACCAGCTCTAGCTTAGCCAGCATGTGAACCTTTGGTGGTCAAGTCATTACTTTGCTCAGTTTCATCATCTATTTTATCATCTATAAAATAACTATATGACCTTTTTAAAAAATTTATTTATTTATTTGACAGAGAGAGAGATCACAAGAGGGGGAAGCAGGCTGAGCTGAGCAGAGAGCCCTTGGAGGGGCTCGATCCCAGGACTCTGGGATCATGACCTGAGCCTGAGGCAGAGGCTTTAACCCACTAAGCCACCCAGGTGCCCCAAGATTTGTTTATTTTTAGAGAGAGAGTGTGTACGCAAGCACAAAGCCGGAGGGACAGAGAGAGAGGGAGACTCTCAAGCAGACTCCACACTGAGCTCATACAACTGGATCTCATGACCCTGAGATCGCCACCTGAGTCAAAAAATCAAGAGTCTGACGCTTAACTGACTGTGCCACCCAGGTGTCCCCTTATTATATTAGTTTAATAAGCATTATTTAAGATCTGTGTTCAGAGTACTGTGTTTGAAATGTCAGAAGATAAGCATTGTAATTGCTCCAGACTTCAGTAAGCTTGCAGTCTAGCAGTTGTTTAACAGGGACAATACAGGGGCACCTGGGGACTCAGTCATTTGAGGATCCTGTTCTTGATTTCCTTCTAGGTTGTGATCGCAGGGTTGTGGGATTGAGCCCTGTGTCGGGCTCCCTGCTCAGGGGTCAGTCTGCTTGGGATTCTCTTTCTCTCCCTCTGCCTCTCCCTGTATCCCCCCTTCTCCCTACCCCTACACACCCTCTCTCTCTTAGTTAAATCTTTTTTAAAAAATGGGCAATACAGAGCAGTGATGCCATCTGTTAGAGGAACCTCTAGTAAGTAGTGCTGCTGTGTGTCTCTGTGCACATATTAAGGAGGACAGTTAATTAGTGCCATCATAGAATGTTCTGCCAGTGTCCTTTTTTAAGAGATTCAGTCATCTTTAAAGGTGCTGCTTATGATAATAGTTACCATTTATTATGGTTCCTTAATTTATTGCTTACTGTGTACCAAGCACTATACAAAACACTTGACATAAGTTAACTCATTTATTCTTAAATCAAGAAAGTAGATAATGTTACCATTCTCATTTTACAGATGAAGAAACTAAAATATACATAGAGAGAGATGAAGTGTGCCTAAGGATATGTAGCTAGTAAGTGATGACCTGGGACCAGAACGCAGGTGATCTGACCCTGGGGTCTAAACTCTAATGTGGCTTGAACATGTTTATTATAATCAGTTAACACTGGGAGGCTAATGGAATTTTGTTGAAGACCCAAGCCAGATTCATTCTTTCCTTCTTTCCCTCCCCCTCTCCGCTTCCTTCCCTCCCTTCCCTTCTTTTAAAGATTTTATTTATTTATTTGTCAGAGAGACAGAGAGAGAGAGAGAGAGAGAGAGCACGCGTGAGAGAGCACGCATGCGTGAGAGTGATCGTGAGCACACAAGCAGGGGGAACAGCAGGCAGAGGGAGAAGCAGGCTCCCGGCTGACCTGGATGAGCTAGGAGCCCATTGCCAGTCTCAATCCCAGGACCCTGGGATGAAGACCTGAGCTGGAGGCAGACACTCAGCCTAGGCATTCCCCAAGCTAGATTATTTCTGTGCCAATCTGTATCACATGGATTTTGGAAATATAAAAAGGATAGAGTACATTAAAGTTCAAACTAAATTTGTTTAGTCAAACAGATGGTTTGGTTGGTTTATCTTCAGGCACCTCGCCCTAAATTGTTTTCAAAACCACACCCAAGTCAGTTTCATTAAGCCACACTAGAGTATTGGTTTAGGGATTGAGTTAAAGTGAGAAATTTCAGTTAACTAAAAACTACATGTGTTGATACAGGTAGAATGCAATAATTTTGTTGTTGTTGTTGTTAAAATGTAAAAAGGTAAAATAAGGCAAGTTTTATAATGAGATATTATAAATTAATAAGTTTATAATAGGATGTTATTTTTAATTAAAATAGTGTATTTTAACTTTAAGTTGGTTAAACCTAATGTTTTTGAAGTGAAATTTTCATTTATTTATTTATGTGACAGAGACACAGCTCTAGAGAGGGAACATAAGCCCAGGGAGTATGAGAGGAGAAGCAGCTTTTGGCCAAGCAAGGAGCCCGAAGTGGGGCTAGATCCCAGGGCCCTGGGATCATGACCTGAGCCAAAGGCAGATGCCCAACATCTGAGCCACCCAGGCACCCCTGAAGTGAAATTTTTAGCATGTTACTTTTATATTCCATCAGACATTAGGTAATTAAAATATTTCCTATTGACAGGGTATCCACTGTGTGTCAGACATTGTGCGAGGTATTTTACTTTTATTATTTCTATTTGCCCCAAAATCCTTGGAACGTATGACTTGAGAGGAAAATGAGGTGCAGGTCAGACTGTGTAGTTTGTGGGGAAGCAGTGAGTTGCTGCTGGCTCAAAGCTGAACCAAGCACCAGCGGGCCTGTTGGGTAGTGAAGAACCACACCTCTGTGTTTCTGGGGAGAGGTGGTTAGTGGCGATGAAGTAACTGGAAGACGTAATTCATGTAAATTAATTCCAGATGGGTTAAGGATGAATGTTTAAAACTGTAGAGACTGTGGGGAAAAGCAAAATAGAATGTTTATCAGAGCGAATTCCTGAAAACTTTCTTGGAACATTTTATGACGCGTGCCTGAGAAGGAATGAGAACTGTCTCTTGAAGAGCAGAAGATCTCAGAGGAAAAGTTTGCAGAACTAAAGATGCAAAATATTAAAATATTTGCTCATTGAAAAATAAAATTGCAGGAGGTAATAGTCTGGGGGATCAAATACGAGAAAAGTTCACTAGGTATACCACTTTTTTAATTTTTAAGAATAACTACATCAGGATTTTTTAGTAGGTAGATGGACCAAGAAAGTTGGAGATGTAAATAAACACTTGAAAACCATTTGTCCTTACCTGCTAATCAGAAATGACAAAGCAGCCACTTCCGATCTACCAGAGCAGGAAAATGTTAGTGATACCTTTGTTTCTTTCTCAGAGCATGTGAACCAGAAAGGAAGTGAAGCTTTATATTTAGTTCTAACATATTTGGGGGTTTCTTTTACTGTGTACTTTCTTTCTAGCCGCAGGCTTATCTTTTCAGCAGTTACTTTAGAGAGTATTTGCTCTTTCACTCCTTCCACTCCTTCCTTAAGCAACTGTGTTTCCAGCCCCCACCCTAGGCAAGGCCCTGCAGCTAGGATTTTCTAAAGGGGTCACATTTTCTGGGATATTTGCATGTTGTAATTATTTGAGAATGCTTTGCATTTTTATTGGTTTGTTAAAACATGCTGTAGTTTTTCAGAAGTGTTCTGAACTGTTGTGTGGAAATACTTTTAAAGTACAGTATGTCTTGCTTTTGGGACCTGCATAGGTCCAGTTACAAGAGTTTGAAGGTAGAAGCAAGGAGACAGGACTAGCGGAAGATTAAGAGTCCTGTTTTGGGCAAGTTAGGTTTTTTTCTTTCTTTTTTTTTTTTTTAAAGATTTTATTTATTTATGTGACAGAGAGAAATTACAAGTACACTGAGAGGCAGGCAGAGAGAGAGAGAAGGAAGCAGGCTCCCTGCTGAGCAGAGAGCCCCATGCGGGACTCGATCCCAGGACCCTGAGATCATGACCTGAGCCGAAGGCAGCGGCTTAACCCACTGAGCCATCCAGGCACCCCAAGTTAGGTTTTTTTGGGGAAGATTTTATTTATTTATTTGACAGAGGTCACAAGTAGGCAGAGAGGCAGGCAGAGAGAGAGAGAGAGGAGGAAGCAGGCTCCCCGCAGAGCAGAGAGCCCGATTCGGTGCTGGATCCCAGGACTCTGGGATCCTGACCCGAGCTGAAGGAAGAGGCTTTAACCCACTGAGCCACACAGGTGCCCCTTGGGCAAGTTATGTTTGAGTGGACCTTTGGTATCTTTGCTTCTTTACCAAAATGTAAATGAAATATTTTAATGCTTAAAGAAAATGATAAATTTTGTTTTATCCCTCTCTCCCAGGTCCAAGCAGATTGCAGCCTTCACTCTTGGCTTTGGCTTTAGCTGTCTCTTTGCCTGCAGGGGGTTTATGCCCACACCACCTGTGTTGTCACTTTCCCCAGAGCCTCCCTCCACCCTCCTATTTAGTGATGCCACTTGCCTCCCCACCTCCTTGTGTGTCTCGTCCCATACCCATAGCCCTTCTTGCTACTGATGCACTGTGTGATTTACTGATATCCCATGCTGACTGCCAGGCCCCTCTGCCAGGACCTGTCACTTACGTTTGCAGGCTAAGTGCTGAGCTTTTTATTTTTTTAAAATTATTTATTTATTTAAAAGATTTTTTTATTCATCCATTTGACAGAGAGAGATCACAAGTAGGCAGAGAAGCAGGCAGAGAGAGAGAGGAGGGAGCAGGCTCCCTGCTGAGCAGAGAGCCCGATGCGGGACTCGATCCCAGGACCCTGAGATCATGACCCGAGCCGAAGGCAGCGGCCCAACCCACTGAGCCACCCAGGCGCCCAGTGCTGAGCTTTTTAGATTTTGGATTGCCTCCTCTACTGCTGTAGTGTCGTGTCTTTTGAAATGGCACCGTTTTGAAAAGTAAAAACGAATGAATGTATGTAATTTGAAACATAACATAATTTTCCTTTGTTTAAATTTATTTTTTTGACCTTTTCTTGATTTATGGTTATTAAGACTTTTTCATAATTTCCCGCTTAAGGTATCATCTGGAATTTTTAAATGCTTCTGAGGTTATTTGGATATTAACATAGTGCTAGTGATATTGAGAAATAAATTATGTATGTGAGAGATTGTTTTTTAATGTATTTTTTTTTTTTAAAGATTTTATTTGTTTGACAGACAGAGATCACAAGTAGGCAGAGAGGCAGGCAGAGAGAGAGGGAGATGCAGGCTCCCCGACAAGCAGAGAGCCCGATGCGGGGCTCAATTCCAGGACCCCGAGACCATGACCTGATCCGAAGGCAGAGGCTTAACCCACTGAGCCACCCAGGCGCCCCTTTAATGTATTTTTGAAACTAGTTAGAGTTGTGAAGAGATATAAATATTCAGTTATTTGTCATAAGCAATACAAATCCTCTTGGCAAGAAGTGGTTGGGTGCTGTTGCATGCTTGTAGGCCTGGCTGGGATCCCTATGCCACTCTTGTTGCACCTTTCAGCTCCTGGTGGCATTTATCCCTTCTCAGGGACCACCTGATATACAAACTGCCTGCTGTTCTTTTTTTTTTTTTTTTTTTTTTTTAAGATTTTATTTATTTATTTGACAAAGATCACAGTAGGCAGAGAGGCAGGCGGAGAGAGAGGGGGAAGCAGGCTCCCTCCTGAGCAGCACTATATGGGGCTCCATCCCAGGACCCTGGGATCATGACCTGAGCTGGAGGCAGAGGCTTTAACTCACTGAGCCACCCAGCACCGCCCCCCCCCTTCTTGTCTCTTACTTTCATCACTTTTTTTTTCTTTTCTTTTTTTTTAAGATTTTATTTATTTATTTGACAGACAGAGATCACAAGTAGGCAGAGAGGCAGGCAGAGAGAGAGAGAGAGGGAAGCAGACTCCCTGCAGAGCAGAGAGCCCGATGCGGGGCTCGATCCCAGGACCCTGAGATCATGACCCGAGCCGAAGGCAGCAGCCCAACCCACTGAGCCACCCAGGCGCCCCTTCATCACTTTTTTTTTTATTAAAGATTTTATTTATTGATTTGACAGAGATCACAAGTAGGCAGAGAGGTGGGGGGGTTGGGAGAAGCAGGCTCCCTGCTGAGCAGAGAGCCTGATAAGGGGGCTTGAGATCATGGCCTGAGCCAAAGGCAGAGGCTTAACCCACTGAGCCACCCAGGTGCCCCAGTGAGTGGTATATTTTTAATATATATATATATATATATATATATATATTTTTTTTTTTTTTTTTTTTAAAGATTTTATTTATTTATTCGACAGAGAGAGATCACAAGTAGGCAGAGAGGCAGGCAGAGAGAGAGGAGGAAGCAGGCTCCCCGCTGAGCAGAGAGCCCGATGCGGGACTCGATCCCAGGACCCTGAGACCATGACCCGAGCCGAAGGCAGCGGCTTAACCCACTGAGCCACCCAGGCGCCCTTAATATATATATTTTAAATTTTTCTTTTTTTAATAAAATTTTTCTTTTTTAATAAAAATTTTTTAAAATAAACTTTAAAAATACATATGTATGAACAATAAAGATTCTTCTGGCCATCTCTGTCTTCCCTCTGCCCAGAACCTTCTCACTTCTAAAAAGGAAGCCACCATTTTAAGTTTCTTGTATATTCTTTCATTTCTTTATGCAAATACAATTTTTTTTTATCACTGCTCTTTTCCCCTAAGAGGCACTGTCTATATGTCATTCTTCATATTTTGCTTATATATCCTTATTTTTGTGAAAACTGAATCTTCTAAAAACTTGCGTGCTCAGAATTACTTGGTGGCATAAAGGGGTTTCATTCCCTATCAGCTGGCATAATTACTTTTCAGAGAGTATATACCTTTGGCAGAATTTTACTTATGCTTGTGATTTTAAATACTTCCTGACTAGCTCCAAAGAGGACAATTTGGCCCTGTTTTCAGAAGTCCCAGAGTTAAAGTAGCTCACAGCTCGACCTTTGCGTGTGCAGAATATCTATGTCTTAGCATGCTCAGCGCTAGTGTCCTTCTCAGTCTGTTAGCCCTGGGTGACTATTCTCTTCAAAGCTTCCTTTTATCATTTGTCTTCTATGGGAACCAATTACTTCAATAATAGGAACATTTAGTCACCGACCATTAAATTCTGAAAAAGCTGTTTGTTTTTGTGGTCAGTATTTTTAATCTCCCTTACTTATAACCCTGCCAAACATCTCCACCTCCTCCCTCCCCCCAGAAAAATAAGCAGAAATCTGACTCAGACCCTTTAGCAAGCCACGCTTATGGAATGAAATTCAGGGAGAGTTTTGTTTCAGTAAAACAGCAAGTTTTGAGGGGCGCCTGGGTGGCTCAGTGGGTTGAGCCGCTGCCTTCGGCTCAGGTCATGATCTCAGAGTCCTGGGATCGAGTCCCGCATCGGGCTCTCTGCTCAGCAGAGAGCCTGCTTCCCTCTCTCTCTCTCTGGCTGCCTCTCCGTCTACTTGTGTGATTTCTCTCTGTCAAATTAATAAATAAAATCTTTAAAAAAAAAAAAAACAGCAAGTTTTGAAAGCCTCCATGACTTCAGTAAAAATATAATGAAAAATAAAAATCATATAGTAATTGAAGGACAGGAATGGTATCATGAAGGAGCAAAAGGAGAGAAAGTGGTTGGCACTGTCAGGATAGAGTTGACTTTTGCTCTTGGTTTTGTGTGGTGGTTCAGGGCATGTGGCTTAGAACGTGTAGATCGGGAATTGCAGTGGAGACTGTCCTATGGAATGGCTGTTACTTGTTAAATTGTCAGGCACAGTATATAAAATTACTCCTCCCACATTCCTTTTTTAAAATCTGAAGTGCAGTTTCCTTTGTGGAATTTCTTCTTGAAAAGCACTTGTTTGGGACTCTTGATCTCGGGGTTGTGATTTCAAGCCCCACACTGGGAGTAGAGATTACTTAAAAATAAAATCTTTTTTGTTTTTTTTTAAAGATTTTATGTATTTATTTATTTGACAGATAGAGATCACAAGTAGGCAGAGAGAGAGAGAGAAAGGGAAGCAGGCTCCCTGCCAAGCAGAGAACCTGGTGTGGAGCTCGATCCCAGGACCTGAGCCGAAGGCAGAAGCTTTAACTCATTGAGCCACCCAGGCACTCCTTAAAAATAAAATCTTTTTTTTTTTTTTTTTTTTTAAGATTTTATTTATTTATTTGACAGAGAGAGATCACAAGTAGGCAGAGAGGCAGGCAGAGAGAGAGGAGGAAGCAGGCTCCCTGCGGAGCAGAGAGCCCGATGTGGGACTCGATCCCAGGACCTGAGATCATGACCTGAGCCGAAGGCAGCGGCTTAACCCACTGAGCCACCCAGGCGCCCCAAAAATAAAATCTTTTAAAAAAAGAAAGAGTAGCACCTGTTTGAGAGGAAACTGATTGATATGAGCTCACGAGCCACCTGTAAGTACTGGATGTCACTATATTTCTTCTGTATGGAAGTGAATTTTGTGAAATTAGTCATGAAGCATGATTTTTGCCTTTCTTCACCATTCTTCCACTTCACATATCTTTATTGAGGGCCTGTTAGGTGCTAAATGGTGGGGAGACAGCGCTGCGCTTCCTGCCCTAGGCCAGTGCCCCCTTCCGACTTCCTGTGTAGCAGTGGAGGGATGAGCTTGGCACTTGGAGCTAGTGGCCTTGGGCCTACAGCCTTACTTGGCCCTTTATTTATTTTGAGACCTCAGGAACTTAAAACTGAGTCAACTTTTCACCTGCAAAGGGGGAACTATCACAGAATTGTTAACCTGGACTAATTTGGGTACAAACATGGTGCCTTGCGGGGCCTTTGTCACACTCCTCTGAATTCCTGTATGGGGCTCTCTTTTGATTCCCTTGTGCTGGTTAGATGTCTCCTTCTCCCCGGGATCGGGAAGCATTAGGTGTGGAGTTTGGGAGTGACAGATGTGATGATTGTAATTACAATGATGACTTCTCATTTTCTCCAAGCAGTGCTCTTGGCTATGTTGTCTTGTTGATTCATTAGGTTAGGGAGATATTTTTACTTTATGGATGAAGACTTCGTCCTTGTTGAAGACTAATCACTGACGCTAGGCCCAGTGGTGTGCAGTACTGACCCTGCGACTGGAGGGTCCTGTCAGCGCAGGAAGACCACTTAATGAGAAGCAATTAAGATGACAGTCTCCAAATCAGAGTTTTATTTTCAGATTTTTGTTTTTCCACTGACGGCTGTGCATCCTTAAGTGACTGATCTCTCTATAATAGTACACAATAGAATTGAATAACCCCTAACTGTAGGGGTGCCTGGGTGGCTCAGGTCATAATCCTGGAGTCCTGGGACTGAGCCCCATGTTGGGCTCCCTGCTCTGTGAAGAGTCTGCTTCTCCCTCTGCCTCTGTCCTGTATCCCCTTCCCACCCCAGCTTGTGCTCTCAATAAATAAATAAAATTTTTTTAAAAAAGAAGCAGCTCTGGTTAAAAGAACAACATCAGGTATATGACTATTTGTAAACACTGAATAAACTGAGGAGGATATAGGCTGGGGACTTGTTAACGAACCATTCTGTCAGGGAGAGAGGAAGAAAGAGGACCCACCCAGATCATCATTTCCTGATTAGAAGGAGTGTGAGTGTGGGTGACAAAGCTGGGAAGCATCACTTTTACTAAATTTTACTTTATTTTTTTTTTCTCTCTTTCCTGATTTGACCCATGCTAGGACATGAGGTGAGGAGTGGTGTGTCAGAAACTGCTGACAGTTTCTGTCTGCATGGTTAGGGGCAGACACTGGAGCGAGGCAGCTGGAGTTCAGTGCAGTAGCTTCATGCTGGCTGCTCAGCTGCTTTGTGCCTCAGCTACCTTATCTGTGGGGAAGAATGAGTTAATACGTATACAATTTACTTATGTATTTACTTAATACATAATATGTATTTACTTAATACATATATTACTTATGTATTTACTTAATACATATACATTTACTTATTTAAAAATTTATTAGAACATACATGCACACAAGAGGGGGGTGGGGCAGAGGGAAAGTGAGACAAGCAGACTCCCTTAGAGGGCCCCCCCAACACAGGACTGGATCCAGGACCCTGAGGTCATGACCTCAGCCAAACCAAGAGTCAGATGCTCAGCTAACTGAGCCACCCAGGCGCCCCTACCATTGAGATTTAAATCACTGACTACATAGTAAGCAGTGATTATCTTAAAGGGGCCTTTTGAGCAGTTTCATCTGCAGGAGAACATCCGGAGACACAGGAATAGAAATGATCCGATCAGAGTAATTAAAGGCTTTTACTTAACTTTGAGATCCCAAGTAGGGCATAGCAGTCAGCCTGAACCTGTGAAGAAGAATCTTAAACATCAGGTGGGTGTTTGTACCTCAGGGGAAGTGGGGAACGAGGCTAGCAATGTGCGCAGTGAGGGTATAACTCACTGTGGCTGTGTTCTGTTTCATGTAGGAGAGCTCCAGGATTGGGCCCCCTCCTGTCAGTAGGTATTAGGGATTCCTCTTTCATTGACGGGCATAGCAACCCAGTTGCTTGAAGTCCCTCATGAATTTCTGGCTAAAGTTTTTGTGTCTCTTTTGCTTTCCCACCTGAGGTGCTGGACAGGGTGTGGACTGTGTGAAGCGCTACTCCCAGTCCTTTGCCTGAGCTTAGCCATCAGTGTCAGCTCTTCCTGTTTAAAAGCTTGTCACTCTCTCCAGCAAAGACTCCACATTTTAAAAAACATTTACCCCCAGTTTTATTGAAAAAATTGTAATATATTTAAAGTGTACAATCTGATGATTCTCACAATCAAGTTAACACATCCATCACTTCTCATAACTACAATTTTTGTTTTTGTTTTGTTTTGGGTGAGTCTGCCATTTATTTCATTGAGTGTGTGCTGATGATGCAGTTTAATTCTGGTGGAAACCTCACGGAGCCCTTCCAGAGAAGTTAGGATGTCCCTTGTAGTCGGTAGCCTACTGCAGGAACAAAGTGTCTCTTGAGTCCCTACTCTCCCAGGTGTCGTGTACAAAAATTAGTTAAAGGCTGAGTGTCTCTGTTCTCTGTGGGCCCACAGACTGGAGATGGAGTAAGTGTAACAGATGTCTGGTCCTGTTTGAAAATGGCTGATGAGAGGTCAGAGTAAAGTACCTCAGGGCACAGGAGGCCAACGCCAAGCTCAGGGGCTTGGGGACGCTTCACAGAGCAGGACAGATTTGAGTTGGATCTTGAGAATGAGCAGGCCTGAAAGGTTTGGAAGAGAGAACATTTCAGGTGGGTCATTGAAAGCTCCTTGAGTACCTTCCTGCTGGGTACCAGGGAGCAAGTGTGAAAGCCGGGACGTTGACAGCTTGCTCACTGTGCTGGCTCTGCTGCTCTCTATATGACTCCATAGGTGTTCGGTCACCAGAGGACTGCTGCCTGCCCTATGCCACCTGGAAGCAACCACTTAGCTCTACAAGCGTCTCCTGTGAGGCCTTCCGGACAGGCCTTGGGGCCCGCCCTGACAAAGTAGCATAGCCTGGAGGGCGCGTACAGCAGAAATTCATTGTGTCTCAGTTATGGAGACCAAAAATGCAAGATCAGGGTGTCGGTAGGGTCGGTTCTTTCTGAGGCTATGATGATTAATCTGTTCCAGGCCTTTCCACCAGCTGCTGGCAGTTTTCTGGTGATGGCTGGTGTTCATTGGCTTGTAGATGCATCACCTCAGCGGACCTCTGCCTTCATCTTCACATGGTCTGTATCTGAATGTCCTCTTTTTATAAGGACACCAGCCATATTGGATGAGGGGCCCCATACTGTCCCAGTATGACCTCGTTTTAACTAATTACGTTTGTCGTGATCCTGTTTCCAAATACGATGTATTTTGGGGGAACACAGTTCAACCCATAACACCCTTACTCGGCTCTTTCTGCTTCCCACCATCAGACACTTCTCCCTGCTGATGTAAGTGGGTTTCTGTCATGGCAGCACGACTGTTTGATTACATTAAATAAATGTCTGTCATCTACTCATTTTGCAACTTTTTATCTCCAGTGCCTTACACAGAATGGGGGAAGTAGCAGTAGTGGAGATCTGTTAAGCACCAGGAAGTAATAGAAGTCAAGGAAGGTAGTACAGAGGTCTCTTCTTTTCTTATTTTCCTGTTGACTCCAAAGGCTGTCTGGAGTTGGGTATCAGGTGGCCAAGGAGACAGCAGAAATGACCACTTTTATGATTTTTGGTACCTTCTGATTTATTTTCTTTACAGCCATAATTCATTATCACCTGGCAGTCATGGTTTCTGAGAAATGCTTTCTTTCTTTCTTTTTTTTTTTTTTTTTTTTAATATTTTATTTATTTATTTGACAAACAGAACACAAGTAGGTAGAGCAGCAGGCAGAGGGAGAGGGAGAAGCAGGCTCCCTCCTGAGAAGGGAACCCGGTGTGGGACTCAGTCCCAGGACCCTGGGATCATGACCTGAGCTGAAGGCATCCACTCAACCTGGGAGCCACCCAGGCACCCCCTCTGAGAAATGTTTTAAGAATATTTAGAAACCGGGCGCCTGGGTGGCTCAGTGGGTTAAGCCTCTGCCTTCGGCTCAGGTCATGATCTCAGGCTCCTGGGATCGAGTTCCATATCGGGCTCTCTCTCTGCTCGGCAGGGAGCCTGCTTCCCTCTCTTTCTCTGCCTGCCTCTCCATCTGCTTGTGATTTCTCTCTATCAAATAAATAAATAAAATCTTTAAAAAAAAAAAAAAAAGAATATTTAGAAACCAACATGACCCTCTGGGTCTTCTAGCAGACACTTGATCCAGAGAATTTTGTTAATGACAACTTTCTTGTTTGGTTTGAGTGTCCTGCCTTTAGGGATTCAGCAATAAGACAAGTGAAGGTCTGAATAGTTAGCCATTACAAAATGTCTGTGCTGGAAGGGAGATGCGAAGAAATAATTGAATGTGCCCACAAGCTTTAGAATGAGCTCATGGATATTTTAGAGAAACAAAAATTTGTCTAGTTTCTGATCTAAAGTTTAGTTACATGTTGGGATGGATCATTCTGGGGCTAGAATAACTTCGGTAAGAAAGAATATTCCAGGGCACACTTTGTTATTTCCAGATCAGTAAATAATATACAAGGCCCAGTGGTGTCTTGTGGGGCATTAGACAAGGGATGTTGATGTTAAATATCCTTTCATCCCATTATCAGTGGTTTCTGTGTGAAAGAACTTGCTGACATGCGTCCATTTGAAGGCAGGCAGAGAGCAGCTTATGTAAGGTCTTGAGGTACTTTATTCCAAGAACAGGGAAAATTATGGAGCCTTTCAGACAATACAGAATAGACAAAATTTGTATGCAAACAATGAATCATGGACCACTACATCAAAAACTAATGGTGTACTGTATGGTGAAAAAATAGAGTACTATGGTGAATCCTGCTTTATCCTTCCTCCAGCTTCAACATTATTAGTGTGTGGCCCGTCTTGTTTATTTTGTGTAACCTGTACTCTCCCTCCCCCCAGAGAAGCTTTAGGCAAATTCTAGATACTCTTTCATCTACAAGTATTTCTCTTTGTATCTTATATGTCTAATATAATAATATCACACCTAAAACTTTTAATAATAATTCCCTAATGCCTTTCAGGTCTGGTTGATAGTCATATGTCTAACTGTCTCAAATATTATTTTTAGATTTAGATCAGGATTCATCTAAGTTATTAGCCATCAGACTTTTAAAAAATTTATTTATTTATTTATTTGACAGAGACAGTGAGAGAGGGAGCACAAACAGGGGGAGTGGGAGAGGGAGAAGCAGGCCTCCCACTGAGCAGGGAGCCTGACGCAGGGCTTGATCCCAGGACCCTGGGATCATGACCTGAGCCAAAGGCAGACGCTTAACAACTGAGCCACCCAGGCACCCCTAGCCATCAGTTTTTAAGCAGGGGAGTGAGTGCCGACATTAGGCATTATTTTGAAACTCCCTGGTCTCTCTGGGGGAATGGCTTGGTGTTGGGGGTTGTTGGGGGACAAGGAGTAGGGAAACAAATTAGGAGGCTGTTGTGTGTCCAGGAGTGACAATGGGCATGGTCAGGTGTGGGCTCTCATGTGGATAGGCCAAGGTTGGTTGTCAGGGTTCATCCAGACTTTTGGGTTCTGTTGAGTGTGTGTGTTTATTTGAAAGGATTGTTCCCGGAGATTCCTTTGATTTAGGTAGCGACATATGAAGATTAGTGAAATCTTAAAATTCTTGTACAGGTAAAATGATAGCAGCCTGCTAGAATATCGAGATAGAGAAACACTGATCTGCACTTTGCTTTAATCAGTTTGTTCAGCTTTCGTATAGTTAGCCATTGTATCATCTTGTCTGTGTGATTGTAATTATAGTAGTGATAGAATTACTGAAAAGATTAGGGAATTTTATTGTTTTTCACTTAAATTTATAATCTTTTATGTATGTTATACCAAAAATCTTTTTTCTTCTTCTTTTTTTTTTAAAAGATTTTATTTATTTGTTTACTTATTTGACTGAGCTGGGGAGAGAGATCACAAGAAGAGAGGCAGGCAGAGGGGGAGGGGGAAGCAGGCTTCCTGCTGAGCAGAGAGCCCGACATGGGGCTTGATCCCAGGACCCCTAGACCTTGACCTGAGCTGAAAGCAGAGACCCAACTTACTGAGCCATCTTGGCGCCCTGCCAAAAATCTTTATAGCTTCATAATACTGCATTGAGCAGATTTTAATACTGATTTTGTGACCAAATATTGGTTACAGTAATATTGACTTGTATACTGTTAGATGTTAACAGGTGGGCGTTTCAGTTATTATTGTTTTAAGAGATTTACAGAGAGCCCGAGCAAGTGTTGGGGGAGGGGCAGAGAGGGAGAGAGCGAGTCTCTAGCCGGCTCCCTACGGAGTGTGGAGCTTGAAGCAGGGCTCAGTCTCTGCCCCTCTAGGTCATCACCTGAGCTGAAATCAAGAGCTGGATGCTTGGCTATGCCACCCAGTTGCCCTAATACCTTTTAAATTATTTTAAAATACTCTAATGTTGCCAGAAAAAATGTTTAAATCTGCATTTTCCCATTTCTTCTTCAAAATTTTGGATTAAATAATAACTTACTTATAGAGATCTTTCTAGAAAACTTGGCTGTCTTAACATGCTCTTAAAAACTAGATTAATGAAAACTGAAGGCATGACTGACAAAAACTAAGTACGGTTTTGTGCTTTAACAATAGAATGATGTTTTTTCTTGACCACTGGGCTCAGAATATGTGTACTTTGATTTAAGTTTATAGACTTCTTATTGAAGGAAAGAACACGTGCGTACCTAGACTGCAGTCCTCATCTTATACATTCACACAGTAGCTCCTCATAAAAAGAACAATCTCTGCCTTAATCTCACTTTTCAAAGACTTCGTGCGTCAGCTCTAGGACAAGAAGAGGCTGTAGAGTTGCCTCTGCAGTGTTCCTGCATACTCTCTGGTGCGAATGGCTTCAGATTGGCCTCGTTTAGTGATAGAGAAATAACAGTGCTGCGTGTTCTCCTTTTCTTGTTTCTGAAACACTGAAGTCGAGTCTTTGTGTTATTGGCTCGTGATGATCAGCTTCATTTCCATCTGATGAAGAAATGTCAGACAACCTTTGTTTTGTTCTTTGCATCATTCTTTAAGAACAAACTAGGTTAAAGTGAACAAATTAAACTGCAAATTTAGAGGATACATTTAGAGAAGAGTAAGTTTTAAAGACTACATTCAAGTCCTTGGTTTATTCTGTGTTGACTTTTAGTCCCTAATTGTTATCATACTTTCAGTCCTTAAAATAGTGTCACTTTAAGCATACTGTTAGTTCTGTCATATCTTTAGGTTTCAGAAGAGCAATATCCAGATTGATCTGTCTTAAAAAGAAGGGGGGGGGGTTTCCTCCAACTGATTCTTTGGCTGTTGGTACTATAAGATATTTTTTAAATGAACTCTTCTTTAAAGCCTTGCGTTCCTGTTGTGGTCCAAGTTCAGTGACACCGGTATGACTTGGGAGCTCCTGAGAGATGCAGAATCTCAAGCCCTTGATTTCTTCCCTTCTCATCCCTTTGGGGCCATTGTACCCCTGCACTGCAGCTTCCGCCTGGCCCCCTGTCCTCCTCACTATTTACAGTGTGGCTTAGAGGTTAAGAACCCGCCAGGTGGCCTGCAGTTTGAATCCTAGCCCTGCTGCTTCCTAGCTGAGTGACC
Organism: Mustela lutreola; assembly: GCF_030435805.1. NCBI lineage: Eukaryota > Metazoa > Chordata > Mammalia > Carnivora > Mustelidae > Mustela > Mustela lutreola. The sequence continues at coordinate 67,032,114 of NC_081290.1, read as the reverse complement.
TGAGTTCCCTCAACAGTGAAGTGAGGAAAACATGAGTGTATCCATACACGGGGAGCGAGAGCACGAGCACGAGTGAGAGCCAGTGGACTTCCCTTCTCTCCCCACCATTGTGTCCATGCTCTGTGGCAGCACAGCAAGCCTGCCGGTACTTCCCAGTTTCAAGTCATTATCTTCTTCTTTTAATTTTTTTTTTTAATATTTTTTATTTATTTTTTTGTCAGAGAGAGAGAGCGCACGAGAGCGAGCACAAGCGCACAGGCAGGCAGAGGCAGAGAGAGAAGCAGGCTCCCCGCCAAGCAAGGAGCCCGATGCAGGACTCGATCCCAGGACCCTGGGGTCATGACCCGAGTCGAAGGCAGTAGCCCAACTGACTGAGCCACCCAGGTGTCCCAAGTAATTATCTTCTTTTTATTTATTTATTTTTTAAAAAGATTTTATTTACTTATTTGACAGACAAAGATCACAAGTAGGCAGAGAGGCAGGCAGAGAGAGAGGAGGAAGCAGGCCTCCCACTGAGCAGAGAGCCCGCTGCCGGGCTTGATCCCAGGACCTTGGGATCACGACCCGAGCCGGAGGCAGAGGCTTTAACTCACTGAGCCACCCAGGCCCTCCCCCAAGTCCTTATATTCTTATTCACAGCTCATGATTCTGTGCATCAGGGATGTGGGCAGTGTCAGCTGCTCGGTTCTTGTAGGCCACGGGATGGTTTTCAGGCTTTTTTTTTTTTTTTTTTTTAATTATTATTTATTTATTTGACTGACGGATCACAAGTAGGCAGAGAGGCAGGCAGAGAGAGGGAGAGAGGAGGAAGAAACAGGCTCCCCACTGAGCAGAGAGCAGATGCAGGGCTTAATCCCAAGACCCTGGGGTCATGACCTGAGTGGAAGGCAGAGGCTTTATTTAACCCACTGAGCCACCCAGGCGCCCCCAGCTTTTTAAAAATAATTGTGATTGTAATGACTAAGTTGTAAGTGTTTTTTATATTCTGGTTGTAGATCTCTTCAAAGATACATGATTTTCAAATACTCCTCCCATTCTGTAGCTGTCTTTTTATTCATGTGTCCTTTGAAGCACACTTTTAAGGAAGTCCAGTTTATCTCTTTTTTTCTTCCTGTTGCTTGTCCTTTTGATGTCATATGAAACTGTGCCTGACCTGAAGTCTCATAGATTTACTCCTGTGTTTTCTTCTGAGAATTTGATAGATTTTGCTGTTCCATTTAGGCCTGTGCTCTATTTGGAATCAATATTTGTGTGCTGTGTAAGAAGGAATACAGATTGCATTTGAATAGCTCCTTTAATCGACTTCTTTAAAATCTTTTCCTTGTCCATCCTGTGTGGCCTGAGGAACTGTTGTCCCCTCACCATCAAAACTCTGCCTGTGGCTTCTGAGTCTTTCTCACCTCGTTTCTTCATCCTTTCCTTCTTGGTTTTTTTTTTTTTTTAAATTTTATTTATTTATTTGACAGAGATCACAAGTAGGCAGAGAGGCAGGCAGAGAGAGAGAGAGAGGGAAGCAGGCTCCCCGCTGATCAGAGAGCCCAATGCGGGACTCGATCCCAGGACCCCGAGATCACGACCTGAGCCGAAGGCAGTGGCCTAACCCACTGAGCCATCCAGGTGCCCCCCTTCTTGTTCTTAATAGATTCATAATTGTCTCTTTGTATACTGCCAAGTGCTAGGTACTTGCCCAGGTGCTAGTTCTGCTCCTTCCCACTCTGCATTCCACTAGCCAGTTTCTCTCCTCTCCAGCGTTCGCTGCTGTCTCTGTGCTTATGACTTCTGATCCAATCCCTCTTCCCTTCTCATGAGTCTGGGAGCCCAGCTTCCCCAATGTGAGCACAGTGTCCGGTTGCTTTTTGTACCTAGCACAGTGGTGAGATGTAGCAGATGCTGAGTAAACACTTAGTTGTCAACAATAGAAATGAAACTATTTCTATGCTTAGTAAAGGGTGCTCTTTAGTGATTTAGTAGTTAAAGATGAATATAATTTAGTATTTGAACATCATTTCAAAGAAAATGATGGGATTGGGATTAAAAAGAGTGTAAGTAGCCATAATAATAGACTTTAAATTTGAGTCTTTTGGGCGTCTTTTAGTCACAGAATAGGGCATGTTGATGTTTTCAGTACCTGCTGTTTTTTGAACTGAAAAGGTGATCTGATGAGGAGCATTTCCCCTTTGCATGAATATAGGTGTGTGAGTAGCTGCTTTCTTATTGATCCGTTTGGAGAATCCTTTGTGAAATCACTACTAACACATTTTCAGGAAAATATCATAAATCCGATTTCTCCAGAAATGAACTGTGCTTCTCCTGGTAGATCCTTTCTGTATGGGACAGGATCGTGACTTAAACTATCTTGTCAACGTTCAGTATCTAGCGGTGCCTAGGTGGCTCAGTTGGTTAGGTGTCTGCCTTCAGCTCAGGTCATGATCCCAGGATCCTGAGATTGTGTCCTGCATCAGGCTTCCTGCTCAGTGGGGAATCTGCTTCTCCTCCCTTGGCTGGTTGCTCTCCAGCTTGTGCTCTCTCTCTTGCTCTGACAAATAAGTAAACTCTTTTTAAAAAAATCAGTATCTAATTCTTTTTCAGTTTGAGAGAGGATACAATAGCTTTGTGAGCTTGTTTTCCTGTTGTCTGCCAAAGAACAATGGCGAGGACAAAAAATGCCGTTGGTCTGTAGAAGGGTGGGAGATGGCTGGTGTGTGCCTCCAAGGCCACAAAGATACCTTGCGCGTGATGGCTCTGACTCAGTCACTCCTGACGTTCTCACACTGAAGGCTGTGTTTACCAGGCTGATGTGCTTGTGATGAAATGCTGTTGGACAATGATTCAAACACAAGACTTTCTTGTATGTTGATTCTGTAGGAACTGAGAAAGATTGTGCCATGAATGGGGACTCTCGTGCCGCGGTGGTGACCTCACCACCCCCGACCACCGCCCCGCACAAGGAACGGTACTTTGACAGGGTGGATGAGAACAACCCGGAGTACTTGCGAGAGAGGAACATGGCACCGGACCTTCGCCAGGACTTCAACATGATGGAGCAGAAGAAGAGGGTGTCCATGATCCTGCAGAGTCCTGTAAGCCTTCTTACTGCACAAGGGTCTTCTTCCTTCTCTGAGGCTTCAGCTCTTAATTCTGTTGTACATGCCAGAGTGCCTGCATTTCCACTCAGGAAATTCTTGCCTCGTGTGTATGTGCATGGCTGGGGAAAGAATTCCGTCCAGTTCAAGTTATCAGGCAGGATAAATGACAGATCTTCATTGTCATAAAGGAGAGGAGGTGCTGGCTTCTCCTTTTTATTCTCTCCCTACTTCTCCAGAGAGTCTCTTTGTTTTAGAACTGTTTAAAAATTACTGTTACCTCTAGGCCCCCTCCCCTGGTGCTGGGCACTTGGTAGGCCTCGATAGGACCTCATCATTGATTGGTTTTTCCTCTAGTGACCCCAGCACTTTAAGCCACAAGCATGCCCTCTGTGTTCTGTTCACGTCCTTACGTAAAGGAGTTCTGTCTCCATCACTTCCTTGTGTTGCTGCTGCTGCCCTTGTGTGTGCTTCATTTCTTTTTCCCTTCTGATCTTGTTCCCTTAAAGCTTTGGAGTGTTGGGAGATACTCATGGAATTCTTTTAATGTTTGTCTTTTACATGCTGCTCAAGGAACCTGGAGAGTTAGCAGTGAACAGGACAGATAAATGCTCTAAGAGATTTTGTTTGTTTGGTTATGATTAGTCTTCACATATTGTGGAGGTATAATTTAGAGGAATTTATGCAGATTTTCAGTGTACAGCTTGGTGAGTTTGGACATGAGTATAACACCTGCGTGAGCACCTGCTGGGTCAAGTTTCTGACCTCACACCCTTCTGGAAGGAAGTGAACAAGAAACATCAAACAGAAGCACAGTGCAGGAAGCAGTAGGGTGATTGGACTGAGTGGCGGTTCGCACAGACCGCTCTGAGGAAGGGAGCGGAAAGAGCCAGCCCTGCAGGGATGGGGGAGCAGTGTTTCAGTTGAGGGGCAGCAAGTGAAATCCCTAGCTCAGGGATGAGCTGGATGGGCTTGGAGAGTTGAGGCACCAGTGTGTTCTGATCACAGTAGGTGACAGGGAGGGGGTAGGTTCTGGAAGGTTCTGTAGGCTCGGGTTAGGAGTTTGTTTTGCATTCAGAGTATAATAGAGTCATCAGAGGGCTGCAGGCAGGAATGGCGCTAGTTTAATATATTCTTAGAGAAAGAACATGTGCAAGCAGAGGGTTGCGGAGGAGGGGAGCGTGAGCAAGAGAATTTTTTTTTTTTTTTTTAAGATTTTATTTATTTATTTGACAGAGAGAGATCACAAGCAGGCAGAGAGAGAGGAGGAAGCAGGCTCCCTGCTGAGCAGAGAGCCCGATGCGGGCCTCGATCCCAGGACCCTGAGATCATGACCTGAGCCGAAGGCAGCGGCTTAACCCACTGAGCCACCCAGGCGCCCGAGCAAGAGAATCTTAAGCTGGTCTGAGATCACGACCTGAGCCGAAATCAAGAGTCAGATGTTTAACTGACTGAATTACCCAGGAGCCCCTGATGTGATTTCATTTTTGAAGGTTTGGTATAGAAGGAGTATTATAGGGGTGCCTGGCTGGCTTGGTCTGTAGAGCATGTGACTCTTAATCTCAGGGTCGTGAGTTCAAGCCCCACTTTGGGTGTGGAGCCTACTTAAAAAAAAAAAGAAAAAGAAAAAATGTTGTATGAGGCAAGAGAGAAAGCCATCTTCCAAACAGGAGGTGGCAGTAATTTTTGAGTTTTATTTTGAGGGTAGGTTCAATAGAACTTGCTGATGGATGATGAGGAAGAGGTGGAGGAAAAAAATGAATCAGAGAGCATTTAGATTTTAGGCTTGAGCAGTTTCCTGTATAAAAGCCACAAGAAATGAAGGAGACATCACTGGGGGTAGAGTGCAGAAAGTTGACTTATGGCACTGACTGTGTGCAGGTGCTGTGCAGGCCCCCATCTACAGGTCGTCGAGGACAGACATAGTCAGCATCAACTGTGATGATCTGAATGCAGTGTGGGACCCTGAAACAGAAAGGACATAAGGTGAAATACCAGAAAGCCTGGGATTGCTTCCTAGGGATCTCCTGGTGCTGGATTCTTGGTTTTAGGAGCACAGGAGTTGAGCCACTTCAGGGAGTGGGAAAGCCCATCCTGTGGGCACAGATGCTGACAGTTGCATAGATCCCGGAGGGAGCTGGAGAGTTTTCTTCAGGTTGATCCTCTGCTCTCAGGGAATCATTAGTGGGGTCACCTGCTGAGAACGGGCCCAGATAGGTGTGAGAGTGGGTGAGGGGATGGGCTGTCCTTGGTTTAGCCTGAAGGGCACACTCAGGTTAGGGGCATGAATTTATAGTGGGACGATGCAGCATGATCCCCCTGCTCCAGCCACTTTCAGCTGCATGAGTAGACAGAGTGAAGGGTTGAATTTAACCAGGGTTGGGGTATTCCCAGGTGAAATGGTAGAGAGTGCAGATGTGAGCAAGGGAATGATTATAATGTTAAACCAAGGCTCTAAATGGGTGAGGGAGGTCAGGACGCAGGGAAGATAAGGGATGGTGGACCTGTGTTAGGGTCACGATGGAGTTGAAGAAAGGGTGAATTGGAAGCTAGGAGGGGAACCTATACTTGGGGCACAGTTACTAGGAAAGAGCACATGTAGGACATGATCATGCACATGGGAGGCCTGGATAATTGGAGGACAGGGTCACTAGAGGAGGGCAGGCAGTTCGCTGAGAGGTGAGGGTGTGGATGTTGAACCACCAGTATTTAGGACCAAGGAAGCACACAAGGTCACTGGCCGTGAGTGCTGGCTGGAGTAGACTCTGGGATCTGGCTGGGTGGCTCCAGGCCCTCATCAGCCTCTGCAGCGCTCAGCTCCTTACTGCACATGTAGGGCATCAGGGCGGCTGTGGATACTGAGGGCTTCTTACACTGTGGTTTTCTTTTTGTGTGTTATATGCTAAGCTTTAGGTTCCTTAATGGCAAGGACCATTTTTTCTAACTGTATATCTTCAGTGCCTAGAACAGCACCTGGGACTTAACATGTGTTGCACTGTGTACGTGGGCTGAATTGTGGTGTCGTGTACATACATTGTACCTGTGTGTTGAACTGAGCTTCCCATAGATACATCTGTGGATTTGGAAACGGTGGAAAGAGAGGGTTTGATTTTTCAGACTGAGGGCCTGTGAGGGCAGCTTGTTTTATGCAACTGTTGTCCTCTGTGCCCAGCATACTCTGTGACCTTTAGTGAGGCTTCTGGATCAGTCTGTATCCCTTTATCCTGTGTCAGCATATCTGTCTAGATGGTTGCCTTTGCCATTGATACCAAAGATGGCTGAGTGTGTTTTGTTTATTATTTCTTCTTTTCAGTCAAAGCCCCTGTCAGCTTTCCCCTCCTTCCTTGACTCCCACAGAATATGATCTATGACATCTATGACATCATTTGTCATATGGTAAATAGGGGTTCCTCTAGCCACTCTTGGTTCCTTATATTCTTTTATACCATTGTATTAAGTGTAATGCATGTATTGCTTGCTTCCTGCAAGCTACTGATAGCTATACTTGGACTGTCCCTGGGCATTATGTCTTTTAAGCTTTTCATTCAAGCAATGAAAAACTAGAAGTTGGATATGGAATCATCCAGAAACCCTTGGAGTGTTTGTAATCAGATGTGGGTGTTCGTTCAGTGAGCTCATATTTTTTCTTTTCTTTTTTTTTTTAAAAGATTTTAAAAAATTTGTTAGAGAGAGAGAGCATAAGCAGGGGGAGCAGCAAGAGCAGACAGAGTGAGAAGCAGATTCCCCGCTGAGCAAGGAGCCTGACATGGGACTCGATCCCAGGACCATGACCCGAGCTGAAGACAGGCGCTTCACTGACTGAGGCTACCCAGGCATTCCAAGCTCACATTTTCATTTTAACTAGTATTTATTTGATAAGATACTTCTTTTTTTTTTTTTTTTTAAGATTTTATTTATTTATTTGACAGAGACACAACAAGAGAGGGAACACAAGGAGGAGTGGGAGAGGGAGAAGCAGGCTTCCCACTGAGCAGAGCACCTTATGCGGGGCTCGATCCCAGAGTCCTGGGATCATGACCCAAGCCGAAGGCACGCACTTAATCCAGGCACCTCTGATAAGATATTTCTTTGTAGGATATGTGAAAAATTATTTCAACATGGTTTGGGAAAGGAAAGCTATAAATTAATCTGTATTGTTAAAGTAGTCACTTTATATTAAAGTCACCATCAACCCAACTTAATCCTTTTACCTAGTTTAGGATCTTTTTTAAAAATTTAATATTATTTGATAAAGGATGAATGTTTTAGGATTTCTTTTTCAACTTTTAAAAGTGATTAAGAGAATCTATTTTGAGGAAAATACTGAGAAGCACAAAGTAGAACATGAAAATTGCTAATAATTCCATCACTGAGATGATTATAGTAAACATTTGGATGTATCTAGTGTTCTACGTTTAGATATGTATTCACTCTTACAAAACACGGATTCTGGGGCGCCTAGGTGGCTCAGTGGGTTAAAGCCTCTGTCTTCGGCTCAGGTCATGATCTCGGGGTCCTGGGATCGAGCCCCGCATTGGGCTCTCTGCTCCGTGGAGAGCCTGCTTCCTCCTCTCTCTGCCTGCCTCTCTGCCTACTTGTGATCTTTGTCTGTCAAATAAATAAATAAAATCTTAAAAATAAAAAAAACCCCACAGATTCTGTTGCTTTACAACCATTTCACAATCAAAAATATATGAAGAGCAATTTTATGTCATTTATTAATTTTTCTCAGCCTTTTTGTTGACCGTGTGCATAGATGGACTGTGTCTGTTGTAAGGTGGACCCGTGTGTATAATCATATTTCTACTGTTTTGACTGTTACCTGCTAGAAGTCCTGCTGGAACTAACATCCATATGAATCCATCTTTGAGTATATCCCTAATTATTTCTTTCTTTCTTTCTTTCTTTTTTTTTTTAAAGATTTTATTTATTTATTTGACAGAGAGAAATCACAAGTAGATGGAGAGGCAGGCAGAGAGAGAGAGAGGGAAGCAGGCTCTCCGCTGAGCAGAGAGCCTGATGCGGGACTCGATCCCAGGACTCCGAGATCACGACCCGAGCCGAAGGCAGCGGCCCAACCCACTGAGCCATCCAGGCGCCCCCTAATTATTTCTTTCAAAAAGATTATTAGTGATAGAATGTTAAGATTTTTAAGCTCTTATATTACTTACATTACTTTCTAGCAATAATGTAGCAATTGATGCTCCAAGTAGTAATGTATGAGAATATCCATTTACTTTTCTAGCCTTGGATGAAAACAAACAAAAAGGTAGTCTGTGTGTTAGTTACCTCTGCCTTCCCAAGGTATGGAAGAGAGATAGTGTCTCACTGTTCTCATTTGCCTTTTACTAGGCTTTCTGTGAAGAGTTGGAATCAATGATACAGGAACAATTTAAGAAGGGGAAGAACCCCACAGGCCTGTTGGCGCTACAGCAGATTGCAGATTTCATGACCGCGAACGTACCGAACGTCTACCCCGCAGCTCCGCAAGGGGGGATGGCGGCCTTGAACATGAGTAAGTAGTTCCTGACTCTCTGTACCCATTTGGTCATTTTGTAAGCTATATTTCCTGTTCTTACGGGAAGTAGATTGGTGTACATCGTGATTGAGTTTTTTGAAAATTAATGTTTTAGTTACAGTGAAAGGCTGTAAGTCTGAAAATGTCTTGAAGGTAGAGGGCTCCCTTTTTAAAAATTTATATTTATATTTTCTTAAAGATTTTACTTATTTGTTTGAGAGAGTGTGTGTACGTAGAGGGAGGGAGAGAGAGGGAGAAGCAGGATCTCTGCTGAGCAGGGAGCCCTATGCAGGGCTCCATTGCAGGATCCTGGGACCATGATCTGATCTGAAGGCAGACGCTTAATGACTGAGCCACCGTAGGTATCCCTAGATGGCTCCCTTTTTTTATGAGCCAATAGGACTGTTCTTTCTCAGGCTGATGGACTTTTGTGTGGCTTCACAGACCCTTTGTGAACTAAAAATACTCAGAAACAGTGCTTATGGAGGAGCACATCAGTTTGCCTGAACTTATTTCAGTCAGGCCAGCATTTCATATCCACCACTCCTTACTGCTGCTTGTAAATGGGTGAGAGACAGACATTCCAAAAGCAAGCAGGTTGGGAAATATTGGATGGGTGACCGTGAGCAAAGAATGGTTAGCGTGCAGAGGTGGAGGAGCGTTGCTCTGGGTGTTGAACTTGTAAATGTTAACGTGACAGGGTGAACCCAGAGCAGCATGAGTGTCAGCCACTCTGACCTGTGTGCTGCGTGCTGGACCGATGCCTGACAGCTGTAGTTGGCTAGTCAGCTTCTGATGGGCCAACATGCACCAGTGCTTTCTGTTCGGTCACCAGGCATTGGCTACTTACGTGTCAGTTCCATGGTATTCTCAGAAGTTGACCGACACCCATCGGAGTGATGCATTGTTAATATCCAGCGAGTGATGGACATTTACTACCTAAGGTTTTACTCTGAAGTCAAACCGTAGTCAGATTTTCTTATTTTCACAGGATTCTTCATGGATTCTAGTGCAGTCTCATATGTATTAGATAAAAGGGTGATGTAATGTATTTACTTGCATATTGTCTTATAATTAGAGAAAAGGAAATTTTGTTGCAATAATGCCACACCAAAAAAGAGAAAGAAATCTGAGGGTTAGAAAGTGGGTTAAAGCCTCTGCCTTCGGCTCAGGTCATGACCCCAGGGTTCTGGGATCGAGCCCTGTGTCTGGCTCTCTGCTCTGCAGGGAGCCTGCTTCCCCTCTTTCTGTCTCTGCCTGCCTCTCTGCCTACTTGTGATCTCTGTCTGCAAATAAATTAAAAAAATAAATAAATCTAATTAATTTTAATTATATCTAATAGTATGTTTCTTAAGAGTACAAATTTAAAAACAAAGTAGTACAACTTTTGTTGTAAGCTGTGTATAGATGGCGTAGAACAAATGTTATACAGCTTACAAGTGGCATTCAGGTTTTATACCTTTTCTGCTCCCACCTAGGTTAAAAAAGAAATTAAGGGTATTGATTGATTGTCTCTCCCCTATTATCCTCTCAGAAGGAAATGCCATCTTTCTTAAAGGTTTTATTTTGTTTTAAAAATTATTTAATAATTTTTAATAGAATTTATTTCATAGAGAGAGCACAAGCAGAGGGAGAGGCAGAGGGACCAGCAGACTCCCCACTGAGCAGGGAGGCCAACAGTGCAGGGCTCAATCCCAAGATGCTGAGCTCAACATCTGAGCTGAAGCCAGATGCTTAACGGACTGAGCTACCCAGGTGTTGTTAGTAGCCATTGATGCTCAATACGTAGATCTATTTATTTTACTTTTAAGTATTTGCTACACCCAACGTGGGGTTCCAACTCAACCTGGAGATCAGGAGTTACATTCTCCGCCAACTGAGCCAGCCAGGCATCCCAAGAACCTCTGTCTTGACTTGTAACCACTGCCTTGCTCTTCTTCATGGTTTCATTGCCCAAATGGTCATCCCGAAATACTAGGGTTTAGTTTTTGTCTATTTTTAGTAACTTTTTTTTTAACCTTTTTCAGGCTACAATTTACCCCTTTCTCTCTCTTTTTAAGGCTTATTTTTAGAGAGGGGCGGGTGCCCATTTTGGGAAGGGGGAAAGGGAAAGGGAGAGAACATCAAGGAGACTTCTCGCTGCGCTCAGAGCCTGATGCAGGGCTGAGTCTCATGACTGGGAGATTATGACCTGAGCCAAAACCAAGAGTCAGACGCCCAACTGAGCAAAGCACCCAGACTCCCCAAAACCATGTTCTTTAAACTCAAAAGTGTAAGGAGGATGGGTGCCTGGGTGGCTAGGTCAGTTGAGCACCCAACTCTTGATTTTGGCTTAGGTCATGATCTCAGAATTGTGAGATGGAGCCTGCCATCAGGCTCCTTGGTCAGTGAGGAGACTGCTTGGGTCTCTCTCTCTCTCCCCCTCTGCCCCTCCCCGTGCTTGTGCTTGTGCGCGTGCACGCTCTCTCTCTCTCTCTTTCGGTCTCAAATAAATAAATAAGTCTTCAAAAAAAATAAAGAGGGATGCCTGGGTGGCTCAGGTCATAATCCTAGGGTCCTGGGATCAAGTCCTGCATGGGGCTTTTTGCTCAGCAGGGAGCCTGCTTCTCCCTTTGCTTGCTGCTCCCCCTAATTGTACTTTCTCTCTCTATGACAAATAAATAGATAAATTCTTTTTTTTTTTTTTTTTAAAGATTTTATTTATTTATTTGACAGAGAGAGATCACAAGCAGGCAGAGAGAGGAGGAAGCAGGCTCCCTGCTGAGCAGAGAGCCCGACGCGGGCCTCGATCCCAGGACCCTGAGATCATGACCTGAGCCGAAGGCAGCGGCTCAACCCACTGAGCCACCCAGGCGCCCAAATAGATAAACTCTTAAAAAATAAAAATAAAAATGGGTTTGTTGACCTGCAGAATTTGCTACAGCCTGAATTTTGCTGATTCCATCTCCATGGTACTGCTAACCTTGTTCTTTGGTATTCCAAGTTTATAGCCAGTTGGTAGTTGGATCTAGATGCTTGACTGTGTTTGGATTCAGCTTTCTGGCAAAACCTACTCTCTGTAGGTGGTTCTGTGTTCTGTCAGTGGGTACATAGTCTGGCTGTTCCTTTTTGCATTGTTAGCAGCTATTGATTCTCAAGATGGAGGTCCATTAATTTAATAAAGATTCCAAGGTGGAGATATTTTAATGTCATCATTCCTCCTTTGTATTTATTAACTAGACTATTTCTGTGAAATAGTCCAACTTCCCTGGAAATGGGGCATGGTTGGAAAGGGGCCACCCCCTTCCCCATCAGTCATTGCATGTTTGAGGGGAGTGTCTTGCTAAACTATTTGTAGATGATCTGTTTCTGGGTTGGAGTTTCACATGTTGCAGAGCAGTTTCCTCATTGTCATCTATTGAAATCAGGCTTGGGGCAGCTGCATGGCTCAGTTGGTTATGCGTCTGCCTTCAGCTCAAGTCATGATCCCAGGGTCCTGGGATAGACCTCTGCGTTGTCCGTTGTCTGAGCTCCCTGAGTCTGTTTCTCCCTCTCCCTTTGCACCTTCCCCCCCCTTCCCCACTAGTGTGCATGCACTCTTTTCTCTCTCTTTCCTTTCTCTCTCTTTCTCAAATAAATAAATAAAATATTAAAAAAAAAAATCAGGCTTGCACACAAGAAAAGGAGCTTTCTCTCAACTATTTTTGGTTACCCGTGATACCGTTTATATGGGAAAAGTAAACCTTTTCAAAATAAGTTGGTTTCCTGTCATTGTTTCTAAGATGACCAACTGTTATATTTGGGTGTTATTTCATAGATTTCAGTATATTTAATGAGTTTCAGAACATTGCAGTTAACCTTTCTGACTGGTGGAAGTCCCTTCAGGTTGACCTCTGAGCCTAGTAGTCTTTGACTTTCCAGGCCATCCCCTACAAGGAGATGTTCTAGGTTCCCTGAGTGTATTTCCTGCCCCAGGTCTGGAATTGGTCATTTCAAAAAGAAATCTTTATTTCTTTTTGTGGGAAATGGAAATTAGTCTAGGTATTATAGCAGTGGATACATTGCTGGGTACAGTAGCAGTGAGCTGGGTTAGTCATTCTTTCTAGGCCTTTTTAGTGGATAGAGGTAGGAAATATATTATTACCTTATGAATTACATGGCATACTGTTGAACGTTGGAATTTTAAGTATACAGTGGAATTATAATTCTATTTAAAATTCAGTACCAAGGGGTTTTTACCTGATCTCCTCTAACCTTTATTTTCCTCTCTTCCACAAAAAAATTCTGATTTTTAAGGACAACAGGAATAACAAAACCAGAATATTACATGATCACTCATTTGTTTTTTCCATGTATCACACACAATAGCGATATCCTACCAATATTATGTTCCCTCTTCATGATTGAAAATAGTTGCATTCTGTGTTGTGAGCATATAACCGTGACAGATATCATCTCCATCTTACAACACTCATTTAGTATTATAATTAGTAACTTAATTCTGTAATAAATATATATTTAATGCTCACCACTGCCTTCGTATCAGTGTACTCCTAGTCATTTTGGTTGTCTTAAGTGCCTTCTCTAGTAGCCTTCTCAGAAAATGCTTGTGGAAACAATACTTTGAGTTCTTGCATGCTGGCCTTTATATGGCAATATGAATTTGGTTTGGTTAGTTAGGCCCTAGACTCATATTTTCGATTTTATGAATCTTAAATGATTTTCTTCTGCCTCAAAGCACTGCTGTTAAAATTGAAGATAATCTTTCCATTTAAGTGACTTGGTCTCTTTTGCTAGATGTTCAGAATACTTTTTTTTTTTCTTTAGAGACTAGCAGTTTTACCAGAATATATGTCTTAGCATTGGTCATCCTGGGTTAATTTTCTCAGATGACGTGGTCTTCCAGATCTTTTGTATTCTAGGAACATTGAATTGGTTTTTAGTGTTTATCCTGTTCCATTTTGTTTCCTACTGCCCAGATGCTGTTGTGTGCATGTTGGAGTTTGTCTTCCTTGACTGTCACTTGTTCTGAAGACCTATTTATTGCTTCATTTCTTTATGATTTAAAAAAATTCTCTTTACATTCTTTTCTTCTACTTTGAGTTTAGTATTTTTAAAATTATTTTTTTATTTATATCTAATTCCTTTTATGTTTTAGCCCTCATTTCTGAGTTTTTCTGATTATATTAAGTGGTTTTTTGGGTATCTTTTATTATTTTAATACTTTCTTTACCATATTATGAAATAACAGGTTATAGTTTTCATCTGTTTTGTGGACATGTCTTTCTTGTGTGTTTTCATTATCTGTAGGGATGTGGTTCTGCTCTTTTTTCTTGATAGAATTTTTGTATGGTATTTGATCATGGTATTTTTCTGTTCTTTTTTTTTTTTTTTTTAAGATTTTTGTTTATTTATTTTAGAGAGCACAAGTGGGAGGGAAGGACAGAGCAAGAGGGAGAGGGACAAGCAGATTGCCCGCAGAGCCTAGCACTGTAGTTCAGTCCCAGGACCCTGAGATCATGACCCAAGCCAAAGTCAGACAACCAGCTGAGCCAACCAGGCACCCCCTTTTCTTTTCATTTTTATATGAAATTAGTTTTCTTGAAGGATTCTGGTTCAGAAAATCATTTCTTTTATTCTTTTTCTTTTCTTTTCTTTTTTTAAAGGTTTTGTTATTTGACACAGAGAGAGAGAGACAGCAAGAGAAGGAATACAAGCAGGGAGAGTGGGAGAGAGAGAGAAGCAGACTTCCTGCTGAGCAGGGAGCCTGATATGGGGCTCCATCCCAACCTGAGCCAAAGGTAGAGGCTTGACTGAGCCACCCAGGGACCCCCAGAAAAGCTTTTCTAATGTCATGGCTCTAGAGCTCCCTCTTCGTTGTTTTTGTGAAGTGCCAAAAAATATGGCAGTTTATTGAAGCGATTGGGTTCTATTCCCCTTCCTTGTTTTTATCTGGATTCTTCACCTCTGTTTTCTTTATAGTTCTGTGTTAGTCATTTTGGGTTCTAATTACCACAGATTTCTTTGTGTGAGACTGTCCTGAAAGTCAGTTTTAAATGGCTAGTTTGGAAAATTTTTTTTAAGGATTTAAGTGTGCAGAACTCCTGGTCTCAGCTGCTATTCTCAAATTGGCCCTCTAAGCTTATTGTAGTGAGTTCCTGGAGGTTCTTTTGGGAGTTTGGCAAATGGTCTATGGTTCCTTCTGCTTCTTCCTTCAGAAATGATGATGTCCTACACTGTATGTCAACCCTACCCAGTTTTTTATGTATATGTGTGTGTGTGTGTGTGTTTAAGATTTTATTTATTTATTTGACAGTCAGAGATCACAAGTAGGTGGAGAGGCAGGCAGAGAGAGAGGAGGAAGCAGGCTCCCTGCTGAGCAGACAGCCTGACGCGGGGCTCGATCCCAGGACTCTGGGATCATGACCTGAGCTGAAGGCAGAGGCCTTAACTCACTGAGCCACCCAGGTGACCCCCCCCCGGTTATATTTTTTGTTTCATCATTCTACCTCATTACCTAGTGTTATAGGTATCACCCTTAGGTTTTCGCTTTGCTATCTTAGTTTGTGTAGCTAATTTTTTTGTGCAGGGTCAGGATAGAAATTTAATAAGATTCAAAAACTGTACTCACTGCTACCATCTTCTGAAAATCTTCTAAAAGACAGTTTTTAAGAATTAAAGATCTAAAGTAAATGTTGACCTATGTTAAATCAAGATAATAGGTGTTTTTTTTTTTTTTTTTTGTATTCTCTATGTTCTTCTGTATGCTTAAGATAGCTTATAATTAAAGAAAAGATTCAAATTTAGCAACATGTAATGAGGAGTCATGCAGATAGTTTTTTTCTCCCCTTCCTTCCCTGTATGTATGTTTTTGCTTGTTTGTTTTACTTTTTCTTGCCTTATTGCATGGTTGAGAATCACCAGTATTCAGTAAGAATGCCAGAGTATAATTCCTGATTTTGGGAGAGAAACATTCAGTCTTTCATCATTATGCTTGATGTCCCTGGTAGGTTTTTTTGTAGATGTCCCTTATCAAGTTGAGGAGACTTCTATTCCTAATTTGTGGAGTGCTTTTATCCTAAATGGATGTTGAATTTTGTGAAATGCTCTTTCTGTATCTATTAAAATGATCTCATGGTTTTTGTTCTCAATACAGTGAATTGTATTTATTGCTTTTTTTTTTTTAAAGATTTTATTTATTTATTTGACAGAGAGATAGATCACAAGTAGGCAGAGATGCAGACAGAGAGAGAGGGGAAAGCAGGCTCCCCGCTGAGTGGAGAGCCCAATGTGGGGCTCCTTCTCAGTTCCCTGATATCATGACCTGAGCTGAAGGCAGAGGCTTAATCCACTGAGCCACCCAGATGCCCCTATTTATTGCTTTCTTGAATGCTGAACCAATTTTGTATGCCTGAGATAATTTCCTTTTGCCCCCATCATGATGTGTTAGTCTGTCTGTTGCTGGACTATTTGCTGAAATTTTGTTAAGTAATTTTTAGTCTGCGTTCATGGGAGATACTCGTCTTTTTTCTCACGTAACACACTGTCTTTTTATGGTTTTGATATCAAGGTGATGCTGGGCCTGATAGAGTGAATTGGAAAGTGTTTCTGGAAGAACTTGTATAGAACTTTTGAGAAGAGTTTTTATGGAATTGGTATTTTTTACTTAAATATATGGTAGAATTCACAGTGATGTCATCTGGGTCTGGAGTTTTCTTTCTTCCTTCCTTTTTTTAAGATGTTATTCATTTATTTATTTTAGAGAAAGGGAGCTCCTGCAAGAGGAGGGAGGGGCTGAGGGTTATGGCAAGGAGGAGGGAAAGAATAACAAGGAGATCCTGCCCTGGGCACAGAGCCCATGTAGGGTTTGATCCCACAACCCTGAGACCACAACTCCAGCTGAAATCAAGAGTGGATGCTTAACTCACTGAGCCCCCTGGAGCTCCCCTGGCCCGGGAGTTTTCTTTATGGAAATGTTTTTAACTGCAAATTCAGCTTAATGGAAACAGGGCTATTCAGCATGTCTGTTTCTTCTGGAGTGAGCTTTGGTAGCTTATGTCTTTCTAGGATTTTGTCTGTTTCATGTAAATTAAAACGTGCTGGTATAGTTGTTCATATTATCCTGTTATTATCCTTTTTAATGTCATTAGGGTATGTAGTGATGTCCTTTCTCTGTTGCTTCTTACTGGTGACTTCTGCTTCTGCTGTGTTTTGTGGGAATCTGCCTTTTTTCTTCTTTTATTTTGTTTCCTTTCATTTTGTGTTTCCTTTCTTTTGATTTCATTATTTTGGTTTTAATCCTCAAGATTAAATGTTTTTCTCTATTGTTTTCATTTTTCTAAAGATTGATTTATTCTTAAGAGAGAATGTGAGCAAATGTGTGTGGGGGGGTTGGGCAGAGGGAGAGGGAAAGAGAATCTCCTGCAGACCCCCCACTGAGCACGGAGCCTGATGCAGGGCTGTGTCCCATGACCCTGACACCATGAGCGGAGCCTAAACCAAGAGTCTGATGCCTGACAGTAGCACCCAGGTGCCCTCTTGTTATTTTTCTGTTTGACTGATATCTCCTTTTTCTTCACTCTTTTTTTTCTTACTCTTTTTGGATTTAGTTTTCTTTCTTAGTTTCATAAGATGAAACCTAGATCATTTAAAAACATTTTTTTAAGGCTTTATTTATTCATTTGAGAGAAAGAGCATGAACAGGGGAGAGAGATAGAGGGAGAGGGAGAAGACGACTCCCCAATGAGCAGGGAGCCTGATGTTGACTTGATCCCAGAACCCTGAGATCAGGACCTGAGCTGAAGGCAGATGCTTAATGGACTGAGCCACCTAGGCGCTCTCTTCTTTTCTAATACATATGTTTACTGCTGTAAATTTTCTTATAAGCATCGCTTTACTGCATTCCACAAATTTTGCTACCATTTTTTTCTTGATTTCTAACTTAATTGTATTAATGTTGGGGAACATGATTTTTATGAAATAGTCTTTGAAGTTTTTGAGTCTTACTTCATAGCCCAGTGTAGAATATTAATATCTCAGGATTATTATTACTTGTGTTATATTTTATCAGAAATAGTAAGTGTTTGGGTTTGTTTCTCTTCTATTTCAGGTCTTGGTATGGTAACTCCTGTGAATGACCTGAGAGGATCTGATTCAATCGCCTATGACAAAGGGGAGAAATTACTGCGGTGTAAGTTGGCAGCATTTTATCGGCTGGCAGATCTCTTTGGATGGTCTCAGCTTATCTACAATCATATCACAGTGAGTATTAAATGGGGTAGTAACCGAGTAATAAATGGACTATTACGTATCTGGCACCACCTCTTCCCGTTTAGGGAAAGAAGGGTCAACTGAGCTGAAGTCAGTCTTGGAATACCTTCTTTCTCATTCCTGACTGCAGAGTATAATCATCTGAGAATTATGTAGTTTGAATTAAAAATTACAAGGACAGTACTTTAAAACTCACTTTTTGCATACTGACCTTATAAATGAGCGTTTACCAAAGTATAGTTTTCTCCTGTTACCTGGGGTCTTGCTTTCTGCAGCTTCAGTTAAACTTGCTGTTGGCCAGTCCAGAAATTCATGGCCCTGCTTCTGGTGTATCATCAAGGTCAGTGGTAGCCGCTCGCTGAGTCACACGCCCACAGCACTCACCTCTTGCAGCTCCTCACAGGGGCAGTTGATCACCTACATCATCACAAGAAGAAGGGTGAGCACAGGGAAGTGAGACATTTTGAGAGAGAGGGAGAGATCATATTCACACAATTTTCATTGTAGTGTATTATTATACTTATTCTAGTTTATTATTCGTTATTGTTATTAATCTCTTGCTGTGCCTAGTTTATAAATCAGACTTTATCATTGGTATGTAGACATAGGGGAAAATAGTGTATATCGGGTTTGGTACTGTCTGCAGTTTCTGGCATCCACTGGGGGTCTTGGAATGTCTCCCTAGGGTACAGGCCATTCCCAAAAATCTTTTTATGTCTAAAAACCAAAGAATGAAGATGTTTGTTTTATTTCTTGTTCTGACCCAAGTCTTCTATTTCTCATAGTTCCGTTCCGTTCCTTTCCTTTCCTTTCCTTTCCTTTCCTTTCCTTTTTCCTTTCCTTTTTCCTTTCCTTTCCTTTTTCCTTTCCTTTCCTTTTTTCTTTCCTTTTTCCTTTCCTTTTTCCTTTCCTTTTTCCTTTCCTTTCCTTTCCTTTCCTTTCCTTTCCTTGTTTTTATTTGGCAGAGAGAGCACAAGCAGAGGGAGCAGCCGGCAGAGGGAGAGGGAGAAACAGACTCCCTGCTGAGCAGGGAGTCTGATATGGGACTCAGTCCCGGGACCCTGGGATCATGACCTGGGTCGAAGGCAGACGCTTAACTGAGTGAGCCACCCAGGCATCCCATCTCATAGTTTTTTCTTTAGCTGCTCCAGTTTTAGCTATTTTTTAACATTATCAGGACTTTTGTTTTCTTCTTTTAGTAAGTATTTACTTTGTGTCTGCTGTAAATATTGATTCTGTATCAAGCATTATTCTAGCTCTGGGGTTCTGTCATGGAGTGAGACAGGTCCTGCCTTTTTGGCTCGTCCTTTCTACATCCCAAGCCACTGGCCCCTGTTTCCTCCCTGTTTGGTCCAGCTTGGTGTATCCTGTCCGTGCCACTCTTCGCCAGTACTATGCTATCCGTCCCTGCCCCCAAGCACCAGACCCTGCTGTAGGGAGCCTCAACACACCCCACTGGCTTTCTTCTTAGACTGCAGCCCCAGTTGCAAATGAATCCCCAGTGCTGCCTGGCACTGTAGAACGTCTCACTTAGCCAGCTCACTCGTGTTTCTCTACTCTGTCTATTGTCCTCGAAACTCTTGACCTCTTTTTTCCTAGCAAATGAGCACAGTGTGTCACAGAGCATGTGGGAGCACCTGACCACCTGCAGCCAAACCTTGTTTCCCAGTTGGAGTTTCACCCCGTCTCTTGCCCCCTTTGATTCCTAGTGCCTTGTCAGGTTTCTGTTTTTCTCTTTGCTCTTCTGTTGAGATAACCTCTTTCTCTGACTTTTATACTTATTCCAGTCTCTGTTTCTTCATTGAATTTCTGTTATTGGATATTTCAAGTTATTAATATAGTGCCTACTTCTAGTAATAAGTGTGCCTCCCACGGATGTCTGCAGAAGTCAGTCCTGCTGGTACTCTCACCTCCCCTAGGGCCACTGCTGTTAACAGCCGCTTAGACTGTTTTACCCTTTTCTTCAGAGCCAGCGCACATGTAGGAGATTTTCATACGTGGACTGGTAGTGGTGCTAGGTTTGCTCCATTGTAGCCTGCAGGGAGTGCTAAGCCTCTGAGGAGGAGGGTGGTCTGGAGCCCACCTTTTTGGCTAGTGCACTGTGCTTCTGGGACATGGGATGGATCTTGGCCAGAGATGTTGTGTTACCCTTCCCTCTCTCTCTTCCCCATGTTGCCATTAAAGTTCGCTTTTGAAAATGCAAACCTGGCCCTTTCGTGTCCCCACGGTCAGGCCTGTAGGATATTACTTCCACCGAGCACACCTACTCCATTTCCCCCAAAGCAGTTACTATCACCCATACTTTCCATTTGCTTGTCTGCCATCCATCTCCACTCACAGGAACATTGAGTCTGTGAAGGGTGCTTCTGTAGGTACACAACAACCCAAAATCCAGCCTCAGTAAAAATATCGAACAGGAACTGGGAACTCCGTGGTGCCTTGTGGTGCTTGCTTAGAGGGTCCACTTAGCCTGCCACTTCTGCCAGTTCTTCCAGTTCTGTTCCTGGCACCTGCATGAGAATTGCCAGCATCTGTGACTGATCCTGCTTGACAGAGTGCTCTGTGGAGGGAGTTTTATGCTCAATGGTTGGCTGAGTTCCATGAAAATGTTACATCTACAATCAGAAACTTAATCCTTGGCTTTACTAACAGCTTCATATTCTTTGGGGGTTTTAAAATGCTGTTTACCAGTAGTCCCCACTATGAATGCTGTTTAAGTTTAACTTGCTGAAATTGCTTTTACCACCCATTACCCCCTTTATTTAGTACTTGGCAGAATTAAAACATTAGTTAATGTTCACTCTTTTGTAGATGATCTGGGTGGCCTTTAATACTTATGAGTAGAGAAGATACTGAAGCACAAAAAATATTTCCTATATCTTGTGAACTAGAGAATCTTTGAGGAAGAAAATTTTATTCTTATTTTTTTAACTACTTATGGCATTCATTTTTTGTTTTACAATCTAAGTGTTATCATATAAACTCTTAACAGAAAATAAATATTAACAGTATTTGTCAGTGCAACCAAAAAGTGCTACCAGGTCACTGTGCCCTTTCTTTGAAAGGGGGCCTAGGGATTTTCTGCTGAAGGGAGTTAAGAGCGCTAGCAGGCATTGGAGGATTGGAGATGATTGTTTGCATTAGATCTCTGTCTTAAGATCACATCAGGTTTTGAGAAGCTTTGGAGGGGTGTGTGTCAGAAGCCACGGTGGCCCAGTTAGCATGGGAGCTGGACTTCTCCTCGTGGTGGCGCTTAGCTAATGCTGAGGCCTTTCCACCTCTAAATACCTCTTGGTTCAGCTCCAGGGTGAACTGCGGGGTGTGCTAAGCCTCGGGGGTGGGGGGGAAGGTCTGGAGCCCACCTTTGTGGCCAGTGTGCTATATTTCTGGGACATGGTGTAGATCTTTACCAGAGAGGCTGTGTTGGGTGTCTTTGGTTTTTAGGGAGTGACCTTAAAATCTTCGATGTGAGTGCTCAGTCCTTCTGGACAGACAAGGGGCACCAGGTGTGTAGAAACATATGCAGTGAGGGTGGCACCAGCCCTTCGGAAACTTTCTTGCAGATATTCTCTGCTCTTGTTTACTTCACACCTATATTTAGTACTTTCGCCTTTATAATTTAGAGAGAGAGAGAGTGCGCGCCTGCATGTGTGCGCATGTGGTGGGGAGGGGCAAAAGGAGAGAAAAAGAGAATCTCAAGCAGGCTCCACACCCAGCATGGAGCCAGATACAGGTTCGATCTCACAACACTGAGATCATAACCTGAGCCAAATCACAAGTCAGATGCTTAACAAAGTGAGCCACACAGGTGCCCCAGCACTTTTTCCTTTTTTGCTTCAGACTCAGAAAATTGTATATTTTAAGCTTTTTCTATTAAAATATGTAGATTTGATAGGGTTTTTTTTTTTTTTTTTTTTTGAGATACATTTTGTTTGAGAGAGCAAGAGAGAGCATGAGCAGGGGGTGGGACAGAGGAAGAGGAAGAAGTAGACTCCGCACTGAGTGGAAGCCCATCACAGGGCTCCATCCTAGGACCCTGAGATCATTACCTGAGCCGAAAGCAAGAGCCAGGTGCCCAACCAAGTGAGCCATCCAGGTATCCCTAGATTTGCTAGGCTCTTAAGTCAAGGAAGAAAAACTGTTAGTATTCTTTATAATAAAATTTGAGTCTAAATATCCAGGAGTAGGTGGGATGTGGCCCCATTATTAACACCAGTTTGAGAGAATGTTGTATTGCTATGAACAACGTTATAAAGACCATGTGAAGAAATGAGAAGTCATTATAAGCAAGAGAGCATACAGTGTCTAGAGCTAGTAACTGTACACACAAGGTCTGCATGGTGTTAGGGAAGCATGTTATTGGCTTTGTAGTAGGTTTTTAACGTGGAACCTGATAGCATGCTTTTAAAATGTATACTCTTGACAAAAAGTTCAAGAGTAGCTAAGATGAAGTAAGTAAGGAGTTTTTCCTACCGGCTGTCATCTTATAAAGTGATGGTAATTAGAATAGTGTGCTTTGGGCAAAGGAAGAGACAGACCAGTGGGACAGAACAGAACCTGGAGCCAGATTTCATGTACTGAAATCAGAGACAGAGAAGAGTCTGCATTGTGGATTGTAATTGACGCTGACACAATTGGACTGAAAAATCGAAATTGGAAAGTTATATATTTATACCCACAAAGCAATTCCGCGAATTCAGAAGTTTTTTTTTTAATTGGTCAGGCCACACCCCACTGCCTTTTAAAAGTCATTTTATTTTACTTTTTTAAGATTTATTTTATTATTTTTGACAGACATCACAAAAGGCAAAGAGGCAGGCAGAGAGAGAGGGGGAAGCAGCCTCCCCGCTGAGCAGAGAGCCAAAGGCAGAGACTTTAACCCACTGAGCCACCAAGGTGCCCTCAGAATTTTTTTTTTTAATTTTAAAGATTTTAGGGGCGCCTGGGTGGCTCAGTGGGTAAAGCCGCTGCCTTCGGCTCAGGTCATGATCTCAGGGTCCTGGTATCGAGTCCCGCATCGGGCTCTCTGCTCAGCGGGGAGCCTGCTTCCTTCTCTCTCTCTCTGCCTGCCTCTCAGTGTACTTGTAATTTCTCTCTGTCAAATAAATAAATAAAATCTTTAAAAAAAAAAATTTTAAAGATTTTATTTATTTGAGAGAGAGAGCATGAGTGGGAGGGATGGGTAGAGGGAGAAGCAGGCTGCCTGTGTGGGGCTCGATCCCAGGACCCTGGGATCATGACCTAGGCTGAAGGTAGGTGCTTAACCCAGGTACCCCTAGATTGTAATTTTTAAAGAAGATGGCAGTAGAAGCACAGAGCTCCCATACCCTGCTGGAAGGAGTGTACATTTAATTAGGTCCTTTGGATATAATTTAGTGTGTCTGAAAAAACCTGACCATGTATGCTGGGAGACAGGTACAAGAACGTTCCCGGCACTGGGTTACGTAGGAAAACAGGAGCCATGGGCATTGACAGAAGAATGGACACATTTGTTGTGTATTCATCCAGTATATGAGTATCATAATGTGGAGGAATCTCAGAAATAATGTGGAGGAAGAAAGGTCACTGAAAAATGCAGTATGATTCCAATTGTTTGAGGTTTTGAGCACTAAAGACAAAGTCTGTTTGGACAAAAGTAAGTTTTGGTTTCCACCATGATATGCCTGAGGAGTGGCGTCTTTCTGCATGTGGTGCTGATTTGGTAGCCACAGGTTTCCTCTTTATGAAGTCAGTTGTCATGAATGTGACCAGGATGCATGTTATATACCCGAGACGTGACTACAGTATGATGATGGAAGCTTCCAATCCTTTTAGTTCCGTGACAGACGCTGTACCTATGGGCTTTCCTGCATAGCTCACAGAATGCGCACAATAAACCTGTGAGTTTGTGTATAGAAAGAGATGTGAATATTTTCAGTTGGATTTTTGAGCTGACTCAGCAATTTTTCTTACAGACCAGAGTGAGCTCTGAGCAGGAACATTTCCTCATTGTTCCCTTTGGACTTCTCTATAGTGAAGTGACTGCATCCAGTTTGGTAAGAATATCCTTTTCCTCTTGGGTGTCATGTGTGTCTAGGTCATAGTTGATAATTAAATACATTTTAATCCCATGAGACATAAAATCCAAGAAAGAGGACAAAGTTTGTGTTTTGTGTGATAAACTCAGAAAAAAAAAGCTTTAGAATTAGTTATAAACACTTTAAACTTTGGCTGAAATAATTTCTAGGAAGGGTCATTTGAAATCCTCTTGACATCTTAAATTTTTTTTGCTTATTTTCAGGTTAAAGTCAATATACAAGGAGAGATAGTAGATCGTGGAAGTACTAACCTAGGAGTAAACCAGGCTGGCTTTGTGTTACACTCTGCCATCTACGCTGCACGACCAGACGTCAAGTGCGTGGTGCATATCCACACGCCGGCAGGGGCTGCGGTGAGTGTGCTGCTCCCCGAGCAAATCGGAGTGAAAGCTGTAGAGCGGGGGGCGCTTCACGTGTCCTCATAGTTGTGCTCTCTTGAGGCAACAAGTCAATAAGCCTGGTTTTGTGGAGTAGAAAAAGTCTTTGACTAAGTTTACTTTCTTAAAAGAATTTTTTTTCCTTTTAAGGGGTCTATACACTCTCTAATTTTGGAAAACCTGTGTGAATCTGAAAGTATCCATTAG
Source organism: Mustela lutreola (assembly GCF_030435805.1). NCBI lineage: Eukaryota > Metazoa > Chordata > Mammalia > Carnivora > Mustelidae > Mustela > Mustela lutreola. The sequence goes on along the minus strand of NC_081290.1, from coordinate 67,007,603 downwards.
ACTTAACAGAAACTTGGGAGTGTGTTGGGGGTGAGGTCAGACTTCAGTGTGGGGAAGACCGCTGGGAGCTGCAGAGGGAGGGCCGTAAGCAGACTCCTTGTCTGTGAAGAGGGTTTGTGGGGGGTGCCAGACAGGCTGCAGGGGGAGGATGCGGTGGTCTCCGGGAAGTGCTACGGGGATGCAGGAGGCCTGGACCTGCTCATGGTCCCTGGGGTGCCGGATAGGGGTGGCAGACGTGAGAAGGGGATGGTTGAGGCCTGGAAGCCTCTAGGCCAGGGCTGGATCATGATAGGAAGGAGAGGAGGAACGGCTGTGACAAGAGGAAGGCACAGACCTTGTAAGCTGTTGGGAGACCTGGCCTCTGAGCCCGGAGCTTCCCCAGAGCCCACCCCAGGACAGTCAACAAGCCTGGGCCCTTCTTGTGCCCACGGGCCAGACCTCCCAGCCTGAACATGCTGGTTGTTAGTATGATCATGTGACAGTGAAACGCTTCAACTCTCCAGAATTGGCTTTTTATCACCGATTGTATATTCTAATGACTTTTTGGACTTATTTTTACCACACCATAACCTCGTGGATTCAATAATGCTGAATGTTTACCTGATGTTTTAATGTCATGTGTATTGGATTGTTTCAATGAATGTTTGATCTGTCTGGCTTAGTTATTTTACTTTGAATATGTGGTTCTAGATGTCAACATAAGAGTTTTAGTAGAGCTATCATTTTCTGAAATTTTTTCTAAAAAAAAAAGCGTGCTCTTCCAGCCACAAAAAGTCCATGCATTTTAACGAACTATTAGCGGTACTTTTAAAAATATGGTTATAAACAGCTTACTGTATAATTATTTTTTGAAGATTTTATTTATTGATTTGACAGAGAGAGAGATCCCAAGTAGACCGAGAAGCAGGCAGAGGGGTGGGGGGGAAGCAGGCTCCCCGCTGAGCAGAGAGCCCGATTCGGGGCTTGATCCCAGGACCCTGGGATTATGACCTGAGCCGAAGGTAGAGGCTTTAACCCACTGAGCCACCCAGGAGCCCCTGTATAATTTATTTTAAAACATGCCAGATCACTTCACTTGGAAATTTCTTCTCCTAGGAAGGCTGATGCCGTGAGAGAGATTAAATGTGACGTTGCTACCTTTTTTGTGGTGGCGTCTTTTAGATGAACTTGTGTGCAGTTGTGGCCCTTGTGGATACTCTTGGAATCTTTGGAGCCTGTTAGTTGAGGTAGAAATCCTTAAAAGTTAGCACATTCCAAAGTCAGTTTGGGAACATTAAGGAAATTAAGGGCTTTATGAACACTTAGGATTGTTTTATTGCAATAGAAGAGAAATTATACAGCATAATTATTCTAAACTTCAGAAATTGGCTCTTATCTACATTTCACGTTTCATTCTCCCCTACAGCCTGAGATGACAGGTGGGTCAGAACCTTTCAGCATGTCCAAACCTTCTCTTTGCAGGGTCATGGCTCACTCAGAGGGAGCCCTTGTCATTACATTGCAGTAGGGCCGGGCTCATCTTGTGAGGAAGCCTGAACTCATATAGCATTATGATCAGTGTGGGAGAAGTCCAGAAAGACGTGGAATTTCTTTTGAGGCTCTCCCAGCATTGTGATGCCTTTGATTTTTAAGTGTCCATCTGTAGTAAGCCCCAGAAGTAAAGTTCATCTTAAATTCATAGGTTCATTTCTTTCTGAGAAGAGAACAAAATAAAATATGTTCCCCTTTTTATTTCTTTGAGGAAAGCGTTTGCCACATCATTAAGGTGTGACTGTTGATTTGTCTTCATTCATGGTGACTGCTTGTTCTCTAGGTCTCAGCGATGAAATGTGGCCTCTTGCCAATCTCCCCGGAGGCGCTTTCCCTTGGAGAAGTGGCTTACCATGATTACCATGGGATTCTGGTTGAGGAGGAGGAAAAAGTATTAATTCAGAAAAATTTGGGGCCTAAAAGCAAGGTCAGTAGGCATCTAATCTGGTATTTAAATTGTGCAGGAAAGAAGAAAAAAGTCAGAGTAAGCTGTCTTCTTGCGTAGCTCCCTCGAGCTTTCGTGTCTCCCTACAGGTTCTTATTCTCCGGAATCACGGGCTCGTGTCAGTCGGAGGGAGTGTTGAGGAGGCCTTCTACTATATCCATAATCTGGTGGTCGCGTGTGAGATCCAGGTGGGCGGGGACCAGTTTCTGTAGGCTATGACTTATTTTGGCGTTTGCAGGGTTCTTGCAGATTTTTGATACTTAAGTTTAGTAGGAATGAGTTTTTGCATAATCTCTTTGCCTGAGGTTGAGCTAGTGGATTTGGAAACTGACCAGAGCAAATGCCATTTTACCGATTTAAGTTGGTGAATGGTTATTGGGCTTTTCATTTCTAGTGTTTGTTATTCAAATATAGACGTCACCATCATTTACAGAATGCTAGTGTGTGCCAGCCCCATATCAGGTGCTTCATTTACATGTTATTTCGTTTGCCCCTCATGGCCCTGTTCGTGGAGGCAGGTACAGAGAGGGAGACACTTGCCTGGGCGCCACCAAGCCAGCTGTGTTCAATCCCAAGTCTGTGCTCTCCCCACTGGAACCTTAACTTCATCTAGGCAGCACTGCAGTCCCTAGGCTCCTTCATACAGCCTTAAAAGGGGCTTTGTTTCCCCGTTTCTCCTCCAAGCATGAGGACCCAGTATCTTTGTTTTGCTAATGAAGAACTTCTGAAAATGACTTTATGTGTGGGTTATCTGTCTCTGTCCATCCTTCAGTTTTTATTCTTACACTCTGATGGCTTGGTTTCGTCTGAGACCTACATTTCTGTTTGAGTCATCTCTTGTCGTCATCTGATCTGATCCTTTTGTCCTTGGCAAGAAACTCAAACGGTACTATTTGCTTGTTTTGGAAAAGGTTCGAACTCTGGCCAGTGCAGGAGGGCCGGACAACTTAGTCCTCCTGGATCCTGGCAAGTACAAAGCCAAATCCCGTTCCCCGGAGTCCCCAGGAGGGGAGGGTACCAGCTCACCTCCTAAGTGGCAGATTGGCGAGCAGGAGTTTGAAGCCCTTATGCGGATGCTCGATAATCTGGTAAGATCATTGTTACCACCTGACAATAAAGCTTCTGTTCCAAAAGCAGCAATGTCGGTGTTTTTATAGCAAGTGAAATTGCTGTCTTCACGCAGTGTGTGAATGCCTTCCCCTCAAAAATCATGAAGAAGCACCAGGGCAATTGAACTCCTAAGCTAAGTCACAATAAAATAGGGAGGGTTGCTTGTGTTCCTTTATTGTTTGAAAGGAGTCACCTTTGTGGAGACAGGAGCAGAGAGCATGCCTGCTCAGAAGTGGACAGTTTGGCCCTGGAGCAGCAGTTAGCAGCGCCTGACCTCCCACAAGCAGGCCGGGTGGGGGGGGTAAGGGGGGTGGGGAGCTTTAGCGTAGCAAGATGGAGCCCCTCCCCGCCCCCCCGCGCACCGTGTGCTGCCATAGCTGTGGCGGGTGCTGTCGATGGCAGCACGGGGGCCTATGGGGCTCGTGGGGCCCATTCTAGCCTAACAGGACTGTTGGACCAGGGCACAGGTGGAACGGGTGGCCTCAGGAGGCAGGAAGTCTAACTTCCTTAAAGATTTTGGAACAGAAAGAGTATCAGATTCAGTGTGTGCGAAGTGTCCTCGGCTGGATTTGTTAAGTCAGGGCGGAATGAACAGAGAAAGCAGAATCTTCCATAACTCCTGAATTCACTGGCCCCGTAAAGATGGATTGCGTTAACTGACCAGCTGCTCTTGAGCCTGTAGCCACTAAAAGAACACAAGGAGTGCATGACCTAGCTAGGGAGATGGACACACAATGCTAGAGGCAGCTGAGCGTTTGGGATCTGAGTTCTGACAGGGCGTGATGAGGGCTGCAGAGGTGGAGACAGGGCACAGCCCAGGTCACGAGGAGCAAGAGGAGGAACAGAGCTCACTAAGGAGATAAAAGAAGCCGCTGGCATTAGGTGGGAGGGGCAGTGGTGGCTCAGGTGTCAGCACTGGGCGGTAGGTTACCCCAAGGGGCCTGACGAGGCAGAGAGTGCTGGGGTGGCTTCTTCTCTTCTCCTGGCAGGCACTCTAATGTCTCACTGCTCTGTGACCCTGAAGTCAGGCAGGGAACAGGAGAAAGGACTAAGAATGGAGAATGCCTGCCCACCACATGTTGTGTGCTCAGTGCCTTCTCAAAGAGGGAGAGAAACCAGAATTAGGCAATAACTCTAATTTGCTAGAGGAGGGAGAGGAAGGATGAAAGATGAATCGTTGAAGTGCTTGTTACAAGGGTGTGGTATTCGGTGTCCTTACTACACATGGTCGTACAGTCGTTATTGTCATTTAAAAAAAATTAATTTAAAATTTTAAATTCATTTTTTAAAATTAAATTAATTAACTTATTTATTTATTGACAGAGAGATCACAAATAGGCAGAGAGTCAAGCAGAGAGAGAGAGAGGGGGAAGCAGGTTCCCTGCTGAGCAGAGAGCCTGATGCAGGGCTCGATCCCAGGACCCTGGGATCATGACATGAGCTGAAGGCAGAGGCTTTGACCCACTGAGCCACCCATGCATCCCGTTATTGTAATTTTTTTTTTTTTTTAAAGATTTTATTTATTCATCAGAGAGAGAGAGAGAGCACAGGCAGACAGAATGGCAGGCAAAGGCAGAGGGAGAAGCAGGCTCCCCGCCAAGCAAGGAGCCCGATGTGGGACTCGATCCCAGGACGCCGGGACCGTGACCTGAGCCGAAGGCAGCTGCCCAACCAACTGAGCCACCCAGGCGTCCCGCGTTATTGTAATTTTTTAAAAAAGATTTTATTTATTTGACAGGGAGAGCAAGAGCGTATAAGCAGGGGAAGGGGCACTGGAAAGGGAGAAGCAGGAGAGGGAGAAGCAGACTCCCCACTGAGTGGGGAGCCCAATAATGCAGGACTTGATCCCAGAACCCTGGGATTGTGACCTGAGCCAAAGGCAGACACTTAACCTACTGAGCATCCCAAGTGTCCTGATTATTGTCATTTAAAAAAAAATTTATTTGACAGAGACACAGGGAGAGAGGGAACACAAGCAGGGGGAGTGGGAGAGAGAGAAACAGGCTTCCTCCTGAGAGGGACCCTGGGACCACAACTCAAGCTGAAGACAGATGCTTAATGACTGAGTCATCCAGGCCGCTGCTAATAGTCCACATTTTAGTGTAGCATTTGATTAACCATGTATGTTTGCCCATAATTGAGCAGGGTACATGATAGTTGAAGATTCTCATACTTTAAGACCTATTTGAACATAGAGTTAGAAGAAATGCTAAATTGCTTCCCTGAAAAACCAAGATGTAATTCCAGCTTGTCAAAGAAGGAAGGAATCCTTATGTTCAGCTGTAAGCCACTGCCCTACAGCAGGTCTGAGGCCTGAGGATTGCTTCTCATTTTAGGATTGTAGCATTTAAAGGGGAAGTATAAGAAAACGTACCCTCTGAGGATAAGGTTTTGTGATGTTCTAGTGGTTTATCTTGGAGTCATGGTGACTACTTAGGTGTCTTCCTGAGGAAGAAGACACTGCAGTTAAGAACCGTGTTTTGCTGAAGGTGGCCTTTTCACCACCGAGTGGTTAGCACTCAGCGTCAGTGGCACGCTCAGCAGTGGAAATGCTGCGGGGTGGACACTTGCCTGTCTTCCTGAGGGCAGCGGTGGGGGAAACAAACAGCCACCGAGTGATGACTTCGTTTCGGGATTGTTACCACCGTTTTTTGAACGTAGTAAAGGAATGATTGGTAATGAAAGTGGTCTCCAAGGAAGAGGAGCACCCAAAGGGAGCAAATTCCTCCCCTTCCGTCTTACAGGACAGAATTGGGAGAAACATGAAGGATTCTAAAGCTCCTCGGCAGGCAGAGCACCAGCCGTGGCCCCTCTTGCATGACCAACCTCTGATTCTCTGGTCACTCCCTGTTCCTTTGTGGCTGTGAATGACTTGGTCCAGATATGCAGCTGTGGGTCAGGAGCTGGCTGAACCAGATTCTTGGCTTAGGGTCTCACAAGGAAGGCTGTAGTCACCATGTCAGCCAGGACTGGATGTTATCAGAAGGCTGGGTGGGGGAGAATCCACTTCTAGGCTCCTTGGGAGTGTGGGCAGGATTGATTTTCCTAACAGCTGTAAGAGTCCTGGCAGCTTGGTTTTCCAGAGTCAGTGATGGACAGAGAGACTCTCTCAGCATGGGTGCCATACTTGGGGTGCTTGGGTGGTGTAGTCGGTTGAGCTCCTAACTCTTGGTTTTAGCTCAGTGACATCACAATCTCAGGGTGGTGGAATCAAGTCCCATGTCAGTCTCTGCAGTTGGCATGGGGTCTACCTGAAGTTCTCTCTTCCTCTTCCTCTGCCCCTCCCACTCAGGCGCTCTCTTGTGTGCATGCTCTCTCTGAAATAAATCAATCTTAAAAACAACAACAACAAAAGGATGGGTGCTACACTCGTAAGTAATGCATCCAATCACCTTTGCCAAATTCTGCTGATTAGAAGCCAGTTAGGTCCTGCCGAGCTCCAGGAGGGAGGAGCTGACAGCAGGCAGGTGGGGGGTGGTGTGCTGTGGAATGGGGTCATCATGAAGTCTGTATGCCACAGCCACCAGGTGCTAAGCACTGGTTAGGAGTAAGATGTCACACTTGCCTTGGGGAGAGTGTCTTTATAACTCAACACACAGGCCAGTCCAGCATGCGGGCCCAGTGCTATGACAGTGTGTTCTTGAGGTGTGAACCTGCAGGGCCCCATCGTAATGCCCTTAGTGAGTGGTTATGAGGCAGAATGGAAGGTTCAACTTGAGCGTTGTTACATTCAAAAGTAAAGCAGTTTTGTCAGGAACCTTTGACCTTCCCCAAAGATTGTGACAGTATCTAAACTTTATCCTAAAAGGTAAACAAAAAGCTAAGTATTAATTAATACAGCCTGTACTCTAGCCAGCAGCAAGTAAGCCGTGTTTAAATATTGAATTTATTAACTGTCTGAAACCGAGCACACTGCCTAACCAGTTCTCAGGTCAGAACATAGCAGCACCGGGGTGCCTGGCTGGCTCAGTCACTGGAGCATGGGACGCTTGACCTCAGCGTTGTGAGTTCAAGCCCTGTGTTGGGTGTGGAGCCTCCTTTAAAACAAATAAAACAAAACACCCCAGCAGCATCTCAGGACCCTGTGTCCCTTTCAGGCACTTACCCATCCCAGGGGTGACCACTGCCACTGTGGTTTTACCTCTTTTTATCCTTTTTATGAATGGAAGAATACAGTGTGTTCTTTCCCATTTGGTTCCTTTGACTCCACATCATTTTTGTGAGATTCCCTCTAATGTCGCCCCCGGTCCTGGAGTATTTGCTCAGGTTCCAGGTCCCTAGTTCATTGTGTGGACGTCCCTCAGTTGGCCTGCTCAGGTATTGCTCGCTCTTTCTGGTCTGGGGCTGTTAGGAGCAGTGCTGCTTTCAGAGTTCTGGTGTCAGTCCTGGTGTCTCTGCCAGCCAACAGCTAGGTGCATGCGCGCCCAGCTTTTCTAGGGCTTTCCACACAGTCTTCTGAGGTGACAATGTCGAGATCTGGAATGGTGACTGTCGTTCTGTCTCTTTGTGCCCTAGGGTTACAGAACTGGCTACCCTTACCGATACCCTGCTCTGAGAGAGAAATCTAAAAAACACAGCGATGTGGAGGCTCCTGCAAGTGTCACAGGTTACTCCTTCGCTGGTGACGGGGACCCGGGCACTTGCTCCCCTCTCAGACACAGTTTTCAGAAGCAGCAGCGGGAGAAGACAAGATGGCTGAGCTCTGGCCGGGGTGACGATGCTTCTGAGGAGGGGCAGAACGGAAGCAGCCCCAAGTCGAAGACTAAGGTGTGGACGAACGTTACACACGATCGCGTGAAACCCTTGCTGCAGTCTCTCTCGTCCGGTGTCTGCGTGCCAAGCTGTATTACCAACTGCTTGGTCTGTGCCTACCTTACTGTTCATAGTTAGATGACGTAGAGCAAGTGGGTAGCTGGGGCTTCGGAGGCTTTGGGAATCCAGTCCCCCGACCCGGACTGAAAGCAAACCTTCCTCATTAACCTTCCTTAGCCCAAACCAGAATCTGCTCTGTGCATCAGCTGTAATTCAACTAAATCTGTCTGCTTGAAACTGCTTAAGATCTGTCCTTCAGTAGCTCCACGCAGCAGAGATCCTGAGTAACTCACGCGTGCTAACCCACAAGTTGGAGCTGCCATTTAACTCAAATTGTATTGAAGGAGTCATAAAACTTCTTGTACAAAATGGTAGTTTGGTCTCAAGCTGTGATCGTGGTGTCTTAATCTCCAGTGATTTCACATAGTCTCTGCAATCTGTGCTTTCGAGTCTCCAGTGTTGTCTTAAGCAGTTTACTTTGTCTCACGGGCGTTTCCTCTGCTGACCTTGTCCTCTCTAGTTAGCCTTGTGCCCTGCTCGCTGTCCCAAAGCCTCCGAATGCTCTAAGCCAGCTGCCTTGTGCATGGACTGTTGCATGTGAGTAGACGGCCATAGTGGTGAGTCGTGTGACTCCTGCTGGGTGTGGCATGACCCAAGTGCAGCGCAGGCCACCTGCAGGCACCCGCGACAGACCCTGTCGGCGTGCTTTGTGCCAGGAGGGGCAAGCACGGCCCTGAAAGGTATTCGCTGGCCTGGTTCTCGCGCCCTGTGGGGACTGGTTTTCACTGCCCCCTCAGCCAGCCGCAGACAGTTGGGTGGCTCCCAGGCCACAGACTAGGGAGGCCCCCGGCATGGGGTCCTGTGAAGAGTCAGGGGCCGGGTGGACTCCTCCTCTCTGCATGCCACGTTCTGTAGGAGTCCAGGTGACGTTAGCTCAGCGGGCCTGGCAGGGCCTTCTGTTCCCCAAATAACAGTGTTTTTACTTTATAGATTTATTCCAAAGAACACAGCTCTGTCTTCCGCAGGTGGCTGTGGTGAGAGTCTCTGTGCTCCTGAGCGGACGGGTCATGTGGGCAGAGACTCCGCGCGCACGTGGCAGGGCTCAGCATTTGAGCCCGTCTCCTCTTTCCTCTATCCTCCCTCTCTCCCTCTCCCTCGTTTTTTCTTTTCAAGTTTCTTTTGTTTTGTGGTTTTTTTTTTTTTTTTTTTTGCTTGTTAAAGGGGGTGGGCCTAAAAACCACCTTTCCACTGCTGACAGAAATAGGCAGTGCCGAGTGGCTGTGGTGAGGTTTTCCAAAGTGCCCTTGTAGTGGCAGCTGTACATTTTATTTGCAATTGGCTTGAGAACACATGCACTCCCGTGAGGTCCTTGAGGCAGTGCACATGACACTGATGGGGAGACCTGGCTCAGCGGCAATGTGTGGGGCTTCCCTGCTCCGGGGTAGCTCAGGCTCCGACTGCTGCTCCCAGGTCGGTATGTGAACTCATGGTCACTGTTCTTAAGTTTCAGACGTGTTCAAGCTTCTGAGGTTATTGGGTTAATGTTTTTTACTAAAAGCTATGTTTACTAAAGAGCTGGAGTTGTTTTTATCTGAGAAGATAACCGTCAGTGAGTACCTTGCAGCTCACGCCCATCCCACACTCCCCTTCGCGGCGGCTAAGCTCTTGCCACTTGTGTTGCTTTCTTGAAGCCTTATGGTTTCTGGCTCCCCGACTGCCTCCTGAAAGTACCCTGAAAGGCATAACACTGCCGGCCTTGTTTCACTTCTCAGTGCTCACCCATGCCTGCAAATGAGAATCTGATGAAAAACCTCATATTTGATTGGCGATACCAAAACTGGCTGGTGAAAGCGTGGTTGACACTATGCACTGATGACCAAAGTGGCCTTCGAGCGAGAACTCAGGAAGCGCTTCCCGTTTGTTTGGGATATTTTTGTAACACTCATGAAGTTATAGAAAATACTCGACATCACCAAACTCTACCGCTGGTGGCCACGGTGCACATGGTCACATGGTGATTCACATGAGCTATGCCGGTTGTGCATTCTGATGCTGTAGTTTATTTCCGTGCCAAACTTTGGTGATGCCCACTCCTGCCTCACGATACGGCCCTTCCCTTCACCTGGGTGGCAACATCACATCGCTTTTCATGACCCTGCCATCTCATGCTTCCAGCAGCTTTGGCGTTGAGGACTCTCAGGGCAGTGAACCAATGTGCTCTGAAGGGTCCCCCTCCCCCAGCTGGTCTGCGGGAGTCCCGGAGTAGAGTTCGGTTGCCTGCCTGTGCCACGCCTGAGTTTTCTGAGGGGTGTTCTGGAGGGCCTGTGCTGGTCGGTCATGACCTGGGTTCCTGTTTGCACATGCTCTGCCCCGATCCCCCTGCTGCCGTGACAGGAGGTGTGGTCATTGGTTCATTCTCTGTGATGTTCATGCATGACCAGGTGTGAGACGCGGTGGACAGATTGGATGCTGTGGTCTCATAGAGTGTTGTCTCCATTCTGACTTTTCACCTGTTCTTGATATTTGCAGTGGACTAAAGAGGATGGACATAGAACCTCCACCTCTGCTGTCCCTAACCTGTTTGTCCCATTGAACACTAACCCAAAAGAGGTCCAGGAGATGAGGAACAAGGTACGTACCGGTGGTCATCAGCCCTGGGTGGAAACAGTAGCAGGCAGAGGCCGAGTTGGCGGCGGGTGGGCTGGGGTGCAGGACGCACTTGCCTGGGGCGGGGTTGGGGCTTCTGTTGCTACCGCTCTGGTAGCCAAGGCTGTGTCTTTCCTCTGCTTCCGCTGTCGCGCTAACAGGTGCGCGAGCAGCAGACGGATCGGGCTGCTGGTGCTGGAACTGCTTGCTCACAGAGCCGGGCAGAACTGGAAGCTAGAGAGCCTGTTTCCAGCCAGAACAACCTTTGGCCCTCTGCTTGAGCATTCATTCGCTGAGCTGTGGATGTTTGCTGTGTCAGAACGTGGGCTCCCCCCATGTTCACAGTGTCACTATATGACGGGCACATGGGGGATAGTCCCCTCAACGAGTACGGTGAGAGATCTGTGCCTACTGAAACCATCTAGAGGTGCAGAAAGTCAGGAATGGCTCAGTCCCCCCTCTTAGACTCACTAATGGTTAAACAGGTGGGACTGGCCCCATCAGACAGTCACTGTGGCCATGCGGGGGTCCTGAGGGGTGGGGCAGAGCAGAGGTGCAGCTTGGGCGGGACTCTAGAGGCCCCTCCTGCACAACAGAGGGACTTCAAGTTATAGCCGGGCTTCTCTGTACTGCTGATGTGTGTTTCTCCTTCTTGCATCCTCAGATCCGGGAGCAGAACTTACAGGACATTAAGACGGCTGGCCCCCAGTCCCAGGTTTTGTGTGGTGTAGTGATGGACAGGAGCCTCGTCCAGGTGAGAGCTCAGAATGTCTGACATTACTGGGTGGTGGCTCTAGTGACTCTCCACTCCAGAATTAGTCTTGAGTTGGGAGAGAATGACTCAATGAGGTAAGTGTTCTAGGCAACCCTTTATCTCCGTGAGAAAGCCTTTTGATAAGAAATAACCGGCCACTTTTCCTGAAGTTGTAGATTCAGCACAAGCATGCCTGAGGGCCGCATCCCCCCCCCCTTCCCCCTGCCCCGCCCTGGTCCTGCTCCACGTGATGCATGCCCTGGTGATGGTGGCACACATGCCACCTGCTTGTGGACCGGGGTGCGCCCTAGTTTAGCGGTTTACTCTGGGAAATGCTAGAAGTGGGTGGGTTTAATGGACTTTGTGTTTCCATGTGTATTGCTGTCTGCAATAAAGTGCCGCTTGGGGTAAAATGCTCATAGAGGGCACCTGTAAATGTGGTCTCTGCATTTACACTGTTCTAGAGAAGGGCTGTACTTTGTGGCACGTGGAAGATAATTGTGTAAGTAGTTATCTCTGAAAATGAAGTTGCCACCTAACGCTTTACACATGATGGCAGGGTAGGTGACCGTTTTCCCATTTAGGCCAGCTATGGCCCTGCTTGTGTGGTCTGTGCTCGCACATGGCCGCACCATCACCACTGCTGTCGCCGGCTGTTTGCTGCATGCCCTTGGCTGGCTCCGTCCTGTGCTCTCCATTGATGTTTCAAAGCTGGGCCTGGTGGGCTCTCATGACTCAGTTTACTGTTGCAGGATGCACCCCTCTCTGACTGTACGGAAACAATCGAAGGGCTCGAGCTTACAGAGCAGACCTTTAGTCCTGCTAGATCTCTCTCTTTTAGAAAGGTACTCACCACCCTGTCTCACCTCCCTGTCAGCACGCGCGCACCTCTTCACCTGCCCCACTCCTCACTGTCTGCTCGCGCTCGGCGCCATCTCACGTACTGAAGTAGCTTTGACTCTGTCTCAGAATTATCCATGGGCTTGCTCAGAGGTTCTGCTCTGCCTCTTCTTCCATGGACATGTTTGGTCTGAGGTTACTTCCCCAACTGTTGTTTTTCCATAAGGCTGTGGAGAGCGGGCCCATTGTAAGGATGTGGTCCTTAACGTTTCCCAAGTTCTGCACGTGACTTTGGTTTAGTGCATGCTTTCGGTTTTTAGTTTGCCTTTTTATAAGAGGCCGATTGCAAGAGGCTTAGTGTGGGTAGATGGTGGGCAGTGGCGGCTCTCCTGTGCACCTTCTACCTTTGCTTGTTCAGCACGTGCTGTGAACATGGCAACTGGAGCTTGTATGATTGAAAGACATTTCAGAGGACGGGGACATTGGTCAGACAGTTTTTATTGTTGATGAAATTGATTTTGTTTTTACCTTAAAAAAAATCCTGGATAATTTTTTAAAAGTGTTTCATGGGAAAGAACACGTGGGCATTTGAAGCCCAGAGTTGTCTTACATGTACGTGTCTGACGTGGTGGAATGAGACCTTCCCTGAGCGTTCAGGCTGCACTACTTGGGCTGGGGTGGACTGCGGCTCCCTGTGCATTTCAAGTCGTAGTCACGTTCACCCTGCATTCAAAGGGCATTGGGGGTGTGTCTCTTTCAACTCATACACCTCCATTGAGATGCAACTATCACATTGGTGATGTTCCAGTTGCCAGGAAGAAGCAGATCTTACCAAAAGCTATATGTCCCTGTGTGGAATCCCCACCAATAACGCTATTTTGCGTACCTACGTGTTCATTCCATGTGTACCGTTTCTTACCGTTTAGAATGTACTCCCAGCTGCCATTCTTGTGGAGGAACTCCTCAGAGCAAAGGAGAAAGACGTACTTGTTTTGCATCTCAGTACTTTGGGCTTGAAGCTTTTATGATCTTGTGAGTTCCTCATTTTTTTTCTCAGATGTGTGAAGGTGTGCTGAGTCCACGAGCCCCAGGGCTTCCTGTGTGGAGTCCACCCGTGGCTGCCACCCTGTGGCCCCACGGGCAGAGCCGGTTGGAACAGTCCTTGCTTGCAGTCCCTCAGGCGCAGCATCACAAATAGCGGTCTCTGCTGGCATGCTGCCAGGGCTCACTGGAAGGCAGGCGGTACTGAGATGGGGCTCTTGGGCCAGTTCCTTGGCCCCCGTTCTGGATTTGCCCCAGCAGTGTCAGACATGGGTGTGTGCCTGTCTCCTAAGTTTCATGAGGGATAGATGGGGATACCCCCAGGCCAGGAGGTCAGAGTCTATGGGAACGGAGTTCCCGGCGGTCCTGGTATCCTCTCCACCATCTGAGCACTGTGCTGCGTGAGCCGTGCGCCAACTGGAGTTAGCCCAGGAGAGTGTGCCCAGCCAGCTGGATGCTGGTGTCCCCACACCGGGATCCTTGATTCAGCTTGCGTTTTCTCCATCACCCTCCTGCTGCTCACACTTGCACCCTTGGTCTTTTTCCCACTGACTAAGCATATTTTATTTCTGTGTTGAGAATATGATTCCACCAATGCCCTTGACCAAAGTTGTCCCCATGGCCTTTGTGTGGGGCTCAAAATGCAGACTGTATTGCTCCTTCTGCAAGATGGGTGCTGCTGGCTGGCAACCTGAGTTTCTCTTCGAACCAGTGAAAAGGACTTTGTTAAATATCCTAAAAATGTCTTCTTTCCGGTGAGGTGGGTGTGTAGTCACTTGTTTTCTATTTGAGAATCTGAGGAATGTGTGTTTGGGACTTAGGAAGGTTGGAGCTTTGGGGAAGGATTTTCCTTTGCTTCTGTCTCTCCCTTCCTGGTGATGGCCGTTCACTCAGAGCATGTTGTCTTCTGACAGAACAAGGAGCTGTGAACTCTCAGCCACACCCTGATACTCTGGTTCCAAAAGGAATCCTGAGCACAGCTGAAGGCTCTCTTGGCTCCAGTGCTGTGCCTGCGGGCTATAGCCTGGGGCTTTCTGGCACTTTCTGGACTTCATTACTGATGAATGGAGCTGTTAGAGGTTAGGGTGGACAAGTTTATGCTGAAGGCTACCCAGCGTGGCCAAGAGCTGTTACTGGGTCTGGGTACCTTGAGCCCCTGTTCTTTGTGTATCTCTCTGTGTGTGGGCTGTGGCCCTCCCACATTTTGTGCTGTCTGGTAGAACACGAGGGGCCTGGGCCCACCTCACAGACTTACATGATGCATTTGGTGTTGAGCACTCAGTAGTGTGTGGCCCGACACTAAGAACATGAATTCAAACTTGAGTGGGTTTTATGGATGAAAGCCTGATACTTGGAGAGATAGGGTCACTAGCTGTGTTCGTTTTGTTCGCCAGCTGCCTCAGCCAGGTGCAGAAGCAGTGCCTGGGCATCTGGTCTGCTGGGAGCCCCTGTTTTGTGGCTGGAAGTGAGGGGCACTGCACGAGCCTCCCCGCGGCCTGCTGGTGAGAGCAGCCACGTCACACCCTAGTTTCTCAGTCCAGGCTGCTGCATGGGGGACCTGTTTCCTTCTGCATCCCAAGCCTTGCTCTGTTTTCTTCCCCCAGATAAAAGGTTCCCTCTGTCCCCCAGTCTGTTCAGAGTCTGAGTCTTGGCAGCTGTTGGCTGCTGGCTAAGGAATTTGGAGGAGGGAGGCCTGGCTGGCAGAGGTGGGAACCAACTGTGCTGTGCCTCAAGGGTCAGGGCTCTCAGGGCAGGCATGGCCTCCAGGTGCATGGATGTCTCTGTGGCAGGTGGATCTTGATATTTTATTCATCCCTTGATTTGAACTTTTGATTGACGTGAATTGAAACGTTTCTATCAAACCTCATATCATCTCCTCATTTTTTTGACTGTGATGGCAAGGCATAAGTACAGGGTATACGTTGCCATAGATTTAGGGAACCACGCAGTCAGGCCTTGGCTGTTGTCGGCCCTGCAGGCTCGTCTCAAGGAAACAGACCCGGGGCCTGTGCGCAGGAACAGGGATCCAGGAGTGGTGAGCAGTGGGCAGGGGTTCAGTCCTCTGTCCCGGGGAGATAGGGCTGCTTCTGAGTGAATGGGCACTTGAACTTGGGTCAGCGTTGGTCATAAAGGGGACTCCCTTTGACCATCAAGGTCAGCTTGAATTTGGAGGCTCTCTGAGCAAATGTGGCCAATTCCAGCAGGTCCTTTGCTTCTCTTCCCCGGCCCTGCGTCCCTGATCAGTCATGGAGTCCTCTGGACTCTCTCTACCCAGCTCGGTGGACAGCAGCCTCTCAGCCCAGGTCCCCTAGCCTTGGCCAGGGCATAAGGTGGCCCAGGTGAGCTGCCTTTCCCCAGCACTCAGTCTGGCCCTGTCTCTCATACACATTGCTCAGGCATGGTCTCTCACTGGTGTTGTGTCTTACTGAGAAGAGTATGGACAGACCAGGGCTAACATCAGAATTTTGGATTCTGCTATCATGGGTTGTTTTTGGAAGCTCCTGTTAAGTAATGGGCATGTGCGTGTGTTGTGTTCTGGTTAACTTTCTCAGAACATGAACCCAGGCCATTTGGGGGCCAGCCAAGCTGGGCGGTGGGCACAGAGCTGTGCTGGGACAGGTGAGTGGAGGCTGAAGCTGGACATCATTTCACACACCCCAGAGATGCCTCCCCCCCCCCCCCCCGCGCCAGCTCCCTCCCTCCAGGCCTGCCTCCCCACCCCAGGGATGCCCAGCATGGGGCTGCCTCCCTTTGCAAACTGGGCGATGACTGCTAGCCACCTCTGCTCTGCTTGCTTGTTTTTTCTCTTTCTTTCCTACACATTCTTGCATTTCCAAATTCCTCAAATACTGGTATTTTGGGACTTAAAAAATTTCTCGGTGTTTGGGGATAGGTTCCAGGAGCTAGTTATAAATGAAACACATGATTAAAAGAACAGAATTTAGTCTGTGGACTTAGAAAGGAAGCCAATATCCAAGCATATCTTCCCTGACGTGGAATCCTGGGGGTTTCCTGATGTCAGGAGGGCAGTCGATGTAAAGTCGGCTCTTCATCCCTGCCAGGAAGGAGACAGCATTCTCCCCCAGGTGCTATGTGTTCTCTGTTGCACCTGAAACCTGGACTTTCCGAGGATTTTTCCCTCCTGTTACTTTTGTTTTGTAGCTGTACCTTCAAAATTGTGTTTCTCTGTCTCTGACTACTGGAGGCTGCAGCTCGGCCTCAGCCTCAGCCTCAAGGCCCAGGGTGAGGCCCAGGCCAAGTCTCAGGGTTGTTTGTGTGCCCTAGGAAATCCACCCACCCTGCCCTGCCTGCAGCCTTGCCCCAAGCGGGGAGAGTCCCCTCTGGGAAGGACTCTGCAGAACTGGGCCTCTTTGTCTGCAGGGGGAGCTAGTGACAGCCTCCAAGGCCATCATTGAGAAAGAGTACCAGCCCCATGTCATTGTGAGCACCACAGGCCCCAACCCCTTCAACACGCTTACCGACAGAGAGCTGGAGGAGTACCGCCGGGAGGTGGAGCGGAAGCAGAAGGGCCCTGAAGGTGAGTGTGCACGGTCCTGGACATCCTGGTCCACTCCACGTGCATGGTGCCCAAAGAGAGAGAGAAAGTTCTCTGCGAGCTCCTTTGTGCCCACGTATTGACGGGGGGTGATGAGGACTGTCGCTTGCATAGAAGATCAGCCTTGTGTTTGGGGTTAAGACCAGAATGTTATTCCTTATACATTACCTAGTTCTGGGGGATTAGAAGTGGAAACACTCTTGAGAACAGTCTGCTTAGGAGGGAGATGCAGCCCGGCTCTGTGGGAGACTGTGCCCAAGAGCCGGGCTGCTGTCTTTCTGCACAAATCTAGAGGGTCTCCCTGGGCAGGGTGTGGTCGCAGGCCCATGTGCTAGCATGTTGACTCTTCTGGCCCCTGCCCAGACTGAGGGAGGAGTGTGGCCCCTGCTGGTGCAGCTATTGTTTCTCTTGGAAACTAAAACACAAAGAAACTATTTTGCAACAATGAGAATCCATGAGGAAGAGCCAGAATCTCATGGAGCAGATGGTTTCAAACTCTAGGTTTTGAAAAGTAGTCTCAAGAATTTGGAGGACTAACTCCAGAATCCAGCCTCTCCCACCTCTGCCGTGAAGGCTCCCTTTCCCTGAGCAGCCTTGGTTGGTTACCAGGAATGCCCTGGGCATAGACATCCTCATCCAGGAGGCTCATGTTGTGTCCTCAGGGCCGTAAGTTCCAACCCTGGTCTTTGTACTAAAGCCTCCTCAGCAGGGACCACACGTCTTTCTCAGCTTTTCCCTAGGAATCAGCCTGTGGGATGGAAGTCCCATGGTGTTTGTGATCCTGGGTCCACGGGGGGATTGTCCAGGGAATTATGTATCCCTCCTCAGATAACCTCTGATTTGCTCCGATTTAGGTTTTTTTGGTCTTGTAGACCAACTACTGTATTATATAGATGCTGTTGGAGTTGGGTTGCACACAGAAGGGTTGCTGAGTGGTTTTTAGTGTGTTGCAGCATCACTGCTGTCACATTCTAGTCGCTGTGTGCTGGGGTTAAGACTTCTGTGCATCGAAGCGGAGTGAGCCCAGTCTGCCCTTGGCGCCGAGCTCTGCTTCTGATCGTCATGCTTGGACAGTGCACGCAGCCCCATTGAGAGCTTTGTCCATGCTGCCACCATCAGCCCTGCCCTGGGGTGGCGTGCGGGCCTGAGCTCCTGGTCCTGTGGGTGAACCCTATTCCAGAGTGCACATATGTGTCTGCCCTTTGGGCCCTTCTGATGTTTGGGAGATCTGGGTTACAGGAAAATGTTGTTTGAGTGAAGCCACAAGACACATTGGTTTCCTTGCACGTGAGGCTCCGTGAGGGGTGTTTCAGCCGTTGAGCGGATGGGGTGTTTGTGACCATGCTCTGTGACCACTGAGCTGTCTTCCATGGGAGCACTGACCTGGGGGACACAGCCAGGAGACCCCTGCCCAGTGCTGTCTCTCGGCCCGGGGGTTGCTACATGGCAGCACTTCCCGCAGGAGGAAGGAAGCAAACCTTTTCTGGTTGAGGGAGCTCCTGGGAGATGGAAAGACCTTTGTTCACAGGGATGTGGCTTCAGGAAAGTAGGTTGGCATCTCTAGAGATCAGAGGCCCTGCCGATGATAGCCGCTTGTTCAAAGTATGAGACTTAGTGATGTCAAGCTGTTAATATAAAAAATTCAAATGAGAGAAAGAGATTTAAGGAATTAGGATAACACTGGTATGTATTTTTCCCTAAATGAGAAGTGGACTCGGATTTTTCTGGATCCTGGATCCTTGTACCTGCAGTTTTCCCTCTGGTCCTCTTTAGCGTATTTTACTTCAGAAAGTTAAATGCTCTGGATAAAAAAAACTGAAAACCAATGCAGTGTTCACGTGACATCCGTTGGGGTGGCAGATAGGGTGAGGGTGCCTGGGCTCCTGGCTCAGCCATGGGGAGAGGCTCCTTCCTGGAGCACAGGTGCAGACACACCGGGGGTCACCAGTCACTGTGTGTTACAATGTCAGCTCTGGCAGATTCTCTTTGGAATAAGTGGAAATCTATTTTTTTATCCAGAGTTGGTTGAATCTTTGAGATTCAGATGCACACCCCGGTCACAATCAGTCTTCTTTGTCTCCTTGGAGAGATGAAGGCAGTGTGGCCGTGAGCCCTCCTAGTCTTTTGGATGCCCCCAAGAATGAGAATATTCTGCCTTGAGGCAGCTGGATGGACAGGGCAGGAGGGCCTGGCTGCCTTTGAGGAGGGTGAAGGCCCTTGATGTCTGATGTTCTTTACTATGTGCTTCTCACTTTCCGTCTGTCTGCAGAGAATCTGGACGAGGCCAGAGAAGAGAAAGAAAAGAGTCCTCCAGAAGCCCCTGCTGCCCCCCACACCCCCCCCAGCACCCCCGTCAAGCTTGAGGAAGGTGAGCTCTGAGGTGGATGCGAGCATGTGGCTGCCCGGCCACGGGAGGGTGCATGGCCTCCTGTGATCCGGTGTCTGCCGTGAGAGGCCGATTTCATGTCCTGTCCAGTGCCCGGGAGAGTTCCCAGGTGTCAGTAGTTGAACGGACAGTGGTGAAGAAGCAAGTGTTTGCGTGGAAACCAGCACGACACATGGTTCTGAACTGGGCCCCGTCTCCCTTGCTCCTGCTGGTTTGGCTCTGTCCTGGGTCCCTTGAGGCAGCAGATTTGGTAGTGAGATGTCAGGACAAGGTGGGAAGCTAGACTTGGGGGATTGGATCCCACCTTCGTTTATGATGTCCATTTTGCCCACTGCTATGCATTTCTCAAGCCGTACTGTGTCCAGATCACCCCTCTAGAAATGTCTTCCATTGTGTCTGGGCTGCAGGACCGCGTGTGACCTGCCGTAGTAATCAGTCCGTGCAGCGTGCTGGCCTCCACTGGCCTCTCAGACCACCCACTGTGTGTCTGTGGTGTGTGGCCTGCGTGTCTGTCCCTCGGTCTTCCGTGTTGTGCTTCCCGTGCCTGTGGGGAGCGTGTGACTCGCCTTCTTCCCCACTGTTTGTCCACAAGAATGGCTTAGCCGTTCTCCTCCTGTAACCCAGTGGCTGTGACTGAATGCCTAGATTCTCTCCCTGTGCTTTTCTCTTCTGCGGCTGCGTTACAAGCAGGAGGCGGATGTGCTAAAGAATACCTCTTACCGTAGTAAGTACCGCTCGTGTCCGGCCTGCTGCTCAGCCCGCGCTCCCTGTGCTTTGCCTCACTCTCCTGCTGCTTTGTTGCTTAGTGAGTTCTGTTTTCTGTTTATTCAAAGTAAAAACAGAGCCCCCCCCCCCTTCGTACCTAGTTCCCCCTCCCAGGCAGTGGCATCTTGGCAGAGGCCCGGTTGCCGGAGAGCTGGGTGGTGGCAGCCTGCCCCGGGGGCTCCTGGGGACCGAGGTGGTGCCACTCCAGGCCTGTGGCCTCAGGAGGTCCAGGGCGGTCACGTGGCCCTGCCGAGCCTGTGCTTGCCTGGTGTGATCAGACACACACACAGACTAGGTTCAGGCAGGTGGGTCTGCCTCGTGCTGCATGGGGGTTGCTTTTATTGGGATCTGGGCTTAAGCTGAGAGCTTAAGCATAATTGGGGGGTGGGGCAGGAGAGCTCTGTCTGGTACTCTGTTTTTCATGTGGCATTTGGTCACATGGTCAAGTTCCCTGAGGCACCCACAGGCCACCTCTGCATGCCAACTTCCTCCTGTCCCCCTAAGTGAGGGAGGACATTGAACTGTCACAGGACAGCAGGTGGCTCAGGGGAAGGCTGGGGTGGCCCCAGCCTCCCAGAGCTGGAGCGCTAAAGTGTTTGTGGCCCAGAGCCTCCTGCAGCCGCTTCTCACCCACGCTCAGCGCCGGCTGGGTTCCCCTGGCCCGGCCTGCGGCTTGGTGTTTCCATACTAAGTTTAGTTTTGCCTCAGCAGCCAATCGCTTATAACTTTGTAGGATGTTATAAAAATCTACAAAACTGGTTTCCCCCCTGGTCAGAGTCTCTGTAGAGATCTAGTGATGGGAACTTTCCTGGAAACCCGCCCTCAGCCTGTAACTTCACTGCGAGTTACCTTTTGCCCTTTCGTGTTCCCTTGTACCCCGAGTTCCCATGTTTGAATGCTGAAGCTGGCCTGGTTTTTGTCCCTGTGCCTCACCTTACAGTTTCCCTCTGTTCTTTCATTCTCCAGCCTCCAGTGGCTGTATTTTGTTTGATGTTGACACAGTACGCACGGGGTCTGGGAGTTAACCATGGTTAACCATGGAGTTTTCCATGGGTTTCTTCTTGGGGGAGACCAGGTTTGTGGACCCAAATTTAGGCCTAATTTCAGGACTACTAATACATGCCCTTAGGGTTCTAGAACAGACTCCTGTCCAAGTGTTAAACATAGAACAACATCCTACTGCAGTGCTGCTGGCTTGTCCAGCTCTCTGACTGGGGCCTGAGGTCCCAGGACCATGTCTGAATGCCTTGGTCTGTCCACACACTGTCCACGAGGATGAGCTGAGAACGCCCCCCACCCCTCCCCACTAAGGTTACGTTTCCATTTTGTACTGTGAGCCTTGAAGTAGAGTAGACCTGATTTAGGGTTTCTTGTTGTCATGTCAGTAAAAGCCCCTAGAGCCCAGCCCCGCGGCCGTCTCGGTGCAGGGCACTGCCTCTCTCGGGGTGCCCCACCCAGGTCCCACAGCTGCCCTTCAGCCCTGTCTCTCGCCCCAACCCGCCAGACCTGCCGCAGGATCCCACCTCTGGAGAGGACAGTGAAGCTGCCACCTTTAAGCCGACTCTCCCCGACCTGTCCCCTGATGAGCCTTCAGAAGCGCTCGGCTTCCCCACATTGGAGGAGGAGGAGGAGGAGGAGGGGCTCTGTGAAGCCCATGAGCCTCCCAGCCCCACCAGGTCCCCTGTGGCGGCCAGCCCGGAGCCAGTCACCGCCCAGGCGGCAGAAGAAGCCACCTCCCCAGCTGCTGAGGAGGCGGTTGCCGTGGACCCTGGCAGTGACGGGTCTCCCGGCAAGTCCCCTTCCAAGAAAAAGAAGAAATTCCGCACCCCCTCCTTTCTGAAGAAGAGCAAGAAGAGGAGTGACTCCTGAAGGCCCGTCCCGCACACACCGATGCCACCAGACTGCCCCCATCGTGTCCTGTCTTGTCATGGAATGCAAAAAGCCCATTTCTCCACGTAGCTAGAGCTCTCCTCACAGTGTGACCGAATCCCCACGTAGACCGGTGCTAACCTCGTGTGCGTGTGCAGCGGGCCTCCGCCTGGGGGCGGGGGGGAGCCATGTCTCTGCGGCCCCTCGACTTCTGTCTGCCCTGCTTGGGCCAGCACCCCACTTCATGCACTCCCCCGGGCCCGGACGTCCTTGTTCTGGCTGGACAGCTGGAGGCCCTGGCGGCTCTGGCCTTCCCTCACTCTCCTGTGGTGCAGTCCCCATGCTGTATGTCTCCTAGGCTTCCCTTCACCCCCACGTCTCAGGTGACTGGGTCAGACTTGGAGCTTCCTGCTGGCGTTTCTTGCTCCATGGGTCGTAGCTACAGAGCTTCAGCCCTGTAAAAGCACTCCTGATCCAACTAGTGGCTCCAGGTACCCTGACGGCCTTTGATTCTGGGACCCTACAGCAAAGGGGCCTGTGTACACCCCATGTGCCCTGTGCATGTCTGATGGCCCTGAGGCCAGAAATGGGGGTTCAGTGGCCTCCACTTTCTTACTGGGGTCTCCAGATTCCAGTCCTAGAGAAGAGACATGAGTGAGAAGAGTCCTTTCTAGAATTTTCTTTCATCAGGTTTGCAATTCAGCCTCCATTTTTGACCATGAACATGAAGGGGCCGCTCTTGGCTTAGTTTCCCCCTCAGTCCTGCTGTGGAGTGCCGTAAAGCGCTGCTCACTTCCTGCACGGGAGATTCGGGAACCGGGAAGGGAGTGCCTCTTAATTTAACCCAGTCTGAAGGATTCCCTGGTTTTGGTAAAAGGTCGCTTAAGGTAGAAGGGGATTCAGTGGTCCTTCCCCAGCTTCTCACAGTAGTCATTTGTGGAGCCGGGCCTGCCTCTTCTCATGGGACATCATAAATTTCACTGAGATTCCTGAAAAATCTCGTGCAGCTACTCAGCAGACACTAGTGGGGGCTCATTCTGGGGGCTCCCTGGCGTAGGCCTGGCTAGGTGCCAGCTCTTCGCCTCCCTAGAAGTGGGCTGGCGTCTCCCTCTCCTGACCCCAAGCAGGACCTGAGGCTGGCTGCATGGTGCCACCCGCTGCTGCGAGCTTTCCAGAGACTTGCTTTTTCTGGGGTATGGTTTTGTTGCCTTGGTGGTATCCAGGTTCCCCACCCCTCACCTTGTCCCTCAGTTAACCATGGACTCTGGCCCTTCTTTTGTCCCACATATGCAATGACTTCCATTTTACTTTTGTAGTTTATTTTAACTCTTTGTATCACATGAAGTTTAGTCGTGTATATGGACACAGGCTTGGGAGGATGGGTCCTGCGTCCTTCACTGTAACATGTTTTACTCACAAATAAAACTCTTTAAGCAGTTTCCTTGTCTAAACGTGGGAAGCAATCTTACATTTAATTGCTTTCCTTTGCTCCTTTAAGATAGGATTTGTCTCGAGTCCCAAAAAGAGAGCCTCAAGTAGTTTTTTTTTCCCAATATTTATTCAAGAGAGACAGACAGTGTGGGTGCTTGAGAAAGAGGGGCAGAGGGAGAGAATCTCCAGCAGACCCCTCCAACCCCCCACCCCAGCCCGAGCGCAGAGCCCCACAAAAGGGGCAGATCCCATGACCCTGAGATCATGACCTGAGCTGAAATCAAGCAACGGAGCCCCCTAGTCCCCCCGCCCCCCCAAGTTTTTAATTCTTGATCAAACACTGTTGCTTTGCACTGGGGAGGACCCTGCAGCCACAGGCCAGGGCAGGACATGTGATGGGGAGAGCCCAGCACAGGGGCCCCCACCTCCCTGCTCTGCCAGGGTTCAGGGTGCATCCCAATATTGCCCAGCGTGTGCTGAGCCCAGGCTTGGAGGGCCCTGTGTTCCACCTTCTGTCCTCAGCTTCATGCAGAATGGTAGCTGACTCAGGAAGAACCTGGGACACTTCTCCATGGAGCTCTAAGAGCCTTCAGTTTACGTTGCTGCTTCTGGTGCCTGGGGCTCTTGGGGGTGGGGATGGTGAGGCACTGTGGGTATCGGAGAGAGGCAGTGGATCTGAAACAGCTGTTTTATTTTGACATTCAGAGGCCTAGCTGACGCTGTGCTGCTGAAAGAGAGGCCAAGAGAAAGCCTGGAAGGTTTTGGAGTCATGCTCCCAGTGGGACAGGCAGGGCCAGCAACACCTAGGGAGGAGCCAAGAGGGTGTCGGGCCCTCTGGGGCTGCAGGCCCTGGGCTGTCCTGGGTTGGGCCCAGGGGGAAGGAGGTCCCTGGCCCAGGCCTCCCCTGCCCCAGCGCAGGTCGGGGCTGGCTCAGCTACTCAGCCTTGAGAGTGTGGGCTGGAGGCCTCAGATTCCACAGGAGCAGGAAGGGGAGCAGGAAGAGGCCGGAACACACGGTGAAGCAGACCTGGGCCCCTGCCAGCCAGTATGCTGTGGAGAGACAGCCTGAGTGGGAACGCGGGCCCACACTGGCCCTGCAGCTCCTTGGCCCCAGGATGGTAGCAGTGCGGCCCTGGCCCTGTGCGCTTACCTGAGGCAGCCACCATAGGTCCCAATGCCCTGGCCAGGGCGCCCAGGCTCCTTAGGGTACCCATGATTGTGCCTTTCTGCCTGGATGAGCCTGAGGGGGAGAAGATGGGGAGGAGGCCATCAGGTGCCCGCAGGCCTCCTCCCAGCTGGGGGTCTCTGGTGACAGAAAGGCTTCTCACCATAGTTGGCAACCACAGAGGACAGGCAGGGCACCACGACTGCGGCAGCTGGCGGGAGACACCAGGAAGGTTGAGGTCAGCCCACAGGAGACACCAGGGGGGCTGTGACCCAGGAGCCCTGGCCCGGGGAAGGCCCACTCACCGAAGGAGTACAGCAGCAGCCCCAAGCCCAGCACGGGCAGCATGAGCCCCCAGCCGATGAGGAGGAAGGCCGGCACGAGCAGCAAGATGGCCTGGCGGTGGGCACAGTGATCAGGACCCACCCCTGCTGTTTCCAGCAGGGCTTAGGCCACAGCAGTGCTCCCTACCCCAGGCTTCCTGGGGAGCCCCGTACCCGCTTCACAGCTGCAATCTCCCCACCAGGGCTGATCCTCCGTGCGTAGGCACCCTGCACGGCAGCCATGGTGAGGCCGATGAAGAAAAACATCTTTCCCTGCTGGAGGCTGGAGGCAAGGGAGCGGTGAGCACTTGGGCCCTGCAGCTGGCTGAGCACCCCTGCTTCGCTGGGAGTCAGGGAGTCAGGGTGACAACCGGTTCAACACGGTCCTCAGGGCCAGGGTGGGAGCAGCCCTGCAGCTGGGGCATCAGGCCAGGGAGATGGCAGGATGCTCCCAGGTCAGGTCCATCGGGGACCCAGCACCCCTACCTGCTGAACTGGAAGCGCTGGTGGGCAAGGAAGCTGAGCGTGTACTCCAGGCCGGAGAACAGGAAGAGGTAGAGGAAGTACACCAAGCCCAGGCGGCGGAGGCTCTCAAGTCCTGGCAAGCAGTGGGGAGGGGCTGACGATAGCTGGGGGCAGGTCTGGGCTGATGGAGGAAGGGACCTGTCCCACCCTCACTCAGGATGGGGGCGGAGGGTGAGGGTGGTTGGGTGGCTCCTTACTGTCTCCAGCTGGTGGGTCCTGGCCTTGGGCCACGGCCGAGAAACGGAGCAGGGCCAGGGGGCTGAGCAGATCTGCAGCAGCTCGGAACCCAGGGGTGATGGAGGGTGCCTGGGGTGGGGGCAGGACTGGAGGCCAGGCGGCTGGGGAGGGGCAGGACCTGAATCTGCCCTGGCCTCCAGTTCCCCTGATAGGCTTTAGGGGCAGCGGCACCAGAAGACAGCCCAGCCTCCCCTGGCCTCCCTGCACACCCACAAACTGAGCCCCCAGCCCTGGGACCTCTCAGTAGTCTTTCTGGGTCTGCTCTTACCCGCTTCTCTGGGGGCAGAGTCTCTGGCAGAAAACAGAAAATGAACAGCAGGTTGGAGGCAGCGAAGAGCAGGGCCAGCCAGGGTACTGTCTCCGTGGGCAGGGAGGCACCCAGCATGGGGCCCAGGGTGAAGCCCAGTGAGAAGGCCACCCCGATGACTGCCTGAAGAGAAGGCCGCCTGAGCCAGGCACGAAGACCCCAGGAATCCCCAGCCGCTCATCCCCTGTCACCTGCACGCACCATGCCTCGGCTGCGGGCGGAAGGTGAGCCCAGGTCAGCTATGATGGCCGTGGAGAGGCTGACGTTCCCCTTGCTGATGCCCCCAATCACCCTGGAGGCCAGGAAGGTTGCGAAACTCCTCGAGGCAGCCCACACTGCGTATGAGGTGGCCAGACCTACCTGCCTCAGGGTGGAGCCCACAGGGCAGGTATGGTCACCTGAGGCCACAAGGGGCCCAGAGTTGGGCCGACAAACCCAGGTCACATCCTTGGGGCCCTGCCCCATTCTAGAACATCCAAGGGCCACTTGTGTTCCCAAGGTCCCCATAGGTGGCAGGAGCAGCTCTGGGAAAGCCTGGCTGGGCCACGGGACTACCACTCCCTCAAGCACCACACTCGGGGCAGTGAGGGGCCAACCCCCTTTCTCCCCAGAGGCCTGCCGGGCAGGCGAGAAGAAGGTGCACATTCCCACGCCTCAGGTACCCCCATACCAGGGACAGCAGCATCACGGGGCGCCTCCCCAGACAGTCCGAGATCGCCCCCGTGAGTGGAGCCAAGAGGAACTGCAGGAAGGAGAAGACCGAGCCAATGAGACCTGGAAGAGACAGGTTTTGTTCCCCGAGGTCTGGTCCTGTGGGGTGAGCCCTGCACTCCCACACCGTGGGCCTCCAGCTGAGGTGCCCTGACCACCCGCAGACATTGCGCTTGGATACTGGCGGCCAGTACCCAGAAGCAGGAAGGTGGGGACAAGGGCTGGGATGGATTGGAGGCTGGGCAGAGACACACATCCGAAGAGGGTTGCAGGGGCCCCAGCGCGGAGCTGGTGGGCCTACCTCCGAAGAGGACGCTGTTGTACCTCTTCTCTGCCGGCATCCTGATCGCAGTGGCAAACCAGTCCACTCCCCGCTGCCACGAGCCATAGAGGGGGTCCTGGGGGACACGGGACTGTGACGAGGGTGCCGGGCGCCGGCAGCTGTGGTGGGGGGAGTCGGGGCGCCCCTAAACATGGACGAAGGGGGAGTCTTACGTGGGCGCGGCCGTGGCTCTCCAGCAGCCCTGGCAGCAGGGGCAGCAGCAGAGTGAAGGCCAGAAGGTCCAGCAGGAGGCCGAGGAACACCACAGTGATCACGCGCGTCTCCTGCGCCGTCTGCGGGCGGATGGGTGGGCGCGGGGTGCAGCTCCCTCCGGCTCCCCAGCCCATGATCCCGCCTGGCTGAGAGGGTGGCAGGTCTGCATGCGCCCGCCTCTGGGTACCCCAGCCCTACACGGGGGTAGACTGAGTCCCCCAGCTCCTGCCAGGCGCCCAGACAGCCAACAGCCACCAAGAACCCTAAAGACAGCGCCTGCCCGCCCCGCTCACCGGCGCCCTCCCCCGATCCCGGCAGGCGGGAAACTCAGGGTGCGGAGTTGCGCAGAGAAACCGCAGCCACGGATGCCAACCGTCGCCAGGGGCCGGATGAGGGCATCGCGGCCCTGGGCACCATCCCACCCCACACAGCCACCCCCGTCCTCGAGCGGAGCGGGCGGGGAAACTGAGGCCCGGGAGGAGGGCGGCCCCGGGCCCCCGCCCGCCCGGACCCCAGACTTCGCCCGCACCCGGGACCCCGCCCCACCCCGGCTTGTCTCCCGGGCGGGACAGCGGGGAGCGCACTGGACGCGGGAGCAGCCCCGCCCTGCACTTGCCGCGGCCGCGCGCTCGGGGCGGACAGACGAACACGGAGATACCGACAGATGGACGGATGCCGAATAGACCGCCGGGCCCGCTCTCGGGGGCGGGGCGCGCACTAACCACGCCCCCCGCCCCGGAAGTGGGAACGGCGGGCTGCTTCCTCTTCCGGCCGGCTCGCTCTGGTCGTGGGGCGGATGTGGAGGGGCAGCTGCGCCCGCGGGGCCGAGTGTTACGGGGCTGCTGTCGGGGTCTCCGACGTGCCGGCCCGGGGCTGCGAGCGCACACACCTGTGTCCCGGGGCCCCGGACAGGGCGGTGGGGGCGAAAGACCCTCGAGAGCGGCAGCGGCCGGCCTGGCCCCGGAGGCCCCGGCCCTGCCCGCAGGGTGACGGGAGCGTCGGGAGACGCGGCTGGGCCCCCACAGCCATGTGCGTGCAGCCGGGCGCCGTATTCCGAACCCGGTCCCCGTCGCAGTCCGCCTCGCAGAGGCCGGGAGTCCGCTCCCACCAAACCGGGCGCCCCTTCCCTGGAGGACGCGCCCGCTCCCGTCCGTTCTCCCGCGCGCCTCAGAGCTTAGCCGCGCGGGTTCCTGCCTCGAACGGCAGAGTGAAAGTGTTCCTGAGTTGCGGTCCTGTGATCTCAGCGGAGCGGAGCGAGGTCTCCGCATCTGACTGGGTCTCGGGCAGAGTCCCGGATGGAAGGACTCGGTGAATTAAAGTCTTAGTAGCAACGGCTGGGGGACAGCACAGGCCGTGCCAGGAATAGCAGGCCAAGCCTCCTCCCTGTGCGGTGTTATTGGACCTACACATGTGGAGCGGTGTCCCCAGGGGGGGACCGCTGGCCCTAGGGGAGGCCCGCCGGGTATCCCTGCATCTCATCCAGGAACCCAAGGCTGCGCTGGGCAGGCGAGACCCACAGGCCCGCGGGGACACTCCGACCCCGTGCTCTGCACCCTGAGTTCTAACACCTGTCAACTTGTCCAAGATCGCACTCCCCATTCTCCCCACCATCATCAGGTCACCCTGTGGCTCAGGCTCCCACATCCATTCTGGCCACCCCTCAATCCCTCTGGTCACTGCTGTGGCCAGCGCATAACCTCAGGCACCGGTGCCACCATTCAGGGCCGGTCAGTGGGCCTCAAGCCTGAGATGTTGGCCTCTACCACCCACCAGCCTGGGGAGGGCCGGGCCTCCAGTCACCTGCCTCACTGGATGTTACCCGGACAGACCTTCTGATTGTCTGGAGGCGCCTCTGCATGTGATAGGGCAGGACCTGGACGCAGGAGAAGACAGCCTTTATTCCGTTCAGTGCCTCACTGGGACACTATTTATTTTTTGAACTTTTTCCTTTTCAGAGCCTTCCATTCACCTTCCTGTGTGGCCAGACTATTAAAAAGCTGTTTAACTTTTCGCTTTCTTTCCGCATCCCTTAAAAAAAGAGAAAGAACCCCATTTTTACATTCACCTTGGCATTTTTACCGGCGTGACCCACCAGCAGCTGGCATCCATGCAGGCCAGTGCACCCAGCCCCACCCAGCCCGGACCCCCAGCCCCCGCTCACCGCTCCAGGGTCTCGGAGAGCTGCATCCGGGCCAGGAACTGGTTGTCCCTGCGGATCTCCCGCACAGCCCCTTTAAATTCACGCTTGTGCTTGTGGATCAGCCTCCTTCGCTCCTGCTCCTGCTTGCTGCTTCCCTGCTTCCTCCCAAACTCCAGGCTGAGGAGAGAGCCAGTGTCAGGAGGCCCAGATCCCTCTCCCTGCCCACACCCCCCACCAGCCCGACACCCACACTTTGACCAGCCGGGGGGTGAAGAGCTTCAGTGGCTCGGGCTTGCTCTTCGCACAGACCAGTGGCCGGCAGCGGGGCTCAGGTTCCTCCAGGTTGGCCAGCGCGCTCTGGCACAGTTCCTGCAACCAGGGACGTGGAGGCTGCTGCGGGCCTGGCTGACGTGAGGCCTCCAGGGTTGAACGCGGGCGCAGCCAAAGCCTGGCTCTGAGGGAGCCCCACCGCTGTGTGGACAGGCCCCGCTTACACCCCTGGGCACACTTCCTGCTGGCAGGACAACAGATGCCCAAGACCCTTCTAGAAACCTCTCTGGGCACTCAGGCCTGCTTCAGCACCAGCAGACTCTATGGACTCTCCTTCCCCAGAGAAACTTGTCACCATGGGCACAAGGGACCCACCCCTATGGACACACACAGGGGAGCCTTCACTCTACCTTGGGCGGCCACACCACGGGCACCAAGCAAGACCCCATCCAGGACAAGTCACTTCTCAGTTATCCCACTTCCATCATCCCCCGTGGGCATTTCTAGAGCCACCCCTCCAGACAACCTACCTGCTAACCTGCTCCCCACTTGTGGGGGTGGCCAAGCTGGCGCACAGGGCCACGGGGCGGAGGCCTCACCTGGAGCTCAGGGGGGTGACTGCGGCCAGCCAGGTGCTCCATCAGCAGGGCTCGCAGCGGCCTCATAATGGCGTAGAAGGATGGCAGCGAGCTGTAGAACTGCGTGCAGCCTTTCACCAGAGCCAGACACACAGCCAGGCAGGACAGTCTGCAGGGGGGTGAGGGGGCGACACCCAGCTTTAGGCCCAGAGGCAGGAAGGGGACCAGCTTGTTCCATTCCATCATTGCCACAGTCTGTCCTCTCGGCAAAAACCACAACCCCCAACACACAGCTCTGACAAACCCACCACAGGCCGGAGTATACGCGCAGCGTGGTGTTGGGCAGGATAGCTGCCCCGTGTCCCTGAGCAGAGAGG
Organism: Mustela lutreola; assembly: GCF_030435805.1. Classification (NCBI taxonomy): domain Eukaryota; kingdom Metazoa; phylum Chordata; class Mammalia; order Carnivora; family Mustelidae; genus Mustela; species Mustela lutreola. The sequence continues at coordinate 66,977,250 of NC_081290.1, read as the reverse complement.
GTCATCGTGCGAAATACAGCTGCCAAGTGCTGACTGGACACTTGGCACCACTCAGCTTTGGGGAAATGTAAACTACATCCACATGGAGCTGACGCCCCACCCATGCCCTGCTGTTCAACACATGAAACAAAGTAACGGATGTTAGGAGCATGGGGAGCAACTGGTCCTGTAAAGTAACAGGGTGCTGCCTGAAAAACAGCATGGGGGAGTCCTCAGAAAAATGAAACCTAGAACTACCATGTGACCCCGCAATTCTGCTCAGTTGGTACCCAAAGAATGAAAAGGGCCTCAAAGAGATGCCTGCACCCCACATTTATGGCAGCTAAAATGGGAACACCCAAGTTTTGTGGACAGATGAGCAAAACATGGTCCATTCACACGATGGAACATTATCCAGCCTTAAACAGGAAGGACATTCTGACACCTGACCCCGCCTGATGAACCCGGAGGACATGGCACTAGAATGTGAAATATGCCAGCTACGAGAGGACAGACACTGTGATCCTACTTCTAGGAGGTCCCCGGAGGATCCAGAGGCTAGAGGCAGAAGGCAGACGGGGTGCCAGGGGTCGGGGAGGGAATGGGAGACCGGTACACAATTTGTCCTAGGGATGACAACTTCTGGTTGTGAACGGTGTTGGTGTCCGCACCAGGGTATAGACATACTGGATTCCACTCCACCGCTGGCTTCACAGTGAAAACGGTATACCTTCTGTTGTATTTTACCACAACACAAGAATGTCAAATAATCCATAATTTTAAAAAATTAGAGAACAAAAGGACTTCTGACAAAAAGCCCCAGCCCTCCTGTGCACTGAATGTGTGTACCCTCCTCACCCAATTTACACATCGAAACCCAGTCCTCACTGTGATGGTGTCTGGAGGGGAGTCCTCTGATCCATGAGCATGGGCTGTCTCCTTGCACTCAAGCCTTCCTTAATAGTGCCCACCATGTCTTGTAATGTCAATTATCTTTTCCTTCCTGGTATTTAATTCCCATGTTTTATTCTTTTTGATGCTATCGTAAATAAAATTCTCTAAGTTTCCTTTTCATCTGCTCACTGTGTATAGAAACGCAGCTGCTTTTTTGTTGACTTTGTACTCTGCAATTTCACTCCATTAGTTTATTAGATCCAACAGCTTTTTTCTCATCTTTAGGATTTCCCCCCATTATCAGACCGTACCACCTGCATACGCCACACTGGTGCATGCATCCTCTGGGGCCCAGCTCTCTCCAGCTCCAGGCTGGCCCGGCCCTGAAAATGCCCTCCCTGGCGCACCAGGCACCCCCGCACCTACCTGGTGTGGTTGGCCTCCGTCTTATTTTGGGCCTTCAGTCTGTAGGCCCAGTGGAGGGACAGGCCTCTCCTCTGCCACGTGGCTTTGTCCTCTTCATCAGAAACCACGAGCAACTCTGAGTTCTTCCCAGATGCTCTGAAAGGATGCACCAGAGTGTAACCTGAAGTCCAAGCGGGACAAGGAAAAAGATGGCCTCTGAGCATCACGGCTCACAGGGAAGGCTGTGCGTGATGAGGCCATTAGAAGACTCACTTCAGACACTCTCACCGTGTTGACTACACAGAGGTGGGGTTATAGCTCCTGCAGGGGTGACGGGGGCAACTGCCTAGGTCCCTGACCTCGTTGGGGAGACAGGCAGTAGGCCATACCCAGGAGACGGAGTATCAGAAAGCAACGCTGTGGGAAAAGGGGGAGAGTAGGAGCAGATGGCACACAGTGAACCTGGTCAGAGAAGGCCTGTCCCAGAGGATGAACGCTGGCACAGTGGACAGAAGCCCATCACCACCCAGAAGAGCAATCGAGGCAATGGGCGTGGCTGGCCTGTACACTGGGCACCGCAAAGCCATTGGCAGTGGGGCAAAGGGACAGGAACCAATGCCTGCCCCCTCACTGTAGTGTCCACTGTGCCTCAAGCTGTGGCCATCTCCCAACAGGTCCCCCAGGCAAGTCTGCGCCTCTCCAGGCCCAGGCCCAGCGCACAGGAGCACATGGCAAAGAGATCTATGCAGTACGGGTGCAGCGGCTGCATGCAAGGGTCTGCCTATGACATCACGAGGGGAAAGCAGGATAGACAGCGTGTCTGGGGTTGCGCGCCTGGCACTGGTGAGGTGGTCCACATGGCAGGCCTTATGGTCTACATTGTGGCATCAGATGGAATGAGCTATGATGGATGATCGATCGATCAGGGCAGGAAAGGTGGTCCTGAGGATGCGGAGCAAGAGGCAGAGCCCGGGGGGCACCTAGACCACCAGAGAGGGGAGCAGTGGGGGGATCAGTGTTATGGGCGCTGTGGGAGGGGGCAGGGAGCCAAGACTAGCATAGCCCAGAAGGCCAGATGACACTAAAACTCCTTTTTCTTACAATATGGCTTCTGACAGGCACGCTTTCCAAAATTCCCAGCACTCTAGAAACTATGTAGACTGGGCTGCACACTAGAAATGTGGGCCACAAAGAGGGAGCGCAAATGTTCTTGTGGCCCAAAAACAAAACACAAGATCTTAATGATATGCTCACCTAACCCCAAGTATAAAAATGTCATTTCAACACAGAATCAATATAAAAGAACTGTTTCATGTATTTTTGACAATAAGCCTCGGTCCACTGGGGTCCATGCAGTGTGTGGCCGCTGGTGACTATGGCAGCGGGAACAGTGGGGCCCCGGTTCCCTTGGGTGCAGGGGTGTCCAGCCAGCCACACTGAGAGGCCACAACCCTGGACAGCGGGGCTTCAGACCAACTCACCATGGCCACACTTGTTTGGCGATGCGATGTAAAGGATTCCAAGAAGGAAATTCACGAGCTCAGGAATGAACCTCCGAGACAAGGACACGTAATCCAGGAACACGCAGCACACGAACAGGCCCTTCACCACGTCTTGGAGTGACAGGACGGGGCACTGGCATGGGAGCATAGGCTGTGGTCAGCTGTCAGGAAGAAAGTCCCAGAAGGCTGCACTAGCTACACAAGCTGGCACCCCGGCTGAGATCTGTGGCCCCAGAGCTGTCCCTGCACAGAGGAAGCACTGGCCTCGCCACAGTGGGGCTAAGCGGGATTAAACCCGGTGAAGAGAGGCGCCTGGGTGGCTCAGTGGGTTAAGCCTCTGCCTTCAGCTCAGGTCATGGTCTCAGGGTCCTGGGATTGAGCCCTACATTGGGCTCTCTGTTCAGCAAAGAGCCTGCTTCCCCCTCCCCCTCTGCCTACTTGTGATCTCTGTCAGACAGATAAGTAAATAAAGTCTTAAATAATGTAAATAAATAAAATCTTAGAAACAAAACAAAACAGAAAACACCTGATGAAGAGCGAGGCCCTCTCCCATCAACCTGCCGCCAGCCTGCAACGTGCCGCTACTCAGTCTTTTTAAGCCAAAAGGAGAACAGAGACCTTATGAGACCCAGCACATCACCACTAATTCCAAAGGCTCTTTTCGGTGTCACCCCCTTTATGACCTCGTCTGGGGCCACTCCTGGGGTCTTCCTCATAGGCCCCCAGCCATGCACCAGCATGTATGTACCTTGGTGAGCAGCTGGCTCATGCACACCAGTGCGGGGGTCACCACAGGGTGCCGAAGGTCAGAGGTCGGAAACAACATCCCGGCAATTTTCAAATACATGAGCTGAAAGACAGCGTCACCACACACATTAGGGAGAGTGAAGTTCAAAACACGGCCTTTTGATGGCACAGGACAAAGCAGGTTTGGACCTTCCCGGTGAGGGGCCACGGCCCCCTCCCTGCACAGGTGGGGCACGCCCATTCTCACATGTGCACATGCACACACACAAGCCAGACTCTGCCGGAACGGCCGCCGAGCACAGAAAACACCCAAACAGCAATGGGCAGATGTGGTGAGAACCGCTCACCGACACCCATTTCCTTGGACACGGGACCTTCCTGGGCTTGGCTCTCGCTCAGGGAAATGTAGGCTGAAGCCCTGTCCTGGACCCGTTTACTTTTCCCACAAGAGAGAGGCCAGGCCACTGGCGAGGCTGCTGGGGAGGCCGTGGGTTCTGGGCAGGGGCATAGACGTGAAACAGAAAGGGAAGGACACACTCCCTCCATGGACCCTTGAGTCCCCCTGCTGCGCTGGGCTCAGCACGGCCCCAAGGAGCCAACGTGAGCCAGGACTCTGGCCCACACAACTAGGATGCAAACGACAAGTGAGGCTACGTGCGGCAGCGGCAGGAGCGCTGACGCCTGGGGTGCTCAGATGGCTGGGCGTCTGCCTTTGGCTCAGGTCCTGATCTCAGGGTTTTGGGATCCAGCCCCGCAGGGTATCTTTTTGCTTCTCCCTCCGCCGCTCCCCCTGCTTGTGCTCTCTTCCCATCTCTCTCTGTTCAAGGACAGTGCTGGCTTGGAAGATGACAGTCTCCAGGGACCACACCCCCCAGGAGGCACAAGAGAGGCTGCTTCACAGCCAGGCACCTGTGTTAGTAGGTTTTGCACACCTTCATCTGGTCCAAAGGCCCCCAAGAAACCCTCCCAGACCCCAGCACTGGGCCATTGTGAGCTCATGAGGAGCTCAGGAGCCCCCAACTTCTCCTTCCTGCTCCTGGCAGGGGCTCCAGGATCGGCCACAGACCTGCTGGGGGGGGCATTCTGCCGAGTCCCCCATGCTGCCCCCCGCCGGGACTCCAGGGGACACAGCCACAGGATGGCAGAGGGGAAAGCAGCGCCTGCTCCTCGTGTCACCAGCAGTGGACTGAGTGTCCGCTCAGGGAACTGCTGTGATAGCAACAGCCTGTGTATTGAGTGCTGCATCTGGGCCGTGACAGTCATGACATGGGAGGCATTTACTGCAACCCCAGCCCCGCTCACAGACAAGGACACAGGTCCACACAGCTTGTCTGAGGAACTGGAAGGGTCCTGCCATGTGGTCTCTGCAGCAGATGTCCGCTGTGACACACGGGTGTCTGCTGAGGGCTTGGGCTCCCAGACATTGGCTCAGATCCCACTTGGGTTGTGGGGGAGGAGCACTAAAACCAGGAGCACAAACCCTATATTTTTAAGCTTCTGTTAATCACGGCTCTTCATTTCCGCAGAAATTTTAGAACACAGAACAGACTGGGCAAGTATTTCTTCGTGGTCATAGATGCCAATGAGGTGGCCCACAGCTGCCATGGGGCTGTTAGAGCCCCAGAGGTGCTTGGGTGTCTCCGTGGGACCACAGCTGAGCCAGGGCATGGGCTCGGTCCTTCTGAACACAGACCCGTTCTGTTTGCCCTAAAGCCTCTTCACCACGAAGGCTGAGCATAGCCCCATTCCCACGGTGTCACAACAGTGAAACACATTCCCATGACTCGTTCGTGAGTAGATGATCCTTTCCACTTTGTTCCAGTCTGTTCTCCAGCTCAGTCTGGAAGCTCAAGGGCATGGCAAACCTACCAAACCACGCGACTTCCTCTCAGCCGGCCCTCTTCTGGCCGGCCGACAGCATCGGCCCCCAGGCCCAAGACCAAGCCCCCGCTCACCACATCAAGGCCTGGAAAAGCCGCCCGGCCTCTGGCCTCAATGGCCCCTTCCATCTCGTGCATGGCATCTCGCAGGACGAATTTTATAGAGTCGCTTGCGGAGTCAGGAAACATTTGGCAAAGGTTATATAACTGCCTGTTAACCAGAAACATGGGTCAGGGGAAAATGACCTCAGGTAACGAAATCATAAAGAATGCCCCCAAACCTCAAGTTCACCATGTTCTGTGACATCACCTGCTGGCTGAGCAAGTGAGCACGTAAGGCCCTGGACGCACCTGTCTCCCCTCACTGGTCTGGTTGCCCTGTTGGGCAATCAAGAGAAAGCGCCTGCTAGTGTTTGTTTCAGAACACCACTCGTACTTTTGCCATCTCCCAGAAAGTCCAGCTTCTCAGTAGTGACAGCAGAAGCCTAAGGCCGTAAGGAGCATGTTCTCTGAGACAGACTCAGGGAACGGGTCCAAGGTGCTGCCCACAGGAGCACAGCAGTTCCTCCCAAGCGCTGTGGTACCGGCAGAAGGTGGCATGGGGATGTGGGGGGTGCAGTGTGTGGCTAGCCCCAGACAGGCCCCTACAGCTCCTGTGCTCACTAACCCTCCCTCCAGCCAACCAGGGGCCAGGAGCCATGCTCCCGTCTCTGCTTTCATGGGGGTCCCACTGCAGTGAAGGCTCAGCCGTCCCTGGATGGGGTGGGGACAGAAGACCAGGGGGCTGGCCTCCCTGTCACTCACAGCACCAGCCTGACAGGTTTCCCCCGAAGTATGGACCTGGAGCAGGCAGGTTTTTGGGCAACTCCAGGACATAGCCTACCCTGTGTCCCAAACACCCGGGCTGTCTGACCAGAACTGACGTTTCATTGGCAAATGAAACACAAAATAAGCCTCAAACAGCACGAACAAGCATGAAGCTGACCCGTTCGTAGTTAATGGCGTGTCTGTCCCCAGGGCCCGGGGGGGGGGGGGCAGGGGCAGCACACTCACCACTCAGAGGGGACTGTCGTCACCGAAAACCTGTAGCTAGTGTATACCGTGCAGCCCGTCTACAAAGTCAGCCTAACTCTGAGACGTAGTTTTATGACTGTAACTAGGGACATAGCTGTTCAGCTCAGCCCGGCAGTCTAGTTAACCCACCACTGCAACTTACACAACCAATTTATCAATCACTCGGAGGTTGGGTGGGTCATCTGTAGCCAAATCTCCAATGTACTCCAGAAGGAAGCCGAATAGTTTCTGCAGAACACAGATCCAGAGCAGAGGTCAGTGCCCATCCCCAGAACAAAACCACAGGTGCTGCCCTCAACATTTTGGCCAACACATGTGCACATGTCTTGGGCCACCGACGGGAGCATTATGCAGAGTGCAGGTCAAGAAGCTGGCCCTGCACCAGGATGGGCGGGTCAGCAGAAGGGCCTGGGGCACAGGCTTCTGCACAGCAGCAGAGAGCACCCAGGTCCTCGGGCAAACCAAGAGTGTGCCCAGCCAGCCCTGTGCCTCAGCCGTGAATGGGCAGCACTTGCTATGAAGAAAAGGCACATTTCACGTCTTCCTCTCCCGGACAGGCCGGCTCTCCCGCCTGCAGCCACGTGAGCCACATGCCCAGGCCTCCTCCAGGACTCGCGGCCGCAGGGGGCTGGGGCACACGCACCTGGACACACAGATGGGGGTGGGGGATGCCCTGACACTTGCCACATACACCACCTACTTCCAGTTTTGCTTTGTTTCCCACAGCAAGACTCGGATGATTGCAGGTCTGAATTCTCTCCACCACCACAAGCTGCTCCTCCCTCGTCCTTCCCGATAATAAAGATTTCAGTTCCTCGTAGGACTCAGGGGCTGTCAAAAACACAGAACACACTCCACAGTTAACATCTAAGAAAAGAGCCACGTTTCTGTTACCAGAGAGCTTAAAAACGAAACAGAACAGGGGTGATGTCATTTTGCCACGACACAATTTCAGGTGTGTCCTACAGACACCTCCTCCTACCATGACCGCCGAATGCGGATCTAAGGTGTGCTCCGGACGGTCCCAGGGGTGAGGTGCAGCAGGATGGGCTACTGTGGATCAGTGAAAAGGCAGCAGGTATGGGGTTTAGTGTCCACACTTGCTCAGGAGCTGGCAGGAGCCACGTGGCAGAGTGCTGTCACCACCCCAGATTCCCACTGATCGCAGCACACGCCGGAAAAAGCCAGCCTCTGGAGGTGACCGTAAGCCACGGGACAGTTTAGGACACTCACTAGAACCAGATTCTTCTCCACACACCAGACCACACAACATACAATGTTTGCTTTAAGGGGTTATGCGCCCAAATGAGTGTCCAGGTTTGGCACACAGGAAGCCTCCTCACAGGTGACTCCCCAATCTCCCAAGCCCTACCCCCGCTCTCTGTGGTAGCCACATTTCCACCACAAAAAGAGCAAAACGACCTCCAGTGGAAAGGTGTGTGTTGTCCTCCCGCTCCTGCTGGCCCACGAAACTATCCGTAGTCAACACAGGCTGGCGAACACTCTGGCCAGACACTGCCGAGCAGGACTGTGCCCATCACAAGCCCATACATTATAGGTGGGCACACAGCCACGTGTCCAGAAGCACACCCTCAGTCCCCACAGACTTGGCCTCAGTGAGGCCGACTTGTCACCAGGTCACCGAGGTCATCCCAGCACAAAAGAAAACCCAGTGTTTGTCTACCTGCAAACGTATAGGGCAGCTGGTTCCTGGCAGCTTCTTGAGCTCTGTGCCCAATGCTGGTCGTCCCTTCGCCCAGGGCCTGCCGGGGCTCTCCGCTGGGCCGCCCACAGTCCTCCTCACTGTCCATGTCCGATTCCAGGTCTGAGTGCCCATCAGGGTCACTGCTGTTCTCTGGGTCCTCCTCACTCAGGTCTTCACCCTGCTCCTCTTCACTCTCACCATCACTGGCTTCCCCGCTTTGCTCTTCCTCAATGCTCATCTTCCCATCCTAGAACAGAAGAGGGGGACCTCAGGCCTCAGTACCCCGGGAATGCTGCACACATGAGGAGCACGAGTGCCGAGAGCTGTCCCTGCCCTCCTCACTGGCTCCATGCCCAGCCTTGTGCTCTGGGCCCTCAGGGCCAGCAGGCTGGGAAACAGCTCCGATTCCTACTGCCAGGGCTCTGGGCCAGGGTCAGTGTCTGCCACGGAGCAGCAGTGACCCAAGGTGTGGTGGGCGCCCCGGTGGCCATGGGGTCCAGCGTCTGCATCTGCAGGGGCTTCCTGACATTGAGGCTATACCCAGAGGTGGCAGGACCTCACAGTATCTGGGGGTCACCTGTGGCTATGCTCTCCTGCCAAGTGCCCCAGTATTCTGTGAGCACCCAGCCCCTCGCATCCTCCTCAGCTCAGCACACCTGGCCTCCTCCTGGCCTACTGCCCTGAAACCAGGATGACTCTCTCCAAAGGGGTAAGGGTAAAGATCTCACAGAGTTCTAGGAACTCCATTATTTTACCAGCTCCCTCAACAGCCGTGCTAAGCCTGCAAATAACCACAGGCTTATGAGCGAAGGAGGCTGATGTTAGCACATGAAGATCCAGCACGAGGCTGGCGGTGCCTCATCCAAGCAACTTGCCCATGGGTGCGGGATTGGAACAGCCGGGCACTCCCAGATGCAGAGTGCACGGGTATTCTCACAGACCCACTCTCCACCGCAATGAGCCGTTCAGATTCCAGAAACCGAGCTTCTGAATTCAGAGAGCAGGCCAGCCAGCAAAGGCAAACCCCTTACCGTGTAGGACAGTAGTCGCCTGTCGTCTTTGTCCAGAACGAAGCCGTCATTTAAGTCATCCGCGGACAGGTGCTTCGGTTTCCTAGCCTCGCTGCCCTCGTCCTCACCACGCATTCTCCGTAGCCGTGCAGCCTGGCCAGGAAGGAAGCACATTGCGAGAGGCCTGCTGGCCCTGCCCTCCCACCAACCCCAGGCCAGGGTTCCAAGCCTGCCTCTCCCTTGTGTGCGGGGACTATGGAAGCATCACACGCGATACCTCCTACCACACACAAATGGAAGCATCGCGGCACAAGTGCATCTGGGCATCGGAAGGCAAGCCTGCACGTCTACAGTTTGTCCAGCCCCAAGCTGAGTGGACCTCACTCCCCGCTGCATGGCAACGGGGGTGAGGGCAGGGGCTCAACCGTGCGGTTGTCTGCGCACAGGCTGCCAGCCAAGAAGAGGCCCCAGTGGGGGTGGACTACAGAGCCCAAGACAGAATAGCATGTCAATGTTCATTTTTGTTCTAATGCAACAAAAATTTAAAAGCCCTTTTTAAGGCACAGAAAATGAGTTGAGAAGACCGTGCACTGTACTGTTAGCTGCTGTTTTTAGACAAAAGAATCAGAGCACTCATTTCTTATTTGGTATATCTGGGTATCATCTGCAATTTTTTGCTTTTAGAATAAAAAATGGAATTTAGAGAAAAAGAAACTTTATAAATTTTAAAGAGTCTAACAAGATTTCTTTGATAAAACAGCTCATCTGCAGCCCACCTCAAAAGCAGAGAGGAAAGGCCTCAAACCCAGATCCTGCCGCCCGAGTGGTACTGGGCCCCAAGGTCAAGGTCACGGTCACACCCGCACCTCTAGCTGCTGAAGCCGCTCCTGCTCCTCCTTGGCCAGCTCCTCTTCTGACTTCATCCGGTTAGAGGGCTGGGCCTTCATTTCAAAGCCCAGCTCGCGAACCATCATGTCATATGCATCAGGCTATGGCAGAAAGAAGAACTTTTTACTTCTGGTTGCTTTTTATTTTTAACAATTTGCACAGGCAGCTTCTTGCATATCCAGTAACGTGCTGACACCACGATGGAGGGAGCCAGATGGTATCCATGTCTTTCCTACTTAAAATAAAACTGTTTTCACCAGTCTACAGAACCCTTTAAGATCAGAGAGGATTTTCCACAATTCTCAAAACATAGCTGCTTTAACAAAACTAAACATTGCTCATTAGGCATGAAGCCCACAAAACAGGCTGGGGTAAACGTGGCAGTAATAGTGTGAGTGGCCCACAAAGGTGGACAGCTGGTCACATGACATGGCCACCTGATGAAATCCCACATACTTCCTAAAAGCCAGACACATAGCTGAATGCCACTTTCAACAATTTAGACTAAAGTGGTAGGAGCCGCCCACTGCCCAGAGGGAAAATTCAGTAACCGTATATATGGCTATGTGGATATGTAACTAGAAAAGTCAAATACCATCTGAAGAAGCCCTCCCCTTGAAGGACTGCTCCTACCAGGAACATTTTCTTTAGTTTAGTTATCTGGGCGGAGATGCTGAAGCCTCTTTCTGCCCAGCTCTACACGGACACCACATGGTTCCACATACTCCATGAATCCTCACTAGAGAACACAGGAACTAAGAAAAGGAGGGCAGCTATCCATGTCAAGGAACAGGCCTGAAGGGACACCGGTCTTCACCTTTCCTCCAGAGAAAGGACCAGTCAGCTTGATACCCACCTTGGGTCGCTCCTTCTTATCCCTGTTCTCAGACTTGGGAGTTCTGTGTGTCAGGAGAGTCTGGATTTCTTTCCAGTCTTGGTCCAGCTTCTCCGTGAGCTCCAGAGCACCTTCCCGTTGTGCCTGTCTCTCCCTCTGCAAAGAGAGTACAGATGTGAGGCGTGCTGCCGGTGCGGGGTCGCGAGCAAGAAGCCTCGCTTGCCAGTCTATGTGTAATGTAGCAGCAGAACAGAGAGCCCGAGAGAGGAGGATCTCAGAAGAGTGGAGCTACAGAATCTCATCACACAGAGCTGAGTCCCTGCTATCAACTGGCCATCTTGACGCTCTGAGCAGTTTGCTGCTGATCAAAGACAGGCATACACGTCAACATATAAAACCAACCCACCAAAGACACCCCCAATCCCAAAACACAAAAGACTGTGAAAAGTATATAAAAGATGAGATTTAAAATAGTCCTATCCAAAACGAATGCTTCTATTAAGGTCACAGAAGATGTTAAATACAACCTAGACACACACAAAGAAAAGCAGCCCCGGAGCTGTTTTGGGGAGGATCCCCGGGCCAGAGCACCGGGAGCACTAATGCACCTTCTCCTGCTTAGACTTGGCAATGAGCTCTTCAATGAGTTCTCTGCGTGACCTCGGCTTCTCCCCCTCTTCTCCTTGCTGCTGCGGGGTCTTCTTATGAAGTAGCCCGCCACCACCTCCGAAATGGGCAGCAGTCAGCTCGGCTGGGGACCAAGAGCAGAAAAGGCATCTGTGAAGCTGGTGCTGGTGCTCAAACCAGTTCTTGCACTGGTCTGCCAACATCTACCCAGGGGCATATCTGAGAACCAACTTCACTGGCAAGAACCAATTCTCCCACAACGTGGCTGCATGAGACCCCAGGCACAGGGGCACTTAAGAAATCCCCAGAACGCAGGTGTCTGGGTGGCTCAGTTGTTAAGTAACTGCCTTCAGTTTGGGTCATGATCCCAGGGTCCTAGAATCAAGTCCCGCATCGGGTTCTCTGCCCCATGGAGAGCCTGCTTCCCCCTCTGCCTCTCTGTCTCTCATGAATAAATAAATTAAAAAAGAAAACAAAACAAAAACTTAAAAAAAAAAAAAAAAAAAGACAAGAAATCCACAGGATGAACCACCCCAAGAAAACTCAGAGCCATCAAATAGCCCCTGACTGTGACCCGATGCCTGGAAACACCAAGGATCTACTCGCTCGCTGCGTTTGAATCTCACAATCAGCAAGCACAGTAAAACAAGCTGGAGTCCAAGTCTCAGGATGGAGTGCCCAGGATAGGGCCGCGTGAGAACCAACATCCTTCACGCCTGCTCGGGCAAGGCTCAGAGCCTGAGCCTAAGTCAGGAAGCTGGGGCCACAGCCAGAGCCATGACGTTTAGTTGGCCCTGTTCTGTGGCAGAAGAGGGAAAATGCTGTGGGAATCATCAACTCAGGAATGGACAGAAACCTTAAAAAACCCAGCACCTCAGATGAGAAAACAGAGGCTAATGTGGGGAGCCATTTCCCCAAATCTGCCAGGAACAGAAACAGAACATTAGGGCCAGTTTCCCAGAGCGGGACCCAAAGCCCGGCCCCTGCTCCCAGCCACATCTGCGCAGATGACATGTGTGCAGGAAGGAGAGGCCAGTGTACAGAACCGCTGACTCCAGACAAGCTCTCTAGGCCGCCTGGCAGTGAGTCACCAGGGCCGGGGTGCTCCACTCCGAGCTCTCAGCTCCCCCTGCTCTGCCCCCTAGAGCAGCCCTGGGGCTCAAATGTCTGGGCTGTCCCTTGCCAGCTACTCAAGGAAACGACCTGAGTAACTCAAATGCCTTTGTTCCAAATCAACTTTTCTCGTTCTCTTGGGTTTCTCTCCTACCCAGGTGCTCCTGACCACCCTCCCCCTCCACGGCTCCTGGAACCCTTGCCTTCAGTCCTCACTCTCCCCAGCTCTTCCATCACTCCCCTTGGCTTTCCGCCACCCCCCGGGGGTGGACTCACAAGTTCCCACGGCTCCTTCTGCCAGCAGCTCGGCCCCCTTCCCACACCCTTCTGGAAAGGCTCTTGCCATGTGGCTTGCCCCCGAGCTCCAGGACTCAGCAGTGGTCTCCTCTTTTCCTCCCACCCCTAAGGCTACAGCTTCTACAAGGCCTTCCCCGGATGTTGGATGGCATTTCAAGCTGCCCGAAGCCAGTGTGTGTTACAGTGTAGCCCATCTCAGTGACTGGCAGTCCCACATCATTAGGTGCTCCAGCTGAAACCCTGGGAAGCCTCTGATCCCTCGTACACCTCCATCACAATGAGGTAAGAGCTACCTGACAGGGTTGACCTTTCCGATGAACCTCTCCTACTCTAGGGGAGGTCACCACATCACACAGCTGGACAAAATACGTGTTTCCTATTGATTTATTTGTAAAGTTACAGTAAATACATACACATTCAAAAGTAAGAGCTTTTCTAAGTTAATTGGGTTTTGAAGAGCTCATAATCAGAATCAAAGGATGCCAGAGAATTTCTACGGAACAGTTGAGCCCTCAAGACCCAACAATGGGAACACATGGAGCCCGATCCCCCCAGTCACCTGGAAATCACAGCCTCTCATGCTGATAAGCCCAAGGCCAGTTGCCCTGTGAAGACCAGCTTGTCAACACGAAGGTACTAAGCGCCTACCTTCATCATAGTGAGTTAGGACCGTCAAAGTGACCACATTTAACAGGTAAGCATGCACACACAAAAAAACCCTCAAACAATGAGCCATACAGAGAGAAAGGCACAGAGGACAGAACTAGCAGACTGTCCCCTTGCTCCCAGCCCGTACCAGACAGTGTTCCACGTTCCTCCGTGTCGCTGTCACTATCAACAATGTCATTATGCTTCTCGATGTCTGCCAAAGACTGGCCGTAATGAGTTAATTCTTCATCTTCGTTTAGGTTGTAGATGCTTTTTTTCTCATGTTGCCGCTGACAGAAGAAGAAAAAAATCAGCTTCCTAAAATTTCCATATCCATTTAATAGCAAAACCCCGTTATTTTCCCACTGTTTCTATAACGTGACAATGTAGCCCAAGCACATCAGACTTTCTGGGTCATTTGAGCAATGTTCCAAAGATAAACAAAGATAAACAGAGCCCACAGGAGGTAAACCATTCAGGGGCCAGCCTGAGCCATGCCAGTGTTCGACCATCGATCAGCTCTCCACCGGACCAAGCCAGGGGCTGCACGTCAGTCTATAACTCAGGACACATCACCACTGTGTCCTCGAGTCACAACACTTCTCCACCCGGCTGGCGGCAGACAAGGAGCAGCACGCACACTGTACCTCGTGAGGGGCATGCCCACGCGAGTATAAGTGAATGACGGGGCAACCGCCTGCTTGTACTGGACTTCCGTGAGCAACGGCAGCATCAGACCCCCTCCCGTTGTCCTGCACACCTGCTGCTCCAGGGCAAACCTCTTCATCATCTTCTCCTCTGGGCTCATGGTGCTACTGTACTCCCCAAAGCGCTTATCTGTGAACACGTTGGACTTGTCCCTTTCCTTGTACTCCTTCAGTAATGTCTGGGTGCGCTGGAAAAGAGATCACAGAAAAATCTCGCACGGGTCCTGGCATCTTTGAGCTCTGATGGCTTGGCGATCTTGGTCCCTACAGAGAAACCGCTCCCACAAGGGACACACGGTGGCTCCAGTGAACTGTAAGATGCCACTGACACCAACAGTCAAAGAAAGGGCTAATCTACTGACTGGAAAGACGGGTTTCAGTTACTGAGGAAGCGGGGTTGCCCCAGTACAATGAAGGCAGAGAGGACTGTGTCTGGAGCTTAGGGGGCTCTCTGAGGCGTGCCTTGGCACTTCCATGCCCAGAACTAGAAGTGGAAGAAAAACAGCAGCAACTTTAAGAAAGCCAAACGATGAGCACGGAGAAGTCGCTCTGCCAGGTAGAGAGGCCAGAGGAGCTCAAGTTCTAGCTGAGAGGAAGGGAAACGAACAAGGAGGTGGAAAGGACGCCATACATGTCAACTATAACGTCCTGACCAATTAGACACAGAGACTGTAGTAAGATCACTTATTTTCTCTTTGTCACATGAATGTCTTCGTTTGTCTACAGTCAGTCCTTGCTCCTCTGGGATTCCAGGTCTGCAAATCTGCTTACTTGCTAAAGGTTACTGTGACCCCAAACCACTACCCACAGCACTTTTGTGATCATTCATTCATGTGAGGCCTAGAAGGTACAGTCATGAGTGTGACAGCTCGAGCTCTGGGGGCAGGGACCTAGCCTCTCCGACCCCAGAGGCCTCTCGTTCCTGCTGGCTGTTGCTATGGGATCACAAGAATTTACACAAGATGGCTCCAGAGAGAGCTGGGCTGTACTGCTGTGTGTTACACACTCAAGTGTGGGTTTGGAGCTCGGCTTCCCCACTCCCGACCTGACGAAAATCCTGGAATCCTGGAACGGCTCCTCGCCTCCCATTTTCTCATGTGTAAATGGGGATAATACCAGTACTCCCCTCATAAGGGCGACTGTGTGCTTCTTGGTACAACACCTGTGTCATTGGGAGGGATGACAGACACATCAACTCGGCTTACCTCACTGCTGGTGTGAGAATGGAGAGTGAGGCCCAGCCACCCCAAGATGCCTCTGGGACCCACAGTCTCGCTGTGCACACGGCTGCTGCCCAGTGCCACCACTGACTGGAGCAGAAGACACATGGGACGGTGCATTTGATTCTGAGGGACGGTCACCGTCAAGAAGACCAGGCCCATCCTGCCGCCCTGTGTGTTTTGATGCACACAGCACGCTCCAATTGCCTAGACAACCCGAGTCCCCTCAGCACCATGCTGAGTCCCCCCCACCCCATGCTGTGCCACACACTCCGTGACAGGGGACAGTGTACCTTCGTCTCCACCTCTGGCATTTTGCTCACCCTTCTGATCTCAAGTGTGACTCCCTCTATGAAGGAGTTTCTGATCTTCCTATCCTACCTTCTGACTTGAGCCCCCAAAGCACAATGGATCGGAGGAGGCACCAACACCTGCCTCCAGGCCATTCACTGCAGGCCTTCGAACAGGGCACCGAGGTGACTCCGTCTGGTACTATGGGCATGAGCAAGCTGCCCTATTCGGGCTGTAAGGCTTGGGAAAGTAGCAGACGTGGTGACTAGTGCTGGCCCCTGGAGGATATGGGGGGGAAAAGATAGGACTTTTTGGACAAACTGAGTTGCAAGAGGCAAAGCAAGCACAACAGGTTGTGCCCAGATCGTGAAGGAGTCTGAGAAAGACAAGCTGAGAAATTTAAGAATAAAAGCCAGTTGTTTATATGTCACCCAGTATATACTCAATGCGCCACTTAACCTTACAGTGACCGTTAGGGAAAGGCTGGGTATTATCATCTGAGCTCTAGAACTGAGAAAACACGCTTAGCTGGTGGAAACAAATGGGGCCCCTCTAGAGCCCACGTGGCCAGGTCCCTGGTGGCTTCCCTGGAGTGTGCCCTCGGGGCCTTATCAGCCCCCCCCCCATAAGTTCATCTAGTCAGCTCCTTGCAGTAAGGACGAGAGCCGGTTCAGTTCGAAGGTCTGGACAGCGCCCTGATGGCAGAACAAGGATGGCAGGCCCAGGAAGGCTGGGGTCCAGTCTTCACTGACCTCCATCTCCCAGCAGCTAAGAGGGAGGGAGCGTCTACCTTCACATTCAAACCCAGGGCAAGCCCCGCCCTTCGCTGAGACCCTGGGAAACGCGCAGGTCCTTTCCGTGCCCCAACTCCCCCCACCCCCGCACCCTGATGTTTTCTATAGGATACTATGTGTCTTCCCCACGGCAACAACTAACACTGTCACACCAAAGACCACGTCTCGGAGGCGGCACACGGAGTGCCGTCTGAACGCAGCCCGAAAGGCGCGGGATACTCGGGGACCGAAAGCACGGAACGTGGCATTTCGGTCCCCACGCGCGGGACACGCTGCTGCGCTCGGAAAGAGAGACGCCCTAGTCCCCCCACATCCGTGAGTTCCCGCCCCTGCGAAGGCAAGGGTGCGCGGCCGCCGAACCAGAGGCTGCATGCCCCCGCAGAGACGGCCGCAGGAGGCGCGCACGGGCGCCCCGCGCCGGGGTCCGGAGGCCGGGAGCACACGCGCGCCGCGAGCCCACCTAGCGCCGTTTCCCGGGCCGGCTCCCTGCAGCTCGCCAGAGGGAGACGCGGGACTCGCGCTCCGCCCGCGGGACGCAGTGTCCCGGCCAGGCACGCGCCCCCGCCCCGGCCTGTCCCCGCGGCGCGGCCCCCGACCCTCACCTTGTGCACGGCCCGCGCGCGCGACACGCCGGGCTGCCCCACGGCGTGTCGCGCCTTCCTGCCCAGCACCGGAAACTTCTGTCGGTTCACCTTCACCTCGAACGGATTAGGGTTGGGCCTCGCTCGGCCGCCCTGCGCCCCCGCCGGCGCCCCGGCTCCCCTCGTGCGCGCCGCCGCCAGCCTGGCCTTGCCCATGGCTCCCCCGCCAGCCCGCAGCCACACTCTGCCCGCCGCCCGCCGCCCGCCGCCGGAAATGAGGGCGGCCCCGGGGCACCGCCCCGTCCTCGTCGCGCGATAGCCAAAGAGCGGCCGTGAGTACTCGCAGCCCGCAGACTAGCCTACGCGTTTCCAGGCGAGTGACTACAACTCCCAGCAGGCCACGCTCTCCCGACGCACCGCCCCCTCCCTGCGCGCGGCCTTCTGGGAGCCGATGTGCCCCGTGCAGCGCCGCGCTGCGCCGCACCCGCCTCAGGGCGCGGCGGCGAGGGCAGTGCTCGGTTCCCTCTTCTGGGAAGCCGTTGGAGGGAACCGGCCGCGGTGCGGGTAGGCGGCGGCGGCGGCACTAGCAGCCGCCGCCGCCGGGGCACGGCGCAGCCGCGGAGCCCTCCCTGAGGTGGGGCTCGGCGGAGACTCCGGGCGGCCCGGGAGCCGGGCTCCCAGGAGCAAGTTGCCCGTGCCAGGCGCGAGCGATGCGGACGAGAGCCCGGGCCCCGGCGCGGCGGCGGTGAGCGCGGAGTTCCCCGGCGACCGCGCTGCCGGCTCCCCTCGCCTCAGCGACGCCGCCGCCGAGGGCCCGGGCCCCGAGGACCAGGGCTTCCCTGGCCCGCGCCGGCGGCGGCGGCGTCGTCGGCGGCGGCGGCGTCGCAGACGGGCCCGGAGGCGGCGCGGCGGGTGGTGGTCGTGGTCGTGGCCGTGGCGGCGGCGGCAGCGGCGGCGGCAGGAGCCACAACTGGAGGGCCGGCGGCGGCGGCGGCGGGGCAGCTCCCCCGGACCCCGCGCGGGGTCGCCGGGGCAGGTGGCGTCCTGCGAGGAATGCGCGGAGGTGGCGGCGCCCTCTCCTTCGCCGTCCCCTCCTCGCGCCGGCGGATCCCGGCGGCGGCGCCGGCGGCGGCGCCCGCGGGCTGTGGAACTTGAGAATTTCGTGGCCAACACGTTGCTGCTGAAAGCTCGCCAAGGTGGGTGCACGGCGGGCGCCCGACTCCCACCCCACCCGGACCCTCCGAGGAGCCCGGATCCCCGCAGAGCCCCGCCCCACGGCCCGCCTGTCCTCGCTCTCGGGTCCCGCGGGTCGGCGAGGCGTCCGCTGCCCTGCACTTTCTCAGCACGCAGGACCCCAGGTATAGGTGGTCTGCGCCCAGTGCTCGTTAGCCTGAGCCTGCTGCGTGGACCTGCCGCCCCCCGCACGGTCCAGTGCGTCAGCGCCCGACGAGCAGTGTCCTACCCCGAGGACGGGGAGGCGGGAGCACCGAGCGAAGCCGGCAGAAAACGACTGTGCCTTTGTGGTCTGTGCCGCCCTGGGCGAGAGCGGTCGTGTAGTGTCTGCGTATCGGTATTTGGGCGCAGCGTCTTGATTCTAGGTCTGGTCTGCGGCTTTGTGGTTTGTGGAGAGGAAATAGGTCAGGAGAAATTCGGAAAGGCAGCGGTTGGTTCAGCCCTTCCTCTCGGAGGTCGCTGGTAGCGTCCTGTGTCTCCCACGAGGCTGAAGAGCGGGAGTCGAGGCTGGAGAGCCGGTGACCAGCTGCCCACCTGCGGTTCTTCAGCCCCGGGCCTGATGCCGGCGATGGAGCAGGTGCTGCGTCCTTGCGCTGCGTCCGCGATCTGTGCCCGCCCGACGGGCGCAGTGGCCAGAATGGAAGACCACGGGGGTGGGGGGAAGGGGTTATGCGCAACATCCCAGGGCCGGGAAGGGGTGCTCCTGGTGACTCAGGGTGCTTTTGGCAAGCGCCAGTGAATTTCTCTTGTGATTGGAATAGCAAGTAACGTTTTGTGGAAGAAGTTAACCTGAAAGACCGCTCTTTTCAGATCTTTGGGGGTTGTTTCTTTTTGAATCCACTCCCCCCTTCCCATCTGTGTCCTAGGTGTCTTTCATGAGGAAAGGTGGGATCCCAAAGTGCCTGGTTCCTCAACCCACTGTAGCCCTTGGGTCAGAAACATTTGAAAGGAATTCTTGAAGTAACAGTGACTGGTGCCGAGAATTAGGTGCTCAAGTGAGGGTTTATTTTTTTATTTTTATTTTATTTTATTTTATTTTTTTAAAGATTTTATTTATTTATTTGACAGAGAGAAATCACAAGTAGGCAGAGAGGCAGGCAGAGAGAGAGAGAGAGAGGAGGAAGCAGGCTCCCTGCTGAGCAGAGAGCCCGATGTGGGACTCGATCCCAGGACCCTGAGATCATGACCTGAGCCGAAGGCAGCGGCTTAACCACTGAGCCACCCAGGCGCCCTCAAGTGAGGGTTTAAATGGAAGGATCCAGATTTAAGAAGTAGTGAACTTTTATTTTCTAAAGTGGCTTTTCTGTGAAGAGTTGAGAATAGAGGGGCGCCTGGGTAGCTCAGTGGGTTAAAGCCTCTGCCTTCAGTTCAGGTCATGATCTCAGGGTCCTGGGACGGAGGGTCACATCCCTCTCTCTGCTCAGTGGGGAGCCAGCTTCCCCCTCTCTCTGCCTGCCTCTCTGCCTACTTGTGATCTCTCTTTCTATCAAGTAAAATCTTAAAAGAAAAAAGTTGAGAATAGAGATCTTCTCTTGAATTATTTTGGATAGAAGACTGAAGATGGGTGGGAAGAGAACAGGGTCTTACTTTTCTGTTAAGGTGGTGGGGTGACCTCAGCAGTAGGTTTCAGTGGAACATGTGATTGTGTCCAGTGTTTCTCACTTTGAACTCCAGGTTGGTCACAGAGATGAATCGTCCTTTGTGGAAATCGGCTCTGACCCAACCTCAGCCCGTTTTCTTTCCACTGTATCATCCTCTCTGGGTGTAGTGTACGAAGACAGGCTGTCAAGCAGATTTCTGTACAACGTTGTAGAGATTAGATGAGGAGGTAAAATGTAATTGCTTTCGAAATGCTAAATACATAAAACGAGGGGCTCTTGGCTGACTCAGTCGGAAGAGCATGCTACTTACTCTTGGTCTCTGGGCTGTGAGTCCGAGCCCCACGTGAGATATAGAGATTACTTAAAGAAATACATAGAGCCAGTAGACTGCAGTGATCCATCCTTCCTTTCTTCCTTCTGTCCTTTTTTATTTTATTTTTTTTAAGATTTTCTTTCTTTATTTGATGGACAGAGATCACAGGCTGGCAGAGAGACAGGAGGAAGCAGGCTCCCTGCTGAGCAGAGAGCCTGATGCAGGGCTCGATCCCAAGACCCTGAGATCACGACATGAGCAGAAGGCAGAGGCTTAACCCTCTGAGCCACGCAGGCGCCCCTTTCTTTCTTTTTTAAAGATTTTCTTTATCCATTTGACACAGGGAGAGAGAGCACAAGCAGGGGCTGGGGAGAGGGAGAAGCAGGCTTCCCGAGGAGCAGAGAACCCGATGCGGGCCTCAATTCCAGGACCCTGGGATCATGACCTGAGCCGAAGACAGATGCTTCACAGACTGAGCCACCCAGGCAACCCAGCAGTGATACTTTCTAAAGAGTTTTAATTTTCGTTTCCTAAAGTATTAACGCATACTGGTGTGATCATTGTGAGGTCTGCCGTTTGTCAGCAGGGAATGTTTACTGCTATGTTCAGAAAGAGTTGTTACGTCTGGGTGGTTAATGCTTAGAGAAGTTAAATATGAGATATTAGAAAGATGAATATATGGTGAGTGTTGGTTATAACTTAGGGTTGTTCTCCCAAATTGAAACTTTATTTGCTTTAGCAGCTCATGCATGTTCCCTAGGGAGTGTCTTCTTGGACCTCTCTGTTCATGGCTGGTTCCTCACTTAGTTTCTTTGGCTCATATATTGGAAAATTAAC
This sequence comes from Mustela lutreola, assembly GCF_030435805.1. Classification (NCBI taxonomy): domain Eukaryota; kingdom Metazoa; phylum Chordata; class Mammalia; order Carnivora; family Mustelidae; genus Mustela; species Mustela lutreola. Next base: position 66,956,069 of record NC_081290.1, on the reverse strand, counting down.
ATTTGAGAGGAGTGTACATAGTACAGCAGTTATATGTTGGCCTTGGGAATCACAGTATTGATTTAATATTATGAGTGGGTCCACTCATTCTCTGGGATTTATTGCAAATAAAATCAATCTCTCTGTTTTTGTTCTCAAACAGTAGGTATTTAAAACTGTTCCTCCTTTTCAGGAATGTTGGCAGATAATGCTGCATTGAAAAAGTTGTCACTTTGCCACGCACACTTTAAGGAAGTAGAAAATGATCCTACTGTTGATAAAACACAAAATCACTTTTTTTTAACATTTAGCATTTTTTCTTTCTTTCTTTCTTTTTTGAAGATTTTATTTATTTATTTGATAGAGAGAGAGATCACAAATAGGCAGAGAGGCAGGGGGAGAGGGGAAGCAGACTCCCCGCTGAGCAGAGAGCCTGATGCGGGGCTCTATCCCAGGACCCTGAGATCATGACCTGAGCTGAAGGCAGAGGCTTTAACCCACTGAGCCACCCAGGCGCCCCTAGAATTTTTTCTTGTGTTACACCTTTGCTAAGCAATTTGTGACCTTTCATAGCTTTAAATGATAACCTTAAATTGTTTCACATCCTACTTCTTTTTGTTTTTTCCCCCTTTTTAAAGAGTATATTTATTTATTTGACAGATAGAGATCACAAGTCGGCAGACAGGCAGGCAGAGAGAGAGGAGGAAGCAGGCTCCCTGCTGAGCAGAGAGCCCGATGCGGGGCTGGATCCCAGAACCCTGAGATCATGACCTCAGCTGAAGGAAGGGGCTTGGCCCACTGAGCCACCCAGGTGCCCCTCACATCCTACTTCTGAGGAGACTTTCACCCTGTTTTGTCTCTCGGAAAAATTGACAGCATGAATGCAGAGGGGAGAATAAGGATGTGTACATCGAGTGTGGATTTGGTCTTACATGTAGTATTTCTTTCAGATTTCAGCTGATGGTGTTTTTAGCAGTTGATTGGCATAGTTAATACATCTGGTATCATTCATACTGTCTCTTGCTGAGGCCTCCTCCCCAGGATTTTGGTTTTATGGGGTTTCTAGAAGTAGCTTACAAATCTTTTGATTCCGGAAGTATAGTAGCTAATATTTTTTGTTTTCCTTCATCATACTTCATTTGATCCCACACCAAAGAGCTACTTAATACATTTTTGTTATTTAAAAAAATGAACACTTTTGTGTTCTTTGCACCTGTTCTTGTTTGCTGGCTATTCCAACCTTCAGTGCATCAGGTCCTCCTTGCTTTCTTCTTGTTCAATTCTTTCCACCCTTCCAGAATCTGGTTTATCTTTGTATCTTGGTCTGCTTCTCCCAGCTTGGAGAGTGTGTACTGTCTGCCCTCAGGGAATTTGGAACTTGGGGTTGAGAACATGGCATAGTCCGTGATTATCCAGCTAAATTGTAATCTGTGCATGCATGGACAAGGCATAGGTTTACTTTGATTTTATATTCCTTTCAGTGCTGCCTAGCCATTTAAGCTGTACTTGGTAAAACCACTGGAGACTAAGGGGGTGATTTGTTATTTTGCTGAATTCAAGAAAGAAAAGGTGAAATTCATACTAAAAATGAAAGGATTGGCTGCATTTGGAGGGAATAAAGTGTGTTCCAAGTTTGCTATAGAGCCTAGCGGTTGAAAAGGATAGTTAACATCAGTGCCCGTTTCCTCTGTCCAGGCAACACGCTAAATTCTTCATGGGCAATATCCCAGCCAGTCCTGTCCCTCCTTTCCTAACCTGTAACCTCCTCCTAACCTCTTCTAACTGGACTGACGATAATTCTACTTCTCAGTGTTAAGAGGATTGCATGGGATAATGTGGCACAGTGCTTGGTGCTCAGAAAGTGCTCAGTAGAATAGTTGTGGCTGTAGATTTTGTTGTTACATCCAGTGTCATGATGAAGAATTGGCACTTGAATATGAAGTTGTTTTAATTGACCTTGAACCTCATTCTTTGTCTCAGTCCATGCTCATTCTGGATTTCCCAAAAACATAGCTTTCCTGTTCCTGAATTCTCACTTTTGGGTGGTCCTTGTACCTCATTTAGCCTTAAGCTTTGTTATTTCTCATGTCCATTCCTGTCTGTCCTCATCTAGTGCGCACACACATCCCTGCACCCCCTCCCTCAGTGCCGTGGTTCTCTATAGCTCTTAAGTTGACTGAGGGACAGAATTTCCTCGCTGGTCTATTTCCAGACTTTGTTCTCCTTTGTCATCTCCAGTGCTGTTAGAACACTCTTTCTGAAACACAGATTTGTTCTCTTAATCTTCGGTTTAAAATGCAACCCTAGCTTTGCGCAGTGGCAGTATCGTAGCCAATGAGGTTTATCCGAGGCGCGATTATTGCTAATTAAAATGCAACCCTAGACCTCCATTCCAGGATCCCCACAGGGTCCTCCCTGTCCTCGCACCCAATAGATGCTCTACAAATGCGAACCGTGACTGAGGACAAAAGAGCACATCTCAGGAATTCTTTCCATACCGATGATAACCAGAAATTAAGGTTTCAAACTAAGCTGTCTTTTTATTATTTATTTATTTATTTAATTTTTTAAAAGATTTTATTTTATTTATTTGACAGAGCGATCACAGGTAGACAGAGAGGGGGAAGCAGGCTCCCTGCCGAGTAGAGAGCCCGATGCGGGACTCGATCCCAGGACCCTGAGATCATGACCTGAGCTGAAAGCAGAGGCTTAACCCACTGAGGCACCCAGGCACCCTAAGCTGTCTTTTTAGTGGTCTGGAAATAGGGAACAAAAACTGAGATTTTATTCACCTTTGGAATGTCACTAGTGAGTGCTTTTTGCTTTATTTAATTTTAATATTTCTGTTTTTATTAAATCAGTATTAAAATGTAATTATATATACAGTGCAACCTCTAGTTCCTCTTTCAGTATTTACATGCTCATCACTAACAAAGACAGTGGGTTCAACTGTAACTAATTATGATGTTAGAAAAAAGCCAAACACATGTGTTTTGTGTTTTTTGTTTTTTAGAATGGAAACTGTTAGCATTCCTAGTTCAAAGAACACATTGGCAATACTATCTTTGTGGCCCCCCTTACTCCTGTGCTGCTTTGTCTCACTTCCTGGCAGAGACATTGTGGTTGAGCGTTTGCAGGGTAATCCGAGATATTTTTTTGTGAGCATTTGTGTGTACTAGATTTGCCAGTTGGACAAGGCTGCTGAACTAGTTGCATCCCGTACCACCACCCCCAACCCCACCGCCAACCTCTAGGAGCACTTTTACAGATGAGGGAAGCAGAAGTAACTTGCTGAAGGTCTCATTACTAGTTAATGGGAGCATCAGGGTTCAGCCCAGGTCGGTCTGGCCCCAAACACATGCTCTAACCAGTCCTGTAATGCTGTCGAAACACTCCTCAGTTTGCTGCTTTTAATGAAAACAGGTTGATCTTTTGTCTTTAGCTTCTGGCATGAAATTAGCTTTCTAGATGTAGGAATGTCAAGTGCTGGTTGGACCGCGTGAAAGCACAGTTGATAGAAGTTAGGACGTGGCGGGGAAGGTGGGGCCGTTGGATTTTCATCTGACAAGGAGAACTTTGGAGACATTGTCTGTGTTTGCACCCCGAGAACTACAGAGCCAACAGCGTTGTGCAGAGTTATATCAGGAGTCCATACAAGAGCCAAAAGTGATGGTGAAGCGTTTGGCATGGGGCAGAGCCTTCCTGTGGTCACTCTGGTTCTAGAAGGAAAGAATTTGGAGCCTCTCTGCTCCCTGTTTTGATTACATTTTCCTAACATTCTCAGTGTTCTTTACTTCCAGTGCTTCATTGCGTTAAACACAGCATGATCTCAAAAGGACAGCCTTCTCACGTCCCTTCATCAAGCTAGGAACAGAATTCATGACTGGTTCTGTTCTACTAATTAAAAAAAATTTTCCAAGGGATCCATAACTTTAAAAATCAGAGAATAGGGGCGCCTGGATGGCTCAGTGGGTTAAGCCTCTGCCTTCGGCTCAGGTCATGATCTCAGGGTCCTGGGATCAAGTCCCGTGTCGGGCTCTCTGCTCAGCAGGGAGCCTGCTTCCCTTCTTCTCTCTCTGCCTGCCTTTCTGCCTGCTTGTGATCTCTGTCTGTCAAATAAATAAATAAAATCTTTAAAAAAAAAAAAATCAGAGAATAAAAGGACTTCTGACGGAAAGTTCTAGCCTTCCTCATACTCCTTTTCTTCCTCTAAACTGAAAGTTTATCCCTTTGCTCACCCCGCCAATTCACATGTTGAAACCCAGTTCCTGATGTGATGGTATTTGGAGGTGCTTAGTTCATGAAGGTAGAGCCCTCATACAAGGGATCAGTGCCCTTATAAAAGACACCCCACAGAGCTCCCTGGCCCCTTCGGCCACATGAGGACACATTGAGAAGATAGCCATCTGTGAACTGGGAAGATGCTGAGTCTGTGCACCTTGATAATGGACTTCCAGTGTCTAGAACTGTGAGAAAGAAGTGTTGTTTATAACCCCCCACTCCCCCCACCCATGTATGGTATTTTGTTACAGCAGCAGGAGCAGACGAAGACCCCACTCCCCTCAGGTCCAGCTCCACTAATTCTTCCCATGACTTCTTTTGTCGTTACTTTGGCAGTTATTGTTGAATTTCTAAAGAATAGCGCTCGTCCATTTAGACTTCTATTAGCTTTATGCTGTTGGATGCGGACGTAGCTCCCTTAAACCAGCTCCTCCATCTTCTTTCTCCCTCATTCATGTAGTTAAATCACTGTTTTAAATTCCTGTATTGGTTATCTTTTTAACTTAAAAAATTATTGGAATTCTCAGACTCCAAGACGTTTGCTCAAAGACATGAAGTGTTTTTTTTTTTTTAAGATTTTATTTATTTACTTGACAGAGAGAGATCACAAGCAGGCAGAGAGGCAGGCAGAGAGAGAGGAAAGGAAGCAGGCTCCCTGCTGAGCAGAGAGCCCAATGCGGGACTCGATCCCAGGACCCTGAGATCATGACCTGAGCCGAAGGCAGCGGCTTAACCCACTGAGCCACCCAGGAGCCCCTGGTTGGGGTTTTTGGTTTTGGTTTTGGTTTTGTTTTGTTTTTACAGTTCTGAAGGCTAAGAATCCAAGGTCAAGGTACCAGCATGACTGATTTCTGGTGAGGACTCTTCCTGGCTTATATAAGGCTGCCTTCTCCCTGCGTCCTCCCATAGCCTTTCCTCTTGTTTATGCTGAGAAACACAGATTTTTCTGGTGACTCCTCTTAAGAATTCACCTGTCACATTGGAGCCTTAGCTGGCTGACCGTCTCATTTAACCCTAGTTACCTCTCTGAAGGCCCAAACTCCAGTTATAGTTCCATTGGGGTTAGGACTTCAGCGTGTGAATTTGGAGGTGAGAGTGGGGTGCTGGGGTACAAGTCCGTCTATAACACTTTTAATTTGCATTTTCCTAATTACCAGGGAAATTGAACATCTTTTTGTAGTGGGGGTGATTCAACTTTCCTCTTTGTAAATTGCTTGTCATATCTTCTGCACAATGAGGGCAGAATATCTTACTGATTTCTAGCATCTTTTTATGTAATCTGGATACTCAGTATACATTGCACAAATCTCCTATTATCTCACCTTAGTATTAGTATTAGTATCTCACCTTAGTACTAGTTTCCTATTGCTGCTCTAACAAGTTACCACAAACTAAATGACCTGAAATAACACAGATTGTTTTGTTACAGTTCTGGAGGTCAGAAGTCTGAAATGGGTCTCGCTAAGCGAAAATCAAGATGTCAGAAGGGCTGTGTTCCTTTCTGGAGCTTCTAGGGAGAATGGTATAAGACAGAGAACCGGTTCTGAACTCAGGTCTGACTGCTTGCTGTTCAAAAATTAATACTCTAAAGACAAGTGACAGTGAGAAAGGAAGGTTGCTTTAGTCAGGAAGCTGGCAACCTAGAAGGCAGGTGGACAGACGTTTCAAAAACTGTCTTCCCTGTCCAGGCCAAGCTGGAAGGATTTTAGAGGGGAAGGCATGGGAGAAGGGAGGGGGCTGCATGCAAAAGAAGCAGGTGGTTGGATGGTGAGTCCGATGTCGGGACCCTGAATAGCCTTGCTGGCATCAGCAACAGCTGTTTTTTAAATGTGGTCAGGTCTCGTCTTCTGGGAAAGTTTGGTCCTTTACTCCTGAAGGCCAGTGGTTTGCAAACCTTAAGAGGATGGGTCTGCTACAGACTGAGGGAGTTAGGTCAGCAAGCCGAGAGTGAAGCGAGTTCGCCCTTCAGACCGGTTGGAGCGCTATCACAGTTTCATTTTGGAGGTTTTATGGGGGAATCCCATTTTCTTGCCCTTTCCAGCTGCTGGAGGCCACCTGTGCCCCTTGACAATACCATGTGTAAGGGAGGATGTGGAGTAACTGCAGCCAGACTCTCACACAACGCCCATTGCAATGTGGAACTGGAGACCCCAGCAGTGTCTGATAAACACACCTGCCCTATGATCTGGTGATTCTCCTCCAGATGTCCCCAGTTCAACAGGCACAGGCTCACATTCGAGAATGTTTATTAGGGCCTTATTCATAACAGTCTCAGGCAGGAAACAGCCCAATCATTCCTCCCCAAGAGGATGGATAAAGCAGTACCTATACGTGTAATGCTGTGCAGCAGGAAAAAGAACTGATACATGCAAGAACATAGACAAGTGTCGGGAGCATTAGGTTAAGGAAAAACTCAGAAGAGAGCGATCCTCAGTGATTCCAGTGGTATGATGTGAAAGTAATCCATGATAATACAAATTGGAATGGTAATTGCCATTACCATGGGGTAATGGTAGAAGGGAGGGATTAACACCAAAGAGGCAGGAAGGAACTTTCTGGGGTGATGAAAATGTGTATGGGGGCACCTAGGTGGCTTAGTTGGTGAAGCATCTGCCTTCAACTCAGGTCATGATCTCAGGGTCCTGGGATGGAGCCCCAGTTGGGCTCTCTGCTCAGCAGCAGTCTGCTGTTCCCTCTCACTCTCCCTCTGTGCCCTCTCTGTCTCTCAAATAAATAAATAAAATCTATTTAAAAAATTTTTTTTAAAATGTGTATTGATTGATCCAGCTGGTAATTATGCGGGTGTATATACATTTGCAACATTTCATTGAGTGATACTATTAAACTTGGTGCAATTATTGTGAAAATTGTGTCTGTTGAAAGTACTTCTTTAAGGAAAAACATTTTATAAGATAGGGCCTCTCTGTTCCTGAAAGATTTGGTAAACTTGGCCCACAAAACTGCCTGAGTTTGGAGTCTCCCCTGGCCCTCCCCAACCCTCCTGACTTGGAAGCAGGGATGGGGGTGGTTCTTTTTATTATCAGTTTAGTTTCTTTAATACTTACTGTGACCTTCTGTTTCTTCTTGAGTTAGGTTTGGTAACTTGGGTTTTCTGAAAAAATTATTCTCACCTAAGCTTCCAAATTTATTTGGAGTTAATGTTATTTGTAACACTTTCTATTTTTACAACTGCAACTGTGATCTTTTTAATTTAGAATATTATTTGTGTGGGTCTTTTAATTTTGTTAGGCTGGCAAAAGATTTTTGTTAATCACTTCAATGAACCAGAGTTTGGTTTCATATGCTCTTCTCAATTATGTTTGTCTTCTGTTTTATTAATTTCTGCTTGTATTGTATTCTTTATTTTGATTTGCCTCTAGCTATCAAGTCGACTGCTTACCGCATACTTTTTAAACTTTCTTGTTTTAAAATAAATAAATTTAAGACTCTGACTTTTAAGTATTGTGTTAACAGCAACTCACAAGTTTCTTCATGTGGTTTTTTTAATCTCAGTTATGTTTAATGATTCTGATTGTGATTTCTTTGCTAAGCCTTGATTATTTGACTGTGATTTCTAAGAAATTATAAATTCATGGCACCTTTTTAAATGATCCTTTTTATTGGTGTTTTAATGATAGATGATCAGAGGATATGGTCTTCATAATATCAGTATTTTGGTATTCATTGAAATATACTTTGTAAGCTGGTACTTGGTCAATTTTTATGTTTATCTGTTCTTAGGAAGAATATGTGGGTTTTTTTGCTGGGTAAGACCCTGTACGATCGTCTTTTAGCTTAAGCTTACTATTGTTACTATATAAATAGACTCCATTTTTATTATTTTTTGTCTGTTTGATAATCAGTTTATGATAAAGTCTTGATGAAATCTCCCACTAAGACAGTGGATATTTAAATTCATTTTCCCTGATTTGGTTGGTTTTTATTTCCAAGACACTGTTAAGTATTTACTAGTTACTGATTTCAGTTATCTTCTTGTTGGGTTATTGTTTTTTTAATTATTTATGTAAGGTGCATCTCTGTCCCCACCAGTGCATTTCAGTTTTCCTTAAGTTGTATTTTCATTGGACATGCCTATTTTTTTTTAAAGATTTTATTTTATTTATTTATTTATGACAGAGAACACAAGTAGGCAGAGAGGCAGGCAGAGAAGAGAGAGAGAGAGGAAGGGAAGCAGGCTCCCTGCTGAGCAGAGCCTGATGCAGGGCTGGATCCCAGGACCCTGGGATCATGACCTGAGCTGAAGGCAGAGGCTTTAACCCACTGAGCCACCCAGGCGCCCCTGGACATGCCTATTATTATACCTGCCTCTGTGTGTGTGTGTGTGTGTGTGTACACGTGCACTAATTTTTGCCGTTTTTCCCTCACCCTGCCTTTTGGTGTGTTTTTATAATGCTTTGGGTGTGTCTCGTAAATAACATGTAGCTGGATTTTGATAGTTTCTCCAGTCTAATAATCTCATTCTTCTATTTATTTAATTTTTTTAAGATTTTATTTATTTGACAGATAGCACAAGTAGGCAGAGCAGCAGGCAGAGGGAGAGGGAGAAGCAGGCTCCCCACAGGGAGCCCAATGTGGAGCTTGATCCCAGGACCCTGGGATCATGACCTGAGCCAAAATCAAGTGAGACACTTAACCAATGGAGCCACCTAGTGCTCCTAGATGTCCCCCTTATTAAGGACAGTAATCATGTTGGGTTAGGACCTACCCGAATGATTTCATTTTAACTCGATTACCTTTGTATTATAAAGATCCTGTCTCCAAATATGATCATATTCTGAAGGGTGGGATTAGCTGAAGGTTAGGACTCTAAAACATCGTTTTTGAGGAGGAGCTAATTCAACCTATACCTTTAAAATAGATGAAGACAGCCTATAGAGGGGGACCTTCACACTTTTGGGACTTAAAAAGCTTTGACCCCACATCCGTCTGTACTTTTGGGACACAATATACTACCCTAGTGGACTGTGCCTCTTGTTTTTGCCCCCCTCAGGCTTTAGGACAGTGGAGGGTCTTCTATGTAAGTAGCCTGGGCCTTGCCAGCCACAGTTGATATTGGGTATGGTCCTATGACTAAATGTGTGTGCTCTTCCTTTTCTTGCATGATTTCTTCCCTTCTGGTCTTCCTGTCTTGAAATGGTATGGCGAGCACCACCCAGCTCATCTTGAGGCTGACTGCACCTGGATGGGACAGCTCAGAAAATTGGAGCTGGACTTTGGTGTGATGTGTCGGTGGAGAATTTTGGAATCAAGGACTGCTTACTGAGGGGCAGGGCAGCTTCTCTGGCTCAGTAGCATGTTGCCCCCCCCCCCCACCAAGCCTGCTGCTATGACGTGTAGTTTGTGTCCTCTCCCTATTTAATTGTTGAAGCTCTAATTACCAGTGTGATGGTATTTGGAGGTAGGGCCTTTGAAAGGTAATTATGGTTACATTAGGTCGTAAGGGTGGGCCCCTATGATGGAATTAATGACCCTATAAAAAGAAGAGAGGCACCGATCTCTTTGTTCAAGTGCATATATCAGGGAAAGGCCCGTGAGTACATAATGAGAAGATAGCCATCTACAAACCAGGAAGGGCCCTCACCAGTCAACCGAATCTGCTGACACCCTGGTCTAGGAATTTCCAGCCTCCAGAACTCTGACAAATAAGTGTTTGTTGTTAGGTCACCCAGACTGTGGTATTTTGTCATAGCAGTCCAAGGTGACCGAGACCCCAGTGGAGCAGTTCCCATTCTTTTGTCTCTCCTTCACCTTGTGATCTTCAGATCAAGCCAGGGAATCTTGTCCAGGGAGAAGGGAGCCTTTTGTATTGATAGCTCACCCACGTGGTTCGTGGGATGTGTGCGTGCACTGTTGTGTTTAGTGAAATGTGGGTGAGGCCCTGTGTTTGGAGGTACATGGTGTGTGTGCAGAATTGTGTTTGTGTCTTTAAACAAGTAAGCTTTGAGTGAATTATGTGCTGGGTTCTGAGCTCTCACCTCTTCCACTTCATGAAAGCCACCCTTGTCAAGATCACCAGAGTCGGTTCTTAGTCATCCTACTACACCTGTGGGCTGCGCATGACATAGCTCATCATAGGGTCACCTCAGTCAGTATGTCCTTCTAGATCAGCACCCTCCAAGGTTTTCTGCTGTTTCAGTGCTTGTCCTTAGACTGCTTGTCTGATTACCTCTCATTTGCTAGACCTCTTCATATTTGAAATCCTCCCAAGGCTCAGTCCCTGGAGTCTCACTCCCTTATGATCTTATCCAGTAACATGCTTTGGAGCAGGCTGCTGTCTCTCAAATTGAGATCTGCAGACTGGACCTTTTCATTGAACTGCTGCTCATTCTCCACTTGCCCACTTAACATTGCTACTTGGTAACCATCTGCCTGCATGCATGAATGCACAAATGTACACACACTCAGTCAAAACTAACTATTAACACTCAACCTGCCCCTATTTTTTCTTTTTGCATCTCAGTTAATACTCAGGACAAAAATTTTAAAGTTGACTTTTAATTCCTTATATCCCATATCGAATCCTTGGGCAAATATTTTTAGATCTTCCTTCAAAATGCAAAGAATCTTAACCTCTCACCGCCTTCAGCATAGCTCAAGCCATTAACCCCTCTCATTTGGAAGACCACAATTGGCTGATACTTGGTCTCAGCTTCTGCTTTTCTGACCCTACAGTCTCTTCTCAACACCCCAGCCAGAATGATCCTATTAAAATTAAAGTCGAGGGGGGCACCTGGGTGGCTCAGTGGGTTAAAGCCTCTGCCTTCGGCTCGGGTCATGATCTCAGGGTCCTGGGATCGAGCCCCACATCGGGCTCTCTGCTCAGCAAGGAGCCTGCTTCCTTCTCTCTCTCTGCCTACTGTGATCTCTGTCTGTCAAATAAATAAATAAAATCTTAAAAAAAAAATAATTAAAGTCGAGGTGTCAGCCCTCTTCAAACCCTCACCATGGCCTCCTAGACCAATCAGAGTAAAAGGAGGAATGTTGGAATTATCAGGCCAGGAATTTTTAAAAACTGTGATTAGTATCCTCAGGGCTTTAATGGAAAAAGTTAGAAAACATGCAAAACACAGATGGATAATGTTAAAGAGAGAGATGGTAATTCTAAAGAAGAATCAAAAGAAATGCTAGGGGTGAGAAGAACCAAAAAAATAACAAATGAATCCCTTTGATGGCCTCATAAACTGACTGAAAGAATCTGAGCTTGAGAATATGACAGAATATCTAAAACTGGAAAGCAAGGAGAAAAAAAGACTGAAAAAATCACAACAGAATATCCAAAAACTGGCACAACCATAAAAGGCGTAATACACGTGTAATGGGAATGCCAGAGGAGCAGAAAGAAAGAAAGGAACAGATGAAATATTTGAAGTAATAATGACTGAGACTTTACCCCAATTAATGTTAGACATCAAGCCACAGATGAAGCTCAGGAAATATGAAACAGGATAAATGTCAAAAGAATGATTCCCAGGAGGAACACCTGGGTGGCTTAGGCAGTTAAGCATCTGCCTTCACCTCAGGTCATGATCCTGGGGTCCTGAAATGAAGCCCTGCATTGGGCTCCTTGCTTGGTGAGGAGCCTGCTTTTCCCTCTCCCTCTGCGTCTCCCCCCAACTCATGCATATGCGTGTGCGCACCATTCACTTGCTCTCTCGCAAATAAAATCTTAAAAAATGACGCTTAGGAATATCATCTTCAAACTTTAGGAAGTCAAAGATAAAAAGTCTTAAAAGAAGCCACAGATAAAAACACTTTGCCTATACAGGAACAAAGGTAAGAATTATATCTGATTTCTTCTCAGAACCCATGCAAGGAAGAAGACGGAAGTGAAACATTTAAAGTATTGGAAGAAAAACCCACCAACCTAGAATTCTGTATCCTATGAAATTAGCCTCCAAAAGAGAAGAAATGAAGACTTTCTCAGACAAACCAAAACTGAGGGAATTTGTTGCTAGTAGATCTGCCTTGCAAGAAACTAAAAAAAAATTGTTTATAGAGAAAGAAAATTATATATTCAGAAACTTTGTTCTACATAAAGAAAGGAAGAGCATCAGACAATGAATATGTGATGGTAAAATGAAGACTTATTTTTCTTAATCTATTAGCTGTTAGATAAAAAATAACACATTTACACATAGAGACATATATAAAAATGATATACTATGTATAAATGAAATGAATGTCTCTTTATGTCCGCAGTGGTACAAGGGATAGGAGGGGAATTAGGAATATTTTTTTATTTATAAGGTACTTATACTACCTATGAAGTGGTATAATTTTCTTTGAAAGGGAACTTGGATTAGTTGTAAATGTATATTGCCACTAAAAATAGTTTAGGGGAGCCTGAGTGACTCAGTTGGTTGGACATCTGCCTTTGGCTGGGGTCGTGATCCCAGAGTCCTAGGATTGAGCCCTGCAAAGGGTTCTCAGGATGCTCAGTGGACAGTCTGCTTCTTTTTCCACTCCCCCTGGTCATGTTTTCTCTTTCTTTTTCTCTCTCATTCTCTCAAAATCCTTAAAAAGATAAACAGTTTAAAAAGAAGTATAATTGATATGCTAAGGAATATGTGAGAATAGAATCCTATAAAATGATTTAAGCCGCAAATGGCAAAAAAAAAAAAAAAAAAAAGGAAAACAGCAGTAAGAACAAGATAAGGGCAACAAGTAGTTGTAAAAATATGGTAGGTATTAATCCAACTACAGATACACCTTGTTTTATTGTATTTTACCAATACTACACTTTCTACAAATTCAAAGTTTATGGCTACCATGTGTCAAGTCTTTTGGTGCCATTTTTTCCAACAGCATTTTTTCTCTTTATGTCTCTGTCACATTTTGGTAATTCTTACAGTATTCCAAACTTTTAAATTATTGTTTAGAGTGATGTGTGATCGTTGATTATGACTTACTGAAAGCTCAGATGATGGTTAGCATTTTTAGCAATAAAGTTCTTTTTTTTTTTAATTAAGGTATATACATTGTGTTTTAGGCATACTGCTATTGCATGGTTAACAGAGTACAGCTTAGTGTAAACATAACTTTTATATGCAATGGGAAGCCAAAATTCGTTTGTATTGCTTAATTGTGACATTTGCTTTATTGCAGTAGTGTGGAATGAAACCCACAGTGTCTCTGAGGTATGCCTGTATTGCATATCAGTAATCACTTTAAACATCAATGGTCTTAAGTGCATCAGTCAAAAGAGAGAGATTGTCAGAGTGGATAGAAAAGTAAGACCCAACTACATGTTGTCTATAGGAAACTCACTTTAAATATAAAAATTCACATAGATTAAAAGTAAAGGGATGGAGAAAGGTATTCCATGCTGCCATTAATCAAAGGCAGTAGGTGTACCTATGTTAATTTCACACAGTTTAAACTTCAGAGCTAAGAAAGTAAACAAGGATAAAGAGGGATATTACATAATGACAAAAGGGTCAATTCTCCAAGAAGATGTAGCAGTCCTTAAAGTGTATGTGCCTAACAACATATAGGCAGAATATGTGAGTCAAAAACTGATAGAACTGCAAGGAGAGATTGATGAATACACTACACATTCTTCTCAAGGTCACATTGGAACATTCTCTATGATAGTCCACATTCTGGGCTATAAGACATGCTATGACAATTTTAAAAGAATAGAAGTCATATAATATCTGCTCTCAGACTGCAGTGGAATTAAAATAGAAACCATAAACCAGAAAGACAGCTGGAAAATCTCCCAAATACTTGGAGATTAAACATACCTTTAAAAAAGATTTTGGTTTTTTGTTTATTTGAGAGAGAGAACAAGCATCAGTGGTGGGGAGAGACAGAGGGAGAGGGAGAAGCAGACTCCCCACTGAGCAGGGAGCCTGACATGGAGCTTGATCCCAGGATCCTGGGATCATGACCTGAGCCAAAGACAGACACTTAACTAACTGAGCCACCAAGATGCCCCAGTTTAGAGTAGAAATCTGTGAAACTAAAGGTCGGAAATCAACAAAATGAAAATCTGATTCTTTGAAGTGGTTAGTAAAATCTGTAAGCCCTAGCCAGACTAAGAAAAAAGAAGACACAATATTATCAGAAATGAAAGAGGGGACATCACTACAGGTCTCACAGACGGGGCTTGACTAGGAGTAAGGCATCTTAAAAGGTAATTGCCAGAGAAAGGTAAATTAGGCTCATACAGATCACATTAAAATGAACATGTGTTTTGTTTTTACTTACATAGGGAACCAGGCACATGTTCTAAACAGTTCAGATGAAATCAAAAAGCTCACATTTATGTGATGAAAGGAATTGAATTGCAAATCTGGGCAAACTGATTTGTCTAGAGGGAAGAGAAGTCCATGGGAACTACCAGACAAACAGTTTGCATGTGTGCCCGTCACCCACAGTTTACAGAAAGCTGTACAATAGGTCAAGACAAGGAAGGCTAAAATCTGATAACCTGAAAGGTTGTGCTGGACGGATACAATGCAGTGTTTTTCTGAAACACTATTTTTCTTCTGAAGACTTTCAGATAAATCAAGTACACTAAAATTTCATTAACTTGAGCTCATATAAATTGGTGAGCCAATGTGACTCAGGAAAAGTCGGAATTAGGGGACTTCCCTAAGAAAATATTGTAGGAGATGCTAGCTCTGTTTCTGTTTACAGCTTTGCTCTGATTTAGTCATTGGATAGATACCCTGTGATCAGCCTTTCTTATGCACACAGGGAGAACCTAGCCCGGTAGGGTATGCTGCTTCCCTGCCAGTCTGTGGATCTGGGAAGTGACCTATCATCACCTTGTACTCTGGCTTGGGGGCCAGAGGCCAAACCAAGCCTTGAGTCCTGGCCAAGGCTCTGCAGCACCTGCTGCCCTGGCCTGTGACCTTCCTTGTGGGAAGCCTGTCCACCTTGCTGGCTCTTCTGCATTAGGAGTACTGAGGCTGTGTCTTTGATAATCCTGTCCTTCCTCTTCCCAGGCATTTTAGAGACATGCTTGGAAAAAGACCACTCTTGGGAGACAGGGAAATGGGCTGTCAGTGAGATAACAAGATGAAGAGACTCGAATGTGAGTAAAGCCATAGTAGACAATGAAGTTAAGAGTATGGAAGCAAAACAGGGCATGAAAGAGCAGAATATCTGTTGGAACTACATTTCTTCTGGACAGAAGTTATGAAGGCCAAGTTTTCATTGACATAGTTAAATGGGAGTAGTGAAAACAATGTACTGGATTTTAAATAAGAGCAAATCTTAAAACGAATCTATGTAATTAGCAGATCATCCTTTAAGATTGTGCATCCTACTTTTGCATTGCAGTAGCCTTTCTTTGAAAGTATTAATGAAAATATACTTGGCCAAATAAGGTACTTATAAGAAAGTCTGTTATCTTCTCTCCCATCCTCCTTTTTCATTTTTCTGTTTGGTGAAATACAAAAAAAAAAAGCCCTGTGATTTTATCATGGGATGAGAAAGAACTGGGAGGCCCACCAGCAGTTTTTCCTTCTTTTGCTTTGATCATACCAGTTAACTGCTGACATTAGCTGTAGTGAGGAAGAAAAATAGCCCTGGATCTACTTAAGGAGCAAGCTGGGACCTAGATATACTGTTCCAGTACAATGATTCTGGATAAATGCTGCTTTGTGTGCTGAGAGAGTGTTCTACAGGATGAGTGGTCACATTGACTAACAACCTTATGAAGATTGTTGTGTTTGCTGGGTACCTGGGTGGCTCAGCTGGTTGGGCATCAGACTCTTGATTTTGGCTCAGGTCATGATCTCACGGTCATGGAATAGAGCCCTACATAGGGCTCTTTGCTTAGCAGGGAGTGATTCTCTCTTGAGATTCTCTCTCTCTCCCTCTCCTTCTGCGCCTCCCCCAACCACGCTCTCCTAATAAATAAATAAATATCTCTAAAAAAAAAAAAAAAAAAAAGACTTCTGGTTGAATATAAAGTGGACATTTGGGTGATATCTTTTTAGCACTTAAACAACAAAATGACTTTATGTTGTTTGAGGAACTCTCTTTTTTCCCAAAACTTTTTGTTGTTATAAATGTATTTAACCATTTTTAAGTGCACAGTGGTATTAAGTAAATTTTTACTGTTGTGCAAACATCACCACATTCACCTCCAAAACTCTTTTCATCTTCCCCAACTGAAACTCTATCCCAATTAATAACCGCCCCCCCATCTCTCCTCTCTCCAGTCCCTGGCAGCCACCATTCTGCTTCTCTCTCTTATGATTTGACTCCTAATACCTCATATAAGTGGAATCTTAACAGTGTAGGACTTTTCAATGACTGGCTTATTTCACTTAGCGTAATGTCCTGACTTTAAGAGGCAAATGAACTAAGTTTATTTGGCTTAGTCTCAGCCTCTGCTATTCGTGGAGCTCTTCTGACTAAAGTTGTTCTAAACTGAAGGAAGAGGTGTCCCCTTTTTGATTCTACAAAGTAACTCAGAGTGGCTCCTATCAAGGGTATCATACCCAGTATGTATGCTTTATTTTAAGTAATCGTAAATTACAACCATTTTGGAGAACAGGTGAATGGTATCCATTAATGTTGGAAAAAAAACACACCCAAGTCAAGAACTCTTCTAAACATTTATTCTCCAGAAATGGTGGTAAAGGAGACATTTGTAAGAATGTTTGCTATAACACGTGTCTAATATTAGAAACCAAAACCATTAAATGACCATCAGTATGAAGTGGACAAATAGAATATTTATATAGTAGATTACTATATAGTATTAAAACAAATTCATCCATTCACTCATTCACCAAATAGTTATTGAGTGTTTTACACCAGCTGCTCATATAGCTATCAGGTTTACAGCTGTGAATAACACAGATAAACCCCTCTCTTCAAGGAGTTTCTTTTTTTTTTTTTTTTAAGATTTTATTCATTTATTTGACAGACAAAGATCACAAGTAGGCAGAGGCAGACAGAGAGAGAGAGAGGGGGAAGCAGGCTCTACTCAGAGCAGAGAGCCTGATGCGGGGCTCAATCCCAGGACTCTAGGATCATGACCTGAGTTGAAGGCAGAGGCTTTAACTCACTGAGCCACCCAGGCGCCCCCTTCAAGGAGTTTCTAATCTCGTGGGGAGACAGGTCCTCAACAGAATCCATTAAATAGATTGTATGGTGGACAGTGATAAGGGCCAAGAAGAGAGAATAAAGCAGAAAAGGGGGTGCTAAGGGTTAGGCATGGGGTAGGACATGAAAGCTTGTGGGCTGACCAGGAGCAAAGACCTGAGGAAATGAGGGATCTAGCTTTGTTGAGGAGGAGTGTTTTGGGCCATGAAACATGAGGCTGAGGGTGGGGAAGAGAGAGGAACAGAAGAGAGCCCAGCTGGAATAGTGAACAATCTGCATCAAAATGGACTGAGCTGTGTGGAAAAAATCGAATTGTATGCAGTAGCACACCTTTTTTTTTTTTTTAAGATTTTATTTATTTATTTGAGAGTGAGCACAAGCCAGGTGAAGGGTAGAGAGAGGAGCAAACTCCCCTCTGAGCAGGGATCCTGATGTGGTGCTCATGACTCAGGACTCCAGGATCGTGACCTGAGCCAAAGGCAGACTCTTAACGACTGAGCCCGCCACGTGCCCCAGTAGCACACCATTCTTACTAACAGCTTTTAGAGTAGGGGTTCTTAACGTGAATAAAAATACATATGATTGTGAAAGAAGTCAACTGTATTGAAATAGTAAATTTTTTAAACAGGTTTGTGTTGTGAAAGTGCTTGGTTCTCAGAGCACTAGGTAGCAAGGCAGTAAATACACAGGCAAGTTCAAGTGTCATCCTTTAAAGAGCCATCAGTGTGAAGGCCATCATGGCTCGTTTGAATGGGGCTTTGGGCCAGCTGTGGGCTTGCCTTGACTAACCCCCCTGCTTCTATGTATCCATCAGTTGTAGGGAGTCACAGAGAGTAAAATACATAGCTGGACCATTGATGTGAGAACATAGGACCTGGCCATTTGGAGTCTGAACAATTAACTACCAGGCACAAAGCTGCCTAGCAGTTGCTTGGCTCCATCACCTCAACACTTCTAGACAGTCTGACAGCTGGTCTGGCACCTCTGTGATCATTTCAAGGCAGTGCGAACATAAATATTTTAAGTTCTCTCTAGCCCCTGTAATGTGAGAGGGAAATCTGAATGCTCTTGGTGATGAAGTCAAAGATACTACTGATATTTTAATGCTCTTGCCTACACTTACAGCTGAAAGACATGATGAATTTTGGTTAGAAGTTAGTTAAGCTAAAGGTGATTTTTTTTCTGTCCAAATTCCAGGATACCCTGATACCTGCCCGTGAATGCCAGGTTAAGAATCTTGCTCTAAAACAGTATATTTTTCAAGGCTACACACACACACACACACACACACACACACATATAAATGCACTAAATTTATGATTGTGATTGTTTCTGGTGGGTCTAGGACTAGGGGTGGTGTATAATATGTTACAGAAATAGAGAATATGTTATAAAAATAATTATGGTATTCATAGCAGAAAACCAACCCCCAAACCCCTTAATATCCAGCAGAATTTGTAGACCAGATTCCAGTTCTTTCTATGCATTTACCTTGGTGGTCCTGTTTATTGATAGAAAAACAGCTGTTATGACAAAGGTAATGTCCTCGCTTGGCCAGTGTGATTATCTGGGCTCAAATCCCAGCTTAATTTCTAAATGTGTTTATGCCAAATAATTTATTTTATAAATGTTTGTGTACTTTTAATAAAAAGGGCTTTGTTTACACCATTTTGCTTCTTAATAGCAGTAATGGTTAAGCAGATTCCTGGTGCAGACCCACACTTCTCACTAGTTGCATGATGTTGGACAAGTGATTTTACCTCTTTGCTTTGGTCCCTTATCTGAGAAAAGGGAATAGTGGTACTATTTTTATCATGGGGGAAGGATGATTCAATGAGTCAATATATATAAAGCTCCTAGAAACCACTTCCCAAAACGTGGCTTTCCTCTTGATTTTTCTATTCTTTCCTATAGCCCTGGAGCCTTTCTGTTACTGGCCAAAACTATAATGTTTTCTCTTGGACAAAATTTAATAAAATTTCAACTCCTCAGAATGCTTAAAATTGAAGGTTCTAACTTCTCTTAAGTTTTGTTCAAAGGGCCTTTTTAAAAAAGATCTTTCTAGGGGCACCTGGGTGGCTCAGCTGTTTAAGTGTCTGCCTTTGGCTCAGGTCATGATCCTGGAGTCCTGGGATCAAGCCCGGTGTTAGGCTCCCTGCTCAGTGGGAAGGCTGCTTCTCCCTCTCCCATTCCCCCTGCTTGTGTTCCCTTTCTCTCTCTCTCTCTCTCTGAGATAAATAAATAAATAAATAAAATATTTAAAAAAAAAAAAAACTTTCTAAACTATTACCTTATGAAAATTCTATTTTACTTCATTAAACATTTTCTTTTCTTTGAGTATAGTTGACTCACAATATCACATTAGTTTCAGGTGTACAATGTAGTGATTCAGTATTTCTCTACTGTATGCCATGCTTACTGCAGTGCAGCCTCCATCTGCTCAAATATCACCTAATAGCTTTTTCCGCCATTCTCTTCTCGCTTCTAGATCTTCCCGAGGCTCATTCCCTCACCCCCATCAGGTCTCTGTTCAAGTGTGACCCTCTTGGGAGGCTTTCTCTAATCTCACCTTATCCCTAATAGCACCCTTTGCCATGCTTGATTTTGTTGCATATCATTTACTACTGTATGATTGGCTAATTTTTTTTTACACTTAACATTACCTGCTCTTAAAAAAAACCCAAAAAACACAACTCTCCCTCACTAGAATGGAGGGGAGCAATGTTGTCCTTTTTACCATTATATTTCTGGTCCTTTGCAGGCATTTGCTCCTTAGTAGGGATGCAACCATGTGTGATATGTTGTGTTAGGTCCAACTCACAAATTTGGAAGCTTAGGCTCCGCAGAGTCAGTTATAGAATCAGAGTCACATGGTTTATAAATCATAAAGCCAGTGACTGCTTTGCTGGGGATTTTTATACTTGTCAAGCTGCCTTCTAGGTAAGACAAATTATTATAAGCTTGTATTTTCACCCACCATAGGGACCAAACTACTCAAACGGAATACATTAGTGGAAATAGTTGTTATAGTTGGATATTTCTGATCATTTAAAAAAATACTTTTTTTCCCCCCCAAATTCAGGAGGATATGGCAAAAAAAGTGGTCGTAGTAAAAAATGGAGGGAAATGCTGAAGCTGCCCCCTGTCAGCCAGTGCAGCGAGCTTAGACATTTCATTGGTGAGTAAGCGGTGCCAGCCTGGAGATCGTGCCTGGCATTGTACCATTTGTTAGATGTTATTCTTTTAAGAAGTAATATGTACTCATTGTTCTATATGGAACAAAAGAGTAATATAGTAAATGTTTCTCTGCCCTTGACCCCACTAATCATCTAGAAGTAAACATACAATTTTCTAGTTTCATCCATGCTGTAGTCTGAATCAGTACTTAATTCCTTTTTTTCTTGGCAAATAACATTTCACCATATGCATATATCACTTATTTATCCATTCGTCAGTAGATCGATGAGCTGTTTAAATTTTTTTTGTCTATTATGAATAATGCTGCTAGAAACATTCCTGTACATGTGTTTTCTTTGTGGTAGGGTATACATAAAAATTACCATTTTAACCATTTTTAAAAGATTTTATTTATGAGAGAGAGAGAGAATGAGAGTGGTTTTTTTTTTTTTTTTGAGAGAGTTTTTTTTTTTTTACTTGCTTTTTAATATATTTATAGATATAAAATTAGGCCTCTAACAGTGACAGGGCAGAGATTGCTGCCACCAAACAACTTTGTTTTAAAAGTAACAGAAGAGGTAACACGTCCTTCTATCCTTCCTCCACTTCCGCCCCTCCTCCCACTCCCCCCAGCCCCCCTCACCAGACCTAGTTAGGGGTGACGGGATTAAGAGCGTGAACGACACATCATCAAGTGTGAAACACTGTGGGAAGTACAGAGGGTGAACGGGTGGGAAGGAAAGTGAAGAGTGTGGGGCGGTTAGGGGCTCTAAGGACTCCCCAGAAAAAACAAGATCCTGGGTTGGGGTTGGTCGGGGTGGTGGGGGGGGTGCAGCTGTCACAGACTTTTAAAAAATAAAGAAGAAAAAGGCCAAAAACCTAAACCAGAGAGAGAGTGGCACTCCTACCACCCCCACTCTGGCCCATGGGTACTGAACAGCCAGTTATCCCCACCCCCCACCCAAGAAACAAGGGAGATTAAAGAAAAGAAAACCGCATTCCCTACCCCAAACCAGTTAACAAAATAGGCTCCCCCTCCTAAAAAACAAGGCTTTGGGGAGAGGCCATTTCTGCTGAGCCCTGTGCACCTCTCCACGGAGCCCATCCCTGGGTGTGACTCCCGCTCTTAGCTACTCCGCGGGTTCGCTCCCCCTCTGGTCTTTCTCCTGGGATATCTTTCTTTTTTATCTAAAGCAAAAAGTCCAAAGTGCGTGTCTGCTGAATGGAAGGGCCTGGGGAGGGGCAAGGGGAGAGGGAGATAAGCAGTCACCCCAAAGAGCATGGAGCCCACGTGGGGTTGATCTCATGACCCTGTGATCATGGCCTGAGTTGAAACCAAGAGTCAGTTGCTTGACCAACTGTGCCACCCAGGCTGTGCCTCATTTTAACCATTTTCAAATGCAAAGTTCAGTGGCATTGATTTGGATATTGTATATATGTAGTACACTTTGTGTATCCATTCATCTGTCGAATGGGTTGTTTCTACCATTTGTCTATTGTGAGTAATGCTGCTAGGAACATTGCACAAATGTTTGAGTCCCTGCTTTCATTTCTTTTGTGTATATACCCAGAATTGGAATTGCTGGATAATATGATAATTCTATGTTAACTTTGTAAGGCACTGCTAAACTGTTTTCCAGTATGGCTATACCATTTTATGTTCCCACAAACACTGTATGAAGGTTCCAGTTTCCTCCTCAGAGAGGACATGACTTTTTATTTTCCATTTTGTTTTTATTATAGCAATCTGAGTGGGTGTGAATTGGTTTCTCATTGTGGGTTTTTCTTTTCTTTTTTTCTTTAATTAATTTTTTAAAGTTTTATTTATTTAGGTAATCTTTACACCCTGCATGGGGCCTGAACTCATAGCCCCGAGATCAAGAGTCATTTGATCTCTGACTGAGCCAGCCAAACACTCATATCTCATTGTGTTTTGATCTGTGTTTCCCAATAACTAATGATACTGACTATCTTTTCATGTATTTATTGGCCATTTGTATATCTTCTTTGGAGAAATATCTGTTCAAATCCTTGTCCATTTTTTAAAGTAGGCTCTGTGCCCAGTGTGGAGCCCAATGTGGAGCTTGAACTCATGACCCTGAGATCAAGAGTCAGATGCTAGCTTAACTGACTAAGATGTCTAGGCACCACCTTTGCCCATTTTTTAATTGGATTGTTTGCCTTGTCTTTGTTGAAATGTAAATGTTCTTTATATATTCTAGTTACTAGACTCTTATCAGACAGTTGCTTTTCAAATATTTTCTCCCATTCTGTGTTTTCTTTTACTTTCTTGATGATTTCTTTTAGGAACCCAAGTTTTTATTTTGATGAAGTCCAATTGATCTATTTTTTTCTTTTTTTGCTATGCTTTTGGTGTCATATCTAAAAAACCACTAGTTAATCCAAAATCACAAAGATTTACACCTATACTTTCTTCTGAGTTTTATAGTTTTAGCTCTCACATTTAGATGTTTGATCCAGGTGTGGCGTGAGGTAGGGATTCAGTTTCATTCTCTTGCGTTGGATATCCAGTTCCAGAACCGTTCATTGAAATGACTATTTTTTCACCATTGAACTCTCTTCGTGCCTTTATAAAAAATCCCCTGACTGTAAATGTGAGGGTTTATTTGTAGACACTTGTGAGAAAACATGTGTTTCTATCTAGAGCCTACCCAGGTAATCCAGGAGAGTCTGCCATCTCGAGATTCTTGACTTCATCATATTTGCAAAGGCTCTTATTTATTTATTTATTTATTTGACAGAGAGATCACAAGTAGGCAGAGAGAGAGAGAGGGGGCGGGGGGAAAGCAGGCTCCCCAAGAGCAGAGAGCCTGATGATGTGGGGCTCAATCCCAGGACCCTGAGATCATGACCTGAGCCACAGGCAGAGGCTTAACCCACTGAGCCACCTAGGTGTCCCAACAAAGGCTCTTTTTTAAAAGTAAGGTCATATTTATAGGGACTAGGACCTGGTACATTGGGAGGGCCATTATTCAGCTTGCTACAGATGGTAACTCTAGGCTTTACTTGTTGAGGAACTGGCAAGTTGTTTTCCAAAGCAGCTGCATATTTTACATTCCCACCAGAAATATATGAGAGTTCCAGGTTCTCCACATCCTTGCCGACACTTATTTTCATTATAGCCATCCTTGTGAGTGTGATTGGCACTTCACCTATGACTAATAATGTCAAACACCTTTTTTATTTGTTATTGGCTGCGCTTCTTTGAGCCAACTGATATTTGATCCATAGAGTTAATAGTACTTTCTGCATATAGCACCAAGTGATTAGAACGGAGGTTGCTTCCATTATTTGACATTTGCATTGTAGTTAAGATATAAAATTTATCTTGGGACTATTTATGCTATTGAATGTATTCATAGGGTTATAGAAACATTTTCATGTCTATTTGCATATTAATTACCTCAGTATGTTTCTGATTCTTTGGGGGTAAGTTTTAGTGAATAGAATGAAGTAAATTTTATTAAATGTCCCATTAGTTAACTTTTTCCCCTAGTTCATGCTCTTTTTAAAATTAGTTTATTTGCATTGAGATATGTAATTTACATATAACGTTGTATAAGTTTAAGGTGTACAGCGCCCTCAGTTAAGTTTTATAAGTACCGCGCGCTAACCGATTGCGCCACTGGAGCCGCCTCAGTTAAGTTTTAAATGTCATCGTTTATTTGTTTCCGTGTACCTAGCACTGGGTATGGCCCTACCAATACAGTGGCTAAGAAACAGATGTGACCTTTGCCCTCTTGGCAGAGATAGTTATAAAATAAAGAATTGCAGAAATAAACTTCATTACAAACTGCAGGAAGCCCTTTGAAGGAAAAGGTGCAGACTTGGGTAAGTACAGGATCCCAAAGTGGGACAGAGCATGACAATTTCCAGGGACATGAAAAAGACCAGTCTTCCTGGAATGGAAACAAGGAAGGGCGGTGGCACTGTATGAGAGGAAGGGAGGGAGGTAGGGCTTGTGGGCCTGGTAAGGGCATTTGTCTTAGTGGAAAGTCGATCTGTCAGATTTCCATCAGAGGGATGATGTAAGTGGACGCACGTTTTTGAAGGGCATCTGGGGTTTCCGTGTGAGGACTGATTGAGAGTGCAGAGAGGGGAGCGGGAAGGCGCGGGAAGGCCAAAGGAGACATTGTTGCTACTGCTGGCAGGAGTGATGGAAGCTTAGTGTCAGCTGGAGGCCATGGAGCCTGATGACTATGAGAGATCTCTAAGAAGTGGGATCTGGTTGATTTATGTGGAAGTAGGAAGGACGGGGTCCTAAGGATGACTCCCAGTTCTGATCACCCACCGAGATCAGGTTCACAGGGTGAGGGGCTGTGTTGGATGCAATCTGTGCATTCATGTTTAGAGATCAGAGGAGTCTAGGCTATATGTGCAATCTGGGAGATATCCGTGTCCCCTGGTGTCTCGGCATCACATGACTGGGAGTGGATAAGCTCTTCCTAGAGACAAGAGGACGGGGAAAGAGCCCTCACATCCCCGTGTGGCTCAGGCGAAGCACACCAAGGAGGAACAGGCAGATGGGTCTGTATGCAGTCTGGGAAGTGGAGGGGTCAAGAGACCAGCAGACTAGGATAGATCCAGGCAGGTGAGTATGCAGCAGAAAGGTTGTGCAGCTGCTGGTTTTGTCCCCAAGGTCAGAGTCTTTGTTTCCATCTCTAGCGCTCAGCCACAGCTTTGTTGAATGAATGAAGGAATGAATAAATTGGTGACCTCAGCTGGAGTTATGTCAGGCAGATGTACAAGCAGACTCCCCCCTAATGAAAGAACGTTCCCACTCAGCTACCCTCTACTTCGTAAGCAGATCTTTATTTTACTAGTTTACCTGTACATTTGATCTAGTCTGTTAGTAAGCATATTTTGGGTTTTTCTGATTTTTATCCTCTGATTGTCCTAAATTTGTGGATGCTGGAAAATCCACGAGCTATAAAACTCTGAGTCAGTGTCCTTTCTAAAGGAGAATCACTTTGAAAACAAGAGAGAAAGCTTCTGGTAAACGGCTCATTCTTGTCTTAGAATTTGGTGCATTTAGAAACAGCAGTCTCTTGACTAGCTGGTCCCCCTTCCAACTCGGCCCATCAGGAGAGTGCCTCTCAGGAATGGACTTGGACTCTGGTACACTGTGCATTCCAGGCCCAGACGGCCTCTGTGCTCCTTCTCCCTGTCCACTGTGGCAGGGCTCCAGCCTCCCCGTGGCCCGAATTCCCTGTGGGGCGGGGCCTCTCTCTCTCTCCCCCCATTCTGCTCACTCATGGCTGGAACAGTAGATGGTTCACTGGGTAGTCTCTGAGGAGTCAAAAGAAGAAGCTGGGTCTTCTGGTTCCTGCAGGACCAGGGCCTCTGATGGGAAGACAGAAGGCTGTCTGCTGCTTCTGAGATATATTTTGTGACACATTTCTCTGGTTTATAGTATTTAATTTTAGTAATATAAGAAATCTACTGCATGGAAAAGTGAAATCATTAATAGAATTGTGAGGCAGATAAGGTAAAAAAGCAAGAGATTTGGAGTTTTTGTGATTATTTAAATGTCAGATTTTTATTTTATTTTATTTTTTAAATTTTATTTATTTATTTGACAGAGAGAGAGATCACAAGAAGGCAGAGCAGCAGGAGGAGAGAGAGGGAAGCAGGCTCCCTACTGAGCAGAGAGCCCGACGTGGGGCTCGATCCCAGGATCCTGAGATCCTGACCTGAGTCGAAGGCAGAGACTTAACCCACTGGGCCATCTAGTTGCCCCTAAATGTCATATTTTTAAAGACTGATTTAGAGAAACATTTTTTAAATTCCCTGATTATACTACTTCGTATAGGTTCCATGATGTTGCTGTCATTGCTCTAAGATTCTGTTAATGTCATCAGTGTGAAAATTTGAAGTTGCTATAGGATGGAGAAGATTGTATGTATCATGAAATATTTTGAAATAATTAAAGGACTTTACTGAGTAAATTATCACCTATATTCCCACCACCCAAATATAAGTGGAAGATTTTGGAATTAAGGTGTTTTTGAACCATGCACCATTTTTGTTCTTGTACCTGAGCCAATCTAAAAAAACGGACTGGGTAACATGAGAGGTTTTCTTGTGAGGTGCCTGTATCAGTGCTGTGTCCAGTCTGAATGTCCCCCTTGTCTTTCCATCACACCACAGGACCGTCTTGTCCTTAAGGTCAAACTCCTGTTGATTGGGCCTTCTCAGCCAGGTGGTGCACTGAGGCCCTTCATTTCCTTCACTGATCTGGCGCTGTGGCGCAGGGCAGCGGTTGCATTTTCCAGAGGAGTGTGAGGTGTGTGCCATTTGACCTGGTCTTGTCTCAGACCTCCTCATGCTCTTTGATTTTGCCTTGCTTCCTTCTGGAAAAACCTAAGGCGCTCTTAACCTGTGTTTCTGTTTTTAAAGCTCTCTAAGTTTTTAAAGCTCTCTCAGAAAATGTGGCTTACATCATGTGATCATTTACTCAAGAGATTTTACAGTTATGACAGAAATTTACATAGTATCTGAGCTTTAGCATATAGACCTAAAGATTTATTTATCACAAATAGGCAGAGAGGCAGGCAGAGAGAGAGGGGAAGGGAAGCAGGCTCCCTGCCGAGCAGGCAGAGGCTTTAACCCACTGAGCCACCCAGGCGCCTCTGGATATAGACTTAAAATGCACAAATAATCTTACATTCTTCCTGCCTGCACCTAAATTAAGACTTGTAGCTTCCTTTACAAGTAAGGACTCAGATTTAGCTGTTAGGAGTTCTGGATGAAATTAAGGGTGATCAAGAAATAAATCTGGAAAGCTTGAATGGAATCCATCTCTAATAAGCAAATATTTTTTAGTATCTGAGGATGATATAAATATAAAATGCAAAACAAATGAAAATATACCCACAGCTACCCCCACTCCACATACCCCAAATAAACTTAAACTTTGGACATTTGGTTTGCCAAATTAGCCAGGTTAATTTGGAGTACACTGTTTTCTCCCTGGCCAGGCTGTTCCCTCCTGACCCCCTGCTGTGGCATCCTACTCCAGATCTCTTGGGCTGTGGAGCAATTCCTCAACCTAGGTATCTCAAAGATGTCTCCCACCCCATTTATGTAACTCTGGCCACCTGCTTTGCAGCCCCTTCCTCTGCTCATGGGGCACAACCGGCCTCTCTTCCTGTTTCTCTACCAGCGAATGATCTCGATTTCCCCAGTGCTGCCTACACCATACAGATATTGGTGCCCACTGTATGAACCAGAGTCTGGGACTGTTCTGCTCACAGGTTCTCATCTCCACGAAGGGTACTGCCTTCTACCTGTCCATCAGCTTCCTCATTGTCCCCTCAGTAAAGGATGGGTTCCTTGAGAGTAGGGCTCCTGTGGTTCCTGTCATCATGTCCTCACTGTTAAGGGGGAGACTTGACAGAAGTTGAATGAGTTGCCTTCTGAAATTCTTTTGTTACCAGAGAATTGGCTTCTCTCTTCCCACTCTGCTGCCTTTGTTCCTGCCCGGCTCCTCTTACTGATGGTTGGTCCCATTGCCCCACTTTGCCTCCACTGCCCTGGGACCTAAGTAGCTCTCAGGAGCAAGCACTTCCCAAAAGGTCTCTGCGTTCCTTAAGATGCTAAACTTACTCTTGTGAAGAGTCCATGAAATGATACATAGAAGGGACTCAAAATAGTACCTGAAACACGTGAAGAATTGTCACCACTAATTGTTACGCTCATCTCTGTTCCTTCTAGGGTAGAGGGAAGTCCTTGGTATGATATCAAGGCTTGTGGAAAATACAATCTCAGTCTTTTTTTTATTTTTCTGCTGTTTTGTAAAGCTTAATTTGCCTCTATATTTTGCTTCCCTGAGTCCCCTTTTTCAGCCATACTTGTTGGGTCAATCGCTTACCTTCTTGGTTCACAGGCTATTTTAAGAATTAAAATATGGTACAGTAGTACATATTATAATTATATTCCATATCATTTCATAATTATATATGATCTGGAAATGAGCAAGTGTTGTTGGAGCCAATAAAAGGAAACTATTCTGCACTGCTCACACTTTGCCAAGGATAGTATTCCGAGTATTTTGATAGGGTTATTTATTTTTCTATATTTCTTTGCTTCTTCTGTATCATACCCACTGTTTGTCATTTTTGGTTTCTTTTTTTTTTTTTTAAGTTTCTCTTGTTTTATTATTAAAACTCCATAAGTAATTTTTTTTTATATAGGATGAATGGAAGGTAAAGTTTTGAGTTCTTAAATTTTGGAAAATGTCCCTTTTTTGACTTCTTGTTTGATAGTTACAGAATATTGAATTCTGTTACAGAATATTTCCACCTCCCTTGACCCCTGAACTTTGAAAACATTGGTGTATTAGTTTCTGGCTGTGTTAGTACAGTGTCGCTGATGCTTTAGGTCTAGTAGCTAACGTTTTACTCTTTCTCAGAGGTTTCCTCGTTTCTCCTTACTGTTGGGAGTATCACCGGGCTGCCCCTGGATGTGGGTCTGCTGTCAGTGGTTATGCGTAGTGTTTCGTGGGGCCTCTAAATCTTAGGCGCCTAGCCAGTCATTCTGATCAGGACTAGGACAGCTCCCCAAGCCCCGGCCCCGGTTGGGCCGGGGCCACCCGCCCTCGCCCTGCACCGCCCCGCCCCGCCCCGCCCCCTCCGCTCCTCCCAGCTCTAGCGAGTGGGAGGGGCTCTGCAGCGGGCAGGGGGCGTGTGGGCGGGTTCCCTTAGGAAGTCCCGACTGTGTAGGGTTTATACTGAGGGTTCTTCAACAAATCCAATGGAGCAGCTTTCTTCCAGATTATCCACAAATTTTGGACTCCTGTGGATACCCTGTATTTGTTTTCCATGTTGGGTTTCGTTCTTTTTGTTGTGGCTTTGGTTTTTGTTTGAATTTTTTATCATATTCTTAGGAATCCAGGAGAAAAACTAGGCAGACCTGTATGCTCCATTTGCAATCCTTAGCTGGAAACTAGGAACTTTCCCGAACCCTTGGATTTGGGAGGAAAGTGTTAAAAACTCTCAGTATTATAAAAATGTAACTTTTTCACTGCCTGTATCTTTTTTTTTTTTTTTAAATATAGTATCCCTAAAATAAAATGTGCTAGTAAAATTGTACAAAGTGGGTGGTAGATATTTTGCAAAACTGTTGTTTGTTGAAACAAGCAGTGGTGCACTGGCAACCAAAGTATTTCTCTCCTTGCCTATACTTTTTCATTTGGAGTCTCAGCCACCTAAAGTAGGATTATTTAGAGTCTTAGAACTACTTGGCATGGGTAAACCCTTTAATTGAGGAATTTGTTATGGCTTCCTTACTTTTCATTAATTTTTATTTAATTCTTAAGCTTTACAGCCACTATAGGAGTACTTCAATACTGCTAAAAGAGCAACTGATTTTCTTGCTGTTTATTTTTTTTTTTTTAAAGATTTTATTTATTTATTTGACAGAGAGAAATCACAAGTAGGTAGAGAGGCAGGCAGAGAGAGAGAGGAGGAAGCAGGCTCCCTGCCGAGCAGAGAGCCCGATGCGGGACTCGATCCCAGGACCCTGAGATCATGACCTGAGCCGAAGGCAGCGGCTTAACCACTGAGCCACCCAGGCGCCCCTCTTGCTGTTTAAATTAACCTGTTTTGAACATAACATTTCTGTGTTATATCCCTCTTGATATTTTGACTAAATATTAGTGCCTTGTACTCAAAACAATATCAGTGTGTGTGGTAAGGTTAAGGTTTGTAACATATTACCCCACTGAAAAGAAAAAGAAATCCCAAGAGCTGTTTTAAAATAATTAAGCATATGTAATGTTTGTAACTGGTAAAAGTGTAGCAAAATGGAAAAGAGTTTCTAAAAATGTACTTAAGTACATTCTTGCAGTGTATTTCACATACCTGCAGTTTGGGCCAAACACACTGTGGGGTGGGGACAGACCTATGGGAGGATGGAGCCAGATCTCTTCTCTGCCTGTCTCTTCTCTGCTGTGACCTTGACTGCTCAGTTCCCCAGGAGTACTGCTCCCCTGTGTAATTCCTTTTGGAGAGCAGCAGGGATATTTCCAATTATGCGTCACACACCTTTCTTTATCAATTCTTTTTTTTTAAAGATTTTATTTATTTATTTGACAGAGAGCGATCACAAGTAGGTGGAGAGGCAGGCAGAGGGGGGGGGGGGAAGTAGGCTGAGCAGAGAGCCCGATGTAGGGCTCGATCCCAGGACCCTGGGATCATGACCTGAGCTGAAGGCAGAGGTTTTAACACACTGAGCCACACAGGTGCCCCTCTTTATCAATTCTTCCAGCTCCTTTGGCTCTGTCCACATTTTATAAACATTCATGATGACCCAGTCTACATTAGTAAACAAATGAGTAGTTTTTAAAAAAACACACACACAAATACTATTTTTTACTTTTTTTTAATCAGGTGAAAACAGCAGTTCAGAAAAAACTTTCTGAATTGTAATGATCATATTGGTTTATTTCTTATCTCCTTCCCTCACCTAGAAAAGGATTATAGCAGTCTTTGTGACAAGCAACCAATAGGAAGACTTCTCTTCAGGAAATTCTGTGATATACGGCAAGATCTAAAGGGATGCATTGAATTCCTAGATGCAGTGGTAAGCAATTTAGCTCTGTGCTGAACTACCCATTCTTGTGCTTATGAAAATTAACATACTAGATCTGAAAAATTAGGTCTCTCTAAGTTCAGTAGACCTTGGCAATGACAGTAAGAGTAGAAAAACTATTTTTTTGGTATCATGTTACCTCGGTATGGAAGTCCTTATATGATACATCTCCATATCTGCGGTTTTTGCTTTCTGTGCTTTCAGTTAACTGAGGTCAGTTGGAGTCTGGAAGCAGACGGTCTGCCTTCTGTCCTGTGGTCAGTGCAGGCACATTCAGATATTGCGGGTCTATGTCCAGACCACAGCAATGAAGCGAATATCACAATGAAGCATGTCAAATAAATTTTTTTGTTTTCCATTGGATAAAAAAGTTATGTCTACAGTATACTATAGTCTATTAACTGTACAATAACATTAATCTAAAAAAAAACTCTGTTGCTAGAAAATGCTAACCATGCTTCGACCGTTCAGTAAGGCATCATCTCTTTTGCTGGTGGAGGTCCTGCCTGGATGTTGATGGCTGCTGGCTGGTCAGGGTAGGGGTTGCTGAAGGTTGGAGTGTCTGTGGCAGTTTCTTAAAATAAAACAAGATGGAAGTTTGCAACATTGATTGACTCTTCATTTCACTTGAACACAGTATAGGGTTTTTTAAAAAAAATTTTATATATGAGAGAGAGGGCATGAGCATGGGGGTGGGGAGGGGCAGAGGAAGAAGGAGACTCCCCTGAGCAGGGAGCCTGTGAGACTCCATCCCAGGACCCTGGGATCACGACCTGAGCTGAAGACAGAACTGACTGAGCCACCCAGGCACCCCTAGAGGCCATCATAGGGTTATTAACTGACCTAATTGCGATATTGTGTGTTGGTGAATGGGGAGGCCTGAGGAGAGGGAAAGAGAGGGGAAGGGCTGGTCAGTGGAGCAGTCAGAACGCCCATAATATTTATTAAATTTACTGCCTTATATGAGTGTGGCTCAGGTAGCCCCAAAATAGTTAAAAGGAACATCAAAAATCACTGATCACAGATCACCAAGGTGAATATAATAATAATGAAAAGGTTTAAAATTGGGAGAATTTCCAAATTATGACACAGAGACAGGACATAAACAAATGCTCTTGGAAAAATGGCACCAATAGACTTGTTGGCCAGAGCATTGTTACAGACCTTCGATTTGTAAAGAAATGCATTGTCTGTAAAGAGCAACAAAGCAAAGCGCAATAAAACAAGGTATGCCTGTATTCTTTCAGAAGGACATTTGAGGGTCTTGCCTATCCTCCGTGCAGCTCCCCAGCCCTTTCCTTCCTGGTGTCTTTACTAGAGTAAGACAAAGCTTTGAAAGGAGGTTTTTTTCTTTCTTTCTTTCTTTCTTCCTTTCTTTCTTTCTTTTTTTTTTTTTTTTTTTTTGTTGTTGTTGTTGTTTTTAATTTAAGCTAGAACTCTGGTGTAGTGAGACAGGCCTTGTCAGTTCCAGGAGTAGAATGTAGATATGTTTTAGTGTATTGGGTTCTATTTGCCAAGCTGCTATATTTTAAGAATTTAGGGACCTCCAGCTCTGTATTCAAAATGGCTAAACTGTATTGTTAAAGTTCCTTCAGGTTTGGATCTTCTTCTATTTTTTTTTTTAAAGATTTTATTTATTTATTTGACAGAGATCTCAAGTAGGTGGAGAGGCAGGCAGAGAGAGAGAGAGGAGGAAGCAGGCCTCCCGCCGAGCAGAGAGCCTGATGCAGGGCTTGATCCCAGGACCCTGGGACCATGTCCTGAGCCAAAGGCAGAGGCTTTAACCCACTGAGTCACCCAGACGCCCCATTGTTTGGATCTCCTGATAGTAACATGAGACCTATTAATGGTTAGGTGACCACCAGTTGACTACAATGATAGGTTCTGTTCGGTTTTGTGTTGTTTTTGATGGCAGCTGTGTGAGTTAATAAAGAACGCCTCGTTATGCCACTTGTACAGTACGTGCTGCTTGGACTGTCCTTGTGGTAGGTGACTGTGGGTTCTTGGAGCTTCGGCAGTAGAGAAATGGCATCTTGCCATCTTGCCTAGTTCCCTCATGGCACCCAATGTGATTGTTCGCTCTTTACCGCTTAGTGTTTGTTGACTGAATTAATGGCATCTTTGGCAATTAGTGTTCAGTGAGAGAAACAACGAACAGGAGAGATTTATTAATTTTTTTAAAGTTTTTATTTATTTATTTGACAGAACACAAGTTGTGGGAGTGGGAGAGGGAGATGCAGGCTGCCTGCTGAGCAGAGAGCCCCACATGGGG
The DNA here is from genome assembly GCF_030435805.1 of Mustela lutreola. Taxonomy (NCBI): domain Eukaryota; kingdom Metazoa; phylum Chordata; class Mammalia; order Carnivora; family Mustelidae; genus Mustela; species Mustela lutreola. The sequence goes on along the minus strand of NC_081290.1, from coordinate 66,922,654 downwards.
CTTGATCCCAGGACCCCGAGATCATGACCTGAGCTGAAGGAAGATGCCTAGTGACTGAGCCACCCAGGTGCCCCTATTAAGAGGTTTATTGCAAAGAGTTGGCTTACATGACTCTGAGGTCTGGCTAAGAGAGTCTTAAATCTATAGGACAGGAGGGAATCCTCCCAAAATGGAGTGAAGCTGTTTTCCTCAGGCAGCATTCCTTCAGGAAGCCTCAGTTCTGGTTTTAGCATCTTTCAACTGATTGAATCAGGCCCACCCAGATTCTCTAAAATAATCTCCTTTACTTAAAGTCACCTAGTAAAGACTTTAATCACACCTACAAGTATGAGCCCAGCAATGACTAGATGAGTATTTGAACACCTGGACATTGTTTCTAACACATTGGCATGTGGAAAGACCCTCACAAAATCCCAGAGCTTTCTTTTCTGTTGATTGCATGCCATCCAGCGTCCAGAACGTGAGCTGGAAGGTTCTCTAAGTCAGCGGGGTTTAGTTACTAGTCGAGGTCAGTACAGTGCCCTTGAACACAGAACAGGAAGCTGGCTCTGACTGGGTCACAGCCTGACAGCCGTGGCTCCCAGGCTGGGCCCGTGGAGGAGGCAGAGTCAAGTACGAGGTACGACTCCTGTCCACAAGGGCTTTATGTGTTCAGTACATGAACTTCCTTCAATCTTCATTTCCTCACTAATATCTCCAAGCCCATCTGGCTATTAGCTTCGCTATTCTTCTCAGCCCCGAGGTGCAGGATCCAGTGGCTTCCCTGAGGCCTCCTCGTGCCTGAGTCTCCAAGTCTGTTGACATTGTGGAACAGTCTCTGCTTGAAATTCTCTTAGCTGGGCTTTTATGATCTCTGCTCAGGCTTTCTCTCTTCTTTCTTTGCAGTTTCTTCCTTGCTTATCCTCTGTAGAGGTTTAGATATTGATCAAGTTCTGCCTTGACCCTTCCTTTGGCTTCTGGCCTGTGTGGTAGCAGGGTCTTTTATGGTCCCCTGCCTGACGCCTGCCTGCACAGGGACGTCTCCTGCTTTGGCGTTGTCAGCTCTGACTTCTCTGGGAGCTCTGCACTCAGGTCTGCCACGTGCCTCTTGGACATCTCTAAAATGCTGTTGCCTAGAGCAATGCAAGGTGTTTATTTGGTTCTATTTGGCCTCATTTAAGGGCTGAAAGTGTAATATGACAGAGAGCACTGTGGAATGTGTTGCTTTACTGCATTGTTCACCCTTAATGGTCCTTTCCCTTCCTTGCCATTAGCTTCCCAAAGAAGAGCTGCAGACACTTGGTCAGTATCAGATCAGTTAGAGCTACTCTGTGGTTCTTAGGGCACCCAGCCAATTCTGTATTTCAGAGAATCTGAAACCCTGTGAAGTCAGTGAAGAAGCTCCACTACTATTTTCCTTTGTTCTCATCTCTACCGTCAGGCAGAATACGAAGTGGCCGCTGACGAGGACCGCAGAAGCTGTGGACTGCAAATCCTACACATGTTCTTCGATGCTGAGGTGTGTTTTCTTCCTTAGATGCAAAGATTTGTTAATGCTTGCGTAAATAATTAGAGTACATTGCCCTTCTTACTTAGCTGGATAAGATATAACAAGTATGTTAAAATCTTTAATTTCTTATAAATAATCCTCTTACGCATTTTCTTTTGAGTCGGTGAGGAAATTAACAAATCTCTTAGAAAATTGGGGTGACTGGGTGGCTCTGTGGATGGGGCCAGGTCATGATCTCAGTGTCCTGGGATCGAGCCCCACATCGGACTCTCTGCTCAGCGGGGAGCCTGCTTCGCTTCCCCCTCTCTCTCTGCCTGACTCTGCCTACTTGTGATCTCTCTCTCTGTCAAATAAATAAATAAAATCTTAAAAAAAAAAAAAAAACTCTTAGAAAATTAATTCAAAGAATTTAAAAGTTTCTATGTTTCCTCAAACAGAAAACAGCACTAGAGAATTTTATTTGTCTTGGACTGAAAATAACATTTTTTTCCTAACAGCTTTAATGGGTCTTAGGTTTTATGCTTTTTCATCCCACAGTTTACTGTGTCCCTGAAATGAGAGCTGTTACTTGCTTCCCTTCATATGAATTCTCTTTTGTAGGCTGTTAAAAGTCCTAAACCCTGGGCAGGCCCCTCTGTGTTGTAGAATTGGAGGAGAACAGTAACAAGGATAGCTAACCCTTAGTGAATACCACTCTGAGCTGTGTACATGTGAGTTGTTTAATACAAAAGTCCTATGAGATGGGTACATTATTATGTCCATTGTCGTAGGTAAGACTGAAAATCAGAGTGGTTAAATGGCTCACCAAAGGTAGCACAGCATGTTAAGTGTGGGAGCCAGGAATCAAACATGGAGAGATTGTGCTTGGAGAATAGCATCGTGAGAATGAGTCCAGAATGTTCAGATTCTGAAGCTAGCTCACTGAAGATGGTAGGGGAAGCTCACTGGTGCAAAAGATAATGTGGGGGGCAGGGAAGGCCAGTGGATTGGCAAATGAGCACAAAGATAAACACACACCCAGTGGTGTCAGAGTTTGCCTCAGACCAAATAGGTTTTGACTCCAAAGCCTGTGCTCGCCTTAGCCACCAGCATCAATACCAGACTATCATGGCTCCTAGATCATTTCCAACAGATGCTACAGCATTCACGTAATTGCAGGAACCCCCAGTGACTGGGAGGAGTTGATGTTTCATTCACCTAATTCCATTGTGTTTTATTTTTTTTAATTTAAATCACTGAATAGTTTTATATATTTTTTGACAACAGAAATAAAACTTTTTTACCATAAAAATAATTTTGACATTGACATTATTTTATAACTCTATTCTGATTAGTCAAAATATGAAACATTTAATTTTCTCCATGAGCTTTTTTTTTTTTAAGTTTTAATCACCAGTGCTCATCACAACAAGTATCCCTTTTAATCCCTATCACCTATTTCACCCATGCCCCCAGCCCACCTCCCTCTGGTGACTTAGTTTGTCTTCTGTAGTTAAGAGTCTGTGTCTTGGTTTCTCTCTCTCTCTCTTTTTTTCTTTGCTCATTTGTTTTATTTTTTTTTTTAATTCCATGTGTGAGTGAAATTATATGGTATTTGTTTTTCTCTGTCTGATTTATTTCACTTAACATAACACTATTTAGTTCCATCCATTTCATTGCAAATGACAAGGTTTCATTCTTTTTTATGGTGTAATATTCCTAGATAGATAGTTGGATAGATAGATAGATAGATACATACATACATACATAGACCACATCTTTATCCATTTATCAGTCAGTGGACCCTTAGGCTGCCTCCATAGTTTGGCTATTGTAAATAATGCTGCAACAAACGGGTACTTATATCCCTTTGAATTAGTGCTCTCATATTCTTTGGGTAAGTACCCAGTAGTGTGATTATTGGATCATATGGTATTTCTATTTTTAATTTTTTGAGGAACCTCCATACTGTCTTCCACAGTGGCCACACCAGTTTGCATTCCCACCTATAGTGCATGAGGGTTCCTTTTTCTCTACATCCTCACCAACACTTGTTTCTTGTCTTTTTGATTTTAGCTATTCTGACAGGTGTGAAGTGGTATCTCACTATGGTTTTGATTTTAATTTCCCTGATGATGAGGGATGTTGAGCATCTTTTCATGTGCCTGCTGGCCATCTGGGTGTCTTCTTCTGCCTGTTTCTAATCAGATTATTTGTCTCTGGGACATTGAGTTTTAGAACTTCTTTATATGTGTTAGATACTAACTCTTCCTTGGGATGTGTCATTTGTAAATACCTTCTCCCAATCAGTCAGTTATCTTTTTGCTTTGTTGATTGGTTCCTTCACTGTGCAGAAGCTTTTTATTCTAATAAATTCCCAATACTTAATTTTTACTTGCTTCTCTTGTCTCAGGAGACATTATCTAGAAAAAAGTTAGTGCAGCTGATGTCAGAAAAATTACTGTCTTTGCTCTTCTGGGATTTTTGTGGTTTCAGGTCTCACAGTTAGATCCTTAATCCATTTTGAGTCTATTTTTGTGTGTGGTATACAAAAAGCATCCAGTTTTCCCAACACCATCTTTTCCCATTGCATATTCTTGCCTCCTTTGTTGAAGATTAATTGACCATGTAATTGTGGGTTTATTTCTGGGTTTTCTATTCTGTTCTGTTGATCTGTGTGTCTGTTTTTGTGGCAGTAATGATACTTTTTTGACTACTATAGCTTTGTAATGTATGTTAAAATCTGGAATTGTGATACCTCCAGGTTTGTTTTTCTTTTTCAAATTTGCTTTGGCTATTCAAGGTCATTGTGGTTCCATTTAAATTTTAGAATTGTTTATTCTGGTTCTTTGAAAAATGCTGTTGGTATTTTGATAGGGATTGCATTAAATTGCTTGGGGTAGTATAGACCTTTTAACAATACTCGTTATTCAAATCCGTGAGCATGTATTATCTTTCCATCTGTTTGCATCATCTTCAATTTCTTTCCTTGGTGTTTTAAAATTTTCACTTCCCTGGTTGAGTTTATTCCTAGGTATTTTATTATTTTTGGCTTAATTATGAATGAGATTGTTTTCTTAATTTCCCATTCTGCTGCTTCATTACTGGTGTATAGAAATGCAATGGGTTTCTATACATTGATTTTGTATACTGCAACCTTAGTGAATTAGTTCATTAGTTCTGGTAGCTTTTTGGTGGAGTCTTTAGGGTTTTCTATATGTAGCATCATGTCATCTGCAAATAGGAGAAGTTTTACTTCTTCTTTACCAATCTAGATGCCCTTTATTCCTTTTCTTGTCTGATTGCTATGGCTAGGACTTCCAGTATTATGTTGAATAAGAATTGTGAGAGTGGACATCCCTGTTTTGTCCCTAACTGTCGAGAAAAAGCTCCATTTTTCCCATTAGGGATGATGTTAGGTGTGAGTTTTTCACACATGGCCGTTTTTATGTTGGGGTGTGCTCTCTCAAAACCTACTTTGTTGAGGGCTTTCATCATGAATGGATGTTATACTTTGTCAGACGTTTTTTCTGTGTCTGTTGAAACGATCATATGGTTTTTATCCTTTCTCTTGTTGATATGATGTATCATATTGATTGATTTGCAAATATTGAACCACCATTGCAACATGGGAATAAACCCCACTTGATTGTGAATGATTGTGAATTTTTTTTTCCAGTGTATTTTTGGATTTGGTTTGCTAGTATTTTGTTGAGGATTTTTGCATCTGTGTTCATCAGAGATGTTGGCCTGTAGTTCTCTTTTTTTTTTTTTTGTGGTGTCTTTATCTGGTTTTGGTATCAGGGTAATACTGGCTTCATAGAATGCATTTGGAAGTTTGCCTTCCTTACCCAGTTTTTGGAATAGTTTGAAAGGAATAAGTATTAATTCTTTTTTAAATGTTTGGTAGAATTCACCTGTGAAACCATCTGGTCCTGGACTTTTGTTTGTTGGGAGGCTTTTTTTTTTTCTTATAATGATTCAGTTTCTTTGCAGATAATTGATCTGTTCAGATTTTCTATTTCTTCCTCTTTCAGTTTCAGTAGTTTATATGTTTCTAGGAATTTATCCATTTCTTCTACATTGTCCAATTAGTTGGCATATAGTTTTTCATAATATTCTCTTAGAATTGTTTGTACTTCGGTGGTGTTTGTTGGTATTTCTCCTCTCTATTTGTGATTCTATTTATTTGGATCCTTTATCTCTTTTTCCTTGATGCGTCTGGCTAGAGCCTAATCAACTTTATAGATTTTTTTCAAAGAACCAGCTCGTGATTTCATTGTTCTATTGGTTTTTTAGTTTCTATATCGTTTCTTTCTGCTCTAATATTTATTATTTCCTTCTTTCTGTTGGTTTTAGGTTTTGTTTATTGTTCTTTTTCCAACTCCTCTAGATATAAGGTTAGGTTATTTATTTGAAATTTTTCTTGCCTTTTTTTTTTTTTTAAAGATTTTATTTATTTATTTGACAGAGAGAGATCACAAGTAGGCAGAGAGGCAGGCAGAGAGAGAGGAGGAAGCAGGCCCCCTGCTGAGCAGAGAGCCCGCCTGAGCCGAAGGCAGCGGCTTAACCCACTGAGCCACCCAGGTGCCCATTTTTCTTGCCTTTTTTTTTAAAAGATTTTATTTATTTATTTGATAGAGAGAGATCACAAGTAGACGGAGAGGCAGGCAGAGAGAGAGAGAGAGAGAGGGAAGCAGGCTCCCTGCTGAACAGAGAGCCCGATGCGGGACTCGATCCCAGGACCCTGAGATCATGACCTGAGCCGAAGGCAGCGGCTTAACCCACTGAGCCACCCAGGAGCCCTTTTCTTGCTTTTTAAAGTCCGCCTGTATTGCTATAAACTTCTCTCTCGCAGCTATTTTGCTGCATCCCAAAGGTTTTGAACCATTGTGTTTTCATTTGCATTTGTTTCCATGTACTTGACCCATTCATTGTTTAGTAGCATGGTATTTAACCTCCTTGTATTTGTGGTCTTCCCAGATTTTTTTTGTAGTTGACTTTCAGTTTCATAGTGTTGTATCAAGAAAAGATACACACACAGCATGACTTTGATCTTTTTAAATTTGTGAAGGTTTATTTTGTGACCTAACCTGTGATCTTTTCTGGAGAATGTTTCATGTGCACTTGAAAAGAATCTGTATTCTGCTCTTTGAGGATGGAATGTTCTGAATATATCTGTTAAATCCATCCGGTGCAGTGTGTCATTCAAAGCCATTGTTTTCTTGTTGATTATCTGTTTCGATAATCTGTCCATTGAGGTAAGTGGGGGGTTAAAGTCCCCTAATATTATCCGTTATTATCGATTAGATAGATCCTTTACATTTGTTATTAACTGTTTTATGTACGTGGGTGCTTACATGTTGAATGCATAAATTTTGACAGTTCTTATATACTCTTATAGGATTGCCCCTTTATTATTTATTATGTAATGCCCTTCCTTGTAGCTTATTATAGTCTTTGTTTTAAAGTCTATTTGGGGGACACCTGGGTGGCTCGGTGGGTTAAAGCCTCTGCCTTTGGCTCGGGTCATGATCCCAGAGTCCTGGGATCAAGCCCCGCATCGGGCCCTCTGCTCATTGGGGAGTCTGCTTCCTCCTCTCTCTCTCTCTCTGCCTGCTTCTCTGCCTACTTGTGATCCTTGCTTGTCAAACAAATAAATAAACTCTTTAAAAAAAAAAGTCTGTTTTGTCTGGGATAAGTATTGTTGCTCTGGCTTTCTCTTGACAAGCCTTTGCATGATAACTGTTTCTCTATCCCCTTGCTTTCCCTGGCTGGTGTTTTAAGGTCTAAAATGGGTCCCTTGTAGGGAGCATATAGTTGGGTCTTCTTTTCTCATCCATTCTGTCACCCTGTATTTTTTGACTAAAGCATTTAGTTCATTTACATTCGAAGTAACTATTGATAGATCTATACTTAATGTCATTTTATTGCTTGTTTGTTGGTTGTTTCTGAAGATATTCTCTCATCCTTTCTTGTCTTTCTCTCTTTGATAGCTTGCTGGTTTCCCTTAGTGATATATTTGAATTTACTTCTCTTTATTCTTTGCATATTTATTAGTGGTTTTTGATTAGTGGTTCCTATTAGGGCGATACATAACATCGTCATACAACAGTCTGTATTAAGTTCATGGTCGGTTAAGTTTGAACCCATTCTTTATTCCTTTCCTTCCCACATTTTGAGTTTATGATGTAATATTTACATCTTTTTTATTTTGTGAGTTTCTCGACTGTTTTTTACAGAAGTATTCATTTTTATTGCTTTTGTATTTCCTCCCTTCATACCATACTTTTTAGTCTTTCCTTTCCATTGAAGTCACCTTTAATATTTCTGGCAGGGCTGGTTTAGTGATAAGCTCCTTTAGTTTTGTTTGCCTGGATGAATCTTTATCTCTCCTTCTTTTTTATTTTTTAATAAGTATTTTATTTATTTATTTGAGAGAGAGGGCGCACAAGCAGGGTGTGGGGTGGGGAGGGGCAGAGGGAGAAGCAGGCTCCCCGCAGAGCAGGGAGCCTGACTCGGGGCTTGATCCCAGAACCCTGAGATCATGACCTGAGCCAAAGGCAGACATAGTAAAGATGGGAAAATGCCTCATTTCTGTTAGATCATTTAAATGACACCTATTGGGGCGCCTGGATGGCTCAGTGGGTTAAAGCCTCTGCTTTCGGCTCAGTTCATGATCCCAGGGTCCTGGGATCGAGCCCCGATTCTGGCTCTCTGCTCAGCAGGGAGTCTGCTTTCCTTCCTCTCTCTCTGCCTGCCTCTGCCTACTTGTGATCTCTGTCTGTCAAATAAATTAAAAAAAAATTTTTTAATGACACCTATTAATGGCTATAGTTATATCAGTATTGTTCATTTTTAAAAATGAGTTTTCTATGGGGCGCCTGGGTGGCTCAGTGGGTTAAAGCCTCTGCCTTCGGCTCAGGTCATGATCTCTGCGTCCTGGGATTGAGCCCCGCATTGGGCTCTCTGCTCTGCGGGGAGCCTGCTTCCTCCTCTCTCTCTGCCTGCCTCTCTGCCTACTTGTGATCTCTCTCTGTCAAATAAATAAATAAAATCTTTTTTAAAAAATGAGTTTTCTATATTGTATATTTCTATCACTAGTTCAACTTTGATGAAAGTATTTCTTTGATTTGTAGAAAACTCAGTTTTGTTGTGTTAGCTTAGCTATACCACTGCCAGAAATCAGTCTAGAATGCATTTCTCATGCCTAATGACAAATTAAATGTGCAATTGAACATGATCTGGGTATCTTTTTCAATAACTCTGGACATTAGTTTTGTTATGTGTTTTCTTTCTCTGGAATTTTCTAGTTGAGGATTAAGAGAATGGGAAGCTGGTGTGTAGGGACATAATTAGTGAGAATGTGAAGTGGTAGGGCCTTTTTGGAGGTCAGCTTTGCAATGAATATCAATGTTTAAGAGACAGGTATCCTTTGAGCTAGTTATTCTACCTCCAAGAATCTGTCTTATAAAAACACCATGGTACAAAGATATACATAGCAGTGGTGTCTGCAGAGGAGGAAATGGGTAGCTTGAATGTGTCAGAAGGACAAATAAACACATCCTCTGGAAAACCATGCAGTCTTTAGGAAAATATAGTAGCTTTCTTGGTTGCAGCACATATTTACAAAACTACATATATATTTTTATCCCATTTGTGTGAGAAAAAAATGTGTATTTCTGAGGGTTTGTGTCCATGTGGATGTGTTTACATTTTTTAAATAAGATTTTATTTATTTATTTGACAGAGATCACAAGTAGGCAGAGAGGCAGGCAGAGAAAGAGGGGGAAGCCGGCTCCCCACCGAGCAGAGAGCCTGATGCAGGGCTTGATCCCAGAACCCCGAGATCATGACCTGAGCCGAAGGCAGAGGTTTAACCCACTGAGCCACCCAGGCACCCCTACATTTTTAACTGTGACAAAAAAGACATAAAGTTGATCATCGTAGCCATGTCTAAGTGCACAGTTCAGTGGTATTATACATACTGATGTCGTGGGCAGCCTTCACCACCATCCATCTCCTGAACTTTCTTTCTCCTACAGATCTGAAATTCTGTCCCTATGAAACACAGCTCCCACTTTCTCCTCCCATTCCATTTTCTGTCTCTAGTATTCTGACCATTTGAGGGACCTCATAGAAGCGGGATCATACAGTATCTGTCCTTTTGTGGCTGGTTTATTTCACTGGGCATAATGTCCTCAAGGTTTATCCATGTTGTAGCAGGTCAGAACGTCCCTCCTCCTTGAGGCTGAATGACATTCCCCTACATGGATGGATCATGGTGTTCATCCATTCATCTGTCAGTGGGCCCTTGGGTTGCTCCCACCTTTTTGAATATTGTGCATAATCCTGCTATGTATACAGTGTAGAGATATTTCCTAGAAAACTTGCTTTTCACTCTGATTCGATTTGCTTAGAAAAAGATCTGAAAAGGTGGACAACACAGTGAACTCTGGAAAATGACACCAGGGCAGCAGGTGAAGGTGGCCCTTTGACTTATTTCAGGCTCTCACTGTTGTACTTCTTTTTTTTTTTTTTTTTTAAGATTTTATTTATTTATTTGACAGACAGAGATCACAAGTAGGCAGAGAGGCAGGCAGAGAGAGAGGAGGAAGCAGGCTCCCTGCTGAGCAGAGAACCCCAATATGGGGCTTGATCCAGGACCCTGGGATCATGACCTGAGCCAAAGGCAGAGGCTTTAACCCACTGAGCCACCCAGGGCCATGCTGTACTTTATTTTTCTACAGTAAGCATTAGGTTTTGTTTATAGCTGGTAAATTATGAAATCACTAACTATCATGCATTTGGTTTGTGCTGTATCAAAAAGGCAGCAACCCCTTTACCAGAAATACCTGCCCGTGTTTTGAAAGAATGTCGGTTGAGACTGAAGCAGAACCCCGGCAAGGACGTCTTCGAGGAATGCACGAGGTAAGCAGCCCATGCCACCCCACACAGCCATGTGGCTGACAGCAGACGGGGGCTTACAGGGCCGCCCTCTACATGACACCAGCTCTTACTACAGAACTTTCCCAGTTAATGCAGTCACTTTCACTGGAGAGATGTGCATGAGGGGTGATAATTACACAGATGGAAGGGACACACTGAAGTGGGTCACATCATGGAGACCCAGTGTTTGTGTGTAGCTTTGTGGGTCCCTGACCCTCCAGTCGGCCTTCTGAAATATGTGTGTCTGGGATGAAAGGATACCCATAAAGTGTTATTTTTTAAAGCCCTAGGCACTTGCATGTTTTCTCTAGATGTTTGCAATAACAGACAAGAAAATTCCAAGTGAAAGCACTTTGACTAAATCTGTCTTCTGATGTATACAGGGAGGTAGAATGGTTTCTGGACTGATCTGGCCCAGAATACGGAGTCCTCTGCCCCGTCAGGCAGCATTCGGGTGTCATTTCTCCTAAGGTCCATTCAACAGAGGCTGGTTCATGCTGGTTCTCTGTCCAGTGCTGTGTCCATTTCCTGGGGCGGCCATCACAAAGTTCCACAAACTTTGGTGGCACAAAACAGTAGAAATGTATTCTCCAGGCTCCTGGGGGGCTTAGTCAGCTCAGGCCATGGTCCCAGGGTCATGGGAAGGAGTCTTACATTGGGCTTCTGGCTCAGCCGGGAGCCTACTTCCCCTTCTGCCTCCTCCCCTCTCCTCCCTGCTACTCGTTCTCTCACTGTCTCTGTCTTGCTCTCAAATCAACAACAGAAATTTATTCTCACAGTTCTGGAAGCTGGGAGTCTGAAGTCAGGCCTCTCGAGGACAGGATCTTTCCTTGTCCCTGCTTATCTCCCTAGTGTTTTTGGGCCTGCAGCTGCAGCATTTGAGCCTCTGCTGTCTTTGTCCTTGTGTTCTGTCCTCTTCTTAGAAGAGCATTCGTCCCATTGGATCAGGGCCAACTCCACTCCGGTATGACCTCATCTTAACTCATGGTATCTGCAAAGACCCTTATCCCAAGTAAGGCCAATATTCAGAAACCAGGGTTAGGACTCAACATATCTGTTTGAGAGAAGCATTTCAAGTCATGATAGTTTGCTTCTTTGGGTCGAGGTTATGCTAGAGAACAAGATAAAACATTGTGGACTGAGTTTTCGTTCCTACGGGCCTTAAAATAGGAATTGCAGAGCCTCAGCTTATTGTTTTTTCAGAAAATATTAAGCACCTATTTTGTGTTGTCATTGATCTAGTTTTCAGGAGTAAAATGATAAGCAAGGATGAGTTGATTCTCTACTTCTAGGGAGCTTATACCCAAGTGGAATGATAGAGAAATCTGTGTCAGTTTCCTATTGGGGCCATAACAGATTGCCACAGACTTGATGGCCTAAGACAACACACATCTATGTTCTTCAGTTCTGGAGGTCAGAAGTCTGAAAGCAGTATCGCTGGGCAGAAATCATGTTGTCCGCAGGGCCTTGCTCCACTGAGGATCGAGGGGAAAATCCATTTTCTTGTGTTTTTTTCCGGCTTACAAGAGTACGTTACTTGGCTCGTGGCCCCTTATTCCACGTTCAGAACCAGCCATACAGTGTCCTCAACTTTGTCTCTGCTTCTGACTTTTGGAAGACTTTTTTTACTCTATACGTCCACATCTCCCTTGGCCTCCCTCTTTCAGTGGCATGTGATGGCATTTAGTGTCCACTCAGATAATCCAGGATTATTTTCCTATCTCAGGCCCCTTAACTCAGTCATCTGCAGAATCTCTGTTGCCAGGAAGGGCGATAATCACAGGCTCCAGGAATGGGGACCTGGGTATGTTTGGGTCATTGATTATTCAGCCTACTGTAGGCGCTGAGTAAGTTGCCAGGGAGGGAGTGCTGAGGGCATGTCTCCTAACCTGGGGCCCCGAGAAGAGCCTTCACAGAGACCTTTCCCTGCAGACTGAGGAGGAGGCCAGGGAGCACAGAGACCTGCAGGGGAGGGGCTGGTCAAGGATTGCTGCTGCTTCACCCCAAGAGGGCCAGGGAGAGGGTCCTCATGGTTCCCTCTCCCTGGTCCTTATTCCCAGGTACCCTTTCTGTCACTTGGCAAGTGTTCACACAGGAGTCCTCACATGACCTTCTGGAGGTCAACCCTCATTTGACAGAAGAGGAATGGAGGCCCAGGGAGCCAGGGAGAGCAATTAGAGTGACCCATTTCACTGTGGCAGTTGTTCAGGTGATGGTGGCCTAGCCTGCCTAATGATAGTCATCATGGAGACAGATGAATGGATTTCAGAGAAATCCGTGAGGCTGCTGGGCTAGGGAGGACAATACAGTTTCTTTGGGGACACATTTGAATTTGAGTTCTTTTCTGGACATCAAGCAGAGCTGAGATGTTAGCAGCTGCAACTGGGGTGTTCCTGGAGAGGAACAGGAGGCAGGATCTGGGGTCATAGCCCCTGTGCAGATGTGACCAAGGCTGTGGGGGTGGAGGCAAGACCTGGGCATATGCACAGAGTGGAGATTGAAGAGAGGAGTGCACTGAGAGCAGATAGGCACAGCCTCCCTTCTTCTCTCCCTCTGCATCCCTTTGCGCCTACTGCCTGGTTCTGTCCCCTCCCTCCAGTACGGGGCCCCAAGCTGAAACTGCACTGGGAGAGGGAGGGGACAGATGCCAGACAGAGTGACAGTGGCACAAGAGGTCACATCCCTGTTCTGAAGAGGCCAAGGGCGGGGTCCAGCAGGGACAGGGATAGGGTGGGAGGCTTCGGGAGAACAGAGGTGTTTGTAGTAGCAGTGCATTGCGGTGCGGTGCACGGGGAGAGAGGCCCATTCAGGGACCAAGAGCAGGAATTGCATTTTGACTCATACGCTAGTACTTTTAAAGCTCTTTCCTGTTTATATTTAATGCCCAAGGAGGTCTTAAGCACATGGTCTGATCTTGATGTTTCAGGACACTAGGACACCGAGATTTGAATTCATTCATTCATTCAACAAATAATCCTGAGGGCCCATTATGTGCTAAGTACTGTCCTAAAAGCTTGGGATAATGGGGAAACACTACAGACAATTCCTGTCTTCATGCAGTTCACTTGTGGCAGGGAATGGCTTACCTGGCCTGTGCACCAGGAGTGTCTGGAGCTAGCTGTAGCATGGGCAAGATGCTCATTCCCTTAGTGAGAATGTCAAATGACCAGCTCCATACGCCCTAGATAAATGGTTTTAACCTGTCTTTCTACCGGGCAGTTGTGTGGTATTGGACTAGAGCCCTCCTCTCTGGCTGGCAGCAGCCTCCTTCTCTGAAAATGGATAAGATGGGCTGTTCTCTGAGGCTGGTAATCTCCAGTCAACTTTTACTGGTTCTTGTTGGTTATTCCCATGAGTGGAATATGAGGGTTTGTGCCGTGGGCCTCCTTTGCGAGAAGGCGTTGCTTGTTTGACCGCTTCTCTGGTAGAGCAGACAGGCATGGCCTCGGGTCTCTGATGACTGTAGTCCTCGTGTTTCGTAGTGAGAAGTAAATATATTAGCTATACTGGACTTAAAGTTAAAAAAATGATGATAAAAAATAAAAGAATCAAAATTTTCCTTGGCTTCACGTGAGCCATTTGTGAAACTGGAAGGGGCCAATCTTTGAGCGCATGCCTTTACTCTTCCAAGTTTTCTCCCCAGTGTGCACACATCGTGAGCTCCTTCCTGTACCTGTGTGGTGAGAGACCTGCCATGGTAACAACAGACAGGGAGGCTTAGGAACTGAGTTACTCCGCCTAGTGACAGGAAGTGGCCTTGACCGTTATCCTTATTCGGCAGCTTGGGGGATGGAGGCCAGAGAGGTTTGGTAACCTGCTCCAGGCCTTTCAGCGGGTGGGAGGCAGGCTGCTTGAGGACAGAGCAGCCAACATCCGCACACGGATGCATTCGCTGAGAAGGGCCGTCACCAACCTGGTTTGCATGCCGCTTTTGCGAAGATCCCTCTTTTTGGTGCCATTTTCATTTTGCAGAAACTGCTAGAAAAAATCTAAGAATTCCTAAGTAGTCACTTCAGATACTGTGTTTTTGCCCTCTCGGATGTTGATGTTAGTTTGTAGACACGGGGAAGAGCACCAGATCCCGTAGGCCCTTGTGATGGCGTCTCCTAGGGGTGGCACCTGTGTGGGGCACATCCACACCGTGGGCGTAGGCCTGTCTGGCTCCAACACCTCAGCTTCTCCTCTCCTGTGCACAACAGTGGGTGTCAGCAACTGGAAGAACATGGTTGTGATCAGTCACTCTGTGCTGCCCAGAGTATTCCTTTGTGATTTAGAATTACCAAAGAACTGCATCTTGTTTCAGAGATGTGTGTTTCCCTGGTGTAGAGATCAGCAGCTATGGAGTGGAGGGTATGTCCCCTGTGCTCTGAGACAGAGTGCCAGCAGCCAGGCTACCCCTGTGCCACATCTCATGTCGTTAGTCATTTCTGCGTGGCTGTGCCTCTTCGTAGGCAGTGTGCGGCAACACTGCCCTGTCCATGTTTCCTGAGGATGACGGGAGTAGGGCAGAGCCTCAGTAAAGCCATCCTGGGCTGAGGGTCTGGCCCAACCCCTGGAAGACACCCTAGAGACAGGAGCAGGATGGAAGGGGATAGCCACAGGCTGGAGACAGTCCCCTGTGCTGACATACTTACAGGCAGCAGAGCAGGACCTCCTCCAGGAGCAGCTTCACTGGGGCAAGGCAGGCCATCTATCATTGGCCTTTTCAAGGTCACTGCCAGAAGCACATTATTTCAGTCTGTCTGGCTGCTGTAGCAGATACCACAGACAGGGAGACATCTGTCTCCCATAGCCCTGCAGGCTGGAAGCCCGTGGCCAGGGCGCCAGCGTGGTCCAGCTCTGGGAAGGCCCCTCTTCAGCAGTCTGTGGCCTCATGTGACAGGAGGGACGGGGGAGCTCTCTGGGGTCTCTTTCATAAGAGCCCAAATCCAAATCCATTCAGAGAGGCTCCACCTTCCAAATACCATCACCCTCAGATTTAGGTTTCAGCCTAGGACTTCTGGGGGGACACACACTCAGTCTGCAGCACACATCATCGTGACTCACCATTCCGAAAGCCAGGCACCCATGTGCCAGGGAATACGCACATCTCATTTTCAGCTGTGGAAAGTACACACCATGAATAACAAAGACCGATGTCCGCAAGCCCCTGAGGTCATGCGGGGGAAGTCACGCTGCTTAGAGGGCTGGCCAGGCGGCAGGGCAGAAGGGTCCTTTCCTGCCCCTAGGTCTGGGCTGTGTGTCCACATAGGGCTACCTGTGCTGTCGCTGGGATCCAGCTCTCTAGTGTGGACGACATTTCACTTCCTAGCACTTGCAAGCTGGTTTCTTGATTTCTCTTTTTACCTCTAGCCTTAGGTTCTTCACTGATATGTCTGTTCACCAAATCTGTTCGTATTTTTAACCCTCTGATTAGGCACTTTTCCAATTCCGTCCTGTTGTTCAAGAACGGGGTGGTATACATGACCGTGTCAGACTGCCCACAGGTCTGGCTCCTGCTCTGTGTATCCACTTCAAGATAGGGACTTAAAAGTCACTCATATTTAAATAAGTTTTAGTTCTTAGCCCTCAGTCTGTTTTGATTAGCTCACCTGACTGATGGCGGTTTATTCCTTATATTCTATCTCAGTGCCTGTCACTGGCCAGCTGCTGTGCCAGGCTCTGGCTAACAGGGACCTTAGCAGGATCCACTGCAGGAACAAGGACTTACAGAGTTCCCTGCTGTTCTGGCTTATTTCCGTATTGTAAACCTTCCTTGCCCCAAAAGCCCTCTTCCTCACTTTGGATTCCAGAGTACTGATGCCGCATAATGAACATAAATGTTTCCTTTAGACTCCCTGCTGTTTTCTGAAAGAAGCTGTAGTGAGAGGCAGCACAGCTGCCTTAGTGGGGAGCCTCAGGATGGGGCTCAGCACTGTCTGCTTGTCCCTCTCTCTCTCTCAAACAAATAAATAAATAAATAAAATCTTTTTAAAAAGGTGTGTGCCGGGGCGCCTGGGTGGCTCAGTGGGTTAAGGCCTCTGCCCTCAGCTCAGGTCGTGGTCGCGGGGTCCTGGGATCAAGCCCCTCTTCAGGCTCTCTGCTCAGTGGGGAGCCTGCTTCCCTTCCTCTCTCTGCCTGCCTCTCTGCCTACTTGTGATCTCTGTCTGACAAATAAATAAATAATTAATTAATCTTAAAAAAAAAAAAATGTTGTGTTCAGTAGGTTTATTTCTTGGACTAGACCAGTGGGGCAGAGTCTGTTGTTTTTGAGATGAGGAGTATTAGGAAGTGAAACTGAGAAGCACTGGTAAGTAGTCATCAGCTTATTCATTTATACAGACTGAAATAGACAATTATATTAGAATAAGTTGATATTGTGTGCTCCTTCTCATGGAAATGCGCAAACACCTCTGCAAGGATGATTTAACCAAGTCGACAATATCAGAATCTTTGCCCTGGTCCATAAAGACTTGGAGTTGGGCTGCTCACGTGCTCAGAAGGCAAAGGTGTTCCTAAAGGCAGGGAGCAGGCCCTCCCTCTCGCTCTACTGCGACAGGAGGAGGTGGTCGAGGGAGCATGCAGAACACTGCTCAGGTCTCCGAGTATATGTAGCAGCAGTGTCAGATCTTCTGATATTTGGACACCTTCCGATGTCTATTACACTCTTAAAAATGATTGAGGACCCAAAGAACTTTTGTGTATGTGGCTTACATTTGTTTTTTTTTAAGATTTTATTTTTGGGGGTACCTGGATGACTCAGTGGGTTAAAGCCTCTGCCTTCAGCTCAGGTCATGATCCCAGGGTCCTGGGATCAAGCCCCACATCAGGCTGTCTGCTCAGCAGGGAGCCTGCTTCCCTTCCTCTCTCTCTCTCTGCTTGCCTCTCTGCCTACTTGTGATCTCTGTCTGTCAAATAAATAAATAAAATCTTTTTAAAATTTTTTTTATTTTTAACCTGACAGATCACAAGCAGGCAGAAGGCAGGCAGCTAGAGAGAGGGAGTGCAGGCTCCCTGCTGAGCAGAGAGCCTGATGTGGGGCTCAATCCCAGGACCCTGAGACCAGGACCCTGAGACCAGTACCTGAGCCAAAGGCAGAGACTTGACCCACAGAGCCACCCAGGCATGCCTTTGGCTTACGTTTTTAAAAAAGACACAAACCTTCCACTAGCCATCAGAGCAATGATGTCACATGTCTTGTGCTTCTGGAAAACCCCTCTGTGAAAACAAGGTTTTTGGTTTTTAAAGGCACATGATGTCTTAGCATGATCACAAATATAGTTACATTGTTAACCCCACCCCCCAAGTCCATAGGGATCCTTAGAACACATTCTGAGAATCACTGTGCTATAATATTAGTTAGGCCAAGAATTTTTTAATAACCTCCTTTAACAAAATAAAGTAAAATCAAGTGGCTTGCTAAGAATTCTAACAGTCAGTAAAAATGCTGGAATTATTCCCAAGCCTCTTGAGTCTAGTAGCAGGTCTAGTAGCAGCTCCCAATGAAAACTATGATTTTTTTCCATTTGGGTTTTTGTCCATGCTTGGGAGATCCTTTCCTTCTTCC
This sequence comes from Mustela lutreola, assembly GCF_030435805.1. Lineage (NCBI taxonomy): Eukaryota > Metazoa > Chordata > Mammalia > Carnivora > Mustelidae > Mustela > Mustela lutreola. The sequence continues at coordinate 66,904,691 of NC_081290.1, read as the reverse complement.
TTCATCTGGTTGACTTCTACTTCAACTCAGACACCACCTTCACCAAAGTGTCCTGAGTATATCCTCTCCCAGGGGAGGTGTTCTGGGCACACCAGGCACTGAGCCACCCAGGTGCCCCTAATGAACTGTTTTAAATAATAGACTACATTCTGTCCCTTACCTACTCTACAAATACGAATTTTATTACTTCTGTAATAGATATAAAATAATATTTATATATAATAATATAAAATTGTAAACATTTTGTAATAATATAAAATTGTATAAATTTTATAAAATTCTAAATAAAACTTTAGGAGCATGGCTAATTGTTAAAATTTCTTCTGGAAATATATAGCATAAAATAGTTCATTGGAGGGTGCCTGGGTGGCTCAGTGGGTTAAAGCCTCCGCCTTTGGCTCAGGTCATGATCTCAGGGTCCTGGGATTGAGCCCCACATTGGGCTCTCTGCTTGGTGGGGAGCCTGCTTCCCTTCTCTGCCTGCCTCTCTGTCTACTTGTGATCGCTCTCTGTCAAATAAATAAAATCTTAAAAAATAAAAATAAAAACATAGTTCACTGGGTGCTTTAGTCTCAATGTTAAAAAAAAGGTTCTGTCACATATTAACATTTTCTACAATATGACTATTATAATCATTTAGATACTCATTCTAATCTTATATACCAAATGTTTACCAACCCTACTGAAACACAGGTGCTTAGATGCATGTGTGCATGCACACACACACACCCCTTGAATACATATATATAAAAAGAAACTTTGAGTTTGGGAGGGTAAACAATTTCATTTCTTTTGAATTCTTGCCTTCATATTTTTACTGATAACATCAGGAATGAATGTGGAATTCTATAATTGCAAAATTTGATGTATTTAATTATGTAAAATGATTGACTTCCCATACCCAGTGTTGATGAATATGCTGAAACAGTTATTTTCATATTGTAATGCAATAAATGTATATAATTACGTAAAATCTTTTTCTAGAATTGTCCATAATTACTTAAGTGGAGAACCATTTGAAGCATACAAAGAAAGCTCATATTTTTCTCGCTTTCTACAGTGGAAATGGTTGGAAAGGTATGTTCTGATTTAAAATTCAACAAAAACAAGTAGTAACTTCTTACAATATATACTGATTAATGTATACTTTTCCATCTCTCAAGATAATATTGGAAATCTTGGGCTGGATATGGTATTGCACAGAAATTATTAATATGTGTTATGTAATTTCTTCTGATTTAGTTAACTCTTTTCTCTCCTTTTAAAATGACAGTCAGCCCTATGGACACAGTAGTTAGGAAATAAAACATATTCTAGATTCACAGAAATAGAACCTGAAGTGCACTGGTTCGGTCTTGCGGGACTAGCCGCATAGATTCGGTCAAGGGACTTGACCTTCATGAGCGTCAGGTGCCTGAAAACAGAGGTAATTCTAGAGCTGCCTACGAAGGGCATGCTTAGTCAGTGTGGTTTTGACAATGGTTATTGATTGGTTAGATTTCCAGTTCTGCTTCATTTACGTTTCTTTTGAGATGTTGAGTATCAACACCTGGGTTGAGGTTCTTTTCCCATAGGGCACTGCGCTGTAGATTGTTGCTTTCCTCCGAGGCTCTCCGATAGGCCCCATACATACCATGTCATGATGGGGACTAGCTGCTGACCTTCTTGTGATTGGACCGTTCTAGATCTATTTTCAGTGTTTTCAGTCAATTTTCAATGTTAGCATTTGCTTATTTCTCTCTCTCTCTTTTTTTTAAAGATTTTATTTATTTATTTGACAGAGATCGCAAGGAGACAGAGAGGCAGGCAGAGAGAGGGAAGGGAAGCAGTCTCCCTGCTGAGCAGAGAGCCTGATGCAGGCCTTGATCCCAGGACCCTGAGATGATGACCTGAGCAGAAGGCAGAGGCTTTAACCCACTGAGCCACCCAGGCACCCCTGCTTAGTTCTCTTAATGTCATGGAAGGAGTCCCACCGGAGGAAACCCTTGCCTCAGGCACTCCCTTTGAACAGCGCAGTGTCATAAGGAAGGCCAGGACAGGAGCTAGGTAGGCTTTTGGCTTTTAAAATAACAATGTGATGTGACACCTGAAACTGAAGGTTTTTTTTTTTTTTTTTTTTTTTTAAATTAGGCAACCAGTAACAAAGGACACATTTAGACATTACAGAGTTCTAGGAAAAGGCGGATTTGGTGAGGTAAGTAATACGGGAATAGCTATAAGCAATACTTCTAGAAAAGTAAAACAGCAAGGTACCTGAGAGACATGAATGTGTCAGCTTTACCAATACCTTTATTTCCTTACTGGGTATTTTGGGAATGATTTAGCCAATCACGAGAATTAAGATTGAAACTTCAAACAAAAGTATTTTGCTACCTGCTTTTAGAAGATTCAGATCTTCGTGATTTTTTTTTTTTCACTATATGTTTCTTAAAAAGTTATTTCCCCGCATCCGATTATTTGACATTCAAGCTCAGTTTGTCCTGATGGAAAAGATGTTTCTTTCCATATTGCCAAATTTCTTTTAAAAAAAATTTTTTTTAAATTAACATATAATGTATTATATGCCCCAAGGGTACAGGTTTGTGAATATCAGGCTTACACGCTTCACAGAACTCACCATATCACATACGCTCTGCAATGTCCATAGCCCAGCCACACTCTTTACAGCCCCTCCCCTGGCTACCCTTAGTTTGTTTTGTGAGATTAAGAGTGTCTTATGAGTTTGTCTCCCTCCCGATCCCATCTTGTTTCATTTTTTCCTTCCTTTCCCCCCCAAATCCCCCACTTGGCCTCTCAAATTCCTCATTTTGGGGAGATCATATGATAATTGTCTTTCTCTGATGACTTATTTTGCTCGCATAACACCGTCTAGTTCCATCCACGTTATTGCAAACGGCAAGATTTCATTTCTTTTGATTGCCGAATTTCTGTTGCTCTATTACCATAATTTAAAACTAGCCTAAAAGCTGATGTAGTACAGAGTATATTATTGAATGTGCTTATTAATCTCAACTCTATGTGGACATGTATGTGCTTCCACACCTATATCAAAAGATACTAGAAAATGTGTAAATTTAGGAAAATCCTAAGAAAACTACTTAGGTAGTTGGTGGTAGATGGTTGGTTGGTAGATGATCCAGTATGATGGCTCCCCTAGATAGAGACTGTTGTGCAGGTCGGACAAAGAATCACAGGCAGTTCTGGTTAGGTCATTAAAAGAGGTGTTAATTGCCTCATTTATTGTCTGGAGTGCTCATATTCAGTGCCAGCTTGTGATTGAAATCACCCATGCTCCCAAATTCCCAGGGAAGGCCTAAACCAAAGCCTCAGAGATCCCTCAACGTGCATTAGGAAGCAGACCTAAGAGGTCTCATCCCACAAGGGAGGCCTGTCCTCCATCTGGGCTCGGTATGGAGAGACATCGGCTCACATCACCATTACCTCAGGGGAAGAAGAGCAGTGTTGTGCCTGACACAGTTCTGGAGACCTGTTGGAGCATTTCCAGTGAGCCATCCACACACTTGCTATAACCGTTCCAGGCCAGAGATTCTGTAAGAAATGCATCCTCTGCTTGAATACCTCCTCAAGCAGACAATTTACTCATGCTTTTTAATTCGTGCTAGTCTGCCTTTTGTGATGTCCAAATGTGGAACTCAGATTCTGTCCAAGAACAGAGGATGGTCCAAGCTCTTGTGTTTACAAAAGAATGTAGTTCTAGTTAGAGCCACATGGAGGTTTTAGCCATGGACGCAGTAGTAATGTGTTAGCAAATTTTAACTGTTGTGAAAGACTTGGTGTATTTATATTTATAGATTATTTTTTTAACACATTTACTTGTGTTTCCACACAAAAGATTGTACGGATGGATACACAGTTCTGGTTTTTCACAAACCTGTTCTTGACGTGCCATTTGTTACACTGAGTCTGTGGGGGAGCAAATAGTCCGTTTCCATTGTGTGTCCCTGTCAGAGGAAACCCCATGACCCTAATGCAGGCAGCCTCAATGCCTTTGAAGTCCAAATTCCAGTGGTGGATTTACTTTTTCCAAATGCTAACACCTCTTTCAGTGAGTTTGCTAGGACAAACATTTTGGTCTTAGTTTGTTGACCACAGTGCTTTCCTATAGGCTTCAAGTCCCCTGGAATAGATTTGTAGGGTCCTGCAGCGGCACCAAGGTTAAAGAGTTGGTGGTGTCTCTGCGCTCAGGGCCGCAGAGGCAGCACAGATCCGTGGAGAGGACTCGTGGGCAGCAACTGGGCTTGCTTCCTGCTGTGTGACTGCAGCCTCCCCATTTCCTCCTCCCCACGACAGGGAGACGATCCCTGCTACGAATGGGTCTTCGTGTCCAGATGAGAGTACAGTGTCCGGTCCTCTTACTTCTTCTCCCTTCTCTTTCTTTAACTTGGCAGTTCCACTTAAAAGAATCTGTGATAGGGGCGCCTGGGTGGCTCAGTGGGTTAATGCCTCTGCCTTCAGCTCAGGTCATGATCCCAGGGTCCTGGGATCAAGCCCCAAGTCGGACTCTTTGCTCAGCAGGGGGCCTGCTTCCTCCTCTCTCTCTGCCTGCCTCTCTGCCTACTTGTGATTTCTGTCGTCAAATAAATAAATAAAATCTTAAAAAAAAAAAAAGAATCTGTGATAAAGAGATATACCAAGATTAATGTGCCAAGACTTAATGGTGAGAAAATGAGTAAATAAATTTTGGAGAAGTCAGATATTGGGAGAACTTTAATGGTGAGAAAACAGTCACACTGTAAGATGAAAACAGGAGATTATAAAATATTTTCTATTCTATAATATAAGGTCAGGTTCTCCACCCAAAATTCAGGAGGATTCACATGGCTACATGGTTATCTTGGAATTCCAGTGAGTTTTATCATTGTCCTTACTAATACTTCTCCACAATGAACTTTATTTTCCACAATGAACTTTACATTTTATCATCAAGATCATGTTACTGATGGATTAAAATGATACATGTTTCATGTTTGCTTATAAGGAGACTGTATCTGTGTATGTGTGGTATGTACATGTGTTATGCGTGTGAGGTGCATACGTGCCTGTGGTATGCGGTAGGTGTGTGTGGGGAGTGTGTGCATGTGTGTGTGTGCAGTGGGTATGTCTGAGGTGCGTGTGGTGAGTGTTTGTGTGGTATGTATGTGGCAGGTGTGTGTAGGTGTGTGGTGTGTGTGTCTGTGTGTATGGGTGCTCGGGCAGTGGATGGGAGTCAAAGGAAACAAGGTAGCCCCATGTTGACAGCCCAGAAGCTGTGGGATAGCTACTTGGAGCTCATTATAGCCCCATCTCCACTTCTGTATTTTGGACATTCTTTCCTAGTGGGAAGGTAAGTGATGTGTAAATAATATTTTAATAACTAAGCATGAAAGTGTATGAATTCTATGCAATATCTTTTCTTATATTCTTAAATTTTTAAAAGAAAGAGGAATCAGTTTAGTTTTGAACATTGTGGTCTTGGGCAAGGACTGAAGGACCCAGGGAGACCCTGGCTGACCCAACATGCTGTGATCACCTGTGGGCAGCAGGCAGAGCGTGACCCCCTCCTCCCCTGTCCAGTCCACTAGCCCCTTGTGACTCTTCACCGGTGGGGCTGATCCTGGAGAAACGGGGTTTGATTGCTGGTGGTAGTGGTGATGGTGGCAGCCTAAGAGGTGGCAGGTGTGTAGAAACCTTTTTTCCACTTTTTTTAAAAACTAGGTTTGTGCCTGTCAAGTGCGAGCTACAGGAAAGATGTATGCATGTAAGAAGCTAGAGAAAAAAAGAATAAAGAGGAGGAAAGGTGAAGCCATGGCTCTCAATGAAAAGAGAATCCTAGAAAAAGTGCACAGCAGATTTGTAGTGAGTATCTGGGTTTAGTCCTTGCTGGGGATGGTGTGGTGAGGACCGCTTTCCTGGGCATCCCTGCTACTGGGCCCACCGGCACTGCCTCCACGCCAGCAGGGGTGTGGGCTGGGCTGCCTGGGCTGGTGGTGGGGATGGAGACTGGGGACAGTCTGGTTGTGCTGGTGGCCTCTTCCCTATCCATTTCTTACTGAACACAAACACAAAACAGTGGGGCCTGGTCTGTGGGTTTCTCCTTACACCCCGCATCAGGCTGTTACCAGTCAGGGCCCTCCCCTCTCCCAGGAGGCAGTGCTCATCCTGGGCTGTGGGACCACTGCCTCTGGAGCCTGAAGGCACTGTCCTGAGTCCTTGTCTCGGTGAGACCGCAGTCTGACACCAGCCCAATGTACTGCTCACTTTCGGCTAGGGTTCCCCAAACGTATGGAGTGTCAAGTCCCACCTTCTCCGTGTCAGGCAGGGTTCAGATGAGCGGGCCTGGGGTGAAACCGGGACTCTCCCATGCCCTGTGCTGTGCATGAGGTGCTGTGATGTTCATCCCCAAACTTAGCTACTGTCCCCCACTTCGTGTCTCCTGGAGCATCTGTGGCAACAGGTGGGTCTGTGTGAAGGGGGAGAGGGAAAGAAAACGTAGGAAAGGACTTGTGGTGTCATGCTTACTTCCTCCAAATCACTTCTGTCTTAGGACTGAGGTTTGCTGCTTTGTGCTGGGGGACAGACTTTGCACAGAGTGGCCTGCACTGCCGTCCTCTACATTTCCTTGTGGGGGTGACAGGTCTTTCCTTGTGCATTCCACGAAAATCTTTAATACAACTGGCTTGTCATGGAGTTCTTTCAATATGCTTGTGTAACTACCTTGAAAAACAGAAATCCATAACCTACCTTTGTTAAAGGGACATAATACCACTGGTTTATTCTGTTTAAAGGAAATATTTTTGTTTCTGTATTCTTGGCCTGTCCCAAGAAACCTGGAAATATTTTCCTTCATCCTTTTTTTCCCTAAATGGGGAAAAATTAACAATATCTTGTTAATTTCAAGTGTACATTGTAGTGATTCCATATTTTCATGCATTTTGAAATGATCCCTGTGATAAGTCTAGTTACCATCTATCACCACTCTGTTATTCCAGTATTATCAACTATATTTCCTATGTTGTACATTACATCTCCCTGACTTATTTTATAACTAGAAATCTGTACCTCTGTTTTTTAAAGTTTGCTTATTTATTTAAGTAATCTCTACATGCAACATGGGGCTTGAACTCATGAGCCCGAGATCGAGTTGCATGCTCTTGTGAATGAGCCAGCCAGGTAGGTGCCCTGAGGTTTGTACCTCTTAATCGCTTCCGCTTCCTTTCTGTCCCCCAGCCCCTCCTACTCTGTTAATCAACAGTTTGTTCTCTGTGCCAGAGTCTGTTTCTGTTTTGTTTATTAGTTTGTTTTGTTTCTAAGATTCTGCATATGAGTGAAAGTATATGGCATTTGTCTTTCTCTGGCTGACTTATTGCACTTAGTGGGCATCATACCCACTACGTTTGTCCATGTTTTGGAAGTGGCAAGATTTCAGCCTTCTTTATGGCTGAGTCATATCACATTGTCTGTATAGACCACATCTTCTGTATCTTTTCATTTGTGGGTGGGCATTGAAGTTGCTCCCGTGTCTTGGTTGTTGTAAATAAGGCTGCGATGAACCTAGGAGCGCAGATAACCTCTCTGGATTGGTGTTTTCATTTTCTTTGGATAAACACCTAGAGGTACAATTGCTGGATCATACGGTATTTCTGTTTTTTCTTTTTTTAAAGATTTTATTGATTTGTGAGAGAGAGACAGTGACAGAGATAGCGAGAGACAGCACAAACAGGGAGGAGAGGGAGAAGCAGACTTCCCACTGAGCAGGGAGCCCGATGTGGGGCTCAGTCCCAGGAGCGTGGGATCATGACCTGAGCTGAAAGCAGATGCTTAACCAACTGAGCACCTGAGGCGCCCCTTGTTTTTCTTTTCTGAGCAACTTCCACACTGGTTTCCATGGTGGCTACACCAACTTACATTTCCTCAACAGTGTACAAGGGTTCCTTTTCCTGCACATCCTTACCCGCACTTGTTATTTCTTGTTTTTTTGATGCTAGCCATTCTGACATGCATGAAGTGAAATCTCATGGTGGTTTTGATTTGCCTTTCCCTAATGGTTAGTGACGTTGAGAGTCTTTTCATGTGCCTGTTGGCCATCGGTGTGTCTTCTTTAGAAAAACATCTGTTCGAGTACTCTGCCCATTTTCCCATCAGGTTATTTTTCATGTTAATTTATGTAAGTTTTAAAAAATATGTTTTTAATATTATCCCCTTATCCGATACGTGATTTGCAAATTCTTCCATTCGGTGGGTAGCCTTTTCATTTTGTGGGTGGTTTCCCTCACTGTGCGGAAGCTTCTTAGTTTGTTGTAATCCCATTTATTTCAGCTTTTGTTGTTCTTGCCTCAGTAGACTGTGTCCCCCACCCCAAATATTGCTAAGACTGATGCCAAAGCACTTACTTCCTATGGTTTCTTCTAGGAGTTTTATGGTTTTACTTGTTATGTTCAAGTCTTTAATACATTTTGAGTTAATTCTTATGTGTAGTAAAAGGTAGTGGTCCCGTTTCCTTCTTCTGCATGTGGCTGTCCAGTTTTCCCAAAACAAGTTACTGAATGGACTCTCTTTCCCCCGTTGTATGTTCTTGCCTCCTTTATCATATATTAATGGACTATATATATGCATTTATTACTGGGCTCTCTATTCTATTCCACTGATCTGTGTGGTTGTTTTATACCAATACCATACTATTTTCATTACAGCCTGGTAATACAGTTTGAGATTGGGGGCACGATGCCTCCAGCTTTGGTCTTTTTTCTGCAGATTGCTTTGGCTCTTCAGAGTCCTGTTATTTTATACAAATTTTAGGATTATTTGTTCTAGTTCTGTGAAAAATGCTATTTGTATTTTGATAGGAATTACACTGAATCTGTAGATTACTTTGGGTAATATGGGCATTTTAACAATATTAATTCTTCCAATCTGTGATGATGGTGTATCTTACTGTTTTTTTTATTTTGTCTTCAATTTCTTTCTTCAGTCTCTTACAGTTTTCAGAGTATAGGTCTTTAACCTCCTTGGTTAAATTTATTCCTATGTATTTTATTACTTTGATACAATTGTAAATTGGATTCTTTTTTTTTTTTTTAAGATAAGTTTATTTATTTGAGAGAGGGAGTGTGCACATGTGAGTGGAGAGAGGGACAGAGGGAGAGAATCTCAAGCAGACTCCCCACTGAGTGTAGAGCCTGATGTGGGGCTTGATCCCACAACCCATGAGATCATGACTTGAGCCAAAATCAAGAGTCGGATGCTTAACCGACTGAGCCACCCTGGTGCCCCTGGGATTGTTTTCTTAATTTCTATTTCTGACTGCTTGTTATTAGCATATAGAAATACAACCTGCTTCTGTATGTTAATTTTGTACTCTGTGACTTTACTGAAATTATTAATTAGTTCTCAGATCTCTTTGGTGGAGTCTTTTGGGTTTTCTATATATAACATCATGTCATCTGCAAATAATTTTACTTCTTCCTTTCAATTTAGATGCCTTTTATTTCTTTTTCTTGCCTAAATGCTATGGCTAGGACTTTCAATACTATGTTGAGTAAAAGTGTAAAGAGTGGGCATCTCTGTCTTGTTCCTTATCTTAGAGGAAAAGCTTATAGCTTTTCACCATTCAGGATAATGTTAGCTGTGGGTTTGTCATATATGACCTTTATTATGTTAAGGTATGTTCTTTCTATACCCACTTTATTGAGAGTTTTTATCATAAATAGGTACTGAATTTTGTCATAAATTTTTTCTGGATCTATTAAGATGACCATATGATTTTCATCTTTCATTTTGTTAATATGGTGTACCACCTTGATCTATTTGTGGATGTTAAACCATCCTTGCATCCCTGGAATAAATCCCACTTGATCCTTTTAATATATTTTTGAATTGGATTTAGTAATATTTTGTTGAGGATTTTTACATCTATGTTCACCAGGGATACTGGCCTGTAATTTTCTTTTTTTTGTAGTGTCTTCATCTGGTTTCAGTATCAGGGTGATTCTGGCTTTGTAAAATGAATTTGGAAGCCTTCCTTCCTCTTTCAATTTTTTTTAGTATAGTTTGAAAGGATAGGTACTAACTCTTCTTTAAATGTTTGGTAGGGGGGCGCCTGGGTGGCTCAGTGGGTTAAGCCTCTGCTTTCCACTCAGGTCATGATCTCAGGGTCCTAGGATAGAGCCCTGCATCAGGCTTTCTGCTCAATGGGGAGCCTGCTTCCCTGCCTCTCTCTGCCTACTTGTAATCTCTCTCTCTCTCTCTGTCAAATACATAAATAAAATCTTTAAAAAAAAATAAATGTTTGGTATGTGGTCCTGGGGTTTTGTTTCTTAGGAGTTTTAAAATTACTGCTTCAGTTTCATTACTGGTAACTGGTATGTTCATATTTTCTGTTTTTATGTGATTTGGTCATAGAAGATTGGGTTTCTAGGAACTTACCCATTTCTTCTAGGTTGTCCAGTATGTTGGTGTGTAATTGTTCATACTGATCTTTTATGATTCTTTGTATTTCTGTGGTGTCACCTGTAACTTCTCTTTCATTTCTAATTTTTAAAAGAATTATATATTTATTATTTATGAATCTAATTAGAAGTTTATTGATTTTATTTATTTTTTCAAAGAACCAGGCTTTAGTTTAATTGATCTTTTCTATTGTTTTTAATCTCTATTTCATTTATATCCACTCTGATCTTTATTATTTTCTCCTTCTACTAACTTTGGACTTTGTTCTTATTCTAGTTCCTTTAGATATAAAGTGAGATTGTTTATTTGGCATTTTTCTTACTTCTTGGGGAAGGCCTGTGTTGTTATGATCTTCTCTCTTAGAGCTGCTTTTGCTGTGTCCCATAGGTTTTGAAAAGTTGATTTCCATTTTATTTGTCTTAATGTAGTTTTTGATTACCTCTGTGAGTTTTCCTTCATCCTTGATTATATTTTTTTCCTCTATGTTTACAGTTGATCAATGGGTCATGACCTGAACCTGTGTCAACCTCCTTCCCACAGCCCACCCTGGCTTGCCCACAACATGGTTATGCACAGGGACAGGTCAACACTTTTTATATAATTTATTGTGTATCTAGCCAAGTTATTAGATACAATACTAGCCACAAATACTTAGAAAATTAAAACTTGTAATTGATACCATTTACAATAGCATCAAGAAACATCATAATCTAGGCAAAAATATATTAAAAATGTGCAAAACTTCTACACTGTGATCTAAAATGCCATTACGAGAAATTAAAGAAGATGAAATAAATGGAAGGATACCAGGTTTATGGATTAGGAGATAAAATGTATGAAGATATTTGTTTTCCCAAATTGATAAATAGATTAAATGGATTAAATGCAGCCCCAATCAAAATCCCAGCAGGATGTTTGTGTGTGTGTGTGTGTGTGTGTGTGTGTGTGTGTAAATTGACCTACAAACCAACAGAACAGTGGGCAAAAAACTTGGACAGGTATTTCACACAAGTAGTTCCAAATGAATAAATATATGAAAAAGTATGACAAGTGTTTCCTGTATTTGTATATACAGAGAAATGCACATTAAAACCACAATAAGAGACAACTATTCCTTCAGCAGCATTGACTGACAACATGAAATGCTGGAAGGATGTGCAGGGGCAAGACCTCTCTTGCACTGTGGGGGAGGGGGTATTAATTTTAATTTAACTTGTATGCTGAACATGGGTGTTCTAGAAGTGTGGAACATAAGTGCTCAACAATTAGAGCATACCTTTGATGAATCATGATCCCAAGTGTCTTTGTGAAGTTTTGCCATCTACCCACTTAGCTATAGAAAGTTCTCTCCTCTCAATATAGAACTCTGTAAGATCTTGGACAGCTAAAATGTCCAAGAAGCCCCAGATGCATGGAATGCATTTCGGTGAAGCATATGGGATTTGGGTGTTGTCGTGATAAACCTAACACGGAGTGTCTGAATAATGTTCACAAATAGAGGAAATCACCAAGGAATGAGCAGGTGTCTCTGCTTTGTTTTTTATTATGCTGTTGTCTTTAGGTTAGTTTGTGCTACACTTACGAAACCAGAGATTTCTTGTGCTTGGTGCTAACCATTATGAATGGAGGGGACTTGAAGTTTCACATCCACAACTTGGGCAACCCTGGCTTTGAGGAGGAGAGAGCTATTTTCTATGCCGCCGAGCTGTGCTGTGGCTTGGAGGATTTGCAGAGGGAAAGAATTGTGTACAGGTAAGAACAGCATGAACTCCTGGGGCCTGGGAGACTGTTCATCCTGAGCTTTAGGCTCCCACTGGGCTCCCTCCAGCCACCCAGGTGCCTGGGCAGGAGGGCTGTGGTGGAGCCCTTGGTGGCCATACATAGGGTCTGGTCACTCCCACCGTTGGGAATATGGTCAATCAGCAGTGGACCTTGGTTTTCATTTTAGTTCTCTTTGATCTCTAGTAGGTAGGTTTTATTTGTTAAGTTGATCAAATATAGGCAGTGTTAACTCATGTAAGCATGAGAAGAGCCCATTTCTAAATTAGTTCTATTTAGGACTCTGGGCTCTGTTCCAGCAAAATAGTGTAACAATTAAATGTCTCAAAATAATACTTTATTTTAATATTTTGCATCTTATAATTCACTAAAGAAAATTTAATAGGTAGAATTAAATTAGCATGATCAAATATTTAATTTTAGGGAAAGCAGTCCCTCCAGTTACCCTTTGGGTATGGAGCTCCTGAGCTCTGACACCCTTCTCAACCCTTCCCTGTGTAGCTCTGTCCCTTCACCTCTGTAAGGACATCTACTTTCAGGTGTGGACCATTGCCTACGACCATTTCTGACCCTGCCATTTTCCCTACATTCCAAGGGGTCTGTGTATCCCCTGCCCTCACCTACCCCATCCAGTTGTTCACCAAATCAGACCTGGATGTTTCCCTATATCCAGGCTTTGGGGTCACTGGCTTAGTTCATGTCTTCCTCAGGTTACCTGGCAGGCAGACAGTTGAATGGTCTCGCTGATGCCAGTCTTGCCCCGGTTCCTGCTCTGTGCAACTGATGACAGGCTTTCCTGTGGTGTGGATCCCATCCTGTCATAGCATCCCTAGCTTGGAGCCCTGTGGGCCTGGCTCTCCTGACCCTGTATGGTGCCACCCCCTCTGGTTTCTCCAGCTGGGTGTCCTGCACCCCAAATGGGGGCTGTCTGCTTTTGTGATGTACTCGTACTTCTTGAGTGTCCTCACATCTTCATACCCTTGCACATGCGGCCTGTTGGTTGAAGGCCTTTCTTCTCTGCAGCCCCTCCGCCTGCATTCAGAGAAAGTGTAGCTCATCCCTAAGTTCCCCACCCTTGAGAATGGGTGTGTGTGCTCCCCGGGGGCATCCTCAGAGCACCCGTGTTGTCCCACTGGAGGGCTGGTCATTCCAGCTGCAAGCATCTCAGAAGCCCTTTCTTGGATCCCTATTCTCACGAACTCTTGGCTCTGTCTCACGTTGCCTGGAGGCACCTTAGGATCTCTCCAAGGCTGAGTCACGGGCCTGGCCATGGGGCTGGGCAGTGCCTCTGAGGTGGTGCACTGGGGGCAGACTGCTGCCTTGGGAGCCATTCCCGTGGACACAGGCCATGTCACTACACTCACAAGGAGAGACAGGTGGCCCACAAAGCAGGGAGCAGGCCTGGAGGAGCTTGAATCCTCTTTCACTCTGGGAGCACCTGAGAGTTCAGTGCAGTTCAGTGCAGGTAAGCCCTTCTGCTTGCTTTCAGTGAAGATGTGCACCAGACCTCGTTTCATTGCTTGTGGCCTTACTGTGCTTCACACGCACTGCCTCTTTTACAGACGGAAGGTTTGTCACAACCCTGTGCTGAGCAGGTTCTGTCTGTGCTGCTTTGCCAGCCGCGTGGGCTCCCCTCATGTCTGCATCACGTGTCGGTCTTTCCTGGAGTGTTTCAAGCTGTTTCATTATTATACTTTTGACCGTGATCTCTGATCTCCGATGTTACTGTCATTTTTGTCTGGGGGCGCCACACGCAGCGTCCTTGTCTGGGGACACCACACACAGCGCTCACTGCCACACACAGTGTACGTAATCAGTGCGTGTTGTGCGTGTTCTCACTGCTTCACCCACCGGCTGTTTCCCTCTTTCTCCTCCTCGGACCTCCCTGTTCCCTGAGACGCAGCAATATGGCAGTTAGGCCAAACAATGACCTGTAATGGCCTCTAAGTGCTCAAGTGAAAAGAGTCACACATAGCTCACTTGAAATGAAAAGCTAGAAATGATTAAGCTTAGTGAGGAAGGGATTTCTGAAGCCGAGATAGGCTGAAAGGTAGGCCTCTTGTGCCAAACAGCCACATTGCAAATATTAAGGAAAAGTTCTTGAAGGAAGTTAAGAGCGCTACTCCAGGGACTACATGAATGATAAGAAAGCCAAACAGCCTCATTGCTGATAGGGAGAAAATTTGGGTGGTCTGGATAGGAGATCAGACCTGCCCCAGTATTCCCTTAAGCCAAAGCCTAATCCAGAGCAAGGCCCTGACTCTCAAGTCCAGGAAGGCTGAGGGAGGTGAGGAAGCCACAGAAGAAAATTCTGCAGCTAGCAGAGTGGGTTTGTGAGGTTTAAGGAGACACAGAGGGGCTGGGGGGAGCAGCACGAGCTGATGGAGAAGCTGCAGCAAGTTCTGCTGGTGATCCAGCTTGGATCGCCCATGGAGGTGGCTCCTAAACAGCAGATTCTCTACATGTAGACACAACAGCCTTATCTGGGGAGAAGATTCCATCTTGGACTGTCCTCGCCGGAGGACAAGTCCACCTGGCTTCAGAGGTTCAAGGGACAGGCTGGCTCCCCATTAGGGGCTAATGCAGCTGGTGACTTTCAGCTGAAGCCGGTGCTCCTTTACTATTCTGGAAATTCTTAGAACCCCTAAGAATTGTGTTAGCTCTCCTGTGCCCATGCTCTACCCATGGAACGAGACAGTCTGGACGACAGCCTATCTGTTCACAGTGAGATTTACCAAACGTCTCAAGCCCACTGTTAAGACCTACTGCTCAGAAGAAAAGGTTCCTTTTGAAGTATGACTGCTCATTGAAGTTGTACCCGGTCACCCAAGAGCTCTGGTGACATACGGCGAGATGAGTGCCGTTTCCCTGCCTGCGAACACTGCGTCCATTCTGCAGCCCACGGAGCAAGGAGTAATTTTGACTTGGAAGTCTTTTATCATCTAAGAGACACATTTTGCAAGGCAGTTAATGCCATGGATGGTGATTCCTCCACTCGATCTGGGTGGGGTACATTGAGAATCTTCTGGGAAAGATTCACCATGCCAGACGCCAAAATGTTCCCATGGCTCAATGTCAATACTAACAGGAGTTTGGAATAAGTGAGCTCCAGCGCTGGTGAGGACATTGAGGGGTTCAAGACCAAGTGGAGGAAGTCACTGCAGATGTGGTGGAAACAGCCAGAGAGCCAGAAGTGGAGCCTGGAGAGGCGAGCGACCTGCTGCCCTCGCAGGATAACAATTGCACAGGTGAGGACGTGCTTCCGTGGAGGAGCAAGGAAGGTGATTTCTTGAGCTGGAGTCTGCTTCTGGTGACGATGCTGTGGAGATGGTTGAAATCTGACAAGGACAGACACTTAGAACATTGCATGACCTTAGTTGATAAGGTGGCAGGGCTTGAGAGGACTGGCTCCAGTTTGGAGAGGAGTTCTGCTGTGGGTGAGATGCTACCAGATACCGCTTGCTGCAGAGAAATCATTTGGGAAAGGAAGAGTCCATCAGTGCAACAAATTTATTCTCTTGTTTTAAGAAACTGCCGTAGACACCCCAACCTTCAGCAACCCCCACTGTGATCACTCAGCCACTGTCAGCATCGAGGTAAGACCCTCCAGCAGCAAAAGATTACAGCTTGCTGAAAGCTCAGATGATGGTTGGCAGTAAAGCATTTTTTAATTAAGGCATTCATTGTTTAGGGGTCACCTGATGGCTCAGTCGGTTTAGCGTCTGTCTTTGGCTCGGGTCATGATCTCAGGGTCCTGGGATCTAGCTCCACATCTGGCTCCCTGCTCAGCAGGGAATCTGCTTCTCCCTCTTCCTCTTTCCTTCCCCCTGCTCCTGCTCTTTCTCGCTCTCTCTCACACTCTTTCTCTTTCAATAAATAAATAAATTTTTAAAAAGGTATTCATTGTTTTGTTAGACATAATGCTACTGTACACTTAATGGGTCTCAGTGTAGGGCAAACATAACTTTAATATGCACTGGGAAACCAAAAAATTCGTTTGACTCATTTTTTTGTGATAGTCACTGAATTTTGACTGCCTAGACCAAATCCCTGTATCTCTAAGGAGTGCCTCATTACTGGATTGGTTAGAAGATTTTCTTTTCCTCTAGCCTTTCACCTTGGGCTCCCGCTTACCCTCAGACAGAGCAGGGGAAAGGCATGGGCTGGCCAGCACTTAGTGGGAACTTAGTGCATGTCCACAGCACCCACCAGTAGGAGGCGCCTGCCATTTGTTAAATGGATGACCCGTGGCTTTCAGCCTCTAATGATGCGTCCCCTCTCTTAGGGGCCTGTGAAGCACCACTTTCATTCTTTGAAATTATTTCTTGTAGTCAGAAGTTGCCTCTTGACAACCTTTATCAGACCAGGTACCAGAAAGATGACCTTTCTTTTTGCAGACGGATGGTACAAATAAGAATCCTCTATCATCTCAGCACTCTGAGGTCAGAGAGGAGGCACGGAGGCTTGGCTTTGAGCCACCTGTAGGGTACAGCATGTTCCTAGTCAGAAGGAGAACCCAGGAGCCTCTTACCCTCGTCTGTGGGAGCTGCTCCAGGTGTGCCAGGCCTCACAGGCTTGCAGAATTCTTTCTAGTATAAATGATTTAAACTGGACCCAGGCCTGATCAGGGAAGGCTTTCGGGAGGACCTGGGATTCACCTGGCAGCTTGGCTAGATGGCTAAGATCAGAGCAGAGGGTAAAGGGATCATTCTTTTGGGGGAGATGTACGCCGCGAGTGCCTACTGGAGAAAGTGAGTAGAGGAGTCCACCTAAACCAGAGTGATCATAAAGACAGGAGGATGGGGCACCTGGGTGGCTCTGAGGTGGGTTAAAGCCTTTGCCTTCGGCTCAGGTCATCATTCTGGCTTCCTGGGATCAAGCCCTGCATCGGGCTCTCTGCTCGGCGGGGAACCTGCTTCCCTTCCTTTCTCTCTGCCTACATGTGATCTCTGTCTGTCAAATAAATAAATTTAAAGATTTTTTTTAAAAAAAGGAGGAAGGAAGAAGCAAACTTGTTGGCTTTCTGCTGCCCACCAGGCCCTACGCTGTGCCCTTCACATCTGTTCTTTATTTGGAGAACATGTTAAAATAGTTGCTAAAATGCCGTAGCATCCTAGAGGCCCTCCCCTTTTTTTCCAGATACGATTTTCCTGGAGCATTTCATCTTTTTTTTTGTCTGTCATCCTCTGCTGTTTGTTCAGATAAAATGCCTGAAACAACATTACGACGAACCACAGAGGAGTGCTAGGCTCAGGGCGGTGTGGGCACAGCCCTTCCAGGAGGGCAGGTGAACAGCAGGGAGGTGGCATCCGACCGTGTTGAGTGGCCCAGGTGTGTGGTTTTGGGGTATAGTAGTTTGTGTCATACCTTTAGATACATCTACTTGTAACATGGCTTTGTGTAAATTGTTCGGTGAGAAAAAGTGAGGGAAAGAAATCAAGTGTGCATATAGAGAGAGCCTTGAGAGATCATAGTTTTCAGTGTGCAACCATATATCTAAGAAGTGAGCTGTTTGATTCAAACAAACAATACATAAAGACACAGGTGTGGGCATGCATTTCCAATCCAGCTGGGTACTTTCCCTTCCAGCATCTTTTCATGACATTTTGCCCGTTCATTATGCGAAAGTTGGAAGGGGACTCTTGCCTTTGGGGTTTTAAATGTCCTTTAAAAATTAACCGAGGAAGGAGGCCCCGGGAGGCTCAGTCGTTAGGCGTCTGCCTTCGGCTCAGGTCATGATCCCAGGATCCTGGGTTTGAGCCCCACAGTGGGCTCCCTGCTCATCAGAAAGCCTGCTTCTCCTTCTCCTACTCCCCCTGCTTCACCGCCCCCCCATGTGTAAAATAAGTGAATAAATAAAAATCTTTTAAAAAATTAACTGAGGGGGCGCCTGGGTGGCTCAGTGGGTTAAGCCGCTGCCTTCGGCTCGGGTCATGATCTCAGGGTCCTGGGATCGAGTCCCGCATCGGGCTCTCTGCTCAGCGGGGAGCCTGCTTCCTCCTCTCTCTCTCTGCCTGCCTCTCTGCCTACTTGTAATCTCTCTCTGTCAAATAAATAAATAAAATCTTAAAAAAAAAAAAGATTTAAAAAATTAACTGAGGAACATAGTTTCTGTAAAATCAGATCAACTGAAATGCTTTTCGTTAGGGACAGACCCCGTGAGTGCCCTAACACCATTTGAATATTAACATGCGGGAATGACTAATTCCTTATTAAATAGCACTTGAGTCTATGGACAGTGTGGTTGATCCTTGAACAGATGGAGATTAGAGCATCAACCCAGTCGAAAATCCACATGTAACTTTTGACTCCTCCAAAATTTTGCTACTCATAATCTGCTGTTGCCTGGAAAGCTCACTGATGACATGCAGCTGATCACATTATTCTGTGTGTTCTGTGGACTCTGCCCTATGCTCTTACCATAAAGCAAGCTAGTGAGAAGGAAATGTTAGTTAGAAAATTGTAAGGAAGAGAGCATGTATCACAGCACTGGGACTGTAAGAAAACCCACACGTAGGGGGACCTAACCCGTCCACACCCATGTTGTTCAAGGGCCAGCTACAGTTTCTTTTCACGTAAAAGCTTTTCCCAAGACTGGCCTGCAGCATCAGGGAAGTCTGGCCCAGCAGCGGCTGGCTGTGGAGACCAACCTTCTCCTTGTTCCTCATTCTCTCTGGAGATGGCATATTTTGCTTGCCATTGTTTGGGTAGTGAAGTGTCTTTTAAATTATAAGAATTATTTTACCTAATAATGTAGTCTGTATGCAGGGGAATAAGGCAAAAGGCTACGAAAATTTTAAAGACTTGGCTTTTTAAAATGGTTTCATTTTTGCCACTATGGAAAACAGTAAGGAGGTTCCCCCCAAAATTAAAAATAAATGCCATATTACCTAGCAACTCCACTTGTAAGTGTATTCTAAAGGATATATCCACAGTATGTCAAAGAGAGGTCTGCATTTCCGTGTTCACTGCAGCATTATTCAGAATAGCCAGCATCTGGAAACAACCTACATGTCCATCGGTGTGTGGGTGGGTGGGTAAAGAAAATGTGGTACATGCATCCTCAATGGAGTTATTATTTGGCCATGTGAATGAAGGAGGTCCTGTTACGGGTGACAACCCAATGGACCTGCAGAGCTTCATGCTACGTAACATAAGCTAGACACAGACAAATACTGCATGGTTTCACTGGTATGTAGAGTCTTTTTTTTTTTTTTTTTAAGATTTTATTTATTTATTTGACAGAGAGAGATCACAGGTAGGCAGAGAGATGGGCAGAGAGAGAGGAGGAAGCAGGCTCTCCATCGAGCAGAGAGCCCAATGCGGGGCTCGATCCCAGGACCCTGAGATCATGACCTGAGCTGAAGGCAGAGGCTTAACCCACTGAGCCACCCAGGCACCCCAACTGGTATGTAGAGTCTTAAAAAAAAAAAAAAAGTCAAACTCGTGGAAACAGAAAAATCACTAAGGGCTGGGGGGTGGGGGATAGGAAGAGGTTGGCAAAATGGCACAAACTTTCAGCTATAAGATGAGTAGCTATAGATATAATGTAAAATATGAAAACAGAGTTGGTAACACTATACTGAAGAATTGAAATTTGTTAAGGGACTGAGACTTAAAGGTTCTCACACCAAAAAATGTGAGCTGGTGGGTGTGTTCATTAACTGGTGTGGGAGAATCCTTTCACAATTTTAAGGGGAAATAAAATTCTCAATTTCATTGCATTTTCTAGCAATTACAGAAAGAATACAAAAACACCTAAAACCGACAATAAATGAGTGAGGGGCCAGAGATGCTTGTGTTGGCTGTTTCTCAGTGTCGTCGCCTGTCATGTTCCAGAAGGGTCAGCCTCCAGGCTCCCTCCTAACCATGGCCATGTTGTCTTGGGCACATTCATCTTTGAAGAGCTCACACTGGGGAAGAGGGGCATCATTTCTCTGTCTCTGTACATCGACCTTTCTGCACATCCCATACAAGTAGAATCAGCATGTGGCCTTTTGGTTCTGGCTTTTTGTCCACTACCATGATGTTTCTCTGGTTCATGCATGTGTTAGCATTTATCAGTACCTGATTCTTTTTTATGTTGGAATAATCCCATTGCCCTTTTGCCAGTCGATGGGTATTTCAGAGTGGTTCCACTTTTTGGCTGTTATAGAGAATGCTGCTGTGAACATTGGTGTATGAAGTTTTGTTTGGACGTATGTTTTCTGTTCTCTTGGGTAGATACCGACAAATGGAGTTTCTCAAGAGCATGGAAAATTCATGTTTACCTTTTTAAGACCGTTTCAAGCTCTCTGCCAAAGAGGCTGCACCATTTTACATTCCTTCCAGGGCTCCAACCCCTCACATCGTCTCCAACACTTGTTAGTATCTCCCCGTTTAATGCTAGCCCACCCCAGTGGCCGTGAAGTGACGGCTCATGGTGGGTTTTGTGTTGTTTTGTTTTGTTTTGCTTCTTGGTAGTTTTGATTTGCATTTCCCTGATGACTGATGATATAGAACATCTTTTCAATTACTTATTGGCCATCTTTACATATTCGTGGTTAAATGTTTATTCCAATACTGTATCCACTTTCAGTTTGGATTATTTTGTCTTATCAGGATTAAATGGCAAACATTTTTGTATATTCTGGACACATGTCCTTTACCAGATGTAAAATTTGCAAGTGCTTTCTTCCAGTCTGTGGCTTGTCTTTCCATGTTCTTAATGTGTCTTTTGAATTGCAAAAGTTTTTAATTTTAGTGAGGTTCAATCGATCAGGGTTTTGTTGTTGTTGATTATGCTTTTGGTAGTTTCTCTAAGAAATCATTGTATAACCAGCAACTTGAGGATTTTGTCCTGTGTTTTCTTCTAAGGATTTTATGGTTTTAAGTCTTATCTTTAAGTTTAGGACCCACGTTCAATTTTTAGTACAGTGTAGGTGGCTGAAGAGTCTCCATCCCAGTACCATTTATTGAAAATACTGTCATTTCCCCATTGAAATTCCTTGGCACTTTTGTCTAAAACTGATTGACTGTTAAGAGGGCAGGTTTATTTCTGGACTCCCAATTCTATTCCACTGGTCTGTATGTCTGTCCTGCTGACAGTACCGTACTGTCTTGATTACTATAGCTTTGTGGTGAGTTTCGAAATTGGGAAGCATGAGGCTTCTAACTTTGTTCTTTTTTGAGATTGATTTGCCTATTCTGGGTCCTTTGCATTTCCATATGAATGTTAAGATGAGATCTTCTGACCTTTGAACACAGGATGTCTTTCCAGTTACTTAGATATGCTTAAATTTCTCTCAGTAATATTTTGTACTTTTCAGTATATATATCTTATCCTTTCTTTTTTTTTTTTTTTTTTTGCTGTTAAGCTTCATTTTGAATTTATTGTTTTTGATGCCATTTCAAGTACTGTTGTTTCCTTTTTATTTATTTTGTTTATTTTTATTTTTTTATAAAGAGAGCATGAGCAGGTGGGGACGGAGGGAGGAGGAGAAAGAGAATCTTAAGCAGGGTTTACACTTAGTGTGCGGAGCCTGATGTGGGGCTCAGTCCCACGACCCTGAGATCATGACCTGAGCCAAAATCAAGAGTCAGATGCTTAACCAACTGAGCCACCCAGATGCCCCTATAGTTGTTTTCTTAATTTTATTTTTGGACTATATTGTGCTAGTGTGTAGAAATATGTCTCATTTATGCATATTGGTCTTGCGTCCTCTCTCAACACTTTTATTAGCTTTAGAAGTTTTGTTGTGAATTCCTTAAAATTTTTTACATGTAGAATCATGTTACCTGTGAATAAAGACAATAGATTCATGTTTGTTTATTTTTCTTTCCCAGCTAGAATCCTGCTGCTTCTCTTGGTACTTCATGAGAGGGAAATTTTGGGTAGACATACAAAAGCTTGAATCAGTGCACCCTCCTGAGTCTTCTAAAGCAACTAGAAAAAGCAGTAATTAAAAACCAGCCTGATGAATGCTGTGTACATTTATATACAATGAATAGAGATAAAAGACTATTTGAGAATGATGTCACTGAGGTCAGATCTGTCCCTTCCCTCCCACCAAGTGTCCTCTGTGTCACTGTCAGAGTCAAAATCTCAAGTTTGCAGACTAGAGGGTCAGGCTTAATATTGTAATTCTTTTATATTTTAGAACATGGAGGTTGTAATTTTTAGCTGATACCAAGTTCAGATATTTAGTGGATAATAAGGTCTTCAGTTATTTTTCTCTCACTTGGGTTTGATTTTATTTTATGCTTTTTAAAATGTAGATTCTTTGGGTTACAAAGCTGATTCTCAGATTGAGAGCTGAATTTTGATACCTACCTTAATCATTGGATCAGTTTTGCTTTGTCTTGATTTGTGATCCAGAATCTTCACAAGACATTTCTCTGCAGTGAAAGCTTTACTGTGTACTCTTAGCAATAAATCCAGTGTTCTATGCTGGTTTCAGCCCATCAACAACCAGTCTTATGTCTGGACCAACCCTTGTGATCCTTATTATATATCTACAAGATGCAGCAGTAGCCATCAAGAAACTTTGAAAGAGAAAAAAGGCTATTTCTTCTAAGTTCTGGCAATTCCGTGCAGTACCTGGGACCACACAGAGATGTCTGGACGTGCAGGGGTTGGGGAGAGGGAACACATGAGCATGTATGTGGGCCTAGGGTTTTGCAGTTATTGGGGGCGAACGTGGGGGCCTAGAGGCTCATAGTCTCACTCTTTATCGGTGATTTTAAAACATAAGAATGGGAACTTAAAACATTAGAAGAGAAAAGAAAAAAAAAACACCAAGCCACCCAAATGGTCAGTTATTTAAATAAACCAAGATCTCTAAAACAGAGGAGCCTGGGATGGGGGTGGTCTGGTTTTTCCAGCCAGGCAGCCGGCAGTGTGTTTATTGAGAGAGACATCTTTGAAGTGGATACCTCAGGCACCAGAGCTGGAGTCAAACACTGGCATTACAAAAAAAGGAAAATCGCCAGGGCTAACACTACAGTGATTGTGGAATCCAGGCTACTGTGGTTTTTTAAAAAATGCTGAAAGATAATGCACTTGTCCGGAAAGTGGCCCTCCATGCACCCTCACTGTTCTGGCTGGGAGTTAGCTGACATTGTCCTTGACAATCATGGCATCTATCAGCAGCTCCCAGTGGATCTGGACACTCTACACTCTACTCATGTGGGTCAGGAGTGAGCCAACAGGATCAAGAAACAACTCTTTGTTATGAAGGAGGGGCATTATGCAGGGAGCTGGTATGGATGCTTCCGAAGGGTTAGACCATCTTCTGGGAAGAGCTTTCTTCTCTTAAGATAGAAAATTATTTACAACAGAAGTTCCTTGCCTCTTGCTTACTTAGGGGAGGAAGGATGCAATCTGTTGCTTCAGGAGAGGATGTGTTTGGAGTAATGTATTATGGCCCTGGTTTTCTGCAGTGTGTTCCTGGAGACAATAGAGGTCCTGAATCTACCCTGTACTGACGCCCACACGAGCTGAGAGAGCAGTTGTCAAATGCTCACAACTGTTAACTTTAAAGTAAAACTGCCCTTATTTCCCCAGCAAAAATAGGTTTATTCAGGAATAGCAGAGAAGTGCATTGTGGAAAAATCAAATTTAGCAAAACCACAAGAGAGTCTGCAAAACGAAGGAGGGGGGGCTCTTTTATAGAGGAAGGGGGGGTGGGCTGTTATAAACAGAAAGTCCATTGGGGTAAATTGAGAGCTGGAAGTGTGGTGGCCTCTCATTGGCTGGTCTATGGCAGTCTCACTGACTGAGCTGTGATGACCTCTCATTGGCTGGGCTATGGCAGTGTCTCATTGGCTGGCTGTGTGGCAGTCATTCATTGGCTGAGCTGTGGCGGTCTCCCATTGGCTGGGCTGTTGCTGGGGGAGAAGGAAACCCTCCTTCGTCCTGCTGGAATAGTAAAGTGGTAGGTAAGCTAAGGTAATAACAGGTGTAAGGTGCATGTCTTCCGGTTGGGTCCCCGGTTGACCAGCAGCATAGGGCGGGAGTTCCCCTGCCCGCCTCCAGACTCCATTCTAAACGAAGTTCCCTTTTATTAATTTTCACAACACTAAAAGTACTTGTTCAATCAGGATGATTTCTAGAGTTTTATTTTATTTTTAAAAAACATTTTATTTATTTATTTGACAGAGACAGCGAGGGAGGGAACACAAGCAGTGGGAGTAGGAGAGGGAGAAGTAGGCTTCCCACTGAGCAGGGAACCTGATGTGGGGCTTGATCCCAGGACCCCAGGATCATGACCTGAGCAGAAGGCAGCCACTTAAGGGCTGAGCCACTCAGCTGGCCCCTAGAGATTTATTTTATGATGGTGAACAAATTAAACTTGTGGTGTGTGCCCTTTTACTTTGTTTCCATGTAGCTCCGTATTTGAATAAAACCTTCCTCTATCGTATAAATAACAAAAATGCTGCTGCATATGGTCACAAGATATAGAGCACTCTGGCACACATTTTCATCACAGCAACCTCACAGTCTTTTGAGGAATCCTATCTATTTATAGATAGATCATCTCTGGTCACCTTCCTCGTGAGTGATGGATAGTGATCCAGGTCTTGTGTTCTGTGCTTGGGCCCCTCACTCTTTTCCATAACAGGAGAGAGAACCTGAATCTTGACTTGGCAGTTTTATTATGTTGTTACATTTCTCAAGAGTTCTTTCTTAATTCAAAAGGATGATATTTCTATCTGTCTGGAAGGCTGTAGTTGGAAATTATTAAGGGAAATGGGTGTTTAGCTATGCATTGGATCTCTTTTTCTAGTGAACGAATTGTGGAATGAAAAGTAGATGATATCATCCACCGTAAGGAGAAGGCAGCGCAGAATAGCGGTGGGAAAGAAACCTTTTGTACCTATACTTTTTCAGTAGTGAATTGGCCCATAGCAGCCATTAGACTGTACACGTTATTGCTATCACATTAGATTTTTCAGTAGCAGGAGGGATCGTTTGGTCATTCCAGAAATAAATATTGGATCCCAGATGTATGCACACTTCTTAGTTGCGTGCAACACGCACATGGTGGGGAACAAATTGGATCTTGAAATCCTTGTTCTCAGGAAACTTATAAACTAGAGACTAGAAGGGGCATGCAAACGAACACAGAGATGGAGGTATGCTTACCATTTACAGTAAGTGCTCAAAGGATAATCTCTTGTTTCCATCATTTTTGGAAACATGGAAGTTAATTTAAAGTAAGAATGGCAGGTCTTAGTGTTTAAAAGAAATGTTCATCTGTCTATGACCCACATTCTTCCAGATTGGAAATTTCTGCCTCATAGTACCTGTCTCTAAAAACAATAGTAACTAGGAGACCCATTCCCTGGAGACTCATAGGCAGGTCAGCTTTTCTGCAGTGGGGAGCATGGTGGGATGACAAGTGATGAGGACAGACCTTAGATTCTTGCCCCAAGGTTAGTGAGTCATACTATCTTGAGGAATGTTTAAGGGAACACTAGGGAGTGAGCCAAAGTTCTTTTTGCTTTGGTTCCCTTACTCTGCCCCTTCCTGATCAAGAACATTGCTCCCTTGGGGCGCCTGGGTGGCTCAGTGGGTTAAGCCGCTGCCTTCGGCTCAGGTCATGATCTCAGAGTCCTGGGATCGAGTCCCGCATCGGGCTCTCTGCTCAGCAGAGAGCCTGCTTCCCTCTCTCTCTCTCTGGCTGCCTCTCCATCTACTTGTGATTTCTCTCTGTCAAATTAATAAATAAATAAAATCTTTAAAAAAAAAAAAAAAGAACATTGCTCCCGATGCCTTCTGATCAGATTGGAGCTGTTTCTCAAGACCATGGTCTATTGAGGATGCACTGAAGTTCTGGCTATGCCAGGATTTAGGAAACCCTGACCTGTGGCTGGGCTGGCCCTGGCTGTTCTCTTCCCCTGACTCCTATAGTGTGCCCAGCAGGCTGTGCATGCACAGCCTCACTCCCCAGGAGAGGCTGGTTAACTGGCAGGATCCAGAAGGGAGGGAGGGGATAGTGGGAGACAGAGGGTCACCAGGAGAAGGCAAGGTACTGGGATGCAGGTGTGTGCTGGGACAAGGGAGGAAAGCCATGCAGATAAACCATAGACCAGACAGAGGTTCAAGCCTCGGGCTCCAGAAATCAGCTTCTCATGGTCATTCATGCCTCAGTAACAGGCTGGGAAATGGTATCCAAAGGCAAGTGCTTTTTTTTTGTTGTTGTTAAACAAGAAGAGGATGGGCATGCAACCAGCAAAATGAGTTTCTGGTGCCCCAGAGCATGAAGGTATAAGATCAGCTATAAACGGCTTGAGAGTACAACAAATGATACACAAGTTGTACCCAAGTCAGCAGGCTGTGGGGCGGAAGGTTGTACGATATAAGAAGACAATCTCACTTCCTTTCATCTTAGCATTAGTCGGACCCGTCTGAGTATGCTGGCCTTCGTTTGTGTTCCTGGCATAAGACCATGATTAGATCATCACTTAGCAATCCAAAAGGAACTGACAAGATCACTAGGAAAGCCCTTCCCTGGACAGTTGAAGAAGCCACGTCCTGGAGGCTGAGTGGCTGACCAGCGACGAGGCATTATCCAGTGTCCTCCACACAAGGTCCACGCCCAAGCTTGGAGATGTGCAAAGAGAGCTGTTAAGTTAATTAAAAGCCCGGAGAAACCATGAAGGAAGGTGCAAGAAATGACAATACATTGGCCTAATGCGGTGGCCACATTATACACGCCAACATACCCAATGTCCAGCGTTTGCGGTGGGGCAAGCACTGTGTTCCAGCTTGTGATTTAGCTTCCATGTGACCCACTGAACTTGGCTGGTCCTCAAGACCAGCACTCTGTCTTCAGCTGCTTCCCAGAGATTCTGTGGCCCTGACAGGAGACGGTGCCTGTGACATGCATGGGCACAGTGGTGGCGTGCAGGGCAGGTGTTGGATGCATCTCTGACATCATTCCTGCTGCGGCTGTTACAACACACTTCCTTTCAGAGCCCGCTGACGCACAGTGCATGGGGACAGCTCAGTGGACGGCTGACCCATGCTTGGAGCAGGGAGGTGCAGGACATCCCCGGAGACATTTACGTAATTTGGGGGGCAGCTGCTGTGTTAATGTTGAGCATCAGCCTACATAAGCAAGGAGGCTGTGGCGGTTCCAGGTTAAGGAAGGCTACTTCGTTCTTAATAACATTTATAAGGATTTTTTTTAATACAGAAAAGAATAAAGGGAAAAGCAAAAATGCTTTCCATCCCACCCAGATGGTGCAGGAGCACATGTGCATGGCTCAGAGGTGCAAACACAGAAGCCATCTGCCCCTTGGCCATGGCTCCTCTCTGCTAAGGGGACTGTGACAGCGGTGGCATGGCTATCCCTATAGGAGGGTTTCTCTGATGCCACTCAGGCTGTGTTCACATTTCCCTCAGCTGCCAGGCTTGCTTCTCATCTTTTCCTGGGGATGTGGGTTTGGGCCTGAGCAGGTTTTACACTAGCTGTGGCCTCTGGAAGGGCTCACTTCAGGTAGCTCCTGCCTCTGACTCTTTACACAGCTCTCCTGAGTCCAGCCGCTTTCCGTCTTCTCTTGCTCTTGTGAGGAGGTTCTAGTAATCTGGCCACAGAGGGAGGGGCAATGCTCAGGGGAGATGGGGTGTTGTGATAGGGCTGCATTTGAAACCACAATTAAATATAAATCCTCGAAATGTAAATTTTTTTCTTTCAAAGGGAAGTAGAACAAATAAGCAGTTTGGAATACTACATTTAAGATATTATAGTCTTTAGTGACTTGTATTTTTATTTTATTTTATTTATTTGACAGCGAGAGCATAAACAGGGGAAGCAGCAGAGGGGGAGAGAGAAATAGACTCCATGCTGGGCAGGGAGCCCAATGCAGAGCTTGATCCCAGACCCTGAGATCATGACCTAAAGCCAAAGGCAGCTGCTTAACCATCTGAGCCACCCAGACACCCCTAGTGACCTGTATTTATTTGAAGTCTGTGGTATCCCTCCTTCATAATAAACTTCGAGCTGTTGTGGCTATTGATCACAGGCTTCCTGCTGCAAGGCTGAGCTCCCCCAGCCCTGCCTCGCTCAGGAAGTGGGTGGGTGTGGATCACGCCCCAGTACAGGGGAGGACACTGAAGCCTAGAGTGGTTCAGGTCACATGGCGGAAGAGCAGCAGAGCTAGGATTTGAATCTGTGCCCATCTGATCCCCCAAAGCTGAGTTCTTCCTGGTATGGGAAATTTTCAGTTGTTGACATTTTAAAAAGTGTATGAATGATAAAATAAATTGAATCAAATTCATTAAGGACTAATTCCTTACTACGGGGCTGTACCTTTTATCACTGAACTGTCTCAGATCCGTGGACCTGGGCGGAGCACACAGTTGTCATGCGCACGCTGTTGGCTGGGATGAAACCTCTGTGGCATCCTCGTCCTTCCCAGGGATGGCATGACGGTTTTGTTATCCCCTGTTCTCGGTGCTGCTCATAGTAGAGACATCTGTGGTTATTTCTGCTGGGTGAATGAATCAGTGTTGCCTTCTGAATAATTGAGCTTTTTGTTGTCTCTTCCTTTGTAGAGACTTAAAGCCTGAGAATATCCTCCTCGATGACCGCGGTAAGTAAGTGAGCTTTTCATATCAAAAGCATAAGACTTTGTTAAGAGGGGTTTGGTTGGGTGCCTGGGTGGCTCAGTGGGTTAAGCCTCTGCTTTCAGCTCAGGTCATGATCTTGGGGTCCTGGTCCTCAGCGGGGAGCCTGCTTTCCCCCTCTCTTTTTGCCTCTCTGCCTACTTGTGATCTCTCTGTGTGTGTCAAATAAATAAATAAATAATCTTTTTTAAAAAAGAGGGACTTGGTTAGAGAAAGTTAATGTGGGCTTAGCCCATTGTTGCAGAATAGAAACAACAACGAAAAGGGAAGCTCTTTGGTACGTGTTCTTTTGAAAATACAACAGAGATAACGTTGTCATTCCCCTGTATTTAGGCAAAAAGCAAAGTTGGTCATAATTTTCAGTTAATAATTGAATTTTAAAGCATATTAAAATAAATTCACTGTAAGAACATTTTTCTCTCTCATACTGCTTGCTGTTGGTCCACATCTTGATTTTTCCCTTAGAAGTGTATTTCCACCCAGGAGCTCCTAAGAATTTTCCTTTTTTAAAAAATAACAAAATGAGAGGCACCTGGGTGGCTCAGTAGGTTAAAGCTTCTGCCTTTGGCTCAGGTCATGCTCTCAGGGTCCTGGGATCAAGTCCTGCATCGGGCTCTCTGCTCAGCAGGGAGCCTGCTTCCTCCTCTCTCTCTCTGCCTGCCTCTCTGCCTACTTGTGATCTCTGTCTGTCAAATAAATAAATAAAATCTTTATTAAAAAATAAATAAAAAATAACAAATAACAAATGAGGGGCACCTGGGTGGCTCAGTGGGTTAGAGCCTCTGCCTTCGGCCCAGGTCATGATCCCAGGGTCCTGGGATAGCCCCGCATCAGGCTCTTTGCTCAGCAGGGATCCTGCTTCCCCCACTCCCGCCTGCCTCTCTGCCTACTTGTGATCTTTGTCTTTCAAATAAATAAATAAAATCTTTTTTAAAAGAAAAAAAATAATAAATGGTTGTTGAATTTTGTCAGTGCTTTTTTCTATCAAAGTGATTATATGTTCTTTTTTCTGTTAGTATAGTTAATTTTCAAATAGTAAACTAACCTGTAATTTCTGAAGTAAGTCCAAAGTGGGCATAATGAGTTATTTTTTACATAGATTGCTAGTTTCTCTCTTCTGATATTTTGAAGATGAGGCTGGCTCTGTTTTTCAGGGCCCTGGATCACCATGTCTCTGCAGTGCTGGAAGCACCAGAGTCCTGCTGTGTCTGTGTCACTGCACACTCTCTGGGAGCCCAGAAGTCTTGGCTCAGCTCCCAGGTGCTCCCAGCCTCCCCAAGAGTCCCAGGTGGGAGCAGCCGGAGAGTGGCTGTGTGTGTCCCCCACGCCTAGTGAACAGCCTCTGGTTTGACCAGGGTTTATAAATGCTTCTGGGAAAATACTTGTGTCCCTTGCAGCTCCCCTCTGATTGGTTCTCCACACAGGGTCTCAGTGAAGCACATCCAGGAACTGCCATGGCTCACAGATGCCCTTAATGTATAACTTACGTGCACCTGTGGTCAGTAGTAGTATGGGCCACCATGACCTTGGCTACCTTGTCCCAAAGCAGGTGCCAAGTGTCATTTCTTTGGTGCTTACTGTTACTTATTCTTTAGATACTGTGGACCTGGTCACATTCTTGTTAAGAATGGAAAGGAATGACAGAACTTTGTTTTGCTTTTTTGATTTCAAGAGACTTTCAATCTTTTCTTTTTGCTTACCTACTCTTTTAATTTTAAAAAGTGTAATCCTAGCTATATTTTGTGACTTATAAATGCAATGGATGGTAGGTTTTTTAGTATCCTGCATTTAAAATTCCCAAGAACTAATTTCTACCAGAAACAATAGAACATAGGAGCAACTCTCTCCTTTCCCATCTTGACAGCTTGTCAGTGTTTCTGTTTTTGTCTGTAAAGCATAACCTGACATTTGTGGTGAAATTAGGTTTAAAAGAGATGATTATCGGGCGCCTGGGTGGCTCAGTGGGTTAAGCCGCTGCCTTCGGCTCAGGTCATGATCTCAGGGTCCTGGGATCGAGTCCCGCATCGGGCTCTCTGCTCAGCAGGGAGCCTGCTTCCTCCTCTCTCTGCCTGCCTCTCTGCTTACTTGTAATTTCTCTCTGTCAAATAAATAAATAAAATCTTTAAAAAAAAAAAAAAAAAAAAAATAAAAGAGATGATTATCAAGAGAACGACAGGCCGGGGCGCCTGGGTGGCTCAGTGGGTTAAGCCACTGCCTTCGGCTCGGGTCATGATCCCAGGGTCCTGGGATCGAGTCCCGCATCGGGCTCTCTGCTCAGCAGGAAGCCTGCTTCCCCCTCTCTCTCTCTGCCTGCCTCTCCATCTACTTGTGATTTCTCTCTGTCAAATAAATAAATAAAATCTTTAAAAAAAAAAAAAAAGAGAGAGAGAGAACGACAGGCCAATATCTCTGATGAACATAGATACAAAAATCCTCAACAAAATACTAGCAAACCGAATCCAAGAATACATTAAAAAAATCATTCACAACAATCAAGTGTGATTTATTCCTGGGATGCAAGGGTGGTCCAGTATTCACAAAATAATCAATGTAACATATCACATCAATAAGAAAAAGGATAAATCCACATGATCATTTCAATAGATGCAGAAAAAGCATTTGACAAAGCACAACATCCATTCATGATAAAAGCCCTCAACAAAGTAGATTGAGAAGAAACATACCTCAACATAATAAAGACCATATATGAAAACCCACAGCTAATATCATCCTCAGTGGGGAAAAATTGAGGGCTTTTCCCCTAAGGTCAGGAACAAGACAGGGTTTACTCTCACCACTTTTATTCAACATAGTACTGGAAGTCCTAGCCACAGCAGTCAGACAAGAAAAAGGAATAAAAGGCATCTAAATTGGTAAGGAGGAAGTAAAACTTTCTGTATTTGCAGATGACATGATGTTATATATAGAAAACCTTAAGGACTCTGCCAAAAATCTGCTAGAGCTGATAAATGAATTCAGTAAGATTGTAGTATACAAAATCAATGTATAGAAATATTTCTATACATTAATAATGAAGCAGCAGAAAGAAAAACTAAGAAAATAATTCCATTTGTAATTATGCCAAAAATAATAAAATACCTAGGAATAAGCTCAACCACAGAGGTTAAAAACCTATACTCTGAAAATTTTAAAACATTGAGGAAAGAAATTGAAGATGATACAAACAGATGGAAAGATATTACATGCTCATGGATTAGAAGAACATATATTATTAAAATGTCTAAACTACCTCCAAGCAATCTACAGATTTAATGCATTCCCTATCAAAATATCAATGGCATTTTACACAGAACTAGAACAAGTAAACTTAAAATTTGTATGAAACCACAAAGACCCAAATAGCCAAGGCATCTTGAAAAAGAAAAACAAAGCTGGAGGTATCACAATTCCAGATTTCAAAATATGTTATAAATCTGTAGTGATCAAAACAGCATGATACTGGCACAGAAAAAAGACACACAAATCAATAGAATAGAATGGGAAACCCAGAAATAAACATATACTTATGGGTTTATTTAATTAATCTTCAACAATTAATCTTCAACAAAGGAGGCAAGAACATGCAATGAAAAAAAGAATATGCAATGGTCTCTTCAATAAATAGTGTTGGGAAAACTGGACCACTTTCTTACACCACATACAAAAATAAACTCAAAATGGATTAAGGACCTAAATATGAGACCTAAAACCATAAAAGTCCTAGAGGAGAACACAGGCAGTAACTTCCCTGACATTGGCCATAACAATGTTTTTTTTTTTTTTTAGATATGCCTCACGAGGCAAGGGAAACAAAAGCAAAAATTAAGTTTTGGAATTACATCAAAAAATCTTCTGCATAGCAAAGGAAACAATCAATAAAACAAAAAGACAATAACAACAAAATAAACACAAAAAGATACTGAATAGGAGGAAATATTTGCAAATGACACATCCAATAAAGGGTTAGTAACCAACATATATAAAGAACTTCTAAAACTCAATACCCAAGAGACAGTCCAATTAGAAATAGGCAGAAGCCATGAACAGACATTTCTCCAAAGAAGACATCCAGACAGCCAACAGACACATGAAAAGATGCTCAACATCCTTCATCATCAGGGAAATGCAAATCCAAACCACAGTGAGATACCACCTCATACCAGTCAGATGGCTAAAATAAAGAACACAATAAAGAAAAAGTGTTGGTGAGAATGCAGAGAAAAAGGAACCCTCATGCACTGTTGGTGGAAATGTAAACAGGTGTGGCCACTGTGGAAGACAGTACGGAGGTTCCACAAAAAATTAAAAGTAGAAATACTATATGATCCAATAATCACACTACTGGGTACTTACCCAACGAATATGAGAGCATGAGTTTAAAGGAATACATACACTCCTATGTTTATTGCAGCATTATTTACAATAGCCAGACTATGGAGGCAGCCTAAGGATCCATTGACTGATGAATGGATAAAGAAGAGGTGATAAATATATATTTGATGGAATATTATTCAGCCATAAAAAGAATGAAATCTTGCCATTTGCAACAACATGGATGGATCTAGAGAGTATAATGCTAAATGAAATAAGTTAGTCAAGGAAAAACAAATAAACCATATGATTTCACTCATACATGGAATTTAGGAAACAAAACAAATGAACCAAGAAAAAAAAAAAGAGAAAAACCAAAAGACAGACTCTTAACTCTAGAGAAAACTGAAGGTCACCAGA
Organism: Mustela lutreola; assembly: GCF_030435805.1. Lineage (NCBI taxonomy): Eukaryota > Metazoa > Chordata > Mammalia > Carnivora > Mustelidae > Mustela > Mustela lutreola. Next base: position 66,871,120 of record NC_081290.1, on the reverse strand, counting down.
GGGAGGTGGTTGGGGAATAGGTGAAACAGGTGAGGGGAATGAAGAGGACACTTATCATGATGAGCCCTGAGTAATATATGGAAGTGTTGAATCACCATACTGTACACTTGAAATTAATACAACACTATGTTAACTATACCAGAGTTAAAATAAAATTTAAATTTAAAAAGGCTAGTTGGGGCCCCTGGGTGGCTCAGTTGGTTAAGTGTCTGCCTTCAGCTCAGGTCATGACCTCAGTGTCCTGGGATGGAGCCTTGTGTCCAGCTCTCTGCTCAGCAAATAGTCTATGTCTCTCTCCCATGCCCCTCGCTCTGGGCTTGCTTGCTCTCTCGAAAAGAAATAAATAAAATCTTTTCAAAAAAAGCTGATTATCATCTGTTTGGGGTTTTTAGGTACATTTACTGTTTGCCCATCCTAAATATGTCAGCCCCTTTTTTTTGAAAACATAAATTAAGTGGAACTTGCTTTGTGAAATTTAACTGGTAGTTGAGATAAAAAAGAAAACTATCATGCCTATATTTTCTATATAGGAGACTTCAGTATTATGAAATAGGTATATTCCCAAAAAGCAGGCTGAGCAGTGAATCCTTGTAAAGACTAGTAGCATTTTATTATTGACAATGATTTTAAAGGACATCCTATATGTCATATTCTTTTATCTATAAAATATATATCAAAGATAAGGATACTATTTTTAAAACATAAACCCAATACTTTTATCACATCCAAAAGTATTTAGCAACTCTTTGGGGCACCTGTGTGGCTCAGTTGGTTAAGCATCTGACTCTTGATTTTGGCTTAGGTCATGATCTCAGGGTTCTGAGATTGAGCCCCGCATCGGGCTCTGTGCTGAGTGTGGACCCTGCTTAAGATTCTCTCTCCATCTCCCTCTGCCCCTCCTATCAGCTTTAAATCTTCCTTAATTATTTCATAAGTGTTTTTATAGTTGTGTGTTAAATGTAGCATGAAGTTCATATTCCATTTGGTTGATATCTTGTTGAGTTTTAATTTTCATAGGTTCCTCCTCCCTGCTTCTTTGTGTCATTTGTTTGTGAAACCAGTGTTATGGGTCAGAGTGTGTGTTTCTAGAATTCATGTCATGAAGCCCTAACCCCCAGTACCTCAGAATGTGACTGTATAGCTGACCTTTGAACCATGTGGGGATTAAGGGGAGTAGCTCCCCAGGCAGTCAAAAATCCGCATAACTGGGGCCCCTGGGTGGCTCAGTGGGTTAAAGCCTCTGCTTTCGGCTCAGGTCATGATCCCAGGGTCCTGGGATCGAGCCCCACATCCAGCTCTCTGCTCAGCAGGGGGCTTGCTTCTCTTCCTCTCTCTCTCTGCCTGCCTCTCTGCCTACTTGTGATCTCTGTCTGTCAAATAAATAAATAAAATCTTTTTTAAAAATTTGCATAACTTTTCCTTTTTATAAGAGACAGAGAGAGAGAGGAAGCTGGAGAGCGGGGAGGTGTAGATGGAGAGAGAGAGAGAATCTTAAGCAGACTGAACTGAGGGCAGATCCCGACACTGGGCTCGATCTCACAACCCTGAGATCATGACCTGAACTGAAATCAAGAAGTGGATGCTTAACTGAGTCACCCAGGTGCCCCCACATACAACTTTTCAACTTCCTCAAAACTTAACTACTATAGCCTACAGTGGACCAGAAGCCTTACTGATGACATTAAACAGTCGATTGACACATATTCTGTATGTTATGTATATTATATACAGTATTCTTACAACAATGTAAGCTAGACAAAAGATGTTAGAGAATCACAAGGAAGAACAATGCATTCACAGTGCTGTTCTGTACTGAAAAAAAAAATGCGTGTGTAAGTGCACCCATGTAGTGCAAACCCATGGTGTTCAAGGATCTGCCATGTTTGGAATGGAGGTCTTTAAAGATGTGTTTACAGCTGAATGAGGTCACTAAGGAGAGTCCTATTGCATATGACTGGTGTTCTCCTAAGAGGAGGAGATGGGATGCAGGCGGGCACAGAGGGAAGAGGCTGTGAATACACGGGGCAAGAGCAGTGGTCTACACTCCAGGCAGAGAGGCCCACCCTTCCAGTGTCCGGGGCTTTGGGCAAATAAACATCTGTCCTTTCAGCCCCCAGCTCTGGCACTTTGGTAATGGCAGCCCTGGCAGGCTAGAACATAGACATCTGCCATAGAGAAGTTCCTGGTGTTAGGGTACGGAGTCGACCACTCCTCAGACAGAGAACACTCTCGATAATGCAAGTCACACAGCGAGGTTTATTTCCAGCTAGCTGGGGTCCAAGTGATGAAGTCCCAGAACCTAAGTCAGGTTCGGTGGGGTGAGGAGGTTCGGAGCCGACGACTAAAGAAAGAATTCTTAAGACGTCGTTGGTGCAAAATGGTGGTTTATTAAAGCACGGGGACAGGACCCGTGGGCAGGAAGAGCTGCTGCCCCGGGTTGTGAGGGTAGGCATGTTATATACCCCATGGTTGGGGGGAGGTGGTGAAGGGATGGGAGGTTTCAACAGAGTTCTCACATGTCAGGGAGGGCCTACAAGGTGCCGGGGGCAGGCCTTGCCCTTATGGCCTGATCAATGTCGTCTTTAGGTCCGGCATTAACATCAAGATAGTTGGGAGAATCTTGGTGGGGTATTATGATCCGGCTATCATTTACATTCCCTTCTACCTCAGTCTCCTCCAGTTTATGGTGGGAGGGAGACATTAGGGCTTCAGGAACCGAGAGTTATTTGCCTCTGGAAATTTGTGCTATTGATAAGGTAACCTCCCTGTTTAGGTCTCTAGGACATCTGTAGAGCAAGGGAGATTCCTGTTCTGCAGGACTGCGATCCCTGCAAGTGAACTATTTATCGTTTTATGGCGGTCAGGGGTGCCTGAGGAATGCTACACATATGGAGGGGAGCGGGTGAAGAGGGGGTGCAAGGCGCCAGCTTTTGCTTTGTCCTCAGCCAGCCTCCTGCTCCCTCATCACAAGTATCTGCCTGGCGCAGCAGGTTTCAACAAGGACCCTGAGCACTCAAAGCCAAGGGTTTATATAGCATTTTCAAGGCACTTTTTCATAGCTACATACATCTCTTGCGCCCCACTTTGACAGTTTAACTTTGTTTAACTTTTTGCCACCCCTGTGTCACCCTAGCGGTTAAGTGAGATTTATGTTTAGAAGAATTTTTACCTTAATTACATTTCCTTCTGCCTTAGCCTCCTACAGTTTTATGGTGGGGAGGGCTACCTTTGGCCTCAAGGTACTGAGCCATTTGTCTCTGGAAATTGGGCCATTGAAAAGATGGCCTTTTTGTTGTAAATCACCAGGACTTTTGCAAACCGAGGGAGACTCCCAGTCTAGTAGGACTGTGATCTCTGCAAGTTAACTATTTGTTTTTCTTCAACATTTGGTCCCTGTGGCACCACCACCTAACCGCCCTGGTGGTATACACAGTGTTGGCCTGTTAGGGACACTCAGTAAAATGGCTTCCCAGCCTTCAGGATGGCCATTCTTATGCTAACCCACTCTTACAGTGCAAGGTGCTGGCTTTTGCTTTGCCAAGATGGCTGTACTTATGTCAGGGCCAGACCCGAGGTGGGTACAGCTTTGTTTTTCTTGGCCTCCACCCCTGGAGCTGGTTTCTGGGACTTGTTTTTAAGTCCCCTGGAGGAGGGGAGCAGGGACAGTTTAAGGGTTAAACAACAAAGTTATTGTTTAACCTCAATGGAAGCCTCTGGCTAAAATAAAAATATGAAGTAGGTCCTCACACTGGCTTGTGGATTTGGCTGGATTTAACATGTTCCCTGCCTCCCTTATTCTTTCGGTAAGCGGGTGGTTCAGTCTGGAGGCTGGAATCGGCCCAGGTTTGATTTCTGGTGAGCATACTTGGTGTGTCCTTCCTGTTGTGTGACATCAGGAGGCATGTGAGGACTGAGCATCTCTCCTTTTACAGTGTTCAGAGTGATGACTGGTTTCACTCCTTGCTCAGCCCGATCTCTCCACTCTCCATTTCCCACCGGCTTTTCACTTAATGGATGAAGGATCAGTATCAAGATACAGCATTTCACTGGGGCATTCGAATTCTGCCCTCCCGGGTGCACGTAATTGTTGAGACCCATCTGTAAAAAAGAGCTTTCTTTGTTTACCTGTTGGTTCAAGAAAAGCAGGTGAAATATGTGAGTGCTTCCTTTTATTTCTGCTTTCCAGGAGATTGTGTTAGTTCGCTTTCATTCTCCAAGATGATCAAGGAGGTTTTTGTTTTATTCTGTTTTGGTATCATTAATAAATGTATGGATTTTAACTATTTGATAGGGTTTAATCCATCGGAGTAATTATTCTTTACTATGTTTTTTGTCCCTTCTTTGGCCAATGGATGTCCAGTAGCCTCTCATGATTTCCTTGTTTTCTGCTATTGTTTCTTACTGAAGATATTCCAGGATGACCTTGTACATGCAATGATGGAGACCTGGAGTCGGCCGTGTCTCCAAGGGGCCTGGTGTGTGGGAAGCCCCGGTGGGAGAGCCAGGTGCTATTGCTGCCCTGCTCATCATTCTTCCCCAGCCTTTTCTGGGAGAGAACACATCTGTTCTTGAGTTTTTAAAAGAAAATATTGGGGTGCCTGGGTGGCTCAGTGGGTTAAGCCTCTGCCTTTGGCTCAGGTCAGGATCTTGGGGTCCCGGGGTTGAGCCCCACATCAGGCTCTCTGCTCAGCAGGGAGCCTGCTTCCCGGCCCCCTCCCTGGCCCTGCCTGCCTCTCTGCCTACTTGTGATCTCTATCCATCAAATAAATAAATACAATCTTGTTTTTTTAAATTTTTTTATTTTTTATAAACATATTTTTATCCCCAGGGGTACAGGTCTGTGAATCGCCAGGTTTACACACTTCACAGAAATAAAATCTTTTTTAAAAAATAAAATATTCATCATGGATTCATATTGATATTTCTAATTCTCATTATATTTCTTCATTTCACATTTGTGACTTTTTTTCTCCTAATGACATTTGCATCATTACGGTATTTTTCTCTGCTTTTAAAATATGTAACATAGACTAATATACAACAATGAACAGAGATCTTGCTTATTTCTTCCAGCTGCCTGTGGATGGACTGGCTTGAACTGCCAGGTCCACACTGCCCCGTAGGGGGCTGTTCCAGCCCTCTGTTCTTCCAGTTTAGTGGGACCATGCCTGGCCCTCTGGGCATGTCATTTCCTGCTTTTTTTGCAGGTGTCCCTGGAGGGGTATGAGGTTGAAGGATAGGTTCACAAACATTGCAAAACTCCCTGAGGTGGAGCTATGCTGATCTGTGTGCACACCCCGTGCCCCTGCTTCCCCAGGACCCCAGCCACAGATTGCATTCTCAAACTGAGTCTCTTGTCAGTTTGTTGGTAGTTTTACTTTTCATTTCTCAGTGGAAAAAAAATCACTTTTCAAAAGGAAAATAAGAAAGGATACTTAAAATTTCACAACATGTAAGTACTCAAACGTAACATACGGGAAATCTGACTTATTGAGGAAATCTTCCTGTTTGAAAGCAAAAAACGTAGACACACTGACTAATGGCAAGCTGGGACTCAAACCCAAGGCCATGTGGTTCCAGACTCTGCTCCCAGGGCTCCAGCCTGGTGCCTCCCCTAGTGCAGGCGCACGGCTGGGAGTAACGTGACTCAGTACCACCGGGCAAAGGACAAGGTCAATTTTCCTGTCTGAGGCACAATACAGCCTGTGTTAAAGCAAAATCAGTGCCTTGAATGGCATGTTGTGGATTTTTAGTGTTGAGCACATACTTATTGGTTGGTTCATTCATTTCTTCAATATTTATTGAGCACCTACTATATGTAGGTAGAGTGTCAGGAGCTGGAGACACATGGCCAATAAGGTGTGCAGGGCATCTTCCTCCAGGGCTGGTTTATCTTTCCAGACTCTCAAAAGAAAGTTTTCTATAATCTGTTATTTTCATACTGAATTTTGTAACCATTTAAATCTTTCTATATAAAGGCATTAAAACATAACAGAAGTCTTTCAGTGAGTTTCTTTGATTTTATTTATGATTTTACTATGATGATTTATTCTTCGGCGGAAAGCTCCTTATTATTCATCTGCTGTTCCTGTATATAAGCCTACTGGTATTCTGACAGAAAGTGCTTATTTTCTCTTGTGTAGTTCATGTACTATTCATTATAGTTCTATTTATGGCTCTGATAGTTATAGGAAATTAAATAATAAACGCAAAGTTTCTATCTTACCAAGTGGTTGTCATGGTTAAGGGGCTTCCTGATTAGTAACCAGCTATAAATGATTTCCTATTGTGTTAGTGGACCTGAACGCTCTGCAGAGTATTTTAGTAATTGTGGAGAAGTTAGATGTAATTTTAGATTTTTTTTCTCTACTGTTTATTGTCCTGAATGTGTCAGCATGCCCCCTGTGGTTTGTAATATGCTTGAACACACACAGGGCACATCCGGATCTCAGACCTGGGTTTGGCCATGGAGATCCCGGAAGGGGAGACCATCCGAGGAAGAGTGGGGACTGTCGGCTACATGGGTATGTGAACAGCTGCTTCTGGATACTCGCGCTTTGTCTTGGGGTGCCCACGTCCTCACAGCACAGAGAAGTTCTAAGCCCCTTGGAGGGAGCACGAGCGTTGGAAGTTTGTACCCGGCCAGAGCTGGGACTCCTGAGGAGTCCTCCTGTCTGCCCTCCTGTTTTACAGAGACCGGGGTGAGGCCGTCAGAGGTCATGCAGCTGAGTGAGGGCAGAATCAGGATAGGATGGGGCCCTTGCTTTGCAGCTGCCACTGTCCTAGGCTCACTGGTCTCCCCCAGGCCCTTCCGTACCCATGGTTCCCTGGTTCTTACAAAGCCTCTGTGACTGGGTGGCCCTGGTGTGGGGTCAGCTCCCCACCTGGCAGTGCCAGCCTGACTAGGTATGGCCTCTGATATGAGGGACACTGAGGGCCTCTGCAGAGTACTGCAGTCACATCCCTGCCCCACCTGTTGCAGGGGTCGGTGCCCTTGGGGCACCCGTGGGTGTGGCTCTGTGCCTGCTCATTTCGTGCCCTGGGGATAGCACAGACTATTTCCTGTGACCCCCTTTGTTGACTATAAGTGACATGCTTTAAAATCCAACACTCTGAAGTGTACTGGTAAGTGGATATCAGCATGCACACAGAGCTGTGCGACCACCACCCCCAGAAAGAGACCCCAGGCCCATGAGCACCCCTCCAGCCCCGGGCCTGTGGCTGTTCACCCCCTTTCTGTCTCCACGGACTGTCTCTTCTGCCTGCTTCATGTAAATAGGATCTCACACTCTTGGGCCTTCTGTGTCTGTCTTCTGCCCCTTAACATGTTTCCAGGGTTCATGTAACAAACATTAATTTTATAATGTGTTATTTGGAATTAATTAAAAGACAATTTAAAACCAAAATTTAATTTAAATTTCCCTGTATTTGTTATGTAGCTCCTGAAGTTATCAATAATGAACACTATACATTTAGTCCTGATTGGTGGGGACTTGGCTGTCTGATGTATGAAATGATTGAGGGACATTCTCCATTCAGAAAATTCAAAGAGAAAGTCAAGCGAGAGGAGGTGGACCGAAGAGTGAGGAAGGACACTGAGCAATATTCGGAGAAGTTTTCAGAGGATGCCAAGTCCTTCTGCAAGATGGTGGGTCGGGATCTGGGGAGGTCGGCGTGGAACCCCTAGCTTATGGGATTGTTTCCACTAACAGTCTCTGCACTGGTCCTCACCGGGAAATGAGGTGATCGGGCTTCCAACCAATGGAAGCAAAGTGGAGAAGTACCTTATTTGATTTCTCAAGAGATTCTCCCGAGAGAGAAGAGTGGTGCCAACGTCACTCATTTCCTGTGAAACTGAAGATCAAACAGAGCCTTGTTTCTTAGGAAGAGTGAGGTTTTTTCCTTCTGCCCATGTTTCTTTGTTTCTTCCTCTTTAACTGGCTGCCAGGGGTCGTGGTCATGATAGACACCCCAACTTGATGGGCCGCCACGTGTCTCCCATTTTTCTGGATGCATTAAGGGCCCTATGAGGCTGTGTGTCACAGCGGGGAGAAGAGGACGGAGGCTGTGGGGCTGGGGGCAGGCAGAGCCATGGTTGGACGATGGGGGTCAGAATCATGGTGGGTTATGGGAGGATGTGGAAAAGGGGCTCAGGACAGAGTCAGGAGGCTGGAGGCAAAGGTGTGAGCACTTCTTCTTGTAGCCATGGCCCCTTTCACCAGAGCTGGAGAGTTGGGAGCACACGGAGAGGAAAGCAGCGCTGGCTGGTCATGAAGAGTCAAGGGGGAGAGTGGAGGAGGTGGTGGGGACAGAGGCCATGGAGAGGCAGGCCATAGGTCCCCAAGTGGGTGCTTGCTGGAACCTGTAGTTGCTGTACCCATTACTGAAAACGTCAGTAACTTAGGTGAGTTGTTGGTGGCTGGAGATAAAGATTTTGTTTCCCCTTCCCTGTTGGTGCCAAATGTGGAGTGATGAGTGTTAGTGGCCTGTCACAAGCTGGGGGACCAGGCTGGCCTTCCCTCCCATCTGCTCATTCTGCGTGGAGCTGGCGGTTCTTAGCCAGCTCCTCCATGGCTAACAGCATTTGGGCCACGCTGCTATTCGACCACATGCTGGCCACCTGCCGGATACTCTGATAAGGGCTGCAGGAAGATAGAAGTTGGAAGTAAAGCCTGCCCCCAAGGAGCTCACAGTTCAATGGCAGGCCTAGAACAAACACAAAAAATAACTATATGAAAAAGCAGAATTTGAGGGGTGCCATTAACAAGAGAGAAACAAGGGCTCAAAGGTTTTCAGGATGGGGAGATGCTGTGTTCTGGTTAGGGTGCTAGGGAAGACAGGCAGTGCCTGGGTGAGAACCAGGGCTGGGCCTCGGAGCTCAGGGGCCACATCTCAGCTCCCTGTGCCCGACTTCCCTGTCCAGCCTCTGGTTTCTTGTCTGATGTGTGCATGGTGATAGCCTCATCCTCACAGGCTCACTGGGAAGGGCTGATGCGGGAGCCCGTATGACTGGCCAGCTCTTTACATGGATCCAAACAGATGGCCAGAGCAGCTCCTGACGTGTGGACACCTGTCTGTAGTTTGGAAAGCTCTTTGATAGGTTATCTCATCTGACCCTCAGAGTGGACTTCTAAGGGGTTTTCTTAGCCTCACAGTTGGAAAATTAAGAATGTGATTTTTTTTTTAAGATTTTATTTATTTGTCAGAGAGAGTGAGCACAGGCAGACAGAGAGGCAGGCAGAGGCAGAGGGAGAAGCAGGCTCCCTGCAGAGCAAGGAGCCCGATGTGGGACTCCATCCCAGGACGCTGGGATCATGACCTGAGCCGAAGGCAGCTGCTTAACCAACTGAGCCACCCAGGCGTCCCGAATGTGATTTTTTAAAAAAAAAGATTTTATTTATTTTAGAGAGAGAAAGAGAGAGTGTGGGTGTGCATGAGTGTGGAGAGGGGCAGAGGAAGAGAGAGAAGCAGACTCCCCGCTGAGCATGGAGCCCCCAGCCCTGAGATCATGACCTGAGCTGAAATCAAGAGTTGGCGGCTTAACTGACTCACCCAGGTGCCCTTAGAGTGTGATTTCTGTGACATCCCATAATGGAGTGTCAATGGGCCAACTTGAACCCAGGCGTTCTCATCACAAGTCCCAAGGCCTTCTGAAGGGGTGTGTTAGCAGCAGGGTTGATGATGGAGTCCTAGAGCCCCTGGGCTCTAGGGATTGTGTTTGGCATCACATGGAATTCTCAGATCTGTTTTTAATGAGCAAAGCATGCTAAGAAGACCCCACTGAGCGAATCTTGTCGAGCCCTTGCCTGGTGAGGTGCGGGGGCTACAGCAGCCAGTGGGAGTCCCACGGCCCTGCCTCTGGAGACTTGGGTCCTGCAGGAGCGACTGGCCCTGAGCACTCACCCAGGTGATGGCATCACAGCCAGGCGAAGGGTATTCTAGACAGAGGGCATGGTATGTGTATCATCAAGGAGGTGAGAAAGGGAGGGTGTGTGCTATATCCAGAGTCCACCCAGCAAAGGCTGCAGGAGCGTGCAGGCCGGTGCACACATGTCAGATGCAGAACGTGCTCAGTCCTGTGCCTGCAACTTTGGTTTCTCTACAGAAGAGCGGTGGGTGCAGGCCATGAGGCAAGGCCAAGGTGGGCAGACTTCTCTCTGAGTGGCCAGATACATAGGCTTGGCAGGTCCCTCACACAGATGTTGGGCTCCCACGGTAAGGCAACAGCACGGACCGGCCTGTGTTGTGCTAAAAGTTCCTTGCCCGAGGTAAGGCAGCTTCCCGGCCACACCTGTCCTGTGTTGCTTTGGGCACAACCAGATCCCTCGGACTGATGATAACTGTGGACGAGGGCCTATTTGGTGAAACTTATGAAAGTATGAGTAAGGAATACTCTTGAAAGAGATGCTGTCTGTTCATTTGAAGAATATATAATTTCTAAAACTTGATTTGCCAAATTTTTGTCTCATCTGAGCTCCTTAGAGATCTACTTGATGAGTAGATTAAAATAGCTTCTAACTGTAAACATAACTTACCATTAAAATGTTATCTGTGAGGGAGCCTGGGTGGGTCAGTTGGTTAAGCATCTGCCTTTGGCTCAGGTCATGATCCCGGAATTTCAGGATCGAGTCCAACCTCAGGCTCCCTGCTCAGCGGGAAGTCTGCTTCTCCCTCTGATCCTCCTCCACCTTGTGCCCTCTCTCTCTCTCTCAAATAAATAAAATCTTTAAAAAACAGAATAAAATAAAATGGTATCTGTGAAGTTCTTGACAGTATTTCTTTTTAAAGAGCCCCCTCATTTTTACATGGCTGGAACTTTTTTTTTTTTGCCTTAAGGGGTTTACCTAGCTGACCTTTATTTATTGGTAGCTCAAAGGCTATTATATTAGTTTCCACTCATTTTTGAAACCTCATATATTCTAAATTCGTGAAATCTGAATTAAGGAGGTTTGGTTGAATCTTTGAAATTTGAGTAACTTTGGGGCACCTGGGTGGTTCAGTCAGTTGAGCGTCTGCCTTCGGCTCGGGTCATGATCCCAGGGTCCTGGGACTGAGTCCTGCATTGGGCTCCCTGCTCAGTGGGGAGCCTTCTTCTCCCACTCTCTCTGCTTGTGCTTGAACTCTCTCTGTCTCAAATAAATAAATCTTAAAAAGAAAGAGAAATTTGAGTAACTTTGTTTAGAGAGAGACACTCTTTGTTACCCCTGATTCTTTGCTTATTATTATGGAGACTTTCCGAGTTCTCTCTCCTTTCCTAGGAGCCTAAATTGACTCCATTTCTGCCTCTTGCTCAGTTACTCACCAAGAATCCCAAACAACGGCTGGGCAGCAAAGCAGGAGCAGTGGAAGTGAAGGCTCACCCTGTGTTTAAGGACATTAACTTCAAGAGGCTGGAAGCAAATATGTTAGAGCCACCATTCTGTCCTGATGTAAGTATGTTGCCCAGACAGGAGCAGGCTGTCCAAGAAAATGAGTCCACGGAAGCCTGTGATTTTCTAGCAGGTAGAGAACCGCGGGTGCTGCCTGGCTGTGCTTCTGCTCGGGTGCTCCCTCCCAGCCCCCAGCCACTCATCACACGGTCCTCACAGGTCCCCCCAGGCCTTTCTGGCAGCCGATCCTGGCTCTGCCATGCTCAGAGCCCCAGTACCACCCCACATCCTCCTTGCCGGGCCCTCTTGGCCTTCAGTGTGACAGAGTCCCCTATCTTGTGTCCTCAACACCATGCCCACCTCTTTAGTCTGGGAAGCCCTTCCCTGCTCCGTGCCTCCAAGGTCTGGGCTCCACGCTATCCACAGGGAGTCCTGGGGGTCACTGAAGCCTCCTGTGAGCCTGCCGTGGGGCCAACTCAAGGGCAGTGTCCGTGTGCTCAGCACAGGGCCCCGCCTGGGTCAGTGCTCAGTGGGAACACCTGCAGGCAGGAAATTCCTGTTGAGCAAGGCAGAAATGCACAGACATCAGTCTGGACTCTCTCCTTAACACACTACCGGCACATTCCAAAAGTGCGGAGATAATTCTGCAGGAGATGATGGAACCGAGGTGTACGATAAAAACATCCTTCGTTGTACAAGTCGGGACTGACTATGTTTTTAGATTCCAGTGTATTGTGGTAGTACTGCCTTCCTTTGAGTCAGTTCACACATGACATATTTACTGAGTGCCTACCACCTCCTACGCATAGAACGAGCTGTGAGGACCCCAGGGGGCACAAGGAAGCAAGGTCTTGCTGCTGTGACGCTCACTCCAGTCTGCAGACACAGGCCGCGAACAAAGGACACAGAGCGAACCCCTGGATGGGGATGCTTCACCCCAGGGACTTGACAGGGGCAGTGGGGTCTGAGAGGAGCAGGGAAGGCAGTCTTCCCCAGGGAGTGGTAAAGACTCCTCTTGCTGTGCTCAGAGGCCTGGGGCAGGGCCTGCCAGGTCACTGCCCTGGGGCTCACATTCTGGGTATTCTACTGAATGTAACCAGAGGAACCGTGGGGGCCTGAAGACAGGTAAGTCCCGAGGTCATGGGTCAGGCAGTCTTGTCCAAGGTGGGGGGCAGGACGAGGTTCTTGGCCTTCAGCCTTGTTGCAATCCTCACCAGCCTTCCCCTGGACTGTATCCTGAGGGGGGCCCCCACTTGCTTCCATGGCCCCGCTGTGTGGGGACTGAACGGGTAGCAGCTGCTTGGAGATGTGCCAACTGGTGGCCTATGGAATGTCCCCTCTTGGAGCAGGCAGGTTCCAGCAGGAGGGCAGGGCATTTCTCAGAACTGCCAGTGCCTCTTGCACGATCATGGTTGGGCTGTTAGCTGGACTCCTGTGTTTTTTGTTCTTGATTTCCAGGAGCACAGGAGGCTGCACAGAGGGGGCCATGGTCCAGGCTCGGACATGCCCTGTTGGCTTGCCCCTGAGGGCTGCAGGGTCAGGGTGGGTGGTGCAGGCTGGGACTCCTATCCCAGAAGAGGTGCGGCTGGAGGCCACTAGATGAACTCCAACAGGAGGTGAAGAAGCGGGACCTGCCCTTTTTCACTTAGACTTTGCATGGGGCACATCATGTGACGAGGCCATGGGTACAACAGCCCTTTTCCCCTCCCTGGCCTGTCACGCATTCTCCACTGCAGAAGAGGGAAGGGTGAGGGCCTCTGGAGGGTTGTCGCCAGAGGGCGTGCACAGGGTCTGTGACCCAGGGAGCTCCTGAGAGTGAGGGAAAGGCTTCAAACATCGTGAATGAGTCCATTTCACACCTGCGGTGTTCTTAGTCACTAAGGAGATGGAGAAGGACTCCAGTATTCCCAGAGGCCAATGCCTCGTCATTGTTGGTGCACAGCCGCAGGCCATTTACTGTAAGGACGTCGTGGATATAGAGCAGTTCTCCACGGTGAGAGGCGTCTACCTGGACACTGCTGACGACACTTTCTACAGTCAGTTTGCTACGGGCTGTGTCTCCATCCCCTGGCAGAACGAGGTACTGCTGGTTTATCCTGGCTACAGCGCCCGGAAAGTTGTGCCTGCCCGTGTGCATGTGTGTGCCCGCGTGTGTGCACACATGTGTGTCGGTGCTGTCCCAGTCCCTGCACGGGAGAGGGAAAGTTTGCCATCCTGAGCCCCACTTTCGAAGTGGGACTGGCCAGCACCCGTCTCTTACCAGCTCTGGGGGTGCACTGGGAGGGAGGAGGAGGAGGCTGTGTTCCCTGTGCCCTGAGCTGAGTGTAGGGCGGAACGCGGTGGACTGACCTCATGGGGTCTCTCTCCTTCTCTGTTCTCCTCTTATATGGGCACAGATGATCGAATCGGGTTGTTTTAAGGACATCAATGATGTGGAGCCTGAAGAAAATATGGTGTTGAATGTAGAAGAGAAAACACGATACCCGGTTTCCAAAACGAAGAGAAGCTTCTTCTACAGACTCTTCAGGAGAGGGGTAAGGGTAACAAGCATTCTATTACATCGGGGTTTTTTTAATGGGAGGTGTTCAAAGAAAAGAAATATTTCACCAAGGTAAAGTCTTTCTTTTCTCAGCTTTCTTATTAAGACATTTCACATAATTTAAGAGCTCTCACTCTATGGTGCGATTTGAGACCCACCAGAAAAATCCTCACTATGTCGTTTGCTTTCGGTATGAAGACCCTGTTCTGACACGCAAAGGACAAACAGCTCTGGAGGTTGCATAGACCAGTCATGAGCAACTGGGTCATGTCGATCACTGCCCTCCCGCTCCGACTTGGCTGCTGCCCCGTCGCAGGCCTTCTGTCACACAGAACATGGAAGCAGGAGGCTTAGCATGTTTTTCCTAGTGAACTGTCTCTCCCTACAAGAGTGCGTCCCCTGCTTCGTACCCTGTGGTTGTCCACTAACATTCAGTCCATCTTTGTTCAGTATGAAAAGCAAGCCTAAGGCGGGGAAGGTCTGTGAGGGTGCGTCCACCGGGACCATACTTCTTCGGAGAACAGGGGCCAAGTGTGGGTTCGCGCCTGGGTCTCCCTGGCAGCCAGGCTCCCCGCACTCAGGAAGTCCTGCCCAGACATGCTCTGCGCAGGCCCGACCTGTGCAGGGGGCACCGGATGGGGACTCCGCAGCCGCGGATGGCATGCTGCCAGCTGAGCCACGTGGCACCACTGCCCTCGTTCCCCTGCAGCACTCAGCTCAGGTCCTGTAATCGCGTTGCGTGTGCAGCAGAGAAAGCGAATCTGAGACACTGTGTGTGTATGTGTGCGTATGCATGTGAACTGAGCATCCTCCGAACCATGGGGGGCATGAGAGGAAGTGTGGAAGTCAGCCTTAGTATCAGTGCCCCTGCCCCGTGGCTGTCACCTTGCGCATTCACTGCCAGGGAGCAGAGCAGGCGCATGTTGGCTGACTGACCCCGCGCTCTGCCATGTTGCAGGGCTGCATTAGCAGTGGCCCCAGCGAGAAGGAAGAGCTGCCCACCAGTCTGTGACCACAGCCGCAGAGCCCGACCCCATGTCGAGGAGCCCACGCTCAGTGTTCTGTCCTGTCCGGAGCCGTAATAAATACATGTCACAGCCTAACACGGGCCACATGCGTCTGCAGATTTCTGTGTTCATACCTGAGTCGTGTTGGCACCAGAGCTGGGCTGTAGGAAAGGGCACTTGAGGACCGCCCCAGTACCCAGAAGCCCCAGGTGTGGACATTGAGTGGCGGGGGCTTGTCCCACCTGTGCCCACAGAGGTGGGGAGGAGTAGGCTGGGGCATCAGCCTAACAGTGTCCAGGGCCAAGAGTCCTGTTCTTCCCCCTAGAGTGTCCTCCGGTGCTCAGCGTGGTAGGAGGCAGGAAGGGTCCTGCTATCCCCAGAAGTTCTTGGCCCATTTGCATCCACACTGACATCTGCTCACTCACTGAGATTCTCGTGGGTGAGGTGTGCGTGTTCGTGTGTGTATATCTTTGTGGCATTCCTGGACATGGGCTGAGAGAGGGTGTGTGCAGGACCCCGAGCCAGGGCTTGGCTGTTGGTAGCCTGGGGGTCTGTGTGGTACCTCCCGGCCTGAAGCACAGGGGAAGATGGGGCTGGGAGCCCCCTGTGCTTGGGCTGGAGGTGAGGACCCCCCTCTCCAGCCCTGGTGGGTGCTTAGCAGTTGAGGAGCTCGCTTCCCACACAGGCTAAGGGATGCTGGGGTTCCGGGGTCAGTAACTCTTTCCCTCAGCCAGGGCTGCCAGAAAAGGAAGGTGGAGCCCCTTCCCCGTGGTGGGAATGTGGGCTCTGTTGCCTAGGGAGGGGTGTTGGCACCCGCAGGCCTTGTGAAGACCAGGGGTGTGGTCTGTAGATTCTGTGGGCAAATGGCCCCAAGGTGCAGAACCCAAGCTTCTCCTGGATCTGTGTGTACGAGGCCTGCAGCAGGGGTGGGGTGAGAAGCCAGTCCTCTGCAACTTTCATTGAACAGCAAAGACTTGGTCTGGATCAGAGACCCCGCCATACTGCTGCATGCCGGAGAGTGAGCCAGGATCAACCACGTGCCTGGGTTCAGTGTCGCTGTCCTGCAGCCACAAGTCCCCAGCCATGTGAACCCAGATGGCACTTCCAGGAGTGCCAGTGTCATCTGCACGCATGCTCTGGTCTGTCTAGAGGGCAGCAGTGCTGGGGCCAGGCTCTGCAGTGAAGCACCTGGGGTCGTGCCCTTCGAGACCATAAGAAGTTGATCCTCAGCTTGCTCTGTTCCCGGATGGGGAGAGGGAAGAGTGACCTTGGGGCTCAGGCCTTTATTTTAGGGATGGCTTCTCTTCTGATGGGAGCTCATCTCAGTTTAAAGACAGCAGGAGGTAGGGACGGAGACCCAAGGCCTTCGGCAAGCATTTGGTAGAACATCTGTTATGTGCTACCTGCTTAGTAAATCTGTCGGGAATTGTGGACAACTAATAAATGCTCACCCTGAGCAATGCAGGCAGGTTTAAAGAAAATAGAAATCACCTGTATTCCTACCACCTGCTTATATTCGAAGACTTTTCAGACCTTCTGTTACCAGTGTGGACACGGGGGCAGTGGTGCGCTTGTCTGCCCGGTCCCTGCCCAGTCACCACGGGGTGGAGGGCCCTGGCTGGGAAGGAGCCTGGGGGGCCCATCTGTGCCCATAGGCCACAGCTCCAGGAACCAGTGAAGGCCTTTGCCAGCCCCCGCCCCCGGCTTTTTTCTGCTTCAGCTAGTCTGAGTTGAGTGCCCCCGTGCTCAAGGGAAGAGTAAGACAGTGAATCTGGGAAAGGATTTTACGAGCTGGCACCTTTATGTATTGATCTGTAATTGTCTTCCCCCTCTGGTTAGAAGCAAGCACATATTTTTTTAAGGAGAGTTTTGAAATTAAAGTGTAAACAATGAAAAATTCATCTTTAGTATCAGCAATTATCCAAAGATAATCCCTATCAGCATTTTATTCTATATGTAATCTGTATTTATTTATTTCTTGCCATTTAATTTATTTATTTTTCTAAAGGTTTATTTATTTATTTATTTGACGAGAGAGAGAGAGAGAGAGAGAGAAAGAGAGAGAGATCACAAGTAGGCAGAGAGGCAGGCAGAGAGGCAAGCAGAGAGAGAGGGAGAAGCAGGCTCCCTGCTGAGCAGAGAGCCCGATGTGGGGCTCGATCCCAGGACCTTGAGATTATGACCTGAGCTGAAGGTAGAGGCTTAACCCACTGAGCCACCCAGGCGCCCCATATTTCTTGCCATTTTGTTTAAATATATCTGTCATCTTAATCTTTTACTGCACATTTAGGACAACAGTTATCAAACAATCCAAACAATTGTTGCTTCCAGCTTCCTTGTTATTAGAAATACCCATGGGATGGACAGCCCTGTACCTATATGTTTGTGCACATCTGTGATAATATTTTTAGGGTAGATTCGTAGCAGGGAATCCCTTGGTTAAAATGTATGAACAGGGGTGCCTGGGGGGCACTGCTTAGCGGTGGGTCTCCTCCCTCTTGTTCTCTCTCTGAGATCTCTCTTGCTCTTGCTTTCTCTCAAATAAATAAATGAGGGCGCCTGGGTGGCTCAGTGGGTTAAGCCGCTGCCTTCGGCTCAGGTCATGATCTCAGGGTTCTGGGATCGAGTCCCGCATCAGGCTCTCTGCTCAGCAGGGAGCCTGCTTCCTCCTCTCTCTGCCTGCCTCTCTGCCTACTTGTGATCTCTCTCTGTCAAATAAATAAATAAAATCTAAAATAAATAAATAAATAAATAAATAAATAAATGAATGAAATAAAAAAAAAAAAGAAGTGTATAAATAGTTGGCTTAAACCCTATGAGAAAGAGCTAAAGGGATTAAAGGAGGCTCTGTCTGGCAGGCGTTTCCCCTGGGATGGGCAGCAGTGGGTGGAAGGAAAGCTCTTGTCCATAGCACTGTGTCTGACTTGTTCCTTTGACCATGTCTGTGTATTATTAAGATAAAAATAAACATTGCATTATGAAAATTATTTGTTTCCCAAAATAAAGCACAATTACACTCTAAAAAAGACATGCAGGCATTTAAAAAAAAGAGATTTTATTTATATATTTGACAGAGATCACAAGTAGGCAGAGAGGCAGGCAGAGAGAGAGGAGGAAGCAGGCTCACTGCTGAGCAGAGAGCCCAATGCAGGGCTCGATCCCAGGACCCCGGGATCATGACCCGAGCCAAAGGCAGAGGCTTTAACCCACTGAGCCACCCAGGTGCCCCTGTGTGGGCATTTTAAAAGAATATATGTTACGTACCCATGTGAACAAATTACCCTTCTAAAAAAAATTTTTTTTAAAGATTTTATTTATTTATTTGACAGACAGACATCACAAGTAGGCAGAGCAGCAGGCAGAGAGGGAGGGAAGAAGTCAGGGGGAAGCAGGCTCCCCACTTAGCAGAGAGCCCAATGCGGGGCTTGATCCCAAGACCTTGAGATTATGACCTGAGCTGAAGGCAGAGGCTTAACCCACTGAGCCACCCAGGCACCACTACCCTTCTGAAAATTTTAAAAAATTTCCTCTCCTACCAAAAATGTCTAACAGCTCCCTGTTAGTTTCACCAAAAGCTAGATTTTTGTCTTGGTGAAGAGTTTCATTAGAAACAAAGAGTTTCTTTTTCTTTCTTTTTCCTGTGGTAAAATATACATAAAATTTACCCTTTTAACATTGTTAAGTGTCCAGTTCAGTGGCATTAAGTACATTGATATGGCCATGTAGCCATCCCCACCATCTGTCATCTTGTGAATCTGACACTCTGTCCTCCCTGAACACTAACTGTCCATTCTCCCCCAGGCCCCTGGCGCCCACCATCTCCCTTCTGTCTCTTTGAATTGGACTTCCCCCAGGAACCTTCTATAAATGGAATCATATAGTATTTGTTCTTCCATGACTGGCTTATTTCACTCCGTGTAATGTCCCCAAGGTCTCTCCATGTTCTAGCAGGCATCAGGATCCCCTTCCTGTTAAAAGCTGGCCCACATTCTGCCATGTGGATGGACCCCGCTGTGTCTCATCTGTTCATCTGCTGACGGGCCCTCAGCTGTTGTGAGTCATGCTGCTGTGTGCAGTGTAGCAATACCTCTTTGAGACCCTGCTTCCAGTTCTCTCAGGTAAAGACCCAGAAGTGGAATTGCTGGGTCGTATGGGAGTTCCATTTTTAGTTATTTGAGGAAATGCCATACTATTTCCCAGAGCGGCTACAGCAGTTTGCACTCCCAACACCGCAGAAGCTTCCTGTTTCCCCATGTCTTCCTGAACATGTCATTTCTAATGGCTCCTTGACATTGTTCTAATACACAAGGTACAAAGGCTTTTACCACTGCCTCGTTGTTGGATGTCGACGTTGTTTCATCTTTTCGATATTAACATTGCTTCAGTAACATTTTTGGGCCTCCATCTTTGAATGCCTATCTAATAATGTCGTCCCCAGAGCAGCCCTCCTAAGGCCATGCTAAGTCAAGTGGTTTGCGTCCTTACATCTTTTGATGGGTGCTGCCAAGTTACTCTTCAGGAGAGTAATTCAGGATTTGTCATAACTAGCAGTTTTTGGAAGTCCTGTTTCCCTGTGTCCTTACCAGTCCCCATGAGCATGCTCTCTAATCTTTGCTCGCCCTCTTAGGCTCCTACTGAACCTTGAGTGTACTCAAAACCTGCCGTGAGCACTCACCTCAGCTGCATCGTCAAGGTCAGGATGCAGGGATCCGAACACAGCATGGGATCTTGGGCCGCCTCCCCTCCTGGGTCTGTGGTTTCCTGTCTAGGGAGCGAGGCATGTGGAGTGAGAAAGATTTCCCTTTAACTCATTCTCTGAAGTCTTAAGATTCCCTTCTCTTATATCCCGACTCTGAATTGAGCCCTTCTCAGAGGCCTTCTGTTCAACCAGGCTCTGGCCCCTTTCTCTTTGACTTCCGTGTATTATTCTTTCTTTTCTTTCTTTCTTTTTTTTTTAATTTACTTGACAGAGATCACCAGTAGGCAGAGAGGCAGTCAGAGAGAGAGGAGGAAGCAGGCTCCCTGCTGAGCAGAGCGCCTGATGCAGGTTGATCCCAGGACCCTGAGACCATGACCTGAGCTGAATGCAGAGGCTTTAACCCACTGAGCCACCCAGGCGCCCCGCTGTGTGTTATTCCTCTTAACTGCAGGTAGCTGAGTATTTAACTGAAGTTCTCTGAACACTCTTATCATCAGGACACATTTCTTCCCCTTCTCCATGGGAGTGGGAGCCCAGTGGAGAGCCCACTCTGTGCCCTGGGGGTGGGTCTGCTTGTTCTGTCATGACCCGGCAGCTCCTGAAGGCACAGTTTTAAATAGGACGTGGAATTTCCAATGTTGATCATCTAATAAGGGGACAACTGGATGTCAAAGGTTTTGCTCAGGAAAGAACAGAACTGTCCTAGTGGAAGGAGTATGACACCCCATGTAGACCTTGCTTATTAACACAGCAGTCAATGCCAGCCAGGTATCTTCAAGAAGTCTTCCTGACCCTCCTCCCCAGGCTGGAGCTTTTAGCAGGAAATCGAAGACATGATCGTAAGTTTACGATGTTCTTAGTTTAGTTATAAGGTCATCAAGAACCAGGGCCCTGTCTTAAGTCCATCTGGGCTGCTGTAGCAGAACACCCTGAACCTGGCAGCTTATAAACAACAAAAATGTGTTTCCCACAGTTTTGTCCTTACATGGCTGAGAGCAGAGAGGGGAAGTGAGGTCTCTCTTGACCCAGTCATGGGGGGGGGGGTCCATCCTCTTGATCTCATCTAATCCTAATTATCTGAGTCATGGACAGTTAAGTGAACCAAAGAAAATCCTGAAGAAGACCTTCATCTCATTCATGGATACTAAATTACCAGGGTCCTGAGAGCCTATAACCAAGAGTATACTAAGGGGGCAGAGATAAAAGGAATGAAATCAGCCAAGGACAAAAATGAAAATAAACCAGAAGGAATCAGGATCAGAGAGAAAATGAGAGATACTCTGACTTTACATTCTTTGAAAGATGCATTTTAAAGACATCAAGAGTCCTGTAGTATAAATTTGAATTAATGTGTACCTATAGCCACTGAACTGTCCACTTAGGAATGGCTAAAATGGTTCTGTGTATTTTAATACAATAAGAATGAATTGAAATATAAGCTCCTAATTTCCTCACTCTGTTCTCTGAAAGGCCCAGAAGCAATGACGCCCCCACAGTGATGAGCACACCTGGCTCCCAGTTCTTGGCTTCTAAAGACCACTCTCCCCTCCAAGGAGTCAGGGCTTCTTAGAGAAGTGGCTGATTCCAGGTTTGAGAAGGGGAGGATGGGCTGGGAGCATCATGCTGTGACATAAAACAAGAAAGTGCTCAAGGAATGATGGAATGTGGCAAAGGGACACAGGAACTACCTTGAAGGGGCATCTGTTGAACTGGGGACGATTTGAGCTTCAACAAAAGAATTATGATGAAACTGGTTATGACATATAATTTTTAAGATTCGGAGGAGAACAGGAAGGGAATGGTTGGATGTGATATGGGGGAGGAGAGCTCTTCCTCAGAGAGAAGTGTGAGGAGCTTAGGGCAGAAGAAACAAGGGAGTTGCAAGAGACACCACTTCTTAACTCCCAGCCTGAAAGATGACTTAGGCTGGGGTCGACCAGGGATGCCAGACCCATGGGTGGAAGGCTTCCAGGTGGCAGGACATTATCAGAGGTCCAGAGAACTGTAGGGAACCACCACCAAGAACTTATTAATTATGGAGGAAAACGTGCCTTCATGGTGGAGAGATCTGGCAGTCACCACCTTTACTGAGTGACCAAACCCAGCCCCCCAAAGACAATGGACTCCAGGACAAGACCCACCTGTGAGGCCTCCTTCCTAAAGGGCCAGGTGGATTCTAGCTGACCTCACACACCACAGCCATCCCATAAAATATGCGACTCACATATGTCATCTTTAGAAAGTAAAAATAAACTGCTTTGAGTCATCTTGTGTTTAATGCAATATACCCAAATATTATCTCTACATGCCATCAGTATACACAGAATGAGATGCTTTACATTGTTTTATATGAAGTTATTTGAAATCTGGTGTATATTTTACACTTAACCGCACATCTTAATGCAGAATTATTACCTTTCAAATGCTTGATAGCCACATGTGGCCAAAGTGTGGGGCTATGCTCCCTGTCATGGTGAGTGTCTGCAGGGACTCGAAGGGAACAGGGAGCACCTGGCTATATGTCCAGTGCTGGCTGAGTTTAGGCTCTGGGCAGTGGCTCTGCTACTGAAAAGAACATCCTGTTACCAGACATCTCTCACCAGGGATCGAGCATTCCAGAACTTCCAGAATGGGTATCAGCCAGACTTTCAAGCCCTTCCTGCTGGGAAGCCGACTGCTACCTCACAGATTGACCATGATCCTTGGGGTCACCATCAAGAGGCAGGCTCATCTCTCCTTACACACTGAGACATGGGACAATGCAAGTACAGAGAGCCAAAGACTGCAAGAAGATGCTAAAAGCAGACAGAGGGGCAAAAAGACACATTATGCTCAGAGGAGTGACCTTTAAACAACAACTGACTTCTCAACAGCCAGAACGAAAAGCAGAAGACAGTGAAATCCAAATCTTTCATCTGCCGCAGAAAAGTATCTGCCAACCTTGGATTCTATACCTATCCAAAAATCCACTGAGAATGAAGACAAAGTAAAGATTTTTTTCTGAAAAACTGAAACAGAGATTTCAACAATAAAAGGTCCACTAAAAGCAACTCCATACAGTATTTTCCTGGCAGAGGAAAATGAGCCCAGAGGGAAGATTGGAGATGTAGGAGGGAAGGAAGAGTAAGAAAAAGGGTAAATATGGGAGTCGATTTAAACAAATGGGGATTGTGCAAACCAGCCATGATTGTGTCTGTGTCCTCTGTGGTATGCATGTGTACTTACATAGAATTAAAATATGCAGTGATGACACTCTCAACTGGAAGAAGCTTCGGGGGAGACAGGCAGGAGCCACCAAGTCACCTTCGGGGGCTCCTGGCCCACTTGCCTTATTCCTTGTGGCTCTGCCTCATGCCCCACGGGCTCCTACCTGCTTTGGGGTTCAGAGTGGGTGCCTACCCTCAGCTGCAGTACCCCATCTGTGGGGGCCACTGGGAGCTTTAAACATTTCCCTCTTGGGGCGCCTAGGTGGCTCAATGGGTTATGCCCCTGCCTTCAGCTCAGGTCATGATCTTAGGAATCTGGGATCAAGCCTCGCATCGCATCGGGCTCTCTGCTCAGCAGGGAGCCTGCTTCCCTTCCCGCCCCCCACCCCTGCTCTGCCTGCCTCTCTGCCTGCCTGTGATCTCTGTCAAATACATAAATAAAATCTTAAAAAAAAAAAACCTTCCCCCCGCCCTCTGCAGGATCACCACAGGTGTGTTGCTCAGCTTTCATTTCTAGCTCCCCACCCAAACCTATCTTTTTACATCCCCCCCCTCAAACAGTAACAGTTTTGTTGCAGAAGACTTGAAAAATACAGAAAGCGTAAGGATTAAGATATAAATCACCTATAATTTCCTTATTCACAGAGAGTCACTGTTATAGACTTAATGACCAGATCCCTTTTCCATATATGTGTGGGTTGTTTTTATCTTTCTTTAAAAAAATTAAAATGGAGGGGTCCTGCCTTCCATGGCGGTCTGCTCATGCATTGCACACCTTTGTGTTATGAGTGCTCTCCTCAAACAGGATCTGAATGACTACATAGTTTCCCGTTATGTGGGTGTACCTTGATTCATATAGTCACTCCTTCAGTTTCCACGTTTTTGTTCCCAGTGTTGCTGTAGCCAGTGACCATCCTCACCCAGGTGTGTCCTGTAAGGAGGTGTCAGCATCTTGGATTATGACTGTATTTGGACATGGGGCCTTTATACAGAGGTAATCAAGATAAAATGAGGTCTTCAGTAGAGGCCCTCATCAAATATGGCTTGTGGGTGTTCTTATAGGAACAAGGGATCAGGACCCAAACACACATAGAGAAAGACTACGTGAGGACAAGGGAGAAGACAGCTGTCTACAGGCAGGGAGAGAGGGCTGCACAGAACCACCCTACCCACGCCTGGATCTTGGACTTCCAGCCTCCACGACTGGAAGGCCTTCGTGGTGGGAAGATCTGGCAGTCACCAGCCCGGTCCATTCAGCTTTGTTATGAGCAGCCCCAGCAAACTTACCCTTTGCTGTGTATCCAGCCACCTCCTGGCTTATCAACACACAGCACCGCAGCCGACCACAGCTGCTGCGGGTCAGGACTCCAGGCACAGCGCCACTGCAAAGCCTGCAGTCAGGTACAGCCCTGCTCACCCAGAAACTCAACCCAGCCAGGACCCACTCCAAACATGTGGTATTGGCAGGAATCCATTCCTTGTATGCTTTTGGACTGAAAGCCCCCTGTTTCTCACTTACTGTTGACCACGTGGGCCTCTGCAACACAGACATGGCAGCCTTTGCTTCATGAACATGTACAGGCTAAGAAAGTGGCAGCCAGCAAGATGGAAGACTCCATCTTTTGTAAGCCAATCCCAGGAGCGCCACTTTGGCCTTATTTAGTTGGTTACAAGCAAGGGACCAGGATCAGGCCACACTCAAGTGGAGGGGACTATCCGAGGGCACAAATAGCATCAGTATCACGAGGGATCACCAGGCTGTCCTGTCTGTGGACCACAGCTCAGGACAGCCTTGAGCCTGGACACTGCGGCCTGCTGTCCCCAAAGTGTCAGGTAACGGGGATCTTGAGGCCGAGGCCGGTGGCATATTCTCTGATGTCCCTTTCCTGAAGGGGGCCCCATCGCTATCCCCTCAGGGGCAATGCTTCTGTGGTACTGCCGGGCTTCCCTTTATCCCACTGCCTAGGACAACTGACCACAGTGAGAGAAGGTAGAGTTGTGGCTTGTGGGCACGGAGGAGAGGGGTGCCCTGAGCGGGATCCTGAAGGTTCATACCGTGTTCATCACCTGCACCCCCCCCCCCCCCCCCCCACAGCAGCGCTCTCTGCGACCAACCTACTCCCTGCCTGGCGGGCGGGACAGCAGCCCCTCGATGACCGACTGTCCTCTGTGGTTCTCTGCTGGCTTACTGACCTCTCCTCCAGGGCGTGAGGCTCTGAAGCCCTGGACCCTTCGCCCGGGCGTGCCCCACCCTAAGCAGGAGGTGCTCTACAGACCTCTGCGGCAGGGGGCGGGGGGTGGGTGGTCCTCTCTTCGAAGGACTGCCCGTTAGGGTCGGGCAGTGGTTCTTGTGGGTGGCGCCTCTCGGGTCAAGGCTGTGCGCCAGCCACAGCCTCTGCGGGCAGCAGGCACTGACCCGCAGGTTTTGGCCCCGTGCCTGCCCTAGGCCTTTCCTTGCCCTCCGCAGGCCGGCTCAGCGAGGGGCGGCGCCTGGGCTCCCTGCCTCCCAGACGCGCACCCTCGGGCTGGACCGAGCTCACGCACTCTGCCCTTCCTCCCCGCACGGCTGAGTCCCTCCCTCAGCGCTCGCCACGCTGGGGGTCTCCGGCTCCCAGCCCACCGCCCGTCCTCCCTGCGACCCCAGGCAGAGGCGACAAGGATACCTGCGCTGGGGAGACCTTCCTGGACGCGCCCCACCTCCGGCCCCAGCCCCGCGCCTCCCGGGGCAAGTGCTTCCCCGCTGCAACCCCTGCCGCACCCCGCCCCTTGGCCCGCCCCGCCCCGCCTTCTGCCCCGCAGAGCCCCGCCCCTCTCGCCGTGCACTCTGCCCCGCCCCGTCCTCTACCCAGCCCTTTCCCCCGCAGTTTTTCGCCGCCGCGCCCCCTACCCCGCCTCCCCAGCCCCCCCGCCCCCGCCGCGCCTCGCCCCCCTTTTCCCCGCCCCTGCCCCGCCGCGCCCCGCCCCTCTCGCCTTGCCTTCTGCCCCGCCCCCGTCCTCTGCTCAGCCCCTCTCGCCGCAGGGGTTTTCCCCGCCCCGCCTCCACCCAGCTTTCTGCCCCGCCGCGCCCCCTACTCCGCCCCGTCCTTCCCGTCCTCCCCGTCCTCCGCCCCGCCTCGCCCCGCCTCTCCCGCCGTTAGTGTTTCCCTGCCGCGCCCCCTGCCCCGCCTCCCACCCTCCGCTCCGCCCCCTCCCCCGCCCCGCTCCTTATCCCGTCCCGCCCTCCGCCCGCCCCGACCCGAGAGCGGTGCTGTGATCTCAGCAGCCAGCCTGCCCTGGGAGGCCAGCCCGCGGATGCGGGGAGCGGGCTGGCGCCTCGGCCAGCCATTGGCAGAGGTCGCTGCCACTGGCTGTCAATCCTGCTGGCCCGGCCTGGCCCCGCCCCGCCGGCGCAGCGTCGAGGGACGCACGGCCGCGAGGGCTGCCGGGACGGGCCCAAGATGGCCGGGCGCCTGGGTTCCGCTCCTGTTGGCGGCGTCGAACCCCATTCATTGCCGCTCTGCTAAGCGGCGCCGCGGGTCGGCTCGAGGGCTCGGGTTCTGTCCCTGCGGGGCGGGAGGCCGCCATGGCGACCCTGGAGAAGCTCATGAAGGCCTTCGAATCCCTCAAGTCCTTCCAGCAGCAACAGCAGCAGCAGCAGCCTCCGCCGCCGCCGCCTCAGCTTCCTCAGCCGCCGCCGCAGGCGCAGCCGCCGCCGCCTCAGCCGCAGCCGCCCCCACCCCCGCCGCCCCCGCCGCCCCCCGGCCCGGCGGTGGCCGAGGAGCCACTGCACCGACCGTGAGTACCGGCCCGTTGCAGCTCCCGACCCCGCGGCCCCCGGACTCGGCGCGCACTGTCGCCCTTAACCCCGTGCCGGGGCCCTGTCCGGGTACGCAGGAGGGCACGGACCCCCGCCTCTCCCGGCGTGCGAAGTTAGGAGAGGAACTCTCTGCTTTGTATTTGCGAAGATCGGGCTGTGCCGTGAGCCTAGACCGCCACTTCCCTTCCCTCTCGGCTTCCCAGCGAGGGAGGGGCGCTGAGGTCCCGGACACCTCGCGACCAGCCGGGCTTGGGAGCTGGGATGCTGGGAGGGGGTGATGACATCATGCCTGGAGGCCGCCGGGGGCGGGGATGGCGGACTGCGGTCCGGGCCCAGCGGGATTCCGGTCCAGGGGGCTCTTGGCGCCGCGGGTACCTCGAAGCTGGCTTCCCGCATTCTCGAGGCGTGTCGGCTAGTCCAGGAATCGCACGGGTAGAGTCGGGAAGAGACCTTCTGTCTCAGCTCCAGATGATCTGCAGGCTCTTGAGTAGTGGGAGCCAAGTAAGTGGGAAGTTGCTTAGGAGATCGTTATTAACGCGCGCGAGAGAATAAAATTGACTTGAATCTTAGGAGGAGTCGGAGTTTTGTTTCCTGCCTGTCTTCAGCTGGACGTACAAACCGTTGCCGAGGGAGAGGTTAATTGCTGCTGGGGTGAGGATGCGCATTACACCAGCGCTGTGGTCCAGCTTGCTTGCGGCCCCCATGGGCGGCTCCTCTTTTCTTCTTTGGACACGGCCTGCTACTGTTTGAAAGCTAGGGTTCTGCTGCTTGGGCCTGGAGACCATACCTTCCAGGAGAACCCACGTGCTTTACCCCCGAAGTCTCCGCGAGGCCTTTCTCTCCCCTTGGGGCTTTGCATCCTCCATCTGGATGTGCACAAGGCGGTATTTAATAAGGACAGTGTTCAAGCGGCAGCCCCTTTAATAAGCTCCCTCTTATATTTATCCATTTATTTATTTAGGATTTTTAAAAAAGATTTTATTTATTTGACAGAGAGATAGAGGCAGCGAGAGAGGGAACACAGGCAGGGAGAGCAGGAGCGGTAGAGGGAGAAGCAGTCTTCCCGCCCAGCGGGAGGGGCTCCATCCCAGGACCCTAAGATCATGACCTGAGCTGAAGGCAGAAGCTTAGTGACCGAGCCACCCAGGTGCCATCCCTCTCATTTTTGGTAGTATTTTCTTACTCGTTATGTTTCTGATGTGATCCTTGCTATGTCCTGAGAGTTTAAATAGAAGATAAGAATTTGGGGAATAATGTTGGCTTATCTAAATTAGAAATAAAATTTATAAATAAATTAATTTTTCTTCTAAGAGGTGAAAAACCTGCTTGGGTGCTTAGAGAAAAACATTTTTTAAAAAAGATTTCATTTATTTTATTTAAGAGTGAAAGATCATGAGAGAGAGAGAGAGAGAGCACATGCAGGGGGAGGGGCAGAGGGAGAAGTTGGCTTTCTGAAGAGTAGGGAGCTGGATGCAATCCCAGGACCCCAGGATCATGACCTGAGCCCAGGGCAGATGCTTAACCAACTGAGCCACCCAGGCTCCACTGCCATCGGTTTCTTATGATGATTTGACAGAACCTGAATTTGCTTATCTTCAAAATATGGCTATAAAGAGGTTTCTTTCTCAAGCTGTCTTGACAAAAGTAGATAGATGCTGCTTTATTACCTTATTTTAAGGTATTATGTGATTGATTTATTTTAAAAGTATAATCTGTTACTTTCATGTAAGTAGTACACTCCCATGATGCAAATTCTAAAATTACAAAAAGCTAATAATTAAAACGTCTCTCTCCCACTCCCTTCTCCTGAGTACCTAACTCTGTCCCCAAAGGCAAGCACTATTCTCCTTCCTTCTTGTGTATCCTTACAGGTACAAATCATGCACATATAGAGACAGGTTTTAAGTTATTTAGAACAGAAGTATTTCAGAATAGTAAACTCTAAAGCTTCTTAGCATGCTCTGAAATCAACTACATTGGCCTAATTGTAGTTATTTTAAATAAAATGCATAAATATCATATTTGTAGACACTTTGCCTTTGAGAAAGCAAGTGTTCATTAATTTTGAATAACAAACTCTACTTGTGAGTTTGGATTTTGGCATTTCTGTTCAGGTGCTTCAGCTAAAAAATCCATTTGCCAAAGTAGGAATTGTCCAAAAACAATTTAAGTGTCTGTTCTATTTTTATGGTTCTTCTCTGTTGTGTGGAGCTGCAGTGTCACAGCCGTGCGTGGGCTTCAGTTGAAGTGTCTGAGTGCCTGCTCGCTGCTCAGCATGGAGGGTGCAGGGGTGCCGGGGTGGACTGGCTACCGTCTCAGCAGGGTTGGCCTGCAGGGGGGTGCCGGGGCGGGGACAGTCCTAACGGGAATTATGAGGCAGTTGACATTTGCATTTGGTACTTTCTTACTGTCCTTCAGAGTCCCACCCGTTTCCCCCTGACTTTAATTCTTCATTCATTGGTAGATGTTTACTGAACATCTAAGGAATGCCTCTGTGGTCATAGCTTGCAGGGTTGCAGCCTCAACAGATAAAGCTCTTGCCTTGTGAAATTTTCATTTCAGGGAGGGACATAGACAGTAAACAAGATGGAAAAGTAAAACATGGGTTTATGAGAGAGTGGTAAATGAAGGAGGAGCAGCAAAGCAGGAAAAGGAAGTGGGATAAGGTGTTGATATTTTAGATAGGGTGTCCAGGGAAAGAGCCACTGAGATTGTGGCTTTTGAGTCAACACCTGGAGGGGGTTAAAGACAGTCTTGAAGGTGTATGGAGGAGGGCGTTCCCGGCAGGGAAACAGGTCTCAAGGCCCCCTGTTTGAGGAATACCAAGGAGAGGTTGGTTCGGTTGGTTGAATTAGTGAGTGGGAGACTCTCAGTAGGAGGTGGGGTCCCAGAGGGAGTGGGAGCAGCACCCTGGATGAGTGCCACCCACCTTGTAGGTGAATTAAAGACATCAGTGTTTATCCTAGAGGAAGGAATGGCGGGAGGAAGGGCAGGATTTGAGTTCCATTTTACAGTGAATACTGGTTGAGAAAGGAGTGAAGGGGAGCACCAGCAGAAGCAGGAAACCAGTTGGGAAGCTGTGGAAGTGGCCTGGTGAGAGATGGTAGTCCAGGCTTCTGTGGTGATGCTGTCAGTGGTGAAGTGAAACGTGACTGAATTTGAAGGTAGAACTGACGGGACTTGTTCCTCTCTGCTAAGTGCGAGGTGATTTAGCTGAGGTTTGTGTTCTTAGTCAGGATATGTTCAGCTGTTAATAACTGGAACCCCTGCTGTGGTGGCTCACACAGGTGGGAGTTCATTCTAAGACCAGGTGAGTCTGTGTGAGGAGGCTGAATGAGATGAGGGACGTGACCCCTTCCTTTCTAACTTCCTTTCTTTTCCCTCTTTTCCCTCTCCCCCCTTTCCTCCCCTTCCCTACACACAATGCAGGGCTCCAACTCAGGACCCTGAGTTCAAGAGTTGTGTGCTCTACTGACTGAGCCACCCAAGCGCCCCAGTCTTACACTTAGTTTGTAAGCCCTGTCCTCATTCTTGCCCATATTTTTAAAAGTTGAGTAATTTGTCTTTTTATTGTGGAATTGAAATATGTATTTTGTATGGAATTTTTTATGTATTCTGGACACTTTTATGAGATATGTGATTTTTGAAACATTCTTCCTTTCTGTGAATTCTCTCTTCATTTTCTTGGTAGTGCCCTTTGAAAGATCAAAAGTTTTCAATTTTGATGAAGTCCAGTTTCTATATTTGTTTTTGGTTGCTGTGCCTTAAGAGTAAGAGCTATGAAACTTGCCAAACTCAAGGTCACAGAGATGTATTATTCCTGTGTTTTCTTTTTTTTTTTTTAAAGATTTTATTTATTTATTTGTCAGAGAGAGAGAGAGTGAGAGCGAGCACAAGCAGACAGAGTGGAAGGCAGAGGCAGAGGGAGAAGCAGGCTCCCTGCAGAGCAAGGAGCCCGATGTGGGACTCGATCCCAGGACGCTGGGATCATGACCTGAGCCGAAGGCAGCTGCTTAACCAACTGAGCCACCCAGGCGTCCCATTCCTGTGTTTTCTTGTAAGAGTTTTAGAGTGTTACATTTACATTGGATCCATTTTGAGGTAACTTATATACGGTGTGAGGTCAGGGACCTTCATTTCTTGGTGTGCGGCTGCCCAGCTGTCCCAGCACTTTCATCAGTAAGACGTTTCTTTTTCCAATGGATTGTATGGGAACCCTTGTTAAAAATGCATAGCCTGTAAGTGTATGCATTTATTTCTGGACTTTCAGTTCTTTTTTTCTTTTTTTTTTTTTTTTAAGATTTTATTTATTTATTTGACAGAGAGAGTGTGAGTGAGCAGGAGAGCACAAGTGGGGGCTGGGGGGAGGGTGCAGCAGAGGCAGGTGGAGAAACAGACTTCCTGAGGAGCAGGGAGCATGATGAGAGGCTGGATCTCAGGACCCTGGGATCATGACCTGAGCGCAAGTCAGACGCTTAATTGACTGAGACATCCAGGTGCCCCTGGATTTTCAGTTGGTCTACCAATACAAGTACAGTCTTGATGACCACAGTTGTGTTCGGTTTATTTATTTATTTACTTTGAAAGGTTTTATTTATTTATTTATTTGACAGACAGAGATCACAAGTAGGCAGAGAGGCAGGCAGAGAGAGTGGGGAGGAAGCAGGCTCCCTGCTGAGCAGAGAACCCGATGTGGGGCTCAATCCCAGGACCCTGGGACCATGACCTGAGCCAAAGCCAGAGGCTTTAACCCACTGAGCCACTCAGGTGCCCCTGTTTTCTTTTTTTAAATCACAATTTCAAGTCATGAAATTTGAGTATTCCAACTTTGTTCTTTTTTAAGATAGTTTTGGCTATCCTGGGCCCTGTGAGTTTCTATATGGTTATGAGATCAGATTGTCAGAGTCTACAAAGATGCCAGCTAGGATTCTGGTAGGGATGGCATTGAATTTGTAGTTTGGTTTGGGGATTGGCACCTTAACTATGTCAAGTCTTCTGATTCATGTACCTTGGCAAAGTTTTTATGTAAAGAGTCAAAGAGGGGGCCATTTATAGGCTTTGTGGGCACAGTCTCTCTCACAACCACTCAACCTGTGCCATGGTAGAATTAAAGCAGCCAGAGGCAATACGAAAATGGATGAGTGTGGCTGTATTCCAGTAACACTTTATTGATGACATTGAAATTTGAATTTCATATAATTTTCATATGTCATGAACTATTATTATTATTATCAACCATTTAAAGATGTGAAAACATTTCTTAGCTTGCAAATGGGAACAAAACAGGCAGGCTGTAGCTTGCGTATCCCTAGATTAAATATGATCGGACTACTTTTGTGAAGTATTTATTTTCTAATTATTTTCTAAAGATTTTTATTTTTTTTTATTTGACAGAGATCACAAGTAGGCAGAGAGGCAGCCAGAGAGAGAGGAAGGGAAGCAGGCTCCCCGCTGAGCTGAGAACCCAATGCGATTCAGGCTCGATCCCAGGACCCTGGGATCATGACCTGAGCCAAAGGCAGAGGCTTTAACCCACTGAGCCACCCAGGTGCCCCATCTAGTTACTTTTTATTAACTAGTTTAAAAAATTATAAAAGTTACATATATATATATCATAAAACATTTTCAAACAGCACAGATCTATCCTAGTCTCATACCCTAAAAATGACAATTATTAAACTTCTTTTTATCTTTTCTGATTTTTAATGCATATTTAAGCATTTAAACATGTCTCTTTTTGTTTGCATTACCCTGAAATTACCCTGAATTTCTCCAAGAGCAGTAATATCGTAGACATTGTTCCATAGCTGCACATGTAATTTTTGATAATTGCTATATAATAGTGTAGAATTTCCTGTTTGTTTATTTATTTGGAGGTGAAATTCACATAACATAAAATGAAGCATTTTAAGGTGTATGATTCAGTGACAGTTCATGGACAAGAATTTTTCTTTTTTAAAAGGACTTGGAACTGTAAAGGCAGAGGTTTTGTGTTGTCCTGACTTTCAAATAGCCTGCTGAAATATTCTCCCCACCTAAGAGAGTCCCCACTCCTGCTGCCTCTAGTTCCCGAAAGTGAGCCAGCCATCTGCTAAACTACCTTGGAGCGGTTGGTCCAGCCTCAAACATTGGTCTTATTCAAACAAGAAGGAAAAACAAAACACTGCGTAAGACAGTGGTTAGCGTGCTGAGTTGACTCAGCTCAGGTGCTGGAGTGCGGGTCAGAGACATGATCTGCTGTAGATCCTTGCTGCTCCGGCCAGAGTTCGCTGTTGCTTGCGAGCTTATGAGGAGTACAGACCCTTTTCCCTACCTGGGATGTACTGAATCAGAGTCTGCATTTTGACAAGTCCTGCCAGCAATCTATGTGCACCCTGAAGTTTGAAGAGCTGCACTGGGGATGGCCGGGCTCCGTAGCTAGCAGTGCTGTCAGCATGTGGGAAGGAAGACTTGGGCTGCTTGTGTAAGGGCATTTCTGACGCAGTGTCACTTCTCAGTCCCAGGGTGATCAAGCATTCGTGCAGCCCCAAAGTGGATTGTAACCTTGACACATGAGCCACAGTGGGCTGGAAGAGCTCCCAGGGGGAGTGGGGACTTAAGCGGGGACTGGACTTGATGACCTGGGAGGAGCCCTTCAGCCAAGTGCTGGTTTTACACCAGGCCGTTTTCTGGGCCCTGGGATTACAGCAGTGAGCAAGACCAATGGTGACGAATATGATGGAGAAAACAAAACAGTAAGGGGGAGAAGAGGTGTGCAATTTTATGTAGGGCCCAAGTGCACCGAGAAGGCTCTGCTGGAGGAGAGTGGAGGGAGCAAACCGTTTGGGTATCTGGGAAAAGAGGTTCAGGGAGACAACAGAGAACTGAGTATTTGAGGAATAGTAAGGAGGCCAGCGGCTGGAGCAAAATGAAGGACAGAAATAGGAGATGAGGTTAGAGTGGTAGGAGATT
Organism: Mustela lutreola; assembly: GCF_030435805.1. Lineage (NCBI taxonomy): Eukaryota > Metazoa > Chordata > Mammalia > Carnivora > Mustelidae > Mustela > Mustela lutreola. The sequence continues at coordinate 66,837,553 of NC_081290.1, read as the reverse complement.
AGAGATGAAGATCAGCCAAATGGGGCTTTGTGCCCAATGCAATAAGGACTTTATTCTGCCCAGATGCATACTTGTGTGGTGAAACAAGTGATCTGATTTAATGTTTCTAAACGATCACTTTGACAGCACCAAATGCTGGCATGGACGAAACTGGGTCGGTCACTTAATCATTGCTGGTGGGCATACAGAAGGGTATGTCTACTCTAGAAAACTGTCCGGCAGTTTCTTGTAGAACAGAGTGTGCAATCATTATTTGACCTGGCAGCTGGACTCCGACAATTATACTGTTCAGCTCCAGACACCTGCCACAATTTAGGTGACTTCTAAGGAAGTCATGCCAGTGAAAATAGCCACTCTTGAAAGGGTGTAAACTCTTTAATATGTAACATTTTTGAAATCATGGGGTTTTAGGAAAGGAGACTAGATAAGAGGTCGCCAGGGTTAGGGAGAGTGTGGTGGGTAGAGAGGAGGGGAGGGGTGTGGCTGTGGCTCTGGGAGAAGCCCTTGTGGTGATGGAAATGTTCGGTGTCTGTGGGGGATCCATAAACATACACAGCTGATAAAATTGTATAGAACTAAACACATACACACACACACACACACACACACACGAAGAGAAGACTTTTCATTTAGCTTAACCCATTGGTTTTTTGAAGCGCATCTTTTTAAGGTACTGATTGTTAACTATTTGGTTAGATCACCAGTAAGAAAGGCTTTATTTTTAATTTATTTTTATTTTATTTTAATTTGACAGAGAGAGATCACAAGTAGATAGAAAGGCAGGCAGAGAAAGAGAGGGGGAAGCAAGCTCCTTGCTGAGCAGAGAGCCTGATGTGGGGCTCGATCCCAGGACCCTGAGAGCTGAAGGCAGAGGCTTTAACCCACTGAGCCACCCAGGTGCCCTATTTTTTAAAAATATTTTTTATTTTTTTAAAAGATTTTATTTTATTTTATTTTTTTATTTTAGAGAGTAGGAGAGAGGAAACAGGGAGGGGAGGAATGGAGGTGCAAGCAGACTTCATGCTGAGTGCAGAGCCCAATGGGGAGGATTGATCTCCCTATCCTGAGATCATGACCTGAGCCAAAATCAAGAATCCAGACACTTACCTGGCTGAGGCACCCTGTGCTCCAAGAAAAGTTTTATTTTGATGGTCCTTTTCTGTAACACGGACTGTGGATTGGGGAGTCTTAGCCCTTGTTCCCCCTAATCAAACAGTACTTTTTTTTTTTTTTAAGATTTTATTTATTTATTTGACAGACAGAGATCACAAGTAGGCAGAAGGCAGGCAGAGAGAGAGGGGAAAGCAGGCTCCCTGCTGAGCAGAGAGCCCAATGCGGAGCTGGATCCCAGGACCCTGAGATTATGACATGAGCCAAAGGCAGAGGCTTTAACCCACTGAGCCTACCCAGGTGTCCAGTACTTTTATTTTTAAATTAGATATGGTACATAATTCCAAAGTGACTTCCGGTGTCTCACTCCTTCCTAAAATCTGTCCAAAGGAACTCTAACATTTTAGGGGCACTCACATTAGTACCATACTTGCTGCAAGTGAAGCGGCCATGGTAGGAGGCGGCGGGGTGGGGGGCTGTGTGTGTGTGGAGGCCTCAGTCCTGCTTGCTGGCTGGGCTGTGCAGGTGCCATTGGAAGGTACGTGTTTAGAGCCCGAAAAGCCCAAGACCAAGCAGTGTTTTTTGAGTCCTAGTGGAATCCAGGCCTTTCCCCTGCCAGCCCTCAACCCGGAACCACATTTTTCAAGCCAAGTCTTAAAATAATATGATATTAAACAATAAAAATTTGGAAGATGGCTTGAATTCCATTCTTAGACTTCATTCTCTGGTAGTTGTTTTAATGTGGTCCTAGTGTGCTGTAGGGGCCTGGCCTTTTTTATGCGCCTCTTTCAAATGCGTGTTTCTGTGTAGATCACTTCAGTACAGAAGAGGGGATGACTGAAGTTTGTTTGCGTTTTGAAGGTGAAGTTAACGTGATTGCATTTACCAAAGTTGGAAGAGTCCAGACTGCTTGCCCTGTTCATCCAGTTCCTGCTCAGAACAAGGCGGTTCCCTTTTTACCTTAATTTCCATACTTACTTTGCACCTAGAACAAACCAGCCTGACCTCTCTGTTCATCAGTCAAAGTTAAATTCCATGGGGGAATGAAGTGGTTGTGGTTTTCTTAAATTTCCCAGTTTGCTTATTGGACAAAGTAAGGTAGGAAGGAGGTGTTTCAGGCAGGGACCATAGAGTGTAAAAGAGTTGAGCTTGAAAATGCAAGACCTAAACTACTGAGTTATTCGGAGGGATCAGAGATCCCTGAGGGCTGGGGAATGTGGACAACTGGGATGTAGCCCGAGGCTGCGTCCTGATGGGCTCGTTTAGATCAGGTTTGGGAGTGGGCATCCCATGGCAGTGATTTGTGCTGTGTACAAACCACTTACCACTTTCAGTAGGTAATACCTATTGCTTTCAGTAGGTAATACTGGAAGGATTATATTGTCTTTGTTGGGGTGTCTGTGGGTAAAGTCTGATCCCACACTTTAAAAATGTGGGTATTCTTCAGTGTGATAAAAGAGGGAGTGCTTTTTACAGGATTTGGTTACACTTGTCTGCCTTTTTAAGCAGGCATTTTTTAGGGTTTGACTGATGTCATAAAATTGTGTAGTTCTAAAAAAAAATTGTGTAGTTCTTTAATGATAGTGTGTCAATTTCGCACGTTTAGCTATGTTGGCAATGACAATGGGTTTGAGGAAAATGGAGCAGAATTAAAGTATTTGGTAGCAATTAGATGGTTTGTGTTTATGCTTCTCACACAAAACAAGTACTTACTGATTATTGTTTGAATTCTAATGGCGAGTTTAGGAACCATTGAAAACTGCAGAACTTTGTGATTCTTGGGCTATCAGTTTTTGTGTGGAAAAGATTCAGATTTCTTCATTGCTAGCAAGTGATTGTGAATCTGGTAAGAATAAAAACTCGAAATATGTGTGCTTTCTTCTTAGCCGACCGTGAGGGAGTACTGTCTTCTTTTTCAGAATAAGATTCATCGAAGGTGCTGCTTAGAGACCTGATTGTCTAGAGTGTGGTGGGCTGGATTGCCCAGGCTCCAGCTCTCGTTCCCACAGCCCGTGAGCTCTAGGACTTGGGGAATGCGCCACTGCTGCTGTTTCTACTTTTTCTTTTTTTTCCATCTCTTGGTTCTAGAAATTTAGATTCAAAGTAATTATCACTTGTCTTCTGAATCCTATCTGTAAGACTGACTCAAGAGCTTTTGAGTCTGCTTTAATGTGTATTTTACTTATTCTTCTACAGAAAATGTTGACTTAATCCATTTCCGTATCGGCTTTTTATGAACATCTGTGAAGTGCAGGCATTGTGCTGAGTGCTAGGAACAGAGATGTGCGGTGGGCCTTGCTCTTAGTCTGTCGTCCTGGGGAGGCCACTGCCAGAGCAGTTGTTATCAGAGTGGCCTGGACGCTGGCTGGCGGGGCCTGGGAAGAGAGCCCCGGGGAATAAGACAGGCTTTCCCTACCAGGAACCCCGCGAAGAGGAGCAAGAGGGAAACCGACAACAGTAGAATGTATTTTTATTTTCTTGGGTGAGATCGTATTCTGTCCTTGACTTTTTGCTCGTTTCAGGAACATTTACTCCAGTTCTGGTGAGGGGCGACAGCATTGGCTAGGTCTTCGTGAAGTCAGGCGCAGGACTTGACAGCTGTGCTGTTTGTTGCTCACTGTATTCTTTCGGCTTATCCCATATATGAGGAGGGAGACAGAGTTCTTGTTAGGACTCGTATTTGTATCTAAAATGTTCCACTGGCCTGGCCAATTCTCCATCAGGCATGCATGTGATTAGTGTAAAGCTGGTGACTTTTTTCCTCTTTTCTGGTACCCTGATATGTGAATTCAGTTCATTTAAGGCCTTGGGCAGATTTTCACTTTAGAAATCAAAAGGTAATGGATAGGTGAGTTAGTTTGCTTCCTAAATGCTTAAAACGGTTGATGTTCTTTAATTTTCTTGGTGGCTGTCTTACACTGGGTCAATTCTAATTTAATCTGGTTTTTAAAGAAGAGAACATTTTAATTTTCTCATAGCACTCTCTTCTTTCTTCTTTAAACCGAGGTGTGATTTATGCTCAGCACAGGGACCTGGTTAGCGTCCAGTTCTGTGGGCTTTGATGAATGCATAGTTGTGTGCCTACTACACAGTCGGGGTTCAGCAGTTTCATCACCCCTTCAAGCTCCTCCTGCCTCTTTGCTGCCATACCTCTCTCCAGCCCCTGTAAATTACTGACCACTTCCTGTCCCTGTAGTTTTATCTCTCCCAGGACATGCTAGAGATGGAATCCACCGCTTTGTGGCCCAGAGTCTGGGACATTGACACTCACCTTGTGTGTGGTAGCGTTCTGCTGAGCAGTGCTTCATCATGCACTTGTGGGGCTTTGTTCGTCCATCCGCTGGGTGAAGGATATTTGGGTTATTTCCGCTGGAGTGCTTTTGAAGTGGGTGGCTCCTGAGGATAGGAGGTGAGAACCCTCTGCCTCTTGTGGTCCCTTAGGGACCCTCCCAACCTGTTGGTTCTGCAATCTTCTTGTCTTTATTTGTACAATCAAAACCTAGGTGTTAGGCATGTTTGTTCTAGTTGGAGGGACTAGATGGGGAGATACCCAGGGTAAGCCGGTGAGGTGAGGCTTCCATTCCCATTTCATCTGTGAGAATGAAGGGGTGTGTCTCTCCCTACCTGCAGGGAGGCTAAGGAATGGAATTTCTAATTGGGGGGCATGTGTCCAAGAAGGAAAAATTGGTGTTTGTGCGGATGACGGGCAGGAAGTCTGCAGTATTAACTTACTAGTAAAAGTCCAGTTCAGGAAAGAGACCAGTGGGAAAGACACACTTACCAGTCCCTGTAATGATGGACCCTAGTTGGCCAGTCCTTGGGAAGCCCCCTCCACCGCCACTTGCCATGAAGGAGGCGTCTCACTCAGGCTCTGATTCTTTTCTTGTTGAAACCCCTGTCTGTTCTTTTTGGCTTCTGGTTCATCCTTACCCCTTTTCTTGTCCAGCCACATCTGAAGTGCCTTTTGGATGCCTTCATTGGATTGTACAGCTTGTAATAGCCTTTTCCTTCAGACACACTTTTTGGAGCCTGAGGATTGCCCTGGGGATGAAATAGCCAAAGGTGTTCACAGGTTAGACCCCCACTGCCCCTTTGATAATGTAATTCCCTCAAAAACTAGTAGTCTTCTGGTTTGTTTCTAGTACAGTGTACTGGTAACCGCACTCAAAATACTTCTCTGAATGTAGTTCTTCAGCCTGGTTTAATTTTGGGGTTCCTCTTTGGATCATCCCTCTGTCACCTGTTTTGAAGGTTACATACCTCGAAGGCATCTGAAGCTGTAAGTTTGGGTGGGAAGCAAGTTCCTTTACTCTGATCTTGAGTGGACTATTTGTCTGTGCAGCCCCAGAAGTCCTCGCAGGAGGCTTCTTCCAAGCTGTCTGGGTGTAGAAGCAGTCAGTCTCTCCCCGAGAGCACGAGGTCTGTCCTCAGTTACAATGTGATTTCGAGCAGTGGCGGCAGCTTGGTATGAAGAGTAGGGATAATGCTGTATTTCCCTGAATCATGTGCCCCCTGCATTGGTGTGCTCTTAGGCGAGTCACTGTCTGCATTGCAGTTTCTCCTTTAAAATGGGAGAAATGGGTGCATCAGGGACATCACCTGACTTTTCTGTGGAGACCTCTAATTCAGGAAGCCTTTGCTTGAGCTCATCTATGCCTCCTTGAGCTGACCCCAGCCCGCCCCCCAGCGTGGAGTGTGGTTTCTCCGTGGCGGTCTGGAAGTGCTGTGGAATGAGTGACTGATGCGTGGACGTCAGTGGAGTGGCTAATTCAACACATACTCACTTCTCCTTTGTTTTCTTTTAGAAAGAAAGAACTCTCAGCCACCAAGAAAGACCGTGTGAACCATTGTCTGACAATATGTGAAAACATAGTGGCACAGTCACTCAGGTAATTGCACTTTGAACTTTCTAGTAAAAATTGAGACTCTATTTTTGTTCCTAATGGGCTAGAATATTCTTTGTCTCCCCAGGTTTCTTAAGAAATTTAAAGGCCCCTTTTCTCATATGTCTGGCTGTCACTATAAGATGTCATGTTTCCTTTTTGTAACTTACAAACAACAGTTGTAACCATTATGATAATTGAACAGGGTGTTTATATTTACTTAGCACTCTTACTAACTGTGAACACTGAAAAATCTTCTGTTTGGTATTTTTACATTATTGCAGTAATCGGAACAACAGGAGACTGTCCAATGACATGTTTTGCCTTTGCTTTTCATTGGCATTCTGTTGCCATTCAGGCATGTCCAGCCATGGCCGATGCCTGCTCACCTGTGTGTGGGGATCGCAGGGCCCTGGGCAGTGGACTAGGCCAGTCTCCCTTGCTTCATGTTTCTTTTGGGGTGAACTCAAGGCATCTTCTTTTGGGTCTTTGCTAAGTCTCTGCATTCTCTTTGCTTTCAGTTGTCTGTCTTTCTGTTCCTAGAGACTATGGATGGTAAGTATTCTAGGCCTCTTTTCTAGGCCTGAGTAGGAGACAGATGTGCCTGAGATTTCTGAATTCTGCTACTTGGTTGGATATGGGTGAAATACTTCTCCTTGGTTTTCTTTCTCTCAGAACAAATAATTCATGTTATTGTGCTGCTTGGAATCTGGAAAGAGCTCTTTCTAATCTGTTAGAATAGTAATCTGGATGGAAACTTAGTGACTCAGTTATTTTTAATGGCACCTTGCATTTGTATTTTATATTTTCAGTGTGATTTCTCATATAATAGCTCGTTTTAGCTGAACTTGTTCCATCGTTTGGGAAATGTGCTGGACGATTTCTGTTTCTCTCTAATTTGTAGAAATGTGGGAAGCAGATGAAATAACAAATGAGAGTATGTGCTGAAAATAAAAATTCTAAGTTAGCATGCTGTTGTAGAAAACAACACTGTGATAAAAGTACGGAAAAAAGCTTTGAATCCATCTCTGCTCCTTAGAAGCCAGCTGATTTTGGATAAATTTAACTTCTTTCTGTCTCTGTTGCTGCATTTGTGAACTGTAAGTCCTGATTTTTAGGGTTCTCGTGAGATCAGCTGACACTGCGGATGTGTGTTTGTTAGCCACGTGGGAGTGAGAGCTCTCTGCGGTCTTGACAGGTCTCGTCCAGAGCTCTCAGGTGTCACAGCTTTCATGTGAAGTGACTTCGATCCCTGACAAACGTTTGCTCTCCTGCCACAGAGTTTTGCTGCTCTGACCTCCAGCATCCAGGAGTCCAGGAACATTTCACTGTGAAAGCTTACGGATCCAGAGACAAGCTCTCTTCCACTTGGAATGCTTCCTGTTCTGTACTTAACATAGTTTCTTTTGATCATTCTCAGTGGAATTGATATCAGCTTAGATTTTCATACTAGAAAAGTATGTTGGAATATCTTAGGATTGGTTTGGCTCAGTTCGCCATCTTAAATCAAAACGGTAGCCATTAGTGGTTTTCACAGGGGTATATTCTCTTTTTATGGAGTAATGCTGATAAGTCATACTTCTTATTCTACAGAAGGACATGTTGATGGAATGTTTTATGGATCTAGAGAGATCATCTCTGGTGTCATCAGATCAAAGAACAATTTATTTTTAAGATACTTTCCATACTTTGCAGGAATTTTAGAGTGTGGAGCTCAGGTAGATAATACACACACACAGACAATGTTTCATGAAATCTTTTTTTTTTTTTTGAAGATTTAATTTATTTATTTGACAGAGAGAGAGATCACAAGTAGGCAGAGAGAGAGGGGGAAGCAGGCTCCCTGATGAGCAGAGAGCCCGATGCGGGACTTGATCCCAGGACCCTGAGATCATGACCTGAGCCAAAGGCAGAGGCTTAATCCACTGAGCTACCCAGGCACCCCTGAAATCTTTTTTATAGCTGACGTTTCCTGTGATCTCTCCTTGAATATAAATATAACTAAATCTTTGGTACATTTCTGTAGGTTCTGTGATATACTAACCTTTTTTCCAGTGGGGTTATTTCAGTGGTAGCTTCCGGAGTTTTTAACGTGGGAAGTCATCTAAAACTTCATGGATATTGTGACCATTAGTGTACTTCGGCTCCCAATTTGGTGGTCTGACTTACTAGTTCCTCAGTACGGGTCAGCATCATGATCATCCAGAAAAGTTGTCAGAAATACAGTAATGAAGATACCTCACTGCCCTCTTTCCCAAACACACTTATATTTTCTGTTCACATGTGGTCTGGGAATTTGTTCTTTTTTTTTTTTTTGGTCAGAGAGAGTGAGCACAGGCAGACAGAGTGGCAGGCAGAGGCAGAGGGAGAAGCAGGCTTCCGCCAAGCAAGGAGCCCGATGTGGGACTTGATCCCAGGATGCTGGGATCATGACCTGGGCCGAAGGCAGCCACTTAACCAATTGAGCCACCCAGGTGTCCCTGGGAATTTGTTCTTAACAAGTCTCCTCTCAGAAATACCTAGGAACCCTTATCTAAGTGTGCACACCTTCATAAAGTGGTTGGGTAAAAATAATTATACAGAAGTCTTTAGGTTTCCTATATATTAGTGTTGGTCAGTCAGAAAATATCAGGGTTCAAGATCTAATTCACAGTGGCGCCAACATAGAAAATTTCAAGGAACTGACAAGAAATCCACAGAAAATATGTGGACTGCTGTTGGCTTTCCTGAAGGGTTTAGATGACTACATTGCTTCCTAAATGGAAGACTTTTTATCATAAAGCTGAATTTTCTCTAAATAAATCCATAAATTTAAATAGCCTTGATCAGAGTTCTAGTAGGGGTATTTTTGAACTCGTTCACCTGCAAGAATAAATACATGAATGTTGCAAAGAAAATTTGACAGGTCAGCAGTATGGTGCGAGGGGATACAAGATTAAGTTCGCTGTCAGATATGAAAGAAGGTATGGGATAGAAAGGAGAGTGTATGTGTGCATCTCTGTGTGTGAGTTTATGGTAAAGATAACATTTTGTATCAGTAGTAAAGTGATGGATTATTGAACCAAATGACTTGAGGAGAATTATGTCTGTGCCTCATATTGCAAACAGACCTAAATGTCAGGTTGATTACTTAAATGTAAAAAACAAAAACAAAAACAAAAAAAAACTATTATTAAAAAAGGATTTTGGGGGCACCTGGGTGGCTCAGTGGGTTAAAACCTCTGCCTTCAGCTCAGGTCATGATCCCAGGGTCCTGGGATCGAGCCCCACGTCGGGCTCTCTGCTCCGCAGGGAACCTGCTTTCTCCCCTCTCTCTGCCTGCCTCTCTGCCTACTTGTGATTTCTCTCTCTCTGTCAAATAAATAAAATCTTTAAAAAAAAAAAAAAGGATTTTTGATTTTAGGAAGAGGAAGGCTAATAATATAAAGGAAAATATTGTTTTTTTTTTTTTTTTTTTTTTTTTTTTTTTTTTTTTTAAAGATTCTATTCATTTATTTGACAGAGAGAGATCACAAGTAGGCAGAGAGGCAGTCAGAGAGAGGAGGAAGCAGGCTCCCTGCTGAGCAGAGAGCCCGATGTGGGACTCGATCCCAGGACCCCGAGATCATGACCCGAGCCGAAGGCAGCGGCCCAACCCACTGAGCCACCCAGGCGCCCCGGAAAATATTGTTTTGACTGGAATATAGTTCAGTATGTCAAAATCCACCTTAAACTTGAAAGTAAATTCAACTTGGGGATAGTATTGACAGCATGTCAAAGGCAATTATAAATCATTAAGGAAAAGACTATCAGCCTAATAGGAAAGTAGGCAAAGAACATGGCCAGGTAGTTCAGAAGGTAAGAAATATGTGTGGGCCAGTGAACCTGACAGCTGACATGTATTTTTTGTTTCCTGTGGGAAAATATTCGTATTTACTAGTCAGGGGAAAAAGACTAAAACAAAAACAAGATTAGCTTCTATCTGTCAAATTGACAAACATTAAGAAATACTAAGGATTTTTGTCAGACGTGAGGCAACCTTTCTTTAAAGGCAGTTTGACAAAAATATCAAGCTTCAGATGGTCATCTTTGTGGCAGTGTCTCCTGAGGATGTTATCCCTGGGAAAGTGTGTGACGATGTCAGTGCAGTATTGTTCATCCATTAGAAAATTAAAAATAATCTTAATGACTTATTAGTTGGGGAATTGAAAAAGTAAAATATGGGACGCCTGGGTGGCTCAGTTGGTTAAGCAGCTGCCTTCGGCTCAGGTCATGATCCCAGTGTCCTGGGATCGAGTCCCGCATCGGGCTCCTTGCTCCGCAGGGAGCCTGCTTCTCCCTCTGACTCTGCCTGCCACTCTGTCTGCCTGTGCTCGCTCTCACTCTCTCTCTTACAAATAAATAAATAAAATCTTTAAAAAAAAAAAAAAAAAAAAAAAAAGAAAAAGTAAAATATACTTATAGAAGGGAATGTTAATTAACTTTGTAAAAGGTGATTGTTAGAAATGTGTATTTGTGACCAGAAAATTTATTAATACTATATTAACAACTTAAGTTTAAAATATTAAGAAAGATATTTGCTCTGGCTAAGATAAATACCAAAGACAGATTTACTTTCCTGCCTAAGACAATTGATAATGGGTAAAATATATGTGACAGTGGTTTTCCAGACATCAGGCGAAGAGCAACGGCAGTCCTTGAAAAATGGAAAACTAGTGTGGGAGCCATATGACTTCTTCCTATTACTGTGTAGAAGGAGTCTTGTGGGGAGGGGAAACCCAGGCAGAGCCGTGGGGCACATGGTTAAGGAGACAGACAGAGCTGTTAGCTACAGCCAGCTGGGGAGAGTCCTGGAGAAGAGAGCTACACAGAATGATCCCTGGAGCCTGTGGAGGGACTGATCCTTGAGTCTTTAGCTCCTATGGAAGTGTGGGTGCCTGTGAGGACACGGCTTCTGGCTGGGGTAGGATCACCTGGAAGGATTAGGAGGAACACTTGCTGGAGTTCACACCTGTTCACCCAGCCACGGTGGACAGGTGTCCTTCCTGGGCCTTGGCTGGGGTGTACAGAAGGCTTTGTCCTCATGGTGGGGCTGACTTAGCCCTGAACTAAGATGATATTCTGGTCCTGCCTGATAAAGCTTATAGGCAAAACCTGAGATCGTACTCTTTCATAGTAACATAATTGTTTCCCAGAACAAAGCTCAAGAGTGTTATATAGGAATTCAGTAGTATATAGTGCCCAACGAGGTAGAAGTTACAGGATCCAGCATTCAGCCAAAACTTTTCAGGAGTGAAATAAGCAGGAAAATAAAATTCTTAGGGGTCAGTTGAAACTAACTCAGAAATTGCACAGATGGTAAAGTTTGTACAAAACCATGAAAACAGTTCCTTTATTTTATGTACTCGAGAAGCTAGAAGAAAAAGATGGAATGTGTTACGTAGAGGACAAGACATTCAAAAGAGCTATGTTGGAGGCCCCTGGGTGGCTTAGTGGGTTAAACTTCTACCTTTGGCTCAGGTCATGATCCCAGAGTCCTGGGATTGAGCCCCGCATTGAGCCCCGCATTGGGCTCTCAGTGGGGAGCCTAGCACCCCCCCCTCCCCCGCCTGCCTCTCTGCCTACTTGTGATCTCTTTCGCTGTCAAATAAAAAAATAAAATCTTAGGAAAAAAAAAGCTACGTTGAACCAAGCTGAGAGTGCCTACAGATTTCTTGCTGGAAACCATATGCACCAGCAGTCAGTGGGGCATCGTTAAGTTGTGGAGGGAGAACACTGTTCGACTGCATAGCCAGTCAGTCTGTCTCTCAGAGGTGAAGTAAAGACCTTGTCACGTATGCAAAAGCTGAAACAGTTTATGTCCAGTAGGCAGCCGCTCTAAGAACTAGTGGAGAAAGTGTTTCTGGTAGAAGGAAAGTTAAGATCAGAGAGGAAGCTGGACCCACACAGAGGACTGGAGAGCCGGGAAGTGGTGACCGTACCATGTGACTGGAAGACTTGCCCCCTCGTTTTTCATCTCTTCAAAAGTTAATGGATTGCTTGCAGCAAAAATAATAACCGTGGATTTTGGGGCTTTATGACAGGCGGAAGCAGAATGTGGGACAACACTAGCATGAAGGCTGTTTCATAGCTCGTGGTCGGCCGAATAGTGCCCCTGCCCCCAGAGATGGCAGGTCCTAATCCCTGAATCCTGTGTAAATGTACCTCAAAGGGAAAGGGTCTTCCTGGGTGTGATTAAGTTAAGGGTTGTGAGATGGAGAGATTATCTTGAGTTGTCCTGGGGCACCCTAGATGTAGCCACATGTATCCTTAGGAGAGGGAGGCAGAGGGAGGTCTCTCTCTCTCTCTCTCTCTCACACACACACACACACACACGCACGTGTGTGCACATATGGCAACATGAAGATGGAGAAAGACAGGCATGGACATCAGGCCATAGACTGAGGGGTGCCAGCCACTGCCATACTGGAAGAGGCAAGGAGCCTGTCTCCATTGGAGTTTCTGGAGGGAAGTACCTTGATGTTTGGCCCAGTGATACTGATTTTGGCCTTCTGGCCTTCAGCCACCCAGTTTCTTTCTTTCTTTCTTTCTTTTTTTTTTTTAAGATTTTATTTATTTGACGGCAGATCACAAATAGGCAGAGAAGCAGGCAGAGAGAGAGGAGGAAACAGGCTCCCTGCTGAACAGAGGCCCCTGGGATCGATCCCAGGACCCTGGGATCATGACCTGAGCCAAAGGCATAGTCTTTAACCTACTGAGCCACCCAGGCGCCCCTTCAGCCACCCAGTTTAGAAGCTGGTTACAGCAGCCCCAGAGCCCAGTACTGTTGTTCGTTTCTTATGCTGTATGTGAGGTGGTATAATACCATTAAAGCAGATTGGGGTAAATGAAAGATATAGACTATAAACAGGGCAACAGTTGAAAGCACAACAAAGAGTTATAGCTAATGAACCAGAAAAGGAGATAAAAGGGGTTCCTAAAAATACCCCACAGGAAAGCAGAAATAGGGGAAAGGCAAATAAAGAGCACCTGGGGTAAGAAGGAAAGAAATAGTATGATGGTAGATTTAAATCTGCTTACGTCAATAATGACATTAAACAGAGAGACAAGTTTTTTCAGATCTGAGACCTCGCATATCCCGCCTACAGTAAACCCATTTTAAGTATAAAGGCGCAAATAGCTTAAAAGTTAAAGAAGGTGGCTGACCACGCTAGCACTGATCAGAATGAAGCCGGGGTGCTTGTGTTAACATCAGACGGGGGATTTCTAAGTAAAAGCTAGTACCAGAAATAGGATGGTCACTTTTATAATGATCAAGGTGTCTGGTTCATCAAGGAAGCATAACAATCCTAAATGTTTATGTAGCTAAGGACAGAGCCTCAAAAATACATGAAGCAAAACCTGATTGAATTGTAAGGAGAAACAGCCACAATTAGAGACTGATTTCAATAGCCTCTCTCAAACATTCTTAGAGCAGCAAACATAAAATCTGGGTCTGGAAGACTTGAACAACACTACCCACCCATGTGGCCTGGTTGGTATTTACAGGCACTCCAGCCAGAGCAGCAGAAGACACGCTCTTCTCAAGTGCTCATAGCACACTTGCCAAGAGAGACCCTCTGGGCCATACAACAAGTCTCTAAATGGAAAAGGATTCATACACGAGTATGCTGTCTGACCTCGATGCCATTACAGTGGAATCTGTTCCAGATAGTCTGGGACACAAGGAGCTCATTTCCTCATGACCCATGGATCACAGAGGAAGTCAAAGGGGAAATCTGAAAGCATTCTGAATTGACCAAAAATAAAAGCAGAGGTTTTTGAAAGTTGCGGTATGCTGCTGCAGCATGTCTGAGGGAGGGTTGCAGCACTTGGTGCCTGTCGTTTCGAAAAAAAGGAAAGGTATCAAAGCAGTGACCTCAGCTTCCATGTCAGGAAACGTGATGAACAAGCGCAGATGAAACCCCAATTTAGCAGAAGAATGGACAGAGAGCAGAAGTCAGTAAAATAGAAAACAGAGAAGTCTGTAGAAGCTCAGTAAAGCCAGAAGTGAGTTCTTTGAGAATGTCTGTAAGATTCATCAGACTGACTGACCAGGCAAGGAGTGAAGTAACACATTACCAGTGTCCAGAGTGAGGGTGATGAGCTTAATATGGGTTCTGTAGATATTGACAGAATTATAAGGGAGTATTAGGAACAACTTTATGCAACTGTTGGACAATTTAAGTGAAATAGACAGGTTTCATGACAGATACATTTCTAAAGCTCTCTCAAGAAGAAATCTGTAACCTCATTAGCCCAGTGTCTGTTTTATTAATAAAATTTAAAAATCACTATTCAGTCTGATTATTGGAGAACTTTTATGCATGGTTCAAAATGGTATCTGAACTTGCTTTTTTCTTTTTGTTTTTTTTAAAGATTTTATTTTCATTTGACAGACAGAGATCAGAAGTAGGCAGAGAGAGAGAGAGAGGAGGAAGCAGGCTCCCCGCGGAGCGGACAGCCCGATGCGGGGCTCGATCCCAGGACCCTGGGATCATGACCTGAGCCGAAGGCAGAGGCCCCAACCCACTGAGCCACCCAGGCGCCCCGCTTTTTTCTTTTAATTGAGATATGATTGACCCATGACAGTGTAAGTTTGCGGTTGACAGCATGTTGGTTTGATGCTTGGATGTACCACAGTGTGAGGCCAACAGTAGTCTTAGCTGACACCTGTGTCGAGTCACAGGATTGCTGTTTCTTTTCTGTATTGACAACAGATAAGATCTGATCTCTTAGCAACTTTGAAGTTCATAATCCAGTGTTATTGATTATAGTCACTATGTTGTGCATTGGATCTTCAGAATTTATTTGTTACTTGCAAGTGAACCTACTTCTAACTGTGGATTTTATAAAGTCTAAACACAGATAACATACCACTGATGAAAATTTTGTGTTTGAATTGAGATGTGCTGTAAAAAAGATTATGTCTATCAATAATTTCTTCATATTGATTTCATATTGAAATAGTCATATTTTGGATATGTTGGATTAAATGAAATATATTATTATAATTATTATTTTTAAGAATTTGTTTATTTGTTAGAGAGTGAGCACAAGCAGGGGGAGCATCAGGCAGAGGGAGAAGCAGGCTTCTGTTGAGCAGGGAGCCCAACACAGGTCTTGATCCCAGGACCCCGGGATCGTGACCTGAGCAGAAGGTGATGCTCAGCTGATGGAGCCCCCTAGGTACCCCTAAATGAAATTTGTTACTAAAACTAATTTTACCTGTTTCTTTTTATTTTTGATGTATCCATTAGAAAGCACAAAGTCATACCTGTAACTCATGCTGTGCTTCTGTAGCTAAGCACTTCTTTGGGCAGCATTTGAATGCTGTGCCCACCTCTGGGAGGCCTTGTGGATCACAGCTGTGGTCTGCCTGGGTGAGGTCTGACATGCTGCTGGGTGGCGTGTTTTGTGTCTTGCTTGTATTTGTCGATCATTGCTAAGGTGGTCCTTTGGATTCTCTTAGGCTTGTGTTTCTTCTGACTGTTGGTAGTAATTAGGACATGGTGGGAAGGGAGCATTGACCCCCATTTCAGAGTATTCCAGGCTGAGATGGTAAAACAGCAGTTGGATTTTGAGGATTCAGAAATAATAGCATTATACAGGGGCCGTATTACTGGCTTTCAGTTCTCCATGCTGCTGTAAAATCAGTTTCTCGAATGTGGCCCGTCAGCCTGTCTCTGTCTTGGCTGTGTTCAGCCATGTGGATCGTGACAGCTCAGACCAACTCTCTCAGACATTTCAAAATCACTTGCAAGCATTACATAGTCTCTAGTCTTCTCAGGACTGAGCTAGAGGAGCAAAACCACAGCCTGGCCGTGGTCTCTTGTAGTCTACGGTGCAATATGGCTTTGCTTCAGGACACATCGAAAGCATGATTTAAAAGGCATAAAACAGTTATATTGGTGTACTGTGTTGAGGATTCCAAGCATATTGTAAGAGTAAAAGTAACCTGTTGGCAGAGAACAGGGGGCTATCTGGGAGTGAAGCAGTGTCTTTTTTGCCTCTTTTTTTTTAAATTGAGTTTTATTATGTATAAAACAGTATTTTTTTAAGGGTTTTTAACAAAACCCTTAAAAAATGAAATTGGTATTGCAAATACAATTTCTTTTTTTAAATAAACTTTTACATTTTAGGATGGCTTTAGATTTACGGAACAATTGTGAAGAGAGTATAGAGAGTTCCCCTGTACCCCACATTCAGTTACCCCAGTTATTAGCATCTTACATTACTATGGCGTATTTTTCACAATTAATAAATCAGTATTAATACAGTTATCGACCTTCATTTTTTCATAATGTTACTTTTCTTCTAGAATCCCATATAAGATACCAGATGCCTCATTGCATTTCGGTGTCATGTCTTTGTAGGTTCCTCTGGGCTGTGACAGTCTCTCTCTCTCCTTTTTTTTACTTAGAAATTCTCCAGAATTTCAGAAACTTCTGGGCATCGCTATGGAACTTTTCCTGCTGTGCAGTGATGATGCAGAGTCGGATGTCCGGATGGTGGCTGATGAGTGCCTCAACAGAGTCATCAAAGTAAGCCCATGAGCTGTGCTCTCTGGACCGGACTTGTGGATGGGGGAGTAGCTGTTAAAGTACCTTCCTCTGTCTCGAGTGCCATGGTCCCTCTGGATGTTTGTGCTTGTTTCACCTGGCGTGTGCTTTGGCGGAGCTCCTATCTGCCTGTGTGCTTGCTACCCCTGCTCTGTCTGTGTCGTGCATAGGTCACGGGGGCACTGCTGGGGATTGCTGGGTGTTCTTTTTTTTTTTTTTTTTTTTTAAAGATTCTATTTATTTATTCGACAGACAGAGATCACAAGTAGGCAGAGAGGCAGGCAGAGAGAGAGGAGGAAGCAGGCTCCCTGCCGAAGCAGAGAGTCTGATGCGGGACTCGATCTCAGGACCCTGTGATCATGACCCGGGCCGAAAGCAGAGGTTTAACCCGCTGAGCCACCCAGGTGCCCCATGCTGGTTGTTCTTGAGGAATATGTCACTAAGGCACCAACTTTTGTTTGGGCAGAGCCTAGAGCAGCCACTAGGCCCTGGGAGGGGCAGGGGATGAGTTAATGGACTCCTATTTGTAGTTTCTGTATGGTGTGTCTGGACTCTCTTCCTTTGTCTGCTTTCCCGGCCCCTGCAGAGACCTTCTCAGGAGACAAGGCTCCCATAAGACGCTCGCTGGGGCTGGTGTGATGGGGCTGGGGGGAAGGAGTTCCCAGAGCAGGATGGCAGAGCCAGAAAGCCAAAGTGCTTGGGCCACAGGCGAGCTAGGGAGTGGAGAGGAAACACCGTCTTCTTCCCCTGCTGCTTCCTGAGGCTGACTTTGGGGCCAGGACCACCAGAGCTTTAAGCTCCTGCTTACTACTGTGCTTGAAGATAAAATCCTTCTTCCACAGTTCTTAATGTATTGGAAAACTATCCTTGTTTTTCTCATTCTGCCCTTTTCCTACTTTGTGTCCCCATGTCATTCTGGTCACCTTCTAGGCCACCTTTGTCAGTGATGGGGCTTTCAGGTTGTGTGTGCAGACTCATAGCGCCCCTGTTGTCGGGACGCCGGCGTTGAGGTTAGCACTGTACATCTCCCCAGAATTGTTTTTTCCTTGTTTCTTTCTCTGCAGGGATTCTTGCTTATTGGACCTTTGTAATTTTCTTATTTTTTCCCCTGCGGCTTCCACTTCCAACCCTGAAATTTAGATAAGTCTTAGAGAAGAGCCTGCATCTCTTCATTTCCCTTGCAGGCTCTTTTCTTAGTAATCCTCATATGGCCAGATAAACCAAGGACTACAAGCTAACGTAGATTAGTGACTATTTCCCTTCTCGTTAGGATCTCAAGAAACAAAACGGTTCTTTGGAGTCCTTCTCAGGCCTTTCTCTGGAGAGTGGTTATGTTTTACATTGGCCAAGTGGTTACCCTTCCTTTCTCCTTCACGGGCCCTGCCTTCCTCAGCAAGAGGATCACTCCCCCTTCCTGCTCAATTAGATTGAGGCCCTCTGCCAGGCAGTTAGGTCATACACGAATTTTGGAGTCAAGGAGACCTGTGTTTGAATCTTGCCTCTGTCCCCTACTCACTGAACAACTTTGGGAAATGTATTGATTCTGTGAGTCTCAGTTTCCTTCCCTGCAAAGGGAGTCAGACAGAGTGCGGTGCTATATGTGAGTGTGTGTGAGGATCAAAAGCGGTGTGTTTAGCGCCATCCTGGCCACTCAGTGGTCCTCCAAGTGGTGAGAAGGACTCTTATTAATAATGAGTCTTTTTTTTTTTTTTAATGAAATTCAAAAAAATTTTACATTTTGTATTTATTTATTTATTTAATTTTTTTTTTTTTTAAAAGATTTTATTTATTTATTTGACAGACAGAGATCACAAGTAGGCAGAGAGGCAGGCAGAGAGAGAGGAGGAAGCAGGCTCCCTGCTCAGCAGAGTGCCCAATGCGGGGCTTGATCCCAGGACACCGAGATCATGACCTGAGCCGAAGGCAGAGGCTTTAACCCACTGAGCCACCCAGGTGCCCCTACATTTTTAATTTATAAATAGATTTACTTATTTCTTAGAGAACATCATGAGCAGGGGGAGAGGGAGAGGGAGAAGCAGACTTCCCACTGAGTGTAGAACCCAATGGAGGGCTCTATCCCAGGACATTGAGATCATGACCTGAGCCGAAGGCCGATGCTTAACTGATTGAGTCACCCAGGCGCCCCAATAATGAGATTCTTACATTCTCACCCAAAGAGATTACAGGGTGTGGAAGAACAGCAGCTGCACTCCCTCTTCTGTTACACAGACTCCTTGGTCTCCTGTCATCCAGAGGTCCTTCCCCCCACCAGCATGTTACTTGGCTAGCCACACTTTCTGGGCTCTTCTCACCTCAGCCTCCCTGCCCAGGTAGCTGCGCAGGGAACTTCAAGGCGGGAGCAGCCTTAGGGAGGCCCTCCTCCATCTGTAGGTAGCTTCCTGCTCTTCTACTTTTGCTGGTACTCCCTGCTTTTGCTGGCACCCCACCGTCACCAGCATTTTACGGCCAGCGGCCCTGTCCTTCCTTTCCATGCCTGTGACCGGTTAGTGATACTCACATGCGTGTGGGGTCCATGTGTGTGGGGTCCCATAGCATATTTACAGATGGTCTTTTTCGGTCATGTTTTCTTCTCTCCAGGCCTCAATGTCCTTGCTTACTTTATTTATTCCTACTGGCAGGACCAGACTGGTTTTTTTCTGATGTTTTAGTTCTTGAACTTGTTGCTTAGACTCAGAATATCTAAAGAGGGCACCATGCCTTGCTTCATGGCAAGAGAGGGATTCAGGAGGGCAGAGGGAATAATATGACCCCAGACTGCTCTGATGTTGGCCTTTGGACATGTAGGCTTTGTTCTGCTTTCCAAGCCTTTCTTCTTCAGTGATGCATTTCCAAGAACTGCTGGACTGAATAGTTTGGCATATGTATGGTGGTTGTCAGCTGTGACCCTGGGTCATAACTTAAGGCCAGAGTTGTCATTCTGGCCATCTCCTGTCCTATTTCCCCTATGTTAGGCCTCCCGGTTCAGAGATTCCTTTGCTCAGTTGTCAGGGAGGGGCAGGAACACAGACGTCACCTGGGAGTCAGGTCCTTGACTTTTGTCTTCTATTGTGTGTTGTTACATGCTTCTGATGAGACCAGACTCATGGCCCAAGCCAAGGGGACATGTTGCTTTTCATTAATATAGGACAATGCAGTGGGGATCTGATAGTGTGCCTGGTAGTGTGCTCCTGCTCAGGTGGGGAAGCACATTCAAACAGAAATCACTCAGTACATGGCACTGAACTCTAAGTTCTGAGGGACGTTGGCAAGTCATCATGGCACTCTGGAGACTGAGATGTCTTCTGTTTGGGAGCCAGAGAAGGTTTCTTGGAGGTGGTGGCTAGTAGGTGAGTTAGGAGATTAGAGATCCCCTTAACTCCCGCAGCCCCCTGTCTCGCGGGGGCTCCAGGAGGCCTCTGCAGGCTCACAGAGGAGAGTGGCTCTAGTGTGTGCCCTAGGGGAATGGGAGGCATTGAGGGTCGGTTCAGGGGGGCTTGGCCTTTATTTGGTAAGTAGGAGCTCTCAGAGATTTAAAAAAAACATTTATTTATTTATTTATTTATTTGAGAGAGAGAGAAAATGAGAAAGAGAGAGAGCATGAGTGGAAAGAGGTCAGTAGGAGAAGCAGACTCCCTGCCTAGCAGGGTGCCAGATGCGGGATTTGATCCCAGGATTCCGGGATCATGACCTGAACTGAAGGCAGTCACTTAGCCAACTGAGCCACCCAGGTGCCCACTCTCAAAAGATTTTTGACGTGGTCAGTGGAGTGCTTTATTTAGGAAGAGTAACGTGGTGATGGAGTGTGGCCTGCCTTAGAGTAGAGAAAGACCTGTGTACTGAGAATCCATGTGGGAGGCAGAGTAGTCCTGTCCTGGGAGAGTAAGGTGGATGGTGGCTGTGGGAGGGGGTGCAAGGAGGCAGAGGTGGGCTGTCAGGGGCTCCACCTGGCAGCTGAGTGGGTGTGTCTGCTTTGGTAAGGAAGGGATTTGGGGGCAGGGTGGGGGGTATCGGATTGCTATCATGCAGTGACTGGGAACCCTGATTCTTTGCTCTTAATCAGGGTTTGAGGTTTAGTTTTCTCTTGTTATAAAGAAAGTTTGAGATTGGTTTCTAAAACAAATTGAAATAAAACTTGGGTATGGCTTCTGGTTTTATTTGCAGAGTAGCATCTTTAATATATGTTTGTTTCGATGTGCTTGCTTAAGGATTTAGTACAAACTGAAATTGAAGAGTTAGGATTTACACATTTCTGAGACACTGTTATAATTCAGAAGCTCCCAAAGGTGACTCTGCTTTTGGTTTTCAAATTTACTGAATCGGTGGATGAACCCATATGAGTTTTACTACAAGCAGCTCAGGTTGTAGATAGGATATGCTCTCTATCACATGGAACAAGCTTGGTTTGCAGCTCGGTTCTGTCTTTCCTCTCTTCTTGGCAGACAGGCCATCATTGGCAGTACCATTTCAGAGGAGAGAGGGTTCCTGTGGGCGAGACTGGGGGCCAGGAATCTTTCTTCTCCCTTCCTTACATCTTGAGAAACCCTCTTAAACACGGGCTCTGCCACTAGTGGTGGTAGCCCTTGGCCATTCTTGCTGGGTTGAAGTTCGCCTGGTGGCCTTCAGTTTTGGTTGGGCCCAGAGGTGAGCAGGGATGGGGGCACATTCTGAGGAGCACGAGGTTCCTTACTGGTTGCAAGCTCTGAACCACAGGCCTGGGAGCACCCGTGCATCGAGGGAGGACCTTCAGAAAGGATGGTGTCCCTGCCCGCCAGAGCGAGGGGCTCTGGTCTTCCATGTGTGCTCATTGCCCTCCTGGCGCCACAGACTCCAGGCCATTGTTGATGTTGGGTTGTCCAGAAGTGTGCACTTCAGTGAAGAAGGCAAACCTTTCAGATGTTTTCTCCTCTCCTTGAATGTTAAGATTTAATATAAGAGCCTTAGAATGAATTTGGGCCATCTACCGCTGGATTTCAGTATTATGTCGTATTTCATTGTACATCAAGTTAAATTCTTTCCTTTCTGTTTTTTTGTTCAAGTGCGTGACCTGTGTCTGGTTTATTCAGTGGTTGCCTGTATGTATGTGCTTCTTTCTCAACAAGCAGTTTCTTAGCTTAGCTTGCTAAAT
The DNA here is from genome assembly GCF_030435805.1 of Mustela lutreola. Classification (NCBI taxonomy): domain Eukaryota; kingdom Metazoa; phylum Chordata; class Mammalia; order Carnivora; family Mustelidae; genus Mustela; species Mustela lutreola. The sequence goes on along the minus strand of NC_081290.1, from coordinate 66,815,855 downwards.
TTAGTTGCTAAAATTCCACTTTGCCCCCAGGTTGAAATTTTAGTTGCCTTTTCGTTTTCTGCCGGGCTGGCAGAGTGAATCTTCTCAGTCTTGGTGCTCTGTTGCAGGCCCTGATGGACTCCAGTCTGCCGAGGCTGCAGTTAGAGCTGTATAAGGAAATCAAAAAGGTAGGCTTTGATGTTCTCTTACTGAGCCAAAGGTGCTTCTTCCTTGGATTGAGCAGCATGTGTGAAATCTTGTCTTATTTACTAAGTGGGAATGTTAGACGGAAATGCTTCTGGTAAAGTACACTTCACCGCTTTATTTTCCTTCACAAGGTTCCTCTTCACTGTTTATGAGATGGGAGGGGAATTAAGTTTTCCGTCTTTGTAATTGACGCCCCGAGACTGTGACGCTTCTGTAACTGCGGCAGTTACAGTTTACGTGGCTTTGTGTCTAAACATAGAAATAAGCAATCACGTAAATGCTCTTGTTCCTATGAAGTCCTTTCGGAGTAGCGTCCGTGACTCTTAAGCGTGACTCACCACTCTCATCCCTCTCAGAACGGTGCTCCCCGGAGCCTTCGTGCTGCCCTGTGGAGGTTTGCTGAGCTGGCACACCTGGTCCGGCCTCAGAAGTGCAGGTAAGTTGTGCGCTCTGGAATATTCTTACTGTCTGCTGAGGGGGGCGGTCCAACGCCTGTGGCTTCCTTCCCTCTTGGCTTCGGCGTCACTGGCTCAGAGGACTTCCCCAAGTTCTAATATCCTCCGCCTCTGCCCTCCAAGTGGCAACCCATGTTTCTTAGCTTGTCTTCCTTTCGTAGCACTTCTCACTCTCAGAAATACTCAGGGACACTATCAGTGTGCTTGTTTATTTTCTGCCGGCCCCCCTCCCCAAGAGACAGAGGTGTGTGCCCCAGGACAGCAGGGGTCTCCCCTGTCTGTCCTCTGATGTAGCCCAGCCCTGAGAGCCGTTTTGGCACGTGCTGTTTGCTGACAAGATGTTGTCACATGGTCGATGGTTGAGAACCAGTCTCCCCATTGCTTATAGAATGATATGCCTGTGTCTCTCACATGAGTTAAAACTATGACCGTTAAACTGTGAATAAGATCTGACTGGTGGGAACAGTCTGTCCTCAATGGACTAAGAATCAGAAGACCCCAGTTTTCATCTGTGCCTTCCTTCTCCTTAAGTGATAAAACTCACATCCATAAACCCTTGGCTGTGTCACCAAGGAACCGGTGGAGGGGCCGAAACTCTCACTGTTAATAAGGACCAGCGATTTATCCCACCGAGTTTGAGTTTAGTAAGAATCTTAAGTGGCTGCTGTGAGATGCATCACCAGGAAAATTTATTTTTATAGAACTTTTTTATTTTCCTTCTTTTGAAAATTTCATTCTACTTCCGAAGCAGCACATCCCAAGTTCTCCACATAGCAGCCAGAGTAACCTTAAAAAAATGTGATTGGCTCATGTCATTCCCTTACTTAAACTTTTTACTCATTTCCCAGAGGTGTTCAGATAAATTCCAGACTCCTTACCCAGGCAGGTCTTGCCTCCAGTGGCCACCATCATCTCAGACACACTCAGTTGACTCTTTGGCCTGATTTTGCTTCTTCAAAAAGTCAGGCAAGTTTCTCTTGTTCGTCATGCCTGGTTTATTTTTTTTCTGGCAAATGGTCATCTCCTTAAGCCAGCCTACTTTTCCTGCTATAGTCCCAGGTAGAGACCTGCTTGTCTCTGCCACGCAAAGGCTCCTGTCACGTTAGTCCCGTGTTTGTTGAGGGGACTCATGTGGTTTCAGCCTTCTGCCCGGTGACTCATTCTCCCGCATTGTGCACCGTCTGTGCCTCCTCTCTGGAGGGCCAGGTCTTACCTCTAAGACCTTATTTAGTCTGAACACTTAGAAGTATTTCCTTGCTCCCTGTTCAAGAAAACTTTTTCATTTTTTTTTTTTTAAATTGATTTTTTTTTTTTTTAAGATTTTATTTATTTATTTGACAGACAGATCACAAGTAGGCAGAGAGGCAGGCAGAGAGAGAGAGAGGAGGAAGCATGCTCCCTGCTGAGCAGAGAGCCCGATGCGGGGCTCGATCCCAGGACCCTGAGACCATGACCTGAGCCAAAAGCAGAGGCTTTAAAACCACTGAGCCACCCAGGCGCCCCTAAATTGGTATTTTCTTATCTATTATTTTCTAATTTAAAATATGAGTATTTTACTGTTATAATTTACTACAGACAATTTTTAAAACAAGCTTTTGAGAGTCCTCTGTGATCACAGGAGAAGTGAAGGATGAGTGTCTCCCATCAGTTGAACTTAGTCTGCATTTAGCCCTCCTGTTCTTTTTGCCAAGGTTTGTCTACTTTCTGTTAAGGACTGTTTTGCATATAAAAACTGGCTGTTCTCTACAGGTACTAAATAATTGCTTATATTTCTCACCAAAGTAGACCTGGAAGAATAACTCTTGTTCCTTTCACATATGCAGGCCTTACTTGGTAAACCTTTTGCCTTGCCTGACTCGAATAAGCAAGAGACCTGAGGAATCTGTTCAGGAGACCTTGGCTGCAGCTGTACCCAAAATTATGGCTTCTTTTGGCAATTTTGCAAATGACAATGAAATTAAGGTATGATTATTGCCTCAAGTCACAAACATAAATGAGTCTGGTATGCAGTTCGGGCTTTCGGACAGGCAGTCATTTGAGAGTGCTTCTTGAGTTATGCTATGCTTCATGATTTAGATGAAAATCTTTCAATTATTTTGAAGCACACGAAAAGCTCTCTACTTCCGCTTTCTTAACATTTGGTGAGGAGTCGAATAGGGAGAGTGTATACAGATGCAAATTCAAGAGGCAATTTTCCAGAACAGATTGATTTTTGGGTATATTAGACTGACTCTTTAATCTAGTTTGGGAGAGGTGCAGGCAGGAGAAGCCCACTGATGATGGCTTTGTAGCCGGTGGGGACCACTTGCCTTTTTGTTTGTTCTGTGCCTCAACAGGCAGAACAAGCAACCTCCCTACCCACATTTGTATTTTGTTTTTAATGTCCAGAAAATTGTGACCCTGCCACTTAGTTTGGAGATTATAGATTCTTGACTTCCTCCTTTTTTGTGGGTCAGTCCTTTGTTAGTGTTTACCTGCACATTTCTAGATAGCATGTTGTATAGCATGTATATTATAAGTCTGTACTGCTATTTAAAAAAAAATTTTTTTTTATACTATGAAAGATAAATTTAGCCCTAACCTGGTTCTTATCTTCTTAATGTAGTTCTATCCATATTCAGTGTGACATTATCATGCCCAAGTAATAGTCACAACAAGTTATGTTCTGTTCTTGGATTCTATTTCTTGAACTATTTAGTTTTTTGGGAGTAAACAATTGCCTCTTTTTTATTTTGCTTGTTATTCTTTGGTCATTTATGTCTTCTCATACCTTCCAACAGCTTTGTAAAATGTGTCTCAGTGCAGTTCTCCACATGACAGATAATGTATTGGGTCCTTTTTCTCTACTGGAGTCTTCTGTCTTAGAATTCTCCAGCTGTTTGCCTCAGTCTGATTCAGATGCTCTCTAGGTCTGAGGACTTTTCTTTGCTGTCCTCCTAAGAATTGTTTTTGGTGCTCTCCTATTTGATGCCTAATTTCTAGATGCCATGTCTTTACCTTTCTAGGCATACTCCCTTGTTGTGATGGAATTTGTGTTACGTTTTATTTCTATTTTCCTTTTCTTTTTTTCTGTATTTTCTAGATGTCTGTCTTAAACCCTTCTGTTGAGTTTTTGTTCCTGCTGTTATACTTTTAATTTCTAAGAGGTGCTTCTTGTGTTTAGAATGTTTGTTTTCTGGCATCCTCCTCTTGCTTCGTGAATACACTCCTTATTTTCTAAGGATACCGATCACAGTTTTCTTAAGAACTTTCTTTGACTTCTGAATTGTCTGCTTCTTCTGTCTTCCTCTGTTCTCTCTGTTCTGGTCTTTCACTTTTATGTTGGAAGTTGTCCCTTTAGATTTGAGTGAGACTTTAAAAAGCTTATTGGAAGCATGTGTGTGGCAAGGTCTGTCCCATGGTGGGCTTCCTGAGGTAATAGATGGTGAGCCTGCTTTTCCACTGCGTCTCTCTAAGTGTCAGCCTCAGTAAGCCTTTTCCTTTTGAGGTGGTCAGTATCTCTAGAGGAAGGTTGCTCATTCTCCTGCTTGGAGGGGTAAACCTGGCTTTGTTTGTCCTGGAATTCTGGGATAGGCAGGGCCAACGGTCTCCCTGGTCAGAATGCACATTTTTTCTTCATTTCTCTGTTTTCTGTCTGTGTCCCATGTCTGACCTTGGCTATGCTGACATCTCTGGAGATTATCCCCCATTCTTTTTGGGAGGTGGGACATGAAGACCACTTTCTGGGCCACCCTGGGGGAGAGGAGACCCAGGGCTGCGTGGCCGGCAGTGTGCACCAGGGCAGACAGGCTGCTTGCCCATGTCTCTGGGGCCTCCCGAGCTTGAGCGGTTCTTGCAGTTCTGTGGCTTGAGTGAGCTGGCCTTTTGTTAGCGGCCTTCAGACTCCCCGCCCCAGCTCACCGGAAAGTATACTTGTGAACGTCTTCCCCATGGGCCACAAGGTGGGCACTCAGCACTTGCCTCCTTTCCAGCTTGCAGAATTTGTGGATGCCTCCTGTTTGCTCTTGTCCCTGTCCTCTTTTTGTCCTTGTAAGTCGATGTTTCTAAGAGCTGTGCATGATTTTCAGGGAGCGTCTGGGCGGCAGAGTTTCGTTCACATGCCCAGCGCAACCCTTTTGTTCCAAAGTCTCCTCCCCTCTGGTGTGTTTTCATTCTCAGGGGGGCCTGTCAGGGACTGAGATGCCTCCTGAGGCTTGTTTCACTCACGTGTGGCACACACGCAGGCAGCACGGGAATTGCCGCTGTGGCCCTTGGCAAACCATCCCAAAGTGGAGTAGCATGTTTCCAGCCCCAGGAGCCCTTCATGCCGGCCCCCGTTGCTGCACTCCCCTCCTCCCTGGGAGGGGCTGCTGACTGGGCTTCTGAAGCCACGGGGGCTGTTTTTAAATTCAACATATGCAGAGCCTTGCAGTGTGCATTCTTTTTGTCTGGTTTTATTTGTTTGTTGCCACACATTAAGTTGGCGAGTGTCTTCCCTGCCACCAGTGGGTAATTCATGCAGTGTTCATACCTGTGGGGTGCCCTGCTGTGTGAACACGCCACGGTTTACCACGTACTGTAGCTGAGTGACTGGCTGCTGCCGTGCCTGTCCTTGTGCATGTCATCTGGCGCATGTATACAGCCTGCGGTGGCGGATCCTGGAACGGGGTGCTGCTGGGTTGTAGGAACGTGTGTCACCTGCTGTAGACGCTGCCAGAAAGCTGTCATGTGCCTGCCCCCCTTGCGCCAGTGTCCTTGGTGTGTGGAAACCCCGCGGCTCTGCCTCCTCCCGGACCTAGCTGCTGCAGGGCCCTTCACGTAAGCCATTCTGATGGCTGTGCCCTAGTGTTGTGTTTCGATTTTAATTTCCGTTTCCACCCCCTGCAGTACTCTTGACTCTAAAGCTGAGTGATTTTGCATCTTTCCCCTTGGGAAGTACTCTTAGAAATCTGTTCTATGTATTTATTGGAAAGTAGAGCTGTCCGCCCTACAGTCTAGTGTGCTTTCTTCCCATTCCAAGAAGCGCCCATGGGTAGTCCGGGGGCCTGCCAGCTGCCTTCTCCAGGATGTTCTCAGCATGATGGGATTTGGACCTGTGATGCTCCTTCAAACTCTGAGATTCGATTTTATTATTCCAAACTGTTGAACTTTACTGTGGGCTCATTCTTAAGAATAATGCTCAGCTTTCACTGTGCTTGTAAGTGTGGACTGATGTGGAATGATTTATATTAGTTCATTGATGTATGTGTGTATGTTTTCACTCAGATGAGTTACTTGAAGCTACTAGTATCTTTTCTCAGAGTTAAGGGTTTGTCTGAGATAAGTTGACTGGGTTCTCCTGGTGGTATTTGCAGGAGGCACTGGAGGCCACAAAGCACGGGGGCCATCCAGGGGCTGAGGGTCTGGTCCTCTGCCTCTCTGGTTCCAGAGATCTAGTATGTAACTTGACCAGGAATGGACAAGCCTCTGAGAACCAGCTAACGCTAACCCCACCGTTAAGAATGAGCTTCTTTATAAGTCAGGTGCCCATCTGTTAATGTGCTGCTTGTTTGCCTGGGGTCACACCTCATTCGTGGGACCCTAATGGCGTCCCCAGCCCAGATAGCTTTGCTCAATGCTTGCCCATAGTAATGGGGACCAAATCATTGCTCAGAGTGGGGTTGAGAGTGAAGGAAGTGGGTGTTCTTATGGCAGCTAGTTCCCAAACTTAGGAAGCTTAATGGTCACGCCTTTTCTTTTCTTCCTCTTTTATTTTTCTTTAAGATTTATTTATGAGAGAGTGTGCGCACGCACACATGATGCTTAGGGGAGTTGGCCAGAGCAGAAGGAGAGAGAGAAGCAGATTCCCCTCTGAGCAGGGAGCCCAGCGTAGGGGCTCGTTCCTCTGACCAGAAGATCATGACCTGAGTTGAAGCCAGGAGTGGGTGCTCAACCCACTGAACCACCCAGGCGCCCCACACCTTTCCATTCTTTGGAAATTTTTTTTTTTTTTTTAAAGATTTTATTTATTTGACACAGAGAGAGAGAGATCACAAGTAGGCAGAGAGGCAGGCAGAGAGAGAGGGGAGGAAGCAGGCTCCCTGTGGAGCAGAGAGCTCGACGCGGGGCTCGATCCCAGGACCCTGGGATCTGACCTGTGCAGAAGGCAGAGGCTTTAACCCACCGAGCCACCCAGGCTCCCCCCATTCTTTGGAAATTTTTAACACTTAGATGGCCATCGTTGGAATTGTAGCGTGGTCTCCTTTGGATTATCCTGGAGGTTCTGTGACAAGGTCTTTTTCTCTCCTTAGGAACATACTCGTGGGTGCTGTGCTGCTGTGGTTTAGCTCACCCACACGCTTTCCAGACCACAGAACATCTCTTAGTGGCATTAACTGCATGTCCGCAGGCTGTCTCTCAGGCTGGGACGTGGCTGTAGCTGACTATTACACTCTTCTCCTTGACTTCATTATTTGGGTGGTTTTGTTTTTTTTTTTGTTTTTACTGTCTTGCGTGGTGTCGTTGACTGACCCTGTACCCAAATGCCTTTCCACCCTTTTCTAGAACCTTAGGCTTTCACTCTTGGGTAGAGGACATAGATACTGAGCAAGTTTGTACTTAAAGTAAGGAAGTAAATAGACCACTTCTGCAAACTGCTCTGGTATATCCCGAATTTGGGTTGCTTTTATTTAGCTGTAGCAAAGTCCATTGGTTCATAACCTTCACTCTGTAAGAATTTGGACTAATTTTGTGAAATAACGTGATAACCTTCATAGGAGTTTTGTCTTTTTTATCTACTTGGGTTTTTGCTGCCCTAGGTTCTACTAAAGGCTTTCATAGCGAATCTGAAGTCAAGCTCCCCGACCATTCGGCGAACGGCGGCTGGCTCAGCAGTGAGCATCTGCCAGCACTCGAGGAGGACCCAGTACTTTTACAGCTGGCTATTGAATGTGCTCTTGGGTAAGAGCTAGTTGTAGGAGTGATTTTCCCCATGGTGTGCTGGAGTTGCTAGCATATACCTGAGACACATTTTTTAAATTCTTTAAAATCGGGCAATCCCTTAGCTACCAGCCCGGGCCCTTTGGCTCTGGCCAACTAGTGAGTGGGAATGATGTTGAGGCAGCCACGTTCCCATGGTGGGTGTTGTGACGACGAGGACAAGGAGCCTTCTCTCTGCAGAAGCGCAGGCAGCCCCATGCCCAAGGACAGCTGGCAGGGCAGTGGGTGTGAGGCCGTGGGCACCCCACCCGCCTTCCTCAGTGGCACACTCCGTGGCTGTTTTTGTGGGCTCTGAGTGTGAGTCCTTGTGGCTAGACACGGAGCCTGGGGTCCTGGCAGATTCTGTGCTGACGGCTTCTCCCATATTTGGAGTCATTCATGGTGATCAGCACTAGCAAGGGTGGGGTGGGTATTTGATAGGAAAGAACTGTCTGACTTACAAATGCAGCCAAACTCATGCTGACAGGCCTTGCTCAGCTCAGGTTATCATGGTTACCCTTTATAGCCTTTCCTGGATTTTGGCCCAAGGATGAGGTTCCTGTTCCCTTTCCCACAGCAGTGTCTGTGCTGTCTTTATCCCTCACTACCAACATCGTAACACGGTTCTGCTGTGGGTCTCTTGTTTTAAACAGATTAAGCCCTGAACCCCCAGCAGATGGTGATGTTGAGAGATCTCATTGGTCCCTTACAGGCTTGCTGGTCCCCGTTGAGAGTGAACACTCCACCCTCCTGATTCTTGGGGTGCTGCTCACACTCAGGTACCTGGTGCCCTTGCTGCAGCCTCAGGTCAAAGACACGAGCCTGAAAGGCAGCTTTGGGGTGACGCGGAAGGAACTGGAAGTCTCACCCTCAACAGAGCAGCTCATCCAGGTAGGAGCCGTGTGTTTACTCTGGTGCCTGTATGTAAATGAGGGATACTGGAAGAATTGAAACATTTGGAAGAGAAATGGCAGCACTGAGGGTTAAGAGCTTGGTCTTTGCAGCTGGGCCACCTGGTTCAGATCCTGGGTCACGACCCCTAGCTGTGTGACCTCTGGATGGCAGTGACTTCAGAGTACAGTGAGGGTAATCTCTTGTGAGGTTACAGAGAATATTACATGCGCCCCTTAGGCTCCTGCCTGCCACAGAGAATGCTCTTACCCTGTTTGCAAAGCCAGGACTCATGAGATCAGTTCTGGGTATTTATTGAGCACCTGCTGTGTGCTGGGCACACATTGGTGAGCATTTTGGCTGTGGTCTCTGGCCCTGGAACCTGTGATCTGCTGTGCTAGTGTATACACCAGGGAGTTAGGGAAGCGGTCCGTTGGAGTGTAGGGTCAGTATGTTAAAGTTTCTCTTCCCAATACAGAGAAACCCCGTGTGCATTCTCATCCAAGGGGGTCTGCATCTGACTGCAGCGATGGACTTCATTTCTTTGCAGCTTGCTCATCCAGGTTATTTTCTTAACCTTGAAATAAGACAGCTACATTTTAAGCCTTTGGATTTTGTGAACTTGGCTTTAGATGTTAGGATTTTTAGCATATTTAAAGTACTGGGTGCTACTGAAGGCCTTACTTTTTCTATGCATTCATGGTCTCATGGCATATACAGGAAGGAGTTGAGACCCACAATTGGGTCCTGAGTGGGATGCCTTGGCTTTGTTTTCCATATTGACGACATTGTAGTTCATAGGTATTTTGGTCAAGTAGACTTAGGAGTTGTATCCTTTGCCTAAATTTTGTAGGGTATAAGATTATAAGTGGCTTAAAATAATTCTTTCCTAGAAATCATGAATTGAAGATGATTCAGTAATTTAAACATTCAGTCAGGCAGTATTTACAAAGTGCTTAGACTCCTTCCTGGTGCATGGTGAGGCCCTGGAAGTGCAGGTGGATGAGGGGTAACCGAGCGGGCGTGGGCTCTAAGAATCTGTGGGGTTGACCGACCTGCTCCAGCAGCTGCCCTTCAGCTGTCCCACAGAATACAAGCAATGACATTCTCTTGAGATATGGTACTTAGTGATACTGTCCTCACAACAAACATTACTGGTTGTTTTAGTGAGTAAAACAGGTATTCGAGTGGTAATAATGCATTTAAAAAAGAGATTATTTTATCCTCATCTTGTTTGTTTTACTTTTTATTATGGAGATTTCCAGACACAACAGTAGACAGAAAAGCATTGTAAACAGCCTTCAGTAATTATCACCTGTGTTAATAATTGTCAACTCAGGGCCAGTTATGATTCACTTATAATCCCACATCCTTCTCTGTTTTTATATTTTTTTGAAGTAAATCCCAGTCGTCATATTAATTCATCTCTAAGTATTCTGGTATGTATCCCTATAGGTGAGAACTCATCTTTGTTTTTAAAACTTTTTTTAAAAATTTTTTATTTATTTATTTGACAGAGAGAAAGATCACAAGTAGGCAGAGAGGCAGCAGAGAGAGAGGAGGAAGCAGGCTCCCTGCTGAGCAGAGAGCACGATGGCGATGTCGGGGCTTGATCCCAGGACCCTGAGATCATGACCTGACCCAAAGGCGGAGGTTTTAACCCACTGAACCACCGAGGCGCCCCCCTCCTCCTTTTTCTAAAAAAAAATTTTATTTATTTATTCATAAGAGACAAAGGGGCAGAGGCAGATAGAGAAGCAGGCCAGGACCCTAGGGATCATGACCTGAGCCAAAGGTAGATGCTTTACCAACTGAGCCACTCAGGTGTCCCCCATTGTCACATCTAAAAAAAAAAAGGAACATTTTCCTGAACATCAAATACCCACTTACCTTCTGTCAGGTGTTTATGCTCCTCTTTTGGAATCAGTATGCAAATAAGATGAGAGTTCATTTGTTGGAGAAGCAGGTTATCCTGTGGAATTCCTGGCAGTTGGATGTATTGCTTGCCACCCCATTTTGTAAGCTAATTTTTTTTTTAAGATTTTATTTATTTGACAGAGAGAGATAGCAAGAGAGGGAACACAAGCAGGGTAAGCGGGAAAGGGAAAAGCAGGCTTCCCACAGAGGAAGGAGCCCGATGCTGGGCTTGATCCCAGGACCCTGGGATCATGACCTGAGCAGAAGGCAGACGCCTAATGACTGAGCCACTCAGGCACTCCAATTAACATGTTTCTTTGTCTGTATTTCCTATAAATTGGTAACACGCTAGAGTCTTGTTGGAGTTAGTGTACATTTTATTATATATTTTTTTATTTTTATTTATTTTTATTTTATTTTTTTTTTTTTTATAAAGATTTTATTTATTTATTTGACAGAGAGAGAGATCACAAGTCGGCGGAGAGTCAGGCAGAGAGAGAGAGAGAGAGAAGCAGGCTCCCGCTGAGCAAAGAGCCCAATGCGGGGCTCGATCCCAGGACACTGAGATCATGACCTGAGCCGAAGGCAGCGGCTTAATCCACTGAGCCACCCAGGCGCCCCTATTTTTTTATTTTTAAAGATTTATTTATTTATTTGGCAGAGAGAGAGACAGCAAGAGAGGGAACACAAGCAGGGGGAGTGAGAGAGGGAAAAGCAGGCTTTTCGCCGAGTAGAGAGCCCAACGCAGGGCTCGATTCCAGGACCCTGGGATCATGACCTGAGCCGAAGGGAGAAGCTTAATGACTGAGCCACCCAGGCGCACCTAGTTTACATTTTATAATGTACATGATATCTGAGTTCTGAAGTAGTTATGTAATATTTTTAAAAAAGATTTTATTTCAGCTAGAGAGCAAGTGATAGAGCATGGGGGTTGTGAGGGGCAGAGAGAGAGGGAGAAACAGACTTCCTGCTGAGCAGGGAGCCTGACGAGGGGTTTGATCCCAGGACCCCAGGATCGTGACCCTAGCTGAAGGCACGTGCCTAACCGAGGCACCCAGGAGCCGCATAATATTTTAAAATAAATACATGAGTATTGGGATTACATACTCAGAATTTTCTTGTGATGTTTTTTAAAAAAGCCTGAGAAGCAAGCAAACAATCACTAAGTGGTGTGGTAAGGTGGTGGGTTGGTGGGCTGTAGGGGCCCAGAGTGGGGAGTCCCTGTCTGGCCAAGGTCAGGGAGGCATACGGAAGAAGCATGGTGATGAGCCAGTGCTAATGGGTGAGCGGGATCGGACCAGATACAGGGAGTTGGAAGAGGTTTTGTAGACAGACTACAGCCTTTTCGCAGTCTGAGGAGTGAGCACGCATGCGCAGATGGGCACTGGTGCGGGTCCTGGGAAGGGCCCAGGGCTTCTCATGGATGAGCAGGGGTGCTGGTGAACGTCAGAGTAGGATGCAGCAGCCCTTTCTGCCGTGGGCCAACTAATGAGCTGCAGCAGTAGAGGCGGAAGACAACACGCGGAGGTGGTGGTGCTCCCAGAGAGCTTGGCACACATGGGGGTTAGGACAGGTTTGGCTCGGGGACGGTGACTGTGGACCTGAGGCTTTTGTGATAGCGGCTCTCCTTGGAAGGACATGGCAGCGACGATGAAAAGGCGCTGCCTCCGAGACTTTGACTTCTTTTTTTATACCCTTCTAGACTGTTTTTTTTTAAACATGTGTGTTACTTTTATAATAGTAAAGGTAGGGCTGCCCAACTTACCAAATAAACCTACAGAGTACCAGTTCAGTTTGAGTTGCAGAGAAATCAGGAATAATTTGGTGGTGCAGGTATCCCTGAAATGGCACAGGACATAGTTAGGATGCAAAATTATTTATCTGAAATTCATATCTAACTGGGTGTTAGTATTTTTTTTTTTTTTAAAGATTTTATTTATTTATTTGACAGAGAGAAATTACAAGTAAGCAGAGAGGCAGGCAGAGAGAGGAGGAAGCAGGCTCCCCGCTGAGCAGAGAGCCCGATGCGGGACTCGATCCCAGGACCCTGAGATCATGACCTGAGCTGAAGGCAGCGGCTTAACCCACTGAGCCACCCAGGCGCCCTGGGTGTTAGTATTTTATTGGACAATGCTAATGAAATGGAAAAAGAGGGGCACCTGGGTGGCTCAGTCTCATTCTGAAGAGTGTGATCTCAGAGTCATAAGTTCAAGCCCCACACTGGGAGTAGAGATTACTAAAAAAAAAACTAAGATAAGTGGCGCCTCAGTGGCTCAGTCAGTTAAGCATCTGCCTTCAGCTCAGGTTATGAACCTGGAGTCCTGGGATCAAGCGTTGTGTCAGGCTTCCTGCTCAGTGGGGAGTCTGCTTCTCTCTCTCCCTCTGTCCCTCCTGCCCATGCTCTCTTTCTCAAATAAGTAAATAAAATCTTAAAATAAAATAAAAATTAAAAATATACAAAGAAAAAGTACATTCAGCGTGTTCTCACATAAGGTAAGACGATATTAAAAAGCACTGGTAAACTTTGACGTGATGCCTCGAATACATTGGGAAACGTTTGCCGTGGTCCTCAGCACAGGATTCCCTGCAGGCTGTGTAGACCAGCTGTCCTTGCCTTGGACGTGAGCTCTGCTCCATTTCTGCGTCGGCAGTTAGGCAGACAGTCTCGCTAGCATGCCACTGCCCTCATGGGCTGCTCTCCTGATTTGTAAGGGCTTTCTCTTACAGTGGTTGTCATAGGACTTAGAAACCGTCACGGAAGCCGTGATCATAGCGGTAGAACATGAAGACATTTCTAGGGGCAGAAACGGAGGCACACATTTTGCCAACATCAGACTCAAAACACAAAGCTGTGAACCCTCGGACACATTTTAAAAACCACGATGATCCCTCTTGTACCTCTGTTTCCAGGTCTATGAACTGACCTTGCACTACACTCAGCACCAAGACCACAACGCAGTGACAGGCGCGCTGGAGCTCCTGCAGCAGCTGTTGCGGACGCCCCCGCCTGAGCTCCTGCGGGCCCTGAGCGCTCCAGGCGGTGGGCCACTCTCCACTGTGCGCCACCAGCCTGGCTGCCGGAGCCGCAGCGGCAGCATAGTGGAGATCCTGGGTATGTTCAGCCCTGAGGCCCTGTGCGGGCTGCTTCCTTGGGGAGTTTGGGGCTGGCGCTGTGCCGGGTGGGGCCAGCCCTGCTCCTTGGAAACCCGGTCTGGAAACTGGAGGATGACAGCGTGGCCAGGTCAGAAGACAGCGCGAGGCCTGCCTCTGAAGCTGGCTTCTCCGCCCTGGCCTGGCTGCCTCTCCATGGCACCTCGGCCATCGTGGAACTGAAGCTTCAGGGAAAGTATTTATAGGACTCTTGTGCCGCTGGGCCAGAGGTGGGGACCTTCATGTCCCTGTGGGGATTTTCAAGTTCCCTTCTGCCCTCAAGGCCCATTTTTTGCTGTCCTCACTGACTCTAGGGCACTCCCTCCTGTACACCGCCACTGCTCGTCTTTATGCTTTTGGGGGTCGGGCCCTCATCCCTCCATGGGTGCTGCGCTTTGGCCTGACCACTTGTTTTCCTCCTGCCCCTTGAGAGCTGGAGGAGTTGGGATCCCAGAAGCAGGGCCTTGAGAACTAGCTTTGGCACAGAGGAGGCTTCTGGGGCCTCAGTGGACTCCGGGCCTCCCCCAGGCTGGTTGAGCACTGCACACATGCCATGTGGTCTTTCCTCAGCGGCACCGACAACCTGGAGTGTTTGACTGGAGGCCTCGTTGCCATCTCCTCTGAATGTAAATGTTTGCCTGAGCCAGGAGCACACAGTGAGGGTGTGCCTGTCCATGTCCTGGGATCTCCAGAGGCCTCTGCTCTGTGGAATGCGTGCCCTACAAATGCGAATGACTAATGATCGTTGCTAATGAAAATTTATATCTGATTGATAGTTGACCAAGCAATCTGAGAGTTCTGATGTTTTTAATTTGACTTATTAAATGCACGTTCTTTGCGCTGCTTTGACATTTTAGGTCGCATTTTTGGAATTGTGTATTGGGGTGCTGGTGGGATTTTCATGTGTCAGGATTCATGTGTTGAGGTTTTGCCGGTGGATATACGTTCACACACCAGTTTTAAAGCTGAATCACGGTTTTTGAAGATTTTCAAATGCCATCTGTATTTTAGCAGCTTGTTATCTTTCATCTGTCATTTTCTGTGATTTACAGCTGGAGGGGGTTCTTCATGCAGCCCTGTCCTTTCAAGGAAACAAAAAGGTGATTATTTCAGAAATCAGAGTCTTGTGTTGAGTCCCGTTGCTTTTTCTGTATTTCTGTAACGCCGTCGACTGTGTCCGTACCTCTTCTCCATGGAGTGATGTATGTATAAATGTAACTGGGCCGGAATAGTTCTGTAAGGTGGCTTTTGAAAATTGCTTGTGTATCAAAATGGCTTTGTCATAAATTTCTAATGCTTTTGGTCAGGGGTCAGCAAACTTTTTGTGTAAAGGGCCTGTTTTAGCCTTGTGGGCCTTCCTGCCTTCTGCTGTTTGGCTCTGTCTTGTGGCAGAAGGCAGCCATGGGCGATACTTAGCTCATGGCTGTGGCTTCCGTGCTGTGAAACTGGAGTTACAGAAATAGGCCTGCTCTAGTTCTCCTGCTTCTGTCTTAGAGACTGTGTTATGTTTTATAAAGGTAACTTGCCTTTCCTGTGAATTCTGTGTAGCATTAGTCAGGAATGATGTTTGGTTAATTATTTGGGTAATTTGGGCTGATGGCAGTTTTTCAGCTGTATTTAACTTTGTACATCCCAGAACATTCTGATAACAGGTTTTTTTTTTTTTTTTTTAAGTGTTTCTGATCTCTAATCGGAGAGATTTGGTACACATGAACACTTGACCCCACCAGTTATTTTCTTTTCCAGTCTGGATATCCAGAGGAAGGAATTGCTGCCATTTTCTCTTTTGAAATCTTAAAAGATGAATCTTTTAAAGATTTTATTGAGGTATAATCGATACAAACGTATGAATATTTCTTTGTGTCACGAGTTGAGAGTTTGTGAGCCTAATGCCTAGTGTTACTTGCAGTATTGAACGGGACTTTAACAGGACTAATATTCTAGCCCTGACTGGGTTAAGTAAACATTTCCTAGAACTAGAATCCATCGTGTTTGGGCCGTCATAGTGCAGTATACTTAATCAAATGTGAGAAATTGGTGAAACACTAAGGTTGTTTGAAGCCAATGGCTTCTAGGCAAAGTCAGTCTCTCTGTTCCAGAAGCAGGAGGGGACCATGGCAGGCAGGTGACGAGGTGCCTTATTGCTTAGCCACCTTCCTGGGTGGTCCACCGTTAAGATGAGCTTTTCCTTCTGGGTAGGAAGGTGGTATGTCCCCACTATCTTTTTTGTGTTTTTAAGTGTTTTTGTTTTGTTTTCCTTTCTCATTGCGAGCTACAGTTTTTAAGCCTTCTTTGTTACAGTTGCAAAAATCCTTTTTCTTCCCCAGGTGAGATCTGCAAATCTGTGAGAGAGAACAGGAGAATTGACATTGGATGTGGGATGAGGGCAGGGGCTCTGTGGCAGCCTGGTGGGGCACTTCTGGCAGCAGCCAGGACCTTGTACCCCTTGAGGAGGGCTCCTTGGAACAGGGGGGCAAACCCTGATTCTCAGGATAGAGACTGTTCTCATTAACCCCCACACGCAGGGTGGATTTTTTTTGCTTTCTCAGGGTCAGTCACTTGTTCTGTAAAGAACAACCCTGTTACTTAGATAAGCCAAATTGCTGTTCATTTTATATAGATTTTGGGTTTCCTCTGCTTTTTCTTTGCCTTTTTTCCCCCTTTAATGTCACACCAGTATAGATTTCTGGAAATTGTCACATCTATGACCTAATCCTCGGAAACTAGTGAAGTGTTAGGCATTGGAAATTGCCGATAATTATTTCTAGAGGGTCATTTAGTGACCTTTATGTGTAGTGTAACCATGGTGATTTAACTAGTCCAATTAAATCATGTTAAGACTTTTCTTTTCCTTTTTTCTTATCAGTAGAAGACAAATTGATATAATTTGGAAACCAAGAACTGTAAAATATGTTTTTACAGCTTTGCAAAAGATGAACTATTATTCTGTCCTCCTAGATCATATGGCCTCAGGTTCTGATTACACCATAAAGTCTGGCAGCTTAAAGGAGAAGAGAGTAGAAGTGATTTTTGGGGTGACATTCTGTGTATGAATGCTTTCTGTTTTTAAGTGTTTATTTTGACTCCTCTTGGCTGCTGGCACACAGTGTGCTATTTGTTTCAGGAGCTCAGTGGTTATGTGTACGCTCTGATTGCCAGTGGAGATACGACGTGAGTGTCCTAAGGGCTAACAGAATTGGTTCTAGCCATAGCTTACGGTCTTTGAGATCAAATAGTAATATAAATTACCCAACAGTAATACAGATCTAAGTCAGTAAATTCTTATTAATTATTAAAATACTTGGTGTTACAGTTCGAGAGTCATTGCTTTTAACTTTGTGCTGTATAGGTTTATTGATTTTAGTAATATCTAAATATAATATCTTGGCATTCTCTGTGTTTAGCACATTAGAGGTACAAAAGTACATTATACCATATGAGAGAACGAATTAAATATGTTTATGATTTTCCGCTTAGAGTGTGCATCTATTTGATTTTTGAAGTCTTTCCCGTAGCAAGGTTAAGGACTCCTGCTACATCATTTCCTAGGGAAAGTGCTCTTTGGAGAAGCAGCAGCCTTGGAGGATGACTCTGAGTCCAGATCGGAGGGCAGCAGCCCCGCCTTCACAGGTAGGTCTCAAGGAGGGACAGTGGTACCACCCCTCCTGTCTTTCTCTTGGCCCCTTCCCTGCCCCTTCCCTGCCCCTCCCCTGCCCCTCTCCTGCCCCTCTGAAGGGCTGTGCTCCTGGGAATAGTGGTAAAGCCAGCTTGCTCAAATGGTGGCTAGTTCATACTATTTTTAGGACATTTACTTTGAAATGTATGTGTGTGTGTTTTCTTGGATCAAATGTTTGCTGTTTTCCTTAGGTTCTTTGAAAATTAGGTTTACTCCCTGAGCATAACTCTTATGTAGTAGGGGATGGTAGGTAAGTGTCTCGTGAATTATATGGGTTGTAAGAGGAAAATGGGATTAAAATTTGTCTGTGGACCTCTTAACTTGAGAGAAATTTACATTTGTTTACAGATTCTTTATTCACATTATGAGAGAAGTATTGATTAATATGCTAATAATTGGATTAAATGAGTGGTATAATCCTATCCAAAAGAATACTTTTAGACAACCGAAAATAGGACGAAAGTATTTGGGAAAGAAAATCTGAATAATTCCAGTGGTGATTATTTATTTACTCATTTTTTATAAAACAGAAATCTTTTTTTTTTTTTTTTTTAATTACAAAAGTAAAAGAAAATCCAAATTCTAGCTCTCTGCCACATTATATAGCTTGAGGGCTCACTGACCCAGTGGTCTTTAGGGAGCACTGCTAACACCTAGGTGTAGATCTTTCTTTATCGATTTTTACATAGTGTGTGACTTTTTTAATGAGAATTTAAAAACAGAGCTAGGAAAACATGCTGCACATTTGCGCTCCAGGAGGGGAGGACTGGCTGCTTCTAAGACAGCTTCAAGCAGTCTTGAACAGGGTCTGGGAAGAAGGCAAACCCATGTCAAAGAGATGGTGACTTCCCACTGTTTCTGAGTGCTACCTGCTGAGCGAGAGCACCCACATGCTTATTTATGCCCAACCAGCCTGCCTGTGGGGCGCGGTCTGGCTGCACTGCTCCAAGCTGAGGCTGAGCAGTTGCTCAGACACTTGAAGTGGTATTGTTCCTAAGCATACGTCAGTTTTTACAGTGAAATACCATTTGAGAATTTTCATAGCATTTAGGAAACACCTACTGATAATCCTTATTTTATGACTATGACATGGTAATAGAGTGAAGGGTAAGTCAAGAATACAGTAAAAAGCAATTTTAGTAATGTTTGAAGAATGCACTCATCTTGCTTTCGAAATTTACTAGTTCACATTTTCACTCTATTTCACGATTTTTTGCAGTTAAAACATTTGGTGACAGTGAATTTTGGGGTATTTTATAAGCATTTGATTCCCTGTTGAACGTTTCCCTGGCACTTTGAGGAATGTGTGTTTCTTTGTCTTCAGCCTCAGTCAAAGGTGAGATTGGCGGTGAGCTGGCTGCGTCTTCTGGAGTCTCCACTCCTGGCTCTGCCAGTTCAGCTGCGGACTCTGTGGGCCATGACATCATCACCGAGCAGCCCCGGTCACAGCATACGCTGCAGCCAGACTCGGTGGATCTGACCAGCTGTGACCTGGCGAGCGCAGCCACCGATGGGGACGAGGAGGATATCCTGAGCCACAGCTCCAGCCAGATCAGTGCCGTCCCGTCTGACCCAGCCATGGACCTAAATGATGGCACCCAGGCCTCCTCCCCAGTCAGCGACAGCTCCCAGACCACCACTGAGGGACCTGATTCAGCTGTGACCCCTTCGGACAGTTCTGAAATTGTAAGTGGGTGAAGGGCTCGCGCCAGCAGGCCCAGACCTAGACCCTCCTGCTCATTTCCCTCTTCCTGTCTGACTCACTAAGGAAAGAGCAGAGATTACCAGCTCAGGTCATTAATGGGGAATTCAACCCCATCTAAGACCCTCCCTGAAGACAATGGCTAAGTGTCATTTGTGTTGAACATGGAGGTCAGATTAGGTTAGTTGATGATACGAATTTTGCTAAAATTGAATGCATTTTAAATTCATTAAGAACTTGCTGAGTACAGATTAAATCATTACTTAAAATATCTGTAAGGACCCTATTAACAGATCTGTGGTCTTTTTTTTTTTTTTTTTTTTTTTTTGAAAGATTTTCTTCTTTTTCCAGAGTTTATTTATTTGAGAGAGAATGAGAGTGAGAGGGAGAGGGTCAGAGGGAGAAGCAGACTCCCTGTGGAGCTAGGAGCCCAATGTGGGATTTGATCCTGGAATTCCAGGATCATGACCTGAGCGGAAGGCAGTTGCTTAAGCCACCCAGGTACCCCAGATCTGTGGTCTTAATACATTGTAATTAAAAACATTAACACTGTGTATCTAACTTTTTTTGGGGGAGGCGCTTTTCAAAACCTTCTGCAACATATCCCCTTTTATAGAGCATGGAGTTAAGTATATTACTGGTTTCTGAGCTAGCAGAGAGGAAGTACCTCAAGGATGGTCTGAACACCAAGTTTGGTAAAAGTGATACAGAATTTAACACTCCTTTTTTAAAAAAAACAATTTGTACTGTTAAGTGTTCTGTTATTATTGAATAGGTTTTATTAAGAACATTTTTGGTTTGGTTTTTGGGTTTTTTTTACGTGGATGAATGCAGAAGCATCGAATGACAAAATCATGAGATAAATCACTGGCACGTCCCTATTGAGCAGTTGTCAGGTTGTCACGTGGATTCAGTTTCTGATGGCCACGTGGATTTGCAGTTCCTCTGGTAGAGCTGTGAGCTCACAGCTGGGGTTTTTAACTAGAAGACATGGGGAAGCGTAGGACATACAGTTGGAACATTATGCAGGAAAAATGAGAAGGTTAGGGAAAGTGCTGGCCATTAAGTATGTGGGGGAGATTCTGCTGTGTGTTTATTGCACCAGCTTCCATGGGCTTTCTTGCCTCTTTACGATGGATGGTTTCTGGTGGGTTTGTTAGAAGTAGGAATGAAAGGCCATGGGAAATTCTGAAAACTTTCCACCTCTTGAAATTACCCCGCTGTTCACTGGGTAACAGTGCTGGGAACGGGACCTCTGCAGGTCTCTCTGGCTTGTAGAAAATGAACATCTTCCCTTCATAATTCCCACATTGGTGGAGTTCTTTCCTGGTTTATGGGATGCTTCCCTGTCTGTTATGTAGTCATTAATTATTTGCTGAACAAGTATACTGAGTGCCTGTTAAGTTCCATGGAGTGTTCACAAGCTGGGGACGAAAGTAGAGGGCACAACATAAAACTCCTTGCTCACACGAAGCTAATGTTCTAGAGGGGTCAAGAGACCCCTTCCATTACGGACCGGACAGCAAAGAGCTTTGGCTTTCTAAGCCATATAGCCTCTATCACATGTTCCTCTCTGCTGCTGTCCGGTGAAAGTAGGCATTGACTATATGTAAATGAACTAGTATGCCCATAAAACTTTATTTACAAAAACAGGTGGTGGGCCAGTTTTGGTCATTAGGCAATGGCTTAACTACCCCTATTCTAGGCAGAGTGTGTGCATGCATGTGGGGGCATATACTAAGTGAGTAATCAATAAATAAACAAATACATAGTTAGGTGGTAATGAGTGCCATAGAGGAAAAGAAACAAGTGAAGGTATAGAGAATTTCCTCATGAGACAGCCCAGTGTGGTGGCCAAGGGGCTGCTGCCAAGAGCCACCCGGATGAGAATTTTGGCTCGGCTGTTTCTTAGCCGTGTAGCCTGGACCATGTGTGAACCTTCTTGCCTCCGTTTTCTTATCTGCAAATGGAGGGTAATAGTACTTGCACTGTAAGACTTATGATGATGCATATAAAGTGGTTTTTGATTCTGCCTGGGGTGTAGTAAAATATTCAAGAAGTATTGTTTTTATTATGGTGAAATTTCTCATTTTAATACATTTTTTTTAACTGAGGTAAGGTTTTTTTGGTAAACTAGTTGGGACAGTGGAGGTAAATCATTTCTTTCTTGGTTGATTTTGAACGTGTGGTATAGCTAGGGACTCGGAATGACTTTTTAAAAATAATGCAGAGTTTATTTCAGTTCCTGCTAATGTATTGAGGTTCTGTCACTCAGTTTTTCAGGTAAATTACATGAGATTTCAAGTGAATGTGTAAAGTTTCACAATATGGATCATAATTCAAGTTTACAGCCAAGTGTATGATACACTGTGTCTAAAACTTAGTTGATTTAGTTCTGGCAATTTAGAAGCTAACCTAATGTAGTGTTAGGTATTTGTCTAAAAGAAGGTATTTCTCTAAAGATTTTTCTCATTGTTGACTTATTGTAAAACTTGCTTGTGAAGGTAAAGATTTTTGTTCAGGTTTTTTTTTGTTAATATCACAAAGAGAAATTTTCAGGTTGGAATTTCTTTGGCATTTTTATAGTCATAAAGCTTTTTGTAATGTAGTAGCAATGTGTGATCAAGGAAGCTGATCATGGACACGCACACCTCTCTGCACATTTCAGGAAATGACCTTTGTGTGAGTACGAGAGATGTGGTCCGTGTGATTTTTGCCTTTGCCTTTCCATGTCGGAGAGCCTGTCCCTTGGTGATGTACCTTCAGTGCCCTCACCAGCCCCTCTCATACTGTGCAGGTGTTAGACGGTGCTGACAGCCAGTATTCGGGGATGCAGATCGGACAGCCACCGGACGAGGATGAGGAAGCCACGGGTGTCCTTCCAGATGAAGATGCAGATGCTTTCCGAAGCTCTTCAGTTGGTAGGTGGACCTCAGCAGTGCACTGTGGAAATATTTTCTTCAACCCTGACATCGCAGGGTTAGATGTCAAGATTTTTAGTTGTCAAGATTTCCAAGAAGAAATCTTGGAGTATTTTTGTTTTCTGAGTTGTAAATAGCAAATAAGGAAGGTCAGTTGAGGAATTACTATCCTTGTTCTTGATCTAAATCCTGTACTTTCATGTGGACTTTGCATAAATATGAATATTGGGTTTTTTTATTGGAAACTTGCCGCTCAATCTCAGTTTCTCTGATTATGAAGCTCTTCAGCAAGCACATTTACTGAGAAGCATGGGCCACAGCAGACAGGCCTCTGACAGCAGCATCGATAAATTTGTCTCCAAAGATGAAGCTGCTGAACCAGGAGATCAAGAAAACAAGGTGAGATGTTTAGGCAGAAGACCACTTGGCCTTCTGAGCTTCTGTGAGTGTTTAGGATTACTCTGGCTCCTGTCTGTGTGCCTTACTTCTAGCTTTCCCATCTCTGAGCTTCTGCCCACCTATTTCCCCTTAAGTAGTGACCACTTCCTAGATGTGCTCCTCTTTTCTGCCTCTACAGATACTACCCAGATCCTTGAGAACTGGCTCAAGTTCTGCCTCCTGAGAGTCCTTCCCAGACAGATTTGTCTTACACTGATTGCTACCTCACCTGATTTCTTGGGCCGATCATTTGATGGTCATGCTTTGTCTTGCAGCATGTCTTGTTTTTGTTTGTGGAATAATACATTTGTTTGTTTACATAAAATACATATAAAGTTTGCCAGAGTGACCGGTGCAAAGTGCGCTCCCTGGTGGTGTAAGTGCTGTCACCACCCTCCATCTCCAAAACTCTTTTCCCTCTCCCCAGACTGAAACTCTGTCCCCATTCGCCACTAACTCCCCATTCCTTCCTCTCCCCAGCCTTTGGCTCCCACCATCTCCTTTGTGTCTCCCTGGACTGTAGGACGGGCCTACAGGTGGAACCATGTGGTATTTGTTCTTTTGTGACTAGCTTACGTCAACTGGGTATAATGTCCTCAGACTTCATCTGTATTGTAGGATGTGTCAGGATTCCCTTCCTCTCTGACACTGAGGCATATTCCACTGTGCAGACTCCATTTTGTTCTCTTCATCCGTTGATGGATCCTTGGGTTTACTTGTCTTCTGGTTGATGTGAATGATGCTGCTGTGAACTTGGAGGTGCAGGCTTCTCTTTAGGACCCTGCTCTAGGTTCTTTGGGATAGACACCCAGAAGTGGAATTTCAGAGTCCTCTGGTAGTTCTAGTTTTAGGTTTTTTTTGAGGACCCTCCGCACATTGTCCACAGTGGCCACACCAGTTTGTGCTCCCACCAGCCACGCGCAGGGTTCTGGTTTTTGTGGGTCCTCACCTAAGCTTGTCATTTTCTGGCTTTTTTTGAGAGCAGCCATCCTACTGGGAGTGAGGTTGTATGTCACTGTGGCTTTGACTTACATTTCCCTAATGATGAGTGATGTGGGACATCTTTTCATATGCTTCCTGGCCATTGTATTTTGTCTTTGGAGAAATGTCTGTTCAAGCCCTTAGTTTTTAATCAGGTTTGGGTTTTGTTGTTGTTGTTGACTTTATCCGATGAATTGCTTGTAAAATATCCCTGAATTGCTTACCTTTTTACCTGTAAGTGGCTTTTCTTCCCAGTTAATTTTAAATTCCTTGAGGGCAGGGAACAGTTTCGAACTTAGTCCGTCTGTAGATGCCCAGTCATCCTGCAGCCTCTGTGCTTCCTTCCAGGTCCTGCCCCAGCCAGGTCTGCCCCCTCTCAGCTCTGGGCATTCGTAGGGCTCTTGCCTCTGCCTGAGTAGCTGCCCTTTGTCCTCTAGATGGTGGCTCATGCTGTTCTTGCCTGAGCAACCTCTCCTGAGTGCCGGCTCCCAGCTGCCTTCTCTCCAACATGTCCTCACTGCACCTTGAGCTCATCGCTGCCACCGCCCATGTGACCCTGTGGCTCAGCTGCCTCTGACCGCTCTGATTGGGTTCCACCATGGTCTGTGAGGACAAAGATGGGCATCTCTGTGTGCCCAGCGCCTGGCATAATTGGTGCTCTGGACCTGTTTGTTGAACACACTAGTGAGTGAATGTGCTGGTTCCTTGATCCTAAGACCAACAAGTGTTGCTTTCTGTGTTGTAGCCTTGCCGGATCAAAGGTGACATAGGGCAGTCTACCGATGACGATTCTGTTCCTCTTGTCCATTGTGTCCGCCTTCTGTCTGCTTCATTTTTGCTGACTGGGGAGAAAAATGGTAAGTATAGAAAGGCAGGTACAGACCTGAAGGAAATACTGACATCTCAAGGTCACCTCGTGGCTGATTTATGCCTCATTGCTGTAGCAGAGGGAGGGAGTAGAGTCTGGGCCCAACGGTGGCTTTCACTGACTGATGGGAGAAGGGAGGGGATGCTGGGGGAGTAGGGTTACTGGGTCTAGTTTTGTTTCTGTGGAAACTAAATGTTGGTTGCTTGGAAGGTGATCTCAGTGGTTTCCTTGCAGTGTTGGTTCCGGATAGGGACGTGAGGGTCAGTGTGAAGGCGCTGGCGCTCAGCTGTGTGGGAGCTGCTGTGGCCCTTCATCCCGAGTCCTTCTTCAGCAAACTTTATAAAGTGCCTCTTGACACCATGGAGCACCCTGGTATGTTACAAGTTCATGGCTTGTCCCTCACATTTAGTCGGTACTTTGGAAACTACTTCAGACCATTTTTTTGGCTGTTGTGGTTTAGAGTAATATGTGTTCTGAGTTGATTTGTGGTATTTTTGAACTGTGTTATAGCTCCATATAAAACTCATAAATAGTGCTTTTTGCTTTTTGGACTCCCTGTCGATGCAGCATTTCATTTAAACACACGTGACGAGACAGTAGATAAGTGGGAACATAAGAGCCACTTTACATACATACTGCATTTTTACCAAAAGCACAAATCGTGTATAATCAAAATTGCTTTGGGTCACACTCAGCCATGCCAGATGTTCACACTCAGAGACAAGTGGCAGCCGAGACGAGCAGAGCAGCCGCAGATCCAGCTCCTGTAGCACACGCTCTGGGACCCACTCTCATGGTGGAGTAGATGGGGGAGGAGCCACACTTCTAAAATTATCCTCCTGCCTTCTCCCCCTTTCCTTGGGCAAGGGGACACACTTGTGCTTTTGAATTCATATTAGGTAAGTGTGGACTAGTTTGAATTTCTCTAATCTTTTTTTTTTTTTTTTGGAAGTGAAATCTTGGAATTTTATTATTGGTTGGCAACCTGGAATTATAGTCCAGAACATCTGTTGTGTTGAAGTGATAGCAGACCTGTGATGAATCTAGAATCCTTATAACCTCACCGTATTTTTTTTACTGCTCATGGCTATTAATATTCAAGTCTCTTCTAGATTTGGATTGCCCCCCCCTTTCTTTTTTTCCCTCTTTCCTGAGAATGAAGCTTTTGTTCTGAGTTAGAAAGTTGATAGTAGGGGCTTGTATAGTGGCTGGGCAATTTATCTCTACAGAGGAGCAGTATGTGTCAGACATCCTGAACTACATTGATCACGGAGACCCCCAGGTCAGAGGAGCCACGGCTGTTCTCTGTGGGACCCTCATCTCCTCCATCCTCAGCAGGTCCCGCTTCCAAGTGGGGGACTGGATGGGCACCGTCAGAGCCTTGACAGGTAATGGTAGAGTTTTCAGTGCATTTTCTAAGTAGAATGCCCAAGTTCAAGTTTATGTAAAGGTACTTACTATTTGCTCTTCTGGTCAGGAAATACATTTTCTCTGGTGGACTGCATTCCTTTGCTGCAGAAAACTTTGAAGGATGAATCTTCTGTGACTTGCAAGTTGGCTTGTACAGCTGTGAGGGTAAGTGTCATCTTTTGTGGAAGTCAGTTCTTTGATTAGCAGATTTTGCCACTGTTATAACTAAAATCGGGCTTAATACTAAATAGTCATAGACGTTGCAAAGCTGTAAACAGTAGCAGCCGTGTGTGTGTCTGCCATGCCGCTGCAGAAAGCAGGTGTCACCAGTCAGGTTTGTTTCCTAGGGTGTCGCGGGAGTTTCAGTACTCCAAGTGTTTGTTCGAAATGTTTCTTTTCGTAAAGGGTCTATTTAGGCATACACTTGGCCAACATGGAGGGTAAAACCTGTTGAATTAAACCCCACCGGCACTCTTGGGCCCAAAGGGTGCTGAGTTGGGGGCCGGGGGGGCTGCGACGTTGTTCAGTGAGCTCCGTGCCGTGTCCCTGCAGCACACCCGGTCTGGACGCGGTGGCGTGCTAGACCTTTTTAGATCAGCTGGTCTGTGAATCACAGCTGGCCAGTTACCAACACTAATGGTTAACTAGTAAAGATCAAAGGAAAACCCTGACAGTTGTCACATGAATAGGATACCTTCCCTTTTCAGAATGTCATGGCAGGAAGTGTTCCTTAATTCCAGATGATTGTCAGGTTTCAGTTGCTCTTTGTCTGCGGGAGCACAGCAGGTCTCTGACCTTGAGTCCACCCCACATCTGCTGTGTGCCCTGAGGGGCGGGGAGGGCACAGCCAGAGGGCCTGTGCCCGGGGGGTGGGGTGGGGTGGGGGCCCCCCCGCTGTGGAGTACAGGGCTGCTTAGCAAAGGGCCTGGCTCCCCTTTGCTGAGGCTTGTTTTAGAACAGGTTTACCCCTGCTTTGCGGTCACAAAATTGGTGTCTGGGAGTAGAGGCCTTGACTAAGACAGCAGTGGGAGGAAGGAGGACATACGGTGATGGGGAAGGGACATGTTTATTGCTAAACGAGTTAAGGACATTTCTGAGGGACCTGGGGAAAGTTCAGCATCCCTGCCACGGTGAGAGGAGGAGGAAATGGGAACACCACGCATGCTCATGCTGTCGGAACCATCAGGAGGCAGTGGTGGCGCTGAGCCTGACCCCATCACATGGCGACCTTGTATTCCAGCACTGTGTCACGAGTCTTTGCAGCAGCAGCCACAGCGAACTGGGGCTGCAACTGGTCACCGACTTGCTGACTCTGAGGGACAGCTCCTACTGGCTGGTGAGGACAGAGCTTCTCGAGACTCTTGCAGAGATTGACTTTAGGTGAGTGATGAATCAGGTTCCTTAGGTCTGTAAACCAAAGCTGCTCAGGAGTTCGGGCCAGGAACTGAGAGACCTGGGTCATTGCTTCAGGTGTTCATTCATGATGGTCATCAAGTCACCTGTGAGTTGGGAGTCTGGGTGGCGTGGAGAGCTGATGCTGCTTTCCTCCTCAGCTTGCTTTGTGCTTGGGGTTTTACAATACAGGTGGAGGATTAGGTCTTTCTGGTGGTCTCAGTCACCTGAGTGGCATGGATGGAGGGTACAGGAGAGCTCAGACTGCCATCACTCTTGCTCATGTGGACAAAAGGAACATCCTCATTATAACCGAACTTAGGTCACACAGCTCATCTGTACTTTGTTGCAATTAAAAAATAACGTGATACCTTTTGCATTTTCTAAGAACAAGTTTGGCTTAAGATGTCTTTTGGGAGGGGAAATTTCTTCTATTATCCAGGCGTTTGGGTGTTTTCCACGCAGCTGTTACAATGTGCTTGCTGTGTGCCAGGCTCAGGGCTAGTGCCCCTGAGCGGCTAGTGGGTAGTTTCTTTCTCTCTCAGCATGTCTCTCTGAATGAGGGGTTGCTCTTAGCTTTGGCTGCTGGGAGGGACCCTGGGCCAGGGGCAAGGAACCTGCCAGAGGCTGTGCAGCCCCTCCCTGGAGTCAGCAGGCCCCTCCCCTGGTGGCTGAGCTTACTCTGAGGCCCCTTGGAGTCTCTCACAGTATGAGATTATTAGTATTTATTTTGAAGAAAACAGTTTACTAAGTCTGAAATGAGGAGAGGAATATGAAGTCCACTTACTTAAAAACCTTGGTCCTTCCATGGGTCTGAGATCGTGCTCCCTCTGTGGTCTTCTGGGCGGCAGGACCAGCCCCCTCTGAGCCGCCCTCTGTGTCCTGCGTGTCAGGGTTGTGCAGGTGGACAGTGGGTGTCCATGGAGTCACTAAATTGTTTCATGTTAAAAATGTTCTTTTGTTAGGTTGGTGAGCTTTTTGGAGGCAAAAGCAGAAAACCTGCATAGAGGGACCCATCATTACACAGGGGTAAGCAGTTCATTTTTGTGAGGCCATGTCGTAGCTTCCAGGAGTCGTGCCTTCTCAGGGGTGTGGGTCTCCTCTGAGCATGCTCTGTTCTAGACTGACCCTGCGATTCAGGTTGTGACAGTCATGCTTGTGTGTGTGAATTTAAGACTAGTGGTCGTGAGCATTCCCTCAGGGGCCTTCCAAAGTATCTTACATGAAATGGGCTTAAAGACAGATGTCTTATCTGTTTTTGTTTTCTTCTCTCTGAAGCTTTTAAAACTGCAAGAACGAGTGCTCCATGATGTGGTCATCTATCTGCTCGGGGACGAGGACCCCAGGGTGCGGCATGTTGCGGCAGCGGCCTTGATAAGGTATCTACCACCCATTTTCTCTCTTTGCTCTCTTTGGTGGAAGTGCAAAGTGGTAGGTGGAGGGGAGCTTGGTTATCTGAGAGTAGGTCAGCATTCCTGGATCCTGGACGCTCACTTTCAGCTCCTCTGAAAGCATCAGAAAAGACCAGGAGTCTAAAGTGAGGGTGAGGGGCGCCTGGGTGGCTCAGTGGATTAAGCCACTGCCTTCGGCTCAGGTCATAGTCTCTGGGTCCTGGGATCGAGCCCCACATCTGCCTCAGCATCCCTGCTCAGCGGGGAGCCTGCTTCCCTCTCTCTCTCTGCCTGACTCTCTGCCTACCTGTGATCTCTCTCTCTGTCAAATAAATAAATAAAATCTTAAAAAAATAATAAAGTGAGGGTGAAAACAGGGCTAGCCTCCAAAAGTGATGTGCTTTCATTGTGAGAAGTTTAGAATGTAGGAAAGAGCACAAAGAAGAACATAGAAATCTCCTTTGGCTCTGCCTATGGAGACAATCACTGTGAATGTGTTGAGTATTGCCTGTGCATGAGTCTCTTCTACAAAATTGGGATCAATTTTGCAATTCAGTGATCCGATCATTTCATGTACTATGTTATCGCATCTTCCTGCTATCAGACTCTTCTAAAAAACAAAAAAACAAAAAATACCTGATTCTGCCAATGATATCTGGAGCCGCCCCCTGTATTCAGATATGTTCGTATGTTTGCACTGAATTACATGACATGTCCTACAGAGTGAGATTGGTGAAGGCCACGCATACTGTTTCAGAAAAAGAAATATAGTGAGTGGCCAGTGTCTTATTCTGTAGTTGTGATAAACTTTTATGTAAATATTATTTGGTTGGACAGTAAGTTTTCTATGACTTACAAAATGAATAATGCTTGTGAATATTGTTATACATAAATGCTGATGTATACATTTTTTTCTGAGAATTAATTCCTGGAAGTTTAGTTACTAGGCCAAGCTTTCTGGTGTTGTGGGTTTTTTTGTTTTGTTTTGTTTTTAATTTTTCATAGCTTTACTGAAGTATGATTTTGTGTCCCTTCACATTCACCCATTTTAAGTGTACGATTTAGTGATTTGTAGTAAACATAGAGATTTGTGTAACCATCACCACAATCCCAGTTTTAGAACATTTCCATGACCCCATCACCGCATGGCTGATATTACTTCCACTTTTGTGGCCACTGTGGATTGTACTGGCTGAACATCTGCCCACAAGACATTGTGTGGACACATGTTCTCATTTTTTGGGGTCGGTACCTAGAAGTGGTTTTTGTTTGTTTGTTTGTTTGTTTTTAAGATTCTATTTATTTATTTGACAGAGTGAGAGAGTACAGTAGGCAGAGCAGAAGGCAGAGGAAGAGGGAGAAGCAGGTTCTCCTGTGAGCGGGGAACCCCACGTGGGGCTTGATCTCAGGCCCCTAGGATCATGACCAGAGCTGAAGGTAGCCACTTTAACCGACTGAGCCACCCAGGTGCCCCTAGAAGTGGATTTTTTTTAATGGGTTTTGGTACTTCCTGTGAAATTGCTCTCCAGAAACATACTGGTCTCTTATTGACCAGAATATGATTGTGCCCGATTCTTCTCACCAAAAAAAGATTAAAAAAAAAAAGTTAAGTATGTATCAGTTGTTGAAGCAGAAATTGGTATTTTTTTTTTTAAGTTTTTATTTATTTATTTGATAGAGAGAGAGAGTACAGCAGGGGGAGCAGCAGGCAGAGAGAGAGGGAGAAGCAGGCTCACCGAGCAGGGAGCTCCATGTGGGAATTGATCCCAGGACCCTGGGATCATGACCTGAGCCAAAGGCAGACAGATGTTTAACCGACTGAGCCACCCAGGTGTCCTGAAAAATACCTCATCTTTTTGAAGTAATACATGTTTACTTAACAAAGTTTAGGGAAAATATAAAAGAGGAAATCAAAATCTCTGTGATCAAATGACTGAAAACCAAGGTTTTATTTTGATGTGTATCTTTTCTGTTTTCAGTATTGTCATTTGCGTATTTCTTTGATTACTTGTGAAGTGTACTTTTTCTTGCACTTAGCTGGATTAGTGTGACTTGCCTACAATGATTTTGAACCTTTCCCTCTTTCTGCAAATGATAGCCATTTATTTTACCTTAAGAAGTTGTGCTTATGACCAGGTCGCCACAAAAGAGAGATTTTATTAAAGATACTGGGGTTTGCAGACCAATGTGAGTAGGTAGTTGATTGTTTCTACGAGTTATGAGCCCCGTCCGAAAGCATATGAACACACTTCCTGCAGAACACACACTGCCGATTGCAGAAATGGGCCCTTCTGTTCTCTTAGGAAATGTTGCCTGTATTCTGCATTAAAAAAAAATTTTTTTTAAAGATACTATATGTTCATTTGAGAGATGCAGCGGGAGAGGGAACACAAGCAGGGGGAGCGGCAGAGGGAGAAGCAGGCTTCCTGCTCAACAGGGAGCCTAACCCGGGGCTCGATCCCAGGACCCTGAGATCATGACTGAGCCCCCCACGCACTCCGGTACTCTGCTTTTGAGTGGAGTATAGATTTGTGAGGGGCTTCTGCTGGAGCTTTGCCATCTGGGAGTGTGTGGGATGGATTTGCAGGCAGAATTGCAGAAACGAGTAGGGGCCGGCTACTGGTGTTCAGATCCGCTCTGTGCTTGGTACTCTCCGTGGATGGGGGAGACACGTACCTGTTTGTCTTGCTGAAGAGGATAAGAAGGAGAACTTGAAATCTGAGCCTTTTATTGTATGTAGAGAAAGCTTCTAAAGCATAAGGCAGGCAGAAAGGAAGTATGGCACCTGATTATGGCAGAGGTGTCGTAACTGGTGTGTGGGCGGTTGGTCCTGGGACTGGCAGCACCCTCTGCTGGGCTGGGGGACCCCCCCAAGGCGGGAGCAGCTGTTTGCAGCTAGACCGCGTTTCAGGCCTCCCCACCTCGACACAGGAGGGTGGTGCAGCGCAGGTGTGGCTCAGACCCTGTCAGTGAATGCACTCCACTTCTGTTTCAGGCTTGTCCCGAAACTGTTCTATAAATGCGACCAAGGACAAGCCGACCCCGTCGTGGCTGTGGCGAGAGATCAAAGCAGTGTTTACCTGAAGCTCCTCATGCACGAGACTCAGCCTCCATCTCACTTCTCTGTCAGCACCATCACCAGGTATGCGCGCTGCGTGCGGGGATGTCATGGGGGGCTTTCTTGATGCATTGTGCTTTCCAGAGAGGTAGAGTCAGGTGAGGGCGTTTGCGTAGGTGGTCCCCTTTGGTAGGGTGTCCGTCCTTTCTGAGATTTGCCGCCTGTCTTCATTTAGGAAGCTCTGGCATAGTCACAGCAAGACTTCATGAATCTTCCAGTCCACTCACTACCAGACGAGTTCTCAAAGTGTATTTTTGTGTGTGACGCTTAGGCTGTATCTTTTCTAGAAATCTGTCCGGTAACTTTTTCGCTTCATTTGTGTTGCTGGTGAATAGTATGGTGAGGTTGTCATCTCCTCAACTTTCAGGGGCCTGGGCTGTGTTATTTAGGACTATCCACTAGTGTGGATCGCTGCAGTTACTGCTGTTCACGTTGGCTGGGAGATGCTTTTAGTGGCTGCTGCCATGGGCTCACACAGCCCGCTCTCTTCAGCTCTTGGACCAGCGCACGCACTGTGCAGTCATTGACCCAGAAATGCTTTAATGAATCAGTCTTATGGATCTTAGTTTGCGAAGAAGGCTGCAGAAGTGATCGTAAAAGACTGTCATGCAGGTTTAACTCCTTGTGTTTTAAATGTTATTTTAAAAATGAGTTTTACTTGTAGCTGTCCTTTCTATTAGTAGGAATTTTTTTTTTAAAGCTTGGACATCAGGTCTGAGATGTTTGCTTGATTGCTTTTGTTACGGATTTGGAACTCAAGCCAATCAGATGTGGAAGTTCTTCCCTCGATAGCTGTCATCTCTTCTCACGTAAAGGTTGCTTTTAAAAAACACACGGAAATAATTTTCTCAGAGAATTCCCTTTATGTAAATCTAAGAAGTGGCCTTTTCTTTTCTCTGAGAAGATTCGGGCTAAATATTCCTTTAAGATTGCAAAAGCAGTATGAGAGGATCTCACCCGGAGTTGGACAAGCTTAGGGTAAGTCGCTGTTGCTGAGCATCATCTCAGGAAATGCCAGCAGAGATGAGTCTAGCATCGTGTTAGAATTGGTTCCTTGCTCCAACTTTGAAAGTCTCTCCAGTTTTACATGCAGGCTGGCCTCTGGCCTCGGGCTGTGTTGTCCTGGTTCTTGCATAGAAAGCTCCATGGCCAGGCTGCAGTGCCGTTGGCACCTTCACTGCCCGCTCTCTGAGAATTGATGCAGGAAGAAAAGAAGTCTTCTGAGTTTTATTGTTGGGTTCTGAGGATACCTGGAGATTCAGAAGTGACTCCAGCGCTGGTTCTGCTCAGGCGCCGCTGGTAACCAAGGCAGGGACTCAGAGTCCATGCGGGACCTCAGCAAGTGGCTGGCATTGGGGTGTGCTGTGAGGGCGATGTTGGGAAGGGCACTTTCATCTTTCAGGGAATCAGGACCAGCTTCAAGGAGGTTTTTGACTTAAAGTTTGAAGAGGTGGCTTAAAGTGTGGAGAGGTGGCTGCGAGGCTGTGGTGGGGAGCGGTGGGGGATGCTGGGGGGGGCGCCGGGATGTGGGTGTTCAGGGTGGGCCAGGGCCTGGAGAGGACTTCCTGTGACCACTGTAGTGCCCAGGTTCACTTCGTGTCTGTCTTTCACATCAAAGTCAAGACTGCTAGGATGTCTCATAGGTCTTAATCTCAAACTTAGAAATGCCCTTTGAATTTTAGAAGTATCGTAAGCTTTAATAGTAGATTTTAAGTCTCCATGTTTTTCTCACTAGAATATACAGAGGCTATAACTTACTGCCAACCATGACAGACGTCACAGTGGAAAACAACCTCTCCAGAGTCATTGCGGCCGTTTCCCGTGAACTGGTCACATCGACCACGCGTGCACTCACCGTAAGTCTCCTTGGATGGCCTTGGCGAAGTTGACCCTGGGTGGTCCTGGCAGTTGGTTCTTCGTGGTGAGCTGCTACATGAGAGCTCGCATTTGTGGGGCTCGCTAAGAACTGGTGCTTCTTGGAGCAGAATCTTGGTGTATTCTAATGGAGAAGTACACTATTTTTTTTTCCTGGTTATTAAAGTAATAGTGCTCTTTGTATAAAAACCTCAACCAGTGCAGGAGGACATAAACGTGAGAATAAAAACTACCATGATCAGGGTTGGTAATGTGTCAGAAGTTCAGAATGCCTCTGCTATAACTGAGTCTGTGATGTGTGATGGGCCCTTAGGGGAAGAAATCAGAAATGCCAGCAAAGGTGTTTGTATAACGTACTCACCTGTGTCATTTCCTGTGACGCTGACGTTGGAAAAGGACTGTGATGTCCAGGAATGCACAATGATTAAGTTCTGATTCTGATGAGACTCTGCATACGGTAGCATATTTATTACACAGTAGATGACATGGGCTTCGGGGACGGTGTAGTGCTACAGGGCGGTGGGGTTGGAGTGTGCCTGTGTGTAATCCCATCTCTGTGCAGAAGTCCCTGCCACGCATGTACCCTCCTCACATACTCAGGAGAGTGACTGGCTAAAAATGGCCAGTTTTCGGATTGTGATCTTTGTTTCCTTCTTTATATTTTTCAGATATTTACAAATTTTCTAAAATGAACAAGGGTAACTTTCATAGTCAGAAATAGAGACTGTTGTACAAAGTAGTGTTAATTTGCGGATCACTAGGTTAAACCTTATTGTTTTATGTGATGGAAGAAATGCTTGCCTGTTGTAGAAAACGCCAACAATTAGAATTAGGCTATCCTCCTAAGTACATAAGTGTCTTTTAAACCTAAATATTATTTGGCCTCTCTGGTTTGGTCTTCCTTTGATTTGTTTAAAATATCATAAACTTCACTTACTGTATCTATTGTGGCTTCATGTGGTGGGCACTGTTTTAGACTT
Source organism: Mustela lutreola (assembly GCF_030435805.1). NCBI lineage: Eukaryota > Metazoa > Chordata > Mammalia > Carnivora > Mustelidae > Mustela > Mustela lutreola. Next base: position 66,781,568 of record NC_081290.1, on the reverse strand, counting down.
GGGATGTAAACACATGAGGGTCTCTGCCCTTGTGGTCCTTGCAGTCAGGTCAGGAGATGGATGTCAGTGAGCTTGGGTGCAGGAGCAGAGCAGGGGCGGGGAGGAAGGGCACTAAGGCAGGGAGGGGAAGGGTTGTGCCCACTGCGGGCCTATCTTGATGGCACACAATGGGCTCTCCTTAGAGCCTGTGTTCTGCCTGTCCCACTCTGTCTTGGAAGGATGAATTAATACCAGGGTAGGACAGATATTGTCAGACACAGACCTCATTTATGTGTTTATTGTACTTTTTATGAAGGATGAAACGTTCAATTTAATAAATGTTTTGTGTACATGGGTGTGATGTTATTGTCCTTTTCTCCTTTAGTTTGGGTGCTGTGAAGCTCTGTGTCTCCTTTCAACAGCCTTTCCCGTCTGCATTTGGAGTTTAGGTTGGCATTGTGGGTATGTATTTTTCTCAGCATATTGTTATCTATACTCAGGTGATACAGACATTATAGTTGGAATCCCGTTTTCTTTCTTAAATCTTTTATCAGTGTGACCTTTTGGAAAAAAGCACCCAGTGGAATCCTTGCTTTTGCCCTGTTAGCTGTATGGGAAACTAGGGATAAAGCTCTCGGGAAGTCTAGATTTGCTGGGATTCTCATGGGTGTCAGATGCTCACTCTTCAGTGCCTTGGAGGGTTTCAGGGTGTCATTTGTAGGTTCATTTTGGAGAATTCACATATGCTGGCAAGATGTTTCCTTTTTTTTTTGTTTTTTCTTTAAAGATTTTATTTATTTATTTGACATAGATCACAGGTAGGCAGAGAGGCAGGCAGAGAGAGAGTGGGAGGCAGGCTCCCTGCTGAGCAGAGAGCCTGAGGCAGGCCTCTATCCCAGGACCCCGGGATCATGGGATCATGACCTGAGCCGAAGGCAGAGGCTTTAACCTACTGAGCCACCCAGGCGCCCCAGGCAAGATGTTTCTGATTGGTTTAATTCTCTCCAAATGTCTACACTATGTACTAGAAACTTAGGAACATTCTTTGTTTGAAATCAGACGTGTCCCGTTGTACAAAATCCTGATGGACTATAGGAACTGTCAGGCTCATCTGAGCAGTTTTTATTTAAAAATGACTTTCTTCCAGTAGATGGCCCTAATAGCATTTGTGAAATAATTTCGAATCTCTTACAGTACTGAGGAGTAAGCTTTTATTATGTGTACTGATTTCTGAGAAGCATTTTGGTGACTCCCCATCATGTTTGGAAGCATCTACAGACGTCTTGCGTGTGTCAGCGTGTGGTCGGCTAACATTTGCGTGGAGCGGCTGGATTGCTGGTCCGGAGTGCTTGCTTCCCTTTGTCCACGGGTGGTTACTGAGCAACTACAGTTTCCAGTCAGAGCTTCAGCACCTTGATCTGACTCTGAGCAACTTTGGCATTGGAGTAAAATATGCTAAGTCAAAATCCAGAGAAAGCGAAAAAGTTATAAAAAACAGTTCAGTGGTTTTAATCAGATCTGCTGCCTGGTTTCCTTTGTCAGTGGTTTTCATGGAGCTGTGTTTTACTGACAGAATGTTAGTTAACAATAGTGAAGTAACTTTATGATCTAGTACAAAACATACAGTGACATGCCTTCTTCCTGGTTCATTCAAGAAGGCAGGACTGTTTGATTTAAAATTTTTGTCATTTCACCTGGCAACATGTCTGCTTCCAGGGTGCCCCCACTGAGCGCCTCCGACGAGTTGAGAAAGAGCTGTACTGTTGGCATGGCCACGATGATCCTCACCTTGCTCTCGTCAGCGTGGTTCCCACTGGATCTCTCAGCCCATCAGGATGCTTTGATTTTAGCTGGAAACTTGCTTGCAGGTACTGGTGCTGAGCTGAAACAGGGACTTGCAGTCTAGAGCTTTTGGGTTCCTTCTGGGGGTGGGGTGATGAACGCACGGAGGGAAATTACTCCAGCGATGGTTTGATCCTCTAGTTGGAGCATCCAACTTGACCAACTGGTGTGTGTTATGGGCAGCTGTTCTGACTGAGTAGTTTGAAGAAGCCTTTCCCTGTGCAGACCCTTAGTTGGCTACAGGTGAAATTATTTCTAATTTCATTTCAGCAGGCACCATGGCTGTAAGATAGCATGCTGTGTGGGCTGTTCTCCAGTCAGCTGTGGGTCAGTGGGGAAACATGTAGTCCAGGGGCAGTCCCAGGAGGCCATAGCCACTCTCTTGTGGGTGCCCAGCACAGAAGGCAGGTCTTAGGGGCTGGCAGGAAAGGGCACCCCAGGTGGAGGGCATAGCCTGTTCGAAGGTATGGAGACATGAAAAGTTGTGTGACATCTGAGGACTGTGAGTTGTCTGGGATGTTAGGTGAGGTCCGGGATGGAGAGTGTGGGCCATGAGGAAGGAGGGCCCTGAACTTGGTGGGTGTGGGGTGCTGGTTCATTACGGAGGACTGTGTGTTTGCTGTGGGAGGTCACAGAATTGCCTCACAGCCTAGCCCAGGGCAGGGTCCCTCCGCGGGCCTGAGTGTGGCTTGGAGGACAAGGTAGGGAAACCCACTTGGAAGGTTCATGGCACGGTCGAGGCAAGAGAGAGAGTCTCAACGAGATCCCGTCTGTGGGCTGGCGGGGGGAAGATTCTGAAGGGCAGGAGCAGTAGGCCGTGGCCACCAGTGGAACTTTGGCTGTAAAGGTCCAGAGGGCCTGGGGTGATTGGCACATCAGGGGTGGGTGTGCATCTGGGGGTGACATTCATGCAAGTCCATTTGCAGTTGGAGGGAGTAGGTGACCACACAGTGGAGCTGTCCAGCAAACTCAAAGGGGGCGGGTCTCAGTGACTCAGCTTCCCTGGTGATTTCTCTACCCCTCCTTGTACCGTATCACAGCCAGTGCCCCCAAATCTCTGAGAAGTTCATGGACCTCTGAAGAAGAGGTCAGCCCAGCAACTGCCAAGCAGGAAGAGGTCTGGCCAGCTCTGGGTGACCGGACCCTGGTGCCCATGGTGGAACAGCTTTTCTCGCACCTGCTGAAGGTGATTAATATCTGTGCTCACGTCTTGGACGACGTGGCTCCCGGACCAGCAATAAAGGTAACTGCAGGCTGGGCAGCTGCATCAGTGCAGCCTTGGTGACCCCATGGGCGCCAGACCTGCCTTCGCTCACTCATCTACCTCTTCCTTAATCTCTTTTGCTCTAAATGAACAAAATTGCTCCCAGGGTAACCATAAATTTAACACCAAAACTTGTCCTCCAATTTGTAGCTTTTTCATTACCATCCTTGTTTACTGTCGCCTCTAAGAGGGAAAGAACTAGCTGCGTCTGTAGGCTTTCGGCAGTGGCCGAATAAGCTCAGAATTGACGTTGCCGGGACGCCTGGGTGGCTCAGTTGGTTGGACGACTGCCTTCGGCTCAGGTCATGATCCTGGAGTCCCGGGATCGAGTCCCGTATCGGGCTCCCGGCTCCACTGGGAGTCTGCTTCTCTCTCTGACCACCTCCTCGCTCATGTTCTCTCTCACTGCATCTCTCTCAAATTAAAAAAAAAAAAAATTGACATTGCCATGTCCTGGGACGTCCGCAGGCCATTCTGCTTCTATAAGAAGCATAGTTCCACACAATGAACTTCAGAACAAATGGCAAACCGTTTGCACAGTGAACTTCAGATAGATGAGTTCACTTATAATCAGACCCAGTTCTTTGCTTTCCCATATTTTCCACCTGAAGTTACTTCCACCACGAAAAACCTCTTTGAACATCATGTTCTCCCTTAGTGGCCATTTGGTCTCCCCATCACTACAGACTTTTCTAAAGAGTCTCCCCACTTAACACCTTAGTGCCTCCTGCTGCCCCAGCACCAGCCTGGACGCAATCCGCAACTCTGGCCCCCGATTCTTAAACCCGGCAGGTCGGCTTTCGGCCACTATTCTCCAGAGCTGTGCTTCCTGCCAAGATCAGTTTTTGAGTCTTGTGGGTGCCTCTTGGGTCCTGTCTCAACTGCTGCTCCACAACCTTGGAGCCGCCACGCTGGTCCTGACACGGGTGCTCCTTCTGGCCTCCAGGTTGTCTCTAGTTTTTCTCTACCCTGGTTTCATCTCTCTGCCCATCTCAGAGAGCCTCTAGGCTCTGTCCTAGGTTGCCTTCTGTCTCGATACTCCTGGGCAGGTGCCCTCCAGTGTGGCTCTGCAGCAATGGAAACGCGTGTGTCTCAGCCAGCCTGGGCGGCAGCTGCTAACCACACGTGGCGAGTGAACACTTGAAATGTGGCCAGTGCAGCTGAGGTGCTGAGCTGCTAATTTTGTTTGTCATTATGTGGAAGTGACCACGTGTGGACCGTGGCTCAGTACGGGTGGGCAGTGCAGATGGTCACACGTCGGAGGCCCTGGCTCCGTCGTGGTGCATCTGCAGAAACGTGACGCCTCTGCTGGGATGGCCCGCAGATCTTAGACATCAGTCTGGACTGCTTGGCTTCACCCCTGCACGCACACTCCCCTCACTTTGTGCTCTGTTAGCTGGGAGCATGGAGGTCTCCTAGCTCCTCACTGTTCCTTGTCAGGTCCTGAGTTTTCCCTGCTAAACGTCCTGCAGACCCTACGCACATGCGCACCAGTGTCTACACAGACGCATGCACATGCAGATCACACGTAGCTGAGCATGTACGCGCGTCTGTGCATGGGCTTCCCCATTCTGGTGCCACTTGGCGGCCTGGTGGACATTCCGCCCCCTCTCTTTCCCTCCTCCTGCTTCAGACGGTATTCTTCATATCCTCAGTTGCAGCGCAGTTCCTGTGCCCTATAGCTCATCAGTTCGAAGCATAGGATTGCGTGGGTTTTCCTGTGCCCACAATCATGTGGCCATCACCACAATCCATTGAGAGCCCGGGAAGGAATGCTATGCCATTTAGGTGTCACTGCCCCCCACACCTCCCATGCCCCCCAGCTCCAGGTGGCCACCAGCTGCTTGTTGTTTCTATAGACCTGCCCATCCCAGACATTTCACAGGAAGGGACTGTGCGATCCCTTGCGTTTGTCTCCCCTCCCTTGGCAGGCGCTCCAGATGCAGCAGCCCCTGTCCTGGCTGGTCTGTCTGTCCCTGCTGCCTTCGGTCTGCTCTCCTGTGGCAGCCGTTTGTCCCATTCCATCCGCTTCTCTGAGACCATGGAGAGAGGAGCAGAGCTGGGGCCTGCCGGGCACGTCCCTTCCCTGGGGTCCTCACCATGCCCCCACGCCAGCGCCCCCACAGCACGTCCTCTGCCCTGTGTACAGGGTCTGTGGACACTGAGCTGGGTGACTTGTTAGCTTTAGTGTTCAAGAAGTTACTTCGTCTCTGAACCCATTTTCTCATTTGAAGAATGGGTTTACAGCGTTACTTCATACATTTGTCACATCCTGCCTCCCGCAGAGTGCCCTGGCTGCTTGCTGCTGGGGGCAGTGGGCCCCACCTGGCTCTCTGAGGGGCCTTGCATCCTCGGTCACTCACAGCGCACCTGTTAGAAGGTTCTAGATCCATACCTGCCAGTGTGATTGCTATGAGGGCTACAGCAGGTGCTCTGTGGACTGTGTCTGAATTCTGTGAATGAGGACTCACAGAGAAAAATGATCATATGTAGCTGTGCTTAAGAAATGGGAAGTCTTGTGTGTGACTTTCAGTTTCCGTGTTGGTTGGGCGCCCTTCATGGACTCTTTGTTTTTATTATAGGCAGCCTTGCCATCTCTGACAAACCCTCCATCTTTGAGTCCCATCCGACGGAAGGGAAAGGAGAAAGAACCCGGAGAGCCAGCCTCTGTGCCCTTGAGCCCCAAGAAAGGCAGTGAAGCCAGTCCAGGTATGAAATGACGACGGGGAGGGCTGGGGCTGGGGCGCCTGCATATCAGCGAGATCACATTCACGCCCAGCTTAATTTAATAGCTTGGTAGTTTTTGGAAATAAAGTTCACGGCAGTGAAGCCAGAGAAGGCGTTTCCCTGGTTTGGTTTCAGATGTTAAATATTAATTCCTAAATGTGTGTGGACCACGTTCCCGTCTTGGCGTCACTCTGTGTCACTGGCTGACACGTGGCCGTGGTGGTCTGTGGGCCACTGGCCCCCAGCAAGCTGTCCTGCCTGCTGTCCTCCCTGTCCCGCTTCTCCCTCTTTCCATTTACAATTTCAGTCAGGGAGGTATGTGTGGATAGCCAGGAACAGAGCTAGTGGATGAAAGAGTTTGTCCTGACATGTGAAGATTAAAGCCTAAAGTGCCGACGTGGGGAACAATCATCTGAGTGAGAGGAACCCGACAAACTTAGATGTGTGGCGGGGTAGCCACCCCTGGGAGGGGCCGACGTTTGCATGGGGCCCTGTGACTTCTGGACCGGCCGTGAATGGGCACAGGAAGGCCTAGGCAGGGTGAGAGGTGACTGACCTGTGCTGTCGCACTCCCACCAGACCCGTTGGCACATCTCACGGCGCTTGGGGGTCATTCGTGATCCTCCCAGGAGACACATGACGTTAAGGCTTTCGAAAAGTGCTCCTTTCTGAGGACTGACAGGGCACTGCAGGAAGCTTTACCAGCTTTGAAAACTTCTGAACTTGACAAATGTCGTATGTCACTGATCATCTTCAGTGGATTAAAGAGAGGGCTGCGAGTCAATAATCTTTAAATTTTGAGAACAGTTTTACTTAGTGCTTGGCATTTCGTGACGGTCTACTTGCCATCTTCAGTCTGGAAGCACGCTGTTGGCGTCCGGGCTCCTGGTCACTTTGGCTGGGCTTAGCCCCACCGTGCCACTGGGAGCCGCAGGTGCTAGGGCCCATGTGGGGGCTAGAGGCCACTGGCTTGCGGCTCCTCTGATGCGCAGCCAGGCAGCCAAACTGTGCCAGATGGTAGAATGCTGCTGCTCTTCTTTTTTCTCATCTCACCTCATTGTTTTGGGGGAGATATTCAGACTCTGTTTATGCTTATGTCAATTCCTTGTTACTTCTGAGTAATTAAAAAGTCAGAGGAAGAATTTGAATTTATTCTGTTATCATACGTTTAAAAAATTGTTATTGCCGGTAATCTCTTTAACTTGGCAAGTGTGTACTTTTGAGCTCAACGTGTATTTTGTGTGTTTTAAAGCCTCTCGACAATCTGATGCCCCAGGGCCTGTTACAGCAAATAAGTCCTCATCGTTGGGGAGTTTCTGTCACCTTCCTTCGTACCTCAAATTGCACGACGTCCTGAAAGCTACTCACGCCAACTACAAGGTGCGGCTCCTTTTGTGAAAATATGCACACAATTTTCTAATCGATCATGGTGTCTTTCTTAAGATTGATCGCTTGTGTACGTACATAGATGGGCGTACAAGGAAGTCCCTGTGAATCAGTAGTTTCTCCCAGTTTGTCTTTCAGCTTTGATTATGGTAGCTCTCATCACACAAGCATGGGAGCAGTGATCTCTGGGTTTAGCCGTGCTGTGTCTGGGCATCCCGGGCTGCCTCACAGTCCAGTATGGGCTGGCAGGCCTCGGGCCTTGGTGTGTACACATTCTCATAGCTGGGACTTTTTTTTATCGCCGTGTGGGAAGGACGCACGGGCGTGGTCTGCAGGAATCCAGGTGCAGGCTTGCTGTGCTCTGTCTCCCCCACACTTGTCCCCAAACCACAGAGGCTTCTCTGTCTGACATGAAGCAAAACCACGGGCTCACAGAGGAATATAGGTGTGCAGCTAAAAACGAGGGCTTCATTGCCATAGTCCAGGCCCAGGGAACCCCGCCAGCAGTGTAGGGCCTGCCGACGGGCCAGGTGTGCAGACACTCCCGAGGGCCAACCTTACAGACAGGTGTCTGGAGGGAGAGCAGTCTGCTTGTCCACTCTTCTGCACAGGTGTGTTTCGGCTTTCTCATGCTGAGACAATGAAGGAAAAATCTCCCGTGTTTCTCTTAGGGCTTTTCACTGGTGAGCTACCTGCTTAGTTGCCCCCAGCACTGTTTCCCTAGTGAGCCGTTTCTCCTGCACTAACTAATCTGAAACACAGCCTTTTCCAGATGCTGAATTCTCGTGGGTCTGTATTTCATCTACTATTTGGTGACATTAGTCTGTCCATCTGTTCCTCTGTTAGAAGCATGCATACCCATTATGTAGCTCTGGAGTACATCTTTGAGGCAGTCAGTTCCCCTATTCTGCTTTAGAATCTTTTCTTGATGTTCCTTTATTTTTGTATTTGTGCACTAGAATAAGCTCATCTAGTTCCAAAGGATCCTGAGAATATTTCCACTGGGGTCATGTTAAATTTATAGATTAATTCAGAGAGAACCAATATTGAGATGTGAAATACACCTGTCCAAATGCTTTTTTGTTTATTGAAACGTTCTTGTATGTGCCTCAGATGTACGTAAAGTTTAAAGAATTTTTAAAAAGAATTTTTGAAGATTATTTCACATAGATTTTATATATTTCTTGATAAATATGTCCCCAGATGGTCATCATCTTTTGTTACTGATTGATATTTCTCAGTTTTGTTGAAAACCGTATATAAACCTCATCTGGCTTCTTTTCTGAAGAATATTGATGATTTTGAAAGGTACAAATCTTCAGCTGTGTTTGCAGCAGATTCAGAGGCTCTCTTTAGTCTGTGTTTCTCCTGTCACCCACCCAAGTGGCAGGGGGTACGATGGAAATCCTGCAGAGAGAAAGTGTTTTTTTCTGCCTGTTTTCAACTCCTGTCTCTGGTCTTGGGACCCTGTTGATGCTCCTGGCATCTATTCCATCCTTATCATTTCCCCTCTGGGTCACTTCTTGGCCTTTTGGCTAAGATCAAGTGCATTTCCCCTCTGGGAAGTCCTGGGCTTCACGCTATACCCCATGCACCGTGACCCCCCAGTATCTCGGACGCCCGCCTTGTTGGCGTGTTTGGAGTGCCTGGCACATGTGAGATTCGTCACAAGGTCTCTTCATCTTCATTCCTCCTCCTGAGTGGCCGTGTCTGTGGCCCTCCACTCTGGCTCTGTTCTCAGCCCCCTTCCATGTCCTGTGGCCTGGTGTCACCTCTGTTCTTCAAGCTCAGCCTTCCTGTGTGCTTGCCCCTCGCCCCCTTGCCCTGCCCTGCCTGCTGGAGGTGAGCACCTTCTGTCCTGCCCCTGTGGGATGTGGCTCTACTTGTCCTTCCTCAGATTGTTGGAAAGGCCCCTCCTGGTGACACAGAGCAGCCACGGGACTCGGGCCTGCCCAGTGGTTGTCTTCCATGTGTGTCTCGCCTGCCGCCCTCCCCCATGGCCCAGGAGTGCTTTCTCTCTCATGAGGGGCTATATTTGAGTTCATGGAGCAGATTATTTTCTCTGTTGCAGCGTTTTTGCTGGTTTTTATTTTCATAGTTGATCTCTCCCCTCCTGGCCCTTGTTCCATGTTTTGTCTTTGGAGCTGACCCCTTCTCTTAGGCTGTTAAGTAGGGGAGTTGCATAACTGAATTCAACTGGGCCCTTTAGAATCCTAATTTAATCCTTCTTAAGATGAATTTAATATTTTGCCATAGCCAGGCTGAAAGGCGGTTTCTGGATTTGATAATGATTCCTCAGGGATACTAATATATTTAGAACAAGTTGTGTATTTTTTATTTTTTGATCTCGTGCTTATCAGATGCTGGTTATAATGGACATTTACATTTTTCCCCCCTCATGATAGAAGATCAGAAATTCTTTCTTTCAATAGCATCGATGTAAGTTGGAAGATGCTTCTGAAAGATGCCAGTTTTATACAGCTATCTGGAAGAGGTGTTTCCTTTCCGAGGCATTTTCCCAGCGCTGACCGCAAACAGATAGCCCTCATGGCACGTGTGTAGGGTTGCAGAGCAGGACACCTCCCACCACATGGACAGCGCATGTCTTTGTTGCATGTGACAGACGGGATGGTGCAAGTAATCCTGTGTTCTTTTCCTCCACCTTCCCAAGGTTACCTTGGATCTTCAGAACAGCACTGAAAAGTTTGGAGGCTTTCTGCGCTCTGCCTTGGATGTTCTCTCTCAGATCCTGGAGCTGGCAACGCTGCAGGACATTGGGAAGGTGGGTGTTTGGTTTCTTGTCATTGAGCTGTAGCTGCCAACATGAGGACCTGTACAGCTGGAATGCCAGCAGTCAGGCACGTTCAGAAGGCATTAGTGGCTTGAGAAGCTTCTGCGTGTGTCCCCCTCACCCTCTGCACCATGTTGTAGCTTTGGACTCTGATGCTTGTCTTAGCCTCAGGCTGGAGGTGTTCTGCCTCTCTCCTCTTTTCAGTTGCTTTCTGTGCATTAGCTTAGACCCAGCTTATTCTAGAATATGAGTGGGTTTAAACTGTGCTGACAGTCCCTTTGTGTTCTTATTGATCTTTGCAAGCGGAAAGGGTGACAACAGATGTGGTGAGGGTACAGAGCTGGCTCCTTTGGGCTGTGGGAAGCCGCAGAGCAGTGGTAGACGCTCCTTTGCCGCAGCCCCAAGCCCTGTGTGCCCTACCATCGTCTGACAAGCTGGCGCTTGGACACATGAGAGTTCCAGGAGTTGTGTGGTGAGCGCTTGTCTCAAGTGTCCACACCCCAGGGCTTTGACTGTGTATCCACCTACCAGCTCTGGGGGCGTCTTACCTTCTTCTGATGGGTTGCTCCCCCTTTAAACATGTCTGTCAAGCAAAGTACCGTATGCTGGTGAAATTTGTTTGTTTTTGTTTCTCTCAGTCTTTCTCTTGGCTCATAAGCACACCTACTTTTTTGTGATTACATACGGTATTCCGTTTCTTTTCAGTTCTCTCTTGTGGTTTTTTCATGTCTGTTTAGTGCATGAACTTTTTTTAATGGCTGGATATTGTGCTGTTGCAACTGATGCTCAGTTGTCCCTCAGAGTGAGACTTGTCAGAGCTGTTCCTGATCCGGCCTTCCTGGGGAGACCTACTACGCGTCTGCAGGCATGGGGCTCTTCCCTATAGGGTCCTTGGTCCTGGCGACCCATTGCTTTTCGTCTCTCTTACCGACAGGTATCTTGTGGCCTGTGGTCTGTGTGCAATAACATCTTGTGGCAAAATGGGAAGTACAGTACAGTTTAACTTTGAATGTTAGAATGTTAGATATCTAACTTTGAATGATATATATGAGATTTTTTTTTTTTTATTTGATAGAGAGAGATCACAAGTAGATGGAGAGGCAGGCAGAGAGAGAGAGAGATGGAAGCAGGCTCCCTGCTGAGCAGAGAGCCCGACGCGGGACTCGATCCCAGGACCCTGAGATCATGACCTGAGCCGAAGGCAGCGGCTTAACCCACTGAGCCACCCAGGCGCCCTATATATGAGATTTTTAAAATACTAAAACTTTGGTGTTTTTTTTGGAATTCAGATGACTTTTGTCTTTTTTACTTTTGTTTTTGTATTTTTTCATTTTCTAGGAGCATGGTTCCTTTTCTCTTGTTATCTTTTTATTATGACTTCCACATACATAGAAATAGTTGTTCTCCTGTGGCAGCTGGTGAATTTATCCCCTGGTGCATTCATCCCCAGATGGGAAAGTAAATAATGAAGTCCAAGTCTAGTAAGTGTTGGCATTAGGGGTCCTGATAGTTCTGAAAACAGGGATAGCCTTATATTTCTTCTTTTTTAGAGGTGTGTGTAGTAACTTCATCTCCCAACATCTTGTATCTGGGGCAGGAGTGACTGCGCGTTGCCGCTTCTTGTCTTTGTCTTTATGGGTAAAGAGCACTTGCTTCCCCCCCTCCTTGCCTGCTGTTCCGCTTTGATCTCTTTTGCTGTTGATGACAAAGGCCTGTTGCAGCCATGGTTTTGGCTTCCCCGATCCCCCATCAGGGCTCTGGGAGCCTCTTCTGCTTAAATACTCAGTCTTCCTTCCTGGTCTTCTCAATGAAAGTGCATGGCGGAACCCCCCAGGATTTTCTTTGCACATGGACACCTGTGTGTGAGGAGTCTCCTTGGCCAGTCCCTACACGGGGAGGGCTGGGACCCCCTCTGGCCAGACACGCCGCCCAGCTTGGGGGAAGCCTGTCCAGGGGCCCAAGTGGCAAGATCAGGGTATAGACCCACGACCTGATGCTTATGGATTTGTGGCGGGTGCCCCTACCAGACGCAGTCTTGCCGCCGTGCACACACGGGACATGCAAGGACACGTGCCGTCTCTGGCTCTGGGGGGCCTGAGCCCCACACACAGCTTGGGGGAGCGATGCCACCTGCAAAACATACCCGCAGCTTTCCCTCAGATTTCTGTGAGCTCATCTGATTATACCAAGGGACGGCAAAGACAGACTTAGAATTGAAAATAGAGTTGTTTTCTAAATAGTAACACTGGGGATGAAAAATAATTTCAATTCTAATAATAATGATAATTCAAATAATTTTCCTTTTTCTCTTTTTTAGACCTTGTTTATTCCATACTCCATTTTTATGTCCTTGAAATGTGCTGTGATTTGGGTGTCAGTGTTGTTTTGGGGCAGTCCTTTATGCTCATCTCCCATGTAACTCCCTATAGTTTTCCAGATTGTTCCTTTATTTTCTCTGGCTTCTGGACACTTTATTGGTTTTGAGTGATTTGATTTTAATGTGCCTCAGGGTAACTTTCCTTAGGTTTCTTGTGCTTCATTTTGTTGAACTAAGACCTCTGGCTTAATAGTTTTCTTAAAGTTTGTGAAATTTGGGGCCATTATTTCCTCAGATATCCTTTCTGGCCCTGCCCACTGGTTTTTCTTCCCTCCTAAAGGGACTCTAGTTAGCTGCATATTTGGGTGCTTGGGGTGTCCTGTACGGGGCTCCCTGAGGCTCCTCTGGGTGTTTTTCTCATGTTCTGTCTGGTCTTGCACCGCTCTTGTTTTCAGGCCTTGAATCCTATCCTCTGCAGTGTCCAGGCTGTCAGCCCAGCTCACGTTCTGTCATCACTACATGGTAGTTCCGTCTCTAAGTCTGACCTGGGTCTCTTTTTGGATCTTCTGTGTCTCTACTTAAGTGTTTGAGCACATGGAATATACCGTTGTGATGAATTCTGATGCCATTCTCTGCTAATTCTAAAATCCTGTCCATTCTAGGTCATTTTTGATTGCTTGGTTGTACTCTTCATTATGGATCACAGATTGCTACCTCTTTGCATGTCTGGTCATCTTTGACTAGATGCCAGGCACAGTGAAATGTTGGGTCCTGGGCCTTTCTGTGTCTTGTAAATCTTTTTGAGCTTTACTCTGAGATAGGTTTAAATTGTGTGGGAAGTTTACTCTTGGGTCTTGCATTTGCGATGTTAGTTGGGTTGGAGCGATGCTCCGTCTTGGGCTAACTGTGGGGCTCACCCCGGACAGCTGTCTCTGGCGGGCTGCCCTATAGACCCCTGCTGCTTTAGCTTCCCTGGATTCACAGCTCTTCCGGACTTGGGGTCTCTCTGCTGTACTATGCCTCTCTTCCTTGTGCCCTGACCTGGACAGTCTCCCAGGGCAGTGGGCCAGTGCAGTGTTTGTCCCTGCCCCTTAGTTACTCTCCTCCAGTCCCTGCCCTTTGGTGTCTTGTCACCGCAACTGCACCATGGTCTGACGCTTCTTTTTGTTGTTTGGGTGACAGGTATAAATGGGCCCGGTGCCCTGTTTTGCCAGAAGTGCAAGTATGTATTCCATGGCACATTGGTGCCTATGCTAGGACGTGCTTCTGGAGCTCTTTGGGTCTCCAAGGCCGCCACGGCCTCCTTCCTCACCAGTTTCCCATGCCTCTTGAAGGGTTTGGTGCCACCAAGTCCTTTATACATGTTTGTTAGGAGACCTGGTCTTTTGCTAGACACCTTGTGATCTGGAGGCTTGGGCTGTAATTCTTCCAGTTAACATTTATTAGACACCAGCTATGGGCTTGTAAAACCCAAAAGCAATGTGTTGCAAATTCAGCCTGCAGAATACAACCTGGAATGCTCAGAGTCTAATTTAATTTAGTAAATCAGAATATTAAAAATATATGGTCCTTGCATTTGCAACCAATGCAAGTCTGTTGTTTTTAGTACTGGAAACTGTCCCTCGCAAGGGAAGTGAGAGGCAGTGTGGCTGCTGTGAAGTCTAGCCCTGCTGACAGAAGCAGTGGCTACTGACCTTGCTGTCACCAAGGCGTTGGGCCATTGGTGCCAAGTGCCTGGCCTGGCATCATCCTGAGAGCTCATGTCCTTGTCCTTCCTGATGCCCCAGAGGACACCAGGTGTCCTGGGTCTCATGGGTAAAAGTAGTTTGCGAGTAGTCATTGAAGGCAGTCATTTTGGTCACTTTTGCAGATCCCTGTAAGACCCCTGGGGCGTTCCATAGTAGATCACACAAGGCCTGGTCCTTGTGTTTGGCTGCACTTCTGGAGGGCTCCTGACTCCTCCATACTCTGCATCCCTGCCCTGAGCACAGGGGCAGGAAGTACCTGGTTAACAGTTAGTGCCCGAGCAGACGAGTGAGCCAGCAAGTGACGGTAATGCCTGGTAGAGAGGCCTCAGGCAACAGTGCTGCTGCCCATGCTTTCCTCTGACTTTGTTCCCAACGATGGACTGCAGGCTCCCCTGGCATTGACTGACGCTTACGAGTTTCGTGGACACTTGCATGTGTCTGCTGTCTTTGTGGGGCTCACAGCCAGAGGAAGCCACTGCGAGTTGCTCACTTTGGTGTCTCATTACTTCCTCTTTTGCAGTGCGTTGAAGAGATCCTGGGGTATCTGAAATCCTGCTTCAGTCGGGAACCAGTGATGGCAACTGTTTGCGTTCAGCAGGTAAGAAAGTCCTTTCCGGGAGAGGACTTGTCCTGGAAAGCCATAGCTCTGGGCAGGAGGCTGTGATGCTGCAGGTCCCAGAGAAGGTGGTGCTGGGGGCGTGATGGTGGCCCTCAGTCCTGTGTTGGCTCACTGTGTTACCGGGCAGAGGGGTCCCTTTCCCAGTCCCCTTCAGGAGGGAGAGGCCCACCACTGGCGAGGGCAGCTGGACTCTCGCCGGTGTCCCCCCCCCGGGTTTTGTTTGGAATGCTCGGTCTCATTGAGAACCACAGTGAAGTTGAGGCTCTGAGGTTCTTTGTACGACTTACCTTGCCTGGCACCACGCGGTCTCACGTGCTGCTGATGGTGATTCTCAGCAGGCATTTCCGTCTGAATTTTTGCTGACGTGCCCTGTTAGCTTCAGCTGGGTAGACTCTGCCTGGGAAATGCTTTGTGTATTGTTCATGCTGTGTTCAGTCAGATGCTGATGGCTTCAACTCTCTCACTCTAGCTGTTGAAGACTCTCTTTGGGACCAACTTGGCCTCCCAGTTTGATGGCTTGTCATCCAACCCCAGCAAGTCTCAGGGCCGAGCACAACGTCTGGGCTCCTCCAGTGTGAGGCCGGGCTTGTACCACTACTGCTTCATGGCTCCATACACGCACTTCACCCAGGCCTTAGCTGATGCCAGCCTGAGGAACATGGTGCAGGCGGAGCAGGACCACGACCCCTCAGGGTAACCTTCCAGCTGTCCTGGCCGAGGTGCTCATGTTGGCGGGTGGGGGTGGGGCAGGACATCTCCAGTAGACACATGACAAAGCGAGCAATGACAGTTTGTAAAAAGTAGGGGAAAAAATGGCCATGGTCTTCTCATATACTCCCCTCTGTCTGAAGAACTTTGGAAAGTGTGCTTGTTACCAAGATGCTGGAGGCAAGGCCCTGCCTTCTAAGAAGTGTATGGTCCAGTGAGTAAGATGGCGTATGGGGGACTGTGTGGCCTCGGGGACCAGGCCGGTGTGGGAACACCAGGCCCACTCCCTGGGAGGCCGCCAGGGCTGCGGTGTGGGATGTGGGATGTGAGACATGCTGGCTCCAGGTGCCGATAGGGGGTACCACTCAGGTCTACACTCAGGTTGGTTCAGTAGTGCTGGCATCTGAAGGTGTCTGAGGGGCATAGGAGTATCTCCTATAATGGTACTTGGCATTTTATAACGTTGTGGCTAGAAGTCTCCATTTAAATTTATGGTTGTGTTTTTGGTGCCTGGAGTAGAGTAGTTGTTGCTTAAATTCCTCTAATTATTAGGAGGTATTTGAGGTACTGCTCAGTGGAGTAACAAGGGGATTCCTGGTTTTTTCCTTTATACGGGTAGCGATAAATAGCTGGTTAACCTACTGGAGTCAGAAGCCCAGGAAAATGCCCTTGTTCCAGGCCTTGCATTGGTGGCTTACCCACAGTATATCCAGTTCCCAGGAATCAATCTCTTTAAATGCTTTGTTTAATGATGTGGGGTATAAATAAGAGAGTAAGGAAGCCTCTGTGTGTGTGTTTGTGTGTGTGTGTGTGTGTGTGAGAGAGAGAGAGAGAGAGAGAGAGAGAGAACGGTCATCTAACTTTGAATGTGTCTCTTGAAAAGCGTGTCGTGATGTGACTATTTTAAGAACTTTCTTCTAAGAAAATCAAGTGAGCTCTTCAGAGTCACTGAATCTTTCCAGTGGGCATCCCCTTTCAGCCTCACTACAGCCTGGGCTGGGTGGCGGTGGGTTTCCTGCGCCAGGCGAGTTCTTTCCAGGTGCCTGCTGCCCCAGACAAAGCTTGGGACGGCCGCCCCCTGTGGTCCCGCTGCAGTTCAACTGTCCGTGTTGAAAGGAGGGGATCCCACTGTGGGTGTGGCCCCCCAGGTCCTCTGGCTCCGAGTGTGGCTGGGGACACGGGAGAGGATTTAAGGCCACTCTTTGCTCCTGTTTTTCCGTTTGGCAGGTGGTTTGATGTCCTTCAGAAGGTGTCTACCCAGTTGAAGACCAACCTCACAAGCACCACAAAGAACCGCGCGGATAAGGTGAGGGGAGGCGGCAGGCTTGGGAGCTTGGGGACGAGGCTTGGCACCTCCCAGGTCGGGGGCTTCAAGTTTTCAGTTGAAGAATAACTTACAATTTGTTCTTCCCCTTTTTTACCTAGAATGCTATTCATAATCACATCCGCTTGTTTGAGCCTCTGGTTATTAAGGCTCTAAAACAGTACACGACCACCACGTCCGTGCAGCTGCAGAGGCAGGTGCTGGACCTGCTGGCGCAGCTGGTGCAGTTACGGGTCAATTACTGTCTGCTGGACTCTGATCAGGTTGGTCCCTGGCGGCTTCTTTCTGCCCTAACTGCTGGTGAGTCAGCACCAGTCACCTGTGAGAACCTGCAGGCTGCCTCCAGGGCACGGGCCTGCACTGTACCTTTCTGGGTTTAGGGCTGGCCACCCGGGTGGGACTGGCTCCCAGTGGCCATTACCCTCCCCACCCCAAGATGAGGGGATTTAAATTTTAGATACATTTCAGACTTACTCTTGCGGGGGGAGGGGCATTTTTGCAAAATGCAGGGACTTATTTTGAACAGATTATCAATTCTGACATCTAGTTTCAAACAGGCCGACATCAGGGCCATCTGTAAAAAACACTTCGGTACAAGGCAGTGGGGGTTGGCGCCACATCTCAAGAGGCCCTCCTGGCACCTGTCTGGCCAACACAGTGTGGACTTGCCCTGGTTAGCTGGGACTCAGCTGTGGGGAAATGCTTCCAGAGTCCCAGACCCCTGGGATGCTACAGATGAAGTTGCCTCTGAATCATGGAAATGTGACTGTCATTGCTGGGCCATGACCTTGGCCTCCTTTCCTAAGTGAGGCGGGAAGTGTTTGGTAGGCATGGTGTGTCTGTAGATCCTGCTAGCACCAGCACTCACCTGAGAGGGTCTGTTGCCCAGAGAAACAAGGAAACATGTTCAGGATGCTCATCTCCCTGCTGGGGTAGTAGGAAGCTGTCTTCTGATGAAAGAGGGCTTAAAGGACCAGGCTTCATGGGGGCTGACATTTGGACTCATCCTTCTTTTGCCAAATTATCAGAACATCCTCTGGGAGGCCTGCTGCCATCCTCAGGCAGATGCCCACTGGAGGGCGGTCAGGGACAACATGCCCTTTCCTCTGACACAGGGGTCTTGGCAGGCAGAGGCCTCATCTGAAGCCTCGGGTGGTGGTGGCCCAGAGAGGGAGGCAGGTGCATGCCGACCGGGGCGTGAGGAATATGGGTGCCCTGGGGGCTTTCTGGGCAAAATCTGGGGCCCACAGCAAGGGGTGCGCCCTACCATCTCCTCGGCATCCTCACTGGCAGAGCTCGATGTTCTCCTGAGGAAGCGAGAGGCTGCTCTCTTCCGGGGCTGGCTTCAGTGTGATCGCATTCTCTCTTCAGTTTTCCTGCGTAGACTGTCTTCTCAGAAATGCTGTGATTTTTGGTGCTTCTATCTGTGTGACTCCCGTCTCTACCTGACATGTGGATATGGCAGGGGGCAGCCTCAGAGCCCCTGCACAGCTGCCTCCCAGCCCCGCTCCCAGGCTGCTGCTGGTCTTTTCTTGCCATGAGTGCTCTAGACTCATATTTGTTCGGATTTGCTTGTGTCGCTTAGGGCCCTTTCTCCCCAGTCCTGAGAGTTTTAGTACAGTGACCATAGGAAGTGAGAACAGGCAGACCATTTAATTCACTTCCTGTCCTGGTCTGTATCTGTGTTGTGCCCGGGGGCTGGGAGCAGACAGTGGTGCGTAATCTCCAAGCTTGAGGTTGGGAGAGCACAAGTGCTTGGAACAGAGTTGGACACAGTACTGGCTCTGAGCTAGTCCTGAAGAGCTGTCTGTGCCCTCAGGGTCCCCTTCCCTGTCAGACAGCAGCCTTCCTGCATCAGCTCCTTTGAACATCGGGGTGTTGGGGGAGAGGGTGAGTGGACATGGGCGTCTTCTCACCCAGCCAGTCTCGGGGCATCCGAGCTGTTTGGTGGGGAGCCAGAGTGAGCCGGCTCTGTGTGTGTCTCTGTGGGTCTGCTCTGTGTCTCCCGGGGGGCTCCCACCATTCAGTGGGGCATCCTGAGTGATCTCGTCTGATAGAATACGGCTGAATTCTTGTATGCACATACGTTGGCTGCCAGGAACTGGTTAAAAATGGACAGAAATAAGTAGGGAGAAAAGCAACCTGGTTTGCATATTGTAATTACTGATGTGAAAATTTTTATTTTCCTGCCTGTAGGTGTTTATTGGATTCGTGCTGAAGCAGTTTGAATACATTGAAGTGGGCCAGTTCAGGTAATGGCCTTCTGTTCTTTTAGACTCTGTGTCCTTATTAATGCACTTACATGGGACTTTAGATTATTAAGATGAACATTTACTTTAAAGAATTATGAAGCATTTTTGCTAGACTTTTTTAAAGTGGAACTCTGATTAACATGCTGTGTGTTTTTATTTCTCTGAAAAATTGGTAAGTGTCTCAAGACCTATTTAGAAATAGTTGTGCAGCTGGAATTATACGTGTCCGTTCTCACATTTCAGAGCCTTTAATTATGAGAACAGATGGGTAATGCAGTCCCATTGGCTGGGACGCTGATTGTTTTCTGAACTTCTTAGAACGTGCTTTAGATGTGGCTGTCTTCAGTAAACGTGGTTACTGTGCACTTTCCTGGGAGGGGCCGCAGAGCTCCCTTGCTGGACAGTGAAGCCTTAACACTCTCTCCTGGGCCAGTGACAGGCGTGTGAGTGTAGTTACTGAAGATGAGATCTCTCTAGTATCTGAGCTGAACCACCCGAGTCAGGGGTGTCCACCCCTGCGCACTCAGAAGTCTGCATTTAGCTTGTGCCTCCCCAAAAAGCAAACTGCGAAGAGCCTGCTGTTCACCAAAAGCCTTACCGATGGCGTCAGCAGTCCGCTAACTTGCATTCTGTGTGTTCTGTGTATCGTGTGTATTCTTACAATAACTTCAGGAAGGCACTATGTGTTTTTAGTACAGTATTGTATTTATGAAAACTGTGCATGTAAGTAGATCCACACAGCTCAAACCCATGCTGTCGGGGGTCAGCTGGACTAACTTCACAAGTAGTTGGACTCAGCTGTCCTTTGTAAGTAGGTGAAGACTGATGCGTTCTCAGTGTCCCTTGGGACTAGAGACCCAGTGCTTTTTTACTCTAATTAGGTGACATTTTGCCTATGTGATTTGAGACAAGTTACTTTTTCTTCTTGGAGTCTAATTTCTTCAATTGAAGAGAGAAGGGGCAGGAAGAGAGCTCAGAAGATCATACCTCAGGGCGCCCAGTGCTTTCTGGGGGCTCTCCCTCAGCCCTCTCCATCCACCCCTCCCTACCCTCCCCCTTCTCCCCTCATTCCCTACTCACTCCCTCCCCTCAGTCTCTCCCCACTATCCCCCAGCCCCCCTGCTCTGTCCCTTTCTCTTTTGCTGTCAATTTGGAATCATGAGTACTTTCATGTTGTTTATATTGATCATGCATCTTAATTTTTAAAAGGAAGTATCTAAATGGATGTTTTTGTTTCTAGGGAATCAGAGGCAATTATTCCAAACATCTTTTTCTTCCTGGTATTACTGTCTTATGAACGCTATCATTCAAAACAGATCATTGGAATTCCTAAAATCATTCAGCTGTGTGATGGCATCATGGCCAGTGGGAGGAAGGCTGTGACACATGGTAACGGGACAAACCTTTCCCTGTGGTCGTCAGTAATGATGTGCTGGACAGTGTCAGTCTTCATTACACCAACTTCCAACTGTGTCCATGGCTGCTCTGTGCTTTGTGGATCTGTGTGCGTGCATGTGCGTGTGTGCATGTATACGCGTGCCTGTGTGTGCATATATGCGTGTGCTGGTGTGTGCATGTGCACAGGTGCATGTATGCATGTGCATGTGTGCCTTGTGTGTGCGCGCACATGTGCATGCATTTGTGTGCACGTGTACACCTGTGCATGTGTGCATGTATGTGTGTGCCTCTGTGCATGTGCATATATGTGCACACACACACACACGTGTGTGTGTGTGTGTGTACACACGTATGCACGGCTTAGAGATGTCATAAAAGGGAGAGAGCCCCCCATCCCCCTGCCATATCTCAGGAGCTTATACTCTTCTAAGGTCAAAACACAAGAAAAGCAGGAAGCTGATCTGAGAGACAGATAGAGCCTGATATAAACACTCTCCTCTAATTACATGAAACACAAACTGAGAAATCCACTTTCTGGAAGGACACTTGGTGTGTTGTGTCCTGGTACGGGAAGGTCCTTCTGTGCTGCCTGGCTCTTTGCAGAGACCTCAGTGAGGAGTACAGTGTGCTGCTCTCAACAGGCCCCACCTGTGCAAGGAGACTGCGGTTCGAAGAATAAACTAAATCGTTGAACTTTTCAAACAGATCTTTCAGCATTTTCCTCTTGACTCCTCTCTAGCTCTACTGTCAGAAACAGTAGGCTTTTGAACCTGGTGGGGCGACTTCCTCAGACCTTTGCAGACCCCACATGTGGGGCGGGCACTGTGATGTGCAGCCTTCTCTGTTCCACAGGCTTGTGATAAAGCAGGTAACATGTTGAGGGGGAGACACTCAGGGCCATCTGATCCTCACAGTCTCTGGAGTCGCCTTTGCCATGGCTTCACAAGGGCTGAGATTCATGCCACAGCAAAAGTTCACTCTTGGACACGTATGGAATTTGGGGTCCATGGTGCAAATGCCAAATCTAGGGATGACAAAAGCCCCCTAGATTAGAGGGTCTTTGGATAGAAAATCAGTGGGCAGCCAAACCCTTGTACTTTCTATGGAAGACTGTTATCTGTAGAACAATCAGCAAGTATGCTGTGCGTGCGTGTGCCGGGGCTTGCATGTGCCTGGGTTTGCGTGTGCTGGGGCGTGCATGCCACTAGGCAGACAGTGCCTGGCAGTGACATCAGTGACATGATTGGGCCACACCCTTCCCAAGGAAAGACGCTTCTTAGATGGTTTGTCCCCATGGTGGTGCTAGACTAAGCAAATTACTTTCACTGCTGTTTTGGATAAAGACAAAACTTGGGGGAAAGGCATTATCTAATGAGAGTGAGTTACTACTTAAAACAGTGTAGAAATCTAATACTTTCAACATAGTCATCTTTTCAGGTGAATCTTTAAGTGGAGTACACATTAGAATAGGGTGTTGCTACTTTTAGAAGATTTTAGTTTGAATTTCACTTTTGAATTTGCGTCTCTTTTTGTCAGAAGTGATGTTACATCACAGACACCCTAGTTTTTTTTAAGATTTCATGGAGTTATCAGTAAGTGTCTGAGGAAGACCTGTGGCCTCCGTGGTAGCACACTGATCATTCATAGCACTCAGGGCTAGCCTGAATTCATCCCGTATCATAAGCCGTGCACGGATTAGGGTTTCTTATTTTTTGGACACATTTTGGAGGTGTTAAGCTGTGTCTGCAGTCTCATGGTTTGTGATGACTTCTGACCCTCCTTTTGTGCCCCACAGCCATTCCAGCTCTGCAGCCAATAGTGCATGACCTCTTTGTACTGAGAGGGACCAACAAAGCCGACGCTGGAAAAGAGCTTGAAACCCAAAAAGAGGTGGTGGTATCCATGCTGCTGAGACTCGTCCAGCACCATCAGGTAAGAGAGGGGGCAGTCCCAGCAAGGGCAGGAGGAAATGGCCTATGGCCCACTGTCCGCTAATTCGCAGGTGATCCTTCATGCTGCCCGGGGCTCTCAGTTTGGGGAGCTGCCAGGGAGGGCTAAGCTTGTGGGGTTTGAATTAAAGCTGTATGGCTACCTGGGGACGTTGACTGCCACCGGGCTGATAGTCACTATGTCATTCAAGGACGTTAAGAAATTGGAGATCCTCTTCTCCAAAATCTGTTAATTGACATTGATCAGAATGATAGAATTCTAAAAGATGATTTGAAAAATCCCACATCTAAGGGGTGCCTGGGTGGCTCAGTCAGTGAAGCATCTGATTTTGGCTCAGACTGTGATCCTGGGGTCCTGGGATTAAGTCCCTCATCGGGCTTCCTGCTCAGCGGGGAGTTTGTTCCTCTCCCTCGGCCCCTCTCCCATCTTGTGCTCTGTCTCTTTCAAATAGATAAAATTAAAAAAAAAAAACCCTCACATCTGAAATAATCTGAAGACTTTAGCTGGTACATCCATCCATGTGTTGAAGCAGGGCAAGGCTGTTCTCCTTTGTGCGGAGTGTGGTTTTGTTTTCCTTAAGGTGGAGCAGTTTTGGGCGGATCAGGGGGCCTCAGTGCAGAGATGTAGCTCGCAGTGATGCCGCTCTTAGTATGCATGCTTGCCTGGCCCTTGTTGTTGCATAATTCTTGGTAGCTGTTTGTCTTTGAATATTAAAGTCATAAGCTTTTCTCGTGGAAACACTTTTCTTTGTGCATTCTCATTTTGGTTAATCTGTGTAATGTTTAATTAAATGCTTACTGTTTAATTAAATCCCATAATTACAATGAAAAGTACAAAGCACACTGGGTTGAAAGGAGGCCTGGGGAGTGCACTCGGGGAGCTCTTCATCTGCTTCTTGAGAGGACAGAGAGGGTCGGCTAGGCTTTGCCGAGGAGAGTCAGAATGGAGTGCAGATCCCCCCTCTTGTGGGAGAATGCTGCCAAGCCCACTGAGCTGAGGCATGGCTGTAGGGGTGCAGGCTTCTTACAGGGTAGGCTTGGATTGGCTTGACTCTCTCTGTAGTACTCCTGGTGAACAGGCCAGGCCACTGGGCATTTTCATCAACAAGCAGCTGATAAGTATTTTCAGTTTTGCCAGTTCTTGGGCATTGGTTGCAATAACCCAGGTTGGCTGCTCGGGACAAAAGCTGTCCCAGCCAGTGTGCCGATCAAACTTATTTACCAAAACAGATTTAGCCGTCTCTGCTCAGAACTGATCACTCATAAATTCGTGCTCGACCCTGGGTAACTTTTCTGAGAGTAAGTGCGGCTCAGTAGGAGGTTAACTTTGCGAAGAGCAGAGTGGAAATTAATGTAGACAAAAGTCAGGAGGCATCTGTGGGCTAGTCAGGGCTGTGTTTGCATTTTTCCAAAGGTTAGTATAAATTTGATTTTCTTTTTGTGCCTTTTGTTTGGTTGTGAAATCTTGTAAACCCCATAGAAGCATAGAAATATAATGATAGCTCATGTTCCTAAGGAGTGGGCAGTTGGAGTGTGCCCCTTGCGTTTTCTTCTGGTTTCCCATGTGTCCCATGTCCTGTGGGCCAGGCTGGCATTGGGTACATCTTGCCCTCACCAGGGATCGTGTTTGCCTCGTGGAGCCCTCCTGCTGAGCTGGGGTCAGTGCAGCAGGCAGGCACATGTGATCTGTGAGCACTCTGACCATGCCCCCCCAACTCCCCCTGCAGGTGCTGGAAATGTTCATCCTGGTTTTGCAGCAGTGCCACAAGGAGAACGAAGACAAATGGAAGCGACTGTCCCGGCAGATCGCCGACGTCATCCTCCCGATGTTAGCCAAGCAGCAGGTTTGTCCCCATCTGCTTCATTCTATGGGGTCCCTGGGGCACCTTCCTAAGTGGCAAAGATTCCTGTAGGAGATGGCACTTGGGACTGACATTTCACTGAGTCGTAATAAACTCAGTTTCTGGTCATCCTCAGTGCCACTCAACAGGGCAAGGATTTCATTCATTCTCAGTGACCTTCTTGGCTTGCTGTGTCTCCTGCTTCGCAAGAGAGGAGCCCCCGCCTGCCCAGAGCTCCATGACTGGAGATTGCTGGGGCCAAGGCGGAGCCAGCCTGTCTCAGTCCAGAGCCGTGTCCTTTCCCGTCTGGCTGCCCTCCCTCCCTCATTCTGCTCAAGCAGGCATTGGTACTTGATCTTGAGGTGTTTGTTGTCTCTGATCAGCCGTGATCCATAATTTAAGCAGAACTTCTCTAATCGAGCGATGTGATTAGTTGTTTCCATAACTGCAGTGGAGCGAGGTGATGGCCATGCCGTGGGGCGTGGAGCCCACTCGACACAGCTTCTGAACCATGTCTGCCACTGGGTGTCCAAGGATAGGGGGTGACCTGTGCAGGTACAGCAGCACCTTCGTAAATGCAGTGTTGGGGATGTCCCAGGGCGGCAGGGGGTGCCACTGCTGCCCTGCCAGGAACCTCACCAGTGGTCAGCAGGCATCTGGGCCTCAAGTGCTTTGGATGCGGCCAGACGGTACTATTGGCTCATCCCAATTGTCCCAGTGGAGGAAGCAGTTACTCTGGGGGACAGGCAGTGTCTGTGACTGTTGGCAGCTGGTGCAAATGTGTAGACAGGATGCAGTAGTCATTACTGTCTTCATAGCTTCAGCCCCATGCTGGATCCTGATGGACTTGTCATCCAGCAGCCACATTACAGGGAGGGAGTCTTGACTTCCAGTGACACTGACAGAGGGCAGTTTTGATAAATTAGTGAATGTGGTGTTTCAACATGGTCTTGGGTTCCATGCCTGTGGATCTGTATTTTTAGAACACTATTCCAGAAACTTTATTCCAGTCTCTCATTTGTCTTGTACACAATCTAAGGAAGGTGGGGCTGGAAGGCATGGTGACTGTGCAGGTGACCCCCATCCCCGTGAAGCCATGTGAACCACCACGCGGGGCCTGCTGGGTGGCTTGCGCCAGTGCACGCTGCACGCACAAGTGGTGGGGGCCCTTTCAGTACGAGCAGTCAATACGGAATGAACAGAGCTGGCGAAAAGCCTGGCTTCAGGGAGTCACAGTTTCACTGGATGGAGGTGGAGGAGATCCACCACAGAAGTAACTCGGTGATGTGTGTGAGACCCCAGACAGCAGGCACAGTGTGGGGTGGGCCAAGGAGAGACAACAGGTGGCAGTGTCCAGGCAAGGCTGTGTTGCTCAGTTTTTGTAAGCTTGACCTGGGTAAGAGCTTTCTAGGCAGAGAAGGCAGCAGTGCAGGCCCTAAGGTATGGGAGCATGCCCGCTGTGATCAGAGAATGTTGAGAGGCTGTGCTCGTGGAGCAGGGAGGATGGCCAGGGTCTGGAGGCCGTGGATGGCCTCTCTGGCTGGTGTGGAGGACTTGGAGGAGCCTGTCAGGGGTTTGGTACAAAGCAGTGGCGTGGTGTGATTTGGGGGCTGAGGATCGCCGCAGGATGGGACTAAGGGCTGAGCAGGAGCTCCGGCCTGTGGCATGGAGGTTGTGGGCCCCAGCAGTAGCTGCCTGCCACAGGTGGTGTGGAGCAGAGCTGGGAAGTTTGGCCTGACTTCACGGGGATGGGAGGAGGGGCGCTCATGGATGATGGGCCTCCCATCTGCCGAGGTCGGGGGATGAGGAGGAGAGATCCTGGTCTGGGTGTGTGTGGCCGGCAACCTGGGAGGCACTCTGGGGAGGCTGAGGTCGGTGTTTGGATGCACCAGTCTGCAGTTGTCAAGATGGAGCTGAGTAGAAGGTGAACACTGGGATGGGAAGAGGTAACTGTGGGACCCTGTGTAGCTGGGAAGGAGAAAAGGTGAGCTCTGAGCTTAGAGGCGGAGCCCATGGAGGAGGCAGGGAAGGCAGAGCAGGTGAGTGGCAGTGTCGAAGCTAAGAAAGGAAGGCATCTTATGGAGGGGTCAGCTCTCAGCTGCTCACCGGCTAAGCATATGAGCTAGGAGCCAACTATGCATTTGGCAGACTGGTGGACACCGGGGAGTGGTTTGGGTGGGTGTGGAAGCCTGGCTCAGGAGTGATGAGAGAGGCCTAGGCAAGAAATAGGCTCTGAGAAGGAATAGAAGTGATGTGGCAGCCAGAGGTGGAAAGAGGTCAGGCAGGGCCTGTGCGTACACTGAGGACAAAGGCAGAGGTTACTGTCCTCATAGGGCTGGGCCTGGCCCTGGCTGTGGGTCCGGTGTATGCCTGCTGAAGACCCCGAAGAGGCAGAGCTGGTGGGGCAGGTGCAGGCCGGGGCGGATGCCGGCATTGTGGAAGCTCTCCGGTGGCTCTCCTGACCATGGAGGTGGGCCCCTGAGAACAGCGCATCTCTGCAGACAGGTCAGACGGGCTCCCTGGCTAGGGACGTGCTCTGCAGGAATAGCGGAGCCCAGCAGGAAGGCAGTACTTCAACACACTGAGGGAGACACTAAGCTCAGAATAGTTTGCATCCATTAAAAATGTTAGATTTCAAATTCTGTTGTCTTGGGAGTTCTCCATTCCATTTTTAAGGAAGAAAGCAGACGTTCATAACAAGATGTTTCAAAATAACTTAAACAAAAACCTCTCTACATGTGTGGATGTAGGATTATAGGAATATGGAGAAAGATAAAGAGAAATACGGTTGATCCTTGAACAGCATGGGTTCGAACTGTACAGACCCACAGTCTGTCATCTATTTCCTCTTCCTTATGATTTTCTTAATCACACTTTGTTCTCTTACTTACTGTATTGTAAGAATGCTATATGTAATCTGTATGCAAAGTATGTGTCAATTAGCTGTTTCTGTTACCGGTTAGTTTCTGGTCCTCAGTAAGCTAGTAGTAGTTCATTTGGGGAAGCCAGTGTTACACAGGAATGTTCAGCTCTGTGGGGGTGGGTGCCTCTGACCCCCATGTTGCTCAAAAGTCATCTGTACACCTGTTCATTAACTTTTGGTCTAATCAGCTGAGTAGGAATGGGGTGCAGATAAAGCGAAGAAAGGAAAAGAGTATGTGTGATTTCCTATTGGTAAATTCTGTGTGTGTGTAGAGAGGCGTGAGAGACGGTCGGGGAGTGTGGGTGGTGCTCATATCAAGTTCTGGGATTCCAGCTGGCTTTTCCATACTGTTAAATGTTTCAATCTTTTACAGAAAATATACATTGTTTATATAATAAAAATTTAAATGAAAAGATTTCCCTTATGGGAAAAATGTAGCTGCTACAGTGTTCTAAAAACTGTGTGCCTGGTTCCCTACTAAGGACACTTTTTAAAGGCAGGGGTGGTAAGGCTTGGATGGTCAAGGTCATCTGGCCTAGAGGTGCCTAACTAGACAAGGAAATGTTAACATTTTTTTGGCTTTTTGATGTTTAATTGCAACAGATGCACATTGATTCTCATGAAGCCCTTGGAGTGCTAAATACTTTATTTGAGATTCTGGCCCCTTCCTCCCTCCGTCCTGTGGACATGCTATTACGGAGTATGTTTGTCACTCCAGATACAATGGTGAGTGTCTTGCCTCATGGTGGCCCCTTTGATGTGTGACTATGCAGTGCAGCATTCATCAGAGTTAGCTGGGAACTTGGCCGGCAGGGTGGGCCCTGGGAATTTGCATTATAAACAGGTTCCCAGATGGTATTGATGCTGCTTATCTGGGACCACATTTTGAAACTGATGATAATTTATTGGCTTTATTGATAGAATGGTAAAATAGAGGTAATTTTCATCCATGAGACTGGCACTCAGGAAAAATGTTATTCTCTTATTTGTTTTTATCGTGATACTAGCTTTATGGTAAGTTTTATGTTTTGTTTTGTTTTGGTTTTAATTCTCTTTTTATTTTAACTGTCACTTTCTGTCTTTTAGGCATCTGTAAGCACTGTTCAACTGTGGATCTCAGGAATCCTAGCCATTTTGAGGGTTCTGATTTCCCAGTCAACTGAAGATATTGTTCTCTCTCGTATTCAGGAGCTCTCCTTCTCCCCATATTTAATCTGCTGTCCAGTAATTAATAGGTTAAGAGATGGGGACAGTACTTCAACACCGGAAGAACACAGTGAAGGAAGGCAAATCAAGAGTTTGCCGGAGGAAACATTTTCAAGGTATGCTGTATATCCAAGCCTTTACCCATCCCATGGCCTTTAGGAAGTCACATTTTGTGAACAATAAGTCTGCAGTAGCTCCTGGTCTTGCTTCAGTGCTGTAAGTGGGGGTAAAGTAGTCTGCATGGGTATGCTTTCTATTCCTGACCTGTGTCATCTGTGGCACTGGGTTCATGTCTCTTAGAGTTCAGTCACATCCCGTCCCGTATCCTTGTTAAGGACAACATAGTGGCTCACCATGGCAGTGCAGGCTGAGGCCAGCCTAACCTAGGTGCCAGCAGTAAGGATGCGTGTTGTGTTGCCTGCAAAGAATTTAAAAATTTCTGAAAACCAGCTAAAAGTCTCATTATTTTTCTCATGTGTGCGGGCCATTCTAAACAATCAGTAATAAACTCTTTCCTCCTGCAAGGGTGACTGCTTCCACTTGTGTTCCCCTTGGTGTAGTTGTGGTAGCAATTTGTGTTTACCCTCACAAATTATTTGAAAGCTCCTTGAGGGTAGATCAAAAGTTACGCCCAGTAAATGCTTATTGCCTAGACAAGTGTGTGTCCACCTTCCCCGGATCCAGGGCATTCAGTGAGGTACAGCTGGTGGGATGTCCCATGAGTATTGGTTTATGCGGCCATGCTCCTTCCAGGCAGGCCCACGTAAAATCCATTCAGCCTTCCGTTTATTGGTCATTGGTGGGGGTGCCTGTGCATTTGTGAAGAGAAATCCAGTAAACCTGCCCGACACCCTTTTGTTTGTAGATTCAGCCAGGTAGCCTGTGGCTCCCTCTGCCACAGCTAAGCAGGGGGCTAAAATGGATCATGCACTAAATTCCTACATGGATTGTTGTCTTGGACTTCTGTGATGCTTCATGGTTTGCAGGGCTTTAAACTAACAGCCCTGCGGGTGATATGTTTACTGCCATCTCATAAGTGAGGCAGGTAATACAGAGAGGGAAAGGGACTTAATACAAAGAGATGGTATTAAATGTTGCACTTTGTTTACTTAAGTTTTTGCTCCAGCTCTGTCTACCATACGTACGTATTTTTACAGTAGACCTCATGTAAGTGCCCTAAAACAGTCACCTAATTGATGTCAGACTTTTCCCTTTCTTTGAAGGTTTCTACTACAACTAGTTGGCATTCTTTTGGAGGATATTGTTACAAAGCAGCTCAAAGTGGAAATGAGTGAACAGCAGCATACTTTCTATTGTCAAGAGCTAGGCACACTGCTAATGTGTCTGATTCACATCTTCAAGTCTGGTAGGTGCTTTAGACTGGTCTTCACAGAGCCTCTGTTTGTTCCATGTCCTGTACTGTATGCTCTCAGAGGTAGGGACTTTGCTGCCCGGTGTAAGCTCTGTGATGCGTAATATGCAT
This sequence comes from Mustela lutreola, assembly GCF_030435805.1. NCBI lineage: Eukaryota > Metazoa > Chordata > Mammalia > Carnivora > Mustelidae > Mustela > Mustela lutreola. The sequence continues at coordinate 66,751,811 of NC_081290.1, read as the reverse complement.
TTGAGAAGGTTTTGTTGGGGCACCTGGGTGGCTCAGTCGGTTAATCGTCTGCTTTCGGCTTGGGTCATGATCCCAGGGTCCTGGGGTGGAGCCCCACGTCAGCCTCCCTGCTCAGTGGGGAGCCTGCTCCCCCACCCCTGCTCATGCTCTCTCTCTGTCTCTCTCTCTCTCTCTCTCCCTCTCCCTCCCTCTTAAATAAATAAAAATCTTAAAAAGTCATACAATTTTTTAAAAAATTGAAAATGTTTTGTTGGTGAGAAAAAGTAAACCTGAGGGCTTCCTCCTGTCTTCAACATTTGGAAGTCCAAGATAATTTTTGTACTTTCACATGTGATTGTGAATTAAAGAGGACAGTGAACCCAAGAGAGGAGTCACAAGAAGGCAGCCTTGCAGCATGCATAGGAAGCACTAAGTCCATATTAGGATAGTCAGTGCTTTCTAAAGAGGAATGAGTGTTCTTGAGAAGAATGCGTTGGATTAGATTAAATGGGTGAGAAGCTGGAAGACTTCTCGCTACATTTCGCTCTTCTTTCAGCAGGAAAAGTGAGAGGCAGTTCTGATCTCCAGGAAAAACAAACAGCAAGGAAGTCATGGTCCAAATACAAAGCAAACCAAAGCATGGTGTGATTTTCAACAATTAATCTGATTGAAAGCCTTAACTTTAAGAAACTGCTTTAAGTGGCTCAGGGGTTGTGACCAAGGACATATAGGAAATGTTGCTCATGTTTCTTGACTTTGTGGGAAAACTATATTCACATAATTATAAATGCTGTTTGATTTTACAATTGAGTTTAAGTCAATGTGTGAATAAAACATTGAAGACTTATTTAATTTTTGTTTCAGAACAGAATGAAAATGTTTTTTTTTTTTTTTTTTTTTAAAGATTTTATTTATTTATTTGACAGACAGATCACGAGTAGGCAGAGAGGCAGGCAGAGAGAGAGAGAGGAGGAAGCAGGCTCCCCGCTGAGCAGAGAGCCCGATGCGGGACTCGATCCCAGGACCCTGAGATCATGACCTGAGCCGAAGGCAGCGGCTTAACCCACTGAGCCACCCAGGCGCCCCGAAAATGTTTTTATTTCCAAGAAAAATAAAAGGGAAACTAACCAACTTAATTTGGGAGTGGAAGATAGAGAAGAAGGTGGAGGGTCGGAAGGGTCACTAATCTCATCTTGCATTGTGGGCATTATACAATCCTATCTAAAGTTGACACAACAGGAAATAGAGGCTATAGAGGTAACTAAATAGGACAAAAATGGAACTTAAATGGATAGGTGGCATGAGTGAGGTACATCTCATCTCTAATAGGGTAGAGTTTGGAACTGTCACTCAGCAGGACCCTGTCCTATGCTAGAACAAGAAAAGGAACGACTGCTTAGAGTTCCCGGAAGTGCAGAGGTCACTGTTCTTGTTAGGTATGACGACCTCAGGCACTTTCATTCTGTTGCCCTGTCGAGTATTTCCATGTTTCAGCTCTGATCTGTGTTGGCTCTGTTCTCTGGTGGGCTCCTTCCCCATGACAGGAAGGATGACCCTCCCAGGCACCTGTGGTCTGAGCCCCAGCGTGAGTCCTGTGAGTTCTGGGCGCTGTGGCCTATGCGGGCCCAGTGAGATATCGGGCAGCACTGCTGAGAGGGAGCGAGGGCCACTTCCTCATGAGGGCAAGAGGAGCAGATAGAATAATAGATGGGCTGCTACAGCTGATAAAAGTATGTCAGATTGAACTTCAGAGGTGACAGAACTAGAAGCAGGACAGCAGTTGCCTGAAAAGGGATGGGGCAGGGCATTTGTAAAATCAGAAGCCCCTCTCTATTATTGGACTTTTAAGCTGTGTCCATATTATTTGAGTACAAATGAAAACACACACACACACTCACCAAGTAGGTCCCGCGGGGAGGAGCCTGCTGCAGGTCGCGCACCAGGGCCATGGTGCTCAGGAGGGCTGGTGTGCTCTTGTCTTCGTGGGGCTTGCAGGCCTTTGTGGGGCTCGCAGGCCAGTGGGGAAGGTGATACACAGGCAGGGATTTTTAAGTCTGGAAGTTTCCTGTGAAGGAAGCAAGTAGCACAGCGATAGGCAGAATGGGGGTGGGGAGGGAGGACAGGGTCCTTGGGAGGTGATGTTAAGCTAAGGCCCAAAGGCGAGATGCCATGCTCTGCCAGATGGCTGCTGAGAGCGCACAGGCGGGGGTCAGAGGGGTGAGGGTCAGAGGGCGACTAGGGAGGCGGGCAGGGGTGGGAGGCATGGAGAAGGAGGCGTCTTCGTGGCTGCTCATTTAATTGCTATTGCTCTTGGACAGGGGCATGGCCAGAATTTAATTATCAAGTGGACTCAAGAGCTTCAAGCCCTCTTCATTACTAATATTGGAAGAATATTTGTTTTGAAGAACTTTTGATTTATGTTTCACTGACGCACTGTAATAAGTTTAAAGTTGAGGAAAGACTTAAGCTACAACATGAATAATAGGTCATTTGTAGTATGTCGGTCATTCTGATACTTGGCCGCTGACTGGTCTGGATCTGATAGCAGAAGGACACCGTTCATCTCTAAGGGCTGCTTGCTTCCCTCTTTGGACAGGGGTGACCTCCTGCGCATCCCGTGGAGTTCCATGCTGTTCCAGGCGCACGCGGACTCACCCCCTTGCCTCTTCCTGTTCCTCAGCTCAGATATCAGGGGAAGCGTGTGTGGTCCACGGCAGCACCACCCACGAGGGCTGCCTGCCTCGGAGGACATTCTGTGTCTGCCATAGTTCAGTTGCCTCCAGCCATGTGTGGTTTTGGGTACTTGGAACGTGGCTAGGGCGGATTAAGGAGCTACTTTTTAATTTTATTTATTTTAATTGACTTAAATTTGAATGGCCCCATGTGACCAGTGGTCGCTGTATCAGAGAGGACAGGGTATGGGGGCAGAGCTCAGGCCTTGGTACTGGCCACATGGGCTTTGTGCAGTGTCTGTTCCTGCTGTCGTGTGGTTCAGTGTTTGCAGAGAAGGTGTCTGTGTTTCTGAGTGTCTGTCTCCATGTCGTTTATTTTGACCACATTTCCTCTAATGATACTAAGGGGCAGAATTACTGTTTTTGATTTTGAGGTAAGAGTTTAAGTAAATCATCTTGTACTTCTATGTTAAAGAGGTGCATAGAACATACAAAGTTGGTGATTTTTATTTATGCTTTGCCTAAAAAAAAGGCAGTGAATTCCAGCCCTCCACTGAAAATTGTGATCTTCGAGAACAGTTCTTCCTGCAGCAATAAGTTTGGCTTTGGTTCAGACTTGGGCAAAGACAAGGATGGCCACCCTGCCGGGAATCACAGTGTTCGCGATGGTACCCCCCCCTTAGTCCTTAGGACAGCTCTGTGAAATAGCCCCCCTTTCCCCTGAAGAGAGGGTTCAGGCTCCAGAAGGTCCCGTGATAAAACCAAGATTGCCTTTGTTTGTTCTCTTACACCACACCGCTGCTCAGTTGCTCGTGGTGCAGTCAGTGGCTTGCGTGTGCAGAGCACTTCCTGAGTGACGTGGGGCTGCCACTTGCAGCCCTGCTTCCCGTGCTCATGGTCTCTGAGAACCTTCCTGGCTCAGGTGCTCATCTGTGCTTTGTCATTGTCATTTGGCCCCAGGCCCTGTCCCTTCTCCCAGGTCCCGACTCTCCTGGCTTCCCTTGCCTCCCAGTCACATCAGACATCATCTGGGCCGTGGGCCCTGCCTTCTTCCTATCTTAGCCCGTGGTCACTGCTCAGAACACTGGGAGGTAAGACCTTGCCCCATGCCTCCTCCCGTCCAGGACCAGTACCCACGCTCCCCACCTGTTAATTCAGGTCAAGGAGCAATTTTAACAAGGGGACAGCAGCATTTTGGTGGCTTACCACAACAGAGGGCTGCTTTTGTATCTGTGCCCGTGCAGGAGGCTGTTCCTGGTCTCTACTGCCTCTTCTCCATGTGAGGATTCGAGCCCAGGCCTCTCTCCTTTCTGGGTCTCAGCTGCCCGGGGCAAAGCACCCTGGGCTCGCTGGTTGAGGAGGGGAGGGAAGAGAGAAGAGGCTTCGTTGCCTTGGGCTGAAAGTGACCCACATCCCTTTTGCTTGTGTTTCTGTGGTGCAGCTCTCGGCAGCCCCCACCCAGGGGCTCGTTCACCCCAGTGGGTGACTGCTTCCCCACGACAGCCCTGTGGGCGGAGGGGACAGACCTCCGGGGCAGAGCCATAAGGATGACAGCCAGGAGTTTCCAGGGGACAGACAGCAGAGGCAGGCATCATAGCGGGATCAGCTGTGCCATCAGCCATCGCCAAGGGCACCCCCTAGAAAGCTAGGGGGCTTTCTAGAGCCTTCGCTGCTCCGTGGGCATCCCCACCATCCCCGTGCTCTGCTGGGGGGACAGAGCATTTCCACAGGTGTTGCCCACCCCTCCCTCACCTGGGGGTTGGCATATCTTGACACCAAGAGGCACAGCCCTGTGGCCCTTCCTCCCATTCCCCCCGTGTCTGCTCTTGCCCTGATCACCTCCTGCCAGTTTGCGTCTTGAGTCTTCCCTGAGTGTGCTCAACAGTCCCCATTGCGCTGGGGAGCAGCATGCACATTGATTGGGCTTTCCATCTGGCCTGCTGCCATGCAGATCAGCCTGTCTCTAATGGGGAACAACCCGTCCTGTCTTACCGTCCTTGCTCTGCGGCTTCCTTTGTTCTCTTGCCCACGTTTACTACATGGCTTTCCAAAGTCAGTGTCTCTGGAGTTTATTCCTGTTGTTTCTCAAGCTGGGCTTTCCCTCTGGATTCCCACCCCCCCAATAGCCCTTTGACCAGGAGTGGCGTGTGAGGCCCCATGTGCTCTGTCCTGCGTCCTCACCTTGAGGGCACCAGGCCTGAGCATGGGGGACTGAGACTCTCGCTGCTTGGCTTGATCGTCTTTTTTTTCCAGCCTCCTAGTTACGTGTGTCCCTGCCTTCTGTCTGCCCAACCCCGGCTTTCCTGATGTAGAACTGAGCACAGAACACTGTGTTGCTGAAGGAGCACAACAGAGTGAGGTGATGTGTGAGCTTGTTGTGGAATGATCTCCACAGTAACCTCAGGTACCATCCATCCTGCACATAGGTAGACATCTTCTTTTTCCTTAGATGAGAACTTTGAAGATCCGCTCTTTCAGCAATGTTCAAGAACATCATGGAGCAGAGTTAATCACGGTCATTATGTTGTACCTGACAGCTCAGAACTTACACCTGGAAATTGTGATCTTGACCTCCTTCTCTCCGTTCCCCCACCCCTTGCCCCGGGCTCTGGCAGCCGCCATTCTGTTCTCTGCATCAGAGTTGGGTGTTTTGAGATTCCCCATATACGTGAGATCACACAGTATTTGCCTTTTTTGTCTGACTTATTTCCTGTAACATAATGCCCTCGGGGTCTGTCCAGGTTGTCAGAAGTGGCAGGATTTCCTTCCTTTTTATGGCTAAATAATATTCCATTGTGTATGTACCCCCATCTTTATCCATTCATATGCTGTTGGACACTTACATTGTCTCCGTGTCTTGCTATTATACACAGGGATGCGATTTTGTTTCCGTCAGGTAAATGCTTAGTAGCGGGATTACTGGATCACGTGGAGGTTCTGTTTTTTAACTTTCTACAGAAGCTCCACAGTGTTTTCCACCACGGCTGCCCCAGTTTGTGTGCCGACCAGTAGTGCAAAAGGGTTCCCCTTCCTGGCTGTCCTTGCCAGCACTTGCCTTTATGATCCTAGCTTTTCTAGCAGGTGGTGGGTGGTATCTCGCTACGGTTTGGATTCCCACTTCCCTGATGAGATGCCCATCATCTTTCCGTGTGCCTCTGGGCCATCTGTGTGTCTTCTTTGGAAAAACGTCTGTGTAGGTCTTTTGCTCACTTATAATTGGATTCTTTAGGGTTTTTTTTTTTTTGCTATTGAGTTGTATGAGTTCTTTAGATATTTTGGATACTAGCCTCTTGTCAGGTGTATAATTTATGGGTATTCGGTTCCGTGGATTGTCTTTTCATTTCATTGGTCATTTCCTCTGCTGTGCAGAAGCTTTCACTTGGAGGCAGTCCCCCTGTTCATCTTTCCTTCTGCTGCTGGTGGTTTAGGTGACACACCCAGACAAATTATTACCAGTACCCAGGTCAGAAGTCTTGCCCTCTGCTTTCTTCCAGGCGCTCTGTGCTTTCAGGTTCCACATTTAAGTTTCACTGATGGCGAGGTAGTTGCTGTTAGTGAAGGAAGGGGTCCAGTTTTATTCTTTTGTCCGTGAATATCCAGTTTTCCTAACACCGTTTATTGAAGAGAAGTCTTTTCTTCATCTCCCGAGTATTCTCTGTCCTGGTTTCCATGCTGATCTCTGTTTTCTCTCTCCCACTGTCTCTGCCTCTGCCCCTCTCCTTGTCCCCCTCCTCTCGCTCAATAGGATTGTCCCCTTGGTAGCCTGGCCCAGTTGTTGCTGCAGAGACAACTCGTCACTGGCTGCAGAGTCTACCTAGGTCACCGCACTGACCTGGCTGCCTTGGGCTCTCATGTCCATTCTCCTTCTAGCCTATGACTTGGTGTCTTGCCAGCCCCTCACACTCATGATAAAAATTGAACTTGTCACCTGGCATGGCCTCCCAACTCTGGCTTCTTCTGGCCAACGTGCTCCACACTATCATGGATGTTCAAACCCCAGCGTTGCTGTTGGGGACACCTGGGTGGCTCAGTCAGTTGGGTGGCTGCCTTTTGCTCAGGTCATGATCCCAGGGTCCTGGGACCGAGCCCTGCATCAGGCTCCCTGCTCACGGGGAGTCTGCTTCTCCCTCTCCCTCTGGCTGCTGCTCTGCCTACTTGTGATCTCTCTCTAATAAATAAATAAAATTTTTAAAAACAAAACAAAACAGCGTCACTGTGGTCTCCCTGCCCCAGCGAACCACCTGACTTCTCGCTGCTCTCGTGGCCCCTCCAGAGGCCATGCAACCGTTCCTCGCAGCCCCCCAGCAGCAGCCCTGCTGGCTGGTCTTTGCTTTGCCCAGCACCCTACTGAGCCCTTCACTCCGGTTTTATTCTTGGATCCTATTGCAGCCTTGTGCGCAGCTACTGCTCTTAATTCCACTTTGCAGGTGAGAAAGCTGAGACCCCAGATAATGTACTGCTAGGGCCAAGTAAATGGTAGAGCCACAGCTCTGACCATGGTTTTCCATCCTGTTGAGTAATACCCCACAGCAGCACTCTGTCATTCCCTCTGCTTTGTGGCCTGGCTCCCCATTTCTCCACAGCAGCACCTGCCTCTTCCCTTGGGTCCATTGGTCCTACAAGGAGCCCACACAGTAATGAGGGGCACAGAGAAGGACTGGGCCCAGGCTGGGTGGGCCAGAGGTAGGTGATGCTGTCCACACAGCACCCAGAGAAGACCCTGGAAATGGGGCCAGAGACCAGGCAAGCAGTGGACATCTTCTCATTGGAACTACTGTTCTGAATATGTGTGTTCTGCTCCCTGGTTATCCCAGGAGGCCAGCCTGGTGTTGTGGGCCGTGACTGTCCTGCTTTTGTTAGCTCTCTTTCTCCGCCTCAGGTCAGAAGCATAACCAGTCACAAAGTAGTAGGGAATAGGTCTGTCGTCTATCTTTGCCTCTGTTAGGACCCCTTTACATTTGGGATGTGTTGAAACCTAAACTAGAAATAAGATTCTGACTTCCCAGCTGTGGTGCCAGGAGGGTGAAGATGCAGAGGGCGAGGAGCCCTCGGTCTGCTCTCATCCATGCCCTGTCTTCCCTGATGTGCTGTGCAGCATTATCTGTCTCGGGGTCCTCACAGTGAGGGCCAGCTATCATGATGCCGCAGCCGGTGATGGGAGAGGCGTGTTGAGCTGACTTTGTATTGATCCAAAGGAAGGGACAGAAGGAAATGGTGAATTCCTGGAAGGGATTTGTCTAGGCCCCTAGGAGGATGACACAGACAGGCTGTGGGCAGAATGCTGTTGGGTGTGCCCCTACGTGCCCAAGATGAATGTGGCTGGCTGACTGTGGGCTTGCCCTGCCCCGGGCCGCACTACACTGGGCGCACAGAGCGCATGGCCCTCCGCTCTCAGACAGTGGCCCATGGACCGTGAGCTGGGGCCTGGCAGGCCGCACTGCCTGCCTTCTTTCTCTGGCACATGCTGTGCCCCCCGTACTTCTTTGGAAGCCAAGGAAATGTTTTTTATGGCAGGAGGAGGGTGTAGAGAGGCTCCTGCCAGAGAGAACCGGCCCTATGGAGGCCTTGCTGTCCTGGGGGCCGAGTGTGGGCCGCCTGCTCTCCATGGAGCTGGGTCTCCTGTCACACGCAGGCACGGCTCTTGGCGTGGAGCTCCTGGACAGTTTGCTGACAGCAGTAGGGAGAGTACCCGGGAGAGTGAGAATGTTAGTGTCCTTGGCTGCTCCATTAGCTAAGCAGCCTATCTGGCTTTTGCTTCGAAAGCCTGATTTTCTAAGCGCCAAATGCTTTGAATGTGCGAGTATAGGAAAGAGCTGAGGGTGTATCTTTTTCTGGAAGATCTTCCTGTGGCCACAATGAGCAGCAAGGATGTTTCCCTCTTAGTTCTCCTTCTGGTTTGTTTGTAGGAATGTTCCGAAGAATCACAGCCGCTGCCTCCAGACTCTTCACGGTAGATAGCACCGACAGCAGTTTCTACGGCCTGGAGAGGCTGAACGCGCGGGTGCGCGCCATGGTGCCCACGCACCCGGCCCTGGTGCTGCTCTGGTGCCAGATCCTGCTGCTGGTCAGCCACACCGACTACCGCTGGTGGGCAGAGGTGCAGCAGACCCCCAGGTACGTCCGGCCTGTGGCCTGAAATACCAGCCCGCCCTCGCACTGGGGCAGCCCAAGCTCTGGCCCGGATTCTTCGAGGCTTCGTGCGGACTTTGCCTCGGCTCTGCCTTCCTCCCGTGGGCGCTGCACAGCAGGGGAGATGTGGTCGGGCTGAAGGCACTCAGTGTGCCGCAGCTTTCCAAATACAGTTTCTGTGACAGTCTCTTTGACACGGCTTCTCTTGAGGGTTGTTCTTGTCATGCAGTGTCCCTCCTGCTAGGCTCTCGTCCTTAAATTGCTTCCAGAGCCAGACATGTTGCAACGTCTTAACTTCATTATAAGTTAAATGTGGTTCTGGTTATTCTTAGATAATGAAGTAATTACTGAGCAACATTTCAAAACTGCTTGGAAATACACTATTTTTCATCATTCACAAAGACTTGTGAAGTATCTGATTGGGGGTGACCCCTTTTTGCAGAAAGTTTTCAGGCTTCAGCCTTTATTTCTGGGCACTGTCCTGCTCAAACCTTAACACACATGTGGGAATAGAACCTTTGATGCCCATCCGCTGAGCTGAGTCCTCAGTGCCAAGTTTCTGGAAGCCTCGAGAGCCCACAGTGAGGAGAGAAGGCAAGGGCAGCAGGGTGGGGGTCAGCTCCTTTCTGCTCATTGTGAAAAGACTGAGCTGTGTGAGGCCTGGGGGCCTAGTTGGGCCACTCCATTGCTTTTAGGTGGAAAACCCAGTATTAGTAGGCATCTTTCAATGTCTGTGCTATATGCTGTGGTATGTGCAAAGAAAAATAATATGGGTTTTCTGCTCTCTGCGTGCTTACAGTTTAGCTGGGGGAGACAGACTAGTGAGAACATTGGAAATGCTTCGAGAACATGATGTGCCGTGAAAGTCAGGAACAGAAACAAGTGTCTGCTTCAGTGCTTCTTTGCTGTACATATAAATCCCCCAGCGAGCTTATTAAAATCGGGTTCTGGTTTAGCAGATCACTAGTTGGACCTGGGACTCTGCCTTTCTGCTAGGGTCCCGGGTACTGCCAATGCTCTGGTCCATGGAACCCAGGAATCCAGGGCAGGTCCTGAGTCCTTAGGGACTGTGCCTCAGAGCCACTGGGGGCTTGTTCCAGGGACCAGGACTGCAACCCAGCTCACTGCTGGACCTGGCAGCTGGGTACCTTAGAAATTAGGATCCTGGGCTTTTGTGTTCTCACAGTCTTCCCAGGAAACTCCCCTGGGCATCTGAAGTTGAGTTGTGTGGGGAGGACTTGGTGGGCTGGGGCTTGAGTTAGCCACTGATGCTAGCAGGTATGTGCAGGTGGACAGAAGGTGAGAAATTGTCTGTCACCACCGTGGGTAGGTGAGTTTCCTTCCCCCTCCCACCTCCCCTCTACTTCTCCCTTCTCTCCCTCCTCCTCCTTGTCCTTCTTTTGTTGGCTGATGGGTGGTGAGGGCAGAGGGACCTAGAGTGGGGTCAAGAGGAAGTGGGAGGGTGGACCCCAGTCTGATTAGGAAGGGCCTTCCACAGATCTGGGGGGTAAAACATCCAGAAAGAACACTATTGGGATAATGGAGGGAATTTGAATGTGAGTTCTAGGAGACCTTTTGTTTTGTGGTGATGAGTTCTCAGGGACCCCTGCTGAAGTACTTTGGGGTGAAGTGTCTTCACCCACGTGAATACTCTCAGGTGGTGCAGGCCAGAAAGTGTGCATATGTGTGAGAGCACGTGTGGCATGTGCTTGTGTATGTGCAGAGTGCATGCGTGTGTGTAGAGTGCGTATGTGTGAGTGCGTATGTGTGAGGTGTGCACATATGTTTAGAGTGTGGGTGTGTGTGGAGCATGTGTGTATGTGTATGTGGAGCATGCGTGTGGAATCGTATGTGTGAATGCACATGTGTGGGGTGTGCATGTGTGTGTGAAGGTGGCAACATAGTGGTTGAATCTAGGTGGAGAGGGTGTGACATCATCGAATTCATCTTTCAGCTTTTCTCTTGGCTTCAAAGTTTTCCACGTAAAAGTTGAGGAAGAGGGATCACAGAAGTGGGCACATTTTGGAGCACTCAGTTCTGGATAGTCCCCAGGAGGAGGTTTGCTCTGGAGGGGAGGACACGTGGGAGATGGGGCGTGAGGCCCTCAACGAAACGTGGTGCCTGGGAGCTTTTCCTGTGTGCCCTCGGAGCGGCTGCGGAGGCTTCTCGGGGTCCCTCTTTGCATTTCACTGCTTGCGAGTAAAGGTGGTCACGTTTTCGTGTGCTTATTGACCATCTGTGGATCTTGTCGTAAAGCATGTATTCAGATATTCGCCAGTTGTTTGAAATTAGACTGTTTGCTACCTTGTTGTTGAGTTGTAAGTTCTTTATATATTCTGGATCTAAGTAAATGTTTTCTCTCAATTTGTGGTTTGCCATTTTATTTTTTTTAATGGTTTCTTTTCAAGAGCAGAATTTTTAAGTTTTTATTGAAACAAGTGCATCAGTTTTTCTTTTTCTGTTCAATCCAAGAAATGTTTACCTACCCCAGGGTCACGATTTTCCTCCATGATTTCTTCCGGAAATTGTGTAGCTTTGCCTTTTATCATTCTGAATTAATTTTTGTGGGTGACAAAGCATGAGGGTAAAGAGTCCTCTCCCCACCCTACTCCCCAAAGGGTGGTTCTTTCACTGTTTTTTTGCGAAAAGACTGCACTTTCTCTCGTGAGTTCTCTGGGCACTTTCTCAGTGCGCAGTGCAGTTTAGACGCACGGACCTGCCTGTGGGCTCCACTCACACCCCTCAACTGGCGCCTCCCCTGCCGACACAGTGTTGTCACCTTGGCTACCCTGCCAGGTCCCCCCGCTCTCTTGACTTCCAAAACAGTTTTGGTTCCTGTAGGTTCTTTGCGTTTCCATGACACGTTTTAGAGTAGGCTTGGCAGTGTCCACAAGAGCCCGCTGGCCTCTCACCGGAGCTCGTGGCTGGTGTGGGACGGCGGGAGCACTGGCGTCCAGCATCCAGACGCTCAGTCTTCCAGCATGGTCTCTCTTTGGGTATTTCACTCTCAAATTTGCCACAACAGCATCTCGTAGTGTGTCATGTACAAGCATTTCTCGTATTTAATGCACTTCATATTTTTGAATGCTGTTTAAATGGTGCCGTGGTGTGCTGCTGGCTTGTAGAAATGCGGCTGGTATTGTCCTGACCTCCCATCCTGAGAGCTGGCCTGGCTCACACATCGGCCCCAGGATGCTTTCCGTGGGCTTTGGATGGTGCTCTGTGACCACATGAGTATCATCCCCAGGTCAGACTCCTCTTCTTCCTTTCCCACCCGTGTTCCTCTTTTTTGTCTTTTCTGTCTCAGGACACTGACCAGGCCCTCCCTACAGGGCTGGCCTCCGTTTTTCTATATCTGGAGACTCAGTAGATAGATGTGGTCCCACACGACAGTGACCTCCCCAGCTTGGAGGCAGGCTCTCAGGCGAGTGGAGAGGCCATGCTCTGGCCACTTCTTGTTTGGGGGGCTCTGTCTTCACTGATTTGTTTCCAGTCTGCCTGGCCTTCTGGTGGCCTGTTATGGTCTTGCATGTGCCATGGCACTGGGGGTGTGGCGTGGCCTCCTGGATTTGGGGCGTTCATTCCCCGTCAATGTCTGGCTGCATCTGTCCTGAGGTCTCCAGGGCTGCCCACTACAAGCTGGGACTCAGTTTGGATTAACATGGGTTGACATTCAAATTGAATTGCAGGCTCTGCCCTCTTCCCCACAGAGGCTCCCCTGTAGCCATACCATCATGAAATGGGGGCTGGCTGGAAGGCTGAGAAGAGGAGGTGTTTCTGTTGGTGGGTTTTTCATTGACCTATGACTTAAACGCTACACAGAAACACACTCTTTTGTACCAAATATTGTCAGGTGAATACCGCCATAGTCACAATATAGGATCTTTCTGTAACTTCAGAATGTCCTGTTTGTCCTCTGTGGTCACCCTCAGCCCCCTGCCCCCCAGTTACTGGTCCGTGCTCCATCCCTGTGTTCAGCCTGTTGCAGAATGCCGTATGGATAGAGTTCTGCAGTCTGTAGCTTTTTGAGTCTGGCTTTGTCACTTAGTGCAGGAGATATAAAGCTCATTTATGGCCTTGCATGGCTCAGTGGTGCGTTCTTTGGATGAGTGAATAGTATTCACTCGGAACAGTGAATAGTATTCCGTTGTACAGATAATAGTCGTGGCACATCCCCTCACCAGCTGAGGACAGGGAAATTGCAGTTGGGACATTTTTTTTTAACTTGCAGAATATTTTATACCAATTCTCTTGTAAATTTTGAGGTGTTGTAGGAAAAGTTGAGAAATTTCAGAATATTCTTGTCCTCACGTGACCTCTGTCCCTGCTAAGCCTCAGCAGAGATGCCTAGGCTCTTTGTTGCTAAGGGAGGGGTATCATCCCTGGTTAGGCTCTGCAGTCAGGGGCTGTTCACAGGTGTGGCGACATGTGCGTCTGAGGGCTTGTGGCAGCATTGGGGAATCCCAAGGGTGTAATCCCATCAACTGAGAAGTGAAGTAACCTTCGCAAGTGGTGAGCGAGTTTTGCAGAAGTGCTCTCCGACAGTGGCGTGGTGGCACATCCCCTGTGGGCCGGTGAGGGTGGCAGCATCTCGCCATTCGTCCTGTGGTCAAGTCCAGCCGCATGAGGGCTCTGTCCTGGGAGATGGGCGCGGCTATCACACAGATCTGCGCTGGGAATCGTGGACGGTCAGGGGGAGCCCAGTGCCTGAGCACCGGTGGAAAGTGCGGCTTCAATGCAGATTCTGCCTTAAGTCGAGCATTGGACTGTTCACCCGTGAGATCTCCATGTTCTTGGGACACCCACACGTGCTTTGCCACGGTTCAGAAGTCGGTCACTAAGAGTGTGCGGCAGGACTGTAACCCTGTCTGCTTCAGCACAGGAACTGAGCTTCTGGTCATCTTCTGCTTTGAAGAGAAGCTTGTTTTCATCCCGGAAACATGGTCAGTGCATCTGTTGCTCCTTACAGGAGACGCAGTCTGTCCAGTACGAAGTCACTCAGCCCCCAGATGCCTGGAGAGGAGGAGGACCCTGGTGCGGCCTGCAAGCTTGGGATGTGCAATAGAGAGATAGTGCGAAGGGGAGCTCTCATTCTCTTCTGCGATTATGTCGTAAGTCAGGACACGGGTCCCGGCGGGCAGGGGGCCAGAGAGCCCCAGTGCGGGGGACGCTCCTGCAGACCGACCTCCCGCCGTTGCCTCGGGGCCACAGCAGGTGTCCCATCCTTCTCCGGCTGGTCACGGATGTGGAGGTTTGTCTGTGGAAGGTTTCACTCCGCTGTCACCGCCTCAGCGAGGGTGACTTGGAGTGGGGTTCTGCTTTAAACATCCCATCTGTGCAGAGGAGGTTGGTGCCCATTGTTGCATTTTAAAATGAATTCTTGTTGGAATCATCCATTTTTTAAAAATAACTTCTGTAGAGCTTTTGACCATAAAACTAGCAACACATTTTAACATGGAAAATTGATAAAAACCAATAAACAAGAAAATACAGCCTCTTTATAACTGCACTACTCAAAAAACCTGTTGTGGCATTTTGGCTGGGATTTGGTGCTTTTTCTCCACTAGTTACAGCATGTGTGTTTCTTTGGCACAAACACAGCGCCATGTTCATACTGTTTTCACACAGCAAAGCATGTGACGTTTTCAACTGGAAAAGAAGGGCACTCTTAGCAAGTGGTGGTTGTCATACAGATTTTTTTTTTAATTGTTACTCATTTTTTGATTAATATTCTTTATGTTGAATTAGTTTTTCTATCTTGTTTTACTTCTGAGAAATAATTTAGTATAATTGTATAATGTCTTTCACAGAAATGTAAGGAAAATACTAGTTTTATAAACTAATACTATCAAATTATACCACATGGAAAATATTAATCATTAACCAGATGTCAAAGAATTGGTCTCATTTTATAATTTCTGCCTAGGAGGATTATGAATTAAGGTGAAAAGGCAACATATATACTCAAAGATGGATATTTATTTCCTTATAAATCTTAAATTTCTCCCCTTAATGTCCATTTGATTCATGGAATCTATTCATATTTTGGATTCAGGAATTCTATCAAAACTGTGGCAGGTACAGGGAACCCATTTTCCCCACTGGCCTGTCACAGAGCCAGAGAAGGAGAACTGGGGAGCACTCTCTGTTGGCCAGACCAACAGAGCCTGGACAGACCAGGCTGTGTCACCTGTTCTTACATCACGGCGCGGGTCGTGACCCAGGGGCAGGGCCCCACTGCCGTGGGGTTGCCGGTCCTTAGCAGGTGCCCATGGCGGGTGGGGTCCGACCACCAACCGCTTCAGCCCCAGTGGAGGGTAGAAGGTGCCAGAGGCTGTGAGGTCAGTTCTGACCCTGATGATCATGGGTGGTCAGACACTAGATAGCTTCAGTGAGGATTATACTTTGGAATTTGTTTTCCCCTTCCCACCTCTTCTGGCCTTTTCTGGGGCATCCACATCTGTTCTGTCCTTATCTACTTGAGAACGAGTCTTTTCATTCCTTCTCTGCAGTGTCAGAACCTGCACGATTCAGAGCACCTAACGTGGCTCATCGTGAATCATATCCAGGACCTCATCAGTCTGTCCCACGAGCCTCCCGTGCAGGATTTCATTAGTGCTGTTCACCGGAACTCTGCTGCCAGTGGCCTCTTCATCCAAGCAATTCAGTCCCGCTGTGAAAATCTTTCCACCGTAAGTCTCCCTCATACTGGCAGAGCCAGTCAGGGGCTTTTTCCCCACCATAGAAATGTACTATTGGAATTTTTAAACTGCTGACTCCCGTTGGCCCATCATGTGCTCTCTCTGCTTTCCTGTGCCCCCCACCAGCCGACCACCCTGAAGAAGACACTTCAGTGCTTGGAAGGGATCCACCTCAGCCAGTCAGGTGCTGTGCTGACGTTGTACGTGGACAAGCTGTTGTGCACTCCATTCCGTGTGCTGGCTCGCATGGTTGACACGCTGGCTTGTCGCCGGGTGGAAATGCTTCTGGCTGCAAATTTACAGGTACCAGAAAAACACTGACGCTGATTTTTACTGAGAACTTTGCAGGGCTGGCAGAGCCCTTGCCTGGTTTTCTCCTCCCTGGACATGTTCTTCACACAACCCTGGGAGAAGCATGTATGAGGTGCACGAGTCAGTCATTCCTTGTGTGCCTGACAGGAACACTTCTCGTACTTTCTGCCTGTGTGCCTCTGCTACAACAAACTGTACACTGTGGTCTTTACCTCTGAAGTAGAGTGGGGTTATTATGACTCCTTCCATGGCACACACTTGGCTGATGTGTTGCTGTCTCCTTCAGAGCAGTGCGGCTCAGCTGCCCGCAGAGGAGCTGAGCAGGATCCAGGAGTACCTTCAGAGCAGCGGGCTGGCGCAGAGGTAATGCTCCCTTCAGGCGTCCCTTTCTTCTCCATAGAAACACTTAGATTTGTAAGGGAATGAACTCTGGGTGGGAGACCGATGTGCTTTCTAGACCAGTTCGCTGCAGAAAGGCCCTAATAGAAAACCTTCCTAAATTCAACAAAATGGGCCCTCACTTTATGTAAAGGGAGCTGAACGGGCAGCACCACCTGTCACCTGTGGTGACAGGGACATGCCTGCACTCTGTTGGCTGGCTGAGGCCTGTGCGTGTCCAGGTTGCCCGTGTCTAACACCTGTGATACAGGAGAATGAGAGTGACCGGTTTGATCGTAGCCAAGCCAGTGCACGTACCTAGCTGCCACGTGAGAGCGGGCGAGTCTGAAAGATGTTACCTAGCTCCTGGCATGCAAAAATGACCTCTGCGTCTCGTTAAAATGTGATCTCATTCTAATGTTTGTCACTTAATTCCGCTGCCTAGTCTTTTAGAAGCCTTTATCAGAGATCGTGACATCTATTATCTGTTTATACAAGTAAATAAAATACATTTTACCTTTGAATTTCACCTTTTTCCCCTCCACATGGGGGAAGGTGTGTGTGCACTCGCAGGAGTGCACGCAGAGGAGCAAGAACAGAGCAGAATTGCCACACAGTAGCTCGTTGCCAGCGTCCTTGTTTGGGAAGGCATCCAGCCTGCTCAGCAGCACACGGTTTTCATGATTTTCCAGTCTGCTGGGCCCAGTCGTGTTGTGATTTGCATCATGAGGTTGTTGCTCTCATAGCAGATGGTAGAAGTTCGGACTCTTATTTTTTGACTCCAGACTTAGTATTCTGCACAGATGAAGAAGATTATAAATATCTTTTGCCAGATGTGGTGCTTCCTCTAGAAAGTGAACACAGATTGGTATACATTGTATTACGTCGGGAGAATCAATGGGAGATTTTGTTTGCTTGGATCTTAGAATAGATTATCTCTTTTGCATTTGTAAAGAATGCTTTTATTAGCTGTTAAACCATGTATTGCCTGCTACAGCGTCTGAGTCTAAATGAAATGTCTGCAGAACATTTGTGGGGCATGTACTGTGGTTATTAAAAATAATCTAGAGTCTGAATTTGCATCATGCCGTGTCTAAGTGTTGTTGAGATGCTCTGAAGAGAAAGTGTCAAACATGTTGCATCTCGCTTTAAGAAGCCACTGTCACTTCATAACCTGGGAGACTGTGCTCTAACCCCACGTGTGATCGGATTCCAGACACCAGAGGCTCTACTCCCTGCTGGACAGGCTTCGTCTCGCCACCGCACCTGGCTCACGCGGCCCTTCTCCTCTGGGCACGTCCCATCCGCTGGACAGGGATGGGCCCCTGGCACTGGAGACCATGGTTCCAGACAAAGTACGTGTCCAGCCCGTGTGCATGTGGCATGAGGGGCCCACTCTGCACACCAGCCATTCCTGTGCGTCTTCTACATCTTTGGCAAATCTGGAGCATGTAGTGGGGCAGCTCAGGCAGCAGGACATTCTGGCACCTGGTGTGGTCCCTGGGGGCTCCCAGCCTGCCATTCCTTGCCAGCAGTGGAGAGGGTCCCATCACTGACAGTATTCCTGAGGCCCAGCCTAGGCATGAACAGAACTGTGGGGTGAAAAAGAAAATGCTGGCTTGGCATCTTGGCATCAGGGAGATGGGAGAGTCAGGAAAGCAGTGGCTGTAGCCTGCATAGGGTTGTGCTCACCCACTTGGCTTGTCTGCGCCTGTCTGCCTCTCCTTAAACCTACTGACCTCCTGTGTGGTGACTGTGCCTTCCCAAGGACCCTGGTACGTGGTCACGACCCTTGCTACTCACATCTCAGAGCTGGGGACCGTTTGGGGCCTTGGCTGATTGTTGGTACCCTGCTTTCTGGGGGAGGTCAGTGTAGACCTGAGCTTGGAGTTTGAAAATCCATAGTCTAGGCACAGAACGGCAGTGCTAGGGTGAATGCTGCACTGTCCTTGGGAAGAGAGGAGCATTGCAAACACCCCAGTAGAAGACGTTGGGAGGCAAAGGGTGGACAGAGGACGAGGGCACAGAGTGGAGGGCCTGCTGCCCTAGTACTTGAACTGAGTTAGGAGGATAGGTGGGTGTTCACCAGGGGAGGGGAGAAGCAGAGGCTGTCCAGGTGGGAACAGCAAGTCCCAAGATACAGCCTTTGTAGTGATTCCTATGGAAAAGGCTGGTGGTTTGGTGAGTGGCTGCATCGCCACCTAGAATCCAGCTGGAATCCAATTTCACAGAAGCCACATTCTTAGTCCCCAGGAGGCCACTGGTCCACAGGATGTGAGGGGCAGTGGGTAAAGAAACAGCACACATAGTAGAGTTGAAGCCCCTTAAAAGCCATGCCAAATTTCATTGGGTTATCCACCTTTTTCTTCCCAGGACTGGTACCTGCGTCTAGTCAAATCCCAGTGCTGGACTAGGTCAGATTCTGCACTGCTGGAAGGGGCAGAACTGGTGAATCGGCTTCCTCCCAGTGACATGAGCACATTCATGATGAACTCGGTACGGTGGAGAACAGCGGGGTGCTGGCAGGGTGCCTGATTTGTTTTATCCTCATGTGACTAGCTTAGGACATGGGCCACTCACTTTTCTGCCTCAATGGCAGAGACTGATACAGGCTGGAGCCTGGGAGACTCCAGTCTAGATGGGACAGGACGCAGGGTAAGTCTAATCCAGGTGGGACAGGACGTTATTTCAGCTGCATTAGAGTCCAAAAGGAGGTAAATTGTGTCTAATTCAGCTTCCCATGCATTTGAAGAAAAGAGGTTCTCTTAGGTTGCAGTCTGTTCTCATCGTATGTCCTCATCATCATGAGGACAGGTATGAAAATGGTGTCATGCTAGATGATTTTAACTTATCCTAGTGGTGTTCTGGAAGTTGATTTTAGTAAGACCCCTCCCACTGTTTTATGTGGTGAGGTCCCTGTACCCCTACATCATCCAGTGAGGCCCCACTCCCTGTTACCTATGGTGTATATAACCATTCACAATGTGTAGTTAGGCTTACACCCTACAGATCATGAGGTCTCCGTCCCCACCCTTGATGTTATGCAGGAATGCAGGCTGGGAGGCCTTGCAGAGCCTTGTGTCCCTGCCCTTAGCTCCTGGACAGGTCCTGTGGGGACTGGAGACCCCAGTTGCAACCAGCTGCAGCCTTGGCAGCTTTTGTCCCAGACCTCCAAGGATGAGCAGCTGGCTAAACCCTCAGGTGTTTAGTGCAGCCTTAATGGGCCATGTGGGAATGGGGCACAGCAGGGCCCTGGGGGGCAGGCAGCAAAGGAGGGACCGGTTATGGGTGAAGGGACTTGGGGCAGAGGCACACAGCCGTATGTTCCCAAGTACTGATTTTTCATCACTTTGACAGCAGTAGCTGTGTTGAAAAAACTGCATTGGCTCAAACTCAGCTTGCTAAAATCAATTTAAGCTCCATTCAGTGAAAGCTGATTTGCTGAATGATAAATTTGCTTAACGATCCAGTTACTGAATTTCTCAAATTCAGTAATTGGACTTTTTAATAGCTTAAAAGTTCTGGCTGTAGCAGAAAGGTTCAGTTTTGGTTACTGATGATGACATAGGCTTTTCTGATTGTTACCTAAAATGAGATGAATATTCTTCGTGAAAATTGGCCCAAAAAATCAATTTTTAAAAGTTGGCAAAACCCAGTACAACTGGATCCACTGTCATAGAAATGCTGCTTCTCACCAACAGTTGTGGCCATTTTGGTTTATTTTGGCTGCCTTTAGACATAACTTATCTTTCTCAAACTCGGGGAGTGTTTGGTGTTTCACTGGATTTCTTGGGTGGTATGTCAGCTTCATTTTGTATTTTCATCACTTATAAATCACATATGTTCAGTTTCTTTTTTTTTTTTTTTTTTTTTTTTTAA
Organism: Mustela lutreola; assembly: GCF_030435805.1. NCBI lineage: Eukaryota > Metazoa > Chordata > Mammalia > Carnivora > Mustelidae > Mustela > Mustela lutreola. The sequence continues at coordinate 66,731,761 of NC_081290.1, read as the reverse complement.
AGATTTTATTTATTTATTTGACAGAGAGAAATCACAAGTAGATGGAGAGGCAGGCAGAGAGAGAGAGGAAAGCAGGCTCCCTGCTGAGCAGAGAGCCTGATGCGGGACTCGATCCCAGGACTCTGAGATCATGACCTGAGCCGAAGGCAGCGGCTTAACCCACTGAGCCACCCAGGCGCCCCTTATATGTTCAGTTTCTTATTTCAAACAAATCTGAAGGCATAGAAAAATTTAAAATCTTTCTTTAATACCAAAGTACCCCAAAGAGACCAGAAATATGCTTCGCAGAGCATATGGTATTTATTCTGGGAAGTAGAATATTCTTCAAAATACATTGCTGTGGTTTACTTGTCTGTGCTTTCTCCGAAATGTTTGCATTATCCTTTCTTCTGTTGTGTTTTTCTTGCCTGGTTGAAAGTGTGTAATTGTTGAACTTTTAACATCCTAATTCAGGAATTCAACTTAAGCCTGCTGGCCCCATGCCTGGGCCTGGGCATGTGCGAAGTCTCTGGGGGCCAGAGGAGCCCCCTTTTTGAAGCAGCTCGCCTAGCAACTCTGGACCGTGTGACCAGCCTGGTTCAGCAGCTTCCTGCTGCCCATCATGTCTTCCAGCCATTCCTGCCTGTGGAGGCCACTGCCTACTGGAACAAGTTGAATGATCTATTTGGTAGTTAAAATTAAAACTTCTTTTATTTTTAAAAAAATGCCCTAGAACAGTATTGTACTTTGCACTGAGTAAAGGTACAATAAATGCTGTTGATAAACTGAAAGCATATGCAGAGATGACCAAGAGACAGGGCTAGGGACCCTTGGTCCAGTTGTCTTTTGGTGTGTTTGCCCCTTTGCCGTTCCTCTGCCTCCCCCTGGAGGAACACTAGCATAGGCCTCAGAGGACAGCGTGTCCCGAGTCACACGCACAATCTCGTAGATTCTCTGAGAATGGACTGACTGCCTTTTCCGGGTCATGAGCTCCTGCTGGAATTGTGTTCACCCGCAGTCTTGTGTTTCAGGGGATGGCATGTTATATCGGTCCTTGACCACTCTGGCCCGGGCCCTGGCCCAGTACCTGCTGGTGTTCCCCAAACTGCCCAGCCATTTGCACCTCCCCCCTGAGAAGGAGAGGGACACTGTGAAGTTTGTGGTCATGACCCTCGAGGTAAGTCTGTGCTTCTGTGCCAAGACACTGTCACTGGAGAAGTAGGAAACCCTGGAGCTGTGCAGTTGGGCACCTTCTCTCCTCACTGGGGGGATAACTGCGAAGGGTCAAGCACTGCATCCGTTCCCTACTTTCCTGAGCCCATTCACCCCTCTGGCTGTGGGGCTCCTCACAGGTGCCTTGTGATGTTGGCCACACAGCACTTCCTGTGCCTACTTTCCAGCTGGCCTGGGACCTGGGCTCCTACCTATGCCTTCTCCCCGAGGCGTGTCTGGGCGAGGGCACAGGTCTTAGAGGAGGGTCTGGTGGGGAAAAGCAAGGAGGACTGGAGAGGTGAGCAGAAACCTTCCAGGGTCTCCCAAACAGTGGGCAGAGTCCTGTGCTTGTGTGTGGTTCTCGTTCCTTGATTCTAAGATGCCTTCAATTTCTGGATAGACATCCATTAAATATGTTTTCTCTAAGGAAAAGGAAACACTGCGAATGTAGTTTGGATCCTGATTTTAGATAATTAAAGAAATTAGTCTGGGAAAATTATTATGTTTTAAATAGAGTAAAAACCTGGATGTTTCAGGCATGGGAAATTAAGCACTCTGTGTTAGCACTTATGATCACCCCCCAAATGTGTACATACTGTGGGTGCATCACCTTTCCATACAACTTGTGGCAAACAGTCTAGCCTGCATCCTTGCAGCCAGAGGGCCTGAGCTGTTAGTCAGCCTGAAATGGACATTGCTGACTCAGCCTCAGCTCCACCCGTCACTTCCCAGCAGGCAGAGAGGTAGGTGTGAGGAGGGTGCACAACCAACGGGCCCTGGTCTGGACCCGGGCCAAGACAGATGGCCGCTGACACTAGTCCTGGAGGTTTTGGTGCGGTGCTCAGGCCAGCCGGCAAGCGGACAGTTCTGGTACAGCATGGTCACTGCCAGCAGCAGTCCATGCCTTCCGTGTGCGGGGCAAGATGGGCTCTGTTGTCCCATTTCACAGACGAGGAAAGCAGGGCTTAGGTTTGGTGGGTTATTTGGTGGGCATTTGATCCCAAGCCTGGCTGTCTCCAGGCTCCATGCTCTCTGATTCAGGCTCTGACTCTGACTGAGGCAGGGCCTGCCTGCACCCTGGGAGCCCTGAGAAGCTTAGCCTGGAGACCATGTGGTCAGGGAAGGACTTCTAGAGGAGTCCATGAAGCTGCAGGAAGGAGGAGCAGTGAGATCAGGGTGGCTATCCTGGCAGAGAAGCAAGCCTGGGCACCCTTGGGAGCGAGTGGTCAGGCTTGAATGTAAGGGAGTCGGTAACAGGGTACCGTCCCTCTTGGAGTGCAGTCAGTCCCACCAGCCTCTCGTGTTTGGGCCAGTTCCCGGAGAGCTGGGGGTGGTTTGCTTCCCCGACAGCCTGAAGACAGGAAGGAAATGGGCCTGAGCCTTTGGTAACGCCAACCTCCCCTTTAGGCCCTGGCGTGGCATCTGATCCATGAGCAGATCCCGCTGAGTCTGGACCTTCAGGCGGGCCTGGACTGCTGCTGCCTGGCCCTGCAGCTCCCCAGCCTCTGGAGCACACTCTCCTCCCCGGAGATGGTGACCCATGCCTGCTCTCTCATTCACTGTGTCCGTTTCGTTCTGGAAGCCGGTGAGTCTATGGCCATAGCATGTTTTTCTCCTCTGTTACTGGCACCAGCACTCAGCTTTGCAGATTGGGGCACATGCCTTTATTTCATGTCACCTGTTTACCAGGGGCCGAACCAGGAACCGGAGGTGACTTGGTGGATAAAACATGGGCCTTGTGTACATCTCTAGGGGCTTGGATTCTGCGCTGGAATTGGATTTAAATTTGCTTTTGTAGTCATTTTGCTTAGATTTTGGAGTTCCAGCTTTCATAAAAAATACTCCTAATTTTATGTCCCTTTGATCCCTGGTCCTACTTGACTGTTTCATGCTTTTAGTCCCACATGACCATAAGATTTAATAAGATTACATTAGGAAGATTGTTTTCTGTTATAGTCAAAATGCTTGTTCCTATAATGCATTGTAATAGTAATATATTATAAAATAAAATGACTTATTCTTTTCAAGGGACAGTGTCCTTAACAAGGGTCATTAACCAGAATTTCCCAAAAATTGGACATTATAGTTTACATGTTAGAGGGTGTTTTGAAGTTTCATTGTTTAAATTGTTTTCATCTGTGCATTTGTAGTCAGCTTGAAAACGAAGATCTAGGGAGTAATTTTTCAAAGCCAGACTTCTTGGGGATCGCAGTGATGCTTTTAGCAGTAATGAGTCACGAGCTGTCTGATAAAGACCTCCAGGGCAGGAGGTGACAAGCAGCAGGCAGTGGAGAGCCGTGGAAATCTCAGTGTAGAAGTCAAGTCCTGTGCCTTTCAGACTAGTCCAGACACTGATGCCCATGTCTCCTACTACCTAAAACTGACTATAGGAAATCTACACCTCATTTGACTTAGTCTGTCATCTTGAAATCTTTGCATGAATGTGAAAATTTGAATAATAAGGAAGAGTAAAAGTGTTTGGAAATTGTGTGTTCTGTTGTGATTTTTAGTTGTGGTGCAGCCTGGGGACCAGCTTCTTAGTCCAGAGAGAAGGATGAACATCCCGAAGGCTTCCAGAGAGAACGAAATAGATTCAGACACACAAAGTAAGTCTCAAGATTCATTCCATCCATCCATTCTTCCTTTCTCCCCCCCCCCTTTTTTAAAGATTTTATTTATTTATTTGTGAGAGAGCGAGGGAGAGAGCACAACAGGCAGGGGCAAGAAGAGTGGACTAGGGAGAAGCAGACTCCCCTCTGAGCAGGGAGCCTGATGCAGGCTTGGATCCCAGGACCCTGAGATCATGACCTGAACTGAAGGCAGATGCGTAATTGACTGAGCCACCCACGTGCCCCAAGACCCATTCTTTCTTACCTGGCTTTTATGAGGGCTTGAAATTTATTCATAAAAGAGACTTTTTAAAGGGTCAGTGTGGACACTTAAAAGCTTACTTAATTTAGCTACGTTTTGTTGCTTATCTCCAGAGTTGAGGGCAATTTGAGTACGTCACCTTGCGTGTGCTCCCCACCCCCTGGTCACAGCTGTTCTTCCACCCTTGGGCTCTAGGCCTCGCCCCCAGACTCGGTTCCCTGAGCTCGGGGTGGGGTGGGGGGAGCCACAGGCTGCGTTCCTGCCCTGTGTGCTCACTGTCCTAAGTGCTTGCCAATGAACATTTGTAGAGTGATGAATGAGTGCATGAAAATACTAAGGGACTTGAGGTTCGTGGACCTGCCCACACAAATGTTAGGTAACCCGATGCCTATTTCAGCCTCTGTTTTGGTGGATTTTTAAATGAAAGTTACTGCTCTTCCTGCAGAATAAACATCCACATCCCACCCACTTTAACCCCTTCCAGCTCCTCGGGGCTTCCAGTCTTAGATGTGTGCCATGGCTGTGCATGTTCTCTCCTGATTCAGGTCTTTCACTGGCAGTGTGGCAAGGCAGGGCGGGAAGAGAGCTCTTGGCCAAGTGACTGCTTGTTCCTGGGGGCCTCCCGGCATCTTCACCGGGGGTGTGGCTGGAGTGCCAGCCTGCGGCGGATCCAAAGACGAGAAGCACATGCCCTTGGCGGTTCTTGGCTGCCTCTTTTATGGAACACTCTTCCTTGGAATCCTGGAGTCTTCGCCATGCTCTGGTGGCTTAGGAAACGTGCCTTTTTTCAGAACAAGTACATACATGCTTTGTCCTTTCGCCGGCACATGTGTCAGCTGGGCGTGGACAACGTCTTCCTGTCATTCGTGGTCAGCATGGTGATTTTTCTTCTGGTCGCCTGCTGAGGGTTCTGTGATCAAATCACTGTCCAGGAGCAGTGTGTTTCATGACCCAGCCAAGTTCCTCTGCAGGTGTTTTCCTTGAAGCTCTCTGGTTCCGCCAGCCCCCAGTCTGTGATTTCATAACTTCTTGTTGAGACAGGAGGGCTGTGCGGACACTCACCTCCCTGCTGGGCCACGTTCTAGCTGAATGGCCTTGGCAAGTTATTATCTGGTGCTTCTGCTGTACAGATACAGATGGCACTGACCCTGGGTTAGTGTGAGGATCACATACCTAAGAGCCCTGAGAACATGTGCCAATCTTGTTACGCTCAGCAGACTAATTTTAGTCATAATGTGAATTTCCATTCCTCTGAAAAGAGTTCAGGCATTTCAAGGGGTCGAGTCGGAGCAGACAGGCCCCCAGACAGGAGTGTGTCTAGTTCATGCCGACCCTGAGTATTCACCGGGCCCAGTGAAGACCGTCTGATTTCTTCCCAGCCCTAGGAGGGAACTTGCTCTTTTTATCACTTGGACAGGATGATAGCTCTTACAGAGTGACCATTGGGGCACCTGGCTGGCTCAGTCAGTGGAGCATGCGACTCTCGATCTTGTTATCAGAAGCTTGAGCCCCAGGCACAGAGTTTACTTAAAAAAAGTATTATCGAAGGCAGCTTCGTTGGGACTTGACTCCATAAGCCCATTGAGAGCCTCCTCTCCATATGACGATATTGCTTATCCTGTCGAATCTCCTGAACTGTGGGTTATACTCGTGCACAACCCCGAACGTTTTGTCAACTCAGCCAGTAATGTTCTGGCTCATACTTGTGTCAGACTCAGCGTGACTGCAAAGCGGTCCCTTCCCTTGACATGCTCTGGCTCTTGTCTAAGGCTGTGGGCTGTTCCTCAGTGTTCTGCCTTACGACTTCTAGGGGAGACTTGGCACCCTGTCAAAATCCCACCAGCAATCTGGGAGAGCCCCTGATCTCAGGAAACATGGAGCCAGAGATGGACAATGGAGTTTTCTGCACACTGGCAGAGAGAGCAGCGCAGGGTCCCAGGAGAACTGGGGAAGGCCAGAGCACGATGGCTCCTGGGTGTTGGCCAGTAGGTGCTGCCACACAGTGCAGGGCGGGCAGGGGCTGGGGTGGGGTGTGGGAGATGGGATGAAGACCGCAGTTCTGGCCAGCACGGAGAGGATGGCCAGTTTCGGTATACTGGATGGAGATGAAACTTGCAGGACCTTGGTACCGCCTGGGAGTCTAGGGGGCTCTGCGGCTGAGGCTGAGCGGCTGGCTGTAGGCCTGGGCCTTTGCCTTGGCAGGGGTGGGAAGAGCAGGAGCAGAGGTGGCAGCTTCGCTGTGTGTCTCAACAGAACAGGCCTTGGAACCCCGGTGTTTGTTTTCAGACCCGGCGTACATCACTGCAGCCTGTGCGATGGTGGCAGAGATGGTGGAGTCTTTGTCATCGGTGTTAGCCTTGGGGCACAAAAGGAACAGCAACACCCCTGCGTTTCTCACATCAGTGCTCAGGAACATCATCATCAGCCTGGCTCGCTTACCCCTCGTCAACAGCTACACACGCGTGCCCCCCTTGGTGAGTCTGCTCATTGCTTTGCACAGAAATCGGAATAACAGAGGTATGTGAGCTGGCCCTGGGCTAGGGGGGGCTCCTAGCAGGGAGAGCAGGAGCTCACCACTTAGGTGCCTCTCCCGGGTGGCCAAAGCCTTGCATGGTGCATAGGCCAGGCCTCTATCTGGCTTCCCCAGGCACAAGGTCCAGCGGTCATTGGTAGAAGTGCTGGCTTTTGCAGCACGGGGTGACACATTGCATGTGGGAGTGAGGGTTAATCTCCTGCTAGTTGGTCCTCAGGGTCAGGCGCGATTAGAGGGTAAGTCTGCACCCTTGGTTAACAGTGGATGGAAATCGTGCCCCTGGGGTATTTGCCTCTGGGCTCAGGCACCGTCTGATACCATTCGGCCATCTAGGCATGACCACTTTTGAAACTCCTGATTTCCGATTGTCCTCGGAATCAGTTTCAAGTCGGCATGTGTCCACAGTCTGTCTCAAGTAGCAGGAAGGGCTTAGTGTGAGTGGGTTGGGGGTCAATGGTGGCCGGACAGCCTCTCCCCGGAGAAGCTGCAGAGACAAGGAGTAGGGGCACCGGGTGAACACGGCATGGCCTCAGATCAAGGTGAGCAGGGACCAAGAGGAAGGGGGCTTGCATCTGCCTCGAAAGGACCTGTGTCTGCCCCTGGGCACAGCCTCTCTGCCGGTATGTGAGTGGGAGACACAGGGAAGACTGCCCCCCCAGTACATGCAGGACGTCTCTGTAGGTCTGGAGCCAGCTTGCTCCTCTAGAGGGGCGTGGGGAGCCACTGTGTGAAAGCCCCGTCCTAGAGGTCTCAGTGCCTGGACCAGACGTGATGGCGCAGGGTCTGGGGCCCAGGCTGTAAGGGGTGCTCCTCCAGCCGGGGTCTTCACTGGTGGAGCAGCCTGCACCAGGGCCCCACCAGGAGGGCACCCTGTCAGGGTGTGCAGAGCAGGTCTGTGACGCTGTGAGAGAGAGACCTTGTGTCTTCCTGAGCCAACTGAGAGGCAGTGGCACTGCGGAGGTGGGCTGGCCATGTCTCCGAGGCCCCCACGGGTGCGCCTGGGGCATTGGGAGCTGACGGGTCTGCTCCGCTGGCTGGAGGGGTGGCTTCTTCAGCTGCTAGGACCACCTCGGTTCTGCCTCAGGTTAGCCCTGTGTTGGTGGAGGTGACAAGTGTAGATGGTGCGGCTCTCTGTGCCCACCCACCAGGGACTCTTTCTGCGCACAGCCAAACCTCATCTGACGCCCATCTTTATCTAACACACCAGCTGCTGTTTGGGGGCAGGGCTGCTCCTGGCTGCGTCCCGGGGGCTGCCATCATGGACTTTGGAGAACTGACTGGGGAACAGCCAGCTGGGGAGGTGTGGGGTGGGTTGTGGCGGTCAGGGAAGTGGGAGTGTAGGAGATCTTGGGCAGCGCATGGAAGCTGTTTTTCGGAAGGATGGTGTGCTTGCTTTCAGGAATGTCTGTGTGAGCTGTCGGTAGGCACGTGGCCTCCAGAGAGAGACCGGGGGTAGAGAAAGGATGCTTCATGGTGTCCTCAAAGTGTGGCTGTCCTGTCTTGACTGGGGTCACTCTGTTTCTTTTTTGTCTTCTCAGGTTTGGAAGCTCGGATGGTCGCCCAAGCCAGGAGGGGACTTTGGCACAGCCTTCCCTGAGATCCCGGTAGAGTTCCTCCAGGAGAAGGAAGTCTTTAAAGAGTTCATCTACCGCATCAATGCACTAGGTAGCCTGGGTTTTTCTTCCAAAATTGTTAGTCCTCAGAGTGCCTAGTTCCTCTCGTCTGTTCCACAGGGGATGTAGGGCTTGATACAGTCATGTGTGAGTACATTCCAAGGTGAATACCAACTGTCACCGTGAAAAATGCTCCCCAGGTTGGTGCAGTGTTTGGGGGTGTGAGAGAGACGGGATGGGTGTTTAACACCACATCTTCACACAGCAGGCCTGTCAGAAGTCAGGACAGGCCCCTGGTGGCAGATCACACACAGCCCAGCTCAGCAGCTCTTATTCCCTTGGGTGCAGGGTGAGCAGGTGGAGGGAGCAGGGGAAGGGGGGCTTCATTGTGTGAGACAGAACTCCCCCCGGACGATGGGGACAGGCATCTTAGGCTCTAGAACTCCCAGTGTCAGGCCTTTAGCATCGTTAATAGATTTGGAAGCCAAATGAGACGCGACTGGCGCTGTCATCAGTAAAGGACAACCTCTGTGGTTTCCCGCCGGGTGGCTTCTCTACTTCCTGCAGCCCACAGTGCCTTGCCTTTTTGTCCTCATTTCATGGCTGGAGGCCCGATCCAGTGGGAGGGCTGTAGTTGGTAGGTCCCGAGTGGCTGTGTCCGGCTGTGGTGTTTCCTGAAGCATCTGGAATGGGTACCCCACCTGCCCATGAGGTCTGCCCTTTGTCCTTGTGACCCCGTGCTCTCAGGGTTCTGCAGAATTTGTGCTCCTCTCGATCCCATAAGGTTCAGGTAGCTAGATCTGTCTTGCCTCTCCTTTGCCTTTGAGTGAAGCAAGCAGTTGGTTACCGTGTCTGAAGTGCAGTCTCAGCAGTGATACAAGACTACCTCAGGCAGCTTCGTTTCTCTCCCGTCCTCGAGGTGGTTCCCAGGCGGTCTCCTGGCTGGCCCCTGTGTGCGGTCCCTCCCATCCTTGCTCAGGCACCCTTGTGTTTGAGTCCTTACTCAGACCTGCAGGAGGGACCCTGGGCAGCTCCACAGTCTCTTTCTGTTGTTGGCTTCTCCCTTGCCTTTGTCTTTGTCCGTTCTTCTCCTTTCCCCTAAATAAACTGTGTAAACATCTGTCTGCTGCACCTAATCCCCCCACTTCCAGTTTAAAAGAAGATCCTCAAGTTTATTGCTCTGGTTTTCTGGCCTTCAGTACCCCCTCCTGTTCCTTGTAGCCCGAGTGCAAGTGGCATGGCCACAGCCACCTCCCAGGCCACGTGTGGGAATAGGAAGCATGGCACTCAGCCCTCCCCTTGAGGGGCGCTGGTGGTGACTGTGCTTGAGGGTGACCTATAGGCACACCTCTGCCAGACACGAGTACCCGCACTGGGTGACACCCTTTTGATCTGTTCTTTAGACAGAATCAGAGAAACCATTGCCATAAGTTCTTTATTTTCAGCAGCTTCTCTGAAAAGTCACAGCGCACGCATGGCTCCCGCTCCAAGCGTGCAGTCTGGGGGCCTGCTGTCTGGACATGGCTGTGGAGCTTGAAGCTTCAGGCTGCGCTCTGTCTTTGGGGAAGACCTGGGAGCCTTCCAGTGAGCAGGGCAGGAGCAGCTCAGACCCACTCGGATGTGGCCTGCTGCTGGGACGTCCCTTCTCTTCACTGTGTCTTCACAGCAGGGGTGGAGATGGTGCCCCTTGCTTGTCGTGTGGCCTCAGACGTGTGTTCTTCTGTTTCTTTGTGGATGGAATGGAGCTGGCAGTGTGGCTGCATCTCTGAACCGGCATGCGGCTCAAGGGGGCAGCTGCGTGTCGACCCTAGGGGTGGGGCCTATTCCAGCTGCAGCCACCGCAGCCCAGCTGCCACGTCACATCGAGGCTGGGGAGTGGGTGACTCTGTCTCACATAACATTTGCATTCCTAGGCTGGACCAGCCGCACTCAGTTCGAGGAGACGTGGGCCACCCTCCTTGGTGTCCTGGTGACTCAGCCCCTGGTGATGGAGCAGGAGGAGAGCCCACCAGAAGTAAGGCCACGTGCGGGCCCGCACAGCCCCTGGCTGGCACCTGGGCAGTCGAGGCAGCTGGTGACCTGTTCGTGGGGGACCAAAGAAGGGCAGAAGGCTCGTTGTTTTGGTCTTGACTTAGGTTTACAAGGGTGGCCAGTCTAGTCTAGACTAACATTGCAGAGCAGGAGCAAATCCCCTTGAAGTTGCAGTGGCCTTGATGGCCAGCGGCTGCCACATTCTGCATTTAGGGTCAGTAGGGTTATACCTTTTCTGGGAAGTATGTTTGAGTTCTGCCTATCAGAGTTTACGTACAGCATGTAGGTTGGATCAGAATGAAAAGGCACGTGGTAAAGGCCGTGGATACGGGTACCTACCTGTGTTTGTTTGACTGGCGGGGCTTCTTAGAATGTTCGGATGCATCACATTCCTGTACTGTCAGTACAAGCCACATTCTGATAAGGCAAAGCCTGAGATACTGAAAGCCATCAAATAGAAATGTGGCACAAACTCATAGAAATGTCAGTTCAAAGAGTAAATGTGTCAGAAATCACGAGTGTCTTTAAATTCATGTATAGAACTAACAGGTTGTCATATGCAGAGTTCCTAAAATGAGGGAGAAAATTGAAGGGCAATTTCTTAAAAAGTAATTTGCCTTTGGAGATTTGTGCCTGTAGGTGACCTTGCCTTGAAAGACAGACATCAGCCATCAGATTTCTTTCAAGTCACAGATGTGGGGAACTTAGGCAGACAAAACAGGATCCTTGGGACGCCTCGGTGGCTCACTGGGTTAAAGCCTCTGCTTTTGGCTCAGGTCATGATCCCAGGGTCCTGGAATCAAGCCCCACATTGGGCTCTCTGAGCAGCAGGGAGCCTGCTTCCCCCCTCTCTTTGCCTGCCTCTCTGCTTACTTGTGATCTCTGTCTGTCAAATAAATAAATAAAATCTTAAAAAAAAAAAAAAAAAAACAAACCAAAAACGAAACCAAAAAACAGGATCCTTGCTGGGAAGGCATGTCCCTCTACAGCACTCGAGGCTCCCCATAAGACCCTGTGACCTGAGAACCACGGCCTTCGGGTTCTGTGTGCAGGTAGGGACAGAAGTGGTTTCCGGTGTCTGGACGCTCGTGACTTGATGAAGTGTGGGCTCTCCTTCCAGGAAGACACAGAGAGGACCCAGATCAATGTCCTGGCTGTGCAGGCCATCACATCGCTGGTGCTGAGTGCAATGACTGTGCCTGTGGCCGGCAACCCTGCTGTGAGCTGCTTGGAGCAGCAGCCCCGGAACAAGCCCCTGAAAGCCCTCGACACCAGGTGGGAACAGTGAGGCACCTGTCTGCCCTGCCCAGAGTGACCAGCGCCTTCACCCCGGGCCCTTTGGTCTGTTTCCAGAATGACAAACAGCACACTTTTGCATATAGCATGTAGCCTCACCATACGGAATGCAAATCCAGAAGGGATTCGGTGACCTGTGACAGTTGAGATCACTGAGTGTTTAGGGCAGACTAGCAGAGCAAGAACTAGATAAGGCCACGTGGACAGGAGTCCCCTCAGAGGGAGTGTCCTTTCTGATCACAGGGGCTTGTTTCCTGTAGGCAAAGCTGGAAGAAGCCTTGAGGTTTTTGCTTTTAGGATTTTGAAAGGAAGCAAGATATTCTTTAACCTTTGTTCTGAATTTTAGGTTTGGGAGGAAGCTGAGTATTATCCGAGGAATTGTAGAGCAGGAAATCCAAGCAATGGTTTCAAAGAGAGAGAACATCGCCACCCATCACTTATACCAGGCGTGGGACCCCGTCCCTTCTCTGTCTCCAGCTACGACAGGTACCTGTGGGAAGAGGGGCCATTTGTCCCTGGGCCAGAACTAACATGTGACCAAGATAATAACATCACCGGTCAGGCAGAGGACTGGAAGTGTCTTTGGAGGCTGTGGTACTCACTGCACAGCTCTAATTTATGAGTACCTGTCTCACTCAGGGCTAGGCGAGCATAGTGGTATTGAGGAGCTCGAGTCTGGAACTGAACTGGAATGCTGTCCCTCACCAGTCAGGCCATGAGGAGTGGAGCAGCACTCAGCCTGAGACAGGCGGTGCTCCTGGGAGGGTAGAAGTTGAACTAGTTGCTCCCGGGAAAAATCAACAGAGTTCCTCAGTGACTCCTGTGACTCTCCAGCTTCAAAGCAGAGAGCACTATGGCGAGAGACCCTTGGGGCTGGGCATCTCTGGGGCTGAGCTCCCTGCCCCCTGCTGTCCTCCCCTCCCCTGCCCTATATCTGCCACTGGCCAGGAACACCTGTTCTGTCTGGGCCTATGGGCTATGTGCCTGCCATGTAATGGGCACTGAAATTTGTCCCCCGGGCTTAAAAGAAGGAACTTTGGTGGGGGGGGGGGGGTTGTGGAAGGTTTTTTTTGTGTTTTTTTTGTTGTAGTTGTTTTAATACACAGGTTTTTTGTGGAACGGAAAGCGTTTTTTTGATTACCTAGTCTATTTTAGGGGTTGTTAGGTCCTGTGATTGTAAGCATCCTGAGAGCTTTACCTGGAGAGCATTCTGTGTGGCCGTACAGACACTAGACATTTACTGGAGCACTGGACCATGCTCAGGAGCGTGCACTCGATGGCCCTGGGTCCCTTGAGCAGCTTGTGCCCCTAGGAGAGAGAGGTGGCCTCACTCACTATCACAGGAGCTGGGGCAAGTGGGTGCCTGGAGAGGTGCGAACACCCCAGGGGCATGGGGGCAGGAGTCTCTTGGTATGGGGCACGTGTACGCTGGATCTGGTGGAGGGTTAGCCAGGGACCTCTGGCTGGGGGTTGTTTAGGGTGCAGAGTGTGTGAAAGACAGTGGTTGTAGAAAAGATGGGTTGAGTGCGGGTATCTGGTGGGTGCAGCTGGACAGCCTAGAACCAGGGCAGGGTCCCAGGAGGTGCTGCCCATGGACATTGTCGTCAGGGCCCCCAGAGTGCAGACCTGCTGGGCCACAGCCCCACCTGCAGCTATTGACCAACGTCTTGGCCACTCACCCCCAGTGGGTTCCCGAGCAGTTGGCTATTCCTGTGTTACAGAGGGAGCCAACTCAGCATGGCCGCGCTGGCCTGCCCGAGAAGGCCCCAGAGGCCCTCGGGGCTCTGCAGAGCTGTCCTCCTTGCCTCTCGGGGTGGGTGCTGCTGGACAGGCTCCATGCAGGATGGCCTTCACGGTGTTGTCACCCCCCAGGTGCCCTCATCAGCCACGACAAGCTCCTGCTACAGATCAACCCCGAGCGGGAACTGGGGAACATGAGCTACAAGCTTGGACAGGTCAGTATCGGTGACGGCTTCCCCTGCCTCGAGCAGCCAGGGCATGTCCCCCTGCTATCCTCACTCGTTCTTGTCTGCCCTGAATTTGGGCCATTGGATGCATCCAGAAAAATTACATGCATTTTTTAAATAAAAGGAGGGCTTTTCTTTTATTTGTTCTCATTTATATTCTCTTCTCCAAAGATGATGTAAGGATCTTGTGTCTGTAGTGATGTGAGTGTGTATAAGTGCAGCGAGGTGGTATGAGTCAGACGTTAGACCGCCAAGCTTGGGTGTGGTGAACACACAGTAGGGCCCTTGCTCGGTTTGGGCCCCAGGCATCCCTGCTGCCAACTCAGAGGGAAGTGGGGCCACGTAACCCAGTGCAGCAGATGGGGCGGCTCTGGGCACCAGGGCAACAGCTTCCTGGATGGGTCACTTTGAGCTGTGTGTTTTGTGTCCTTGTGAGAAAGGCAGGTCAGTGACACATATGATAGTGCAGGCCGAGGAGCCAGAGGACATGTGTGCGGGTGGAGGGGACACCCATGGGTGGCCCGTCGGCTGCCCTGTCCACATTTGTGTTCTCTCACACCTTACTGGTTTACTTAGCAGTTACACAGGACTGTTTCCTTTTTAGCTTTTGTTTCAGGGGACATTGGCCAGAGCAGGTGTTGGAAATACTTGATTGTCCCGTGGGCATCCCCAGTGGCCCCTGGCACAGACTCGAGGCAGAGCCCCCAGGCCCACTCCGTCCTACCCTCTCCTGCTCACACACACTCCTCCAGGAACAAGGAGCCACAGCCAGGCTCTCCATGCTGTCCTTGCCGAGACGTTTCTGCCCGAGATAAATCAGGTTGTTGGGGCTCAGTATCGGTGGTTCTACAGAAGTAGGTTTCTGAGGCACAGGCTTTGAGGGAGCTACCTTGGCTCTCTGGGGGTGCCTGACCTCCTCTTGGATCCAGAAGCAGTAGCCCCATTGCCTTCCTTCTTGAGCTTCTGTGTTTACGCACAGCCACCCGGAGTGGAGCCCCGACCGTAGGCTAGACTAGACTAGACAACCAGGTGGCTCCCGTGTCCCTCTGTACCGAGCGATCACTGACTTCTGGGGAGGGAAGGGAGCAGAAGGGCCGCCCTCTCTCGAGGCCCGAAGCTGGCTCTGAGGCTTCGTGGTTCCCAGTCCGTCTGTGGCAGTCTTCAGGCAGCCGCCTCCAAACAGCCCACTCCCCGTGCCAGGACCCCCACGACTGATGGGATCTGAGGGGGAAACGATGTTTGTGCTGAATGGGAGTTGGGCTGGTATGTGGACGGGGCTCACCAGCTCTGCATGCCAGAGGACTTCCATGCCAACAGACGTGTGGGAGCACGGGGCCTGTGTGAACTGGGTGCACGGGGAGGTGCCCTGGTGGATGGGAGGACTCCTGTCCCAGCACTCTGCCATCATCTTCAGAAGCAAGAGGAAGCGGGGGGCCTGCAGCTCGGGACAACTCCACGCCTGAGCACTGAGCCCACGGCCTTGTCTCCCCAAGGTGTCCATTCACTCCGTGTGGCTGGGGAACAGTATCACGCCCCTGAGAGAGGAGGAGTGGGAGGAAGAGGAAGAGGAGGAAGCCGATGTCCCTGCCCCGGCGTCACCACCCACGTCACCCGTCAACTCCAGGTCTCCCATCTGCCCTTCATTTCTACAATTTGAGGTTTCTTCTGGGTTATTTGATTTGTTTGGGGTACTGTTTGACATGAGTGTCTCATCTGTGTGTGGTGGGGTGGTCGCCCCTCTGGTTTCACTCTGCAGGAAGCACCGGGCGGGGGTTGATATCCACTCCTGCTCCCAGTTTCTGCTCGAGTTGTATAGTCGCTGGATCCTGCCGTCAGGTTCAGCCCGAAGGACGCCCATCATCCTGATCAGTGAAGTGGTTCGATCTGTAAGTTCGCCTTCCCTGCTCCCCCACAGGCGCGGCACTCGGGTAGTTGGCATGCCCGCGCTCACACATCCGCAGCAGTACAGATGCTGCGCACAGTCACATAGTCCACGGTCTCTGGGAACCTGGGAGGGCGCTCTTAGCGGCTTGCAGGTACAGGAGGTGAAATCCTATTTCTCCAGCCCAGGGAGGGGCCGCTTTGTACGTTTCTGATCTCTCGCCGGTGAGACTGCCGTGTGCGTCATGACATGGGGAGGCTCTGAAGGCCCCCTTGCTTAGCCACGTCCACCTTAAGGGCCCATCTCGTAACCGTTTGCTTTATTAGATGGGAGCTGGACTCTCAGTCCTGCCTCCACACCCCCTTTGAGAAGCTCCTGTGTGGGCAGTTGTTCTCTCTGTGGACTCGGCCTCCTGCGCAATCGAAGACCCCAAAGGGCATTTGTGCGAGGACTGGGTCTGCGTTGTTCACCAAACTGGGAGTGGAATCGTGTGGTTTACAAATAGTTCCTTGTGAGCCACTGTCTTCGCCTCCATACCATCATGTAGCAGGAAGTGAGTGAGAGTTTGGAGCCCACGACTTCAGTCCCTGCTTCCTGCCCATGGTCCAGCCAGCTAGAGGCGTCTGCACGGTCTCTGCCATGGGGGGGCTCCAGCCCTGACATGCCTCCATCCAGTAACGGCAGGCAACGACTTTGAGCCTGGTTCTTGCCAGTACGCAGCTTTTATGGTTCTTAAATCATTAGATACCTTGTCAAGGGGAAATACCCAAAACCTCCTTTTTAATGTGTAGTGAAAGTTTACAACCTGATTTTTTTTTCCAAAAATCAATAAATAGTAAGCACCTGTAATAAGGGGTTTTTTAATTTATCCATTTAAAATAACAGTGATTTTTTATTTTAAAATAGCACTTCTTAAACAATTAGTAAGACGAGCCTTGTTTTACATTTTTGCAAATCTCTTGACTGATTTTTTTAAAAGAGAGTTGGAGGGGCGCCTGGTTGGCTCAGTGGGCTAAAGCCTCTGCCTGGGGCACATGGGTGGCTCAGTGGGTTGGGCCTCTGCCTTTGGCTTGGGTCATAGTCTCGGGGTCCTGGGATTGAGCCCCACATCAGGCTCTCTGCTTGGTGGGGAGCCTGCTTCCCCCTCTCTCTCTGCCTGCCTCTCTGCCTACTTGTGATCATTGTCTGTCTGTCAAATAAATAAATAAAATCTTTAAAAAAAAAAAAAAAAGCCTCTGCTGAGCATAGAGTCCGATGTGGGGCTCAATTCCAGGACCCTGGGATCATGACCTGAGCTGAAGGCAGAGGCTTTAACCCACTGAGCCACCCAGGCACCCCAAGAGTTGGATTCTTATGTCTGCTCTGCCTTCAGTCTAATATCAAAGGATTTCTAGAAAAGTCCTCTCTATGGTCAGAAGAGAGTAGAAAGGCAGACAGGGTCTCCATGTTACCACGGAAGCAGTTCCAACCTTAAGAGGCCTGGGAGGCACCCCAGTGTCTGCTGTGTCCGCCTTCAGCACTGCTGCTGCCGGGGTCTCACTGAGCACCGTGTGGCCTGTGCCCAGGCCTCTGAGGAGGGCAGCGCTTCTGCCTGCGTGCCAGGTGATGGGGGAAGAAGTGAGCCTCTGAGAACTCAACATTTTGGGGAGATGGAATCATCCAAGCATTTATTTCTGAAATAGTGGCCCATTTCTCTGTCCAGGGCTTTGGACAGCCTGTACCCCAGTGCTATGGGGCAGGGGGGACCTAAGGGGGGCCTGGTGTTTTGCAGAAAAGCAGTTGAAGGGCTTTTCAGTGGCACCGCGGTTGTGACAGATCCAGGCGTCAACTCTCCCTGGGCATTGTAGCACAGAAGCATTCTTCAGAGGCTACTCGGTGACCAGTCCTTTGCCTGGTCTGTTCACGCCTCTGTTGTAGGTTTCCATGGGGGCCACTTGCATACCTGGCCAGGACTCCTTTGGGTACCCAGCATGTGCATTTTGGATGTTGTTGCTTACTTGCTGTCTGAACGTCCTGTGCCCCCAGCTCCTGGTGGTGTCGGACTTGTTCACGGAGCGCACCCAGTTTGAGATGATGTACTCGGCGCTCACAGAGCTGCGGAGGGTGCACCCTGCCGAAGACGAGATTCTCACCCAATACCTGGTGCCTGCCACCTGCAAGGCGGCTGCTGTCCTCGGGATGGTAAGTGTGGGCTGCTGTGGGAGCCACCTGGGGTCGGCCGCCTGGTGTTGTCCACAGGTGTAGCCTCGGCTTTGGACAACCTGGCACGGGCTGGAGGTCATCTGCCTCTTCGTGGGTCATGGTGAAGTGTGTTGTGTGGGCAAGCCTCGGCTTAGGGCTCTAGTACCCCTTAGGTCCGGGTCATCACAGTGACCCATCTTCCCCAGGAGCCAGGGGTGCAGGCAGTAGAAATGTGATGGCTCCTCCTCCAATCGCCCATGCCCCTCCCCCCCAGACCCCTGTGCTTCCTCTCACTGGAGCTTCCCTCCTGGGGGCCATGTTACCCTAGAAACCCTGCATGTCCTCCCCCATAGTCTGGTGCTCTGGTCTCTTCTTGGCAGGAGGGCACATGGTCTACTAGTGAGTCCTTTCTTACTCCGCAGCTAACTGACGAGAACTGGGCCAGTGGGGTGCACGCCGTTCTTTGTGCACCCTCACGTGGTGTCCGCTCACCAGATAGGCTGTGGGCACATGATCATGTTTGTGCACAGGCCCTGCCTTTGTTAGCTTGTCAGGGACGAAAGCTTGGCCTCCAGACAGCGCCAAGCTGGCTTGTGCTCTCGGCTACGTAGCTGCTGCCAGTGACCCTGGGGCTCAGCCTCCTGTTGGCAACAGGGACTCCTCCATCTATCCCACACGTGGGGGCTGCCTCCTCCACATCCCCATGCGGTTCTGTCTGTCCTGGTGCTGCGGCAGGTCTCCCCCACCCAGCCCTTTGTGGAGAAGGCCAAGACCAGGTCACACAGGACGTAGCAGAGGTGTGGGCCCACATCTGTGGCCTGCAGCCCTGCCTCTTGCCCTTCCTGGCTGTGGCCCCTGTTGAATTTGTGCCTCTGATCCCAAGTGCCCGGGCAGGTACCCTGCATCCTGGGTGGCTGTCAACTGTGGAGCCACCATCCAGGAGCAGGAACAATGAGCCCATCAGCTTGCCCCCATGAGCACGTCACTTCAAAGTGTGTGCTCTCCGGGTGTCGAGAGACACGTGAAAGCTGGACTTGAAAGGGTCTTTTTTGTCTTTGTAGGGGATTTCAGCTGCTGGCTGCATTTTCATCCTAATTGTGTTTTTGTACTCAGGCCCAGATCCCCCTAGACAAATGTCGTGTTGTCAATAAATTGAATAAGTTAAAAGCATTTTTCAGAAGATCCTGAGGCAATCGCTGCATGTTCACACTGTCCCTGTCCTGACGTGCTCGCAGATGTCCCCATGAAGGTGGGGGCTCTGTAGCCACATATTTCCACAGCGTTGGGGACCATGCCTCTCTCATGGCAGGTCCTGCTGGGGTTTGCAGAGGCAGGGGCTGGCCTCTGGTTGGGAGGGGTTCTTGGGAAGGCAGCACCCCACCCTGGCGTGTGCGCATTGGCTCACAGGAACCCTTGGTGGCGAGAGCCACATTTCCCAGCCGGGTGGGGGGTGGCTCATGAGCACTAAGGTCACCCCACCCCCATGCTGCTTTCTGCAGCTGCTTCTTCCCCAAGAAGGAGTGAGTCTGGAGGGAGGAGTGTGGCATGCTTGGTTTCTGTGGCACACCACTCGGTCTTGGGCACTGAAAGAACACAGGTAACATTTTGGTCCAGGTCGGTGTAGACTACTGTCCAGGGTCCCCAAGACCACCCTGGGTTTTTGCTGGGAAGATTCACATATACTCACAGCTGGAGGTTTATCCCGGTGAACACAGATAAGGCAAAATAGTGAAGGGAACAGGTACGGGGTGGGGGGCCTTGGAGGGACGAAGTCCAGAGGAAATAGGCACCAGCAGCCAGCATCCTCTCCCGGGGAGTCAGGTGGGACACACTCTGTTCCCAGCAGCGCCGTGTGACAACACATGTGGCATCCCTTCTTCCGGGGAAGCTCATGAGAGATGCAGAGCAGGGCTCTCGCCAGGGCTAATCCTGTGGGCCCTTCTCCGTGGCTCAGCTCCAACCGCAGAGCTGTTGGTGCTGACTGCAGCGTGGGAAGGGGACAGGAGGAAAGGGTGTTGGCACTGACTGTAGAGTGGGTGCAGACAGGGTGGGGGGCACGTCTGAGGAGCTGAGAAGGCTCCCGATGGCCAGGAGCCCAGGCGCCTGCCTAGGGCCAGTGCTGTGCAGGCCTCTCCAGCAAAGTCCTCGCAGTATACTGTCATCCTCTATAGCATGAGGTCAGCCCCTCCTCAGTCTCTCCCGTTGTGGTGGGCTAACCTCTGCCCCTGTGCCCGTGCCCTAGGACAAGGCTGTGGCAGAGCCAGTCAGCCGGCTGCTAGAGAGCACGCTGAGGAGCAGCCACCTGCCCAGCAAGGTTGGGGCCCTGCACGGTGCTCTCTATGTGCTGGAGTGCGACCTTCTGGACGAGACAGCAAAGCAGCTCGTACCAGTCATCAGCGACTATCTCCTCTCCAACCTCAAGGCGGTGGCCCAGTGAGTATGAGTGGCCTTGTGGGGTCTCCATGTGGGATAGGGTAGGGTGGATCACACATCAGGTGGTGGGGCCCAGGGTGGCACCCTTCCGTGGGGACGGGGGCCGAGGTCCCTGAGATACAGGGACAGCACATACCATCAGCTTGGTCCTCACCTCATGGTTTCAGCTGCGTGAACATTCACAGCCAGCAGCATGTGCTGGTCATGTGCGCCACCGCCTTCTACCTGATCGAGAACTATCCTCTGGACGTGGGCCCAGAGTTCTCAGCCTCAATCATACAGGTGAGTGGCCTGGGGCGGCCTGCTCTGGAACAGGAGTGGGCGTGCACACACGGTCACCCGTGGAGGGGAACGGTCAGGTCATTTTGATTTGGGGAATAGGCACGAGCCACAGAGGCCTGACCCAGAAGTAATTCTTCTCACTCAGATGTGTGGGGTGATGCTGTCCGGAAGTGAGGAATCCACCCCATCCATCATCTACCACTGCGTTCTGCGGGGCCTGGAACGCCTCCTGCTCTCAGAACAACTCTGCCGGCTGGATGCGGAGTCCCTGGTCAAGCTGAGTGTGGACAGAGTGAATGTGCACAGCCCACACCGGGCCATGGCCGCCCTGGGCCTGATGCTTACCTGCATGTACACAGGTGAGCTGTGGGGCCCCAGAGACTGGCCCAGGCCCACCCAGGCCTGGCAGGTTAGTGACCCTGGGCTCCAGGCCACATGGGCCTCCTGTCTCTGTGAGAGAGAAGCATTCTCATTCTTGGGACACAGACCATGGGGCCTCCCTGGTATTTGGGAGAGATCTAGAGTCTGGGATCATGGGGTAATGGGCTCAAGGTCACATTGCTGTACAGGCTTCATTCAGAGCCGAGCCTGGGGAACAGGTCTGCAGACCGACCACCGAGCCCTGTGTACCTGGGTCGGGCCCTGGGCTGCTGAGAGTTCCCTTCAGCTGGCTTCACAGCATCTCCCAGGGTTTGTTGAACTGCTGTGAGTTCAAGGCACAGTCTTCAAAACATAATAGTACTGAACGATTTGTTTCAGGAAAGGAGAAACTCAGTCCGGGCAGAAGCTCAGACCCCAGCCCTGCGACCCCAGACAGCGAGTCAGTGATTGTGGCAATGGAGCGCGTGTCTGTTCTTTTTGACAGGTAAGAAATGAAGCCCACCTTTGCCCTGAGCTGCCCTGGCGTGCTCGCTGGAGGCAGTTGCCTTCCCACGCACCCGCTCTCCTCTCAGCCTTGCCCCTGTGGTCCTCTAGCTTCCTACTTGTGTCCCGACCCGGCACACACCACATTCAAGGCTCTGCGGCAGTGGGCCATCCTTCGAGCTCAGCACCCAGGAGTCTGGGGTTGACCAACTCTGAGGTCAGGCCGAGTGCTCGCCCGTCTCTCGTGAAGGTGGCGGGGAGCACCCATCAGCATGGAGGCGTTAGGGGGAGCTTGTTAACGAGACAAGTCCTGCACATGGACTTCTGAGTAATCCTGAAGACATCCATCACGCTGCTGCCTTCATGGGAGAAGAACCTCGTGGTCAGAACGCGCTCGGCTGCCTACCCCTGGGGCGTGGGGGCCCAGCCTTTGAGCAGCATTAGTGGTAACTTCAGGGCTAGTGTTGAGTGGACTATGACAAACATTTAGACAGTAAACAGAAGTGCTTCTGGGGGCTTGTAGTTAATCCCCGCCTTCCCCTACTTCATGCGCTTGTGTCCAGGGTTGTCTCGGCTTGCTAGTTCTGGAAAATGGGTTAGGCACCTTGCCAAGCTCTTTCCCCAGGACAGGGTCCCCGGTTCTGACCCAGGCATCCCAGCCCAGGCAACATGATGTGTCTGTGGCCTTGGGAGGCCCATTGTGTGCCGCTCAACCTGTCCTATTCCTTCAACTCGGTCTGCCAGAAGCATCTGGCTTTCACTGGAGCACACTGAGCAAGGTTGTCCCTGTGTCCACTTGGGCCATGAGGTATTATGGAAAGCCAAGCACTACAGTCTATTTCTGTGTTGAAATTTAAAATGAGTATTTATAGCCATTCTTCCATTCTACACAGATCTGTCAAGCCGGGCCACAGCTGGGTGGCAGGCAGGGGAGCCCACATTCAGATCCCTGTCTTCATGGACTTTGTGCCCCAGTGCTAACCAAATAGACCAGTGTTTTAGTGAGTGCCCTCAGGTGTGCTACTTGGTCATGCTCCAGACACGAGGTGGGGACAGCCGTGGGCGTCACCCAGAGCAGCAGCCTCACATGTGCCAGGCTATAGCCAGCATCTGCAGCAGGGGATCTGAGCACACCTAGAAGGGGGCACGGGTCCAGTTTCTGAGTCAGTTCTGGCACTTTCCGCAGTGTATGGCCCTCCATACATACTCACGTGGCCACCCTCGGGGTGCAGACTGAAGTCTCGGGGGTGAGGGGCATCAGCAGGAGTGCGTACAGGCCCAGTCAAGGAAGAAGAAAGGTCCTTGCTGACTGCAGTGCTGTGGCAGCAGAATGGGGGGCTGAGAAGGAGGTCATAAAGCATTTGGACATGGACGGAAATGAACGTAATGTGTACAGGGTTCCCAGGAGCTTTTTTTTTACTCTCCAATGGCACCATCTGAAACCCTTTCTGCTTATTACTTGGCATGACTTGGAAACCCCTCTCTGAGTCAGCCCCCACCATGGGGTGGGGGCACTGCGTCTACATTCACCTGTAGGTCCCCAGCGAGGTCAGCAGGAGTGGGGGGGCTTCGCTTCTTTGCTCTTGCAGGTCATGTCCTAGGGCCCAGGCCATCTCTCAACTGGTTTCAGACACAAGGCCTTCTCAGGGTGAGGCCAGACTGACCTGTGTCCCCTCCTTTTAGGGTCAGGAAAGGGTTCCCCTGTGAAGCCAGAGTGGTGGCACGGATCCTTCCTCAGTTTTTGGATGACTTCTTCCCACCCCAGGATGTCATGAACAAAGTCATTGGAGAATTTCTGTCCAACCAGCAGCCATACCCACAGTTCATGGCCACTGTTGTGTACAAGGTGAGGGCATGGGGTCATGGAGCCGGGGCCCCTGAGGTTGACTCACCCAGACTTTTCAGACTGAATGCCTTTTACTATCTGTGTGTGCTGACCCAGTAGACTTGCCCGTGGGCCTAGTTCCTCACCTTTGAGAACCAGAAGCTTGCCATGACCCCGCCTCTCATCTTTCTCAGGTTTTCCAGACTCTACACACCACTGGGCAGTCATCCATGGTCCGGGACTGGGTCATGCTGTCCCTCTCCAACTTCACACAGAGGACCCCAGTGGCCATGGCTGTGTGGAGCCTCTCCTGCTTCTTCGTCAGTGCTTCCACTAGCCCATGGGTCTCGGCTGTGTATCCTTCCCTGGGTCCAGGCTGGCACACGGTAGTTTGTTTGTCAGCGTCTGGGTTCCTGTTTTCTGTTAGAGTTTTTACAAGGAATGCAGCTGTCAAATGACGTTTATCTTAAGCCTCGAGAGAGTGCAGCATTGGTAAGAGAACAGAAAGGCGAATGTTTACCACACTGACCAGGACCGCTGGGAGAGGTGGGGTGGGAGGGGTGCCCCGGGCAGCAGGAGGTTCCCGTGGACTCCTCCCGCCTGCCTTCGGGCCCTGTGCAGTTGGCTGTGTGGCTGATGCTGGTTTTCATTATTCCTGGTCCATTGTGCCTCGTGTCAACCTTGCGGGTGAAAGGCTTAAGTAAAGATCTAGTTCCCACCCCAAAAATGCTGGCTGCCAAAAGGGGATGTTCTTCTCTGGCAGCCTTCCCCCAAGACAAACGAGAGCCTCTGAGCAGACAGCGGTCCTGGTGCTGGCGGCTGGCCTCGCTCAGCATTGCCAGGGAGGGCCTGGGCTGGGGGGCCATGGCTCTGGCCTTCCTCTGTGGGAGCAGGGCCCGTGGGAGCATCAGCAGACAGAACTGTGCGGGGAGCCAGGCCAGGTAAGTACTGAGGAGTGGAGCACCCCCGCCTCGGGGCTCCCCTTCGCACTGGGCAGAGCCAGGCTTCTGGTTGCTGCAGCAGCGTCTGTTGGCCGTTCCCAGCTTGGCTAGCAGGAACGAGGTGGGAGGCAGCTGCTGCTGCTGTCCAGGTGCCCTGCCTCTGCTCCGGGCGGCCTGTGTGTAGACCTGTGTTGGGGAAGGACAGTCTGGTGAGGCCAGAGAGGCACAGACGGGAGACCATTCATTCTTCCCTCACTTGAGCTTTGCTCCCTTGACTCATCTGCCAGCCTTCCCCACGTCATCAGCAGGATGGGCAAGCTGGAGCAAGTGGACATTAACCTCTTCTGCCTGGTGGCCACGGACTTTTACAGACACCAGATAGAAGAGGAGCTGGACCGCCGGGCCTTTCAGTCTGTGTTCGAGGTGGTCGCAGCACCAGGAAACCCGTATCATCGACTGCTGACTTGTTTGCGGAACGTCCACAAGGTCGCTGCGTGCTGAGCGCCCACGTGGGGCAGTGACCCTGGAGCTGGGGATCCCGCCTGTGTCGGCGCAGCTCTGCACATGGGCATCCCTGCTCCCCTGTGTCGCATCGTGGCCGGGCAGGCGGTGTCCGGCTCTGCCACGTGACGGAGGAGCCCTGTGGCAGTGAGGCTCCTTGCAGGGAGCATATGCAGTAACGTGGGGTTGAGCCTGAGTCCTTGCGGAGGGCAGGGCAGCTGTGTCACTAACCCTCTGTGCCGCGGCTAGTGCGAGACGCCAGCTAACCAGCCGTTCCCGACCTCCCCATGCCCAGTCTGCTCGCGGCTGCCGGGCCACAGCTGCTCTTGCATCCAGGGCGGAGTCCTTGTGCTTGCAGGGTGGCCCGGGCCCCTCTGCTGTCCCACAGGCAGGAGGTGGTGCCAGCGGGCTGTGGGGAGCACTCCCCCGGGCTCTGCGGTGTATGCGGGTCCGGGGTGGGGGGGTTGCTGGGTACGTGACACCCAGCGCCATACTTCCCTTTCTCTGTTTTCTTCTCAGGATTTAAAGTTTAATTATATCAGTAAAGAGATTAATTTTAAGGTAACTTTCTCTGCCCACGTAGAGTATGTGCATTGCCAAGTCTGTGCCGCACGCAGCAGCACCGGTGGAGGCTTCCCTGAATAGGGGCGCTCCCGCCACCACCTGCTCTCCGTCCCGCAGCTCTTCCTGCCGGACACCTGCCTTCCATATTAACACGCCAGCCGTGCTCGGTGGCGCACTTCACCCTTTCTCACGCGTTCACATATAGTAAGAATCTAAGGCTGTTTAATGTTGAAGTGTCTGCGTCAGGAACGCACACAGCCTCTCTGGGGATTGGAAAGTACTGGCCCCTGTCCCATGCACAGGTGGGGTCTCTCCTCCCACCTGGACGGCTCCAGAGCTTCCACCCCAGTGAAGGACTACTGTGCTGGTCCCTCACTGACAAGGCCAGCCCACCCAGCTCTGACAGTCTGTCGTGTCCAGTGACACTGGCCCGGTTGGCCTGTGACCCCATCCCGAGTGGAGTCTGGGCGGCTGTCTGTCCATGGGCCAACTGGCCGCTCTTGGGGTCTGGTTCCCATGTGGTCTCTCTTGTGTGTTAGGGCCCAGGCTCTTGGTCAAGGGCAAAGGTTGGCAGCCATTCAAGAAGGACCCCAGCACCTCCTAGGTGCCCTTCCCAGCTCAGCCTATATACATTGGGCCTCCTTTCGGGAGGGTGCAGATCTGTGCCCAGTGGACCCAAGATGGGGCTCGATTGGAAGGAGCAGGAAGGAGACAGGACTGGGCAGTGGTTGGCTGGCCCATGGCCCCTCAGAGCCACTGCTTCTTCCCAGACCTAGGCCGCAGGACCAGCTTTCTGTTTCCAACCCCAAAGTAGCCAAATTGTCCAGTGCAGAAGAGGCCTGGCCGTTTGGGTTGACCTCTGCTGGACAGAGGTGTGGTGTGCCTACAAGTGGGCCCGTGCTTGCTGTCTGACTAGGCTGGCAGGCTCTCTGCCCTCTTGGCCCCCAGAGACGGCACATCGTCATGTGGTGACCGCCACACCATTCAGCTTGGTTGTGAGTTCAAATGCAGGTAGTGTTTGGGGTATTTCATGGGGTAAGTGGAAGAGAACATCAAAGCCCTTTTCCAGAGTCTACAGAGGAGGAATATTGGTACATGGTTAGTTACCCTAACGTCTGGCCAGCATGGGCCTGACATCCCACCATAACACACGCAGCCAAACTGCCGGGAGACTCCTGAGCTGACTGTCTGCCCCAGAGCTCCCGTTTCCTTCTGCCCTTTCCTGCTGCTGCGGTTTGGGACCTACTGGGGTGCAGGGTTTTCCCGCCAGCCTCCACAGAGGCCCCACCAAACCAGGGCGTGAGTGGTAGAAATGGGTCCCATGTCTGAGCAGGATCGGAAGGGAACCTTAATGGAAAGTAGGTCACCATTGTTCCCGCCCCCGCTGGCCTCCCATTTCTTGACCTGCCATTTCCCATAAAAAGCCTGGTGGGATGTTTGTGAGTGCGAGGAAAGTGTGCCCCCATCCCCACCCGCCCCATTACCTCCGCGGCCCTGACGGCCCTGAGATGGGAGCACCGCGGGCCACGTGCTCTTCCTGCTGAGGTGTTGACATTGTAGGCGGTAGCACTGTGAATGGGAGGTTTGGAGCTGTTCCCCCTAGGAGCCATATCACTGGGCTCACCTGTAGGCGTCCCCATCTTCCCTTGTTTGTCACCGACCCGAGATCGTCATCTCTTAAGGGCATCTGGAACCCTGCTCTGGCCATGGGCGACGACCCACACTGGGCTGTGTTCTCAGAGATGGACAGGAATTGGCGAGCGCAGTTCTTAGCCATGGAGAGCAGATACGTGTGTGCCTGCGCAGACCTGTGATTGTATGTATGTCTCCGTATGCAAATGTGCAAGGCTACCCAGGATGGCTGAGGCAGTTCTCAGAATTCGGCTTTTCTTAGCTGGCCACGTGGAGTGGGTTGCATGGCTGAGGCATCTAGGAACCGTGTCATTGCTCGTTAAAATCCTGAGAAAAGGGTTTGCCTTTCCAGCTCTCTGCACAAGGAATTAAAACTCTATCAAGTTCCTAGAAGTCTGTGGCAAGCAGCAGTCATCAATCCAGATGTTGTTGAAAATGCTAATTTGGCAGGTCTATTTGCAGTGGGGGAGTTGTTTTCCTGCTGACACTTTGAACACAGACTTGAATGAAACCAGGGCGATGTCCTTCTGCATGCCTTCCCCAGAAACGTGCCTCCCCTCCCTGCTGCCCCACTGTGGGCTGCCAGTGCCCGCATCTCCTGCCCTGTCCTATTTTTGCCAGCAAATGGATCCGGAGGATGAATGAAGCTGACCCTTCCAGACACCCCAAATGTAGCATCAGAAGGCCCTGCCTCTTAGAGGACCCCCACCGCACCCAGGCCCCCCCTCCATTGCAGATGTCACTTCCAAGGCCCCAGGGCCCCAGGGCAGCTTCTCCCGGGGAGCTGCAACGAGCCCTTGTTGTGAGTTCTTTTGGAACAGACTCTGACGAAGCTTTCTTCGGTGGGGGTGGGGGGTGTCTCTGGTATTGTGGGGAGTGGAGTTCAGATACTGTGAGCACCTTCCCAGTCCTCACTTTCCATTGTGTCCTTCCCTCTGCAGTGAGCCCTTGAAGCCATGGCTCCCGGTCAGGGTGACTGTGGGATGGTTCTTTGTGGGGGGCAGGGGGCAGCAGCAGGTGACCTGCCTTGCTGGAGAGCTCAGGAGGGCTGTGCTGCTACTGCTGGCCTGGAAGATTCAGGGGTCACTTTCCCCTGTGCACCCGTCACCTTCAATGCAGTCAAAGGAACCCCCTCCCCTCCCCCGAGTGCTTCTGGGAACACCTGGCCCTGTACAGTCCCTGCTGTTTCCCGGTGCAAACTGGGTGGTGACCACTGGTGCTGGAGGATCGTGGCTGTCATGGATGCAGGTGGTTGAGCTCCGAGCTGAGCGGGGGCCCCCTGTCCACGCTCGCCGCTATGCGCTACGGTGTGGTCCCAGTTAGCGGGCTGTGCGCGCTATGGTGCGGTGCCAGTCAGCGGACTCTGCACTCCTGCCATGCCACCACCACCATCCCCCCAACGTGGGGAGCCAGCAAGGCTGTGAGGGGCACGTCCCGGAGCCCTGACCTGGACCTGACTGTCCGCTTCCAAGAAGAGAGAGAAGGACTGACATGCGATATGTATTTAAATTTTTTTAAACTGCTGCAAACGTTGTGTATCTGAATTAAAGGGAAATAACACCACATGCTGCTGTGCGAAACATGCTTGCTCCTGGAGAACCCCCGCCAGGGACGCTGGCCTGCGCCCGGGGTGAGGGAGCGGGCTGGGTGCGGGTTGGCCGGGTGTGTCCAAGAGGGCCCCACAGATATGAGCCACTTGGGACGTTGCAATCTGGCCATCCCAGGGCCACGTGGCTTGGGCATTGTATCCGGCTCCATGTGTGTCCCGCCCTACGGGGTCATCAGAGCTGGCGCAGGGCTGGAGCCCTCATGTGGTCTGGGATCTGGCCGCTGAGCTCTCCTCAGGGCCCTGTTGGCAACCAAGCTCCTGGCCTGCCTATTTGCACTTCGAAGTCTTCGCCTCAGAAGACCTCACAGGTCCCCAAAGTCTTGCCTACTCCCCTGAATGGGGAGCTGCACTTCTTAATTCTGGGTGGGCCCCTGCTCGGGAGCCGTGACAGTGGGTGTTGTAATCTTGGGGTGCAGCTGTCCTACCTCCAGCCTGCACTGACCACAACCCCAGGTGGCAGACTGATCTGGCAGGGTACTGTGTCTATGTTCACTCCTGTCCCGTTCACTCCTGTGGCCCCGCATCCTGCACCACAGTGGGTTCCACACAGGCAACACAGGCAACTTAGTCCCTGCCCTCAGGGTGGCAGTGTGGCCAAATGCACAGATCTCCCCAGGCTCTGTGGCAGCCCCACACACTGCCTTGCCCTGCACTGGGACCATGCTGGAGCACTGGGCAGCAGGTGCTGGCTGCTCATTCCAACGGCCTACACATTTGATGGGGCGACTTCAGCTCCCTAGATCTGACTGCTCAGTGATCCAGTTCCAAGGCCTCTGACAGGCCCTATGAGCTTCCAAGACTCTCTCCCCCTTCCTGGTCCAAGCACAGACAGCCAGACACTGCCTGGGGCACCTGAGCACACCTGGCCTACTGTTTTTTCCAGAAAGCAGGGTCCCAGAGCCTCTGGTTTGAGTGGCTTTGCTGTTGCCCACACCCCTGTAGCAGAGGCACCCTCCTCTGAGCCTCTGGAACTCTGCCGGGCATGGTGGAAGCATCTGGCCTCACCCCCCAGGCAGCCTGGTGGAATACAACACCGTGGGAGGAAGCATTCCACCTGGGCCACTGGGCGCAGATGTGGTCCTGCTTTGTGACATCCCCACGACTCCTCTTGGAAAGCCATGAGCACGTTTCCTGCAGTTTCCACTGATCTAGGCTTCAACAGCCCGGCCCCTGTCTGCCTGGATGGCACTTCCCCACCAGCCTCTCAAGCAGGAAACCTGGAGGCCACTCCCAATGGTCTGCTCCTTGCTGGCCATGTCCTCTAGGGAGCCTGGGGTTCCCAGGCCAAGGGGCACTTGGGATGTGGGTGGGCCAAGGGGAGCCACTGGTGCAGGGTTGGGGCCTGCCCACCAAGGCAGAGGGCTGACAGGTAAGGGTCTGGGCCCCCCAGGGATGTAGGGAAAAGGGCAATGGTGCTAGCCTGGGGAGCTGGGCCTGCAGCACCCTGCCACCCCCACCACACACACAGCATACCCACCCCACAGTGCTGGGCCGCAGCTTGGAGCTTCCTCCCACTGTGAGCTGGGCCATCTGAGGCAATCATTGCCCCCTTCCAGTGGGACAGCGCCCACCTTCTGGCCCCGCCCTCCAGGGCTCAACCCTGCCACCCCCATGCCACCCCCGCTCCCCACCATACTTTGCCACATTCCTTGAGCTTCCCTGCATTTGCCCAGGACGGTGTGTTTCCACTGTTGAACTCACCTGCCCACTGTGATGGGCTTGGCTTGTAGGTGTCTGCTCTTGGTAGGCGCCAGAGGCTTCTTGTGGGCACACCTGCTTCCTACCCTGGGCCTGCCTGGATGGGCCCCCAGCATGTGGAGTAACTCCTACCAAGCAACAGTTCACAGGGCCCACAGCCGTATGGCCACACGGGTGCCCTGGCTTCCCACTGAGGCTTGACCACCCTTCTTCCTGCAGGTGCTGCCGGATGCCCAGCCCCTGGCCCTCTGCTTTCCCATCCCTCAGAGACTGAGGCCATGCAGCTGTGCCAAGGTATGAAGCCCCTCCCAATACAGGACAGACAGGGCCCCCCCCCCCCACCTAGCCAAGGCTGTGCTTGAAGGCCCACCTGAGCACTCCCCTCTTGGGGGGCTTCCAGTGCTCCCTGAAGCCCAAAAAGACAGTTGGACTCCAGCCTCTTGCTGGGACCCCTCTGGACGCACTGGCTGGAGGGAAAGCAGGACACGCCAACCCCTCTTCAAGGGCCCCTGTTTGCTGGAGCGCTGAGCACAGTGATGCCTGTGTGCCGGCGGCTGCCCCTCAGCAGCAATGGGACCAGCTAGCCTGCAGGCTGGGGGCCTCGGGGCAACAGCTTCCTGACGTGGCTTCACTGTCTCCAGCCAGGCCAGCTTGCTCGTCTCTGTCCTCTTCAGTGCTCTTCTGGCCTCTCCCTTGGGCCCCCACCCCTATCTCAGGAGGTGCCTGGAGGCAGCCCCGCTCAGCCCTGGGAGCCATGGGGGAAAGCCTTCGAGGGAGGTAGCGCTGAAAGCCTTTGCCTGAGCACTGGGGGCTTCCTGGAGGGTTCAGCAGCCCTGAGCCTTCCTGGGGGGTGCTGCCTGGGCAGGTAGCTGTGTCCCTGTGACCCCAGGTGACCCCGGCGGCCCGGAGAGGAAGAAGCTCCTACAGGGAGCGGATGGCAGGGCTAGGCCTTGAACCAAGAACCCGCTGAAGGTGGGGCAGAGGCTCCTCTGTGCCTACACACGTGCCCCTCCTGCCCTTCCACCTGACAGTTCCCCATTCCAACCTCAGCTCTCGGGTGCGTGGCCAGGTCTGAGGAGGACTTCTGTTAACCGTGGTAATGCCTGGACTTCAGGAGTCCCTCCCCCCCGGTTCAGGCCACCGCCAGAACCCCACAAATGCCAAGCAGCCTCATTGATGGCCCATGGATGCCAGAGCCTGGCTGGGCGCCTATGCCTGGGGGATGGGGCTGGGGCCTGTCCAGCAGGTGCGGCAGGCCCCTGCACATAAGCCACTGGGGTTTTACCTTTTAATTTTGAATGTTGGTGCCTTTAGGTGGCGCTTTTTCTCCATAATCCCCATGGGTTCTGTGGCCTTGGTCTCCTGCCTTGGGGGACCCCAGGGAGCACCTCAGCCCACCCCCTGCCTGGCTTTCAAGCCCACATTTACTCCCACCCCCCCCTCCCCACACTCGTCCAGGGATGGTCACACTGTCTCCCTGCCGGCTCCCCTTTGTGCTCCTGCAAGTGGGCCTTGCTGCCAATGTGAGCCTGGTTCTTTCCCTCAGCACCCTCTGCCTTCCTGGTGAGCCAGGCCCCTGGTGAGCACCCCTGTGTTGCCATGCAGAGCTCACTTTTGTCCTGCGGTGTGCCCTCCCAGCCCCGCTGATGCTGGCAATCTGTGGCCCCGGCCCTCAAGACATCAGGATGAGCCTTTGTCAAGCCCTGGTGGAGACCTGCTGAGGGATGGTGAGGGTCCCATGGCCAAGGACCCCAGCCATGGCCAGTAGCCACCTTATCAGCACTGGGGGGCCTCCCAGGAGACCCCAGGAAATGCTGGGGAAATTGGCCAGGCACACAGCAGTTTGCACTGGCTATGTCCTGTGTGCCTTGCCCAGGACCATGGGCACATAGGAAGGGTAACAGGTGTTTTTTACTTGGAGCCTGCCAGCCTGGGCTCCTTCAAGAGACAACACAGTAAGGGGTCAGATGCAGTTCCAAGCCAGCCCCTTACCCACAGGCTGACTTCACCTCTCCACCCCTTGGGCTTTTCATGGGTAAAATGGGGATAACCATGAGGATCAAAGTGGGAGATATTATCTATAGCTCTTAAAACAGTGCCCAGGATCCAGAGAATACTCAAATTATTATGTTCTCACTTTTGCAAGTATTCTTAATCCAGGATCACACAGCTAGAGTAGAAAATAAAATGGCCTGGCTTGATGTAGATCCAATTGTCATGAGGGAAAAAGGGAAGAAAGACCAAAACCAAGTAGGAAGACTACAGAGAGGAGGTGATGTCAGAATAGGGCTTTGAAGAATGAGTAGGAGTTTGCCAGTAAGTCCAAAAGCCAAGTCTAGGTAATCTTGGGAAGGGAAGGGCTACCTGAGATTGGTCCCTTTGTTTGCTCATGTAGTTACCCAGCAAGACTTTAGCAAACCCTTTTCCGTGAGGTACTGGGGCTGCAAGGAGCACGCCACCCACTGGGCGGAAGCAGGTCAAGAGCAGATGGCGCTGAGCAGGATGAGGTTAGGGCTGTGCTGGAGCTGCCCAGGATGGGACGGACAGATAGACACAGCCACCTGCTGCCTACCACTCCCTGGCCTTGAGAACTGCCCTGACTTCTCTGCTCACCCCACATCACCAGTCCCACCTTCACGGAGGGAGACAGGCCATCCTGCCTGGGCTGGCCTTGGTGCATTTCCCATAATGAAGTGGGAGCGCGTTGGCCAGGGGCACGCTGGGTGTGGAGCATGTTGTAGGTAGGCGAGGGTCAGTGTGTGTGTGTGTGTGTGTGTGTGTGTGTGTGTGTTGCCGCGGGTCCCCAGTGGCTTCTGCTCCTCTATGTCTCCCCTAGGCATCCGCCTTGCTGCCCATCCTCCTCTCCGTCTCTGCATCTCCCTCTTCATTTGCCCCGGGCCCTCATTTTGTCCCTCCCTGACTCCCCCCATCGTGGGCCCTTCCTGGGTCCCTGGCCTGTGTGAGTGGGGCAGGGTGGGGCGGGGGGCCGTGGCCTGGTCCCCAGTCCCCGAGTCCAGGGAGCCCACTGCACGCCAGACTCCCGACGGGCTGGGCTGGGAGGCGGGGCCGGCGCCGGGCAGCCCGATTTGGGTCTGGCCCGCTTGCTGCAATATTGATGGCCCGTCAGGGCAGCCCTGATTCCTGCGCTTTCAGTTAAAAGGTTTCTGTTGTTGTAGCTTATGCAGTTGCTCTGTTGCTATGGAAACGTGACATCAAAATGACGTTTCCCGTTTAAAAGCTTTTAACTAAATTCCTGCCTGTCAGATGTAGGCCCCATTTTGAGAGCTGAGCTGCCTTCCAGGAGTGGGGCTCCCGCCCTGGTGTGCAGGCCACGGGCCGCCTGAGTGCCCTCTTTTAACCCCACAGGTGCCTCCAGCATGGCGGCGGCTGAAGTACCAGGCTACCTGGTATCCCCGCAGACGGAGAAGCACCGGCGCGCCCGCAACTGGACGGACGCCGAGATGCGCGGCCTCATGCTCGTCTGGGAGGAGTTCTTCGAGGAGCTGAAGCAGACCAAGCGCAACGCCAAGGTGTATGAGAAGATGGCCAGCAAGCTGCTGGAGATGACAGGGGAGCGCCGGCTGGGCGAGGAGATCAAGATCAAAATCACCAACATGACCTTCCAGTACAGGTGGGCTCTAAGCGCCGCGTGCCTGCACGCCCCACGCCCCGCGCCCCGCGCCCCAGCCCCGCACTGGCCCAGCCCTGGCCCCGCATCAGCGGGCTGCCACCGGCCCCTCGGAGCTGAGTCAGGAAGGCCCTGTGTGGGCAGAGCCTGGCCGCAACACGGGGCCTGCATGAACTGCTGCCTTCTGTCGCCGAGGTGGGGAAGCTGAGGCCCAGCAAGATGGGCCGTTGCCTGGCGGCACCCCACCTGAGGCCCCTGCCCAAGCCACCCACAGGCAGTTCCCACTTGGTGAGAGTGCATGCTGGTCATCCAGGCATGGCTCGGCTAAGCAGGGAAACTGAGGCCAGGGGCGAGAAGGAGGCTCCACTCCCAGGCCTGTAGATCTCGCCTGGTGCTCACACTCTGTCCTTTCCAGCAGCCACCAAGCCCAGCTGTGAGCACAGCCAGCATGGTCCATGATTGGTGAGCCAGGTGTGTTGTTGGGCTGATGCTGGGGTACCCAGCAGGCCCCCACTCGTGGAAAGGGCCTTATTTGTGGAAAGAAGCCGTGGGGATCCAGGCCTGGCCCCACATCTTCCTCTACCCTTCCTGCTGTGGTCACCTTGCCCTGGCAGTCTGAGGGAGGCTGCTGGGTTGGGGCTGTGGACAGGGTTCCCAGGTGGGTGCACTCTGGCACCCCGTGGGGAGACAGCCCCGGGGCCACAGGCCCAGCACCTCAGGGGTGGGGGTGGGATCCAGGCCTGTCTGCAGACAGTCACTGTGTGCAGAGGGTCCTGGGCATGGCCAGGGTCACAGGTGTGGACTGGGTCATGGCCGTGGCAAGGGTCATGGGCAGGGCTAGGGTTGTGGTCAGGCCAGGGTCCTACTGGGGGAAAGGTTGCCCCAGAGCTAGGGGCTGTGAGGGGAACTAGCAGCAGAGAGAGTGGGGGGGGGGGTCTTAGGGCATACTGGCAGAGGTAGACCTGTCAGTGTCCCTGAGAGGGGTGCTGTCCCCGGAGCACATGCAGGTACCCAGCAGCTCCCAGCTCCAGTGTCCTCCTGCTGCTCCTAGGGACTGCTGTGAGCAGAGGGCAGAGGCGTTGTCAGGGCTGGGTGTAGACAGGGCCTGCAGGCTTGCCCTGGGCACCTTGAGGGGATCTGCCCTACCAACAGTAGACAGGGGGCCACCCCTTGCCCCTCCTGGCCTGCAGCTCCCAGCCCGTCTGGGGCCTGGGATGCATGCAGAGGCTTCCCAGGGCCTCTGACGTCCAGTTGCCCATTTTCAGTTGTTAACTTTTCATGGCCCTTGAAGGAGTAGTTCCAGAATGTGGACCTGCCGGAAGGCCCATCTCCACCTGCAGCCCCAGCTCCCAGGCAGGCCCAGGGGCCAGAAATGAGGCAGCCATAAGGGCCTGAAGGCCTTAGTCACAACATAAACAATGTTGAGTTCCAGCTACCAGCTTGAGGGCTGAGTTGTCCGTAGACATGTGTGTCCCCATCCCCCCCTCCTCCATGCACACGACGCACCCCTCTATGCCTCGTTGGGGGGGGTTGCCCATCTGACTCACAAATTCATGGGCTCTGATTGGTGTCTGGCCGAGTTATTAATTATTTATCCTGAGAGCCTTCTGCAGAGTCCCAGGGGAGGTGTTGTATTCCATTCCTGGAGGTGGGGGCTGTGGGCCAAGGAGGCCATAGGAGAGGAGGAGGGTGCAGCAGAGCTGGGGCCTGGGCCCTCCAGTGGGGCTCCATTCCAGATGCTGCTGGGGGTAAGGGCTCCATTCCAGATGCTGTTGGGGGTAAGGGGCTTCCCATTCCCTGAGGGGGAAACTGAGGCCTAGAGCGGAGGAGGGACTTGCCCAAGCCTTTATCAGGCTGATGCTTTCATTGATTGACTAGTTCTTTATCTCCTTCCTCCCATCCACACCCAGAAAGCCACCCACAGCAGTCTTTTCTTATTTTTTCACTGTAGCTCTTTACATATTAAGGTTGTCAAGGTAAGGAAGCCTGAGTAGCTGCATACCTTGGAGGATGGTTCCTTGGAATACCTTTCCGGATTCTTCTGTGTCAGAGGCAGACCTTCCTTCATTTCTCCAAGGAGTAGCCTGGCCCATGGTCAGAACAAGCACAGGGGGGCCTCCGGAGGGGCTGGAGGGGAGCCTAGGCAGAGGCTGGAAGTGGACCCCAGGCACAGTCCTTTACTTCCTGCACCTGGAATCTGTGTAGGCCTCCAGGGTGATGGGTAGTCCGGGGGTCAGGAGACGAAGCAGCCATGCCTTTCCCTCTGTGGCCTGTGCCTGGCTTTCTGCTGAGGACATTCTGCTCAGTGGATGCTGTTCCTAAGGCCACCTCCTGCCGTGGCTGGCCTTGCTTACTGCTCTGAGCCACAGACCCCCATGCTGTCCAGGTGGGTCCATTTGCTGAATGGTCAGCTCAGTATTTCCAGTGACCAGTGTGACCAGGGGCCCATGCTGGCAGGAACCCCACATCAGGAGGCAGGAGCCATCCGGCCACAAGGGTTTCTGTAGCTTGAGGGCCTCCCTACTTGGGAGGGCCACAGACTAATGCTGGGTCAGATGGGGCAGACAACAACTCCCCCACCCCCAAATTGTGGCCTCCTTCCAGGCCTGGCCAGGGCCGCCCAGGTTTCCTGTAGTTGGGTCTCCCTTCCTTGAGCTCCCAGAATTCAGCCAAGGCGCAGGGACCTACAAGGTCTGTCTGCAGGGAAGAGCAGGATGCAGGGCTGGGTGGGTGCCCAGCTCACAATAGGCAGAGCTGTGCTGTGCATACCCTTGGCCCCTGAGTCTAAGTAGGAATGGGGGATTTCAGGCCCAGCCCTGCTGCCTCCTGGTACTTTCAGTCAGGAATGTTATCTAGTCGATTTGCTATTTGCCAGAACTGGGCAATGTCTTATTAAATTCTTGTGAAAACCTTGTGAGGAGTTTACTCTGCTCATGCCCATTTTACTGATGTGAAAATGGAGGCTCAGAGAGGTTAATGAACCTGTCTAAGGTCACACAGCAAAGTGGTGGAGATGAGCCACAGCTCAGGTCTGTTGGACACTGAAGCCTGCATTCTTTACTCTGTGGATCTCGCTTCTCAGGCATTCTCTTTAGAAAAACACACTCCTTCTATCATGTCTTACATTTGCTTTATATGATAGTTATCACAAGATTTTATTCCTGTGTTTGAATGATGTATTTTATTATTGCTGGTTAACTTAAAAGCAGGATTTGTTCCTTGTAGGGAGTTTAAAAATTACAGACCAGCAAGGACAGAAATAGTACAGCACAGCCCTGGGCCCCGGCGCTCACAGACGACCTTACTCATGTTTGGGGTGCGTGAGTCTAGTGCCCACCGTGGGATAGGTCCCCAGCCTGACTTCTTTCCCTGTCTCATGTCACCTTGGCCCTGGAGCCTGGCCAGTTTTTCTGGGGAGGCTGTCTGGCCAAGAGTGGTTCCCTAGGGCCCCAGTGCCCCCAAGCACCCCTCAGCCGAGGGCCAGGTGGAACAGGCCGGGAGCAGCTCCGTTTCTCACCCTTGGCTCTTGTGTCTCTCGTTTCAGGAAATTAAAATGCATGACAGATAGCGAGTCCGTCCCGCCCGACTGGCCCTATTACCTAGCCATTGATAGGATTCTGGCCAAAGTCCCCGAGTCCTGTGATGGCAAACTGCCGGATGGCCAGCAGCCGGGGCCCTCCACGTCCCAGACCGAGGCGTCCCTGTCGCCGTCTGCTAAGTCCACCCCTCTGTACTTACCGTATAACCAGTGCTCCTACGAAGGCCGCTTCCAAGACGATCGCTCCGACAGCTCCTCCAGCTTACTGTCCCTTAAGTTCAGGTAGTGTGTGTCTTCCTTCCCTGCCTCCACCTCCAGCAGGGCCAGGAGCCCGGCGGCCAGAGAGGGGGCTGGGAGAGGAGAGGGGCGGCGGCTCTGGGGCGGTGGCATCCTCTGCCATCCCTGGCTGGCTGCCAAGGCCTAGGTGGTATGCAAGGGCGCCCAGGACAGGGAGGCCGCAGATAGGGGGCCTCAGACAGGGGGCCCTCAGACGGGGAGCCTTAGATGGGGGTGCCACAGATGGGGGGCCTCAAACGGGGGACCTCAGGGGGTGCCTCAGAGGGGGGACCTCAGATAGGGGACCTCAGATGAGGGCCACAGATGGGGGTGCTGCAGACAGGGGGCCTCAGATGGGGAGCCTTAGATGGGGGTGCCACAGATGGGGGGCCTCACACGGGGGACCTCAGGGGGTGCCTCAGAGGGGGGACCTCAGATAGGGGACCTCAGATGAGGGCCACAGATGTGGTGCTGCAGATAGGGGGCCTTAGACAGGGGGCCTCAGACGGGGGACCTCAGATGGGGGCCTCAGATGGGGGCCTTCAAACGGGGGCCACAGATGGGGGTACTGCAGACGGAGTGCCACAGATGGGGCACCTCAGAAGGAGGCCTCAGATGGGGGGGCCTCAGAATGGGGGCCACAGACGGGGGGCCTCAGGTGGGGGCCCTCAGACGGGGAGCCTCAGACGGAGGGCCTCAGACAGGGAGCCTCAGATGGGGAGGAGCTCAGACGGCGGACTTCAGACGGGGGGGGGGGGGGGCTCAGCTGGGGGGCCTTAGATGGGGGGGTGGAGCTCAGACAGGGGCCTCCAATGGGAGGCCTCAGAGTGGGGAAGCTCAGATGGGGGCGCTGCAGACAGGGGGCGTCAGACGGGGAAGCCTCAAAGAAGGAGGTTTTGGACAGGCTGGTCAGACTGGGAGGCAGGAGATACTGAAGTTCAGGCTGTCATGTCCATAGTCCGGGTTTGTCTCCTGGCTCCTTCACTTTCTAGCTGTGTGGAAAGTCCTTGACCTCTCTGGGCCTCAGTCTCCTTCTGTAAAATGGGGATAAATCAGCACTTAGTCTGAGGATGGCTGGGAGTGTCACGAGAGAGAAGGGTGGGGTTTGGCACACGGAGGAAGACCAAGTGCTCCCCCACCAGCCCCCCAGTTTCTGGCTCCTGGGCTCCCCATCACCCCCAGCAGACCCTGACCTGGGGTCTTCCTCCTTCCTGCCCTGGCAAGGCTGGCTGGGAGGGGAATTGGGCTAAGCCCCTAGAACATGCTCCTCAGCTGAGACCAGTGGGCATACCTGTCCCCTCTGCTGTCCTTCATAAACATCCTGCTTGGCCAGCACCAGCTGCATGAACCTGCCCTCGGGAGGCCCACAGACAGGTGCATAGAAAGCATCGCTCCGGCGTGTGGAGGCCTGGGGAACCAGAGGAACATTTGGGGCCTGCTTTCAGGGGTGACTAGGAGGGAGTTGACTGGTTGGGGAAGAGAAGGCACAGAGCAGATTTGAGTGTGGCCCTGTTTCTTCCTCAGCCATGGGCTGTAGGTCTGTCAGATGGGGGTGAGATGAGGAGGGTCTTGGGGAGTGTGAAATCTGGGGCTGCCACTCCTTTTGTCTGGCACCCCTTCCTTGCAGTGGGTTTCTCAGCAAAGACCCCAAACAAAAATGCCTTTGTGATGGCCAGATGGAATCAGCTGGAAACTTGAGGGTTATGGCCAGGTGTTTCCATGGGCTGACCCAGTTCCCAGATCCACAGCTGCCCCCAGGCACCACACCAGGGCTGGGGCAAGGGAGCTGCTGTCCTGCCTCTGAGGTTGGCTGGGGCGCTGCTCTGCTTCAAAGCACAGGGCCCAGAGAAGGGGACTGGCCAAAGCCTTGGGGGGTCTGGTGGGAGGTGGCTTGTTAGACCGGGGTGCTCATTGC
This sequence comes from Mustela lutreola, assembly GCF_030435805.1. Taxonomy (NCBI): domain Eukaryota; kingdom Metazoa; phylum Chordata; class Mammalia; order Carnivora; family Mustelidae; genus Mustela; species Mustela lutreola. Next base: position 66,692,490 of record NC_081290.1, on the reverse strand, counting down.
CCCCCATCAGAGAGCACAGGGCCCAGCTACAGCACCCGCTGCCTTCACCTCTCTGGAACCGCCAGAGATTCCAGTCCCCATGGGAGAAGCCACAGCACCCCTGTCTACCCAGTCCTTCTCATCTCTCCCCTGGTGTGGCCACTGCCCTCCCTTCCACCGAGCCCCACACCAGGCCTGTGCCCCCCCAACCCGGTCTGTGGGTTTGGGGCTGCTCCTGTGGCAAGGTGTGCCCCGTCCAGCCAGGCTATGGGGGTTTGGATGGCCCTGGGACCCAGGTCACTGGACTGCCTCGGGTCCCACAGGGTGGCGGTGTGCACAGTCCCTCCTCGCCGACTGCCCGGGGCCACCACGGGGTAGGGGTGGGGCGGTGCTGGGCACGTCAGACAGGCGGAGCTATGAGCCTGCGGCCCGCCATCCCCACGCAGCACTGTCCTTCCAGGTCAGATGAGCGGCCCGTGAAGAAGCGCAAGGTGCAGAGCGGCCACTTGCAGAAGAAGAAGCTGCGGCTGTTGGAGGCCATGCTGGAGGAGCAGCGGAGGCTGAGCCGCGCCGTGGAGGAGACGTGCCGCGAGGTGCGCCGCGTGCTGGACCAGCAAAACCTGCTGCAGGTGCAGAGCCTCCAGCTGCAGGAGCGCATGATGAGCCTGCTGGAGAAGATGATTGCTAAGTCCAGCGCATAGGGCCAGTGACACCGTGTGGGCCATCTGTGCCAGGCCGGGACCCGGGGTCGGAACGGACGGCCTTCCGCTCACCCTGGGCTGCTCTGGGGAAGGGAGGCCGCGACTGCCAGTCTCACTCCAGCCGGGTACTTCAGAAGAACTCCTGGCGTCTGTCCTCCAACACCGTCACCATCAGTGGTACTTGCAGTGGCTTTTGATACTCGCTGTGTGATTTCTTGTGACTCCCTGGAAGCAGAACTCACGTTCTCAGCTCACAGGTTGATCAGTTCCAAACACGAACATCAACAGGGACAGGCCGGTGACAGCTTCAGGCCTGGAGCAGAAACCCTCCTGTAGGGGAGACGGCGGTCTCGTCTGACCCTGGGCCGAAGCCCAGAGAGCCCGCCGCCCTCACCTCGGAGCGCTGGGTCCTCCGAAGGCCTCCCCATGAGGACACTAACAGAACAAGGCCAGGTGACCATGTTTCAGTTCTCTGGGCCCAGGGAGGTGGCACCGATGAGACAGAGACCTGGCCTCATGCACTCACACTCTGGTTGGGGAGGCAGCTGAGCAAGGAGGGCAAAGTCATGATAGCAGGCTGTGGTCGGCGCCGCACGAGGAGGGAAGAGCAAGGACGAGAAGGGACAAGCTCACCTCCCCGCCTCTATTCTGTCACCAGGAGGAAAACCTTTCCAGACTATTTTCTGCTGGCTTCCTCCTAAGTCTTGTTGGCCACTGGGGCTTTGGTTTCCCAGCTGCCAGGGATGCAGGGCTCCCTGCCTGGGACTGGCATATTGCTGCCCACACAGCAGGGTTCTGAGACGACCGGGCTGGTGACTTGGTTTGACTTACGATCCAGGAAAGCGCCTTCCGGGTGAAGGCAGATGTCCTGCCAGGAGTCCTTCCCAGCCATCCTGGTGTGATAGCAGCCAGCTCATCTGATGCTGCTGTGGTCGCCCAGGGGGTATGAGGCCACCCCAGGCCTGGCTGCGGTGGGCAAGAGACTAGGCAGCCATGGAGCCCAGAGGGGCCAGATGCCCCCCAGCTCGGCCACCTTGGGGACCCCCCTGGCACACACACCAGGGACTCCAGCCACACTGCTTTGGGACCAAAGGCAGTAGTGCAGTGAAGGTGTGACCAGTGGTTCTGCTGAAGTGTGAACTTGTCAATTTCTGCCAAAATAGCCAGTGTCCCACCAAGGCCAGTCTTGGCTAGCAGCGCATCTGTGAACCTGTGCTGGGGAGGTAGGCACAGGACAAGCCTCAGCAACCGCTGCAACGGAGACCTCAGGGGCATCGTGTGCTGCCGACATGAGCTGGGGGCTGGTTTCAGGCTGTGCCTGAGCATCACCTAGGTGGCAACAGACTGCGGCTGTGCATGACCGTCCTGGAGCTCCTGGGGCCGTGGCCGTGGCCGTGGCGCACCAGTGTTCCCATAGCTGCGGAAGGCTGCGGGCACATGTGTTATGTAGCATTTCTGCCTTTGTACTTAGGGGTCATTTGCACTGTTTTATTTTCCCAGCTGTCTCACTGAGCATGGAGTCCATGCTCACTCTCTCCATGTCTCGCTGAATTGGTGCTGCCACATGCTCCATTGGGCTGGAGCAGGGCAGGCGCAATCTGGCGGAGGTCAGTAGTGCAACTGCCCATGTTTCTCCCTCCATAAACTGTATCTGTCGCGAGTCTCTGATTTCTTCTGTAGTTACAGAAGGATGTTGTGGGGGGGGGATGTGGCCATATTGGTAAACGCTAAGCTATTTGATAAGATCCAGCAAGACCGTCTGTTAATACCAAAAACTGAAATCAGGAACCAGACAAACATGCATCCTTTCACCTTTATTATTATTTAACGTTGGCATTTTTAGCTAATGCATTAAGACAAACAAAAAAAAAAGCGGGATAAAAGAAATGAAAATTACCTTTATTTTCAGATGATATTTTTCTATTCCCAGAAAGCAGATACACAAGAGATCAAGAGCTCTTTAAACCACCCTGAACATGTGGATTATGAGAACGGAATATTCTGCTCATAGTCATGCTTGAGAACTGCAGGGAATCTATGAACAAGTTTAACCAGAACGGTCCAGGATCAACACAAAGGAAGCTGTGGTTTTACCGTAAAATCTAAAACAATTCCTGAGCGTGTGTGGAAACCACATACCTCTAAATGCTCCCAAGTAGTGTCATCATTTTATTAATGTAATTCCAACAATATTCTCAGTAACATTGTGGGGTTTTGTTTTAAAATGGAAGAAAGCTTTTTGTTTTGTTTTTTAAAGTGGGCCCCACACTCAGGGCAGAGCCCGACATGGGGCTTGAACTCACGACCCTTGAGATCATAACCTGAGCTGAGATCACAAGTCAGGTGCTTCACCGACTGAGCTGCCCCAGCAAGCCCTGAAGAAAGTATTTGTAAGTTCATATGAAAAAAGAATGGGGCAAAGAGTCTGAGGCCAAAGGATGGAAAGAGACCACCCAACCTCATGTAGCACCGGGAAGGCTGTGCTGTCTGTCTGAACCAGAAAAACGTCAAGAGACAGGAGCCCAGATGCTGCGAGGAATGATGGGCCCTGTCGTGAGTGGACGGGTGTTGGGGGGGGGGGGACTGAAGATGTCACCACTTGTGTTCCTGTGTACCCTCACAACCAACACTGACGCCCAACAGACGACTGTATGAGAAATTAAACCTAAGACTTAAAAATTATACTCATTTCAAAATAACAATAAGCCCATTATATGTTGACATCAACGACAACTGCATGAAAAGTACATTTTCTAAAACAAAAGGTTTTCGCAGGAAGAGGGGCGTTGTGTTACACGCCCCTCAATCTCTGGCAGCAGGCTGCCCCCAGTGCTGCCCCGAGCAGCTCCCGATTCCGTGGGCCACAGGATATGCAACCGTCCACAGAAGATCCCACGCCACATGGATAGGTATTTGGAAAAGAAAGGGATCTTTCGCTGACACCTGTGGGCCACTGTGCACACCCGTCCTGGAGGACTCCCCTGTCGTGCAGGCAGGTCGCCACATGAACTCAGTCCATATGGTGCCCTGGGGAGCCCCGCCGTGCACTGGGCACATCATCCCGTTGCACCGAGTCAGGCCCATCTCTGTGCCCATGGCATGGCAGACCCCCACAGAAATGTGCTCTCATCACTCTCCTGGCTGCTAACCAGCAGAGCTGTTGCTGGGACAGGTGGTCAGGCACGGGGCTGTGGGGGCAGCTCTTTTCCTTCTGATCTCAGTGCAAAAGCAGGAGTTTTGGCTCTGGTCATCACGACCACATGAGTTGTTCTCCCGGCGGGGATGGCTGTCTGTTTCCAAGAGGCACCCAAGTCCCTTCAGGTGAAAAGCGTGTTCCCGTGAAGAATGTGTCCTGCTGTCCAACAAGAGCTCCCTGGTGTCCAGCAGGAGTCCCCGCGCTGACCGACCCTGTGCTAGCTGCCTTCTCCAGGACTCCAAGCCCAGACACTCACACCACATGCAGGCCTAGCCCCTGTCCGTCTCGGGTGGGCCCAGTGGGACCCCACACGCCCCCCTCAGGTCATCTACCTACTTCCTGAAGATGTAACTAGACCAAAGCATGGTCCCATCCCCTGAATGGCTCTGGAGATGCCTTCCCTTCCAGGAGTGTGGTTTCCTGGCACATCTCGGCTTGGCTTCCGAAACACAGATGCATCATTGAGAGCAATGGGGGACTCTCCAGCTCTGTCGATGGGGGACACCATTTGCAGCCACTGTCCCACACTGGAGCAGACCCACAGGCCCCGGGAACAGTGGTCCCCCACGGACCTCATAGGGCACTAGGTCACCATCACCGCTGTCTTCCCAGGCGATATCCCTGCTCCATGCCACTGCTGGTCTTCAGGGACCCCCGCCCCCCACAATGTCCTGTTTATCCAGAGTGGTGACCCATCACCGGGTCAGGGCAGGGGAAGAGGAGGGAGCAGGTGCAGGGGCCCCAAGGTGAACCACGCATGTGTGTTGAAAGAGGAGGGAGGAGAGAATCCTGGAGATGCAGAGGTCATCTCCCCCGGAGCGCTGTGGGACTTCGGCAGCCTCCAGAGCCACGGCCACTCCCTGCGACAAGGGTGAGGGCGTGCTGGCCTCTGTGGGCCGGGCAGCCACACGCACCTCATTGGACATCCTGTGGATGTTCTGACCACAGCTGCGAGTGGGCCGGGGCAGGAGAAGATGCTGGCTCACCCTCTCCAGGACAGGTGGAGGACACCCGTGTTTGGGAGCGGGCCATGCCGTCTTTGGCAGGTTACGGCTCTCCTTTTGGAAAACAGCCTTTGGTGCCAGGCTTTCTGGCCTCAGGCAACCAGGGATCTCTTGGTCTCCAGTGAGCCCTTCCTGGGTACCCTGGTGTGCATGGGTGACACGCTTGGGGAGTAGGCATGTGCATCTGTTTCCACACTGAGCCTCTGTGCCTGCCCTGATTAGGGTCACAGGCACCTTCCCCAGGGGCCATCCGTGGGGCTGCTCCCCTGCCAAGGGACAGATCCTTCCAGGCTCTTGGGAGTGGCATGGTGGACATCTCTGTGTGAAATGTGCTCGCTAACAGGTGTTCTTAAAACAGACAAGACAGGTCTAGGGGAACTCAAAGTTGACCAGGAAAGTCCCCACGTTATGCTCCCAGGTGAGGGAGGGGTCCAGTGTCACAGCACCATCCGCGGACAAGGCTGGCCCTCCACTGCCGAATGGTTTTGGAATACTGTTAAAAACAAGTTGCCCAGGGACCCCTGGCTGGATCAGTGGGTGGAGTGAATGGCTCTTGATCTCAGGGTTGTGAGTTCAAGCCCCACACTGAGTGGAGAGATTACTAAAAAATAAACTTTAAAAACCAACCGATAAATTGCCCCCAGATGTGTGTGTCTCCATCCACAGTCTGCCTTCTGTCTGTGAGCGATCATTTCTGTTCTTGTGTCAACATGTAACAGTTGTAACTACAGTAAGTCTTGAAATCTGACATTGTCCATCTTTCAACCTTGTTACTTTTTTTACAAATTACTTGAATATTTTAAGTCCTTAGCATTTCCACATAAATTTTTTAAATATAGAAAACGACACACAGTGTAAAATCTACTGTTTTAATCAGTTCCGTGAACCAGCAAGTCAGTTCCCACGGTGGCAAGCACGCCTGCCCTCCACCCTCCCTGACTGACCTTGTGTCCCCAGGGAGCAGCATCCTGCCCTTCTCCACTCCTGGCCCTTGACACCTGGTACCTGACTTTCTGCCTCCAGGCACTCAACTCTCCTAGGCCAGGCTGTCATGAGAGGGTCGCACATCTGGACGCATCCTCCATGTTCACCCGTGTGGCAGCAGGCCCACCAGCCTGCGTGCCCACCAGCGGAGCACGTGGGTCCCCTTTCCCCACATCCTCACCAACACTGGTTCTTTCCACCCTTTCCGATGAGTGCCATCCTAATGGGATGAGGTTCTGCTTGGCATTTCCCTGATGTGAGTGCTGCTAAGTGTCTTTTCATGTTGGCCTCTGTGTGTCTTCTTTGGAAAAACATCTGTTCAGATCCTCTGCCTGTTTTTTTAATTTTTTCTTTTTCAAAAGGTTTTATTTATTTGACAGACAGAGATCATAAGTAGGCAGAGAGGCTGGCAGAGAGAGAGGGGGAAGCAGGCTCCCTACTGAGACCCTAGGATCATGACCTGAGCCAAAGGCAGAGGCTTTAACCCACTGAGCCACCCAGGTGCCCCCTCTGCCCACTTTTTAATTAGCTTTTTTTTCTATGTGAGTTGTAACTAGCTCGTATATATTATGCAGTCAATTCCTGTGTTCAGGATCATAGGATCAGAAGGATAGGAATTGTCAAAATGCCTTCCCAAGATGCGGTCTGAACTATTGCAAACCCTAAAAAAGATGAAAACATACCAGTTCATGTCTGAGCCAACCAAAGCCTTAATACCAACCTGATTTTTTATTTTGTTAACTTTTTTTTAAAAAGATTTTATTTATTTATTTGACAGAGAGATCAGGCAGAGTCGGCAGAGAGGCAGACAGAGAAAGGGGGAAGCAGGCTCCCCGCTGAGCAGAGAGCCCAATGCAGGGCTCGATCCCAGGACACTGAGATCATGACCTGACCTGAGCCAAAGGCAGAGGCTCAACACTGAGCCACCCAGGCCCCCCCAAACTGATTCTTAAAAAAAAAAAAAAAAAAAAAAAAAGAATAGCAAAATAAAGTGAAAGTCTAAATAAAATACAAGCAAACATAAGATACCACAACCAAGTAAGGCTTCTTTGAGAAAAGTGGGGGCCTTTGCAGTCGGAGAACCTCCAGCAGAATTACCAAATTCACCAAGTCGGTGTGGGGGACTCCATCAGACTGCAGCACGAAGATGGTCCCTTGAAAAGCCCCCAGCATAACAGGACTTGCCGGGAAAGGGACACAGGTGACACTACCCCCTGCCCCCACCAGCAAACAGGTGAGAGCCACACCCAGTAGGACTGTCACTGTGGGTCAGCAGCAGCCAGGGACAAAATCATGGCGCAAATGTTGGAAAAGGAGAGGCAACGATTATCCATTTTTGCTCATGCTATGATTGTAACACCAGTAACCAAACCCTACGAGGTTAATAAGAGAGAAGTATATAGAATTAGTACATAAGATTCCTTTTTTCTACATTATTAATAACTCGTTAGAAACAGGGAAACTCCCATTCCTAACAACCAAAGCTATGAAGTGCTTATGGATCAATGGAAACAGAGAGGACTGTAATCAGAGTGAAGAATGAGGGACACTCGGACAAAAGGTGTGAGGCCGTATCCCTGGGGGAGGGGAAATCCTCCCAGGGTTGGGGGAGGACGCCCCTAGCTGGGGAGGATATCTAGGGAGGGGGAAGGATATCCCTGGGGGGAGGGATGTCCCAGGGGGACTAAGATGTCCCTGGGGGTAGGACGTTTCTCTGGAGGATGTCCCTTGAGGAGGACGTTCCTGAAGGGGGAGATGTTCCTTGGGGGAGGACATCGCTGGGGAGAAGAGAATGTCTCTGGGTGGGGGAGGATGTCTCTAGCGGAAGTCTTGTCTGACACAGCACATTCTTTCCTGTCTCCCCACTTCGGCCTGCAGATGGCTTCCATTTTGTGCATCTCCTTGGACCCTTTCCTAAGACAAGACACTGTCTGGTTCATGAATCATTACGTGAAGCCAGTTAGATCTTCAAACGTACTCAGCTGAATTTCATTTTTTCGTAGATAAAACAGAGCACTCAGGGCCACGTGGACTTGCCTCGGGGAGAGACCAGTGTTGGTGGGGAAAGATCCAGAATGGGCCAACTCATCCAGCCTTAGGATTTGGCAGATGTAGGGGCCGAGACCTGCACACCCAATATTCAGGGATCTATAGTTGTCTGTGACTGGCAAGAAGACAGGGACAGTGGTCTTCTGATCTCCCACAAGGGTCTTCTCGGATGGATTAAAGATGTAAATGTTAAGAGCGGAAAACTTTTAGAAGAAATTCTGGAAGAACATGAACTTGGGATCAAGACCTTTCTGATGAGACAAACCATAAAAGGATAAGATGGCCTAATTTGATTAATAAAATTCCAAAATGGTATATGACAAAGAGCTTCAAAAACTCTTGAGATGTGCGATAGATGGTGGGGCCTCTAGGAGGCAGGACGGACAAAGGAGCTCATTCCTTGCAAGCCCGTGTGCAGGGGCTGTGGGCCTGGCCCAGCCAGCTGAGGCTGGGGGTGTGTGTGTGGGGGGTGGCACAGGTGGGGAGGGGCATGGGAGGGGCAACCCTCACCCCATGCAGGGATGGGCTTCCTCCCCAGCCACCCGAGGCCACCTCTGCCCCCCAAGAGCAGGTAGGGCTGCCTCTGTCAGGGCCTGCCCTCTCTCTTCTGCAGCAGGCCCCTCAAAGGGCCCAAGGTAGATATCTGACACTGTGTGTTCTGGAATGTTCTATCCATGCTCTCTATGCTGGGAGCCATGTTTCCCAGGATCCTTCCCTGCACGGTTCCAGAATAGATGGGGTCCAAGATGAGCTCTGAATGAGGCTTGGGAGGTGGAAGTGAGGGAGACACCATGTAGCGCTAAAGTCTGCAGGTGGTTAGGGGCTGGGTGTCAGGGCAGGGATCAGAACTGGGGTTAGGCTGGGGGTCAGGGCTCTGAGTCAGGGCTGGGGGTGGTCAGGGTTGGAGTCAGGGCTCTGGGTCAGGGCTGGAATCAGGGCTGTGGGTCTCCTGGGCTGTGGGGTGGTTAGGGCTGGGCGTCAAGGGTGTGATGTTAGGGGTTTCATTGTACGATCCTGCACCCAATTCTTATGTGTTTTCCCCCAGACATCATCAAACAAGTGTCTGACACCAACTGAGATCCCCCCCAGTCTAACTCAGCCCTGACCTGCTCCTCCTGGAGTTGCCGTCAGGTCCCACGGGGAAGGGCTCCGTCCCATGAGACCGCCCCACAACTTCAGACCCCATAGTCACCCACATTCTGACCACCTACCCGCAGATCAAGGGGTCCCACAGCCCCCTCCTCAGGTTCGACTGTTGGCTGGAGAGGCTCGCGGAGCCCGGGTGAGTGTGTTGTGCGTGGGGTCACAGATTTGTGGTAAGAGGACATTGCTCAGAGCCCCCAGATGGGAGAGAGGCTCCCCATGTAAGCACCCTCCCGCCCCTGCATGCCCGCGGTCAATGGCCCCGATGCTCACCCACGTGCCCACCAGCCTGACGGATCCGATCCCAGGCCTTGCTCCTGGGCCTCAGTCTCTCCAGGCCCTGTGCCCTCAAGGCCTGGGGGTGGGGGCGTCTAGTGGAAGGTGGCCCGGGGCTCCTCCTGGAGCTTTGTGGTGCTCCCCACAAGAATCATGGCAGCGTGGAAGGCGCCATGAAGCCCACGTACCTGCCGGCAGGGCAGGAGTGATGTGGGCATACTGGGAGGCAGCCGGGGTCCTGCTCAGGAGAGGTCAGGACCCAACAGGGGAAAAGGAGCAGGCGTTGTGCAGGACCTGATGGCCGATGCCCCCCACACCCTGTATACATGGAACCCGATTCAGAAGGGAGGCAGGAGGGCCACCGGGTGTGGGAGAGAGCCTTGGAGAAGCCAGGGATCTGGAGCCCCAGACTGGCTCTGCCCCTCCTCGGGAGAGGCCCACAGTCAGCCCTGCCCCTCCTGGGCTCTGTCCTTCTGGAGCTGGGGCTGGGCACAGAGGCCGTGTTTGGCAGCCAGCACCCCGCTGCCTTGTTGCAGGATGGGCAGAGGGCGGCACGGGCCCCCCACCCCTCTGTACAGGGAGCACTGTGGAGGCCTGCCCTGGGCTCCCAGACACACTGCCCTCCTGTTCAAGCTGTCGCCTCAGGTCCCTTCCCCAACATACCCTCGAGCCCGCCTCTCTCTGCAGCCTCCAGACACCCCCTGCATTGTTGTACCCTGCCTGGGTTCCTCAACCCCCAAGGTCAGCGTCCAAATTAACCCCAGGTCTAGCCCATGCTTGTGGGGAGCACCACCCCTTAGTCCGGCTGTGGGGCTGGGAGCAGCCTGCCTGCTGCGGGGGCTCTGGTCCCCGGAGCCCAGAACATGGAAATTCAGATTCCAACCACGTGCCTGACCCCCCACCTCCCTCATTTTCAGACCACCCTTTGTCTTTTCCTGTTCTGAGAACTTTCCAGAGACTTTTCAAGCTCTGCCTGGGAACAGTGCGGGGCCCCGGGGTTGCCATCTGCCGTCGCCGGCAATCATCCTTAAAGCAAAGGGACAATTTTAATTTCACAATAATTGGAAATATCAACTGCAGCTCAAGCCGTCGAAACTCATGGAATTTTAATGGGCAGCTGGCTTAGGTTACAGCCAAGAATAGTAGCTCTGCGCCCAGCCTGCATCCATGAGCCTGGGGCAGCACTGGCCTCTGGGAGAAGCGGGGATGAGGGGGTGGGCGGAGGACTGTCCCTGCTGAGCGTTCTGGTACCTGAGGGGAGGGGAATGAGACTCGGAGGCTGTGGGACTCCTCAGTCCTGTGGAGCAAGGGACTGCATATCCAGCGCATGTCCCCCTGGAGATGCAGCCTCCTTGCTTGGGTCTGAGCTCTCCCGATGCCACACTCCCTGGGGGGCCAGAGCGCCCCCCATCCCTGGCTCCCACAGCCTGTGCCCACAGAAGCCTTCCTTGGAGCGGGCTTGCACATCTGGAGTGCCCCCACTACACCTCGAGGCCATGCTGACCTCCTGTCCTGTGTCAGAGGCACAGTCCCAAGTCTGAAAACAGCCCTTTGACACATTCTGTCTGGTTTTCAGTTTGTAGTGGACAGAGTGGCAAGTCTGTCATCGCTTCCCCCTGATCACCCAGTTACTCCAAGACTAGATATAAGACTTGACTTTCCCCCATTGAGTTTCTCTGAGGCCATTGTCAAAAATCAATTCACTGAACAAAAGAGGGTCTATTTCTAGACCCGGTGCCACTGGTCTGTACAGCTACGTTCCCCTCACAACTGTAGACTCTTTTCCTTTATAGAAAGTCTTGAGGTCAGAAAGTGCAAGTCTTCCAACTTTGTTCTTCTTTTCCAAAATTGCTTTGGTTATCACAGATCTCTTACTTTTGCATATAAGTTTTAAATCAGCGTGTCAATTTGAACCGCCTCCTCAAAAACCTGCTAAAATTTTTATTGAGATGGCATTGAATCTATAGACCAACTTGAAGAGAATTGATGGGTTACCAACTAATATCAAGTCCTGCAATTATGAACATGTGATATGTCTTCCTTTGGCAAAGTCTAGTACATCCTCTGTTAAATTTATTCCTCAGTATAGTATTTTTTTTCAGTTGTTTGTTGATGTTTGTATCTGTAACCTACAACTCTTAAAACTCACTTATCAGTCCCATAGTTTCTTAAATAAATTCCTTAGTGTTTTCTAGGTTCGTAATCATGTTTTCTGTGAATCACGCCTTTACTTCTTGTTCTCAATTTGTATGCCTTTTATTCCTTTTTTTTGTTTGTGGTTTTTTTTTTTTTTTTTGGTGGTTTCCTCTTTATTGATGTGCCTCCTACCTTCCCCCCACAATTTCAGTCCCTTCCATCTACCCCCAAAAAAGAAGGTAGTGAAAGGAAGGGAATGTTGGGGTTCTTAGCCCCTTGGGCAGTTAGAAAGGGAACAGAAACCAAAACAATCACTGGGTGGGAGTGACAGAGATTGACAACTGAGAAGTCTAAAGTAGAGTTGGAAAGCTGGTAAGAGAAAGAGGAGAGAGGAGATGTCCGAGAGGCCACCTCCCCCGGAGCCCTCCAGCTAGGAAGGGCTGGAGGAGAGCCTCAAACATTAGGAAGTGCAGGTCCTGAAGAAGGGAGGTGGTGGTTGAGCCCAGGGGAGGAGGAGGTCAGGGAAGGGGGGCCACCTCTTTGTAGAACGAGACCCCCCACCTCAGGGGCAGCAGCTTCGCAGACCGTAGACAGATGTACAGAAAGAAGTCTTCTTCGTGGTGCTCCTGGTATAGCTGACCCATTGTGGCACTGGTGGGTGGAATGACATTGTTGACAAAGAAAAACGAGGCATCCTCAGCTCAGAGATGAATTCGCTTCCGGATCAAGAAGTAGAACTGACCAACTGTGAGATCAGAAGGCACCAGGCATTTCTTTTTGTCCAGGTCTCCTATCCGAGCTTTGGGAGCCTTTTCTACTATCACCGGAACCCGGTCCGGGTATTTCTTTCGGATCTTCTCGCCCTCAGAGCGGCGTTTCTCGAACGGATGCTCCTCTTTATACACGAACTTCATCCTCCCGGGAACCGGGCTGGACCGGGCTGGGCTGCGGGAACCCGGGGGGGGGGCGCAGGACAGGGGGCAGCGGCCTCCTTTTTTTGTTTTGTTTTATTCCTCTGGCTAGGACCTCCAGTACCATGTCAAAAGAAGCTAGGACAGCCCCATCATTGCCACGTTCTTGATCTTAGGGGAAAATACTCAGTTTTTTGCCATTGAGTAGAATGTTAACTGTAGGTTTTTTCACAGACATAATCTATCAAATTGAGGAAGTTCCTATTTTTAGTTTGTTCATTTAGAAATTTTCATCATAAATGGGTGTTGAATTTTGACAAATGCTGTCTCGGCATTAACTGAGATAAGTACAAGATTTTACTATTTTGTTGATGTTATGAATAACAAGGAACAATCGCATTTTATTTATTTCATGTTATTTTAGAGAGAGAGAGAGAGAAAGTGGAAGGGCAGAGGGAGAGGGAGAGAGAGAATCCCAAGCAGAACTGCACTGACCATGAAGCCCAGTGCGGGGCTGGAGCTCAGGACCCTGAGACTAAGACCTGAGCTAAAATCAAGAGTCAGGTGCTCAGCCAGCTGAGCCACCCAGGTGTCCCAAGAATTGCTTTTTAAATATTAAGTCAACCTTGCATTCCTGGGATAAACCGTACTTGTTCATGGTATGTTATTCAATGTAGTACTATTTTGCTAAGGATTGTTGTGCTCATGTTAATCGTAGACATGAGTCTACGATTTGTTTTTCTCATGATGTCCTTGTCAGGTTTTGGTATCAGAGTTATACAGGTCTCATTAAATGAGTACTAAAGTAGTCCATCTTTCTCTGTTTTCTGAGAAAAAGTGTGTAAGGATGGTATTTCTTTCTTAAGTGTTTCTACTCACTCCAACACCATATGGTCCTGGGGATATACCTATGGGTTAATTTCTTTATGGAAAATGTTTTTTTTAACCTAAAATTTCATTATGAAAAGTTTAAACCACTCAGAAAAAAAAGAATGGATAATGACAGTCATTTCCATGTCCTAGATTAACATGTTGTTTTACTTTCTTAATCAAATATCCTTCTCTGTATCCATCAGTCAGTCTTACTTTCTGGTGCATTCCTAAAGTGAAGTTGTAGACAGCAGCATTCTCTCCTTCAAGTTCTTAATTATTCAATTTCTTTAACCAATATAGGGCTAAACTTTCTATTTCCTCTTACGTAATTTTGTTGGGTTCTTAGAGAAATTTTTCCGCTTTATGTGTTGTCATATTTGTTGTGACAAAGTTATTCATATTATTTTCTTAATGTCCTAAATATCTGTGGTCTCTATAATGATATTCCTAGTATTGGTCATTTGTCTCTTCTGTCTCCTTTTCGATGGTCGTACTGGGGGACAGTTAAATTTCATTAATTTTTTTTCAAAAACCAACGGTCACCTCTCATTGTTTTACAATGGTTTCCTCTCTATTTCATTAATTTCCACTCTTTTACTATTTTCTTCCTCCTCTTCAATTTGCTCTGTATTTGTTGGTTTCTTAATATGGAGGCTTAGATCATTTTAAACCATCTCTAGTATCAGCATTTCAAATTACAAATTTATTTCCATAAGACTATATATTCCACAAATTTTGATATCTTGTATTTTCATTACTATCAATTAAAAACATTTTTCTGGGGTGCCTGGGTGTCTCAGTGGGTTAAAGCCTCTGTCTTCGGCTCAGGTCATGATCTCAGGGTCCTGGGATCGAGTCCCACATTGGGCTCTCTGCTCTCCCCGCTGAGCAAAGAGCCTGCTTCCCTTTCTCTCTTTACCTGCCTCTCTGCCTACTTTTGATCTCTATCTCTGTCAAATAAATAAATAAAATCTTAAAAAATTTTTTTCTAATTCCCCCTTGTGATTTGACTTGTGAATTATTTAGAAGCTTGTTACTTGTTGAAAGTTGAGTGCTTTTCTAGATACCACTATTGATTTCTGTTGTTGATAGAAAACATATACTGGATGACTTCTTTCCTTTAAAATTAATAAGATTTATTTCATGGCCCAGCATATTGTTCTCTCTTGGTAAATATTCCCTGTGCACTTGAAAAGGGTCTGTATTTTGTAGTTGATGGATGTGGTCTTCTATTCATGTTAATTAGGTTAGATTGTTTAATGATGTTCAAATCTTTTAAATCCTTATTGGTTATTTTGTCTGATTTTCTCATCACCTTTGATATGAAAATGTTAAAATATTCAACTATAAGTGTGCTTTTGTCTATTATTATCTGTCTCCTTATAGTTCTCATAATTTTTGTTTCAAATATTTGAAGATACAGCGGCTCCAGCTTTGTTTATTCATTTATTTATTTATTTATTTATTTGAGAGAAAGAGAGAACATGAGAGAGGTCAGCAAGAGAAGCCGACTCCCTGCCGAACAGGGAGCCTGATGTGTGGCTCGATTCCGGGACTCCAGGATCATGACCTGAGCTGAAGGCAGCTGCTTAACCAACTGAGCCACCCAGGCGCCCCACTACAGTTTTTTTTTTTTTTTTTTAAGGATTTTATTTCTTTGACAGAGATCACAAGTAGGCAGAGAGGCAGGCAGAGAGAGAGAGAGGAGGAAGCAGGCTCCCTGCTGAGCAGAGAGCCCAATGTGGGGCTCGATCTCAGGATGCTGAGATCATGATCTGATCTGAAGGCAGAGGCTTTAACCCACTGAGCCACCCAGGCGCCCTCCCACTCCAGCTTTCTTAAGGTTATTTTTTCCCATGGTATTTCTTTTTCTATCCTTTTATTTCCAATATAAATGTGTTTTTATATTTAAAGTGTGTCTTTGTTAAACATAATATAAGTGTATATTTTCTTTTTTTTTTTTTTTTTAAGATTTTTATTTATTTATTTGACAGAAAGAGAGATCACAAATAGGCAGAGAGGGAGGCAGAGAGAGAGGGGGAAGCAGGGTCCCTGCTGAGCAGAGAGCCTGATGTGGGGCTCGATCCCAGGACCCTGAGATCATGACCTGAGCTGAAGGCAAAGGCTTAACCACTGAGCCACCCAGGCGCCCCATA
Organism: Mustela lutreola; assembly: GCF_030435805.1. NCBI lineage: Eukaryota > Metazoa > Chordata > Mammalia > Carnivora > Mustelidae > Mustela > Mustela lutreola. Next base: position 66,677,082 of record NC_081290.1, on the reverse strand, counting down.
AGTGTATATTTTAAATCCTGCACGACATGCTCTGCCTTTTAATTTGGGTGTTTAGCCCATTTATATGTAATATAATAATTGATATGGGGCACCCGATGACTCAGTTGGTTAAGCATCTACCTTCGGCTCAGGTCATGATCCCAAGGTCCTGGGATTGAGCCCCACGTCAGGCTCCCGGCTCAGCAGGAAGCCTGCTTCCCCCTCTCCCACCCCCCTGCTTGTGTTCCCTTTCTCACTGTCTCTCTCTGTCAAATAAATAAATAAAATCTTTAAAAATATATGTGTGTGTATATATATAAAATAATTGATATAGTTAGGTCTATATCTACCTGTATTCTTGCAAGTTGTTTTCTATTTGTCCTGTTTGTTCTTTGTTCTTTTGTTCCTTCTTTCCCTCTTTCTTTTAGATTAACTGATTTTAAAATTTAAAAGTCTTGTCTCCTCTATTGTGTTTTATGTCACAATACCCTTTTACTATTTTCTAGAGTTCATTCAGGGAGTTCCAATACGTATCATTTGCCTCAAAATCATTTGAAATCACACTATTCTACTTCATGTATATATAAAGACCTTTCAACATATAGTTCTATTTCCTTTCCAAATGGAAATTATAATTTACACGTACTTATAAAAATAAACACAGACTACATTGTTACTATTTTTGCTTCAATGTCCAACTGTCTTGGGGCTTCTGGGTGGCACAGTTGCTTAAATGTCTGACTTTGGGTTTCAGCTTGGGTTGTGATCTCAGGGTCATGAAATCAAGCCCTGAGTTTTGCTCCATACTCAGTGCAGAGTCTGCTTAAGACTCTCTATCCCTCTCCCTCTGCCCCTCCCCATTGGTCACTCTCTCTCTCTCAAATAAATAAATCTTTAAAAAATGTTCAACTGTCAAATAAAATAAAAAATTAAAAAAAATGTTCAACTGTCTTTAAAGAAATGAAGAAAATAGAAGTGTAGTCTTCCATATTTACAGATGTATTTACCATTTCTAGTGCTCTTCATTCCTTTGCATAGATCCAAGTTTCCATCTGGTGTCATTTCCTTTCAGCTTAAACAGCTTCTTTTGGCATTTCTTGCAGCGTGCATATACTAGCAATGGATTCAATAAGCTTTTGTTTATCTGTAATTACCTTTATTTTGCCTTTCCTTTTCAAGTGTATTTTCACGGGATGTAGAATTCACAGTTGACAGTTTTTCTTTCCCAGTCTTTAAAGATGTCTTTCTTTTGTCTTTGGTTCCCTATTATTCCTGATAAAAACTCAGCCATTTTTATTATCATACTAATGTATATGTCTCTTTTCCCCTTTGGTTGCTTTTAAGATATTAGTTTTTTGTTTTCAACATTTTGTGACTCGGTGTGTTTTCTTTGTATTTATTCTGCTTGGGATTTGTTGAATTTGGGGGTCTATGCATTGATTTTCTAAAATAAAATTTGAGGAAAATTTGCCATATTTCTTCAAATATATTTTCCCCACGTTACCTTTCTGGGATTCAACTTACACATATGTCACATTCCTTGATGTTATCCTACAGGTCACAAGTGCTCTTTTTATTTTATTCAATCTTTTCTTCTCTGTGATTTAGTTTGGAATATTCATACTGATCTGCCTTCAAGTTCACTGGAAGTTTCTTCTGCAGTGTCCAGAAACCTAGCCAATACATTTTTATTTCAGATGTGATATTGTGATGTTCAGTTCTTGAAATTCCTTTGCAATTTTAGAGTTCCCATTTATATTCCAAAATATCCCATACCTTTATCCATTATAGTTATCCTTATCTGCAGATTCTTCTACATATTTGTATTATTTTTCACATTGTATGTCTGCTAATTTCAATTACTGGACATCTAGGGTCTATATATTTTGATTGTATTTTCTCTTGACATGGGTCAAATTTTTCTGCTTCTTCACATGTCTTGTACTTTTTAAAAAGATTTATTTATTTGTTTATTTATTTTAAAGATTTTATTTATTTATTTGACAGAGAGAAATCACAAGTAGATGGAGAGGCAGGCAGAGAGAGAGAGAGGGAAGCAGGCTCCCTGCTGAGCAGAGAGCTCGATGCGGGCCTCGATCCCAGGACCCTGAGATCATGACCTGAGCCGAAGGCAGCGGCTTAACCCATTGAGCCACCCAGGCACCCAAAAGATTTATTTATTTATTAGAGAAAGAGAGAGAAGATGCCTGTGCAAGCAGGGGGAGGGGCAAAGGGAAAGGAAAGAATCTCAAGTAGGCTCCCCACTGAGGATGGAGCCCAATGCAGGGTTTGATCCCACAACCCTGAGATCATGATCTGAGCCAAAATCAAGAGTTGGATGCTAAACCGACTGAGTCACCCAGATGCCCCCACATGTCTTGTAATTTTTTATCCCATTCCAGACATCATGTGTAGATGAATGGTGGAGATTGTTATGTAATGCTTTATTTTTATTTTGTTCCTATTTCCTCCCAAATGCAAGCCATTTCCTGAGTTTGGGTAAGGGGCTTACCATTCAGATTCTTCCAAGAGTCCAGTTGACTCTGGAGCTGGGACACAGCTTTAATTATACTGCGTTCATGTACTTTCAGCCCAGCCCTCTACCTCTATTCCACTGCACCTTTTTGATCTTGTTAGAATTTGATCAGATATATTTAGTTCACCTGAGAGTTAATCCTGGTGTGGCCTGGGGGTCTCAGCACTTCCAGAATGTGGAAGACTAAGTGCTCACTTTGCTGTTCACTCTATTTTCTACTTTCTTGGCAAAATCTGAGTCCGGGTGGGAGAAAGTAGATTAATGGGGCTGACTTATCATCTAAGACTGTGTTTGTTTCTCTTCCTCTCTGCTCCTCCTTCCACCAGGGTGAGAACCAGACTTCTGCTCCAGGCATGGATGTTGCTACCGCATTCTGTTCTCTATGAAGAGCTTATCTTTCTCAGGAATTCAGTTCATTAAAATGTCTGTATTGGCCTACTAACTCCATAGAAAAGTACAATTTTTTCCCCCTGTTTTCTTCGTTGCACTATGGGAATGAAAGTCTTTTGCATCCACATCCCAGGTGGAAGGCGACGTCCCATTTTCTTTTATTCATTATGTTCCCCATTGAAAGTGCTTCAGCTGATGGAAAAGCCAAATTAGTACATTTGTTAAATCCTCCCTCTCAGGTGGAGTGAATGCCAGAGATTCTCATAACCTAAAATACTGTTTCGGCATGGCGCCATTCCTCTTGCCTTTCTTCATATTTCTATTTGTGACTGTTTCCAGAGGTTCTCAGAAGTCAGGAGAACACTCATTACAGTTTCAATAGCACCTGAGGATCGGTTTTGCACTATTGAGCACTCATACTACTCTCTGTTCCCATGTGTGTTGGGCTGGACTGAATGGTGAAGTGGCCTACCTCTACTGGGCATTGACATTGAATGTGGAGGTTGTGAATCATTTTACTTAAAGAAGAGTCCATTAAATTAAAAAAAAATCAAATGAAACAGTTTTGCCTTCATTTAATACTTTAAAAACTGCCAAGAGAAGACTAATAATGGTGCTATCACAATGCATAAAGGAAAAGGTAAACAAGCCCAAATTCTGGCCAGAAACCCAGAAGCCTTCTTTGTGCCAGCTATGGCACAGAATCTGAACTTGTGATACGTGGCTTTGAGGATGCCAACAATGATGATATGCTCTGGAATAATTCAAGGGTCCTAGCTGATAGTTTCTGCATCTGCCCAAAGACGGAAACGCTTGATGGGACATGTATCATATTTGACCTTACAATCGCCCTCAGAAACACAAAAAGAATGTCAACTAGATGCTGTTAAAACAGTTAGATTTAATTCACCCAAGATTCCAGCTGCATGGAAGAGTTAAGTAAAATAGCAGATTAACCTCAGATGAGGAGGAACCGTGGTCTTCAGAGGAAAGTGAATTGTTTGCTCTGTCGCGGTCATTTGGTGTGTCCATTGCTATTGATAATATTAAGAAAAGCTTGCCAAAAAAGAAAAAAAAAAAACAGGTTGACCACTTAATGTTTTTAAAAATTAAGCCTTTTTTTTTTTTAAATTGGAGAGATAATAACTTCTCTCAAAAAACACCACAAAAAAACAAAAACAAACCATCTGTGAAATAAGCAATAAAAATAGCATTCTAGAAAATGTAAGGAAATCAGAACAAGGAAATGAAATCATTTGCATGAAGGTGAAGGAGATGATTCACCTAAAAATAATCTCAACCAATTCCATAGAGAATAGTTACTGTCAGTTTAGGTGAAGACATGATCTTGATTGATGAGAGATTTGAATAAACTGGAAAACATTTGGGTGTTTCTGAAACAATGTCTCAGTGTTAACAAATTGGAAGGAAGAACTTTAGAAGTATCTCATAAATTTAGCTATTGCTTTAAGGTCTAGTGAAAATCTTGCTGTTAATAGTGATTTCTATGATGAGATTAGTTTGCCGAATTTTTTGTGATAACGTTTCAGGTACAACCCCATAATAATGTTTGAACATGATATATAAAATCTGTGGCTCTTTTCCCACTATAAATATTTGCTCTAAGAATTTTATGGATGGCCCTGGTTTCTTCTACCTCAGGGAATTGCAAGTCAGAACCACACTGATGGGGCTCAGGTCCTGATCTCAATGTCCTGGGATCAAGCCCTGCATCAGGCTCTCTGCTCAGTGGGGAGCTTGCTTCTCCCTCTCCCTCTGCCCCTCTCACCCGCTCATGCTCTTGCATGGGTACATCCCCAAAAGAATTGAATGCAGGAATGTGACATGCGTAGGTCCACCCATATTCCCAGCAGCATTATTCGCGGTAGTTAAAGTGTCTGAGGACAGACAGATGGATGGGAAGCAGAACGTTGTCCATCCACATGATGGAAGGTTAGTCAGCCCTAACCGGGAGGGAGACACTGACACCTGCCGCCACGTGAATGAACTTGGAGGACATTAGACATTATGTTCAGTGAACGAAGCCAGTCCCGTAGGGACAAATGCTGGGTGGCCCTGCGTACAGGAGGCCCCTGCCATCAAAGCACAGAGAGGTCAATGGTGGTGTCAGGTGTGGGCAGGGACAGAGAGTGTGTTAATGGGGACAGAAGCTCAGTTTTGCGGGATGGAGGGAGTTCTGGGCTGGAGGGTGGGTCGGCTGCCTATTATGCATGTACTTAAAGCCAGTTAACAATAGTTGTGGTAAACTTTGTGTGTCCCTTTTACCACATTAAAAATAATTGGGGAAAAAGACTTCATCGCTTCAGCTCGTCTTTTCAATTTTGTGGTTTTATAGGAATTTTTGTCCAGGACATTCTGTCTAGTTTATTCAGTTTGGGACCTTGGGACAGACCTCAGAGGAGCGGGGGCCTCCTGCGGTCATTCTGCCGGGTGGCCAGGCGAGGGTGTTCTGAGTGTAGGGCCAGCAGCACCCTGCGCCTGAGGCCTCATCCCTCCTAGGGCCGGGAGCTAGTGCAGTCCTGTCGCCCAGGGGCACCCCTGGGAGCCTGCCTATCATTGCAGATCTGAGAGGGGGTGAGGCAGAAAGTGTGTGAGGTCTGCCCTTGGGAGCACTGGGGCCCAGGGCTTGGAAGAATTCCCCAGTCTTCCAGGAGGAGACAGAGACCCTGGACAGACACCATGTATTCCAGGCCGGAAAGGGTCCTGTAGGGCCTGGCCTGGCGCTGCGGCCATCCATGCTGGCTGTCCCCACCAGGCGCTGGGTAGGTGGCCTGCTGGGGCGGCTTTATCGGGAGCAGAAGACCTGGGGTGTGGAGAAGGGTCCTGCTTCCTCCAGGCATGAAGGACTGGTGTCCTGCTAGCCATGAAGGGCACGGAGGCAGGGCCTTGGGCTGGGGGCTCTGGGGACACAGGACTTCCACCACCCAAATCCAGCAAGGCCCAGCCACACCTGGATGAGGGGCCCCCCAAAAGGGAAAGGTCACACTTTCACCCCAAAGAGCTCCCAAACCCTCCTCTGTCCTTAACAGTGCGTGAGAGGGCAGGGGATGGTGGGAGACCCCTGCCCACCTGCCTGCCCCCTGCCACCAGCGAGGTGGCTTTGGGGAAGGCTGGGCAGTGGTATATCCGCGGCTGGCCTCAGTCTCCACACCTGTAAATGGGCACGTGCGGGGCTGCAGGGGATGAGGAGGTCGCCATGGGGAAAGTACCCAGTGCCACCTCACTGGCTGTGGCCGAAGGCCATTCTGTGCCCAGCTTGGAGCCCTTTCCTCTGGGACGTGGCCTTGACCTGGGTCTTGCAGGGCGAGGGCCAGACTGGTACCTTGCCGTGTCAGTGACTCAGAAAGAGGAATCCACCATTTTTATTAAAAAGAACGCTCATCTCTCCTCATCTAAACGTTCACATCTGAAAGCTGACCTCTGGGTGCTGCCTGCTCACGGTGAGGGGAAAAAAGCGAGCTGCAGGCAGCAGCCACTGCATCCCCTGGGAGCAACGTGCCAGGGGCCTGTGGTCACTGTGGAGTCGCTGGGGGCCAGGGCTCAAAGCGCAACATTTAGAAATGTCTCCCGCTGTCAACGTCCTATTTGGAGGTGATGCTCCCTGAATTACTTCATGCCTATTTTCTTTCTCCAAAGACACGTTTCCCCCAAAGAAGAGGAGACATCACTAAGCCAGGTCTGTCCAGGAGGGCGGTGTTTACACCATGCTGGGGACTCCCTTTCCTTCCTGTGACCGTGCCCAAGGCGGGCCTCCCTGGGGGTCCTCCCTGTCCCCGGCCCCCGGTCCCCTGTATGGTCCTCCCGGGGGCCCCAGGGAAATAAAGTCCAGTGCGTGCAGGGACAGTGGGCTTCGGGTCATTAGTGTGGGTTCTGTTCGGGGACGATGTGGTCCTACGTAGTTAATGCATATTCTGTTTGGTAACAATGTCCCTAATTAATACAAGTTCCATTTAGTAACAATATGCTTTATTTAATTAGTTTCATGTGTTCTGGGTTAAAAACATCAGGCTTCATGTGACTTATCCCCTGTTCACTGGCCCTAATGAATTCCACAGACCGCCACGGGCGGGGTCAGCGGGCATTCAGGGAAGGGGCGGCTTGCCCCCCAGAAAGATAGAGAGGGCCTTGGGGGGGAGCTAGAGCCAGAGTGATTCAGGGGGGTAGGTGTGTGTTGGGCTGGGCTGGGACACCGAAGTCCTGTGTGCATCTCCCTGGTGTCCCTTCTGGCTCCCGCATGGGCCCTATCGTTCTCGGGTTCTACTTGTCCCCTTGGTTCCTGTGCCGGGAGCCCCGCCTCTCCCTGGCCCCCAGATCCCCTGCTGCTGCTCCCCCAGGTGCTGTCGGTCTCTGAGGTTTGGTCACTGTCCCCACTTCCCAGCATCAGGGCCACTCCCTTCTGGAAATGCAAATCCACCCTGTATCTTAGGCATGGTTCCCAAACTCTGAGTGTGTGGCCCTGCAGGATGACATACCTGCAGGGCTGGTCTACTGGGACGTCCTGGAGTGTCCTGCTCTCCAGCTCTGGACAGTGTCCCCAGGCCTGGTGGGCACCTGGGGTTAGGTGGGTGATTGGGGTCTACCCTTTGGATGGTGGGCCATGGTCCTCCCTATCCAGGAGCACTGGGGGCAGGGGTGGCATGGGACAGATGGAGCTTGACCCCTTTATGAAGTGACAGGATGGTGACAAGTGGGGTGGAGGTCTGATGGGGGCATGCATGGTCCTCCCTTCCCTTTGGGTAAGGTGTTAGGGCTGACACCCCTGAGGTGAGCCCTGACAGGTGAGGAGGAAGGCCCCCAGGGTGACCGGCCAGCAGGCCCGTGAGGACAGGCCCACAGGAAGAGCCTGGCTGGAGACAGAGCAGAGGACTTGGGTCTGTGGCTCAGCTTGGTCTGCTGGGTGCTGGACCCCAGGCCCCCAGTCTGGCCTTGTCTGTCTCAGCTGGGGCCCCACAGTCCCATCTTGGGAAGCACAAAGGGGCCCCGTGCCAGGGAAGCTGGAGCACCGGCCTCGGGAACTGGACTGTCAGCTTTCTTCCTGCAGCCGAGGCCACCTTGGGACTGTGAGTAGGGATCAGGGGCTGACAGCAGGGACTGCACAGCAAAGGCGGGCTTGGGGGGCGGGCCAGGCCGTATGTGGGGTTGGCCTCAGGCCGTGACCCAGGTGCAAGGGAGCAGCTGTGTCAGGCTTTGGGTATCATGTAGTGCTGACCTCTTGCAGAGCCGGTCTAGCCTCAGTCCCCGTCTGTAGAATGGGCTGGTGTTCACACTCAGCGCACAGGAGGTGGGCGGTTCTGATGAGAGCAACGCTGAGTACAGCTGGTGCACTGACCTCGGTTTCATGGTGGCCAGTGAGCCAGAGGAGACAGTGAGGGGGGACAGTGAAGGGGACAGTCAGGGGACAATGAGAGGGGACAGTGAGGGGGCATCAAGGGGGACAGTGAGGGGACAGGGGGGACAGTGAGGTGAGCAGTGAGGGGGGACAGTGAGGGGTCAGTGGGAGCAGGCAGTGAGAAGTGTCATAGAGTAGGTGAGGTGGATGAGGTCACCATCCCACTGAACTTCTCCTGGCTTGGACACTGTGACCCTGGGGGCTGCATCCTCTCCTGTGGGCCTGCATCCCAGGGGACAGAGAGGAGGGTGAACAGGGCATGGACCGGCTGGGTCAGGAGCACTGCCATGTGGCCTGACTCCCTCTAGCACTTCCCCAGCACCTCCCATGTGGTGGCTATAGAAAGTGGCTCATGCAGCAACCGGGTCCCGGGGGGACCACAGGTCACACAGTGGCCCTTCTGAGTGTGGCTTTGCCTCTGATGGAGGCAGGGGGTCAGGACCTTCCAGCCCTGGAATCCCTGAACCCACAGGGCAGTGGGTGGCCAGGGTGTCCCACTAGCTGCGGGGCAGGGTGTCTGCCCAATGTTCCCTTTAGGGGCTAGGGGACGACGGTGGGGTCGGCGACCTGGCTGCCTGCAATCCGGACTGGGCCCCTCTGCACAGGGTGATCTGCACATCTGCAGTGGGGACTGTAGGTCAGCCAGCCTAGATCACGGGGCACCCAGATTTGTGGCCACATCTTTTCTTTGTGTGTCTGCCGGGGTGTGGCTGCTGCTGGGCAGACGCAGCTGTCCCAGAATCAGGCTGTGGAGGCTGCGACCGCAGAGGCTGGGACCACAGAGGCTGGGACCGCAGAGGCTGGGAGCTAGACCCCGAGGGTGAGGGCTGCTCAGAGCAGAGCCCTGGGCCCAGCAGGACCAGAGTGAGGAGCAATGGCCCTGTTCTTGCCCACCACCGGATGGGCAGAAGGAACCTGACTTAATTGAGAAGACATATCTGCTCACGCTCGGACTCAGTTTCCCCTTTGACCTCCCTGCTCAGTCTGACACACGGCACATGTCTGTCTCACACAACTTTTCCTGATCACTCTGCAGGGGTAGGCAGGCATGCTGCCTACCCCAGAAGCAGCCCCTCAGCACCACCCCTGCTGGAAGAGCATCCACTCTCCTCCCCGTGTGCTGCCTCCTGGACATCCCCGGCTCACCACCCCACACACGGCTGCCTCCTTTCCCATCCAAGCCCGCCACATGCGTGGGCGCTGCGCAAGGGTGGAGAAGCAAGCCGAAGACAAGAGAGAGGCTACAGCTCCTCGCAGAGCGGCTCTCTGCTCCTCTGACCTGTGCCCAGGGCCTGGAGGCTGTGCTGCCCCTGCCTCCAGAAGGTTCCCTCTGTGGACTCAGAAGGAAAAGCTGCCAAAAAGGAAAACTTGAAGGGGGTAGCATGGAGTGGGGAGAGAAGTATTTCTTTCTTTCTTTTTTTTTTCTTTTTTTTAAACTTAGTATTTTTTCTTTTTTTTTCTTTTATTTTTATTTATTTTTTTAAAGATTTTATTTATTTATTTGTCAGAGAGAGAGCGAGAGCGAGCACAGGCAGACAGAGTGGAAGGCAGAGTCAGAGGGAGAAGCAGGCTCCCTGCGGAGCAAGGAGCCCGATGTGGGACTTGATCCCAGGACGCTGGGATCATGACCTGAGCCGAAGGCAGCTGCTTAACCCACTGAGCCACCCAGGCGTCCCATGTATTTCTGAAGCCAAACAAAGCAGGTGATCCGTTCTGAAAAGGAAGAGGACAGGAGGGTGGCAGGCAGTGAGGGTCAGGTTTGAAGGAAAAGAAGGCCTGAGAGGAGGGAGGAGTCGAGGGCAAGCAGGAAGGAGCAGTCCGCCCAGTCCCCCCAAAGCAGGCTGCTGAGACAAGCCAGGCAGGCAGACTTTCAGGAGGCAGGAGGAACACATGATCATCTCCAAAGGGGCTGTGGCCTCCGATGGGGCAGGACGCTTCTCCCCTGCTCTCCAGCCCCTGGCCCTTGGACTGCAGGGGAGGGCTTGGGTGCTTGTCTCAATCCTTCTGGATTGCTATAACTAAAATACTAGACTGGGCGGGAGTGCTTATCAACAACAGAGTTCTGGAGGCTGGAAGTCCATGGTCAAGGCATCAGCAGCTTCCATGTCTGGTGAGAGCTTCCTGATTCATGGACATGTTGGAAGGACAAGGGGGCTCCCTGGGGTGTCTTCTATGGGGCACTAATCCCATGCATGAGGGCTCTACCCTTATGACCTGATCACGTCCCTAGGGCCCCACCTGCTAACACCCTCGCACGGTACCCTGGAAATCCACACATTGAGGGGTCAGGCCTCAATGTGTGGATTTCCAGGGTACACATTCAGTCCGTAGCAGTGTTGTGGGGATGATCGGCCCCCAGGGTGCCCAGAGCCTTGGGGCTCTCTGGGACCCATCCCCCCCCCCCCATGGCTCCCAGCATCACCTGTGTGAGGCTCACAGTGTAGTCCACTCTCCAGGTGTTTCATCTGCCCTGAGGGGAAGATGCACATGCCCCAGGGGAAGGATCACCCTTGCTATCCTCCCGGAGCACTGGAAGGAATAGGAAACCTAACTTCGTTCTTTGTTTTTTCCATTCAGGTGGGGGTAGCTGGCCGCATGATGCTGGTGTATCTGTCATGATGAGTTAAAGCCCAAGGGGCTCCAGCCACGTTTGGGAGCTGGCTGTGTCAGGAGTCTTGGACTTGATTTATTTCTAGGCTTAGATAGTAGAGCAAATGCTCAGGGGACAGTTTCCCCAAACTCTTCTAGCTGGTCGCTGTGACTCCAGGTAAAGTAATTTCCAAAGATACAGTGATTGTTGAGGAGGCAGGGGGAGAGCTAACCCCGGAGGGTCTCCGTGGGTCCCCCACAGGAGGGGAGGGGACCTCCAGGACAGCAGGGAGAAACTGCCTGGCTGTCACACCTGTTGGGAGGACTAGGGGCTGATCGTGCTCCGCAGGGGACACCATACTTCCCATCTGCTCTCCTCCCTTAAAAATAAAAGGATTCCGGTGGATTACGGTCTAGATGTGTATCAAGGTCTTCCGAGGGTGTGGGATCCCTGGTGCTGGGCGGCCAGGGCAGGGGCGCGGCGGAAGTGCCCGCTCAGCTTCTGTGGGACCCGGGGCCGGGAGACGGGAGGAGGACACGGGGGCGCAGGAACGGACCGGGTCTACGGGGGACCCGGGTGTGAGGTGGTGTCGAGAGGGACTCGAGGCGGGATCGCAGGACGGCCCGAAGGGACGGAAGGGGACCCAGGCACCGGTGTGAAGGGACCGGGGCCGGGAGAAAGGAGAGGACCCGAGCCGGGGATCTGGAAAGATTCCACCGCGGGGACTAGCCACCACCTCAGCTCCGGCAGCGGAAGTCCCGTCCAGGGAATGGAAGTGGGGGCCGGGCCCCGCCCCCCGCCCCTCCTCGCCCCTCCCCTCCCCTCCCCTCCCCTCCCCTCCCCTCCAGGTCCGCCTCTCTGGCCCCGCCCCTGGCTGAGGCCTCGCCCCTTATTCTCTCCGTTCTCTTCCCCTGGAAGCCCAGCTGTGCGCCCACTTTCTCGCCCCTGTAGGCGGTGCCCCCGTAGGCCCGCCCCACCCCCGGCGGCTCCGCCCGGCCACTGGGGCTCCGCCCCACAAACCGAGGACTCCCGCTCTATTCCCGAGACCCGCCCACGCTTCTAGAGACCACGCCTTCTCTCCACCCCGCAGGTCCCGCCCTCAGGAGGCCCCTCCCTGTCGGCCCCGCCCCCGAGCCCCGCCCCCCGGGCGGGCGGTGGCGGCTGAGCGACCGTTGCGCGCGGGCGGAGCGGATTGCGCCCGCGGAGCGAGCGGCCGGTAGGTTGCGGGCCGGGCGCAGGGCCGCCCCGCCTCCGTTTCTTTCTTCTCTGGGCGCGCGCTCGCTCCCTTCGCGGCCCGGCCGCCAGCCCCGCCCCCGCCCAGCGCGGCGGAGGGGGCCCGGGGGCGTCCGGCCGGCGTCCGGCTTGTTTGGGCCCCTCAACCCCGCGCCCCCGGGCGGCCGGGCCGCCGGCCGCTCTCCTTTTGTTCCCGGGCCTCCGCCGGGACTCGTCGTGGGCTCGGCGCGCGCGGACCCCGCCCGGAGCCTGGGTTGTGGGGTCGCCGAGGGGTCCGTCGCTCCTTGGCTGGACCCGAGGGCCCGGGCCGGGGGGCGCGGGGCGGCGGCAGACGGGCCGGGGGTTCGGGCCTCTGTCCCCGCCGCTTTCGCCCCGTCCTGGGCTGGAGCCGGGGCGCCGCGGGGCCCGAGTCCGCGCGGGGTCTCGAGTTTCCTGGCCGTCCCGGCCGGCGGCTGCATTGTTTGGGCAGAGCTGCCTCCGGAGATCCCGACTCCGGCGGTTAACTGAAGCAGCGTCAGGGCCGCCGCCCTGCGGGTTCCCCTGGCCCGGCTGTGCTGCCAGCTTGGGGGTCCTGGCGTAGACAGAGCGGCTCAGAGCTGTGGGGCGTAGAGAGAGCCCCAGAGTTGTGGGGTGTAGACAGAGCGGCTGGGATCTGTGGGGCCTAATAAGACAGAGCCCCAGAGTTGTGAGGTGTATCCAGAGCGGCTCCGAGCTGTGTGTGGGGCGTTGGGCAGAGCGACTCCCAAGTTGTGGGGTGTGGACAGAGCAGCAGAGTTGGGGGTAGAGAGAGCTACCCAGAGTTGTGGAGTATAGACAGAGCGACCCAGAGTTGTAGGGTGTAGGCAGCAGCGCCAGAGTTGTGGAGTGTAGACAGAGTGGCCCAGAATTGTGGTGTATAGACAGCAGCGCCAGAGTTGTGAGTAGACAGAGTGGCCCAGAGTCATGGAGTGTAGGCAGAGCCCCAGAATTGTAGGGTATAGACAGAGTGGACCAGAATTGTAGAGTGTAGACAGCTGTGCTGGAGTTGTGGAGTGTAGACAGAGCCCCAGAATTGTGGGGTATAGACAGAGTGGCCCAGAATTGTGGGGTGTAAGTAGCGAGCAGCCCTGGAGTCATGGGGTATAGACTGAGGTCCCCCGTGTGCCCTGCCTGGCCATGCTCCGGGATAAGCCCTTGGGCAGGTGGCTACCTGCTCTGTTGCTCATGGTGGATGGGCGTGGGAATGGTGCCCACCCATGGGCCCCTCAGGATTCTCAGGGGTGTGTCTGAGGCCCTGGGAGCAGGCAGTGTCGGTGATTCTGTAGTCGCAATGGGGCCAGTGTGAGGCCGGGCGTCCTGTAGGAGTGTGTGCTCCAGAGAGGAGGAGCGTGGTGGTGGTGGGGTAACACCCCCCACCCCAGGCTGGGGTGAGGCACGGGGAGTGGTCCTGGAGTCTGGAACATGCTGTGAGTGGAAGGCGAGGAATAAGAGAATGTGGTCACAGTTTCACTTTAGAGACATAATTGTCACCGTGTGCAGTTTCATGAAAATGCCACCTCACCCAGTGGGTTTGAGGACCAGAGACGGTGGCACAAGGGCCTGGCTCAGGACCCGGGCTGGAGGGACACGTCTCAGGCAGGCTGCCTATTGCCTGGCGCCCATAGCAAGAGCACTAGCTGACTGGTGATGAGGTCTGGGACCACTGGGATGGATGGGGCAGAGGAGGCCACGGTGACTGGAGGGAAGCCCATGGACTTGGGCTGGACGTGGGGAGTGACCGTAGTGGCAGTGTTATGGGGTGGGTCGCGGTGAGAAGGGAGGCACCGAGCTGGCCTGCGTGGCAGAGAGGAAGGCGGCTGTGGGCTGGTGGCCCTGGGGTCAAGGGCAGGCCTCCTTCTCCCCTCTTGCCAGAATAAGGGTGGGGGCCAGTGGCCAGGCAAAGGAGGAATGGAGGAGCTGTGGGAGAGGCTACGGGGCACAAGGGACAGAAGTGCTGCCTGCTTCCCCAGGAGGTTCGGACGAAGGTGACCTTGAGCTGGCTTTCTGGTGACCATCTTCAGTCGTCTGTCTGTGCCCGAAGCAGGCCAAGCTGAACAGTCAGGATGCAGGAAAAGCAGTGCCGGTGGAGGAGGGTGGTTCACACTCTGGGGGCGGGTGGGTGCAGAAGGGAGTGGAGTGTAGACAGACCTGTCTTGTCCGTGTCACAGCTCATGGTTTTCTTGCCTTGGGTGGGATGCCCAGAAATGTTTTACTTTCTAATTGGCACTTGAGTTTCCCATGGCTGCTGTGACAAGCGACCACACAGTTAGTGATGGAAGCTGCTGGAGGGCAGAAGTCCAACATGGGTGTCCCGGGGCTGAGACCAAGGTGGCGCTTGGGCCAGGGAGAACCCGTTCAGCTTCTTGGAGGCTGTCCTCTGTCCTTGCTCCCCTGCCCCCGTCTCCCAGCTCCCTCCCTCTGCCTCCTTCCCGAGAGGACCCCCATGATGGCGCTCAGACCTGGGGTCCTCTCTCATCACAGGACCCGGAATGTAATCACAACTCCCAAGTCCCTGGGTCCTCTCAGGTGACATTCACGGTCTGGGGAGCTAGGACCCGAGTCCTAAGGGACCATTCTAGCCTCCCACCATGCTCCTGACTTCAGTTCTGGGAGGACTGGGTCTTCCCTCTCCTTGCTGAGGAGCGGCCATCTCCCGTACCTTTCTCGGTGGCCTGGGGAAGAAGATAAGCCCTGCTCAGGGTTCAAGGCTGCTAGAGGACTTGCTTTTACCTTTTGGGAGGTGATGGTCCCCTACTCCCTTCCCCATCTGATAAAAACTAGTTTCTCTTGAGAAGTGCACCCTATACGCACGCACACATGATTTTATCGTAGACACGAGTTTTCCCATGATCGTCCCCATGTCCCCACATCCAGCCCAAGTTCTCAGGTTCGCCAGGTTGATTCGGACTTGTGCTCCAGGCAGAGCTGTTGAGTCTAAACCTTCCCAAAGAAGACGTGTAGTTTGTCCTTTCTGCTCTCGTTCCATCTCCCGCCCAGTGGCTTTGCTGTCCCCAACCATGCAGTTGTGGTGATCCCCAAGGTATATCCTTTCCCATCTTTTTTCTTGTTTACACAGTCATTTATAGGTGGACACGCCCACACAGCACATTCCCCCCAGTCCAACACACAGACACCCAACACTGCTGCTATCCTGCCCAGCCCTGTCACCCACCTATGGAAGGACTCTTGCCTTACACCCAGCACGTGTCCCTCCACACCCCTATTATGGCCATGCTTCTTGTTCTTCTCCCGGAGTCCTGCGTCCTGCCCCAGTCTGTTCCTGTCCTGGGGGGCCCATGGCTGGCTACTGCACAAGGTTCCCTGGACTGCTCTCCCTCTGTATTGGTCCCTGCACTCTGGACCCCTCTCTCCTCTGCCTGTGCTCGATGCTTGTTTTGGTGAAGGACAGTCTCTGGATGACTATCATGTAGATACTGCTTTTTTAAAAAAGATGTTATTTATTGAAGGGGGCAGGGCAGAGGCAGAGAGAATCACAAGTAGGCTCCCAGCAGAGCATGGAGTCTGACACAGGGCTCAAGCCCGTGACCCTGTAGACTGTAGCTTGAGCCGAAACCAAGAGTCAGATACTTCACTGACTGAGCCACCCAGGCATCCCAGTGTAGATATTCCTTTTGTCTTTATTTTGAAAATATCTTTGCTCCTCAGTTACTTTTAGTTTAGCTGAGTATAGAATATTGAAATACTGAAAAGTATTTTCTCAGGATCTTGAAACTGTTGCTTCACTGCCTTCGGTTTCTAGCACAGGTGCCATTCTGTCTGTGGTGTGGCCCCAGGGAGCTTGTAGGCATGTCCCTCGTGCCCCTGTGCTCTGAAGTAGCCTGTGACAGTGCTTGCTGTCGTCGCTGTGCCGGGGACATGCTGGGACCCTGTTACTCCTGAGAGAATTCCTTTCTGTCTTGTGTTCTCTTTCTGGAACTCCCTTTATTTGGAGTTTGGATCTCCTGGCTGAACTACTGATCCCTGAGTCTTGTTGATCTCAGACAGATGTTTGCTGGACTCTTGGGAGATGCCTGTGCATGTCTTCCAGCTCTTCCTTTAGTTGTTTCATTTCTGTTATCCTTTTAGGTTTTCAAGCATTCTTTTTGGATTTTCCTTTTTGAAAAAGATTTATTTATTTGAGAGAGCGTGTGTGGGAAGAGGAGGCAGAGGGAGAGGGAGAGAGAGTCTTAAGCAGACTCTGCGCTGAGCAGGGAGCCTGACGTGGGGCTTGATTGCATGGCACTGAGATCACTCATTACCTGAGCCCGAACCAAGACTTGGACGCTTAACTGACTGCATCACCCAGGTGCCCCCCAATTCCCTTTTCTTTCTTAAAAAATATAATCTTGTTCTTCATTTAGAGATGCAAGATCTTATTTTTTAGAAGATAACAAACAACTTTGAATTGTTATTCTGTTTTCTTATTTTTCTCCCTGTATTTTTCATGAGACTATATCCTCCATGAGACCAGGTTTTCTTCCCTCAATATTATACATGGCTAATTTCAAACACCTGAAATTATGCCTGGCACCTACAAGAAACACCATATAGCATTCACATCTTCCGTATTATTTCTGTTGTTTGGGTGGTAGGGATTTGGGTTGTTCTAACAGTTCCTGAGAAAGGTTTTCTCAAATCTCCAACAGCTTTGATTTGTCTCTTTCTACCTTTACTTCTTTCTGGTTTGATTCACGTGTTCGAATCTCTGTTATTAAGTTCGCACATTGGTGATGGTGATGCTGCTGATGAATAGGGCTTTGGTCTTGATGTCTGATGTTAGTTTTTTTAAAGAAGAGGGTTGGTGCCAATGGGGAGAGAGAATCTCAAGCAGTCTCCATGCTCAGCATGAGCCCATTCTCAGCACACTGACATTGTGACCTGAGCTGAAATCAAGAGTCAGATGCTTAACCGACTGAGCCCCCATACTGAGAGCGCCTTTGAAGTCCCATACTGAGAGCGCTTATAGCTCTCTCCCATTTACAGTTTCCCTGGCCTGGTTCTTCGGTCCTTTACGCTCAGCCTGTGTGTGTTCTTACGATGTTCAGAGTCAGCGTCTTATAAAGCATATGCTTGAGTCCTGCCCATTGATCCAGTTGAGAGGTTCCGCTTGTGATGTGAATGTTTTGTTCATTTACAGTTTTTAGTTTTTAACTAGCCTTCACGTTGAAGACTTTATAATTAATAACAAACACACATTTTTCCAAAGCAGTTTGGAGGTGGGCCATAAATAATATTTGGAATACTTTTATTTTTTTTAAGATTTTAAATTTATCTGTTTGAGAGAGAGAGGGAGCGAGAGAACAGCAGCAAGGAGGAACAGAGAGAGAGGGAGACGCAGACTCCATGGAGCAGGGAGCCTGAGGTGGGGCTCAATCTCAGGACCCCAGGATTTTGACCCGAGCCAAAGGCAGACATGTCACCGGCTGAGCCCCCCAGATGTCCCTACAGAGCACAGCTTCATCAGGCTCCTACCCTTAGGCAGGCTATGCACTCCGTGACTCCTCTTAAGTGTAGTCCAGAGGAGCTGAACCCAGGAAATGTTTTCCCCAGGAAGTACTGGGGCAGGGTGAGGTGCCCAGACCACCCTGCTCACCAGAGCCCCGGGCCCCTAGCTTCCTGGAGTCCAGCCAGAAGCCAGGTCTGTGGGGTTAAGCATTTATGGGGCGGTTGGGTCCCTGGAGGAGATGGGGTCCCTGCCCCACCCCCTTGTTAGTTTGCTGTGGCTCTTATCACAAAGCACCACAGACAGAGGGCACTTAAAGTAGCAGGAATTTATTCTCTTGCGGTTCTGAAGGCCAGGAGGCCAAGTCCTAGTGTGGGCAGGGCTGGGCTCCCTCCGAGACTCTTGGGAAGGGTCTGTCCTACCTCTTCCAGCTTCTGAGGCTACTGGCAGCTGGGATGTGGCTGTCCCGCCCCATCCCTGCCTCTAGGTTCTGGGGACCCATCCCCTACTTGTGCTGGATCTTCCCTCTGCCTTCCTCTCCTAGGGATGCTTGGGGTGGCATCTGGGGCCCACTCAGACATCAGGATCATCTTGTGTCACAGAAGCCTTCCTTTAAGCCTATCTGCAAAGACCTGTTTCCAAAGGAGTTCCCATTGGGTTCTACAGATTAGGGCCTCATGTCCTTGGGGCAACCGTGTAGCCCACGACACACGCCCTGCCTGGACCCAGGAGGTGAGGAGCCATGTGGGGTCACCGGGACTTAGGGCCTCCTGCCCATGTGACTGCCTCTGGCCCTCGCCCCTCCCGTGGCTTCCATGCGGGGGCTGCCCTCGGCCTCCCCAGGGGCAGGACTGACGTGGCTTGTCCCTCTCACATTCCCCGCCGGAGTGGGCTGGTGACTTGGTGTATCTGCAGACTCGCTTATCTCCCTGGGAGTAACGGAGAAGGACGCAGAGAGCAGAAAGATTTCCTGCAGCCCTAATGGAAGAAGCAGACAAGACAGTACAACGTTCTCTGCCTGCTCCCCTTGAACCCTGTAGGGAATGACCAGATTTGTCCGTGGGTGGAAGAATGCCCCATGCGAGGCCTGCAATAAGGTCCTTTGTTCTGTTTTTCTAGGTATCCGGGAGTTGGGGGGAGGCAGGGAGGGGTGGGGGGTCAGGCAGGGCTTGGCCTGTCCCCTCTTGTCCTGGGGCTGTCCCTGTCCACATCGCCGAGGGAGGCTGGGGGGACACTGGGGGCGGTGAGGGTAATGGGATCCAGCCAGGCCCTAGTGAGGAGGAGCTGAGGGATACTGAGTCAGGGGCCGTGGGCACTGCGGCTTTCTCTGTCCCTTCAGTTAGATTTATCAGACATAAGGTACTGCACAGTATTCGGGACATGCCTAGACTCACACTTACCCCTCTTTGATCTGAAATTCAAAATGTAACCAGGTGTCCTGTTTATTTGCTACACCCACCAGCTCGTTGAACTGCCACAGACAGAAATACCAAGCAGAGCTAAGAAGGGAAATTCAAATAACGGGGGGCGGGGGGGGGGGAATGGAGACGGCTTTGCCTCCAGTATACCAAGACTCTTGTGCTAGAATTTGTTTCTGGAATCAGAAAGAGCAGTGCAGTTCCATCAGCTGCAGAGGAAGCCACAAGCTGGGGGCTGGAGGGGGTCGATCCTGGCTGTGGGGGCTGGGTGGCAGTGAGCTGCGGCTTCAGGCCCTTGTCTGAGCTCCTTGTGGAAGGTGTGGTGCCGAGCCTGAGCTGACAGCAGACGGCAGACATGGCCAGAGTGTGGGGTCCCCTGGTCTGCAGGGTGGTCAGGGGGATTGGTGGGGATTGGAGGAGTTCGTGGGCTTCAAGCTGAGCCGAGAAGCTGTGAAGGGATAGGGAGAGGGCACATTGGGGGAAGAGTGATTTCTCGAAAGGGGTCAAGGCTGTGTGCCCTCCCGTGTGTCTCCCTGTCCTTCTGTGGGTGGTGGCGTTGGTTTGATGAGCTGTGCTTTCCCCCGGGAGCCATCGCCAGTGACTGTTCATCTGTTTCCCGGGAGCTGCTGTTGAAGCCACTCCACAGCCGTCAAGGGAATGAGCGACCACACAGATGATGCAGGGGCCGTGGGAAGTCATGGGGTGGTGAGGCCAGGCCTGCCTCGGGGTGGGGGGGATGCGGAGGTTGGGGCTGGCCTCGGCAGTCAGGTATCCTTGTTCAGCCCAGCCCTGTGGAGAGTAACAGAATTATAGAAGGGAGCCAGTGGGTCAGGCCGGTGGCCGGGGCCCTGCGTATGCATGGGGTATTCAGGTTGTAGGTGTGGTTGCTGGGTCACAGCAGGCATGTCTTTGTGTCTCCCGAGGCTGCAGGTGCTTTGTCCCAGCCTCTGTGCGTGGTGTGAGCCCCGCTGATATTCGAGAATGAGATTTCTTAATCGTCGGAGGTCTTGGGATTTTTTTTTTTTTTTAAAGATTTTATTTATTTATTTGTCAGAGATAGAGGGAGAGAGAGAGAGTAAGCACAGGCAGACAGAGAGACAGGCAGAGGCAGAGGGAGAAGCAGGCTCCCTGCCGAGCAAGGAGCCCGATATGGGACTCGATCCCAGGACGCTGGGATCATGACCTGAGCCAAAGGCAGCTGCTTAACCCACTGAGCCACCCAGGCGTCCCAGGTCTTGGGATTTTTATGTATTTCTTTGAGATGAGAGAGCAAACATTTGCTTCTCTTAATTGGTTAGCCTACACATTTGGTTCCATGTCAACTTCACATCCCAGATGATTCGAATCACTCAGAAAGATGCGTGAATATTTTTTGAACCTGTAAAACGGGCCTTTGTAATTTAAATGATAGTCTTTGTGCCAGTTCTAGACCTTGTCCTTCCTGTGCCAGAGAAGGGGCAAACGCTGGGGGAGAGGGGTGTCGGAGCTGGGCCTCAGTCTGTAGCGGGACTCCAGGAGCAGGAGGAATGGACCCATGCTGCTGGGTGCTGTCCTGTTCCCACAGGCCCTTGTGTCTGGAGGGCCTTGGGCACTCGCTTGGCCACTTGCTGGCGCCACAGGTTTCCCTCTGCTGCTGAGCTGTGACTGGGGCTGGGGAGGCGGGGAAACCAAGGGGAGGCCAGGAAAAGACCGAGGGGCTGTGGGCTCAGGGCTATGAAAATGCGCAGGTGTCCTGTTCTGAAGGAGGAAGCTGGGTAAGTGTAGGGCTCGTGTTTCAAGCTTTCTTTGTGCTAAGGATGACATGAGCATGACTATTTCTTCAACTGCGTAGTAGAATTTTCAGAATTTCATTTCCTTTTCACATTAGACTGGAGGTAGTTATTGTACATACGTTTTTCTGATGGGTTTGCCAGTCTTGAGTCTCTTCTCTCTTTTACTTCTTTCTTTCTCCTCTTTGCTCATTGCTTCTAATTGCTGTCATTACTGGTTCCAGGAGCCACTTTACTATTGGAGTGCATACTTGGCTCCCCTGCTAATCGCAGCTGCTCAGCGAGGGGCTGGCTCTTCCTGGCTCAGCCTGGAGCCTGGAGCCTAGAGCCCAGCCAGCAGGGCAGACAGGGATGCACACCGTTAGTTCTGAGCCCGATGTGAGCCCCTCGCGGCTTGATCTCGTGGTTTCTTTGGACTCAGAAGTGTTAAACCTCAAGAACTGGCATTAAAAAAAGCCCGACGCAAAACCTCTGTGTAATCACAAAATGCTGGGACATTGTATATATTGTGCTCTTCTGTTCAGCCTTGTAAATTATTCCGACAACCATGCATGCAAATGATTTCATTGGCTACTGACCTGCTTCCTCAGCTTAGATTAGTGGCGAATTTGGGAGATGAAGCTACCTGGGGATTGAGCTAGACTCTTCAAGAACCAGGTAAATAATTTTGGTAGGAGGAGAACCTCACGGGAGGTCAGCTCCTCTCGTGCTGATGAGCCCAGACTGGGATCAGTCGGCTGAGTCTGCATTCAGTCATGACCGTGACCATGGGCAGCGTGCCTGGGCCTCGTGTTCTCCGTTGGGTAGTGGGATGGTCATGGTTAGCTGTGAGGTCACAGTGCTTACATAGTCACCCAGTGCGGTCACTGTCCTTGGCTGGTTTGCTCCGTTCCGTAGTCTGTTTATCTCAGGTGTGTGCAGACGGATTTCCTGAATTGCCTCATCACAGATTAGTTGAGGGGAACCTGTGAGAAAGCTAATCTCGCATTGCTGCCTAGAAATAAATTTAGCGCTGTTTTGTCTGTGTTTATAGCAGCCAGGCTAAGGAGGGTAGGTCTGCTTCCAGGCTCGCTCACATGCTGGCCGTAGCCTCCGAAGACCTCACGTGGCTGCTGGCAGGCCTCCTGACCTTGCTGTTGGCCAGAGACATTGTTGCCATTAGGCTGCTGGCCGCTGACTTCCCTCGCAGTGAGGGAGGGAGATGGCTGGACTCTGTAGTCATCTTGGAAGTGGCTTCTCATTGCTTCTACCCTGGTTATTAGAAGTGAGGCACTAGGTCCAGCCCGGGCCCCGCGGGTAGGGGGCTGCCAAGGGTGGGACACTAGGAGCGCATCACTGAGTAACAGTGTAAGTATAAATACGGGTCAGTCTGCTCTAGCACTGTCCAGCCCCGGCCCCAGTGCATCATGGCCCTCCCAGTGCACAACACTCCCCCGGAGAGCCTCCCCCCACCACGTCAGCTCGGTGCAGAAGTCCCATGGTGTCAGTCAGCGCTGGGCATGCATGAGCCTCCCACACGTGGTTCCTTGATGCAGCCCGTGGAGTGCACTTCCTCACATCCTGGACTCTAGAGGCCGGCTCCCAGACCCTCCCCCACACCAGGGCGCACTGTTGGCACAGACTGAGGCTAGCCACCGTGGCCACTCCTGCTCAGGACAAGGGGAGGGGGCGCATAGGGCTTGGCGGGTGTTAAAAATGCCTTAGTCAGGTGCCAGGGTCTGGGGACAGCAGCTCTCACACTGACTTCTGGGTTC
Organism: Mustela lutreola; assembly: GCF_030435805.1. Classification (NCBI taxonomy): domain Eukaryota; kingdom Metazoa; phylum Chordata; class Mammalia; order Carnivora; family Mustelidae; genus Mustela; species Mustela lutreola. The sequence goes on along the minus strand of NC_081290.1, from coordinate 66,654,542 downwards.
CTGAGCCCCGTCCTGAGTCACCATCCCTTGTCCTGGGAGACAGCTCATACTTTTAGGGGATGTGGGTCTTCACCTGCTTCCTGCCAGTTGATAGTTTGGGATCTAGTGTCCACTTTCCATTATGTGCCTCTTCTGACGCTTTTAGTCCCAGCTACCGACCCCCCGGCTAATAGAATTTTCTGGACCATCCATGGGCCTTCTTTGAATCGCACTGGTGTTCACTCCCTTGGACGATGTTGAGATGAGCCTTCCTCCGTCTTGGGCTCCTGAAGGGTCAAGGGTGGTGGCCGTAAGCAGCCTTCTGGAGGCCCTGTTGCTCAAGGTGAGGGTCTGTGAGGTTCACCCTTCATCTCTCAGAAGCCCTGTCTGTTACCCCAGTCCCATCCCTCACCCGGCAGCTTTCCCTGACCTCACATGCACTGTCACTTGGCCCGCACCGAGGTAGAAGGCAAGGCAAGAAGGTGGCATTTGGGGATATCAGGGCCTACGCGGACAGTGGGGATGACAGATGGAGAGGGGGAGGGGGAGGTGCTGGTGAGTGCCCCCAAGGAGAGGTGCCCAGACGTGCCAGAGGGGTGCAGCAGGGGCAGGGGATGTGACCCCGAATGGAGTCCTCGTTTTGATATCCGTGCCCTTCTCCTGCGCTATTTTGCTTCCTGTCATATGGCTGGTTTTCCATCCACGGGCTCTGTCCTGCATTGCAAACATGTGATGCCATGTGCTCACCGTCGGGTGCCCGCCTTGCGGAGAGCTCTCTTTTGGTGGCTATTTCCTTCCTTCAGTGTAAGCAGGTGACCATCTGCTCTGGCACTTGAACCTCAGGACCACCCCTTTGGGTCTGTATTATGCCCCCGGCAGGGGCAGGTGAGCTGAGCAGGGGACAGTGACTGTTCCTGCTGCCTGCTCGCACTCCAGCTGCCCACTGCCCTGCTTCCCTTGGTGTTGGGACTTAACTGGGTGGGAGGCTGGGTCTCTTGCCTGCTGACCTGGGCAGTGAGGCTGACAGCCCTTGCTGGAAGGAGCTGGGTTCAGGGGTTCAGGTAGAGGGGCATTGGGTTCTGGGAACAGGGAATGGTGCTGGGTCCTAGCTTCCCCTTAGGGAACCAAGACATGTGCCAGAGTGGGTTTCTGTCAGCTTTCTTTCTTCCTTTCTTCCTTTCCTTTCCTTTTGTTTTTAGTAGGCTCCACGTCCAGTGTGGAACCCAGTGCAGGGCTTGAACTCGTGATCCTGAGATCATGACCCGAGCTGAGATCAAGACTCAGATGCTTCACCGTCTGGGCCGCCCCAGCGCCCCCTGTGTGAAACCTGCTCTTTGCTTCCTTTCATCCCTTTACTCTTTTCTGAGCTGGTGTTGCTTATACTCTTGCTGATTGATGGGGGAGTGAACGGGGAGGGGGTGGGGGGGCGATGGCTTCTGCTCACCCCTGGCCCACCATGAGACTTGCTCTGTGGCCATGAGGACGCACTGCGCCCTCGCCAGCCCCATTACACTTACGGCACGGTCTCCTGCACAGGAACCAGCGGGGTAGGGGGCAGACGCCATGGCGGCAGAGGACACACCGTAGGGCACTGGGTACCAAGGTTGCGTCCCCGCCGGGCCAGCAGTGGGGCGGGATGGATGTGGGTCTGCAGAGGGAAGTCCACCATTGTTTGTGTATGACAAAGAATTACATGTAAAATGCGTCACACACTTCAGTTAACTTTTATTTTTTTTTCTAATTACAAAAGTCATGTTTGTTCTTTTTCGAAATTTTAGATGCTATGAACAAAACATTAAATTCCAACACTTAGAGAAAGGGAAGACTGTATCAGCCACATTTAATGGTTCAGCAGGTGCTTACTGAACACCTTCTTTTGCTCCAGAGGGCCAGAAGACGTGAGCATGGAGACCACCCACATAGCCACACCTCTCGCGTGTGTCAGGGAGGGGAATGAGCAGAGGGACCTGGGCCTGTGATGGGCCCTGGGGATGGTGGGTGGTCTGAGAATGGGCGTTCCCTAGGGGAGGGTGCTGTGAGCTTGGTGCTGGTGACAAGGGGTGAGAGCCAGCACATTCTTGCCCCACGAGGGGTCCAGTGTGGCCCCCTGGGTCCTGTGGCTCCTCAGGTGGGTGGGAGGAGTGCCGGCAAGGATGGAAGTGAAAGCCTGGGCGGGCCCCCCTTCTCATGTGTGATTTCTCTGGACAAAACCTCAGCCAGGGGCGGAGTCTGGGTCTTAACCATACCCACGATCAAGGTCATCATGTGACCAAGGTCACAGGAATGGCTTGGCTGGTCCTCTAATGTCTGGTTCCACAGTCCAAGAGCCCTGACTGAAATAGTCTGCTGCACTCTGTTTTAGCTGCTACTGGGCGGCCAGAAGGCAGGCTCCTCTAGGAGAGGCTCGTCCATGGGACAGGATTCCCAGGATGGGTTCCTCCAGGATAAGATCCCCCAGCACAGGCTCCCCTGGGTGGGCCCTGTTGTCTCTGTTGTTCCCTCTTCCTAGAACAGTGCCTGCGCGGAGGAAATGCTCCTGGGTATTTAATGCACGCGGACAGACCTCAGCTCACTCTCTTGTGTTAGCAGAGGTGTTACAGTGCAGCTGGTATTTGGGGGAAGAGTGCAGGTGCCGCAGGTGCTGCCTGTCCAGCTGTCTTTTTAAAAGAATTTCCTTCTCTGGTCTCAAAGCCCAATAAGCCTTTCTCGGACAGCATGGGACATTTTCCTTTTCTGGTCTGTTTGGGGCTTCAGCCCGCCCCTGCAGGATGTCTGGGGGGTTGTTTATACATTGCTGGTGTTGACCGGATTCTCTGTGCTCAGGACAGCGCCACAGATCCCAGAGGGCTGTTCTGGGAGCATCGGCCACCGTACACCTGTCTGGCCGGCTGGTTCGGGTGAGTGCGGTCTGTGCTCAGCCCCACACCAGCCTAGAGCTTGCATCGTGGGTGAATAAAAAGAAACACAACCTGGGGAGTCAAACAAATGGTACACGTGGGGGACGGTTCCCATGTCTGGGGTATCCAGTTCATTCCGACGGTAGTCACTATGCGACAGACTCAGAGGTAGAGCGACTGCCTCCCTTCTGTGCCGCCCTTGTTCTCCGGTGACCTTGATGCTGATGGACTGAGGTTGGACACACTGCTTTGTATGGCCGCCGCTGACCTTTTGGAGCTGCAGGAAGCTTGAGGTCTTGGGGATGTGGATTAACGACATCGACATCGCTTCACTCCCCTCAAGTCATGGAGGTGCCAGCCACCCTTTGGGGGAGGGGAGCATGGGCAGGCTGGGAAGCACTGGGGGCATGGCCACTGGTATCCTGCTGGGAGCCCCCCACCCCCAGCTTTACCTGTCTGCTGCCTTCTCACTACTCTCATGCTTGTGCCCCAGCATGCAGGCGGGGAGCTGCAGAGCCTCCCAGGCCCAGCTCTGCTGTTTTCATGGCTTCTCGAGCAGATTCTGTCCCTTTATACCGGACCTGTCTCATCTCTCTAAAACTCTGATGGGACTTTTTTCACTTGTCCTGCTCAGCGTTTGGTGGGCTCTTTGTTTTAAAGGTTCTTGTTTTTCTGTAGCTCGGGGAAAGGGTCTGTTAATTTTTGGACCAACCTACCAACCAGGTTTTATTGAGCAAACATTATCACTAATGAATTCAGTTAATCTATTGCATACATTCCCCAACTCATCTGTCCATCCCTCATCTATCCCCCAGCCATCCATCCATCCATTCCCCATGATCCAATATCCCCCAGCCATCCCTCCATCCACCCCCTATCTATCCCCTAGCCACCCATCCCCCATCCATGCCCCCATCCATCCCCCAGCCATCCTCCTCTATCCCCCATCCATCCACCCATTCATCCCCACCCATCCCCCATCCATTCATCCATCCATCCCCATCTATCCCCCATCTATCCTTCATCCATTCATCCATCTCCCATCCATCCCCATCCATCCATCCAACCCCCATCCATCCATCCATCTATTCATCTATCCATCTATCCATCCATCCATCCATCTCCCATCCATCCCCCATCTATTCTTCATCCATTCATCCATCTCCCATCCACCCATTCATCCATCATCCATCCATCCATCCATCCATCCTCCACCCACCCTATCACTGGAGCTGTTACTGGGGCTGTGGTAACCTGTTGCTCCTGCAGAAGCTTGCAGACCACGCCCTGAGACTCGGCATGGCTGTGGTTTGGGGCTTGTAATGAAACTGCTGTGTTTCTGTCTGTGGGGCCTGAGCAAGTGGCCTATCAGCTGATCACAGGGATGGGGCTGGGGAGTGTTCCCTTCGCTCTGCTGACTGCAGGACTGCTCTGCTCTTTCTTCCAGTTTCTTTCTCTCGGTCCCCCTTTTCCACTTTTTTCTAACATCAAACTAGGCCCAAACTAGACATCCCACCAAATGCTGAAGCCTGGCTTTGGTCTCAGCCACCTCCAGGGTCCTCTGAAGAGAATGTTGTGTTTTCCGTATGATGTACAATTTAAGTCGTATGACCCAAATCTACCCTACAAATTTGGGGAGCCCTTTCTGGCTGCCTTCTGTAGGTGATGTAGTGACAGATGAGTGGAGAAACTCGTCCCTGAATTACCCACGTGTTTTCTTCCCCTCCACTCCCACTTTTCCCCTTGGCAGCTCTGGGTTGACCCTCCTGGTGGCTGAGGGCTTCTGCGCCCGTTTCCATATCCCAGGCCATCTGCTCCAGGGGCCGTCCTGTGTGGTCTGTGGCTTTGTGGACTCTGTTCACGTGACTGGTCCTTGTTTATGACAGCCTTTTCTTGGGGCCACCTCTTTGTGAATGTCTGCACGCCCTGGTTAGGACCTGGGGAGTCTCTCTGGGAGCCCCTGCTTGTGGTGGCTCCTGCCCGTGTGTCTGGGGAGGCCACGGGGCTGTCACCGAGAGAGAGGCAGCTTTGGGGAAGAGTTTGTTTAGACTGTTGAGTTTTAGGTGCCCCTGAACTTCAGGAGAGTATGGGTGGGGGATCACCATGTGGGAGACCCCCGCCTTGAGGAGTCTGATTGCTTGGGGCAGAGGGGAAAGAGCTTGGGGCCCCCATGCTTGGGGCAAGCCCAGGAGGTTTGGTGTGTGGAGTTTGCTGAGAAGTCAGGGAATGAAGGGTGAAAAGTGTCTGTGGATGCGGTTGTGTGGGGCTGTTGGTGGCCTGGTGGGACTGCTCGAGGCCAGTTTGGAGAGAGAGGTGCTTCCAGAAAAAGCTGTGTTTGATGGGCCGAGTGGGGTGGTAGGCAGCCAGGAGGGTGTGGGAAATGGGTTTGTAGCTGCAGAGAGAATTACCCATGAGGGAGGGCTTTGCTGTCTAGAGAGGAAATGGGTTCTCAAGGGAGAAGGAACAGGGGCATAGAGAAGGGGTCCTGGCCCGGGTTGACCAAGCTGGTGGTGCCATTTTGTGGAACAGAGTGTGTGGGGGCCATGACCCCTGGAGGGTCCCCATGGGGTGTGCTGTGCTCCTTGGGTTCCTTGGGAGAAGCTCACAGAGCGGCAGGGGTATGGATGTGTAGCTGGGGAGTCATTGGTGGCCTGCCAGTATCCTTGTCCCTGAGCTGTGGGGTCTTTGGTGGAAGGGTCCGCTCCCTCAAGGGGAAGCCCTGTGCTTGGCCAAGTCCCATGCACAGTCCCAGCCTGGGCCACTGTGAGTGGCAGGTAAATAATGTGAGCAGATGTCAGCTGGAAGTAGCCTACGTAACCCAAGAAACCACAAGCTTGTCCTCTGGCGTTTGGGGACCTGCCATATTGGGGAGGGCAGGTCCCAGGTCGGTTTGGTTTGGGGGAGAGCGGGAAGCATGTCCTGGACTGGGGACAGCTTCTCCGAGGTCGGGTGGTGGGCTGCTAGGATGAATCAGACAGGGTGAGGCTGGGATGCGGGGATGGTCAGCGTGTGTTGTGGTGCGTGTGATCATGTGGGGGCTGTGTTGGGTCTTCCGCAGATGTTCCCAAGGGGAAGCTAGGGGGAGGTGGCCCCCAGCGGGTGGAACTGGTGGAACTAGTGGGTGGAACTAGTGCTGTGGAAGTGCCTGGGTGGGTGGCTGGAGGGAGTGCCCAGACACGATGGACTTGGGGGAGGGGAGAGGGGCGGGGCCTGCTGGTGGCTGGATCCCAGTCCGGGAGGGTTGTATGGCGTTGCCAGGCTCCTATAGCCAGGGCTTAGGCCGTGGGAGGGACTGTGGCGGCTTGCTCCAGCCCCAAGGCTGTGTCTGCTTCCTCTGAGGACCCCTCCATGTGGACTCGAGAGAGCTGAGTTCCAGTCCACCCATGATGCCCATTAGCTGTGTAGCCCTTACAGGTTATCTCTCAGCATGTTCATTTGCTCATCTGAAAAGTGGGAATAATCATACCCATCTCATAGTGGCGTTGGAACCACATGGAAGGTTGTGAGAACAGCCCTGGCCGGTGACAAGTGCTGAGCACTGAGCACTGAGCACTGAGTAGCGGTCACTGAGTACCAAGTACTGAGTACTGAATACCAAGCACCTAGTACTGAGCACTTAGTACTGCATACTGAGGATTGAGCACTATGTAAGGCCCTACACTGCCAGTGCTTCTACTGTTGTCTGGCTGTGTTCCTGCTCTTCCTGCTTGTCCCCGGTATGCTGGGTACTCTGCCTGGTAGTTCTCAGGCTCCCCTCCTACGCTGCTCCTGGGCACTGTTGCTGTTCTGCACGGCTTCGGTCTTCAGCCCTGAGAATGCCTGTAACCTCTGGTGGCAGAGTCATGGTGAACTGGGGTGTGGTCGTCACAGATGTGTCCCCTTGTGGGTGGGGATGGAGGCCAAGCCCTGGGCGCTCTCCTCCCAGAGGGAACCCGAGCACAGGGTGCAGTTCGCCTTGTCTTGCTTCTGCCCCCTGGGGCCTGTTGGCTGCTCAGGGCCGGGCCCCTTTCTGGGGGCTTCTGGGTCTGACCCTGATTTGAACCTTAGAGAGGAGTCAGGAGACATCACTGCTGCTGATTTGTGTTTCTAGGTCCTGCTGGTCTGAACGACATGTTGGTAAAGAAATGGCCGTGTCATTTGGTGATGAGAAACTGATCCTGGTAGTGGGCGTAGTGAGGAGGAGACCCTCGCGTCCCCCTGTCTGTGCTGCGAGGAAGCTGTCACCTCTTTCTGACCTCTTCCCTTTCCTGCCCCATGGGGAGGCTGGATCAGAGGATGTCTTTGTCAGCTTAGGTTGCCAGGACACTCCCTGCTGAGCGGCTGGAGGCACGCCGAGGTCCAGGTGCCCACGGGTCCACTGTCCACCTCCTGCTTCCGTGTGGCCGCCTTCTTGTGTCCTCACTGTCCTCAACCGAAGGAGAGCAGGGGCGGAGGGCTGGGAGGGCCTTAGTCTCCTCTTCCCCATCCCGACCGCCCCACCCTCCTGATCTCATCTGAACCTAATCGCTCCCAAAGGCTCTCCAAATACCGTCCCACTGGTTGGGGGTGGGGAGTGGCATTTCAACAGCCTACGGATCCGGATCCGGAGACACATGCATTCAGCCCAGAGCAGCTGAGCTCCAGGCAGGGCGTTCCAGGTGTTGGCACCTGTCAGACGCACCTGGTGGGGGGGGTGGGGGTAGGGACTTTGTCGGAGCAGGTGGCTCAGACCTACTCACCCAGAGTTTTCGTGGTGGAGGAAAGGCACCTAGGAACTGGCACTAAAGCAGCTCAGATGGGAGAAAGCCTAGGCAGGGGTGGTGGTGGTGGGGGGATGGTGGTGTATGTGTGTGTGTGTGTGTGTGTGTGCTGGAAACTGTTCCCTGTGCTTTTTCTGAATTTCACTGCCTGCTCATTTTACTATTAACTGATGCAGTTTAAGGAAAAATTCACTTGTAGGCTGAACTCATAACACGTGGTTATAGGTATTAAGATACTACTTACATGAATTAGAAACAATTTTTTTTTTTTTTTTTTTTGTGCAAGCCAAAATGCAGAAGACTGTTACTCTGTGTTATATCATAGGTGCGGGGACTCTAGTGTTTGGATGAATTACAAAATAACTCTGCATATAAAATTAGGAAATCCTTTCTTTTATAGAGGTAGCTCCTGTTGGCTGGTGGAGTCAACCAGGCGGTTTTCTGTTACCAGAGCAGTGCTGCAGGGCCAACCTCTGTCTTGGGAGGGGTCGCAGTGATGGCCCCAGTGTGCTGTTTCCTGCACCCATGTGCCCCCTCCTTACCAGTAGGCCGTTCCTTCTGGAGACTCCAGGGGATTGTCTGTCTCCTTGCCTTTTGTGGCTTCTAGAGAAGCCCCATTTGTGAGCTCTGTGGCCCTTCCTCTACCTTCACAGCCTGCGCCTCTGGTCTCTGCTTCTCTCTGACTCTGGCCCTCCTGCCAGTCCCCTGGGCCTGCCTGTATCATCCAGGGTGACCTCCCGTGTTGGGAGCCTGCAGTTGACCATGGCCGTGAGGTCTCTGGCTCCTTCCCAGTTCCCCTGTGTGGGGTGGGGGTAAGGGTGAGGCATATTTGTGGGGGGGTGCACCATGCAGCTTGGAAAAGCCCCAGTGAGGAGACCAGCAAACGCTATTCTTGGCCAACTGTAATATACATATTTTTAATGATGAATATCAAGTATTAAATGTCTACTCATCATACTTAAATGATTCCCGAATTACCACATAGGTATTAAATAGTATGGTAGTTTAGAAATAAATTGTTCTTTTATCAGTCTTACTATCTGGATGGTTTTATTCAAACCCACACGCTGCACACTGTGTCCTCTGTGTCCCTGTGTCCGCCAGCAGGGTCACCCTGGAGCATACCCTTCAGTCCCTCCAGCTCCTTCTCTCGTGCGTGGCTGTGCAATACTTGGAATTAGGCTTCTGTTACTGCAGACCTTTCCCGGGATGAAGAATTTCTCCTAACAACTTTAAAACAATTACTTAAAAAAGTACACTCCTTAACATGATCTCTGTGTTTTGGCTCTTCACAACATGATTTAATATATTCTGGTTTTTTTTAAGGTTTTATTTATTTGTTTGAAAAGAGAGAGTGCATGAGGGGGGAGGGTCAGTGGGAGAAGCAAACTCCCCGCTGAGTAAGGAGCCCGATGTGGGACTTGAACCTGGGACACCTGAGCCAAAGGTAGGCGCTTAGCCAGCTGAGCGACCCAGGTGTCCCCTATTATATTGTTTTTTTTTTTTTTTGTAAGATTTTATTTATTTTATTTATTTGTCAGAGAGAGAGAGAGAGAGAGTGAGCACTGGCAGACGGAGGCGGAGGGAGAAGCAGGCTCCCTGCTGAGCAAGGAGCCCGATGTGGGACTCGATCCCAGGACGCTGGGATTATGACCTGAGCCGAAGGCAGCCGCCCAACCAACTGAGCCACCCAGGCGTCCCTATTATATTGTTTTTTAAAGTGATCTTTGAAGGGATTTGTGCCACAGGAGCTCTGCTGGAGAGGCCCGTGCAGGTGCCCGCCATTGGGAGCCTTCTTGGGTCCTCAGCTGTGCCCCCAACCCCGTGCGCACCAGTGCTGTGGTCGGCGCCGACACTCCTTCCTCTTGGGGGTCTGTGGTTGGGGCTGAGCCAGGGAGAGGGGCCTGTGGGACCAGCCCGGGTGAGAGCCCTGCTCCACGTCTCATGAGCTTCCCCGGGAGACGGAACCCCACATGTGTTGTCACTGGGCACTGCTGGGAACAGAGCGCGTCCCACCTAACTTCCCAGGAGAGGATGCTGGCAGCTGGCGCCTGTTTCCTTTGGACTTCATCGCCCCCAAAGCCTCCCACTCTGTACCTGTTCCCTTCACTGATTTTGCCTCATCTGTGTTCATTGGGATAAACCCCCGGCTGTGAGCACGACTACCTGCTACATCCCCTGTGTCCTCCTGGGGAGTCAGTGGACCTGGGCTGGTTCGGGACCCTGACACAGGTTTGCTGACAACCAGTACTTTTAATGATGAAGTCATCCCCTGGAACAATTAAGTATATTCCTTTGCTCTTTTTGCTGGCTTATCTGTTCTGTCAGTGGCCTCTGTGGTTGACTGAGGCAGGTTCAGACTCTTGCATTTTCCCCACATGGTACCTTGCTCAGAAGACAGTAATCGAGGGAGGGAGTTGGAATGTGAGAGAATATAAGCTGTCTCTTTCCTGTTGGAGAGCTGCTTGTGAAGGAGGGGTTTGTGATCAACGAGGCGCCTTTCTAGACCAAGTCAATGGCCAGCCCTGCTTCTTGCTCTGTCTCTGCCTCTCGGGTTCAAATGCAGACTGTGATGTGCTGGGTCAGCAGAGGAGCATGAGAGCCTGTGTTGTAGCCATTCCTGGGCACTGCCAGGCTGCTGGTCCTCGGACCACACTTTGAATGCTAAGGGTCTCGAGGGGTCTTCCCTTTTGGCCCAGACAGGCAGGAGAAAGCGGGCAAACCAGGCCAGGTTCTGCGACAGTCCGGATTCCTCAACCTAAGGTGGGATTAGCCTCACTGCAGTTCTGAGAAACACGGTCTAGTGTGAAGGGAAATTTCTTAGCCTGACTTCAGGATTGATTGTATCTAGAAACTGCTTCTCCTTCACTTCGACATTTATGTGGTAACCGGAGACTTCCTGTCACGGTTTTTGTGATGAGTTCTCTTCTTACATTTAGGTACTCTGCACAAGCAATAGAAATACGGGCTCTTTAATAACAAACTATGTATTTCCTTCCTTAGGACATTATTTCAAGAAAAAGGACGGCAGCGCCCAGCCTTTCCTGAACGATGGAACCCTTGGAGTAAAGAATGATGCCCTTGGTCTTGCAAGTTCATAGAGATGTATAGGGCAGGGGACATGGTGGACCGTCCGCTTCATGGGCCAGCGCCCCCTCGATTGAGGAGCGTGGAGGTGGCCAGAGGAAGAGCGGGCTACGGATTTACCCTTTCTGGCCAGGCGCCTTGTGTGCTCAGCTGTGTCATGAGAGGGAGCCCCGCAGATTTTGTGGGTCTCCGTGCTGGTGATCAGATATTCGCTGTCAATGAGATCAATGTGAAGAAAGCGTCCCATGAGGATGTGGTGAAATTGATTGGGAAATGTTCTGGCGTCCTACACATGGTGATTGGTGAAGGCCTCGGCCACCTGGAGTCCTGCTCCAGTGACGAAGAGATTGGGTTTTATGATGGCAAAGGCTGGCTGAAGCCCAAGCTTGATTCCAAAGCCTTGGGTATCAACAGAGCAGAGAGAGTGGTTGAAGAGATGCAGTCTGGTGGCATTTTCAGTATGATTTTTGAAAATCCTAGTCTTCGCACAAGCACTTCAGAGCCCTTGAAACTGAAACAGAGATCCCTTTCTGAGTCAGCCGCTGCGCGCTTTGACCTTGGACGTGAAAGTGTAAGTCACCCAAATTCCAGCCTGCTTTCTAAGGAGGAAGTATCCAAAGTCATTAACGATGATTCCGTTTTCAGCATCGGACCTGAGAACCACGAAGATTTTGCGTTGGATGCCAGTATTTTGAACGTCGCCATGGTCGTCGGCTACTTGGGTTCCATCGAACTTCCTTCCACAAGCTGCAACCTTGAGTCGGACAGCTTGCAGGCCATTCGCGGCTGCCTACGACGTCTGCGGGCTGAGCAGAAGATCCACTCCCTTGTGACCATGCGGGTCCTGCATGACCGAGTGCAGCTCTGTACCGACCAGGCTGCCGTTCTGGCCGAGTACCCGGCAGAGAAGTTGGCCTTCAGCGCCGTGTGCCCGGATGACAGGAGGCTCTTCGGGCTCGTGACCATGCAGAGCGGCGATGACGGGAGCCTGGCACATGAGGACGAAGGTGCCTTGCGGACCTCCTGCCACGTGTTCATGGTGGATCCAGACTTATTCAGCCACAAAATCCATCAAGGCATTGCCCGGCGATTTGGGTTCGAGTGCACGGCTGACCCCGACACCAATGGCTGCCTCGAGTTCCCGGCGTCATCTCTTCCCGTCCTCCAGTTCATCTCCGTGCTTTACAGGGACATGGGCGAGCTGATCGAGGGGGTGCGGGCGCGGGCCTTTGCAGATGGGGACGCAGATGCCCAGCAGAATGCCAGCACCAGCAGCAACAGTGACAGTGGCATCGGGAATTTCCACCAGGAGGAGAGGAGCAGCCGGGTGCTGGTGCTTGACCTGGGGGCCAGCTCAAGCAGGCATAGCCCCGGCAATGGTGGCTGGGAGGGTATGGGCGGCAGGGGCTCCCAGCCCTGGGGTACCCCCTGGAACGGGGCCTTCTGCCACGACACTGAAGTGGGGGGTCCGTTTGAGGTTGCTCCGCCAGCTGACAGGGGCCGGGACTTCAGTAAGCACTTGGGACCCGCTGCTCACGCTGAAGTTCCCCCGGCCTCCTTGCGGAGCTCCGTCCCTCCTTCTAAGAGGGGCGCCGCTGGCCACGGTGGTGGTTTGGGCCAGCGGTGGCTCCCGGTCCACGTCTTGCAGGAGTGGCAGTGTGGACATGCCAGCGACCAGGAGTCGTACACGGACTCCACAGATGGGTGGTCCAGTGTCAACTGCGGCACACTGCCTCCTCCCATGAGCAAGATCCCCGCCGACCGCTACCGGCTGGAAGGCAGCTTGGCACAGCTCCCGCTCGGTGCCCAAAAGAGGGACTGGTCCAGGAAGGCTTTCGGGATGCAGAACATCTTTGGGCCCCATCGTCAAGTTCGAAAGACAAAGGAGGACAAAAAGGTAAGCCTGCTCAGTGTGGTTCAGGAGAAGTGAGCTTGGAGTTGTAGCCCCGTCCATCCGTGATGGGATGACATGTGCTGATTGATACCTGATTGACAGGTGTCCAGGCCTGGCTCCCCTGCTGCCCTTGGGCCTCTGCTGGCCATCACAGGACGTGTTCCACTTATGTGCCGTAGGCTCTGCCCGCCGCCCACACTCTTGCAGGTCCTAGGCAGAACGACGGGGTGGGGCAGGTGATGGCGGAAGGGACGTCACTTCTCACAGCCAGGCCAAGGCCCTCCTCCTGCCCTCCTGCCTCTTGAGCTGCTGTGGGGGCCTAGGAAGGTGCTGTCCCTGTGCTCCCATGGAGCCCATTTCCGCACGCCCTTTTGAGGGCAGAAAATTCCTGAAGCCCAGAGACTATTGACTTTGGTACAGGGAATTTCCCAGGGTGTGGATCCTTGCTCCGTTTCCTTCATCTGGAAAATTCTGCCGTGAGAGAAATGCCAGCCAGTCGCAGCAGTGGGCTGGTGGCTCGTGGTCTCTTGCTCGCCTCAGGTGCGTCTTAGATGGTGGGGGGACCATGCTTGACACGGTGCCCTGAACACCTACATCCCGTCTATGTTCTTTGGGGCCTTTGCCTCCCCACCCCTCCACAACCAGGAACTCAGTTTGGAGGACAAGGGTGGGCGTCAGCCTGCAGGACTTGGCTCACAGGGGTCACGACGGGGATGGGCAGGCTGAGCTGCTGGGTGGTGGGTGCCGTGTGAGTGACCCGGTGAGAGGGGGAGTGGTGCCTGGCTCAGGCTGTTTCCATGGTACTTTTTTCTAGGTGGACTTCCGTGATTTTAAAATACCTTTTCTGTGTGTGTTCGCATTTTGTTCTCACAACGGGGTGGGGGGCAGGAGAGCTGGGGGTGAGTATTTTGTTCACGCCCATTCCCTTCCCGTGTCATGGTAGTTTTCACTGTACGGTGCATTAAAGAACAGTTCGAGATGGGGGGGGCAGCCCCCCCTGGCTTTCCCTCTTGTCATCCGCCATGGGCACATTTTAATTGGTCTAAGGTTATAAACAGTTGTAATCATGTGGGTTTTTGACTCCATTCTTACACTGCACTCTGGCCTCTCGCATGCCCCTTCTCTTAGTCCTTAGCCGAGCCACGGGTGGCCTGGGTTCTCGGGCAGCAGCCCTTGCCCCCGTCCTTCCCGGCCACCCCCACCGGGCCGGGCTGTGGCATGGGCAGCACCGTGCACCTGAGCCTCCCCGCCCCACGTCCCTGTCCCCTGGGGTGGGTGGTGGAGGGAAGGCCTGGAACGCAGCAAGTGTTATCTGAAATGGGAGAAGTCACTGTCTCTTTGAACACAAACGTGTCTCCCTGCCCGTGTGCAGGAGAGGGCGACTGGGTGGTGTGTGCGGCGCAGGTGGGATGGCAGCTGTCTCTGCTGCCAGGTGCCCTGCTGTCTGAGGGCCCCCCCAGGGTTCTGACCTCGGGTACCTCCTCAGTGGGGTGCTGTGGGCCCAGTCCTGTGGCTGAGGCAGCCAGTCCTCCAGAGGACAAAGGTTTGCGCTTTAACAGGATTAAGCAAGGTCCCAATTTGAACCTTGGGTTTCTTCCTTCTGTTAAAGCTGTAATTTGTTTAGAGCAGTTTGAGGTTTACATTAACTCTGAAAAGGCACAGAGACTCCCCACGTACCCACCGCCCCCACACACGACAGCTTCCCCCACTGTCTGCAGCCCCACCAGTGGACCAGTGCTGACACGTCATCATCCCCCCAAGTCCACGGCTCATGTCCAGGTCACGCTCAGTGCTGCGCATACTGTGCATGTGTCATGACGGTTTCACACCTAGTAGCTTCACTGCCCTGAACCCCCTCATGCCCCACCTGCTCCCCCCTCCCAAATCCCAGCCTTGGCGCCGGCCGATCTCCTTGCCGTCCCCACCATGCTGCCTTTTCTAGGACATGCCACGGACAGACTCTCACAGCTCGCAGCCTCTCCCTGCCGGCTCCCTTCCCTCCATCACGTGCATCCCAGCTCTTCCAGGTCTCCTCGGGGCTCAAGAGCCGGCTTCTGTTTAGTGCCGGGTAACACTCTTCCACCTGGAGGGACCACCACGGATTCATCCATCATCTGCTAAGGACATGTTAGTTACTCCGGAGTTCGGGGGATTACAGAGAGAGAGGTGCTGTTAACATCTGTGTGCAGGTTTTTGTGCATCCGTGAGCTCTCGGCTCCTGCGGTAAATGCCAAGCAGCTTCATGGCTGGATCAGATGGTGAGTGCCCAGTTTTGTAAGAAACCAACCAGCCGTCTTCTGCATTCCCGGCACCGTGGATGGGAGCTCCCGTGGCTTGGTGTCTTGGCCAGCACCTGCTGGTGTCGGGGTCCTGGCTAGATTTAGTTTTCTGCACGGGGCCGTACTGTGGCTCCAGAGCCGTCTGTTGAAGATGCTGTCTTTGCTCCCTTGTGTTGCCTTTGTTCCTTTGTCAGAGATCAGTGACTATATTTGTGAGGGTCTCAGGCTTCTTTCTGATGTCCTTTCACCTTGAACACAAGTGTCATGAGAAGGAGGACCCGGCTTTTGGGACTTAGGCTGCAACAGAGCGGTGGCCTCTCTCTTGTCGGGACATAACAGTAGGGTTCTTACCAGGGGGCTGCGGACCCAGGTCAGGAGTCTATGAGCTGTCCGGCCAGGCATCTTTATCCTTATTCACAAGTAGCTGGGAATGGTTCTTGCTATAACTCTTGAAAATCATCAGTTACTTTTTACTTTGCCTCATGGGTTCTCCTGGTTCTTAGCTCAGCCTGATCCCGCAGCTTCCCTTGCTGGAGCAGCTGAAGTTTCCAGAGGTTGTGAGCTGGTCTCCTGGTGTCCCTCCTGCAGGCTTATGGGGATGAGGAGGACTGGCTGGGAGGAATGTGGGAAGTGGCCAGAAACGGGAAGAGGAGGGGGAGGCATTGGGAAGGGCGGAGGGGAGCAGCGGAGGCATCCCGGGTTACTCCCATTCCTGTCTGTGGTAGTGGCAGCTTCAGTGCCTTGCTTTACACAGACTCAGGCAGTCTCAGTGGGGCCGCAGCTCGGGGACCAAAAACACACCAGAATCAAAAACACACCAGAATCCGAGCAGGGAAACAGCTGGGAAAGTGCTAAGTAGGCCTAAAGTGGGAAGCTACTAGGAGGGAGAGCCCTCGGGGACCCTGGGGCGGGCCCCGCAGCATGGGCAGGACAGAGGCCAGTAGGGGAGAGGCAGGGGGAGCTCAGAGGCCACTCCCCAAGGCCAGGAGGCCCCTGCCACCGTGCCTCGCTGCTCCTCTGGAGACAGAGCAGAAACTGGATGGCCATCCCTGAGAAAAATGGCACAGCACTCACACACCACCTGGAAGATATCCAAACCCAGAACCAGCTCCTGTTTGACCTTGACCCCTCCCTCCCCCATGCTGCTGGCAGAGCCTCCATCAGGCTTTGGCTTGGAGCTTTGCCTACCCCCAGACATATCTCAGCACCTAGCTGTCCTGGAGCTAGTCTTGGCCACCTGTGCCCGAGGGCTCTTTCTTGGGATGGTGGGGCAGCACTGGCCTGGATGGCCCCCTGGCTCCTCCTCCCCAGGTGAGGGGCACACACTCCCCCAACCCCAAGATGGCCTTTCCTTGTCTCTGTGCACTGACGACGGCTCCCACACGCCGCTCCTGTCCAATTACTGCTTGCATGCTCCTGCACACGGCCTGCTGTCCTCGGTCGGCCTCGGCCCCTGCTTTTGTCACTGCGCCCTCATCCTCTGTACCCAGTCTCAGTCCAGATCCTGGCCTGGGGAGCCCCACTCTTGGGGAAGCCTGGAAGCCAGTAAGCCATGGGGAATGTCGCTCCCAGTCCTGCTAACAGCGGAGCACCAGCCCCGGGGTCACAGAATGTTCTGGTCTGGGGAGGCCTGGGGAGGCCGGAGGAAGTAGGAGGCAGCAGGAGGAGGGAGTTCCTGGGGGTCGGAGCCTAAGAGAGGCCCCTGCGGATGGTTGCTGACTTTGTTTATTCTGCTTTTCTTTTTGCTGGTGTCTGTAGCTGGTAGATACAGAAGGGAGCCCATGACCCATGTGAGAAACGTGCAAGACCTTGAAATGCTGTGTGTAGCATCAAAAGTGATTCCATTCCATTTATTTTGAATCTAGAATATGGAATTCTGCGTCTTTGAAAACTGATATCCTAAGAATGATATTAATTAAAATATCTAGGTAAGTAGCAAAATCCACATTCTGAAACGTGGCACATAGTGGATTTTGGAAAATTGTGAAATGAAAGTAGGTTCATTATGATACCATCCAAGGGATTTGCTATTTTGAAACAAATTAAGAAACATTTTTCAATTCCTCAGTTTCCTTTTTCATATGAACACATCAGTAGATGGAACCCACAGAGACAAAAGCTCTTTGGGGCTTTCAGTAATTTGTAAGAGGGTGCAGGCATCCTGAAACCATGGCGTTTGAGGACCGGTGCCCCGGGGACACTTGCCTGTCAGTGGGGTAAACTTTCCGGAGAGAGTCACTTCCAACCCGGCAGTGTTGGTGGGCGCCTAATAATTAATTACCTTTCTGATTGAATGCGATGAGAAAGTGCTGGAAAAATACCATAGACTACGTGTGCTCATTTAAAAGTAGCATAGGTTTTAGCGCAGGGTCACAGCAAGATGGCACCAGTGGCCTAAGCCCCGGAGACTACTGCGTCCCTGGCTGGCTGGTGCACGCACCGCCCCTCTGGAGCTCTGGGTTCCTTCTCTTCTCCTCCTCCACCTGCTGGACCTGACCCTGAAGGACAAGAGAGCGTCACACCCTTGCTCCAGTGTCATGGCCCCGCTGTGTTCCCATGTCTGCCATGCCATGTGGGTCAGGCGGGTCACAGGACGGCCCCTGCAGCAGGGAGGCCACCCATGTCGTAGTGAGCCATTCGGCCACGTGTGCGTACACAGTTCCACAGTAGAGGTGAAGAGAGAACAGTCTTGGGGCGCCTGGGTGACTCAGTCAGTTAAGCGTCTGCCTTCAGCTCAGGTCATGATCCCAAGGTTCTGGGATCGAGTCCCACCTCGGGCTCTCTGCCCAGGAGGGAGCCTGCTTCCTCCTCTTTCTCTTCCCCTACTTGTGTTCCCTCTCTCACTGTCTCTCTGTCAAATAAATAAATAAAATCTTCCAAAAAAAAAAAAAAAGATCCCCCAAATACCTATATTTAATATATTCCCATTTTTGTGTAAAAATTTCAGTACCCCTCAAGTAAACCTGTATGTTTTAAAGTGCACATATGTTTATATATAAATATCTAGAACAAATTCAAAGGAAACACCCCCAACTCATAGTTACTGCAGCGGGGGGGGGGGGGGCAGGTAAGGGAAATCTGGGGACCGTCCAGGACATTTTAGTTTTATCTTCTTGTACTTCGATTTTTTATTAAGGGAATAGGAACATATTTTACTTGCTAAAAATAATCCCTTGGGAGAAAAAAATTATTTTTCTGAATTCTTTGAATAAGAGTGAAGTAAGGCCTGGCCCCAGAAGGCGGCGTCTGTGTTCCTGTGGCCTAGTCAGCAAAAGGCTCCTCACCCATAGCGCAGGGAGCATTCTACGTCCCATGAATGGCTCCGGGCTTCTTCTAGTACAATGAGAGGAAGTTTTAAAATAGATTGTAAAAAAACCCTGGAGACTCCTAAAAAGGCCAGGGCAAAGGCCCCAGGATTTCAGTCCCTCTGCAAAGAGAGCTTTACTCGTGACCCTGTGGAAACAATGCTGAGCAACGTGGCATCCCTCTCTGCCCCAGATCATGAGGAAAGGAGGCTCTCAGGGACACGAGACCCTGGCCTGGCAGCTGGGGGCCAGGGGCGGTCCCCTCTCCAGCACTGCTGGGAGGGCCCAGGGCTGGGGAGCTCAGGGAGGCCTTGGGAACAAAGGGACAGACACAGAGCGCCCCCTGCTGACTATCCTGCTGAGATTTCCTGTGGTTTCCAGGCAAAGTGAGTGTTCAGAGCTAAGTGGCCACCATGTTCCT
The DNA here is from genome assembly GCF_030435805.1 of Mustela lutreola. Taxonomy (NCBI): domain Eukaryota; kingdom Metazoa; phylum Chordata; class Mammalia; order Carnivora; family Mustelidae; genus Mustela; species Mustela lutreola. The sequence continues at coordinate 66,635,941 of NC_081290.1, read as the reverse complement.
ACCAGAGTCAGGAGCCTTCGAGTCCTGCACGGTCACCTGTTCTGTCCTCGTGCTTCTTTCTCAGCTTTGTGAAGATGCCTTATCACTTGTCCGGTGTCGTTTCCCAGATTTACTCGGGACACTGTGTGCGGCTGCCCCTCATTTATTTTCATGGCGCGCTCACACACACACACACACACACACACGCTCGCTCTCTCATACACACTCCCCCGAGCCGTAGAAGGAATGGTGGGAGCTGCTCTTTGGGACACCCTGCACCCATCTCCATCTCGGGCTGTGCGCATGACGGGGTTTCCCGGGGTCTGTCCACGGTGGAATGGCTGGTCCGTGGCAGTACGTGTCCATCTTTGCAAGTAACGGCCCGTGCTGAGTTTTTCATATCTGTATTTGTATTGACTGGAAATAGCAGGTCTCTGGAGCAGGGACAGATTGGATTACTGATCTATGACAAGCACACTGTTCCCGGTGCTCAGTCCTTGCCTCTGGCCCATTGCAGGGACAGTCGTGTCAGGGATCACCCTGCGCACCAGCATGGTACTGGAGGCAAGAAGCCCTGTAAATGGGAATTGGGGCACTTATACACAGGTTGTACCCTCTTCTTTCCTCCCTTGAGAGGGGAGAGAATCCCTGGCTCTTTAAGCAAGTATCCTTTGAGACAGAGGGGTGAACCCTGGGTTTCCCCTCCTACCCTTTGCAGTGTAGATAAATGTCTCTGGGAGTGGAGGCCTGATAGGTTCTCCCCAGACGTATTCCAGCCCCACCTCTGAAATGTGAGGACTTACCCTTGGCAGGTAAATTTCTCCTGGAGTTTACAGTGCCTGTTCCCCTATAACCCAATCACCAGTCCAAGACCGGGAGACTGTGGGTTCAGGTCCCATGCCTCAGTTTCCCGGCAGTCCCTCACCACTACTGTGAGTGCCTAGACTGACGCTGCATGTCTTCGCCAACACTCGGCCTGGCCAGGCTTCTTGAGTTTTCACCGGTCTAGCAGTGAGACGGGAGAGTGCACCATGGCTTTGCTCCTGGAGAGGCATGTTCCTCATTGTTGAGGCACCTGCTTAAGCTGATGCCCACTTTTCTCTTGGGTTGTCTCTTCTGCTTGACCTGTCAGAATTCTAGATCCTGGCTGTTGACCCTGTGCTGATGGCATTGCATGTACACAGTTCATGGCTTGTGTTATTCATTTGCTTTGTGGGGTCTCCATGAACAGAAGTTTTTTTGTTTTTTTTTTTTTTAAAGATTTTATTTATTTATTTGACAGATAGATCACAAGTAGGCAGAGAGGCAGGCAAAGAGAGGAAGGGAAGCAGGCTCCTTGCTGAGCAGAGAGCCTGATTTGGGGCTCAATCCCAGGACCCCGGGATCATGACCTGAGCCTAAGGCAGAGGCTTTAACGCACTGAGCCACCCAGGCGCCCCTGAACAGAAGTTCTTGACCTTCATGTCAACCATCTTGTCAGTCTTTTCCTTCTGATTTGCAGTGTTGATATAACACATTCATCATTAACCTGAGGTCAGGAAGATTCTCCCTCTCCCTTTTCTTTTCTTTTTAAAAAGATTTTATTTATTTACTTGAGAGAGAGAGAGAGAGAGCGACCACAAGTGGGGTGAAGGTCAGAGGGAGAAGCTGGCTCCTCACTGAGTAGGGAGCCCGATGTGGGGCCTGATCCCAGGACCCTGGGATTATGACCTGAGCTGAAGGCAGATGCTTAACCGACTGAGCCACCCAGGTGCCCTCTGTTTTTTTTAAAATCTTTTATTTTTCTTAAAAATGTTTGCAGTTGATCTTTATGAGTGGAATAAGGTGATTGGCAAATTAATTTTTTCTCTCTTGGGATGACTTTGGAGCTGCTGCTCTTGTTAGAGCACAAAATTCATCCTGCCATGTGGCTCAGCTGTGCCCCTATGCATCACGTGTTCACATGTGTGTGCGTCTGCTTCTCAGGGCTCTACTCCCCACCGTCCACACCTCCAATGATACTTTCCTTTCACATTTGCAGCTCAGTAATGAGTCTTCATATCTGATATGCTGGATCTCCTTACCTTATCTTGGCTATGCTGAGCCTTGCTCTTTTATGTAGATTTCACAGTAAGTTTTTGTAAATTGTCCAAAAATGCTACCAACATTTTTGTTGCAGTCGTACTTTCATCTGTAGACTGATTTGGGAGAACTGAAATGTTTAGAATATCCAGTCTTCCTATCCATGAAATTGGTATTTCTCTCCATTTATTTTAGCTTTGTTTTCTTTGTAAAAATTTATGACTTCCTTTATAAGTATCTTTAATTAGATTTACTTTTAGAGCCTCCCTTCTGCAATCAGCTCCTGGATGTTGGTGTCTGTGTCCCCTACCCCTGGCAGAGCTGGGTCGTCACCAGGCTCTGCCCCCAGGGGCACTGGGAGTGGACAGAAGGGAGGGGGAGGGCCCTGTCCCTCCCTGTCTGCTCTCTCCTTTTTGCCACAGCAACACTTCTCACCTCAGTGAGTGGGCAGTTCTTCCCCCTGTAGACCCTTAGCTCAGTTTTGGGCTCCCCCCCTCCCTGGGGGCTATCTCCTGGCCCCTCAGACACCAGCATGGCCCCATCTCTTCCCAGGTCTCGGTCCTCATTTGGCCACTGAGTTTATATCTCTCCCTCCCTCTTGGTGTCCTGTCCCAGTCCCTGGATATAGCCACCTCCCACGGTGGCTGTCTCCAGACCTCTTAGGGCCTCTGTTTGCCTTCCCGTGTCTCTGGTGCCTGGTTCACTGTTCTTTCCAGGGGGTTCTCCCTGTGAAAACCACTGGAGTGGGCTTGCTTTCTGACTAGACGCACTAGACACACCAGGAGCAGTATATCAGCTGGAAGTCTTACTTCTTAAATTCTCTAATTTTCCCACATTTTAGAAAAACCTCCAGATGATCTGGTCTCTGTTTTGAGCTAAGGTCTTCTTTGTTAGCATCCGTCTTTTCAGGAAGTGCTGACTGAGCACCTATTGTGTGCTGGGATCTGCTGGAGGGGTGGGGGCATGACTGAGCGAGACAGGCACAGCTTGGCTCCCCCGTGACTGATGACCTTCCGTCGTCAGCGTTCGGAGTTTCTGGTTCTAATTGTAACTAAGAAGTGACAGGCCAGTCCCCCCTGGGTGACTGTGAGCGGGCGCCTCTCTGGCCTCCATGTTCTGCTGTGAGATTGAGGGGGTTGGACTGGCTGCTTTGGGTCACGGCCTGTGGTGACATGAGCCCCTGATGCAGTGGTTCCATGGGATAGTTCAGCACCAGTGCCGAGTGGTGGAGGGCCGTGGGGTTCTGCCCTCTCCCTGTTTCTACCCTGGAGAGAACGACACTTCTCAGGCTCCCTGAGAGACCCCTTGCTCATGGTCTGAGGTGATGGGAGCCAGGTGGGTTGTTTCTCCCACATCCTACGTGGGGGCAGGTGCACGGGAGGGCCCTCCGGTTCTTCTGGAAGCCCGGCTGCATACCCAAGCCTCGGCTCCATCTCCAGCGTGGCTGCCAGTGGTCAGGCGGTGCTCCCCATGCCCGGAGCTGGGGCGAGACGGAGTCTACCGCCGATGCTGGACCACGGCCATGGCCATGTGACCGTGATAGCATGCTCCGTCTGTCTGTCTCCTCCCCATGTTCAAGCCCACAGTGTCAGCCACCTACATTCACTCCTGTTGGTGGCTGGGGGTTCTGGCGTATTCCAGTGCTGCATGGCCAGCCCAGCCCAGTGACACTGTGTTCTTCTCACGAAGCTGTGTGCTTGTTACCCCTCCCTGCAAATAAAAATGCAGAATCGCAAACACACGATTTGTGCAACGGGGTCATCTTGTGCATGTTCAGAGCCCTCTTTGGCCTCAGAACTGACTAAGAGCATTACCCATAGTGCGACTTCGGCTGCAGCAAAGGCATTTAATTTGGATGGCTGCCTGGCTTCCCTTGGCTCAGAGCGACGGGCTCCCTGTTGCTGGGCACTTAGGTCTCTGGACAGGTTGTCCTCTGTCTTTCTCCCAGCACTGTGCTGGGCCGTAGGTGTTCAGAAGACCGAGGGCCCTGCTTCTGGAGGAGTTTGTGCTAATGGGTGGGGAGGAAAAGAGTGCAGCCTCTGAGGGGGACCCCATGGAGGGGACCCCAGGACAGCCCCTAAGGCAGCACAGTTTGAGGTAGCCTCTTAAAACAGGTGGCCTGGGGTGGAGGTCAGAAGGGCAGAGACCCAGGCACCTGGAAGAGTCTGGACAGCAGGTACCCAGCCTCACCTACTGTGTGGAAGGGTCCCAGCGAAGGGAGTGCTCTGCATCCCTGCACAGGAAGCCTGCCAGCATGGGTCCTCTTTGAACTCTTTTTGGGATATTAGCATTTGATGAGCGTAGTGGGATGTTCTGTTACCAGTTCTCAGCACCCCTGTGCTGCTGGTGGCGGCCAGGGTGCATCTGGGACAGGGACCCTGGGCTGCCCCTGCCTTTTCTTCAAGCCTACAGATTTTCCTGTTCCTGAGACAGTTCCTTCCTCTGTCTTTCTCCGCTCCCTCTCCCTGTCCCTCCCTCTCCCCTTTCCCCTTCCCTCCCTCTCCTGCTCTCTTTCCCTCCCTCTTCCCTCCCTCCCCAGACAGACCCCTTTGCTGTCCCTGCTTCTGGCCTTTGCTCCGTTGGGTTCTTTCTGCTCACAGCTGCACACAGGTTGCCTTTCTCTCAGCTTGCCCACTAGGTCAGCTGACTTTGCTCAGATCCCCTACTGGTTTTCAGGACGGCCTTGCCCATGCATCCCCCTGCTGCGTTCAGCCTCATCTCCACTCCTGTCAGCCTGGTCCCTTCTAGCTGTCCTGGCATGTCTTCTGCCTGGTGCTGGGCTTGTGGTCTGCCTCCTAGCCTCCAGGGGCCTCTGGTTTCCTCCAGAGTGTGAAGTGTTCAAGGAGCCCACAGCTACCCTGGGGCCATCTCTGGGTAGCCCCTCAGGAGGGCTGATGGATGGATTGGGAGTCTGGAGAGCTGCCCCAGGTCCGGCTCGGGAAGCAACTGCCAAGAGCCCCGTGGCGCTGAGAAAACCAAGGCAGGTGCTCTTGGCACCTACATTCCTTCTTAATAAAAGTCGAGGGACTAAAAATTATGTGCTTGTTGCTTTGGTTCAGGCCGAGTGGCTGGTGGGGCAGAGGTGAGAAGTCAGGTTCTGGGTGTGAGTACAAAGGCGGGGTTGCGGGGGGCAGCAGTGGGTGCGAGGAAGCCGGGGGAGGCTGGGAGGAAGCAGGAGGCTGTGCTCAGTGGGTGAGGACTGTCCTCCCTTGGAGGTCCCTGTAGCCTGAGGTCCCGGGCAGGGGTGGCGGGGAAGAAGGGTGGGTGAAGGGAAGGCTGTCACGTTGCTGAGGGCACCCGGAGTCCATGTCGGGAAGGTCGGGGGACGGCAGTCCTGGGGGTGCGTTCTTCCCCCAGGCAACCTCGTGGCCTGGGCACAGGTGCCTCCCGGGCAACAAAGAGGGATGGTGGCATCAAGGGTGTGTGTGAGGCTCATGGGGTGTTGAGACCCAGCCCGCCGAGCTCTCCCAGGCAGGGGCGCAAGCCTGGGGTGCCCTAGGGTCTTAGGCAGGAGGAAAGCTGACAGCAGTTGGAGAGCCTCACAGTCTTTAGAAAACATGGAAACTTCCTTTCTGTCTGAAATGGGTCACTTGGGATTTCAAGTACCCAGGAAATCAGAGATTTTCAGCTGTGATGCTTTTTATATTTAAAATGTGCTGCCTTATTTGTTGGACCCAAATCGCATTTGGGGAAGTGTCCAGCATAATGACAGGGAATTAATTCTGGTCATTTCCCAGAGAAAGAACAAGATGTTTTAATGGCCTGTGATTTCATGCACCTGAATCGGTTTGGTCTTCAGACACCAGCTGAATGTCTAAGGAGTCCTTAGTTTCCAAAAATGCCTATAAAATGATGTAAAAGCATAATCTCTACATTAATAGTTGTTTCTCTCCCCACACAGTTTATTTTTCCCCAAATATCCTCATGTTTTTTTCATTTGCTCTTGGCAGCAGCCTCTGGAGGCTGGGGGTGGGGGGGTGGGACCCCTGCGTGTGCTTATGGGGTGGTAATGGGGTGTGAGGCTGGGGTTGTCCTCAGGCTGCAGCACTTCAGTGGTGGGGCAAATATGTAGATGTCCTGGGGTGACTTTTGTTTTCAACTTTGGATTTTTATTGTGGTGACACTTGCAGAGCATGACATTGACCCCGGGCAACGTGCCAGTCTTGCCCTCCTGTGCTCCCTGGCGCCCTCTTCTCTCCAGGGTAGTGCACCTGGCGGAGCTCAGCATCTCTTTCCAGGAAGATAATGTGATTTGTTTTTTCTTTGTGTTTAGGGCTCAAAATTTGGGCGGGCCATCGGACTCACTCAGACTTCTCAACGCACCTCTGCCCGGAGATCGTTTGGAAGATCCAAGAGATTTAGTATCACGCGCTCCCTTGATGACCTTGAGGTATGTGATTTCAGTTTTTCTCTTTCCTTCATCAGACTTTTTATGTTGAAGTGAACATCAGTCGTGCAGATACATCTGAATCTTCCTGAATCCCACCCCGATCCTTCTCCCCTTCCCTCCCTCTCCCCTGGTAACTGATCTGTGGGTAGGCAGGCTTTGACCGCATGTCTGGGCCTTTTCTGGCCCCTCAAGTGTCTGCAGAGCACATGGGGGGCTTCACGCTGTCTTCCGTGTGGCCAGCGGGGCTGTAAAGGCCTTACAGATGCGAGCTGATCTCACCCCTCATGGGGATCCTGGGGAAGGGCCTCTCATGGCTCCTTCTTCAAAGATCAGGTGTTGATTCACAGATTGAGTTGCTTGCTTTTATCCAGAGTCCTTACAAAAGTGAGCGGTCTTGACTTTGAGAGCAGCTGTAGGTCCACAGAAGGGTGCAGCGGAAGGCACAGAGCCCCCGCGCTCCTGGCTCGCGTGGGTGTAGGCCATGGGACACAGACAGGCCAGTGTGGAGGCGTCCTTGTTAGGCTCGCAGTATGTATGAGCAGCCACTCTCTGGGCCGTGCATTTGCCGGCTGTGGACAGGCGTGTAATGTCACATGCAGGTTTCACTATCCCGACAACCCTGTGCCCTGCCTGATAACCCTCCCTTCTCCCCCGAATCCTTCCTTGGCAGCACCCGATCCTCCCGGGGATCAGTGTGTGTTCTAGTACTTGACACGGAGTCTTACCCTGCCCCCTTGCACATGCTGCCTGGCACTTTCCAGGCGAACCCTCATGGCCTCGGTCTGGTGTGCTGGTTGAAACACAGTATCCTGCTGTCAGTGTGCTGGGGTCCCCCCAATCTGCTGCCTGTGGACAGCCAGTGGGAAGCAGGAAACCCTCTCCTCTGTGTTTGAGCCTGGGTACACGCTCTCGCGAGGGCCCCTTGAGCCCGTGTGGAGGTTGTGGGGGGGGGCCTGGCCATGGAGGGCTGGGTAATAGGTGGCTAGATGCCATTGGCCATGGCCACTCCCACGCAGGCTCTGGTCACCCCTCCTCTCTGGCACCTGGTGCCGTCAGACTTGAATTTTCCATTCCAGTGGAAGGGCACCTTGGTTTACTTTGCATTTTGCTGATGACGAGCTAGGCTGAGTGGCCCACTGTGGGCTCTCTGGCACTGTTCGAAATTAGCGGCGTATTCATATTCTTTTTCTGTTTTTAAAAAAGATTTTATAGTATTTCTTTATATATTAATCTGAATATGGGTCCTTTGTCAAATAAATGTTTTAAAAAATCTTTATGGCTTATTTCCACCTTTGTTTACGGTGTCATTTGTTACACATATATTTAATTACAGTAAACTGTTGCAGCACAAAGTTCCTGCTGTTAGTGCCCAGCTCCGTGGTGGTACACACAGCCATGTTGTTGTGCGGCCATTCCCCACCCTCCGTCCCCAGCACTCTTCCTCTTGCAACACGGAAACTGTCCCCATGGGGCACAGATTCCTCATCCCCTGCCTCCATTCCCCAGTGCCCACTGCCACACTTTTTGTCTCTGGTTTTGACGACCCCAGGTCCCTCGTATAAGGGCAATCAGATAGGATCTGGCTTATCTCACCGGGCACAGTGTTGTCCAAGTTCATCTACAGTGTAGCACATGTCAGAACGTCCATTTCGTTCATTGTATGGGTAAGCCACGTTGTGTCCATCTTTCCATCTGACAGCGGACGCCTAGGTTGCTTCCACCTTTTGTCTGCCGTGGAGAACCCTGCTGCAAACACAGTTGTGCAAATATCTGTTTGGTTCTGTTTTAAAAACTAACTACATAAGGTAATTTCTTACAGCCTGAATAACAATAAACTGAAACAAACCAACTTTGGTTGTTTCTTGCTTAAAATAGCAGGGTAATTTGTGTTTTCATGCAAAACTGCAATCATTGACTGTTCGAGCTGGAAGGGGCTGTTGAAAGTATCTCGTTTTCTGGGCTGGATGTGGGTGGGGGTGGGGTGTCAGAGTCGGAGCGTGGGCCTGGAAGCTGGAGCTGGGCTGGTTGTGGGGTCTCTCGCCGGTGGTCTCGTGGTGAGTAGGGGGCAGTTCTGGTTAGTAATGCTCAGCACCCACGCTCTCGTGGAAGAAGCAGAGGCGCATGCCACACTTGTGCTCGGGCGAGGCCGGACCTGCTGGCTGGGACCCCCCGAGCAGGGGGGGTTCTCGACGGAGCCTACCTTCTCAGGTTAGGCGGCTTGCCAGGTGTCTTCTCTGCATGTTTCTGGAAGGGGCGTGGAAGGGGTCTGAGCTTCCGTGAGGTGACGAGGTCGCGTCAGCCAGGCTCGTGGTGGCAGCCTGTGGTCTGACCTCCATGTCCCTGATGTGGTCCCGGCCTCCGCAGCCGCATGCTTTTTGCTCATATCTCCTCGCCCACGAGGAAGTGCTGGGGCTTCTCACGCCTTGCCACCTGCATGGGTGCCGTGGTCTGTGCTCCTTTTTTTTTTTTTTCTAAAGATTTTATTTATTTATTGTCAGAGAGAGAGTGCGGAGCGAGAGCGAGCACAGGCAGAGTGGAAGGCAGAGTCAGAGGGAGAAGCAGGCTCCCTGCGGAGCAAGGAGCCCAATGTGGGACTCGATCCCAGGACCCTGGGATCATGACCTGAGCCAAAGGCAGCTGCTTAACCAACTGAGCCACCCAGATGTCCCTGTGCTCTTGATCAAGGGCAGGCCGGCCACTTGTATCTTTTCTCTCTGACCTTCAGACCAGCTCCACAAGGAACTTGACATGGTCTCTGTGGTACAGGTGGGGAGACTGAGGTGTGGGATCAATAGCATTTTCCTGGCCATGCCGGACTGCATGCTGTGGTCTTTTGCCACATCTGGGACCTCTCACTTTTGTTAAACTGGTACCTTAGAGACATAAGATCAAATCTTTGCTATTTTTTTCCCTGTCTGAGGATTTGAAAATGTAGACGCTACATGTAACTTTCATGAACGCTTGTCACTGGTGAGCCTCTTTCCGAGGGCAACTCCTGGAGCACATTGTCTGTCTGTCCTTCCCTTTGTTCCTCTTCAGCAGGTGTCCTAGGCATCCTCTGGGACTGTCCCCAGACTCTTGGCCTTCACTCCCTTGTCCGGTCCCCTCCCCAGAGGCACTGGCGTTCACATCAACCTTCATTTGGTGCTTAATCATCCTGGGCGTCTTAGAACATTCTCTCCATGTTGCTCCTGCTAGAGGCCTCTACATCCCCTCGACCACCACCAGCCTGGCCCCTCGGCATGAGTCTGGTCTCTAGTCCACTCCCTGAGGCCCCTGGGACACCAGCACCTGGGGTCGGGTTCCCTGGAGGTAGAGTCAGACAGAGAGCTACTTAAGCTGGGGGACAGTGAGGAGGAGCGAGGAGGGCCATATAACATGGTGAATGTGTGGGTCAATCAAATGAATGGTGACTGAATAAAACGAGGTGCCCAGGATAGCGATTTTAAATGAATTCAGTATTCTAATTAAAAAGAAAAATGGTCAAGGAAAAAGAAAAAATGGTCAGCCCGCATGAAAAATCTGATTATACTCTTACTAGAGATGCGTGTCAAACTGGAGGGTACAGAAAGTGAACAGAAGAATGGGAAAGGAGTCACCGTGCCATGCCAATCAGAAGAACATGGCAGGGCATCTGGGGCCGTAATTGGTCAGGTGTCTGCCTTCGGCTCACATCAGGATCCTGGGGTCCTGAGATCGAGTCCTGCATTGGGTTCCCTCCTCAACGGGGGTCTACTTTTCCCTCTGCCTCTGCCTCTGCCCCTCCTCCCTCCCTCAAATAAATAAAATCTAGAAAAAAGGAAGAACGGTGGCATAGCTCTGTTGTCAGAGTTGGCTTTTAGGCAAGAAGCCTTCCTAAAGGTAAAAAGGGAGCTCTCACAACAATAAGAGCAGTAAGAAGTTACATTCTGGTTTTTTTTTTATTTTTTTAAAGACTTCACTCATTCATTTGAGGGGGTGAGGCATGCGTGCAAGCAGGGGGAGAGGCAGAAGCAGACTTCCCAGTGAGATGGGAGCCTGACATGGGGCTCGATCCCAGGACCCAGAGATCATGACCCAAGCCGAATGCAGACACTCAACTATCTGAGCCCCGCAAGATGCCCAAAAGGTTACAGTCTAAATCTGGTTCATTCAGATTCATGCATTCAGTAGCTTAGTCTCAACGTATCTGAAGCTAAAAGAGAGAGAAGCAGGAGAAGTGGACTAACGGATGTAGCAGAAGATTTTTAACACTTCCTGCTCTGTGACTGGCGGATTGAGCAGGAAAAGGTCTGGAAGAGAGGGGATCCCAATAGCAAGACTCCTAGCTTGGCCTTCGGTACCCCACGCGGGACTGTCCCTGATGGGCACGTTCTCCCCACTCCCTCGTGGAGCGTGTAGGAATGTTGGCTACGTGCTGGACCATAAAGCGAGTCTCGGCAGCTGTGGAGGTCTCTTTATAGGGTCTGTCCACTGCCATAGCCAGGCCGGCTGGACTCCTGCGGTGCTCGCACACCCGTGAGTATGTGTTCCACCATGAGCTCCGTAGTTGAAAGGAGAATCACTGCGGAGTCAAGCGATGATGCTGAAATGTGTGCATCTGAACTGTGGTGCACAGCTGCCCCGGTGCCTGGAGTGGGTGCTCATGGTGCTATGGTGCAGGCACCAGAGGGGACAGAACGTGGAAGGTCGTCTTGAGGCTAGAGAGAGAGAGAGCAGTGAGACCCACCCAGAGGAACTGGAGGCTGGGCAGGGAGGGAGGCAGAAGGAATTAATGAAACAGAGAATGAACGGACTGAACCAGCAAGGGAATCCCTGAAGGTGGGCTTCCTTCCCAATTCGTTGGATGAGGCCTCCAAAACCTTGGCCCCCAAAGCTGATGAGGACCCAAGAGGAGAGGGGCGGGGTGGGGCGGGGCTGTCCAGTGGTTAGCAGAGGTGGAAGGACGCCATGCCCTTGACAGAAACACAGCCCAGCAGGTTACGTTCATTCCAGGGATGTGATTTTTTTCCACACCTGAAAATCAGTATAATGGGCCACATTAACAGAGGAAAGTAGAATTGTCTATCATTGCAGCAGACACAGGAAAAGCATTTGGGAAAAGCCAGTATCCATTCGTGGTAAAAATAAAACCAAAGAAAACAAAACAAAACTTAACAAAACAGGATTTAAATAGAACTTCCTTAATCTGACAATGATATAAAAACCCCAAAAAGCAGCATATGTAAGTTTTTCCCCTGAGGTCCCGAGCAAGAGGAAGACATACGCTCTTACTGTTCTGTTCAAATGTTTATCGCCAGTCTTAGCATATGAAGAAAGTAAAAACAGTAAAAATTTTAAAACCACAAAGGAAAGATGAAAATGTTCTTATTCTCACATCATATGATTAGGACATCAAAAATCTAAAAGAATCAATGGAATCATTATTAAAATTAATGAATGCTTGGCAAAGTGCTAGATATTCTGTCCATATACTATAGTCAACTGTGGGTACACTTAGAGAATAGCATGTAGATTTAATGCAATTTTAATCAAAATCCCAACAGGTGTTTTGTCAAACTTAAGAAGATGATTTTAAACTTGGCATAGAAATGCAAAGGGCCAAGAGTAGCCAGGATATTCTTGAAGAAGAGTAGGTAGGAGGACTTCCGCTGTTTGCTGCCAAAACTCATTACAAAGTGAGAGCAGTTCAGGACTGTGTAAGTGTTGGTATATGGAGGGAAAGACAGACAGTGGACTAGAAGAGCATGCCCAGAAATAGACTACCCAGCGCAGGCATACATGTGCAGAGCAGGACCGAGTGTGCTCTTTTCAGTTGGTGGTGCTGGAATAAGGAGACATGCACATGGGAAAAAGAAAGAAAGGGGTGCCGGAGCAGAAGCAGCCTGCCTGTCCCCCTGGCCATGGGAAGGACGGGAAAGCTGTGATGTCTTCATGTCTCGGATGCCCCATGGCTGCTCTGGGAGTGCTGGTGAATGTCCCAGAAAGAAGGCAGACACCAAGGATTCCATTTCTGTACATGAGTAGAGAGGCCAGACTGATCTGCGGCCCATGACTGTGTGTTGGGTGTAGAACCACGGAGAGGGGCTGGCACATGGCCGTTCCTTATGGCCTGGGCGGGGCTACATGGGTGGCCCTTCGTGATGTATCTTTGAACCACATGTTCTCATCAGGGGCTTCTTTCTGGGTTTGTAGTCCAGCTTCCAGAAAACATGCTTGGCCTGAGCCTTACAGCCCTGCTGACTGCTGGGGTGGGCAGTGGTCACCAGCTGGGGTTCTGCAGATGAGCCCAAGGGAGGAAGAAGATGGGACAGAGGGGACAGGATGTATGGAGTGGGGGGGATGAAGGGGCCTGCCCTCAGCAGGAGACGAGCTGCTGACAGATGGTGGGAACTGGGGAAGGGCCTTGGGGAGGGGGGTCAGGGGAGGAGACAGTTGCTGTAGACATGTCAGAGGTGAGATCTTGTGTGTTTTCAAAAGGTGCCCATTTTGGTCATGACTTTGGCAGATGGTCACCTGGGAGGGAGTGACCCGAGAGACCGGTCAGGAAGAATGTGACCAGCTCTGTGGGCCCAGCGTGGACCGCGGGGCATCTCTGCCCCATAGGTGTTTAGTCAGGCAGAGATTGGGGCATGAGCCATGGTCTTGATGTTTGTGAGAGGGTCCAAAGGTGCCGAGAGCCCAGAAGAGGGGCCCCAGGGGCTGGGGTGCTGAACTGAACACACAGGCTTATGAGGGAGCCATGCCCCGAGACCAGCACAGGAGGCCCAAGTCTCTAGAGGTCCTCCACCCAGTGTCCCCAGTGTCGCCGTGGTAGGCTGCTGGCCACGGGGAGAAAGAAGCAGTTCACTGTGTGTGCAGCTGGACTGGTCCCCGGTGGTCCCTGCGCAGAGCGGGGAGCAGGTGCAGTGGGGAGCAGGGGTGGGGGTGCACGAGTGCAGACCAGTGGGGGCTTCTTGCCTTAGTTGTTTGGACCAACGCACCAGGAAGTCCTCCATGGTGCAGCATGTGTGAGACTGCGTGTGTGACTGGCATGTGTGTGGGGTCAGCAGACACTCTTGGAAAGGGGGAGTGACAGCTGTCACGGGTGGGGGTTGGAAATGGCCCGTGAGCCCCCCGGGCAAAAGGGAATGGGGAGGAGGTGGCCCTGGGACCTTCGGTGCCTCTGATGTGGTACAGTTGTGGCAGGAAGGCTCTTGGACTGAGCTGGGGGGTGCCCGCGCTTGGCCAGGGCCCAGAGAGGGGGTCGAGTGTCCCTAGGTTGCACAAAGGTCCCTGGACCTGGGGACACAGTGGGAGGCCTCTGGTGCTGGGGACATCCTGGAAGGAGGCATGGCAGGCCGTGGTATATTTGTGGTTGGGAGGTGGTGGGGGGGACCGGAATAGGTTTGTGACCAGAGTTGCTAAGTATAAGGGAGGCTTTAGAGTAAGTGGACAACAAGGAGCCGAGGGAGACGGTGATGTTTGTGTTGAATGTGGAGAAACTCGGGGCTATGTGTCCAAGGCCTGGGTCCATACAGCTGTGTGTGGAAGGTCCTCGGGCAGAGCAGGGGCAAAGCAGGAGGGACAGGGAGGGACAGGGCCCAAACCTTGCCCGCGGCAGCTGGAAGCCACTGCTCAAGCTCACCAGAGGCGTTCCCTGCCTTTAGGAGCTCCTGGGGCGTCCGGAGGCTCAACGGAAGCTGTGAAGTTTTTAAATGACCAGGGGCCACCACCACCCACCAGACTGGAGAACAGGTAGGGTGGGAGAGAAGCTGCTGGGAGAGCCCAGAGAGCCAGGGGATCTGGGGCTGGGCAGAGAGGTGGTGGCAAGGGCCAGAGTCTGCACACAGTGGCCCACAGGCCAGAGGCTTGTCTTTCAAATAAAGCTTTATTGGCACACGGTCTCTCCATTCATAGGCTGTGCTGTTGTCATAGAGGCCCAGCTGGGTGGTATGACTGTGGCCCACAGACCTGGAAGTGTTTGCTCTCTGGCCCTCCTCAGAGCAAGCTTGCTGCCCTCCAGTTAAAGCCACATCGCTGAGCTGGCTTTGGCCCTGGGAGGGGGAGAGGACCTGGCCGTTCTGCTCCCTTTCCAGAGGGCCCTCTGGGGAGTGCCCGGCCCACAGGTCCTGCTGCCCCTTGAACGTCTCTGGCTCTAACCAGCATCCCATGGGGAGCTCCCCATTGCTCCTTCTGGCTCTCTCTGGTTCTGCGCCCCCACTGGGTCCTCCCTATGCATGGGGATCTAGAGCGCTGTGCCCAGAGGAAGTTTGCAGGGGAGACCGCCCAGGTGTGGTCTGCAGGGACTGGCAGTTTGGGGGCTGGACAGCAGAGGGCGCTGAGGTCATGCATTTCCTTCCAACCTGTCCAGACCTGGGGGTGGGGTATGCCTGCACTTGAGGGGCTGATCCTCAGATTCATCTCCCTCTGCCACGCTGGAACCTTGAGTAGAGTGTGTGTTTTCCAGAAGACCTGGGTAGTCCTTACGGGTCCAGGGCATTAAGGGGAAGGTACTCCTCCTCCTCCCCAGACTGGCATGGGGCAGTGAGCAGGAACCCATGAGAGGTGCCTGGGGAGGTGGGAGGCTACTGGGAGGGCTCCTGCCAGAATACAGGAGGGGCTCTCAGCAGGATTTTCTAGGTGGCTGCAGAGTGTCCTGTCTGCCCAGCGTGCCTGTGTTCCCGCTGGAATGTCTGCTCCCCTCTCATCTGTGTGCTCTGGCCAGAAGACTCTCCCCTCACTTGCTCCCAGAGCTGCTCTGACCCTGTCCCCACAGGGCCTCTGCTGCCACTCCCAGGTGCTTACGCTTCCCAGCTCAGGACTGAGCCCTGGGCGGGTGTGGGGAGGAGGGAACAAAGAAAGGGCCTCTGGGCTCTCTCTGGCCCTGTTTTGCAGCCCTAGGTGCTTGGTACCTGTTTCCTGTTGTCTTGCTTTCTGGGCCGTAGCTCCCCATTGAAGGCCCCTAGCTTAGCTGCTAGGTAGCTCACTGGTCAGGCAAGCCTGACCTGCCTGGGTCTGGGGGGAGGGGAGGCAAGGACCCCCAGCCAAGCCGGCACTCTCCCCACTCCCCCTCTGTGCAGCTCTGTGCCCTGCAGTGCCTACCACGACACCCTGCCACCCCTGCCAGACTTTGCTTGCACCCAGACCCACACCTGGTTTTATTAGGGGCTGGTCTTTGTGGGCCCAGGTCTGAGTTCAGTCCTTACCTGGCCCTGAGCCGGCATACCCATCCGAATAGGGAGGGTGGGACAGTGAGTGTGTCTGGTGTCCTGGACACTTGCCCTCAGCAAGTGCTGGGACTCTGGGACATGTGGATGGCCTGGGAGTCCCTCCCTCCTCTGCAGGTGAGCCAGGCTCCGGGAGCTGAGGTTGCCATCCAGCTGAGGGGGTCTGTCGCCAGATTCTTGCGCCATCTCTTCCCTCTCCTTGCCCTGCAGTCAGCAGAGAAGGGCAGGTGGACAGTCGGAGGGGAGACACAGAAAGCCCCCAGGGGACACAGGGATTCTGAGAGACCCCGCATGTGGAGCTGGGTAGGGGCAGGCTGCTGTTCGGGCCACACGTGACAGACCACACAGACGAGATGAACTTGTACTTCCTCTGCTGGGATGTGGGCATTTCTGTCTGAAATAATTAAAATAAAAACAAGCTTGGGTCCTGGGTGATAGTGTGGACAGCCCAGCGCCTGGGGGCCGGGTTTTCTCAGGGTCCCAGCCAGAGGTCCCTTGGGTACCTACCATGCAGTCTGGTTCTGTCCCTGGTCCCTGGTGTCTTCCAGGGTCTGGCAGGCCTTCAGGGCTGGAGGCCCACTGTCCCCTCCCCAAACCTACAAATTAGTACAGGCCTGTCGCATATAGGGAGGGAAAATAACTAGTGTCACAGAGTCACCACCCAAGAAAACTGCCAGAGTGTGTCCTCGGAAGGTGTGTGCATGCGTGTTGGAGGGTGAAGTTGGAGGGGAGGAGTGTCAGGATTGGGGAAGGGAGGGTGACGTGTGTCCCGTTCGTTTGCCTGCTGGGCCTGGCCAGATCCTGTCTCAGCCTTGCCAGTCTGTGGTCAGTACCACGTAGCACCCTGCGCACCGCTTCCCTCTCTCGCCACCGCCCCGGGGGTAGGAGCTGGGCTTGTGTGCTTCCTCTGCCAGACTTGGTTTATTCCCCAAAAAGGGGACTTGTTCGTGTGCTCCGGGGAACCTGTCTGTAAGTGGCGGCCCCCACTTTCCTTCATACTGCCAACTGTCCTGTTGGAGAAAGACGAATCCTGGAAAATGGGGGGGGGGGGGCATGGAACTTAAAGTTGAGGCCCTAGCAAGGGCGGTGGCTCTAGGCCCATCCAGGCCTGGCGGGTCATCCACGGAAGCCCAGACACCCCGGAGGGCTGGAAGGCGCTCTCTGGGCTGAGGCTTGTTTCATTGTGCCCTGGCCTACCTGGAGCGCAGAGGGCAGGAGGGAGGCGGGGCTGCCTGGTGCATCCCTGCCCACCTCTGGGTGGGGGGGTGGGCGTGCTGTAGGCTGCTGCTCCCATCCTCTCTCACCGCTCTCCCCCACCTCTCCCAGCGGGTCCTAGCCCTCTGTGCAGCCTTACCCCATCCCCCAGCCTGTCCCACAGCCCTGGGCAGTGCTCCCCCTCCTGGCCCTCTTCTTGCTTGGTCCCCTCCCAGCGTTTCCTGCACTCAGGGGTGGCGGTGTGGATGGTCATGATGGCTTCTGCCCCTTCCTCGCTCTTGACTTGATGTCAGTTCATACTTTGGTTGCAGGTGGATCTCGAGAAAAGCAGTCTGAGGCAGCGTGAGCTCATGCCTGTGTTTTGTAAGATTTTCACCTCTCAGGCAGATCCCATGCTCTGTTTCGCGGACTCCCCTCGCTGAGTGCTTACTCTGGGAATGCTCTTGTTTCTCCCACAGAAAAGCAAAAGTTGGCATGGTCAGGGCGGTCAGCTGAGGGCCCGACTCCTAACCCAAGGGCCACTCTCCCAGCCCCTTGAGCCTGTGGACATTGCCTTTTGCAGCCTGGGGCAGGATGCTCCCTGAGGTCTGCAGCCTCCTAATCCTCTATGGTGGGGGAGGGGGTGCTGAGCCCTGGAGCCCATGAAGATGGGACCCTGACACGTACCACGTGGTGCAAAGAAGCCCTTTGGGAAGAGCAGTCTGCCCCTGGGTCTCCAGCAAGTCAACAGGCCGTTTTGCTATGACACCTAGGTTCTAGACTCAGTTTCCCATTTCTTCGTCCTCTGTCCACTGGGATCTGCCGTGGTTCCTTCACTCGCAGCCTGTGGAAGGCAGACGAGGCAGATCGTAGGACACAGACGCGTGAGACGAGTTGTAGGAACCTGGCCGAATGCGCAGGTTGGCATCACAGAGACTCGTGCATATGGAGGCTTTTAATAGACTCATCAGCAGCTGTGATTAAGGCTGTGAACTGCGCCACGCCGCTAGAGAAACCAATTCTGTGCAGCTGCTGTGCCGACGGAGTGTTACCCCATCAACTGAAGTTCTAGTCTTCCGATTCGGTAGAGGAAATACTTGAAAAATGATCTCACAGCGTGACTTATGTAAACGGCTTTTTTTTTTTTTTTTTTGGTACATGAGACAATTGAGATAGAGTCTGAATCCCGGGCAAACCACAGCTTCCTGCAGTGTCCTGTTGCCATGGGTTACGGAGGGAGCGGAATGGAACTTCAGCTGAAATGTCTTTAAACTTCCCTGACGTGCACGGGCACGCTGCCGCAGGGACCGGTGTAGGGTAGATTGGCTCGACCGGTGTGGGGCGGAGGTGTTCCCGTCTTAAGATGAATTTGGGGAAAGGGCTGTCAAAGGAAGCGCACTTGCTAAATGAGCAGCAGGTAAGATCTTCCAGCTGTCTCTTGTCATTGAACAGATTTTCTATAAGGAAGCTTGGCAGCTCTGTGACTGCATTGATTTTAAACCGTTCAGTGAATGGGGGATTTTAGGTGTTGGCTTTGAAAACCCTACTGATGTCTGCATCGCGGAGCCCCCCCGGAGCAAGACTGGGCCGGGAGGGAGGGTCGGCAGCAGCTGGTTGGGGGGGCACCAGCCCAGCCTCCCTGGCTCCCAGCAGCGGCTTGCCTCGTGGGTTAGCCCTCCAGAGAGCATCTGTGCCTTTTTCGTCCTTAACCGTCGTAATGTGAATAGATTTGAAAGATGAGTGAGCTCATTGTGTTGAAGTGTTAAATTTCAACGGATGACAAAAATCTATCATAGTCTTTAAATCACTGTTTTATATCTAATATTGTAAAATGTAACAAGTTGATGCTGCTCTGTACACACACACGGAGGATTCCCGGCATAGGGATCATTCTCCGAGCTTTTATATGAAGTTGAAGTTACTATGAAACGTCTTTAAAAAAGGTTTGAGATTTTAAAAAGAATGTTTATTTTCCTCTTGCAGCTGTGTTATGTTTCCATAAAGGTAAAAAGAAATTATTTATGGGAGAGTGTCACGAATGATAGGATACCAATATTAAATCTGTTCTTTTCTGAGAGTGGTTTCATCTTGGTATTTTCCTGGTGTCGAACTGGAACCTCTGGTTTCCAGTTAGAAGGAACAGGTTTGGGTGTGAGGTGCAGGGGGAAGGAACTGCCCCCTTCCCTTTACATGGAAAATAGGAATAGATTAGATGGAGAGGTCACGAATGATCCTGACACAGGGTGTGCAGATTTTAATGTATTTTAAAAATATTCAGGATGTAGTTTGCAAAACCCAGGGACTACTAACGCTTACTCTAGAGGGTGGAGAGGCGCCTTTGATGTTTACGGGCTTGGGTGTACCCACCTCTGGCTGCCTCACGTTCCCGTTTGCCCCACTCCTCGTCCTGGACGGAAGAGTGAATTTTGGATATATCGTGTCCTTCGTGGACCAATTAGCCAGCTAGTTATTTGTACATAAGTGTGGGTTGCATTTTTAGTTCAGTGGTATATAAAGGCAAGTTTTAGAAGATGTGGGTTTTTATTCTGAGTCAACAAAAAAAGGTCACTAAAAATCTGTTTGCACTTGACTGTATAAATGATTTGGATCCCTTTTGAATTTTTTGCAAATGCTCGAATTCGCAAATAGGTTGTTGGCATGGGGGTGTGCAGATCTGGTGGCAGCGTTTTATTAGTAAGTGGCTGTCCATGAGCAGCTCACTCCCCTCTGGGGTCCAGGTGGTACCAGAAGGTCATGGGGTGAGTGGTAGGTGCTGTGGGGGGTGGGGTGGGGCGTGGGAAAGTGGGCAGAAAGACGGTCCTCATGGGGGGCTAACCCCGCGGACACATGGTGCAAGGGGGAGTAAGATTGGGGGCCCATGTGGGAAGGCTGGGTCCACACCTCGCCAGCTCTGCCATCGGGAGCCAAGTGCTTCTCCCTCGGAGTCTTGGCTTGGTGGTGGGGAAGTGGGGGGGCCCCAGTTGGCTAGGTGGCCGTCTGTGGTGTGTGTGTGTGCTCAGCGGACACTGTTCAGCAAGAAAGGCTGCGTGTCTTGCAAGTGTCTTTTATCTGAAGCTGGAGAGCCTTTCCGTCTTGGTAGGGATGCTTTCCTTTCCCACAGTCGTCCTGGGGAGCACAAAGGAGAGCCGTGGCTGCCGCGCCAGAAACAGCGAGAGGCTCTCACTGGCCTGATGAACAGACCAGTTTCTCCATCTTTTAAGATGTGAAGTTGAGCGGAAGTAGACTGGAAACACGCATATGCACCCCTTTGTCCAAACAAAGCAGTCGTGGCCCTCCAGCCACATGGGACGGTGTCAGCCCAGAGGGGCTGAGGTGCTGTGGGGGTGGGGAGGGACACCAAACCCACAGCCTGAAAGGACTGTGATTGTCACAAGAAGAAAGTGGCAGCAAGCGTCCTGTATGTACCTCTCGACCCGCGGCTGCTGTGGCACTTGTGGGGGGCCAGGACTGGGGGTGCACGGCCCCCACCCTGCCTCCCACCGTCCTGCTTGGGTGCCCACCAGGCCAGCACCCCGTAAACGGCAGACCCTGCTGGCAGAGGCCCAGCCGAGCTTGTCCTCCGGGGAGGCGCAGGCTGGGTGGGGAAGAAGGCAGAGCCGGCCACACGGTCCAGCTCCAGTCACAGGCCCTTGGGGGCTGGGGGATGGGGAAGCTGAGAGCCAGGTTAGGTGTCCCCAGGGTCAGGCCGTGTGGGCTGCCAAGCAGCCCAGCTGGCCATGGGTTGGGAGCAAGTATGTCAGGCGTGCCCTTCTGTAGGCCAACGCGCCTCCTGCCCGGCGGTTCCGAACCTCTGGGAGGAGCAGGGTGGGTTGCACAGAATTCTTTTGCATTCGGCTGAGTTTCTCTCTTTTTTTTTTTTTAGCTCAGATGAATGGACTTCTCTGCACTGCTCATCTCCCCTATCGGCCTGTCCCACTCCCGGTACTGCTCCAGCGCCGAGCAGAGCTGGGGTGGAGGGTCGTGGGCCTGTGTCCAGTGGGCTGGCCCTGCGCGGCTGGCGGTCCGTCAGTCTGCGTACTTGGCCCCAGATCGCTTTTGGCCCTAAACCCACTGGGGGAGGGGCCTCGGGTCTGCTGGGGGCGGCCACGCTCATCCCACAGAATGCACTGCTTGCAGACACATTCTGCTCTCCCTGTTGGAGGCTCTGCTCCTGGCTGTCTGTATAAGAAGACCCCCCAGTCTGTTTGTGGAAGATTTCAGTTTCTGTCTGCACATCTGCCCCTTTCCTTCAGTGAGAAGCAGGCGCCCTGGTGCTGGCCGCTCTCCCTCCATGGTATTTGCTCAAGCCGGTCCTGTCTTCTGCTCCCCCAGTCCTGTGGTGCGACCGGCATGGGGGCTTCTTTCTCCCTGACTCCCCAAGGGGCGTCTGGCACACTGTGCTTTCACCCTTTCATCTTTTCATCCTTTCTTTCACTTGCCCTCCACCCCCGAATGACTTGGCTGTCAGTGTTTGTCATCCCCCCAGGAAAGAAAGGCCAGATTTCCTAAAACCACAGGATGTCTGGGTGCCCTGGCATTGGAGCAGCTTTCCTGGGGGCCCCCCGTTCCCTCAGGCCCCCTCCCTGGCTTCTCTCCTCCAGGTGCTATCACTTTGAGACTGCCCTTCTCAGCCTGCTTCTATCCTGGGGACTCCTGACTCCAGACCATATCCATTCCCAGCTCCCTCTGGATGTGCCGGAGGCGGGTGGGAAACAGTGGCCAAGTCGGACTTGGGCTTCTCCCTCCATCTCCCCTGCCCCTCAGTCAGGCCTTCCCTTGAGCCCTCCGTGTCCACAGGCCCATGGACTCAGCCCTCCAAATCTGTCCCTGTGTTCTTCTTTTTTCCTCGCCCCCACCTTGCTCTCTTGCCTGCAGCCCTGGGCACTGCTCACTCCGCCCTGCATTAGCCAGTCTCCCGCGACACCCCATGGGGATGCCTTTGCGTGCCCTTCTCTGTGCTGTGCTCTCTCCCATGGCGCCTGACTTGCCCAGGCAGCAGAGATCTGACATTTTTGGATTCATCTCCGACACCCAGCAGAAGCACCTGTGCGCGGGGCTGCCCGGTCTGGGGGCTGTGGAGACGGCTTTGTTGCAGTGCGCCCCCCCCCCTTTCCCTGCACACACGTGTGCAGAGGCATTGACGAGGGGAAGCAAACCACTGACACGTCTTGGCCTTTATGAGAAAGCATATCCCTGGGGTTGGGCTTGCACTTCACACAAGAGTGGAGCTTGGATTCCGGCCCCCTGCATGTCTCTGCATGTCCCATTCCTGCAGGAGCTCCTCTGCGACAGGGTCTGTCTCAGAGCGAGACTCAGTGGAGCATCCCAGGAAGGGACGTCCCAGCGCTCACTGCTGTCTTACTGGGATGTGAAGTTGTGGGTGTCATTCCAGACCTTCTGCCTCTTCCCACCTCGTGTCCTTCTTGAGTTGGGCCAGCTGGTGAGGAAATGGGATTGGCAGTCTTTATGTCAAGGTCAGAGGATTTGGGGGTGAAGTCGGATGTACACACCGAGTTCCTCGCATTAGTGTGGAGCCCGTGTGCCACTCACCAGGATGTTTGCAAAGTGTGTCATCTCAGGCTTCCCTAAGGGTGTGCCAGGAACACTCACTCTTACGTTCTTGGGGAAATGCTGTCATCCATCGTAGGTTTGGGCTGCTTGGGTCTTTTCTGATTTTACTGAAGGATGAAGAGGTCTTTGGGAGGCAGGTGCAGACACGCACGCATGCTTTAGGGAGAGAAGCCCGGGTTCGATTCTGAGCTTGGGCTCTGCCCACATCTGACCCAAGGCCCTCTATTGCCCCGTCCCCTCTCCCCCTCAGGCTGCACCCAGTGTGGTGTGCTGTGCTCTGATGGGTCCCCCCTGGCCCACATCACGCGGCACTGGACACACCCAGAGTGCCTTCATCCTGTGTCATTTGCCCCATGTCCTCCCTATTTCCCGGATCACGGAAATCCTTTATTGTGCACATCCTAGTTTGGACCTTAGAAATATATGCCCCTTCCCTGCCTCCACGGGAGCCTTCCCTCCAGGTGTCTCTTTAGCTGGGCCTGCTGGAAAGTGGTTGTGTGGAGTGTGCCTGTGCTTGTGACTCACGTGCGTGAACATGGAGAGAGCCGGGGCTGGGATAGATCACTGGCAGCCCAGTGTGGGGACGGCTTCTGGGAGGTCTATGGGGGGTCACTCCTGTGCCCTGCCACTGAGGGACCTGGGAGCTGACCAGCAAGGGCAGACATCAAGGCTGTGGTGGGCCCACCTCAGGGGCCTGGCAAGTAAGGCTTCCCTGAGAAGGCACAGTTGATGCCATAGCCAGGTGGGTGGACCAGCCAGGTGAGACCGCAGGGGGGAGTGGGGAATGGGGGTGAGGGCACGGGAAGGGCTGGGTCCTCAGAGTCCTGGAACTACACTCGGCAGGAGGAGACAGGGGTTATGTCAGGACCTTGCACACGTGACACACACAGCACGGATCCCGGAAAGTACTTGGTATTTTCCTTGCACGTTTTTCTATTCATCTTACTTCATGGTTGACAAATGTGGCTCATGGCCTTTGAATTGATTTTGTAACTCCTTTGGGGGTCATGGTTGGGCGTGAAGTCCCCTGGGCCCGCGGAGCCCAAGTCAGGTTACAGCCCCCGCAACAGGCCCTACACGGGCCCACTCTTCCGCATTCAGTCCAGTGAGGAATCATCTAAAACTTAAACAATCAAGTGTGGTTTTTTTTTTGTTTGTTTGTTTTTTTACGATTTTATTTATTTGAGAGAGAGGGAGACAGAACGAGAGAGCACACAAGCAAGGGGAGCTGCAGGCAGAGGGAGAAGCAGGCTCCCCGCAGGGCAGGGAGCTCAACCCAGGGCTCTATCCCAGGACCCTGGGATCATGACTGGAGACAAAGACAGATGCTTAACCGACTGAGCTCCCCAGTGCCCCAATGATGAAGTTTTTAAAAAGTCACGTAAACATGTATTAAGGCTTTTTCATCATTTGTGTTATTTCTATTCTTTTTGTATTCAGAACGTTTGATACATTTGGGCAACGTCCAGCCTTTAGTCTTTTATTTAGGACTCAGATGGGGCTGATTAATACTTTGTATGTCCAAGGTAGGAAATTCTGTCAGTGTCTCAAAATTGAAAATTGGTATTATATACGACTATATGCCAAGTAATTTGGTGAGGATCTAGCTTAATCCATGCCCTTGTCTAGTATTACAGACAGGTCCAGCATTGAGAAATGCTAGCTTCTCATATACTTTCCTTCATATTAATGATTGGAAACTTTCACACTGTTAATTCAAAGTAAAATATCCACAGAATGTGTCCAGGGTTCCTGCTGGGAACAAGTCTGATTACCACTGAACTGTCCAGTTTAAGAGGCTGACCTGAGGAATGGAGATGGTTTGAACTTAAATTGCGTATCTACCATACTTTGTAAGTTTCTTTCAAACAAATATGTTATGTCAGTGTAAATTCCAGTCCTGCAAGCATATGTTCTAGAACACTCTCGAGCTGTTTCGTTATGGTAAGCAGAGGGAGATGATCACTTACTGGGACCTTTGTCACTGGCGGCTTGTTTTTGCAGTTCTGCGGCTTTTGTAAGTGTAACTTGCACATACGGACTACAGAAAGAGCCCACGAGTATAGACTGATGAAAACGAGTTGTGATCCAGATTGTCCTGGACATCAACATAAACATCAGGGGCATTAAGTTGTAATTTGTAACGATGTGTGTAGTAGTCCTGTGGTCTCCCTGTGCTGAGACCTTGGGAATGCCCGACTTTAAGTCATGCTGAGCAGTGGGCCTGCCCCCGGGGGATGCTCTGTGGCAAGTATCGGGGTTGGGGGGAGGGTTCCGAAGCTTTGCCATTTTGGACCACGCCCTCCCATCAGCTGGGCTGTGCTAAAAAAAAATTACAGACCAGGCTTTAAAAGGGTAACTGGGGTCAGAACCAGGCATGTCATCGATCCTGAGGCAAACAGAAATGATTTGGGGGTTCCCCCTCGTTTCCATCTCCCCATTGTTGTCAGGTTGTCTGTCTGCGCCTCCTCCCCACTCCTCACTGAGCACCAAACACTGGCTGCAGTACAGCCCGCTATGCACCCCCCAACCCCATGCTCCCCGCAGGAAGCCTCCCGGCCCTGCTCTGCCAGCCCCTGCTGGTTGGGGGGGACCACATCATCTCTTTAGGCCTCCTCTTGGAGCAACAGCCCCTGATCGGTGCTGCTCAGCCTGCTCCCATGTCCATCTCAGGGGCCAGGGAGCTGGGGTGCTGAGCAGATATCAGCTGACATCCGCCTCTGTGCGCCTGTAAAGGACAGTAAATATGGGACAGTAAACAGAGGAATCAGGTTCTGGTTCCTAGTAATTATACATTAGTTACTTGCAGATTAAGTAAGCTAGTTAGGAAAAGCATCATCTGTTTCTCCAAAAATATGTGAACTTGTAGAGGACAGTGGTTTTTTGTCTGGATTTTATATATATATATATATATTTCCCCCCCCCCCAAAGATTTCATGTATTTATTTGGGAGAGGGGCAGGGAGCAGGGAGCCTGATGCAGGCCTCAATCCCAGGACCCCGAGATCATGACCCAAGCCAAGAGGTGACTCAACCGACTGAGCTCCCCAGGCTCCCTGTGTCTGGGTTATACTGAAGCATGTCTCCCTAGAACTCCAGCTGGCCTATGAGCATCACTAGGGCAGCAGGTCCAGAGCAGAAGGTGGTAGCCATGAGTGAGGCCAGAAGTCTAGCCTCCTCATGACCCCTCTCACACTGTGGTCGGTGTGCTAGGAGCAGTCCTCATGTGAGCTTGAGAAGATGTGGGGTTATAGGGGGACATCTGTGACCTCTGAGCCCTGACTGGCCCCTCTGGGAAGAGCCTTAGCACAAAGAGCCCATTAACCCTCAGCTTTCCAGATGCCTAGAACTTTCCTTGGCACTTTAAAGATTGATTGATTGATTTGGGGGGAGGGCAGAGGCAGAGGGGGAGAGAGGATCTCCAGCAGACTCCCGGCTGAGCACGGAGCCCAATGCAAGGCTTGATCTCACAACCCGGAGATCACGACCTGAGCTGAAACTCAAAGTTGGAATTGAACCGACCACGCCCCCCCCAGGAGCCCCGAACATTCCTTAGCATTTTAAGTTTGGGAGGTGCTCTTTGGGCTCAGCTTCCCAAACTGGGGCAAGGGAAGGGAAGGCACATTTGAGGCTATGGCTTAGAGATCTTGAGTGCCTCTTGGAACATGGTGAACAGCGGAGGCACCCGGAATGCTGGAGCTCCTCTTCCGGAGGACGTGCTTGGGGCGTCCTGGGAATGGTCTGTTGGCAGTGAGCTCTTGCCCCTGCAAAGGACAGCCCCAGCTGTCCTTTCTGAAAGAGTCCGCTGGCCTGTGTCTGGGCCTTGTGCCACTCCTCCCCTGTTCGCTGCCGGCCCTTCTGGTCTCTGACTGGCCACAAGAGTGACCATTCTCAGGGCTGTCTTCCAGATCCCAGACTCTCCTCCACAGCCTCCCCCGGGCTCACCCCTTTCCCCAGCGTCTGATCTCAGCATCCTTCACTATCAGACACCTCGTGGAGGACTGTGTTTCCCGGAGGCCCCCTCATCTCCTCTTGTGTAGGTTCCAGCTTCCACTGATGAGTTCAGAGCTCAGGGGCATTCTCCATCAGAACTTTCCAGTGTGCAAGGGTCTCTTGTCCTTTCTGCTGGCTCTTTTCTCCTGGTGGGCTTTTCTCTTGGGTCCCGGGGCGGCGGGGTGGGGGGGGGGGGTCAGTTTGAATTGTGAGCTCACGTTTGGGCGGGCTCACTTTTGGAACTCCAGCTAGGCCTCCAATGGGCTGCTTTCCTCCCAGAAGGATTAGGGAGCTGGGCATCTTTGTCCAAGAGCCCCGGGGCATGTGGCTCACGCTCTGCACCTGACCCCCGGCCCAGCCCCTTCCTGCCCCATCCGCGTGGCTTCCCCGCTGCCCCTCCACGGCACCTCCCTTTCACCCCCACCTTTTCCCATCTCTTTCGGCTTCAGGGACACGCCTCTGTCCTGGATCGTGGTTTTGGTTCATTTTGGGGGTGGGCGTAGAGAGATTTTTAGTGCATTTGTTCCGTCTGCTGACATCTGAGAATGTTGTTTTCACCATCATTGCGACACGATGTTGACCATGGCCTTCTGATTGGTGAAGTTTGCATTTCATGATTAATTTCTCAGATGTTATTATTGACAGTATTTCTGATTCTGTGTGTGGCCTTGTGGATTTTCTTCGCATAATCTCGAGGGAATACTGTGCCTTTAATGCTACTGAGTTTATAACGTGACTGTGGGTGATTTACTGTGAGGATGGGAGGGACAGCTTCCCACACAGCACTCGTCAGCCTGGGAAGGAGACTACCCTGTGCTTCCAGAGGGAAGTTTAGACCCCCAGTGGCTGAGGGCTGATGGCCTGGTGCTGGCTGGCTGCGGTCCACACTTGGCTGCCTGTCTGGCAAGATGGAAGTGTGAAGACTGGACACGCACCAGTGTGTGTGTTTGCTGTTGGGAACAGCTTGATAAAGTGCCAGGGGTCAGTTTTAGAGCAGTTCTGCCCCCTGGACTCAGGATGGTTTGAAATCACGAGGAGCCCTGATCCCAAAACTGTCAGAGCACAGGCCTGTTGGAGCACAGGCCCTTTCCCTGGGGCAGAAGGTCATCCCTTAGTCAGGCCTCTAGCCTTGCAGGTTTAAGTCCCACAAGGTGAGGGGCTCCAAATGCGAGAGGGTCCCCCATCTTCCAAGTAGACTGGGAGGCGAGGTTTAGGGGGGCCTGGTGTTAGGAATGGTCTGTCAGCCGGGCCTTTGGGCAGACCGTCCTCATGTCGTGCACTCTGGTGTCATCTGCCTCCACAGAAAGGACATGGGTCTTTCTCCAGGCCAGAGTGCCAGGGATTCTGTGGCCACAACTGAGCCCTGGGGGGCTTTGGTCACCACCGGGAAATGTGTAGCTGCTAGGATTGGTTGTGTGCATGGTGATGGCCGGAGGGCAACTTGGGGAGGCCCCAGAGCCCGTATCTCAGCACATGTGCCCTTGGGGATCGGTCCTCACATCATCCTGGGGAGCTGTGGTGCCAGGACGCCCAGCGAGGTGGCAAGCTATCCCTGCAGGCTCCTGTGTCCTTCTCTCGTTGGCTCTTTCCAGCCTCCTGTGTCTGTGCACCCAGGTCCTCTCCTTCCTTAGCCGCCCCTCCCCTCCTCACCACTGGCCCCGCGGCCTGTGCGGCGTCTTGCAGTCATCTTCCTCAGATGGGCCTTTTATTAGTCCCTCTGTCTGTCCTCCCCGGTCCTCCCTCGTGGCCTCCCACCGCTTGCTGGCCTGTTCTCCTCTTGCACAACTTGTTCCTTCTTGCCCTGGTGCCTTTGAGGCAACCGCCCTTCCCTGCTTCACTCCCACCCTGTCCAGGCTCCCTACTGGCAGGCGGGCTTCGGGCTGACCCCCGAGGGACTCTCCCCTGCACCTGTCCCCAGCACCCTGCGATGGGGCCTGGATCCCCACACAGGTGGAGGCAATTGAGCAGCCTGGCGCAGGGTGGGCCTGAGTACAGTGTGCGGGGGGCCTGTGTCCTCAGTACCCCATGTACCCCACATGCTGCCTGCACTGCAGTGGGCTCCTGAGCCTGCCTTCCCTGAGGTGTTCTAATGGTGTCAAACATGCTGGGATTTGTTCTCTTCCCATGAAAGTGGTGATGACTCGCGCAGAGCCCTGGGTCCCTGGCCCGCCCGGCTTGGGCGGGGTTCGCTCAGGAAGTGGGAGCACGGCACTCGGCGTACAGAGGTGCCCGCGTGTCCTCCGGAGCCCTTCCCTGGAGTTGGGGCCCACTGCACTCGCATGACGGACCTACTGCTTCCCGACTTGTCATGAGGCTTCATTAACTCATGTCTCTCTCTCTTTTCTTTCAGTCTGCAACTGTATCTGATGGTGGTAAGTCCCAATTTCTGATGTCTATTTTTTATTATTTTTAATGAAGTGTTCAAATTGTGGAAGTGTGTTTGCCATTGGTTGACCCAGAAGAGATGTTTGCCTTGCCTCTCCCCGTCCCCTGGGGGAGGGTTGCTGTCGGGGCTGAGGTGGGGGGAGCTTCTGCCGTGGCTCCCAGCGGGCAGGGATGCGAGTTCTGGAAGCCGTTCACTGCAGAGACATGTTAGGAGCCCAGCCCCGAGCCGGCCTCGGCGGCAGCATGTCCCATCCCACACCTGTCCTGACGAGTCCAAACATGCTGGCTTGCTAACCAGCAGGAGAAGATTGCAAAGCTCTGGCCGAATTTGAGCAATTCTGGAAACTTGGGTGAGACTCAGGTGCTATGGAAGGGCCCAGCGAGTGATTTGAGGCCCCAGGGTAAGAGGAGGAGGTAAGAGGTAAGAATGAAAGGAAGCCTCCTTCCTGCCTCTAAGTAGTGTCGCATGTGGGGACTCCTTTTCTGGGAGCGACCCAGCATGGAGAGGCCACAGATGTCCTCTTGGCCTGGAAATTGCTCTGACGGAACCTCGTTCTTTTAGCTCAGTGCTGGTTCCCAGGTTCTTATGATACTCAGGAAAGTCCTTATACTCTCAATTTCCCTTTTGTTTTCCACATGTTTTAATTAATATATTCTTCTGTCTTTTGAGAATCGAATGTTCTAGTGTATCAAAAGATATGAGCCCTGTGTTCTCATGTCTGCCGACAGCAGGTCTGAGGGCCGGCAGTGGTGGCGGCCAGAGCGGGACAGGTCTGGGGTTCAAGGGTGCCTGGGGACCCAAAGGGAAAAAGAAACTCAATGTGGTGTTCTCGACACTTGTCTTTTGGCACAACCACTGGCTTTGGTGGCGGGCCCTGGATGGGGCTGCTGGCACAGCGGGTGGCTCAGCTCAAGCCTGCAGCCCTGCTCCCTAGCGCTCGTGGGGTGCCTGCAGAGCACCTCTTGAATTACAGACATGCTGATCCCTGAGGTTGGGGCCATGGATTGGGAAGGTTGTATTTGGGGATTGATTTATTCTAATAAAAGGAATTACGTTCCGTATTTCACATACAGTGATAATTATGCCATTTAATCAGCCTTCAGCTGGGAGTGGGAACGATTTCCTTAATGAAAAGAAATAGAACCAGTAACCAAATCCAGGAAAAAAAGCAAGTGGTTTCTATAACATTCTGTTTATGCTTACCCTTTCTTTCCTGGTAGAAGACATGCATTTCTGCAGGGGATTTATAAATGTGAGAAGTTCAATTTCAACATAAATATTAAGCCTAATCCCCATGACAGTTTTGTTCTGTCAGGAGTGGGTGCAGGAGTCCCAGAGGTTGGGAATCTCGTCCTCTCGGGGTGTGTACAAAGCCAAGCCCCCTGAGTGTGGGGAGCCCCAGACTCATGGTCCTGTGTGTCCTTCCTGAGGAAAAGGCACCCTGCTGGTGGCAGGCAGGGCCCCTCCCCTGCAAGGCCTTCCACCCTTGCAGACCTGGGTGCCTCAGGGCACCTTCCAGGCCCTTCTCTGTGCAGGGCAGGAAGGGAAGGGCTCACTATTCCATGAGTACGCCCTGGACATCAGGAGCTGCTTCAGGCAGCTTGTGTGTGTTTTATTTTATTTTTTAAATGCTTTTTAAATTTTTCCACCTTTGATTTCTCTTCTGATTTGTAAGAAGAACAAGTTTCTCATTGAATTTGCACGCTAGGTCTAGGAGGAATAGATTATATTCTGCCATCTTTGCAGGTGAGCGCACTGAGCCAGAGAGGCTACGCTGATCAGAGTCACAGAGAAACCAAGTTAGTGGCTGGAATTCGGGGATTCTGACCCTGAGGTCAGCACAGAACCTGCGGGGGGAACGCGGCCACCGAGTCTCATGGCTCCCGTCTTCCCGCCCCATCTCGCCCCAGGTCTAGCCCCAGCCCCCCTTCCAGTCCCTGACCCTGCTTCCTGGGGACACTTCCCCAGCAGCAGACAGGGGCCTGCCAAGTGGACCCAGGCAGAGGCTTGCAGTAGGTTTCCCCATGGGGATGTTTGGGGTGCTGTGCTGGCCGGGAGAGTCAGGTTTGCCGAGGGGCCTGGGAGCTCCAAGCAGCACACCTGCTCCGGGAGGAAGGCAGGGCCCCAGGAGCCAATTCACAGGTGGGGGAGGTCTCCATATGGGCATCCTGCGTGGCCTTGGTGAGGTGGCCATCACCCACCCACTCAGAGACACCGTCAGTAACCACTGTCTTCTGTTTCACGTAGTGTCCCTTTATCTCACAGCCTCTCACCGTCTAGTGTGGCTTTGTTTTAGGGAAGTGGACAAGGCTGGTTTTGTGATCCTTGTCAACTTGAGGAGTATTTCCACTTTCTCACAAGGAGAGGCCTCATCGACAGCTCCCCGCCGCCAGAGACCCTTGTGCAGGCAGGGTTGGAGGTTGGCCCCTGTGGAGGGCAAGCCAGGACTGGGGAAGGGGAGGGGGGGGCGAAGCCCAGGGGCAGCTTCTGCCTCAAGGAAAGGAAGAACATTCTAGCATCACAGAGAGTCTTAAAAATGGAGCTGTCACCCTGTGGGAAGTTATTCAAAACTTGCTCTGAGTGGCCGCCCACAGCTGAAAGCCAGAAGTGCCGAGGTGGGGCGGTGAGAGGGGCCGGCCCGACTCTCAGTCTGGGCTTGGAGTGGGGCGGCTTTCTTGTAATAAAAGCTTCTTCCTGTATTTGAGTTCTCTCCTTTTTTTACCCCGTACCAAGCAGCTTTGCCAGGATTCCCCTCCCACCCAACTCCTACGTCCCCAAAAGGTTAGGCTGCTTTCTGCCATTCCTAGATCTGCCTTTTGAAGCTGAGAAGTGAGGTGCGAGGGGGAACGTTTGTTCCCCCCACCCCAGGCGCATGCGGTGGGCACGGCCATGGACACAGTCCCCGCAGGGGCCACATGACACCTCTGCCCAGCTGTCCGTGAACGCTACCTCACCCGTCTGGCTCTCGGCTCTCCCCCGACACTGCTCCCAGAGCCTCTCTGTCCCCTGGGGGGCCTGTCCACACCGCCTGCCTCCCGCAGTCCCTTCCCCGAAACTACCAGCCCTCTGTGGCCTACTCCCCTACCAACACCCAGCTGGGCCTGCTGGAGCTTGCCTGCGCCTTGCTGGGCACCATCCCCCTGCCCTGGTCTCATGTGCCCCTCAGGCCCCATCCCTGTCCTGTGGCAGCTCCTATGAGGGATCTGTGCTTGCCAACCAGCCTTCCTCTGAGTGTTGGCCTGGCTCCATCTGTGCCCAGCACTGCCAATGCGGCTGTCATCCTCATTATCTGTCTGTATGGCTGCGTTGTCTACCTGTCCACCTGCTGGCAGGTGGCCTCCCTGCGGTGGCTTTGGTGCCCTGCACAGCAGGCAGTACCCAGGGTGGCCGCTGGATGAATGACTGAATGAAGGCGTTCACAGGACGCGCAGGCAGAGCCTTGGCTGGGATAGTGGCTTTCAAAGGTTTTAGTCGTTGGTGGAACTCTCTAGAACACAAGCAGGCAAGCCCCGCAGAACCGCATTTGGTAGAGCACAAAAGCAGAGCAGTCTGGTTGAGTCATGGTGCTGGGGCTGCAGCCCAAGCCTTCTTCCAGGTGGCCGGCCCATGGGGGGTCACATGTGGCCAGTCTCCTGTCTTCCTCCAGAAGTTGCCACCCATCACCTCTCACTAACAGACACACATATTTTTTTAAAGATTTTATTTATTTATCTGACAGAGGTCACAAGTAGGCAGAGAGAGAGAGGAGGAAGCAGGCTCCCCGCGGAGTGGAGAACCCGATTCAGGACTCAATCCCAGGACCCTGGGATCATGACCTAAGCCTAAGGCAGAGGCTTAACCCACTGAGCCACCCAGGCACCCAGAGACACATATTTTTGAAGTCCGTTACGAACTCTGTGCCATAAACGAAGAGCAGTCCTTTCTACTAGTTTTGATTATTGTTTTAACATCAAAACGGGAACATTTTTGAAGTCGGCAATAATACCAGATAAAAGACGCATGGGATTTTTAATTCTTGTTTGTTCTCTGAATGTACATGGGCTTTGATTTTAAGCCTCCTCTCGCCTGTTTTTATGTCTGCTCTTTCCAAGGACGTGCACAGTCTGGGGAGCCGTAGGGCAGTGGAGAGATGGCCGGTGCGTCCCCGGGCTGGTGGGTTAGGAGGGAAGGGGCAGCTGAGTTGTCCTGTGTGGCCGGAGCCATGGGGGCCTTGCTGGGCTTCATCGAGCCAGCCTTGACTTTGCAAACTCTGGGGCGGTGCCTCTCCTACTTCTGTCCTTAGCACTCCATCACGGGGAGATGGGGAAGTGTCCCTTGCTCTTTAGTTCCTGTGTAACTGGGAGCTAAAAAAGCTGTGTTCATAAGTTGGGATCATTTAGTAACTGTGGTCAGAGTAGAGGGCAACGATATGTCATGTTAGCAAGCCACTAAGATGACACATGTCACGGACCTTGGGCCTCAGGAAAGGCGCCGTCCAGAAACAAGGCCGTGTGTTCTTGGCCACATTGGTACCTGGCCATGCACACTCTGGCCCGTCCCCACTCCTAGTACCCATATTCTGCACGCAGGCTCTTTGGGTTTCTTTTTACAATTATTTTCATTTTCCCCAGCTTTACTGAGGCAGAGAGGACAAATAAAAATTGTATGTGTTTAAGGTATGCGACACGGTGATTTGATACACATATACAATGTGAAATGATCACCGCAATCAAGGTATTTAACATGCCCATCACCTTGCATGGTTACTTGTGGGGAGGTGTAGATGAGGACCTTAACATTGACTCTCTTAGCATATCACAAGTGCACAGGACAGGTTTGTGAAGTGTGGTCATCATTTGGACCCGAGGTCCTCAGAGTCCAGTCATCTTATAACTGAAACTCTGTGAAGCTCAATCACATCTTCTCCGTCCCCCTTGCGCCACCCCTGCTAGCCACCTCCTGCCTTTTGCCTTTGTGGACTTAGACTCCAGGTGCCCTTGAACTTCACGCTTAGACACAGGGGTTTTTTCCCCAATAAATACAGGACAGTCCTGGAAATACATTGTCCTTAGGATTTTCTTTTCTCTGACCTACTTTATTGTAAGATACAACCTATGATACTGTGACAACCGACTATGTGTGGGTCAGCTGTGTGTGTCATCAGCAAGTCTCCTAGTCAATAGGAGACTTTCCGCAATGAAGTTTCGAAAGAGAACACAGATTTCGGGTT
This sequence comes from Mustela lutreola, assembly GCF_030435805.1. Classification (NCBI taxonomy): domain Eukaryota; kingdom Metazoa; phylum Chordata; class Mammalia; order Carnivora; family Mustelidae; genus Mustela; species Mustela lutreola. The sequence continues at coordinate 66,601,971 of NC_081290.1, read as the reverse complement.
TGTGACTGTGTGGGGAATGAGTTAGATCACCCTAAGCCCTGTGCTGTTCAAGCATCCGCTATATTTTAGATCCCACATGCGAGAGAGAACGCACAGTACCTGTCTATGTCTGGCTTATTTTATGTAGCATATTGTCCTCTGGATCCATGCATTGTGTCCCGAAGGAGACAAGAATTCCTTCTTGAAGACTGAACAGATAATTCTCCCCTGAATGGATATATCATAATTTCTTCATCCCTTCACCTGTCGACCAACACCACGCCTCAACTGTTGTGAACACAGGGGTGCAGATCTCTCTTGGATGTCCTGATTTCAGTCCCTTCGGACACATACCCAGAGGTGGGGTTGCTGGGTCACAGGGAAGCTCTATTTTTATTTCCTGAGGAACCTCCCTACTAGTTCCATAGTGGCTACACCCACTTACCTTTCCACCAACAGGGCACAAGGGTCCCTTTTCTCCACGTCCTGGCCAACACCTGTTGTTTCTTGTCTCTTGGATAAGGGTCATCGTGATGGTGAGGTGATTCCTCACTGTGGTTTTGACTTGCATTTCCCTGATGATGAGGGATGTTGAGGATCTTTTCACGTACCTATTGGCCATCTGCATGTTGGTTTCAGCTCAGGTTGTAATCTCGTAGGTCGTGGGATCTAGTCTTACATCAGGCTCCCTGGTCAGTGAGGAGTCTGCTTGATATTCTCTCCCTCTGCCCCTCTTGCTGCTCATGCTTTCTCTCTCTCTCAAATAAATAATCCTTAAAAAAAAAGTCGACCCATATCCAGCCACTCTGAAATAGGGGAGCACCACATCAGGTGTTTCTGTGGAGAGCCGCTGAGGCAGGGGGATGGCAGGTCGAAGCCATGCTACCCGACGTCCCAGGTCACCCATGCAGATTTGGGTCCTCCACATGTGCTGCTCGGTGGAGAGGACCGGGCCGGGGTCCCTCAGGCTGCTTGGTGGCTCAGACACCCAAGAGAGACCTGGCCAGCAGCCTCCACATTCTCCTCCTGGGTTCCTACCCGTCCTGGGCTCATGGCCACAAGAGTACACGTCACCCATGGAACGTGCAGTCTGGTGTCAGACCCAGAGCCCATGCTGCGAGCTTCCGTTCTATGTGGAGTGGAGGAGAGAAGGCTCGCCATCCACCCTTTCACAGGCTTCTCTGTCTCTTCTTTTTCACTTAGACTTGCTAGCGGCTTTCTGAGAGTCTACAGGTGCTTTGTTCCTCATGTTTCTGCTTCTTCAAGAAGTCAGTCTGTTCTTATTGTACTCTGCACAACTTGGTGGCAAAAGTCTTTTATTCTAAGTTATGAGATTTTCAGATCTATCTTGTCTCTTTTTATCTCTTTTTTGGTGCTATAATAGTATTGCTCTTGTCCTCAATTTGTTTTGTCAGCTGTGTGCTCTCCCCGTTCCCTCCTAGAAATATGAAGAGTTTTAACCTTCTTTACGCTAGGTTTCCTTTCAGACCAGACTTTGTGTTTGTCTTTTGCATGTTATACACCTTCTTTCCTCTCTCCATCCATCCATCTACCCATCCATTTACCTCTCTATTCGTTCACCTTCCCAGCTACATAGGTCAGCAGTTGCCATGACCCCAATCACTTTCTGGTACATTGTCCAGCCTAGGGAGACCTCAGCGCTGAGCCCCTGCGAGATCCTTGGGGCCAGCTGGGGATGTACCCACAAAAGTTTATCCCTGCTCTCCCCGGCTTCCCCATTAGCCCACCTTACTGAGAATGTCAGGGTTCTGCTGAGTCCCCTCCTTTCCCAGGACAATGGCTGTGGACTCGGGTGGGTCAGACAGAGAACCTGCAGAAACGTTTTTGTTTTTAACCTTTCTTTGGCTTTTTTTCTCCCTCCTTTTTTTTTCTCCTGTTATGGCACCACAAGACAGCCTCCTCCTGTGGTTGCTTTTGTGAAGTCTGAGGCGGGTTTGTGGTCTGCCCAGCCACCCCTCTACCCGCCTGCTGTCGCGTGGGGACAGGAAGCCTGTGAGCCCACTTCATGTGCCCTCACTTACTTGGGATGCTGCCATGTGCGGGCTTGTCTTGTTTCTAAATGGAACTTTTAGTAGGAAACGAAAGAGGAAAGTAGGTTGCTGTAGACGAGGGATTTACAAATCCCCCCTTTTTGCCTGATCCTCTGGGCACCAGGCACCTGAAGTACTTCAGGGAATGAGTTCTAAGTATTTGTAAACACTAGGCAGACTGTAGATTTTAGTTTGGGGAAGCACGGAGACTTGATTCATGCCAAGATGCCTTCCACCGTGCTTCTTCCTTGCCAGTCCTATAAGATATTTGGAGAGAGCTTTTATTAGTAATTTTTCTCTTTTTAAAAGACTATTTACTTGAGAGAGAACGCATAAGTGGGGGGAGGGGCAGAGGGAGAAGGAGAAGCAGACTCTCCCTGTTGAGCAGAGAGCCCGATGATGCGGGGCTCTATCCCAGGGCCCCGAGATCATGACCTGAGCTGAAGCAGATGCTTAACTGACTGAGCCACCCAGAGGCCCCTATTCATAACTATTTCTATTGTGAATTTTTTTTTTTTTTAAGCAAACAGAAGTTTAAAGTAATAAAGCCATTGAGCACATACATACCTTCTAGAAGTTACAAATGTTAACGTTTGGGAGTATTTGCTTTTGACTCTTTTCCTAAAGCATTAAAATCATGGTCGAGGTCCCATTTGTACCCCTCCTGTGTCTTTTCCTCATCCTCCCTCCAGAGGCCCTATCTGGAAGCAGGTATATATCCTTCCTACTCCAAGGGAATTAATTACTTTGTTTCTTGGCAGGGGGAAGCCTCTCTTACAAAACTATAGTGTAAAAAGAGTGGAGCGTATAAACAATTTCTGTAAGTCATGTGTTCCATCAGGGAAGTGGTTATAGCTTCTGGGCAGCTCAAGTTCTGCCTCTTGATCTGGGAGCTGACCTGGAAGCTGGCTCCAAAGGTGTGTTCACTTGTGGAAATCCAGCTACATACTTGTTGCTTATGCGTGTTTTGGTCTTTGTTCTACATTCATAAAGGATCTACTGAAAGAATATTGTTTTAAATGTGGGAGGTTTTCTAACCAAAAGACTTACAGAATGGTCTAGAAAATTTTCATAGATTCATGCTCAGATTATTCATAAAGTTGCCGAGGAAAAGCATCTTATAGACTGGGTTGAAAACTTGATTGGCCAGAATAATTCTGAGGAAAGATTTAAAAGTAGACCCTGAGATCGAGGATGACTCAGGGCTTTTCCAAGGGCTGTCTTCGAGTAGTTTTTGTGCAACTTAGGAAAAACTTCCCTGTCCCCAAGCAAGATGAACTCTAAGAAGATCAAGTGTATGCCTCCGGGAGTGCCGCTTAGAAGGCTTTTGAGATTTTCTTGTTATTGCTGGTGTTCAGCAGTTTAACTCTAGTAAGTCTTGATTTGGTTTTGCTGGGTACATGCCTCCTGAGGGTCAGGTATTTTCTCCTTTAATTACAAGAATGTTGGCCACTCAGGCTTTTCCTACTGCCCTGGAGATACGCTCATTTTTAGTTTTTCTTTTTCTCTCCTACGCTTCATGGCTCATAGATCCCTTAGCTCCGTCTTTAAGTTCACTGATCTCTTCTTCCACGGTGTCTGATATGCGTTCATGACACCCTGTGACCTACTCGTTTCCAGGGCTGTATCTTTGTCTCAGCAGGGCCTCTGAGGCTCCTCCAGCCCTTTGCCTTTCTCCTCACTGAGTCTCTGCCTTCCTTACACCCGTGATCATGTTTGAGGCATCTCTGCCTGTCTTCAAGTCCTTGGCTACTAACACGCCATTACTGTCATTTGTGAGTCTGTCCTGTTGACCGGTTACGGGCTACATTTTTCTGCATCTTCACATGTGTAGAGATTTTCAGCCGGTGCTAGATTTTGTTGTCTTCCTTTGAAGAGCACATAGGCCGGTAAGCTGCTTATTGGTTGGCTTGATCCCTGTGAGGCTTGTTTTTAGGCTTTTTTAGGGCAAGTCTAGGGTAGCTTTTACTATAGGCTGGTTTAGCCACACTACTTGAGCCTAACACATGTGGGGTCTCCTTTGAGGGACATGTGTCCAACTAGAACTGCCTGGAAATCTGTGTGAACTGTGGGGGCAGGTCAGCCTGCAGCTCACTGGCCGCTCTTTGCCCAGCCTCATGGGGTTTCACCCTGTGCCCACATGAGCCAGAACTCAGCAACAGGCCCCAGGGTCTCCTGTGAGCTCCCCATAGCTCTTTTCCTACTCGCTCTTGTCGCCCCACAGATTCCAGCCACCTGGGCTTCCCTGAGTCTGGTCTCTGTTCAGCACAATGAGAGAGCTGTCACCTACGCAGCTCCTCTTTCCCTGTGCTGCCCTTTGTCGGTACCTGCTGGCTGGGTGCTGGGCAGTCTCAGGACTCCGCTCCCTGGTTTCTTTTCCATCATGAATCAGAGCCTTACAGTGACTATGGTCCAGTTTTTGAGGACTGTTGTTGGTCTGTTTTTAATATGTGGTGAGATGGGAAGTCTGGTCCCCATTACTCCATCATGGCCAGACACAGAATTCTTGTGATACAATTTTTTTCACTATAATTGGGAGGGTATGGTCTCTCAAATTCTAAACAAAACTCAAGCCATGACACTTTCTTGCACAAAGGACTTCCGTGAGTTCCCATTACCTGTAGGATAAAAGCTGCCCTCAACCCAGAAAGAGTGGGTTCTCATCCCCCACCCTAAGCCCTGTCCCTGATGTATCCAGTCCTGGGTCAGTGTTGGCATTTGAAACAGCCAATGAATGAGTGACGCCGAAGTCTGGAACCTAGTAAGCTTGGGATACCTTCACAGTCCTGTGATATCCTGGTAGAATTTGTTGAGGCCACCAGAGTGAACTAGTGAAATGAATGAGGAACCCTTGCCCTGACTCTACCAGACGGGTCTCCTATGGCCGTCATAACTAGGCTCTGCCTCCCCCTTGGGGGAGAGCCCATGTCTCTGGCATGACCCAGTCCTCTCTAGGAACGAGAGCAGGGGACCTCAGGAGGGATTCCTGGCTCATGGACCACCATACGGAGAAACACTGGGGGCCTGAATGCCTTTCCTCGGGCAGGCCAGGAGGGACTCTCCTAGGTGCTTCCCATGCTTGAAGCCATGTAGTCCTCCCTGCGAGCATGTGGCTCCCAGTTTGCAGGTCACCAGCCTCTTGGGCAGTCAGAGGGTCAGAGCGTCTGAGCCTCTCGGTCTGGCGGCTGTGCACCTGTGCGCCCACTAAGCAGCAGATGGACAAGGCCCGTCATGGGTTGTCCTGCAGCTTCAGCTCAGGCGTGTCAGCACGTTGCTACCACCAGAAGCAAATCTGTGTGCCCCTCACTCATCCCAGTTCTTGGGGGTGAAAAGCTCTTATGCATGTTTGTAGTGTTGCTGAGTCTGATTGTTCTGATCTAATGTCCTCTTTCCCCAGCTTTATAAAGGCAGCCCTTTGAGTTAGTTCCCATCCCTCCAGCTCCAGCTCACTGACTTAGCAGTGAGGGATCTGTCAGAACTCACTGTGGAGACCTGGCTGCAATCTGGAAGGAAGGGGTCGGCCCCAGGTTGAGTTTGGCTAGGCTCCCCTGTGTCTGTCCCACTGGTGGCTGGGAGGAGGCGAGGGACCAGAGCCCCTGCCCAACGCACAGTATGCCCTCGGCCCCCTTTGCGGGCTTTGCTCACATGTGGCCTCTCCATTCTCAGACCCGGGCTCTTTCCGGGCATACCTCTGTTTGCTCCAGCAGACTGTGTGCCGGTCACCATCCCCACTGCTGGGGAAAGGCAGGAGCGCAGCTGCTCAGTTATCTGCCCCTCTCCCTGCTGACACAGCTGCTTGGAACATGCATGGGACAGTCCTCACTTAGGACACCTCCCCGTTTTTGTTCCTAAAGACAAGTCTCAAAACTCAACTTTGGCTGATTTGAATGTAGAAATGGTCGATAACAACTACAGAAAGGAATGTCAAATTATTCTAATTAGAATAGTTAGTTTCATTATACAAAGTTACATTTTACATTATAAGATACTAATTTGGAGAGGCTACTCTTTCTTCTTTTCTCACATTTCATGATGATATTCCATCCAGATCCCTCCAATGTGTTTTTGTCACACCTGCTCTTCAAGCCATGAAAACTTTTCCTTGGAGAGTAAGCCACACACTGTAAGTCTGCACACCAGCGGCAAGAGGCCTGAGGACTGTCCACAGTACGAGCGTACCGTGTTACCAGCCCTCGGAAGCCCCTCGTCCCCCTTTCCAGTCCCAGACCCCAAAGCAGACCAGTAGCCTGATGGCTGACACCATCGCTCCATTTGCCTATTTTTGACCTAGAACACAATGCACTCATGCCACACGTCCTCCTCCACGTCCAGCTGCTATTGTTTACTCGAGGCTTGTGGGTTCTAGGTTTTATATGTGTTGTGCGTATCAGTAAACGTTTATTCTCACGGCCACGGCCACGAGTCCATGGGACTGCTGCTGACATTTCCCTGAGTTCTGACCTCTGGCCATCGCTGGTGGTGTGCTGTCACAGGTCCGTGTGGGATTCGAGGTGGCCGTCCGCGAACACTTCTGCTGTGACAGGCTGGCGCACAGTGCAGGCACATACGATGTAGTAAACACAGTGTTCTGGAACGGTTCCACCATGTGTATGCCAACCAGCATTTGTGGAGTCATATCCTCGCCACACTTGACTTTGTCTGTTTGCATCTTAGCCTCAGGGAGGGAATATGGGTATCGGGTCGTGGTTTGTGTTTGTGGTTCCCTGGTGACCCATGAGCTGAGCACCTTCCATGGTTTTGGCTGCTTGGATATCCTCTTTGGGAAGTGCCTGTGCAAGAGTTTTGCTCATTTTTCTATCAGATCTCCAGTCTTCCCTTATTGACTTGTAGAAAATTTAAAGAAGTTTTGTCTTGACTTTATGTGTGCAGGAAGCCCCTTTGTGGCTTACCTGTTCATTCTGCTGGTGGTATCTTCCACTGACCAAAGCGTTTCATCTTACAGTCATCCAGTTTGTCATTTTTCTGTTCTGGCGACGCTTTTTATGTCCTTTTGGAGCGGGCCTTGCCTGTGCCGTGACCATGAAGGTAAAACCATTGTTTTAATGTTTCCCACTGAAATCTCAGATCCCCTGGAAGCGGTTTCTTGGGCACAGTGTGAGTCAGGGGATGAGACTTGTCTGTCCCGTCTTTGGTCCAGCTGGCCTGGCCCCAGGTGTTGCATTGCCGATCCTCTCCCTCTTTATCGGGTAATCATATCTTTGTGGGTCTGTTTCTGGCCTCTGTCTTTTGTTCCATTGGCCTCTTTGTCTGTCATGGGTCGACACGTTGTGCCATAATTACTCTTACTCTTGGTGCATTGTGAGATCTGCGGTGTGTTCTCAGCCTTGTGTGCCTTCAGGATCGCTCCTGCTCTTCCCGGCCCCAGGCATTTGCCCATGCATCTCAGAGCCAGCGTGTGCATCCCTGGCCACGCTCCAGTCATCTTTGCTTCTGTTTCAGCTGGGCGAGACATAGCACTTCGGAGTGATGCTTCCTTTGCAAATGTTAGTTTAAAGCCACAAACAGCCATTGACATTAAGACTGCTGGGTTTAAAAATTTGTTTTGTAACCATGCATTTGTGATCTCTGATATGTAGCTGCTTACTGCCTTGCTCTATAAAAATCTTGAGGTCATTCCCAGGAATAAAAACCAAATCTGGCTTGGGTTATTTGTCTTGTAACGAACTATTTCTTTTGAGCTGACTGATCTCCATAAATATCTAAAACCAGGATTAACTGAGATGATTTCAGGCTAATGCGTCACCCTTGGATAGATTCCATTGTCCAAAAGAAGGTGAGGGAGAAGCCTGCAATGTCTGAGGCTTTTTGAGGATTTGGATATAAGGTGAGCCATCACATCAGAGAGAAGCCACTGGAAAGGCCACACTTGCCTGTGGGTTATTGGTGGACTGTGGCCAGATGTAATACCATTTTGGGTGGTAGAGGTTTGGGGCTTGACCCAGCCAGAGGGCAGCATGGCCCGGCAAAGCTGAACCTGGAACATGAATTGAGTTTAGCCCTAGTATGGGTATGGGGAGACGGGGGAGTCAGGTGAAGCCAAGAAGGAGCAGCTAGGGGCAGCGGGGAAGCTGAGAGAAAATGCCCGTGTCTGTAGGGGAATTGTGGAGCGAGGAGACAGTGTCCCCAGCCGACTTCTGCATTTTTGCTTTGGCGCCTAGGGGGGGACGATCATGGCATTTGCAGGGGAGGAAGGAATAGGATGGGAAGAAATGGACAACGGGACAGTAGCAAATGTTCTGTTGTGGACCTGGGATTTTTGAGATGCTCACTCAATGTCCAAGGGGAGATGTTGTGTAGACATTTGGATAAACAGATACAGAATGCAGAAAGTCCAGGAGTCACCCGTGCATCAGTGGAGTTGAATGCCTGGATAAACTTGTAGAGTTAGAGATGGAGCAGAAAAGGCACATCGCAAACCTTCGGGATGAGTGGGGGGCTGGAGTTTGAGAGGCAACGGGGCGCACAGTGAGGTCACATTCCATCTCTGCCCCCAGCGGTGTGGCTCAGTGCTCCCATCTGCACAGTGGGGGCCCAGGATTGAGCTCAAAGAGTTCTCAGGAGAATTAAGGGGGTGAGTGCACACAGTGAGTAAGCTGTTCCTGGCCCGTAATCACTGGCTGTGGCGACCCGGCTGCTGCTCTTAGTGTCACTGTTGTTGCTCTGATTGCATTTCAGTATAACTGAAGGCCAGAAGCAGCTACAGCCGCCCAGGGAAACTGGGTAGAGAAGGAGCCTAGGACAGTTCCTGAAGGTGGTTTCTGGATGGATGGGGAGAAAAAAGCCTCAAATGGTACAAAATCAAAATCCCCACCAAGACTGTTGCAAGTCCAATTTTAAAACAAATGACGCTGGCAGATTGAAATATGTAAATGAAAGAAGACATGACAGACAGATACTAAGAAAGAAAAACTGGTATGAGAATATGGATCTCAGACAAAATAACTCAAAGTGAAAAAAAAAAAAGTAAGGAGAGAAGTTCTGTGTACCAAAAATAGAGCATCTTATTTATAAAGGAAATTTAGACGGGACCACCATATGCATGGACGTGTTCTCCTAGGGAGAGATTGTGGTGGACCTTTCTCGGAAGTAAGAGATCAAGCCGGTAAATAAATGGAAAAATAAACTCTAACAAGTATATATAGAACTTTATACCCAAAAGAGACTCTCCTTTTTCCCACCCAAGTTGAGTATATCCTATACCACAGATGGATTGTTATAGATTTTAAAAATCTTGGGGCACCTGGGTGGCTCAGTGGGTTAAAGCCTCTGCCTTCAGCTCAGGTCATGATCTCAGAGTCCTGGGATCAAGCCCCACATCAGGCTCTCTGCTCTGGGGAGAGCCTGCTTCCTCCTCTCTCTCTCTGCCTGCTCTCTGCCTACTTGTGATCTCTGTCTGTCAAATAAATAAATAAAAATCTTTAAAAAAAAAAGTTAAAAAAAATAAAAAAATAAGAATTTTTGGAGCGCACAGAGCACACCTGCTGACAGCCGTGTAATTAAATAGATGCCAATCACAAAAAAGACAACAAAAAATAATCCACTGGAAATTTCGGAGCTATACTTCTAAATAATCTGTGGGTCAAGGAGAAAATTAAACTGGAAATTACAATACAATTTAGAACTGCTTCCCAATCTTAGTGCTGCATGTTAACACCATGGAATGTAACCAAAGTGGTTTTCAGAGAAAATTTCATAGCATTAAATGTATATATTATAAAAACGAGAGGTTAGAAAATGCAGGAGCTAAACTTTCAACATAAGAAGGTAGGAAAACAGAACAGAAAAATAAGTGCAAATTAAGATAAAGGAAGTAATAAAGCAGAAACTAACAAACCATTTATTCATTTAGCAATTATATTTTGAGCTCCTCCTTTCTCCTGCTTTCTTCTAAAAACTGTTTTAGGCACTGGGGATACATTTGCAAACAAAACCGGGTCCCTGTCTTTATGGGCCATAGGAACAGACTGTGGTATGTTACTGGAGTAAAAGGGTAAAACCATACAATTATCACAATAGAGGCTAAATGAGTATCTGATAGAATTGCCCGCTCTGATTTTTTTAAAAGTTATACTTGATGGTTAAACATTAGAAGCGTTCTCGTTAGAGCTAGGAATAAGGCAAGGATATTCCCTGTCTCAGCAACTATGTAACAGTGTATTGGGAATTCTGGCCAGCAGTGTAAGGCAAGAAAAAGAAATAAGTTTAAAAAGCTTGGAGAGGCAGCGCCTGGGTGGCTCAATGGGTTAAAACCTCTGCCTTTGGAGCAGGTCATGATCTCAGGGTCCTCGGATCGAGCCCCGCATCGGGCTCTGCTCAGCAGGGAGCCTCCTTCCCCCCCCCCCATGCCTGCCTCTCTGCCTACTTGTGATCTCTGTCAAATAAATAAATAAAATCTTTAAAAAAAAAAAAAAAAAAGCTTGGAGAGGAGGAAACCAAATTATCATTATTCTTGAATGATATTAGTATCGAAATAAAAATCCCAAAGCATGTCAGTCACATGACCAGGATTTTCAGAACTAATGGAATTCGGAAAGATAAAAATTAGTTTTCTCATTATGCCTAAACAATACCCATTGTTTCTGTGGGAACATATTTATGTTGGTAAAGGCATTAAGAAATATCTGGAAAGATCAACACCAAATTAATAAGATGGGTTTTCTCTGGAGAGGGAAGATAGGGCAGGATTTTAGGTAATGATAAATAGAGATCTTAGATTTAGGTTTAGATATTTTTGAAGGAGAAAATATTTCATGAATTGTGAGTTAAAACCGCAAGTTACGTATAACAGGAAGTTATTTGCCTTTTAGCTTGTCCCCTGTAAGGAGGGGGAGTTCCCAGCCGAGAAGACTGGGGCTCTCATTCAGCCAGGCAGTGGGACTCCGGAATCCACAGGACAGGGCTCGCTGCAGAGCAGACCTTCAACAGATACTATCAAATCAATGAGAGCCCAAGATGGCCCATTGACCTCCCATCCATCTTAAATGTCCCCACCCAGTCTGAGGAAGAAACAGTAGAGAATGGGCTCCCCAAATAGCCGATCCCTGCTCATCTGCTCATCCCGTAGAAGAGTCAGTCTGGCAATTCCCCACGGCCAACCTGCGAGGTAGTCAACCCAGGCTCTAGTAACACCGCTGGAGGGACAGTCTGCTGGCCGAGGTGCCAGGAGCCTTACCGCCTCCTGCCGCTGGAGGAGGAGCGGGTCGGGGTGGGGGTGGGGTGGCTGAAGGCCCCCAGGGGAACATGGACTCAGCATGGGGACCAGATTTTTGGAACCCGGTTTTGGACAAGGAACTTTTTAAATATGATTGTTTTCTTTGGAATCTGTAGAAGAGACACAGATACTCCTTGTGTTTAGTTTTCTGTCGTACCATCTTCACTGAAACTCTGTGACTCCATCACTGCCCCCAGAAAGCCCTGGCTTATGGCTGCACTGGGTTTACCTGTAAACCCGGTCTCTTCCTTTCTCCCATGATGAGCTTTCTTGCACTCGCAGGAGTGGTCCCAGTGCCATCTCTGGGGGAGGACGTTCCTGCTGCAAGCATCCTTTAGGGTTGCATGTGTGCAATCCTTTTCCTTCCTTGGGGGCCAGTGCTTTGGCCCCTAGGCCTGTTGGGGAAAGTGCCCCTGCCCTGTCTCCCCCTGCTCCGTGGCGGTGGAGGCCAAGGGCCCGTCGCTGTGCCTTTGGCCTTCTGTGTGGCTGGCCCTGTCTTGGCTGTGGGGAGGGTTTAGCGGCATTTTGTGTCTTCCTCATGGAGCTCGAATTTGGGGTCCTTGGGCTTGTGCATCGGGCAGCGGCTGCAGCTGGGAGAGCCATGCTCCCTGTGTGGCCTTTGGCACCAGGATAAAAGAGCGCTGCCTTCATAGAGGATACGTGTTTTTTTCCAGTGGAATGAAATTAATTAATTTCACAGAGAATTAACTAGTAAGTGAATCAGGCACATTTGTTTAGGTTCAAACCAGCATAATAAATGAATTTGATGGCGGCTCATCTTTGAAAAATGTCCCGCGTCCCCTTTTCAGAGTCCTGGAGGCTCCCTGTGGTCGGATACCACCTTCAGCCTGCCAGCCACTTGTGGTCGTTAGTGGATGGCTCTGATACCAGAATCCTGCAAATTCAGTGTGACAAGTGATAAGATGCACCCGTCTCCGCTTGTCGCCTCACACTTCCCACACTGACCCTTTTCGGTTACTGTTCTGCCCACTCACGTGGCCTTGGGAGCTCCCGCAGCATTTTCGCCCATCTGCTTGGCATTTCACTCTCCAGGACTTGTGTCATTTCAGACGTGGAGAGTGGGTCTCGCTGCTCGCTTCCAGAACAGTGAGAAATGAGACTTGGAGTTCCAACTGCGGAAAGGCTCGGAATGTCAAGTTCCCCTGTTTGGGCCCATGTGTGTTCGTGCCCCCGGGCCTCCCTGTGAATTGCAGCGTGTCTTTACCTTCCCTGCAGAGCTGTGTCTTCTGGCCGTGGGGGCACCAGGGGCCTCACTATGGAACAGGTGCCCAGGGGCACGGTGCCGTCCCTGGTCACAGTCACGCAGGTGCCAGGAAGTTCTCTGACCCTGGCAACTTCATGCACAAGTTGGGTGATTGTATGAGAGCAAGAGTTTCCAGACATGTCTTGAGGAAGGGCTTGTAGGGCTCCAGAATTGTGCTCTGATTATCAGTGGGGCTCCGTACATCCCTACTGGCCCACTTGGTCCCATCTGTGCCCTCTTCCACCCCCAGCCACACCGGCCTGCTCAGAAGCATTCCATATATGATTTCTCAGGGAGTAGGGGATGGCCTTGCTGCTTTAAATTTGTTGGTAACTAGGGAATGAAGTGAATACTCTTCAGTCCAGAGGGTGACTGCTTTGGGGATAAGGGGACAGACAGTCTTGGATACATGGCTGATGGGGGCAAAGCTGGGGTGGGAAGAGAAGGCGGTGGGATGCAGCCCCCCCCCCCCATTCTGCCACATTTTGGTGCAGAGCTTGGACGGATGAGTTCCAGATTCTAAAATCAGATCTGCTCTTCCAGGCTGAAGGTAGGCTAATAGAATGTAGCTTCTTTATTTAGCAGGATGGCCACTCCTCCCATGCTTTTTCAGTGTTTAGTTACATAGTTTGAATTCCTTTATTCATGTTCTAGCCCCAGACCCTGCAAATGTCAGTTTCTGCCCTAATAGGAAAATTGAGGCACAGAGGTCTCTGAGCCCACTCACTGCCCACAGACGGCACCACCATCCTGGGGCCTGAGTCTCCACCTGGGCTCTTCCTCCAGCTGAATTTCACCATCATAGTAACCCAGTGGCAGGCATCCTCAAGACCTTCTTGGCTTAAAGAGAGGACAGGTTCGCTCGGTGAGTTAGTTCAGGCTTGAAAAGGTGGATGAAAGGTGATTTTGAAACTCAGCCAGTTGTTCACCAAAGACCGTGCATTTGACTCTGTGTTTCTTTTATCTGAGAAAAAGAACTAGACAGAAAGATTGACCGCAGGTAGTAAGTTTGGTTTTCTTGGTGGTATGAGTTAACCCTTCTGACATGATCTTGTAGAGGGTCCAGGTGTATTCTGGGCTTGAGTAAATGAGTGACTATGACCCAGGACAGTGGGAGCCCAGCTTTCACAGCTGGGGAGGGAGTCCCAGGAAAGCAGAATGTGCTTGGGCTTGGGTCGGAGTTGGAGGTGTCAGTGTGAACTCATGGTTCTAGTAGATGTGTGGACACACGTGGAAATGCCTGTGTGGCTCTGTGCACGCGTGCATCTCATTCCTAGCTCTGTCCACTGGAAAGTTCTGGAAGTACCATGGCAGTAAGCACCCCTCATGTGCAGAGCTTGGTGCCCGAACCACTCTTCAGTGAAAGGAACCATTTGCCCCTGACGCCCAGCCTCACTTGTGGGTCTGGAACAAGGAAAGCACACTTGAAAATCGGGAGACACTCAGTGTGCGTGCAGGCTTCCCAGAAGGACACAGGGGCCAGTGCCGAGGGAGGCGGAGCAGACAGAAAAGAGGAGGAGAAAACACCGCAGATATGTATGGATTGTAAGCTATGGAATAAAATAAAAGTCCACTGAGGGCCTGCTCTTCTAAATAAAGGACTTTGTAAAAATGGGGAAGAAAGGAAAGCTCTGCCTTACAGTGGACTATGGACCAAAAGTGGAGGAGGGTGGTGGCCGCGGGCCAGGTGGGGGACCAGATGCTCCCATCACCACCCTCTGCTCCCCAGGAGACAGTCCTGTGGTGGGGAGAACAGGTGCCCCACCAAGAAATCACCGGGGTTGCAGTGAACTGGCATTCTGTGCTTCTAAGGACAGGTGCCGAGAAAGTCACACATGACTTCCTGAGGATTCCCGCCAAATCGTGAGGAAGCCTCAGACAGCTCCCACCGAGGGGCAGTCTAGAAAATAACAGCCAGGATAGAAGTCTGGAAACAAAGGTTGGGAGTTTTTAGAGAGACAGGACAGCTCTGGGGTCCTGAATTTAGTCCTGGGCTGAGCTGGGGAAAGAGCTGGAAAGGACCTTGTAGATGACTTTGGAATACAGACTGCTGCTTTCCCCAGGTTTGGTCACTGTGCTGTGTTGGTGGAGGAGAGTGTCCTTGTTCTTTGGAAATGCACACTGAAGTATTTAGGGGTAAAGAAGGGCGCCATCTCCAAATAAAGCTCCAGCAGCTTGGGATGTGTGTGTGCATGCGTGCACACGTGTATGTGTGTGGATAAGTGGATGGGAGGGAGGGGGAGAGACGGGATGATCTAGCAAATAGGGCAGTGTAGGTAGAGGTCTGGCGAATCTGGGTAGAGGGTGTGCGGGAGTTCCTTTTACTATTCTTGTCACCTTACTGCAAGTTTGAAAGTATATGAAAGGGGCAGGTGTTTGCACAACCTGCTGGTTCAGCCCCCACCTCCCTCCAACCCCGTGCATCCCTGTCTGGCCCAGCTGCACCCAGGGCTCTTGCTCTTGGAGCCCGCCACACCAGCTCTGGCTCCCGAGACGCTGGCCCTTCACCTGCTCTGGCCTCGTGTACATGGGGGCCCGTGGCACGGAAACCCTGGAGCCGGGACGGAGCAGAGCCCTCTCCTATGCTCTGCTGCCTCCCTGGCAAGTGGCGGTGGGGCGTCTTCCTGTGCTTCAGAAATGTGAGGCCAGAAAGGACGTTGATGGAGAGGCAGGACCAGCAGGGACCCCGCTTTATCTCTCTGTCCTCCCCGAACTGTCAGGAGCCGCTGAACACCTGCTCAGGAGAACCGCTCATGCGGCCGTGCGCCCACATCCGAGCGGAGCCCGCGGACCGGACCTCAGCTGAAGCCGATCCTGCCCCTGCAGTTTTGTGAATAAAGCATCCCTGCTTCTGCTGAAGATGCGCTGCTTTCTGACCCGACTCCATACTTATTCCTTAGCACCCTGTGGTTTGGGGTGAACTCTCTGTTCTCATTTTGAAAAGATAGGCCTTTAATGGGGCTTAGAAAACTTCTCAGATACAGCAGGAAATCCAAGTTCAAAGCCTCACAGTTATCACAAAAAGCTGTGAGTATTTATTCTTTTCTGCTCCCAGCGCGTTTCATGGAAAGCACACTGTGGCGGGCCGGCAGCCTGCGTGAAGCCTCCCCTGTGGGCACGGGTGCCTCCAGCTGGTGCGCCCGCTTCTGCAGCAGAGCTCTGCTCTGCCCAACTAAATAATTCAGGTTCCATGAGCAGCCGCGGGCTAAAGGTCTGGCCGTGAATTATGCATGTGGCTTCTGGGATGCTTTGTGTTGGCTACACTATTGGTTTCCTCTGCGCACACCGAAGGGGGAGCATTGCCTTTGTCGGCCCTGCCCAGCAAACCCGGTCGCTGGGGAGTGTGCTAACCGGCCTCCTTGGGGATCGTGAGCTGGGAACAATGTCTCTGTGTGTGGCCCGAGCCTTTGCCCAGGGCCCTGGGGGCTGTGCCGGCTGACCCTGGTATGGACTCGGAGGGGTGGTTTGCGGTGAATGGTTGGAAGTATTTGGTTAAGTGGCATCACAGTGGCTCTTATCAGCTCTACCCAGGTAAAGTCCCTTGTGGTCTGCGCGCCTTGTCATGCTTGTCGGGGGCTGGCTGACCTGAGCAGCTACAGGTATGTTTGTTGGAAGGCTCAGGTGGCCGGGGGCAAGTGGCCCAGGACCCTGACCTTGAGTTGTGATTTGCATACTTCAGGGATGTGAGCTCAGGGTTTGGACGGGGTGTTCTGGTGAGATAATGGGCTCAAGCTGTGTGGTGTAGAATTAGCTATAAAATCATAATCCCAAGGCATTGTCGATACATGTATAACCTGTAATGTGCACGGTTATCGGGCCAGTGTAAGGAGGGTGGCTTTCCCAGTTTTCAGCACATCTCAAGTGGATTTTAAAAACTTTCTCACCAGGAAAGCATTTCTTTGACTCAAACAAAAAAGAAACCAAGCCACAGGGAATGTTCTCTAGTCTGAGGCTCTAACATGGCAGATCTGCTATTTTCTCCTCGCTTGGAGCAAGAAAGAGGCTCGGGCAGTGGCGTGGACTTGTGAGCCCTTCTCATTTCCTTGTCCTGCCTGGCCCTGGTCATTAGGATCACCCTTTTCTCAAAGGGGCACTCTTGTCCGTGCTGGGGAACAAGTGCAGAGTGAGTCTGAAGGTGGAGTTAGGAAATTCAGGCTTTGGCGGTGCGTCTCGAGAGAAGGGTGCCGGGCCCCCTGTGGTGAGGACATGTGCAGGGCGCTGGGATTTGAAGCCCGCTCGAGCAGCACCCACTTCCTCCCCCCTCCCAGGGCGCTGGCACCCACCACATGCCTTCAGTCAAAGTTGCTAGGAGACCCTCTGGTGATGGACAAGCTTACGCAGCCAGCAGTGGTCTCTGGTTTCCCTACTTCAAAGACTGCGTGTTCCTCAAGGTCTGGCCTTTGTGAGGGAGATGGTGGAGTGTGTGGCCTGCCTCACGGGGCTCAGGGAGCGGCTCTTTCGGGGTCCTTGCGTCCCCTGCTCCCTCTCCAAACTCCACTAGCGCTGGAGTTGAGGCCCGGCGGGCGTTCTCGTGGTTTCAATGAGAAACAAAACAGAAAGAAACAAAAGGAGACCGTGGGAAGGAGCCTCAGCTTTTCCTCCCGCGGGATGCAGGGCGCCTGGTGGCAAGATGACCCTCCCCGACTCCAGTGGTGGGGGTGGGGGGATTGGGCCATGAGAGCCAGCCCCTGGCCCGCCTGGCTCCCAGGCCTGCAGAAGGAGAGGGTATGCAAACCATGGGGGCAGGGAGATTCTTCCCTACATGCCTACATGCGCCTGTGTGTGTGTGCACCTCAGCCTGCCTCCTGCCCAACAGTCCGTGCCCGCCACCCTGAGGGAGCACCAGGGTCATGGTAGGGCATCCATGCGGGGTTAGGCACCAGGAGTGTCCTAACTTAATTTTAAAGCTCCTTTCTCCACTAGGCTTTTGAAGTATCAGCTGTTGAGCTGTGAGTCTTTAAAAAAAAAAAAAAATTGGTATTTGCAGGTTTCATAAAAATGAGTTCCATCAACAGATGGGTCACTTTTCACTTCCCTTGTTCAGCCATGTCTTCCCTTGTCCAGGCTCAGGCCGCGGCCCACAGCACCTGCCCGGCCCAGGGCGGGGTGCCAGGCTCCCCTCCTCGCTGCTGCCCTGCGTGGCCTGGGAGCGAGGAGGGCAGGTGTTCCAGATCTGCTGGCCACTTTGCTGGAATCCAGACACAGGAAATCAGAAAGCACCTCCACGCATGATGGGGTTCAGCTGCTCTGTCTGCAGTCTGTGGCCGGTCTTCTGGCGTACTCCCCTGCCCTCACAGCCCCCATCTCCCTGCCCCCTCCTGCAGGCCACCTTGTCCCTCAGCCAGGCCAATGGACCTGTGAAGGAGTGTCTTCTTGACCTTCCTTTGTTCTTCACTGCCCCCCAGGGTGCAGTCTGTGTGTCATTTGCCCCTATGCCCAGACACACTGGCTCTGAGCCATGCCTCTTTTGTCCCAGGGCCTTTACACATCTGGCTACTCACTGAAGGCTCTTCGAGGTCCTCTGAGCCCAGTTACCTTTTGTCCACCCCTCAGTTCTTAGTTCAGCCTTCGTTGGCTCCAGGAAAGAAAGGCCAGAGGAACAATGTGTTTTGAAAGTTATTTTGTGAGGATCACCTCATTTATCAACATAAAATATAGCAGGAAAGTACCTGCTAATTGCAAAGTTATCCTGCTAGGAAGGTACAAAATAGCACGTCTACATCACCTTTAGCTCATGGAGGTGAGACTGAACATAGCGACACACGGCTCGGAGCCATCTCAAGCCCCCATGCAATGACAGCCATGCCGTCCTTTCCAGTTATCTTTGGTTTCTGCATCTCTTTCATTGGTGACGTGCAAGTGCGCTTAAGTGTAAAGAAAATCAGTCCTTCCTCTGTGGAGTAGATCGTGTGGGTTCCCCCAGACTTTGTCTTTTGACCCAGCTTATAGTGTCTTTAAACTTTTATTTCATTTTCATTTTTCATCAAGGTCCAGACAACAGGTGACGTTACGTGGGCTGAAGGTGTACAGCGCGATGCCTTGGTGTTCGTATATATAGTGAGGACGGTTGCCGTGCATGTCTGGTTAATGTCTATCACACACAGTCACACGCTTTCCTTCTTAGGATGGGGACTTGTAAGATCTCTCTTCACCAGTCGTCCCTGCAGCACAATGCTGTGAGTTGTGCTCCCCGCGTGCCAGGACCTGTTTGTCTTGTAACTGGAAGCCTGTACCTTTGACCCCGAGCTCCCCTTCCCGCACCACTCCCCGCCCGCCCCACCAGCACCTCCCACAGAGTTTGGTGCCGTCTGTCCCTTTATCCATCTTGTCGTCTTGTCTCTCATGGCTCTGGACTGGCGTCTTCCCTTCCAGAGTTTCTCTAATTTGAGGTTCTTGCCTTGAAACCTCTGGTTCAGCATGCCCCAATGATCCCGACTTGATCCCCTCTCCAGTGGTTTTCCAGTTGTCCCCGCACTGTGTGGCCTTCTGTCGCAGCCGTAAGTCCACAACTGCCGTGTGGCGCCAGGTGGGGCTGACCCCGCCCCCTGGCTCTGTTTTGCTTTGTTTTCCCAGCATTTCACGTTTAGTCTTCCACGTGAACTTTCACACTCCGCTCGTCTGGTTCTAATAAAACCTCTGTTGGGAAATCTGGGGGTAGGATTAACATCTGTGGGGCCCTGCCTCTCATTGCTGTGGCTACTGGACACAAATCAGAGGGCACGGGGGTGCCCGTGAGCAGGAAATGGGCATCTGTCACTTGGGGTGCTTCTGGGCGTGGGGATTGTGGAACAGAGCGATGCCAGGTGGTCTGTCTGGGTGACGGCGAAGTTGTTGAGTTCCCTGGGGGCTGGGCTCAGACCCCTGGCAGCTGGCTGTGCTGTGCTCAGCGTTGAGCCATGGGGCGTCCATGCCGTGTGGTAAGCTTGGCATCTTGATGACAAACTCGGCCAGGGCCTCCCCTGTGGTCCTTGGTGAGTGACACCGGCAGATTCTACCAGGAGGCTTTCGTCTCAAAAGTAACATGTACTGCACTGTGAGTTCTGCTGGGCCGCCAAGAAGAATGAAAAGTGTCCTTCTCTCATCTTGTTTCATCTCCTGAATCTTATTTAAATTTTTGTCTATAGCAGTGTAAGTTACTAGGTTACTCTTTGACTTTCTGTTTTTCTTTTCTTTTCCAATCTGAATGCTTTTTGAGCTTTGAATGATTCCTGCCCAAGTGGCTTCTGGTTCCCACATGGGGCCCCTTTGACCGGATTCCTGCCTCTGCTTTTTTAGCCCTCTGTTCTCGGGGCTAGCAGGGCTGTGCCGTGGCCTCCTCCCGGCCCTCCGGGGCCCTGGTTGTGGCATGGCGGCCGCAGGCTGGTCCTCTGCCTACTGCTGTCTCCGTGCAGCCATGGGTGGGCATCAGCCTAAAGGGTAGGAGGGCCTCAAGCTGCCTTGCTGGTCGCCACTTTCCCCATGGCTGGCCCCTCATCACTAAGTAGAAGATGCATTTTCGGTTGGCCTAGAGCTGGGGCCAACAAACTAGTCCCCTGGGCTCCTTCCTGCCACCAGCCCTGATGGCTGACTGTGCGTGGTGGGACAGGAGCATGGGATGTAGCCAACGAACCCTGTTTCATTAGTTAGCTTTGCTCCTCCAAGCCTCACACCCATGTGGGTTAGGGGTGTCCTCTGTGGTTGGCAGGCCGTGGCTTGGCCTTGGGTCTCCATGGTGTTAGGACCCGTGGAGGGGACAGCCCTGTGTAAGATGGTGGGATGTGCTGTCTGTATTGAAGAGGATGCATGCATGGCAGAATGTGTGTCCGGTCCAGCTCCTGGCCAGTCTGGGCCCTTCCCTTGGGTTTTGCTCACCAGGCCTGCCCATGTGGGGACCAAGAGCCCCCATACGCTGCTCACTTAAGATGGGAGACGGTGACACAGGGCTCCCGGAGCACCTCCTCTTCCCTTTGTGAAGAGAGTGGGTTATTCAGGAACTCGTCTAAAAGACAAAGGAACGCACACTCTTTGGGGCTCTTCTGTAGACGCCCGGAGCCAGCCTCCTGCGGCACATGTCGTGTTTTCCGCTCTGGAGTGGCCTTTGATGAGTTGTCACAACATATGTGGTTAGATAGACGTCTGGACGTTATGCCACGCTTGCACATCAGGACCGTGCCTGTGCTGAATAGGGCGCATGTGTGAGCGTGTGCTTTCCTACAGCAGATGTTCCCTCCTGACACCGAGCGGCGTCCTGGGTCCTGGACACCCCATCTGGGCCCCTTTGCCTCTGCTCACCCCACGGGGATCACCCGGGAGTGCTGTTGTGTGTGCAGCATGCCCTCAGTCGTGGACCTGTGGCGTGTGGCTGTGGTTGCCCCTCTCCTGGATCCGCACCCCGTTCCATGTCCCTAGAACGGCACCGGGCATGTTGTAGGCACTCAGCGCATGGTGTCGGCTGAGCACGGGCTTTAGAGAAGGCAGGTCGGGGAGAGCCTCCCCCGAAGGCTGGCTGGGCTCTGCTGGGCAGGCGTGGTGGACACGCGTGCAGGTGAGGTGTGTGCTGGTCCCACAGAACTGACTGGCACCGACCTGAAGGACTGCGTGAGCAACCACAGCCTGAGCAGCAATGCCAGCCTCCCCAGCGTGCAGAGCTGCCGGCGCCTGCGTGAGAGGAGGGCCGCCAGCTGGGCCGTGTCCTTCGAGCGCCTTCTGCAGGACCCTCTCGGAGTTCGCTACTTCTCTGTGAGTAGAGGGGTGTGGTGGGGCCCAGGGGTCCATGAGGACCCTTGGCCTGGGCTCCTCCAGCAGGATCTGGGACTCAGACCCCATGACGCCTACTGCAGGGAGGTCGCCCTTGTCCACCTGCTCTGCACACTCGAGGCCAAGGGGCTGAAGGGGGCGCCCTGTGCCCAGCCTGGCCTTGGCTGTGTGCCAGGGAGCTCCCCACAGCAAGGGGCATGGGAGCTTCTTAGAAATGCTTGGAGGCCGCATGTGGCTAGGCCATCAAGGGGGAAGGGGCTCTCTGCCCTTGAGGAAGCCACTGGGAGCGTGCCTGCGGTCCTTAAAGTGTGCAGTGTTTCAGTCCGGGGCACGTGGCTTCAGGTAATTTGGGGAGAGGTGCTCCTTCTCTCATCACAGAGCCCTGATGTCTGTGAAAAGCAGGCACAAGGAGGAAGCCGGAGCACAGCAACAGCTCGGGGGTGGCAGGGGGGCAGATGCCGCAGCCACTACCTGCTCGTGTGTGAGGGCTCACGGATGGTGTCTTTCTTAGGATTTCCTGAGGAAGGAGTTCAGTGAAGAAAACATTTTATTCTGGCAGGCCTGTGAATACTTTAACCATGTGCCTGCACACGATAAAAAAGAGGTGAGTGTGTTTATGCCCAGAGCGTCAGATGGTGTCACCGTGGCCTAGCATCTAGTGTCCTCATACGATTTCGAAATGCTGCTTTTTCAGAATAAGGTTTTTTGTGTATATGATATTCAATCTTGCGTGAACATGGTGTGTGTAAACACCCTTCCCATGAATTGTTTCCCAGCATGCGTGCTGCTGCTCGGTGTGTTGAAAGGGGAGCTTAAATTCCCAGGCAGAAGAGCCCCTCACCATGTCCATTTGTATGGCCTCGCTGCCTGCGCCCCCTGCACCGGTTGCTGAGCCCCCGTGGGCACAGGTCCCGGTGCATGCTGCAGCCCACGCGAGGCTGTCCGTGGTCCTCCACCTGCCACTGTTGGGGCTTCTTACCCACTTGCCAAGCCTGGTGCTGCGCACACTGAGCTCCCCCTCTGCTGAGGCCGCAGGCATGAGGCCCTGCACATGGATGGTGCCCCCGGACACCCCCCAGGCCGCAGCACCTGAGTCTCTGAATAGTTACAGAGCCCCTGAAAGAATTCAGGGAGGAGCCTATTTGGTGAAAAGTTTTGTACCGGCTTGGACTTTTATCTATTAATTTATTCACGAAGGAACTATTCAGGGGCCTCAAGAAAACGCATCTCGGGCACCTGGGTGGCTCAGTTGGTTGGGCGACTGCCTTCGGCTCAGGTCATGATCCTGGAGTCCCGGGATCGAGTCCCGCATCGGGCTCCCAGCTCCATGGGGGGCCTGCTTCTTTCTCTGACCTTCTCCTCACTCATACTCTCTCACTGTCTCTCTCTCAAATAAATAAATAAAATATTAAAAAAAAAAAAAAGAAAAGAAAACGCATCTCCAGTGCGTGGACCCACATCTGGCATTTGGAACATGGAGGGACGGCAGCAGCACACATGCATGTGGTGGGGAGGGGCTGGGCCCGCGCATCCCACTCACATGCATGTCCTTCAGCTCTCCTACAGGGCCCGCGAGATCTTCAGCAAGTTTCTGTGCAGCAAAGCCACTACCCCCGTCAACATTGACAGCCAGGCCCAGCTGGCGGACGACATCCTCAGCGCGCCTCACCCTGACATGTTTAAGGAGCAGCAGCTCCAGGTGACTGGGCCTCAGTTTCCTACGGGGACTCATCCCAGGGCTCTCTCCGGGGCGGGGGGGAAGGGAGATCGCACTCGTGAGCCAGCTACCAGATGGGGCAGAGAGGTGCCAGTGGGCGTGTTGTGGCTGGAAGAAGCCCCAGAAGCCCCGGGTCCCCCACCAGGCTCTTGAGGAGCGGGCTGCAGTTGGGGAGGGCCCTGTCTTTGGTGACCTCTTTCTGGCCTCTCCTGCGTCAGCCTTTGTGTGATGTCACAGATACATGGAGTTGTTCAATCCTAGGGCATTGCTTGTGATTAAAAGGGTATGTGGGACCTAATCTGTTTTAGAGCCTGTGTCCCACTGGCCCCCTCAGGGATGATGTCTGCTGCTCAGTCCCATGAATTACATGGAGAAAACGGAGGGAAGTCCTTCCAAGGTTCTCACGTCCTGCTGGTCTGCAGTTACTCTGGGTCTCATTCTTATTTAACAAAGTAGAGCTTCTCTGGGCCCGCGCGTTAGCTAGCTAGCTACTTCGGGAGCTGAACCGTGCCGCATGTGCCCTGCAGATCTTCAACCTGATGAAGTTCGACAGCTACACCCGCTTTCTCAAGTCCCAGCTGTACCAGGAGTGCATCCTGGCCGAGGTAGAAGGCCGCTCACTCCCTGATGCGCAGCAGGTCCCCAGCAGCCCAGCCTCCAAGCACAGTGTCAGCTCTGAGCACTCTAGTGTGTCCACGCCGAAAAAGGTGCCTGCGCCCTGGCCATGTCCTCTCAGAGAGGGGAGCTGCCCTGTGGGGAGCAAAAGCAGAGGCCACTAGGACGCAGCCCCCACTGGGACATAACCCCCTGCCAGGATGCAACCCCCCATCCCCCGCCAGGATACGACCCTCCTGGGATGCAGCCCCTCCTCCCCGGGATGTACCCTGTGCCCGTGGCTGGGGGTGGGGGTTCTGGCCAGTGGCAGAGCTGCCCTGTGGCCGCTGGAGGGCTGAGCTGTCCCACAGATAGTTGTATAGCTCTCCTCCACTTTCTTCCACTCTTCGTGTAACGATGAAATCATGTCATGTTAACATCTCCATTGAATGACAGCTGAGCGGAAAATCAAAATCCGGACGATCCCTGAACGAAGAGTTGGGGGATGAGGACAGTGAAAAGAAGCGGAAAGGAGCATTCTTCTCTTGGTCCAGGACCAGGAGCACTGGGCGGTCCCAGAAGAAGAAGGAGCATGGTGACCACGCAAATGGTTCGTGGTGTGCCGATGGGTATCTGGGAGGTGGACCACTGGGGCGCAGATGGAGTGGTGGGGCCGGGCCAGGAGGGTGCCTCTGGAGTGCTCAGAGCACAGCGCTGTGTCCTGGTGTGGCCCTTTGGGGGTGGGCCAGCAAGAGTGAACCAGGGCAGCAATAGTGCCTTTTGAAAAAGGGGTGAGGGTGCACGACAGCGCAATCCTCCTCAGGCCAGGGCATCCTGCCGGGGTGGGCCTCCCATCTGGTCCTCTTCTGGCCTTTTATAGGAAACTGGGAGGAGAAGAAAAATGGCAGTGTCCTAGCTGTGCACCCAGACCACCTCTCGGTTTCCTGGCGAGGCTTTTTTCTAGGTGTGCATAGGGCTACATGAGCCTTTGGCATTTCTTGTTACTGTAAATCTGAAAGGCCATTTATTAAAAGGGATTTTATCCCTTTGTTTCTTTCTTGTGCATAGCTCAGAAGATGGGGTGAGAGGGACAGGCTCGTCCTGGAAGGTGGGTCAGAGACAATGCGAGCGCTTTTGGGATAAGGTGGAGAAAGATAGCAGTTGACACCGGGCATGAAAAAGCATGAAGCAGAAAAGCCTTTTCTCCTCGAGGGATTCTTGGGAAAGGGATTATTTTTCAGGAAATAACCCATAGGCTCCAGGCCCCAAGTTTGGGGCATTTATGGAGACACCACTGGCAGGGAACACCTGAGGATGAGAGGTGGTGGCAGCTCCCGGGATGGGGCCTGTGTTGTGCCATGTGGTTTGGATTAAATACGTTTGATCTCGTCCTCAGAGCAGCCGGCGAACTCAGTCTTTTTGCGCCTATTGTACGGATGGTCGTGCCATGGGTGTTACTACAAGCGTTCCTTCTAAAGGCCAGGCAGACAGACTCACAGAACTCAATCAGTGGGAGACCGCTCTGGGGGCGAGAGCGCTTGTCAGATGGGGCCAGGGACCCCTGAGTACCTGGGAGACGGGAATGGGGGGCCGGCGGCTCAGAAGGTCAGTGGGACCCAGGGCTGCTGTGTCCTTATGTTTTGGCCTGCAGCCGCAAGGCGTGGCTCAACTAGGGAGAAGGTCCTGTGTTCTCAGAGGGCCTCCCTGGGTCAGTTTTCGTGATCTTTAGTTTAGCCAAAGACAGCAGGGCATTCGGGTGATAGTAGCGATTGGCATGCTTGTGGGCTCACTTGAGGACTTTGTAGGAAGATGTGAGTGGGCAGAGCTGCCTAACCTGCTGGGTGTTTTTATCTGTGCCCAGAAGCCACTTGTTGAAGTAAAAATCCCAGATTAAATGAGGGGAAGGGAGGTCCTGCAGCAGGAGCATGGACTTGTGTTTCTGATCTGCTGCTGGCTGCCGCTGGAGGTCTGGGGGCCGACTGTGGCCAAGGGCAGAGCAGAGCTGTCTAGCTGTGTCCTGGGGGCACGCCAGACTGTCAGAAAGGGGAGGCTGTGCCTCCAAAAGACTTCTCCACGTCTTTCTTCTGCTCAGCCTGAAGGGTGGTGTTGGGAGAGGTGACAGTAAGTGGGGAAAAGTGACAAAAAGTGCTGTTTGGTTTTCTGAGTCCCTGTGTTTCCCCTTCAAGAGCCCCCACACGCCAACGGAGGCCTGGGCCGCCGTGAGTCACAGGGCTCCGTGTCCTCCACAGGGAGCCTGGACTTGGTAAGTCATGCCTCCCCTGTCCCCAGGGTCACAGCTGATAAGTGATACCCGCCTCCATGTTCAGTCACAAAGCCCCACAAACGGGTGTGTTGGACGTGGGTGGCTGGGCTTGGGTTGGGGCCCTTGCCAGCCTTGGGCTCCTGGTCGCGTGGGTACCTGTGTAGCAGACGGGGGTGGGGGGCTGATCCTTGTGTGCTGATTTCTAGACTTAACTGTGGATGCCCTTTTGCTCTCATTTGTGTTTGTCTCCCAGTTTGAATATTTCACTAAGGCAAACCTTCCTGTGTTTGTGCTCCTGTAGTGGGGGGCGTGGCCACAGCAGGGGCTCCGCCTCCCCTTGCACCCAGCCCACGCGGCCCAGTGTCTCATTAGGGGCGGGCTGGCTGTCAGCTCTTGTCTGATACCAGGTTTGGAAACCCTTACGGCTGCCAACATCCCAGTCACTTGTCACTGTCAAATGACAATGTAGCATATTATTACTTCTGCAGTTACACTGTGTAACAGTTAAAGCTGGAGGGGTTTACCCACCTGTCCGTTCGCTGTTGCTGCCCGCCAGATACCCTAGAACCTTGGCTTGAAACAAACACCCTTTATTCCTGCGTCCATGTCCGTGGGAAGGGAATGGTTGGGCCTGTTTTATCATCGGCCTACCACCTACAAGCTACATTTTCCGGAATGCAGCTGGGGCGGCAGAGAGTTCCAGACTGTCAGGAGGAGATAGTTGCTGGGGGTGGGGGTAGCACCTGCCAGGGCAGGTCGCACATGGGAAGGACATCTGCGGTGGCCTGTCTGCAGCAGGGAGACACTGGTGTAACTCAAAGACCCCAGGAGATGTCACGGAGAGACCCAGGGGTCTGCCACACACTGGGTCCATGCTCTGCCCATCAGGGGCCCTTGCATCAGAGTGTGTGTCCTGGTGCTGGACAGAGTGCTAAGTAGTGATGTCCTGCGCCTCTGACTTAGTCAGTGAATGATGCAGACGGTCCCAAAACCCTCTGCCTGTACAGCGATCCAGGGCCCTGCCTCCCCCTGCCCACCCACCCCTACCCTGTGGCTGTGTCCCGCGCTGGGCCCTTGGTGAACCTGGGCCATATCCTCACCCAGGCAGAGGTGTAGAGTATCCTCTGGGCGGAAGGAGCACCAAAGGCCTCAGCCTGGCCCTGGCACTGGCAGGGTGGGCCCTCTGCCAGAAGCTAAAGGAGGATTGTGGCCATGCCCGCCCCACCCCACCCTGCCCACACCGGCCGGCTGGAGCCCTTCTCTGGGCACCCTGCACACCTGCCCATAACACTTGTCTCCCGGCTCCCTAGTCGGAGGCCTGCAGGACCTCCGGGCCAGAACGGGACAAGGCCGCCAAGCACTGCTGTATCCAGCTCCCGGATGGGACGTCCTGCGTGGTGGCTGTCAAGGCAGGGCTGTCCATCAAAGAGGTCCTGGCTGGGCTCTGTGAGCGACACGGCATCAATGGGGCTGCTGTGGACCTCTTCCTGGTGGGCGGGGACAAGGTAGGGGCTGCGTGGACCCTGGGGGGATGCTGCCCAGGGGCAGGGGAGAACAGTGGGTCTATTTGTTTGGTCCACTAAATCTGCCCAGTTCCCTGAGGCTGTGGCTGGGTGAGGCCCTTTGGCTGATGGCTCTGCCGCCGGAGCCGAGCCGCCCTGCCCGGAGCCCTCGGCATGTTAGCCTTCTCTTGTCTACACAAGGCCTCCATGGGGTGGCTGGTTTAGAAGCTGCGGTTTTCCGGCGCCGCTGTACCTCCCTGTGCAGTCTGGGAGCAGGTCAAGGGCACTGCTTGCCCCCACTCTGACGTGGTTTCTGTTCTCTCCATGCATCGCAAAGCCTCTGGTGCTGCATCAAGACAGTAGCATCTTGGAATCTCGGGACCTGCGGCTAGAGAAGCGCACTTTGTTTCGGTACGAAAATGCCCCAGCTGTATCCTGAGGGCTCCAGGACCACGCAGCTGTGTCTGGGGACATCCCCATGAGCCCTGCATGCTGGGCTGGGAAAGGAAGGCTGGTGCCCCCTTCATGAGCAGGGTGGTGGGTTGACAGCGGCTGCATGCAGCCCCCAGAGACCCATGGGGTCAAGGGGCCACTCTCCATCCTGTGTCACAGCTGCTGTGGGACCACACTCAGGGGTACGTGGGCAGGACGGCAGAGTGCTGGCCATCCACCCGTGGGGGTGGGCATCTTTGCCGGCTATGACACCCAACTGGAAACTTTCCGGAAGCCCCACCCCTGTCCCTGTGGCTTCCTTCTTCTGCCAAAGATGCTCCACAGCCGCAACCTGGCGCCGACCCGGGGACCCCATGGAGCTGCCACGCTGTGGTGCCCTCCGGGAGGAGCAACTCAGTATGCATGTGCAACAGCTCTGTTCGTGTGTCCCCCCCCTCCACCCAGGCTCGATCTGGTTCCAATTAATCGGTCCGTGGGGCTCAAGGCCAAGCCCACCAAGCCTGTCACAGAAGTGCTGCGGCCTGTGGTGGCCAAGTATGGCCTGCACCTGAACGAGCTGGTGGCCAGGCTGGTGAGTGACCCAGGGGCCCGAAGCTGTGCTCCCTGTGCGGACAGGCCTATGGGACCTCGATGTTTCACGGACAGGGTTAAGCCAGAGCAAGGGCCACGAGGCCCTGGTGGGAAGGTGTCCCAGTAAGTGGAGGTCCTTGTGGCTTGTTTGTCCTTGTTCACTCCCAGTGGACTCTGGGTGATCATGGAGGTGTGGCTTTGATCCAGGGACTCCAAAAAGAGAAACACACCCCTAGAGATCCCTGGAGTCCCCCTGCCATTTGCAGGTGTGCTCCACTGGCTGAGTGCTGGGGGCACTGATGCATCCTGCGTGCGAGTGGCTGCCAGACTTCTGCTGGCAGCCTCGTGGGAGCGCTCTCCTTGACATGGCCCAAGTCCCGTCTGCACCTCTAGATTGAAAACCTTGTCATTTCAAGCAGGGCCCCTGGGGTATGAATAAGGTGAGTGGGTGGGAGCAGACCGTGCTTTGGGACAAAGACACCAGTGTGAACCTGGGCAGAGTACCCTGTCCCTGTGAGCAGAGGGTGTTTGCAGGGACGTCCTGGGACCTGAGACCTGGCCTATGCTGAAAGCCCTGTGTTCTGCTGCGAATCATGGCGATTAACCACAGTGTTCGTCCTGCATTTCTTCTTCAGAGATAAACTTTACCAGAGCTATGATTTCAAGTACTTCTAGGATTTTTTTTTTTTTTTTTTTTTTTTTTTTTGAGAGAGAGAGTACAGGTGCGGGGGGCGTGAGAGAGAGAGAGAGAGAGAATCTTCAGCAGACTCCCACACAGGGCCCGATCCCATGACCTGAGATCATGACCTGAGCCGAAATTAAGAGTGGGATGCTTGGACTGAGCCACACAGGTGCCCCACCAGTATTTTAGGATTTTAATTTTGCACAGATACCCTGAGGGTAACCAGAAGCCCCTTCCCCAGCTCAGCAGGGAGGCCCACTGGCCAAGGCCAGGCTGTGCTGGTCAGGGAGGGGCATGGCTGAGGCATCCTGCTTTTACTCTGTTGTGATTCTTAGCTAGTGCTCCACCCCTCGGGTCTCAGTCTTCCTCTCTAAACTGGGGTGAGTCTTAGGAGCACACCCCTGGGCTTGTTCCTGGATGAGCTGTGTTCTGGCTGCTGAGACCATCACCTGAAAGAGTGGGTCCGCTGCCTTGGGGCTCTGGCCACAGAGAATTCTTGTGGAGCAGGTCGTGGCAGATGTGGCTTCTTTGGTGAATGGTGCCTACCTACGTCGGGAAGGTGGAAAGCAGGGCAGCCCTGTGGGCTGGCGCTCCATTTCCTCATGGGCGGTGTTGGGAGCTGAAGGTCACTCCCCAGTAGGACATCGGTCACTTTTAGCGTTCTCTCGACTAACGGAACTCAGGGACCTGAACTCCAAGTTCAGGGTCTTTTGTCTGTGTAGTTGGCCAGGGGGAGGGGGCATTCCGCTTTCATCTCTCACCCTCTGGCTGTGTCTGAGGGGCCAGGGACTGGTTTACAGTGAGCAGACTCATTGCAGCTCAAAGCTTGGCCCTGTACTGAGAGGTCTGCAGTGTTCCCAAGGCTTCCTTCCCCCCCGGGTCTCAGATCCCTGTCCCTGTTGCCCAGCCGGTACTCAGAAGCTGGGTGGCCAGCCCTGGGGAGGTCCCACGCGTGTTGGCTGGGCACCTGTGGAGTGCCCTCTGAGGCAGCCCTCCGAGGTGACAGGATCTGGGGTCCCCTGGTGTGTGACTCCATCATACCTGGGATGGTCTTCCTGTGAGCAGCTATTTCAGAGAGTTCCGACCAGGGTGAGTGACTCAATGCTCCCTCTCTGCCCTAGAGTGGAGAGAAGGAGCCCCTGGACCTTGGCGCCCCCATATCAAGTCTGGACGGGCAGCGGGTCATCTTGGAGGAGAAGGAGCCCTCCAGAGGAAAAGGTAAGCAAGGCCCCGAGGCTTCCCCTTGTCCCCCTAGCCTGCTAGGGTCCCCTTTGTGCACCTCCTGGAAGCCCCCAGTGCTGCTATCTGGGTGGTCTCATTTAGGGTCTTATGGGGCCTCATGATCTCCTAGCCAGGCATCTGAGGGGCCCAGCCCACCCTAGTCCAGGCCCGTCTGTGGGCCGGAGGCAGGGGGACCAGGAGCACGAGGGCCTTGCTGGGGATCAGCCCACCTGCTGATGAGCAGGGTGTGTCCTCTTGGCTATAAGAAGGGGCAACAGTCCTGCTCGACACCCCCACCCCCCGCCACAGGATTGTGCTAAGGTTCCAACGCTCCCTGTGTCCAGGGCCTTAGCCAGAGACTGCTGCCTCTTGGTGCTTTGCATGAGGGACATAGGCCCAGCAGAGATGAGGTGGAGGGCTAGCGCCGTCCACGCCCCCGTTGCTGCTCGTGTGCAGGGAATTAGGAGGTTTATGGAGCCCTTTCCCTCCTGCTAACTCTGCTGCGAAACGCCTGACCTGGGGATCCTGGGGTACCTGGGCCGGTGCCCGACCTTGGGGCCAGCAGTCAGTCCCCCATGCTTTGCCCTGATGCTCCTCCTCAGAACGTCCAGCCCCCTTCAAGGCAGAGAGCAATAGGCAGCATGCCTCCTGGAGAGGGCTTTCTGGAACCGCCTACTGAGAACCCGAGCAAGGAGATACTCTGCAAGGAGCTGCCAGGGGCCACTGGGCAGCTTCTTCCCTTTCCTGGGCTTCCACCCAGTGAGGGCTGGCTCTGCTCTGCAGTGTAGCTGGGCACGCTTATCTATGTCCCCTTGGAGGCCCTCCATGCTCCTGCTCCTCTCCCGCCTCACTGCAGAGAGGAGACACCTTCCTGGGCCCACCCTTGGTTCTAGAGAATGCTGTGCTCATTCTGGGGCCTGGTACCTGGCCCTTGTCGGGTGAGCTGCCGAGCAGGATGGGGCCCTCCCTCAGGGTCTGGCAAGGTCAGACCTTCCGGTCTGCCTGTGCGCAGGGGAAGGTGATGGGGGCGCTGCAGGCAGGAGCCCCCATGGGCTTATAAAGCTGGAACAGGCAGGAGCACTAACATTAGAGCTCCAGGCCGGAGGAGTGGTCTTTGTCCCTCTGGTGCCAGCAGAGGCCAGCCCACCGTCCTGATGTGGGGCAACAGCCGTGTTTGAAAACATCATCAGCGTGAGACTCTTCTGCTTTCTAAAGAATGTTCATACAGTACCTGAAATGAGCTTTCCTTTCACCATGCCTCCGCTCGACTGCAGGGGACCACCGTGCCTCCCACGTGTCTTCAGACGAGGCGCATCTCCTACCCCAGATACGACAGGGGGAGAGGGTGGTCTTTGTTCCTTAGTCCTGCACCTAGGGGTTTGGCCTGTGTGTGCATATTTGATACGGGATGTTTCATACTTGGGCCTTCTCTACAGCTTCTCTACAGCTCAAAAGCAATAGAAATAGAATTACATTTGAACATTCAGGAGAATTTGCAATTTGTGGAAATCATAAGGCATGTTTCATTGTGTTCGGTATCCACAGAAAAACAGAAAAGTACACCAACCAGACAGAATACAGCTGTAAATTCCAGTTCCAGAAATCACTCGGCTACGGTAATTCCCCCCTGCCTTCATCTGCACGGGTCCCTTGCTGATGGGTGGTGCAGCTCCGGGGCAGGCCGAGCCCCTCACGCTCCTCCATTGGCCTCCCGTTGTGCCCATTGGCCATGTGCTCGGGGGCCGGCCCTGCACCCCTGTTCCCCATCTGGTGCCCGGCTTCCCCTAACTATGGGCTGGCTGTTCCTCTGCATTGGGGGAGGGGGATGCCTCACACTCACACTCTTGTTCTTGTGACTTTTATAGCTGTGATTGGTTTTCCTGCAAGGCACGTAAAGTATGTGTCCCTGTGGCCTATATTTCGGGGGGTGCTTTTTGTCTCTAACTGTTGGATTGTGTGTTGTCATGTGTCCAACGTGTAAGCAGAACTCTGACTTTCCTTCTAATGCAGGGAGAGGAGAGAACACTAGGCAAGTCTAATTCTATTAAAATAAAAGGAGAAAATGGAAAAAATGCTAGGGATCCCCGGCTTTCAAAGAGAGAAGAATCTATTGCAAAGATTGGGAAAAAAAAATATCAGAAAATTAATTTGGACGAAGCAGAGGGTATGTGTGCTTTCTACAACTTCCGCGTTTTCTAGTGAATTGCAATGTCAGTTTCCTAGGGCCGTTGTTAGGAGCTCCTCTGAGCCATTAACATCAGAAGGATGCCTTCCCCATCCCAGTGAGCGCGTCCTCGTCCCGGGTCAGTCTGTGGCTGCCGTACACTCTTCCCAGTTGTCAGACTGAGAATTGGGTCCTTAAGGGACAGGGAGTGCCCTCGAGGGGGGCAGCAAGTGGTTCCCAAGGGTCTGTGTGCGGCTTCCCCTTCCCCAGCTCCTGCAAGGCCTTGGTAGTGTCAGAGTCACTAGCATGGGGGGAGGGGTTGCCAGGTAGAAGGCGGAGGCCAAGAGGGCCCTGGACTTGCTGGCCAGATGCTCTGCCCTCCCTGGGCCTGCAGAGGAGAGGGAGGGTGGCCTCAGAGACCCAAGGAGAGGTGATCACTTATGGAAACTTCTTTTTCTTCTGAAAGCTTCTAACAGCAGAATCAAAACTAACAACTGTTACTGGGACCTGCATTGCAATCCAGGGAGCAGTCCCTAGCCTGGGGGGCCCACAGTTAGCTCTCCGTGAAGCCAACCCAAGCCCATTCACCACCCTCTTGGCTATCACCAGCCACCAAGGAGGCAGAAGACACAAGCCTGCTCCCGGCTGAGAGCTACTAAGATTTGAGATTTTAAAGTCCTTGTCATTCTTCGAAATTAAGAATGTCCTTTAAATGCTAGAGAAAGTTCAGCTTAGACTCCTTCTCCTTTGAATAGTGACCCCCCAGTTACAGCTGGCAGACAGCCCAGGTAAGGGGACAGGAGCTCAGGGGAGCCATCGAGGAGGCTGGAGACAGAGGTGGGAGAGAGAGTGGGGGCCCCTCTTCGGAGACCATGGGCTTCGCTCGTGCCTCAGGTGGCCTCCCTGTCAGCATCACGAGGGAGGCAGGACATGGGTAAAGGGCTTCCCCCAGGTACTTAGAGACCCTGGGCTGGAGTCTGGGTGCTGAACACACCTCTTGAGCCGTCCTCACACAGCCAGGTCTGCTTGGGGGTTTCAGTGTGTTCAAGTCTGAACTTGACCCCACTGAGTTCTCGGCCGGGGCCTTTCCTGCAGCTCTGGGGGCAGAGAGGGTGCCAGACGGAGGTGCCTGGCTGGCCCAAGCCTACACTTTCCAGGGCCATGGGACAGCCCACAATGCGAGCTTCCTAGAAGGTGAACTTTTTGTGGTTGTGATACAGGCCTGGGTGTGGAACTCTCTAAAGCTTGATCTATGCGGGGCTTTTTTCCACTAGAGTTTTTTGAGCTCATTTCCAAAGCTCAGAGCAACAGAGCCGACGACCAGCGTGGGCTGCTGAGGAAGGAGGACCTGGTGCTACCTGAGTTCCTGCGCTTACCTCCCGGCCCCGTGGAGCGGACCCTGCCCTCACCCACCGCCGCCAAGAGCTTCGGCAAGAGAAGCTTGACCAGCAATGGCAAGGACAAGGCTCCCTGGCCCTCCGCCACGAGCCCCACCACAAGCCCCGCCACAAGCCCTGCCACAAGCCCCACGACGAGCCCCACGACGAGCCCCAGCTCGGCTGGCAGTCCGCCATTCAGTGCTCCCCAGACCCCCTCACCCCACTCCCAGGAAGCTGAGGCTGGGGGCGTCCAGACCATGGAGGGCGAGCACGTGGCTGACCTGACGCTCACAGGGGAGGGGGACATCAGCAGCCCCAACAGCACTTTACTGCCGCCCACCCCCACCCCGCGGGACTCGGCTGGACCTCCGAGACCAGGTACCTCCGAGTTTGACCCCCCTGCACACCTTTGACTCTCTGCTCCTCCACTATCCACCTGGTGTTTCCACTCTGTTTCCAGTAAAAACAGAAGCAGCTATGGTAAGTCCCCTCTGCCTAGAACCCTCTCTCCAACGAGGTTCCAACAGGACCTTTGCTGTCCTGCTTGCTGGGGGCCACCTCTGCCTTTTCCAAGAGGAGCGCCTCTGCGTGTGGCCAGCACGGGTCACTGAGGGGCTCAGGGTGAGTGTGCCAGGCCCCGGCGATGCTCTGGGACGGGACATGCGTGTGGGCTGTGTCCGTGCCTGCACAGACAGCAGCACTCACCTGCCAGCCCCTCCCTCGCTCCTGCATCCAGGACCGCCTCCCAGCAAGGCCCAGGGAGTTTCTGAAAATGTATGTGCTATTCTTGAAATCTGGATAGCTAGTATTTTTTGTGTTGTAGTCTCAAGACTGAAAAAAAAAAAAATAGCATTTGTCTTGAGCAAACCCGGAAAGCCCCGTGTGATTTGGTGAGGAGAGCACATGCTCTCTGACCCCGGGTCGTCCGTGGAGAGGGCTGCACACTCCTGCCTGACCCCGGCAGACCACAGGGGGGTCTGGCCCCATGTGGGCCGAGCTGTGGCTCAGTTCCCAGGGTGTCACAGGAAGTCCCTGGGGGCTCCCTGGCCCGGAATAGGCTTAGACGTTTCTCCAGACGGATGCGCGGATTCGTGGGTGTGGAACCGAGCGGTCCGGCCGCCCGAGAGCTACAGATGCCCAGGCTCAAAGCAGGGATCCCGGCCTTCCAGGAGCAGTTCTGTCCTGCTCCGATCCCCAACGTGTGTGCCTGTGTCCCCACCCCCACCCCACCCCCGTGCCCCCATCTCTGGGCTGTGGACACTTTGCCGGAGCCGCTGGTGGCTGTCCTTTCTCCTTTCTGTGCTTGGTGATGCGCGGACCCTGGCACCACTTTTGTGGTCTGCCGTCGGGGGACACCAGTGCCTCCCTTGGCTCGGCCTGGCCCAGGATGCCGATGGTAGTCGAGTGTGCCCCAGGACCAGGGGCCAGGGAAGCACTGTCGCGGTGTGTTCTGTACATAAGTCCACGTCTGGGCACTCTGGGGACATAAGCCACGTGGGCAGGGCCTCTGGGCGCCTTCCCGCCGAGACCGCACGGACACCGAACCGGGAGGAGCCGTGGTCCTGCCATGCGCCGCACTCTTGCACGCCTGCCTGCGGCCGACTTTCCTTTCTGCTCTCATTTGTAGATACCTGTGTGCAGGTTCCCCCGTGTTCCGGGTCTGTGTTCTTCCGAGAGTAATAAACTCTGGATCTTGTCATTGGACTGGTTGAAAGCGCTCTTCTTTCTCTTTTGAAAATTCCTTCCTGCTTTCCGTGGGTTTGCCTTAGTGTAGTGGCTTTTAAAGATCCTGAGCCCTGCACTCGTAGGCATCCCTGAGTGTCTCACACACACCCATGGACATGGACATGCAACCGGGAGCAGTTTGGGGGGCCGTTTGCACGACCCTGGGAGCAGGAATAGGGAGATGCAGCACCGCACTTGGGCCACGCGGGGGCCTAACGGGTAGGGCCTCCTCTCCCCGAGCGTGCTGATGGCCCCCATCCATGGTCAGGTGCCCCCTGTCTCTCTCTGCCGCCCCGTCCAGAGGAGGAGAGTCTGGGCATTGGGTGGTGGTTAGGCTGCATGACTGAGCTCAGTGGCCAGTTGCTCCTGACCTGGATCCTGCGGGGCTGGTCGGCCCCAGGTACCAGAGTGTCTGGCCCCCGCTGTTCACCCCCGGGGGCTATCCGCACACAGAGTGACCACCAGCATGGGATGTGCAGCCACCCTGCGCTTGTCCCTCAGGGTGACTCAACGGCCATGCGCTGGCATCTCTGACCCATCGGGGTGGAAGGCAGTGGCTCCTGTGTTCCCCATACTGTGGCTGGCTCCTCCTGGCTGGACCAGTCCCATGGCCAGCACATGCACCCCAGCCCCCTGGCTCACAGCGGTCCCAAGACAGAGGGACTCTGGCCATGGGCCGGGGAGTGGGTGGGCCCAGAGGAGTTAGACAAGGTCCAGCACCCACCTGTATCTTCTGGAGCTGACAAGCCCATCTGCTGGGAAGGGGCTTGGTCTTGAGCTCCCTCCTGCGCAACCAGCTCGGGCCCAGTTTGGCGAGGGCCAGCAGCCTGGAGGCCTCGGACTTAGGCTCCTCATGGGCTCTCTGTGTGGAAGAACCACTGGCCCCCAAGCCTTGTGTCCGGTACCTCCACGTTGCAACAAAAGGGAGGCAACCCCGAGATTCCAATGTCGAGTGGGGGAAGAGCATCGGTCACAGCCATGGGAGGCACTGAGCACCGAATTGTATTTCTCACAGTTTAGAAGGCAGGTCTCAGCACAGCGATTCTCACCGGTTCTTGCAGGTGCTGGGAAATATTTCTTAGCGACACAGTGGTCACCATGGATCAGTTCAGGGTGAAGAATGCAGTGTGTTGATGGCCTGGGGCCCCTGGGCTCCACAGCTCATGGCCACATACGGGCCAGACAGCTAGTTGGGCAGCTGCCAACAACGGGCCCCCAGATGATAGGGTGTCCTCCTGAGGATCATGGCACCCGCCCTGGTCCATGTCCCTGGCGCCCACGTACTAAGAGGCTGTCAGTGCCCTGTGTGGCCAGAGGACAGAGGAATTGGGCAAGATGAGTGGCCCAAGAAGCTTGTCCAGTGCAGAGGGCCCTATCCATAGTTAGGCTCCCCCAAGAAATGAACCCTGTGGTTGCTTTGATCTTGATTCCCAGCTGCTTTCTTCATTGTTATCTATAGGACTTCTAGAGACACCCCGGGAATTTGGGGGCACCCTC
The DNA here is from genome assembly GCF_030435805.1 of Mustela lutreola. Classification (NCBI taxonomy): domain Eukaryota; kingdom Metazoa; phylum Chordata; class Mammalia; order Carnivora; family Mustelidae; genus Mustela; species Mustela lutreola. The sequence goes on along the minus strand of NC_081290.1, from coordinate 66,564,942 downwards.
TGGCATTTCCAGTCCTGGGAAGGAGCCCCAGGGAGGTGCATGTCCTCGGGTCCAGCAGGACCAGAGACCGATGCCGAGGGTGTGGCCCACACTCAGGGTGGTGCTGGTCTCTCCCCACTGGGTGAGAAGACACCCGTGTCCACGCACTCAGAGAGCAGCTGGGAATGACATCCTGGCGGCACATGCTCCCAAGGGAGCAGGCATCTCTGTTGAGCTATTTGGCCAGGGTGTCTGGGCAGCTGAGGAGCTGCCTTCAGTGTGGACCGGTGGCCCTAGCAGCCCCTGCCTTAGCCAACCCCAACGGTCAGATGGTGTCTGACCCAAGACTGAGGTTCACTCCTGAGTAAAGGGCCAGTGGCCAGGAAGCCGAGGGTACAGGGCCTGACCATGTGGGATTTGGAAGCAGTCTTTGCAAGGAGACATCCAGACCTTCCCCAAAGGTCTGGGTTTGGAGAAATCTCACTTCAGCTGGCCCTCTGTCTGAGCAACAGGGGGCCCCATGCCCCACCCCTCCCCAGGCAGGCGTGGGAAGAGCCCAGCTTCCCTCACTGCTGTCTGGCCATACCGGGTGTTAGGGGAATGGGTCAGGGTCCTAGCTGAGCCCCTCCTAGCCTTTTTAAGGAGACAAGGCCCCTGGGAACCGCAGCAGCCAGCTGCTCTTAATAACTGGGGGGCCCCTCAGTGACCACGTGGGCACAGCTACACCCCTCCCAGGAAGGGGTGCCTGCACAGCCTTTCTGGCCCGGGGTCTGTGGGTGCGCAGACGCAGAGGTTGCTGCTCCTTGGCTGGGGCGGAAGCTATCTCCACTTGGAGACCTTGTCTAGTGGGCAGTGTCCAGGGTCCCCAAAGGCACACCCAGTTCCCAGACTGGTGGCTTTCCAGAACCCACTGCTTACTTCCTCACAGCTACCTGTAGCTCTTGGTTTCCTCACATATGGCCCACCCAGCAGGGGTTGTGGGGGCCTAATAATGTAGTTTCCATGGGAACGGAACTGGAGAGTTAACCAGAGGCCACGGCCTTGATCTTGGCAGTGAAGGTAGCCAGACCACATGTCCTTGGTGTGGCTGCTGTCCCTGGAGCCTCTCTACACCTGGCTTCTCAGTGGTCAGCCCCCCTCCCCCATGCCAGCCACAGCCTTGGTGTCACCCCCGCTCAGCCCAGATGACATGGCCGCCCGGTCTTACTGTGGCCGTGTCCATGACAGTAGCCCCAGGGAGGCCTCCAGGGAACGCCATGCAGGTGTCCCCAGCCCTGGGCCCCACCTCCTGTTCCCATGTCCTTCCCCACATCTGCAGCAGTCCTCTCTCCAGCAGAGGTCCGGCCCGTCCATCTGGGGGACTGAGGGAACTCCACACTGAGCACCCCTGCCGTCTGGGGGCAGACAGCCCTGCCCTCCCCAGTACAAACCATGGCACGCACAGGGGTGGCTGGCTTCCTCGGGGACACGTTGGCGTGCTAGGGGCCTGCCACCAACCTCAGGACTGAAAGGTGTTGAAGGGCATCCCTGGCCGGGGTCTTGCCAGAAACCCCCTTTCCAGCAGAGCACGTTCTAGCGTTCCGGCCCTGCTCTGGCTGGAATGGACCCTTAGCAGATCTTCTCTGGCTAGATGCCTGGCTGGAAGCCTCCACAGGCTTCCAGGCAGCTGACGGTACGGGCCCAGCCCCCTCCACAGCCCCCCAGCACTGACTAGGACAACTCCACTCTCCCGGCGGCGAGAGTCAACAGCCCTGGGTCTCTTGCTGCACAGCCATGCTCCATGCCCTGCCATCCCTGTCTTGGTCTGCTCTCCCCGGCTTCGGGTCTGAGTGGGAACCCCAGGCTCGCATGGTCCACGGTGTGACCTACACCCCTTCCCCCGCCATCCCCTGCCGGGGTTCCTGCCTGCTGCCCCTCCCTCAGGCCACCAGCTCCATGCCTGCACCCCTGTGGCCCTGACACTGCCCCGCCCCCGCACCCCCTTCCCTGCGTGCTGCCATTTCCCTGGCTCTGAGTTGGTGCTCAGTACAGATTTACTGAATGAAGGATTTGCTGAATGAGGAGCTTTAATCCAGTAACCCCTCCCCTGCCATGTCCAGACAGAGTTCAGTGGGCCTGGGGCACCAAGTGGAGGGGTCCCTTGTGCATTTCATGGGCTGGAACCTGGGCTTTTGTTGGGGCTGTCCCTGCTCTTTCCCATAGGGACCCGGTCAGCCTCTGTGAAAGTGGGCGGAATGGGGTCCCCAGGGCCAACAAGGTCTTGGGAGGGCCTGGAAGGGCCAGTCCCCCCACTCTTTTCCAATTTAGCAGTGCCCGCCTCTCCGTGTGCTGTGAAAGCAGCTCAGGGGCATCTGAGAGGCTTCACAGAGAGGATATCGGGATGACTGGGGGAGCACATGGGACCCAGCCTCACAGATAATGCCCTGCACCAGGGGCTGAAGTCACGGCAAAGCCCCTGGAGGCTGGGGCGCGTTTCTCTGGGTTAGGAAGGGCTGTGGGACAGGCAGCAGGAGTTGGCTCCTGAAGGAGAGCTTCGCCCCTGGACCAGGCCCCACCAGTGTAGCCCTGTACCATGCTGTCCCCGAGAGCAGGGTCCTGTTCTGTGTCACCTTCTCCCAACGTGGTGGTGGCCAGAGTGGAGCTGGCAGTCAGCACAGAGAATGCTTATGGACAAAGGAAGGGGTGGCCTGGGGACGGATGGACCACAGACAGCTGGTGAGGGGCTCCGGAGTACGGTTCTGCCCCGGGATGGTCAGGGCACAGGGTCTGCGGTGGCCCCGGAAAAGGAAGGGTCAGTGAAGCCGCCTGAGTGGGGAGGAGACAAAGGTCTCCTATCTGGGTGGGTGAGGGACCCGGGACAGAGGCTGGCTGTCCCTGGAGAGCAACCAGCTGGGGAGCACTGATGAGAGCTCTGGGAAGCTGGGTAGGAACAGTGCTGGGGCAGGCCCTGGCCTGGGGTTGGTGACACATGCCTGTTGCATGGGGCTGGGCCCCGCCACTGAGTCACAGGCCTGGGGCTGCCACTTACTCGGGAGAGCGAGTCTGAGCAGAGCAGGCAGGAAGGGCCCAGACTGTAGCCACCCTCCCTGTGACGCTCACATCTTTGGCCCCTGGACTGACCTACTGCCCTGTCCCCAGAAGCCGTCATTCCTCCCCATCCCACTGAGCTGCCTGGGGGTCGGGGGGGGGGGCGGTGGGGAGTGCCATGGCTAAGGCCAGATGGCTCCCTGCAGCTCTGTCTTCCCGGAGCAACGTCTGGGCGGAGAGAAGGCTGGGCTCCTGAGCCCAGGTGGGGTCACATGCTATTTAAGGGGGCCGAACCCTGCCTCTCTGCTTGTCCCAAGTCCCAGGCAAAGGCCAGCCCCACCCCATCGTGTCTGGGCCCCACAGCCTGGCATTTGGGGTTACGGGGACCCCGTGACAACGGGGTGGGGTGGAGCCCAGCCAGACCTAGCAGAGTGGCTGTTGAACATCTAGAGGTCCATGCTTTTTGCCCTCTCAGACCCCTGGAGGGCAGCCTCTTCAGAACTGTGATGACCCCGCTGGCCAGGTGCCCGATGCTGACATGCAGGGAGGCCCAGGTGAACGGCCCTCCTGCTGCCCCCTTGACTTGCTACTGAGAGTTTGGGCTGGACGCCATCGGAGAGCATACCCGCCTCTGCCTGCAGGCTCAGACTTGCCCCAGGGAGGCCACATGGAGGTGCCTCCAGAGGCGTGGGGAGTGGTGGGGTCAGGGGACTTTCGGGGCCACAGAGCAGCTGGGGAGCCCAGACTCCTGCCCTCTGTGGTCCTCCCTGCTTATGCTTCTATGCCTGGGTACCAGGAAGGGAGCCATCTTCCCCTCCACCAGCAAGGCTGGGGAAACTGAGGCCCAGGGACAGGTGGTCAGTGGGCAGGACCCGGGGTCCCTGGGGGCTGTGCTCCTCCAGCCTGTCCTCTATGGGCTCAGAGCTCTCCCTGCCCCCCAGGGGCCCTTGAGGGTCCTCGGCCCCAGGATCACCAAGGACATGGCTACAGACAGGACAGAGCTCATGCTCAGCCTTGGTCTAACTGGGGCACCAGAGTCCTGCCTGTGGAACCCGCCCTGGAGTGAGCGAGATAGCTCAGGAGGGGGTCTGAGGCTGACGGTGAGGCCAAGCCCACCTCGAGCTGGTTCCTGGAGACTCCATCCGGAAGACATATTTCTGCCCTCTGGAGGCCCTGCTTGGAGACAGGACAGGGCAGTGACCCGCCCCAGGGTCTAGAAGCTTCCGAGGCAGTTTCAGGCAGCCTGGGGCTCCAGGTCAGGGGGTCAGAGGAGTAAAGGGAGGGGAGCTTGGAGCTGGATGGCCTGTGAGGGGGCAGGCAGCAGGGTGCTTGACCAACAGTGCGTGTGATGGAAGGGATGGCGTCGAGGTGCACAACAGGGAGGAGAGGCAGGGAAAGACTCAGAGTTTGTGAAGGTGAAGATATGGCCCCAAGGCAACCATCAGGAGGACAAGTAGGTGGCCAGGACGGGAGGGCTCAGGTGGCGGTGGGGCCATGAGGGTCTGGGGGCTCGCTGAACAGGAGCTGCAGGTGGGCGCCCTGAAAACAGCTGGGTCGAGGGGCAGCCAAGGTCACAGATGACCTGTGTCTGTGTGATGGGGTGGGGCTCAGTCTCCTGTTGGGGGAGCTCGCCCAGGGAAGGGCAGACGGGTGACAGTCTCTCTCTTCTCCTTGTGACAGGAGGCGGGGCCAGAGGCAGCCAGGGCCTCCCGGTCAACACCATCATCGACGTGGACCGCGTTGCGGGCCTGGCCCCCGGGCTGGGCGGCAGTGTCCCCGGGGTACGGGTGTGCCCCCAGAGGTCACGGACCAGTGGGGCCCTGACATCAGACCTCCCTAGCCTGAGTCCCTTCCCAGGTGCTCCTGCCAAGCCCAAGGCCAGCCCACATCACGCGACCTTCGTCTAAGGCTGCCTGAAGCCATGCCTCAGCAGCCGTCCCCCCGCCCCCACATCAGCACCACCCCAGCTAGACACGCGTGGACTCCCATGATCTGAGGAGACCACCCCAAGCCCTCCTGAGAGCCTTGAAGGGGCCTCCTTGGCCACCCTGCCTTCGGGAGCCAAACCAGGAGGTGCAGGGTGGCCTGGCCTCGGACACTCGCTCCCTCAGATCCTGTCCTCTCCTGCCCCTCAGCCTCCAGCCTTTCCTCAATAAATCAACTTTGGGGACCCCCCGAGTGTGAGCCTCGTACTGGGTGCTGGGGTCGCAGGCCTGCCCACAGGGAGTGTCTCAGGAGAGGGATAGAGGTGGTGACAACTCCCGGTGTTGAGGTCAAGGCTGGGTGGAGAGTGGAGCCAGCCTGACAGTGCTGGAGGCCGCGGCGGCTCACATGGGTCACAAGTCAGTGCAGGGCCCCGGGGGGTGGGGGCCGGGGAATGCCAGAGGGGGCAGGGCTCTGCCTGGAGACCCACAAGTCATGCCATGCCCTATGCTCCCCTGCCTGGGCTCTTGGCCTAATCTAGAGGGTCTGTCCGTCCGTCTGTTCGTCTGTCCATGGAGGGGGCCCTCACTGAGGTCCTGGGTGGTGTCAGGCCCCAGAGAGCAGCTGGAGCCTGGTCAGGAGGGCCTGTGGCCGGCCAGGTGGGGGCAGGACCGCTGGGGACTGTGGGCTGAGACAGCTCCAGTCACCCACCCAGGTCGCCCTAGTGGAACCCTCACATGGAGCAGCTGAGCGCTGAGGGACCCGCACCCTTCCCTCCACGGAGTTGCCGGAAGGGCCCAACCTGCGAATGTCTGGCCAGGCCAGGGAGGTTCTGAATCTTCTAGGGAGCAGGGCTGTGGAAGGGGCCGTGGGAGGTGTCAGAAGGAAGGAGGACCATCCCCCAATGTGCCAAGCTCTCGCTGTGTCCCCACAGGCACCACGCTCTCCCCCGATGCTCCTGCCCCTGCCCTGTCCCCGCACCCAATGTACTCCCCCGTCTGACACTCCTGCCCCCCACCATCCCCACACCCACCGTGCTCCCCTGCCTGACACTCCTGCCCCCATCCCTGAACCCACCACCCACCCAACTGGATGCCCCTCTCCACCTTCCTCCTCTTGCATGGATGGCAGAACGGCGGCCCAGAGAGCATGGTTTGGGGGTGCAGAGTAATGCCAGGCTGATCCCTTGAGGAAAGGGCAGCTAGCCCCTGCCCTGGCCCCTGTGGGCCGCTGAGCTGACTCATGGGGAACCTGTGCTCAGAAATGGCAGAGGAGGTTCCTCTAGCAGCTGTGCCTGTGGCACACGCATTGTAGGGCCCATGGGGTGGGGCAATGTCCGCATCCCAGGTCCCAGATGGAGAGAGCAAGGTGCATGCAGACCTGGGCAGGACCCCAAGCCAGGTCTCTGTGGCCCTTGGTGACCCTGGATGCCTGGCAAGAGCTCTTCTGGGGCCCAGCCAGGGCTCAGGATAAGGTGTGGGAGCCTTGGCCAGAGATGGGGACAGCACCAATTATCCAAGCTGTGAGGAAGCTAGTTCACTAGTTCACTAGTTCACAAAGGGACAGCGGCCAGTCCCGTGGAGAGGTGGGGGCTGGGAGTCCAAGCCCCCACGGGCTGTGTGTCCTGCCAGACTTCCTGGAGGAGGCATCGCAGCTGAGACCTGAGGACCTGTCGGGTCCAGGGCCAATGTGGCTCATGCCAGAGGGGACAGCTGGGCCAGACAGGGTGAGCTGGGCAGCAGATGGGGGGACATGTGGGCCCAGTGCTGGAGGCAGCCAGGGTTAATCATTTCCAAGTGGCCTTGACCCCAACCCAACCTGCTTGCCGCTTCCACCTCCCGCCGCTCCTTGTGCCAGCCCAGGAGGAGCCATGGGGCTGTGGGCCTGGGGTCGCAGCCTTTGCCCCTCGCTGGGAATGGCCCTGTTCCTGCTGCTGCTGCTGCTGGGGTTTCATGGGGCTCAGCCCCAGGCTAGCAGGGTGAGCACTGACCCCGTTGCATGGGGACCGTAGGCTCCCCATGCCCACTCTGGGTCCTGGGGCCGGGGCTGGGGAGGACTGGGGAGGGCTGTGGAGTGGGTAAGGGGCCCAATGTGCTGCAAGCTGGCTTTCTGGCCTCCAGCAGGCAAGGTGGGTGTGCTGGGCTGGCCTGGGGGACAGGAGGCCTGGGGATCTGAACTGCTGGGCCCCCACCGGGGGACATGAGGGCCACTCCCCTCTCTTTGGGCTGCTTTTGGGTCCCATTGTTTGGGGGGTGGGTAAAAGGAACCTCCGAGGGCCTTGCGGCTGCTTTTGTCCATCCCCCAGAACAGATCCCCAGAATCTGAGGCTGGAAGGCAGGGGTGCCCAGCCTGGGCAGACACCCAGCCCGCCCTAAACCAGCGGGCTCGGCAGGAGGGGAGGGGGACAGCCAGTGGCCAGGTTCCCCTTGGTTTCTACTCTAAGGCCTGAGGGCCCAGTATGGAAACTAAGGTTGGGGACGGCGATGAGCCCAGCCACTGGGGGGCTGAATGTGAGGGGGGCCACCTCCTACTGACACCATCACAGCCCTCTTGGCTCCTCCTAGAACCTGACAGAACCCCCAGAACCTAACGCCACAGTGAGCTCTGGGACCCCCATGATCCCTGTAACCTTGGTGACCCCTGTGAGCCCAGCCACGAGTGCTCCAGAGCCAGAGGGACCCGGTGGTACAGGACTCACCCCCCCACCCAGAGCAGCTCCTTCCAGTAGCAGCCCTGGGGGCCCAGGTGGGTCAGGAGAGCTTCCCGGAGGCGGTGGGCTACACCTGGGCAGGTGGGTTGGGAGGCTGGCAGGCGGCTGCTGGGGAGCAGGGTGTACAACATGGGGCAGAAGGTGCCCAGTGGGAGCCCCCTGACCGCCCTCCGCTCACCCTGCAGTGCTCACAGAAGATGGGCGGCCCTGCAGGTTCCCCTTCCGCTATGGTGGCCGCATGCTCCACTCCTGCACGTCAGAGGGCAGCGCGCACAGGCGATGGTGGGTCCCAGGCGGGGCGAGGTCCGCCAGCAGCGACCGCCAGCCTCCCCTCTTCCGGATCCCCACGGCCCCTATCCACTCTGGAGACCCCCCTGCCCTCTGCCCTCCCTCCCCAAGCCCAAGCCCCAGACCCAGCAGGGAAGGAAGGCATGGGTGTGACTGGGGCGAGTTATCAGCAGCCGGCAGGGCATCCTGCCAGAGGCAGGCTGTGGGAGGCCTCGGAGCCGGGACCCACCTGTGTCCTCACCCCCAGGTGTGCCACCACTCACAACTATGACCGCGACAGGGCCTGGGGCTACTGTGCCCAGACCTCAGTGCCCAGGGAGGACCCAGGTGGGTGCTGGCGGGGGGTGGGGGGGTGGGGAAGGGCCTGTGCTGGGGGAGGAGGGCTGTCCAGGCTGGGGTTGGGGGTAGTCTAAGGGAGTACTAGGGTCAGCCCGCTGATGGGGGTGGGAGCCAAGGGGACAGAGCTGACCTGGGACAGGGAGTCCTGCTTGGAGTGCAGAAGAGAACTTTGGGGTTGACCCCACTGCACCCCAGGGGGGCTGCAGGAGTGCAGAGGGTGGAACCCCCCCAGGCAGGACCCTGCCCTGTCCAGGAGCCACAGGGCTGCCTTGGTCATTGCTGGGAGTAAGGCGCCCCCTGGTGGTCAGGCTGGGCACTGTGGCTGCACAGGTGGAACCCTGGGCAGAGATGAGGTCCCCTAGGGTCTGCAGGGTGCCGGGGGTGCTGACAGCCCCACCTGCAAGGATCCCAGGGCACACAGGAGGGGACTGTGCTGACTGATGGGGGCTGGGCTTCCAGTGTCCTGGTACAGAGCCAGAGGCCTGCTTGCCCAGGGTCTGAGCATGGCATGGGGTTGGGGGGGCTGCTAGGACAACAGGGAAGGTCTGCACCCCTTCTTAGGACTCCTGCACCCCAAATAACCCAAGGAACCCAGAGGGGCAGCATGAAGGCAGCAAGCCCAGTGAAGGCACTGAAGGCCTTGGAGAACAGAGAGGGTCTGGGGGAGATACCCCAGTGGGCCGGGTTCTCCCACACCTGCTCCCTACTCCTCCTGCCTGTCCCCAGCTGCCCCGGATCCCTGTGCCTCCAGCCCGTGCCTCAATGGGGGCTCATGCTCCAACACCCAGGACCCCGAGTTCTACCACTGCACCTGCCCCATGGCTTTCACAGGCAAGGACTGTGGCACAGGTGTGCACACCAGGTCCTGGGAAGATGGGTGGGGGAGGGGCCTGCCTGAGGGCAGCGGCCTGAGGGCACTCTGCAACCTCCCCCCAAGAAAAATGCTTTGATGAGACGCGCTATGAACACCTGGAGGTGGGCGACCGCTGGGCCCGAGTGAGCCAGGGCCAGGTGGAGCAGTGTGAGTGCGCTGAGGGCCAGATCCGCTGCGAGGGCACCCGCCACACAGGTACGCCGTGGCCGAGGTGGCGGGCTGGCCCAGGGTCCCCCAGCCACAGGCCCCAGTGGGACAGCCCTGACCCTGCCCTCCCGTGGTGGGCACCCTCAAGGCCTGAGGCTGAGCTCCTGAGCCCTCCCCGCAGCTTGCCTGAGCAGCCCGTGCCTGAATGGTGGCACTTGCCACCTGATCGTGGCCACCGGGACCACTGTGTGCTCCTGCCCCCCGGGCCATGCCGGGCGGCTCTGCAACATTGGTGAGTGGGTCAGCCTCCTGGCCCCGTGCCCTGCGGCCCCCGGAGCCCAGGCTCACCACCCACCATGCCGCCCACAGTGCCCAGCCAGCGCTGCTTTGTGGGGAACGGCACTGAGTACCGAGGTGTGGCCAGCACCGCAGCCTCGGGCCTCAGCTGCCTGGCCTGGAACTCGGACCTGCTCTACCAGGAGCTGCACGTGGACTCCGTGGGCGCTGCGGCCCTGCTTGGCCTAGGCCCCCATGCCTACTGCCGGTCAGCAATGGGGCCCCAGACCATCTGCACAATCAGCCCAATGCTGTTGCTAGGGGAGTGGGGGGGAGGTCCGTCAGGAGTTCCCTCACAGGGTTCTCCCAGGTCCCCTGGCCCCGGGCCCACCCGCCTTTCCATGCACCCCAGGAACCCAGACAAGGACGAGAGGCCCTGGTGCTACGTGGTGAACGGCAGCGCCCTCTCCTGGGAGTACTGCCGCCTGGTGGCCTGTGGTGCGTGAATGGGCTGCAGGCAGCTCGAGAACCCTGCTCCCACAGGAGTCATGGCCATTTTTCCCGCGTCTCTCCCCTCTTTGGAGCACCACTGCCCCCTCGGGAGATGGGGAAACTGAGGTTCCCTGGAGCAGGGCTCAGCTGAGGCCATTCGTCTGCCAGGCACAGGGGGTCTGAGCAGGCCAGCCAGTCTCCAGGTCCTCCGGGCGGCTCCCACCCAGCCTGAGCCGAGCTGAGGGCTCCCAGACACAGGAAAGGGCCGGTCAGGGGTCAATAATGGGGTGGGAGGGCCAGTAGCCTCCCCTGGAGCCAGACCCTGGGAGCGGGCAGCTCCGGGAGGCCAGCCTGCCCTCTGGCCCCCATGCCCCTGGGGCCACCCAGCCGGCCTGGGCTCTGAGGTCCCAGGCTGCTGAGAGGGACAGGAAGCCCTGCCAGACGTGCCATACCACTTTGCTTCACACAAAGCCTGGTGACTGATTTGGTCTTGTTCTCCCCATTGTACAGAAGAGGAAACTGAGGCTCAGAGAGTAGATTGTGTGCCTGTGAGGGCAGAGCTGTCTGGGGTGGGGCGGGGGGTGGGTGAGGACAGCAGCCAGGACCCACTCTGGGCGGGGATGTGTAGAAGGAGCCCCAGCAGTGTGACCCGGTGACCTGTGCTCCCAGAATCCCTCACCAGAACTCCGCTCCGGACCCCTGAGGTCATGCTGAGACAGGCTGAGCCTGCCCCAGGGGGACGCCAGGCCTGTGGCAAGAGGCACAAGAAGAGGAGCTTCCTCCGGCCACGCATCATTGGGGGCTCGTCGTCCCTGCCAGGCTCCCACCCCTGGCTGGCCGCCATCTACATTGGGAACAGCTTCTGTGCAGGCAGTCTCGTCCACACATGCTGGGTGGTGTCCGCGGCCCACTGCTTCTCCAGCAGGTGAGCGGCTCTGCCCATGCCCCTCACTGTGTGTTTCAGCCCATCCACTTGCCCTCCCCCAACTTGGCCACACACCCACCATGCATTCCACACCTTCGCGTCCACTATCTGTCAGCCTCCCACCCACCCATCTGCCACACACATGTCCCCACGTGTCCCCACAACCCATATAACCCCAATCTTTGGTCTCTCATTTTCTCGTGGCCCAAGGACCCCAGGTGGGGGTGGGGAAGACCTCCGTGTTCAGCCTCGCCCCTGCTCGGGGTCACTGCCCAGTCCTGCCCGGACAGTCATGCACTGGGTGGGGTAGTGGGGTGGGGGAAGTTGGGGATGCTGGGCACATTATGGGCAGGCCCCCTCAGAGAAGATTCTGCCCCCCCATCCCTGACTGTGCGGGGGGGGGGGGCACCTTTCCCCACCCCTCAGCAGGGACTCTTAGGCCCTGCCCACTCCATGAGCTGGGAAGGCAGACTTGGGCTGGCAGCTAAGGGAGTGGGGGTCAGGGATGCAAGGCCCACCTCTACACACCCAGAGGAGCCTGCCAGTTCAGAGCAGGGAAGGCCAGCCCCTCTTGGGCTTCACCCAGTGTGATGGGAACAAGGTTCCCCATCTGGGTGTCCAGACTAGGAGGCTCCCCAGGGGGGTCCAGTTGGAGAGGATGGCATCCCAGGGATCAGGGCCTGGGGGTTTGGCAGTGTGAGTCTGGCCTTGAGCCTCCATTGGTCACCCAGGGACTAAGGCATGGGTGGGGGCCAGTGGGTGCAAGGCCTGCCCTATGTGGAGCCTTGACAGGCAGCAGGCTTCCCACTGGGCCTGGGAAGTAGGGTCTCTGAGACTTCTCCAGTATGAATGAGATTGGGTGGGGGTTTAAGAGGCCGGGGGAGGGGAGCAAGCACCCATTCTTCACATCCAGGAAAGGGTTGGGGTTGAGGCAGGGGCGCTGGAGGTGAACAGATGGACTCTGGGTGGCTCCCCAGGAGGGGCATGCTCCTTTGGCAAAGAAGCAAAAGGGGCAAAGGACAGAACTAGGGGCCCAGAGCCGGTGGACATCCACCCTGCCCGGCTGCACACTCAGCCCTTCAGCCAACCCAGTCCTCCCATCCCTGGAGGCCTGCATTCACTGGCCGACCACCCCAAGAGCATACCTTTCCCCCCCGAAGTGAGACCTATGGATCACCAGCTCTGGCACTGGACTTGGGTTTCTGACCCTGCCCTGAGGCCAGGCACCAAGCCCCACTGTGTGCTGAGCTGGTGCCTGCCCAGGGCGTGGGAGCCCATTTTCCAGAAGGACCTAAGGCCTGGGAGGGTCCAGGGGCCAAGGTCCCACAGGGGCCTGGAGCTGGAGTCCAATGAAGGAGGGTCAGGCCTGGGTGGGAGTTACCCCCTTCATCAGGAGCTGGGAAAACAGAGCCCCGGAGAGGGAACGGGGGGACTGAACTGGGGGCCCAGGGCCTGTGCCCAGCAGGAATGAAGGGCTATATCGGGGAGACCCAGGCTACATAGGAGCTGGATCTGGCCACCAGGCCTCCACCCACTCAGGCCCCAATCAGCATAGACCCCACCTTGCAGGAAACCCTTAGAGTCACTAAAGGGGATGCATTAGAGATGGCACTGCCCAAGGTCGTGTGTGGCCACAGCCCACCATTCCCCTGTCCCTGCTCAGGCCTCTCCCCTGGGCTGCAGGGGACCTGCCCAGCATCCAGGATGCTGGAGCCGCAGCGGGTGGCGGGGAGGAGCCGAGGAGGGGAACTTGAGGGAAGGGATCTGGGGCGGGGCCTAAGGGGCCTGAGAGGCGGGGCTTGAAGGGAGGAGCCTGTGGGGAGGGGCTTGAGGGGCGGTGCCCGAGAGGAGGGCTTCTGGGGAGGAGCGGGTGGGGAGGGACCCAAGGGGCGGGGCCGGGGGGCGGGCCTGGGTCGTGCTGCCACCAGACGCCCTGCACAGCCCCCACAGGGAAAGTGTCTTAGTGGTCCTAGGCCAACACTTCTTCAACCAAACAACGGACGTAACACAGACGTTTGGCATCGAGAAGTATATCCCGTACCCTATGTACTCGGTGTTCAACCCCAGTGACCATGACTTGGGTAAGGCTTGGGGTGCACCAGAGCCATGGATGTGTGTGTTGCACACCCCAGGCCAGAGTCAGGAGAGGGGCAGGGGTGGGTAGGCATCAGGCCCACCTGGGGAGAGGGAAAGGGAGGGAAGGGGCAGGAAAAGAGACAGAGGGGGAAGGGAGGGAGTAGGGGGAGGGGAGGGCAGCAAGGGAACTCTGTATGGCAGAGTGGCCTTGGCCTGGCGGGAGGAAAACCTGGCAGGCCAGCCTTGCTGAGCCCTGGGCCGGCCCCCCTGCTCCTCGGCCCCTGCAAGGACCCCCACGTCCCAGGCTGCCCTCTGGTCTCTCTCTCTCTCTTGGCCAGTCTTGATCCGGTTGAAGAAAAAGGGAGACCGCTGTGCCGTCCGCTCCCAGTTTGTCCAGCCTATCTGCCTGCCTGAGCCTAGCAGCCCCTTCTCCGCTGGACACAAGTGCCAGATTGCAGGCTGGGGCCACCAGGACGAGAGTGAGTGGGGGTGGGGGCACCGTGCCCCAGGGAGTGGTGGCTAGCCCCAGGGAGCCTTGCCCCGCCTGAGAGCACCCTGTTCATAGATGTGAGTGGCTACTCCAGCTCCCTGCGGGAGGCACTGGTCCCTCTGGTTGCAGACCACAAGTGCAGCAGCCCGGAGGTGTACGGGGCCGACATCAGCCCCAACATGCTGTGTGCTGGCTACTTCGACTGCAAGTCTGATGCCTGCCAGGTGAGCCAGAGCTCGCCCCAGATCTCAAGACTGCCTGCCCCCTGCTAGCATTTATCAAGGGCTCCACAAGCACCATCTTCTTTAGGCTGCAAGATGGAGGAGCTGCTTTACTTCCCATTTGATAGGTGCGGAAACTGAGGCCCAGAGAGGCTCTGCCACTCTTCCCAGGTCACACAACTCAGAAGTGGCAAGGGGGGTTTGACACTGGACCGCATGAATACAACAAGCCCCTCTGGGGGAAGTCAAGGCGGGCTTTTCAGAGGCAGGGGCATTGGCACTTGTTTTGAAGGGTGAATAGGAGTTTGGCAGAGGGCTGTTATTTCAAGTGGGGAGATTAGCCCAGAACACAGGGACCACCTGGTCCACATAGGGTGTGTGCTGGTGCGTGGTTTGGGGAGCCAAGCTCAGATGCACGTTCCTGATCATGGAGTTGAGAGGAATCCATGGCAGAGTTTAGGAACTGAAATGACTAGTCAGATGCTATCACAGTAGCCCTGGAATGAGGAGACTTTGTGTCTAGGGAACCAGGGGAAGGTGGGATAGTTCTTTCACTTGGAAATACCTTTGTCTTCTGTCCCCCGAGCTGTCAGGAAGTCTGCGTTGGGAGCTCCTGGGGAGTCCTCCCCAAAGGGACATCGGAGACTCTTCAGGGACGTTTTCGGGGTTGGGGTGAGGGAGGCGGAGCAGGAGTGGGTGGTGGGGTGTTTCACGACTGCTGAGGAGCTGAGCTGGTGCCTGGCTCTGACCAGCAGCCCTGCCGCAGGGGGACTCGGGTGGACCCCTGGCCTGTGAGAAGAATGGTGTGGCCTACCTGTATGGCGTCATCAGTTGGGGCGACGGCTGTGGGAGGCTTAATAAGCCTGGCGTCTACACCCGCGTGGCCAAGTACGTGGACTGGATCAAAGACCGGATATGGCCCCCTAAGCGGCCTGCGGATCCCTCCTGAGACAGCCCCGGCCTCAGGGTTGGGCATCCCACCTCTGCGCTGTTCCCAGACTCCTAACAATAAATATGCTTCCAAGAACCAGGTGCACAGGGCCCACGCCTCTGCACCCCACCCTCCTCAGCCTTCCCTAGGGCAGCTCCCCATCTTTGCTTTCTCAGTGGAGAAGGGAGCCTGCAGCCCCGGGGTGGGGGGTCTGGCCCCAAGGCCCAGGGTGTCAGGGCAGGGCACCTAGCGTCCTTCTCCTAGCCTACCCACCTCGGGCCACCCCCAGGCAGCGGGGGCAGGAGCCCACACACGCTGGTTGCCCCAGGGCAGCGCACAGAACTTGAAGATTTAAGACAGGTAATTTGGAACTACATACCGGCCCTCATTCTCCTTGGAGAAGGCGCCCTATATGAGGCTGTCCCTTAGCACTGTTTCCTAGGGCGAAGGCCAGAGAGCCCCCCTTGCAAAGAAGCCAGCAGGCCCGCGTGTCAGGGAGTGGAGGGCAGTGGGGCACTTCTGGGCTGGAGCTCCTGGAGCCAGGAGGCTGCTGCCAGCGGGCCAGCACAGCTGGGGGAAGGAATCAGAGATGCCTGGAAGAGCTCCCATTCCAGGAAGAGGGAAGCAGCACCTGCAAAGGCCCTGAGGTAGTGGGGTGGGGCTTATCTGAATCAAAATAAGGAAGTGAGGCTAGAGACCTGAGAAGGCAGGGATGGGTGGTGGCTGCTGGCTGCAGTGGGGTACTGGGTTTGCTCCAGGGGTCCCTGATGGGGCTTCAGCAGGGTGGACAGGGGATGGCCTGGGAGTGTGGGGCCGGGCAGAGCTGTGCTGTAGACAGACCCCCTGCCCCCAGTGCCCAGAAGCAGTGCCTCGGGGGCTGGGAGCCCTGGTCTCAGGGAGAGGGCCGAGATGGCCCCACATTCGGTCATTCATGCCCACACCCACCCATCCCACTCTGGGAGGGGGACTCTCCTCCCAGAGCTGCTCAGAGGATGGGGTTCCTCGGCACAGTCCCCACACACCTCTCCTGCTCCTCGACCCCAAAGCCACCTCCTCTCCTGTCACCTCCACAGCCTCCACCTTAGACCAGGTCTTCCTGCCTCTGTCTGAGGTGACAGACCAGGACTTTCTCTAGGTCACTGCCCCCCCCACCTTGGAGCTTCCCCCAATCCCTGGGGCAGACCCTACCTACCTCCAGCCTGCTTCTGCCCCACACTGCTCCCCTACTCTGTGCTCTGGCCTCCCTCTGCCCATGCTCCTGCTGTTCCCATGCTTCTAGAATGTTCTCTCATACGCCCTCCCCACTTCACCCAGCAGAACTCAGGCCACAACTGGACACTGTCCCGCGAGGCCAGTCCGGTGAGGCCCTCTCCCGGCCGTTCTCCCCACTGGCACAGACGTCATGGGCTTTGCCCGCCTTGGCTGTCTGGGCCACACCCCGAAACCAGACCGATGCCACGGGAACCAGGGCAGTTTTGCCTTCCTCCTGTGATGGGGAGTCCAGCGCTCAGCCACTTGTGGACCCGGGTTCCCTGGCTGCATCTGTTCCCCGTATCAAGAGAGGAAGAGCAACCCGGAACTGCCTTCACTGGGGGTTCCTGCATGAAGCTCTTGGGGGGAGGGTCCCCCTCTCAGAGGACAGAGTCTGGTCCTGGGAAGGCCCAGGCAGGTGTGCAGGGCCGCTCTCTGTATGGTGGGACTCGGAGCCCTAGGGCTGCCTGAAACACTCTGCTGGAGCCCCACCACGTGGGTCCCACCCCAGGCCACTGAGGCCGGTGCTGTGGCTTCAAGAGCACTGGGAATGCGGGGCCTCCAGTGGCCTGGGATTGGCTCTGCACACCCTGCATCGCCCCCTAACTCTTCTCCCCTGTGGGTGTTGAGTGTGGGTCTGTTAAAGTGGCGACTCCCGATGGGAGACAGTGTTGCATGGCACCGAGCCGGCCGGCCTGCAGTGAGCCGCGTGGAGTCCATGCGAGTCTGGCATCTTCCAGCAGCCCCTCCAGGTCGCTGTCCATTCTCTGCCTTCTGCGCCCAGAGCTCTGGTGCCCCAGGAGGCTGATCTCCATGGATGACATGGCTCCTGTGCCCGCTGGGTTTTTGAGGACACTGGGGAGCCCCCCAGCAGGTCAGAGGAGGGAGGAGAATGACACTGGGATATTGACTTCCCTGGCTACCCCGTTTGGGGGTCACCTCCATGTTACAGGGTGAACCATGTCCTCCTAAAATTCAAATTTTGAAGTCCCAGCCCCAGGACCTCAGAATGGGATCTCATCTGGAGGGAGGGTCGTTACAGAAGTGATCAAGTTCCTGTGAAGCCGGGAGTGCGGGCTGGGACCCAAGAGGACTGCATCCCTAGAAGGAGGGGAAATGGGACACAGTCAGGCACACGGAAGTGCCACAGGGGACAGTGGCCATCTGCAAGCCAGGGACCTTCTGTTTCATGGTCCAGAGACCTCCCCCTCGTCCCTACAAGCAGTATCCACTCCTCCTGTCTAGCCCCGCCACCCCCACCCCTGGTGACTCCCTTCCAAGACCACCGCTCTGAATTATCCTGATAGCGTGTGGCCTGGTGGGCCCCAGGGTGACGCCCACCCACTGAACTTTTTACAAGCTTTTTACCATCTGCTTGTATTTTGTTTAGGATTTCACATCAGGCTTGTGAGTGAGATTGGCCTTCTTTGCTGTCTTCAGACGACTCACAGGATCAGTTTCAGAGTGTGCCTTCTTTATTATTCCCCGAGGACTCCGGATAAGGCTGGAATGATCTCTCTCTGAAAGTTGGGGGACTCCTCTATGAAATGCCCCGGGCCCCATATTTCCTTTGCAGGATGACATTTTCCTATGGTTCAGTATGTTAATCATTACCAGCCTCAGGGAAAATTCTGTTTCTTCTTGAGCCAGTCACAGAGTTTGCACTTTTATGAATTGAGTGTCTGAACTTCGGCAGTGGGCCACAGAGCTGTTGGCATTCCCCGGTCCCTGAATCTCAGACGTGCCCGCGTCCTTCCTTTCTGTCGGCTGCTGGAAGGTTCTCCATGGCCGCTGGGCCTGCTGCTGAACATCTGCTTTACTCCAGTGGATCTTTCTTAAAACCCTTTTCCCCTCTGGCAGCTTTTCCAATCCCCTTCCCTGCGACAGGCCGTGGGATCCCCGTGACGGGTGCCAACGTGGGTTCCCTCTCTCTCCCGCCCTGCCTGCTGTCTGTGAGACTTCTGGTTGGTTCTTCTGGGCTGGGCTGGCTTCTTCCCTTAGCTGGAGGCATCAGTGGATCTTGGGCTGTCCCACTCCTGGGGGCCAATGGGCTCTTGGCTGGGACCATGTGGGGACGAGGCCATGTGTGGCTTCTCACCCTGCGGGTTAGCATAGGCTTGTTCACGTGAGGGGCTCTCAGAGTGTCTGTGAGCATTCCCACTGTGCCTCCTTTGTCAAAGCCTGCAGCTGACTGGTGGAGTGGCAGACTCGGTCTCCATGGACGGGGTATATGGCCTCATTTCCAGGGGTGAGGCTGTGGGGGCATCATTGCCACCATCTTTTCAAGGGATCACCCCCATTCTCTGTTGACTTGGGCTGCCCCGCTGGGGAGGAGACAACGGAAATGTATTTTCCCACCATTCTGGAGGCTTAAGTCCAAGATCAAGATTCAGCAGCACTGGTTTCTGGTGAGGCCTCCCTCCCAGACCACAGAGGGCTGCCTTTGCGCTGTGTCCTCACAGACTCCTGTGTGCATGCGCCCGGAGAGGGGAGAGAGATGGCTTTGTGTTCCCCCCTACTGGTGAGGCTGAAGTCCTGTGGGATTGGGACGCCCCCTCTTGACCTCACTTAGCCTGACTTGCCTCCTTAGAGACCCTATCTCCAAATACAGCCACATGGAAAGGTGGGGGCTTCAACCCATGGGTCTGGGGGACACGACTTAGCTCGTGGGATGTATGTGGGGGCTGGGCCTGGGAGTGGTGCTCGTACCCTCTGCCCGTGCACCCCTGGCCAGGCCTCCTCACTGCAACCCCCCCCAACCAGGGGGTGCCGTGAAATATGAGTGAGCAAGGGGGGTGGGGGGGGGGACACGGGGCACGTGCTATGTGTTTGTCCCCAGCCACACTGAGCTCCTGGAGGCCCAAGATGAGACGCCGGGCCTGGTCCTGACGATCCCTGTGTTTGTGACCCACGGCCATTTTCAGAGACACTCACACGCACAGTCGCACGTGGGGGCCCATCATCATAATGAGGCCAAAAGAGGAAACTGAGACCAGAATGTCACGTGATGGTTTGGGTTCACCAGGTGGTGAGTGGAGGGGGGCAGGGGGTCGAGGGGAGCCTCAAGCGGCAGACGCTGTGTCTGCACAGCCAGTGATGGGATGATGGTGCCTCGTGGCCACAGATTCTGGCAGCAGCGATGGCATCCCAGGCCACGATGTCCGGCAGCGGGGCCCCGGGCTGTGTGGTCCGCCCGCGGTGCAGCTGTCGTTCATGGCCGTGGGCTGCTGGGTGGGCGCCAGCCGTGTCCCATGGCTGCCAAGCCCAGCTGTGTGGCGGTGTGGGGCCGGGGTGGCATCCGGTCTCGGGGACAGTGCTGTGCATCCCTACTGCCCAGCCTCCCCAAACTCCCACGGACTCTACGGCCTCTCCTGGGTTCGACTGGAGGCCTGACGTGCTTCCAACAAATTCCTTCCTCCTTCCGTGGCCAGAGTCCTCTTCTGCCACTTGCAACCAGCAGCTCTGGCCATAACCACTGGGACAATGGTCCCTGTGCCCCTGGGGGACTGGAACAGAACACTGGAGGCTGGGTGGCTGAGAAGCAGACATTTGTCTCTCACAGTCCTGGACGCCAGAACGATCTGGGTGCGGGCATGCTGGCTTCCTGAGTGCGGACAGGCACCTCCCAGGGCAGGGGGTGGGGGGCGGCGCTCATGTGGCTGAGAGAGTGCGTCTCTCTGTGTCACTTCTTACAAGGACACTGTAAGGGCACGACATACCTTCCTCAGCTCACAATGAGCTTACATTGAAAATGTCGTGAGTCCAGAATGTATGGAACACACTTAAGCGACCGAACGCACAGCTCAGCGGGGCCAGGTGGCCACACACACTTGGGACACGCACGTTAGCCTGCAGGTGAGCAGGACTGCCTGGCACGAGGCCTGTTCTAGAACACAGTGTCGGCCATCTCCTGGGTCTCCCTGGAAAAGACCAGCAGTGGGAATCTACAGGATGGTTTCTACTGGATGGGCATGGTTTCCCTACCATCCTAAGGTTGAAAAATCCTCAATGGGACAGTCTGTCACTGGGTCCCACGGGCTCTGCTCTCCTGATCTAAACACGTCCCGAAGGCCCCACCTCCCAGCTCCATCCCTCTGGGGGTTGATCTCAATGCTGAATCTGAGGTCCACAGTGGGAGCTGAGAGGCAGAGAGGCCCAAGTCCTCGGGGGAAGAGGCTCTCCCACCATTTAGCAGCCCGGTGGAGAGAGGGGACGCGCCTCGGCTGCATTTTCTGGGGCTAGCGGGGGAGCAGGTGCAGCTGCCGGGTGTGGCAGGACCTGGGTCAGGGCCAACTGGGGAATGCAGCAGGGGCGGCCCTTCCCTGCAGGAACGTCTGAGTGCCAGGCGCCCGGGCCGCAGCGGATGTGTCTCTGGCCTCAGCCCCCGGCTGCCATCCGGCTCTAGGCCGGCTGTCCTGCGCCAGCCCCTGGGGGCCTGAGCTGCATGGGGGCATGAATGGGGCTCTGTGGCTGGGCAACTGCTCTGCCAAAGGCAGCACAGGTGATGTGGGGATGGGGGAGGTGGTGGCAGTGGGAGAAACAGAGCTCTTTCTGGGCCTGGCATAACCCTGCATCGGAGTCCAGCCTGTGGCCCATCAGGGACCCACACTGTCAGGTCCCCAGGGACTAATGGGTAGAGGGTTTGCCCTGAGGGGGTGAACCAGCGGCCTTCTGCACCTGCATCCAGCAGGATGGCTGCTCCTTGGGGATCCCAAACCCCCTGCCCTCCCCCCTGCCTGCTGCTCTGAGTATTACACCTAAAGGGCCTGGATGGGGTAAAGACACATTCAAGCCCCACACACGCCAGCCTTCCTGCCCTGTAGGTGCTGAGTTCCCGGAACAGCGTTTACTCCTTCCCTCTTCACTCTGCTGGATCATAAGCCCCTCAAGGTTGGGAACCGGAAGGAGGGCACACTACTAGGATACTGCCCCCAGCTCTGCTGGTGCCCCCTTGTTGGATACTCCTGAAGCCGTAGGTGTTGGAAGCCATCTTGGATATGGGGGTAGATGTCCAAGGGGTACACCTGCCAGAGCCCCCAGACCACCTGGGCTCTGGAAGGACCATGGTCAGCCTGATTCGAGCTAGAGGATCTGGGATGGAAAATCCAAATGCTCAGAGCCCCCCACCTCCTGCTGTGAAGGGGGCTCCCTGTGGGTCTTCCAAAGAGCCTCACAGCACCTCTCCAGAGGGGATGGCTCTTAGCTGGTGTCAGTGTCAGGGAGACCAGACACACTGACCTGGGATGGGGTGGGGGTGGTCATGGTCCCATCCACTGGGCCTCAGCAACCTGCACTGGGATCCATGCTGCCAGGGGACACGAACGGACTCCCTCCCCACTACCCTGCAGAGGAGGGGGCTGGAGGGCTGGGGTGGGCGGCGGTGAGGTAGCAACCTGGCCAGGGTCCTCCAGGGTCAGGAGATGGTTAGGGTGTCTGGGGACAGCTCTGGGATGGGGGGAGGGGCAGGGGCCCAAGGGTGAAGCCGGGTTGGTTGAAGACACACTTGGAACGAGTCTCCGGGTGGTCAGGGTTTCCTTTGCTTTGGGATGAGAACCCCCCTCCCCGCCCGCGGGAGCCCCCAGGCTGCGGGTGCAGGTGGCCCCAGGTGCCCCGCCCGCGCCCCGCCCCCGCCGGCCCGCCCACCGCCGGCTGCGCAGCGCCCTCCCCGAGCTATTTTGAAAGTGACCCTGGGCTGCGCGGCCGCGGGGCGGCGGGGAGAGGCGCGGCGGGCGCGACGGGAACCATGACAGAAGATGACCGAGGCGGCGCTGGTGGAGGGCCAGGTCAAGCTGCGGGACGGCAAGAAGGTCGGGGCGCGCGGCGGGCGCGGGGCGGGCGCGGGGCGCGGCGGCCGCTTACGCTCCCTCTGTCCCCGCAGTGGAAGACTAGGTGGCTGGTGCTGCGCAAGCCGTCGCCGGTGGCAGGTGAGCGGGCGCGGGGCGCGGGGCACGGGCTGGCGGCGGGCGGCGGGCGGAGGGCGGCAGGCACCCCGGCCTCCAGAGCCTAGTCCGCCCGGAGCGCGGCCAGCTCGCCCGAAATAGCCGGCGGCGCCGGCCGGGCGGTAACCGGAGAGCAGAGCGCGCCGCCTTGGGGCCTGCTCCTGCCGGGACCCTCCCGTACCCCAGCTTCCCGGGACCGCCGGCCAGGGCTGGGGCTGGGCGGTGGGGGCCCGCGGGGCAAGGGGGGCGGGTCGCAGGGGTCAGGAGCGCCAGGGCAGAGGGTGCTCTCCCCTTCTCCTGCGGGCGGGGGGAGCACCCCTGGGGAGGTGCCACCCCTGTGTGCCTGGGGGAATTGAGTGGTGCCCCTGAATCTGAATCCCGAGGGGACCCTTCAGAAGCGTCCACCCAGGGGGCCCTTCCCACCTTGGGTGGTGAGAACAGAGGCTGGGCCCCCAGGTAAGAACAGGGGTGCTTCTGCTGGGGAGAAGAGGCAAGACTAGGTTGTTGGGGGTGGGGGGAGTGACTGAGACTACCCAGCCCCCCTCAGTTGGGTCAGCACCCCCAAAGTGGGAGGAGGCCAGCCCTCAAGCCCTGACGGAAACATTTGGCCTCAGCGAGACATCCTCTTGCATTTGGGGGGCTCAGAGCTCCAGGCCTGCAGCTGTTTCAGGAGACAGGTGTCCTGGCATTGGCCCAGGCACCCCTGGGTCTGTGTGGGGTGCTGGGCGTGTGACTGCCTACTGCCTCACACATGTGGGGCTGCCAGAATACCTTCCAGGGCGCCCAGGTGTCTGTCATTTCCCAGGAAGGATTGGGTGGGGGGCGCCCTCCCTGCTCTCTCTCTTAGGTTCCCTCATTCCCTGGGCCGTGCCTGCTCACGGTTGCCATCCAAGGGCCTACTTTTGGCCGGGGACACACTTGGTGCGTGCCCAGGCCTCAGCTTCCCCTTCCAAGGGGGCCCCTGTCTCCCCGGATGGCTTGCTCAGCCACCCAGTTCTTCCTGTCCAGACCCTGCACCTGGTGCCCCAGGGGCCCGTATCCAGGGTCAGGGCTGACTGACAAGGTGTGGGGCCTGGGGAGACTGAGTGGACCCTGGAAGGCGGAATTGCAGAGGCACTGGTCAGACCGAGGGCAGGGGGTAGCGGCACAGCCCCCAGTACCACTGAGGAGCCTTGGACCAGCTGTGGCTGGAGGCAGGGCTGGCTGCAGGTTTGGGGGTGGGATGGACTGAAGAGTAGCCCCAGAGGTAGTCTTTGTCCCCCCTTCAGCCCTGGGGGGGGTGGATTTTCTCTCAGTATCAGAGAGAGCTATCTGACCGGTGAGCTCCCTGCTGGACCCCGGGAGCACCTGCCCGCAGAGGGAGGGCCTTTCTGCACTGTGGGGAGTTTGCAGGTGTCCCCGGGATCCAGAATCTGGACCTCTAGACCCCAGTGGTCATGGAGCCTTTCCTGAGCCTTCCTGTGTGTGAAGGAGCAATAGGAAAGGCAGGTCCTTGCAGAGAGCACCGTAGGAGTAGGAACCTGGGGGGAAGCCCCCAGCAGAGGAACCAGGACTCGGTTTGAGGGTGTTTGTTGCAAGAGGGAGGCAGGACACTCCAGGCAGGTCCTTGCATGAGAACCTGGGTGGTGGAAGGGATGGAGGCCAATGCAAGGTAGGCTCCTGCCCCTCTGAGCCCACCTACCATCTCTCGTCCCTAGACCCAGAGTCTCACCCTGCCCCTCCCGCCCCCAGTCCTGGGGCACAAGGACCCGCCTCGCCATTCTTAGGCAGCCTGGTGGGGGCTGTGAGCCCAGCTGGTCTCCAACACCAGGGGTCGTGCAGGAGCGGGGCCTTGGCATGGGCCCCATGCGGCTGTCAGCCTCTCTAAGGAGGGTGTATTCCAAGAGAGCCAGGCACCAGGTGGTGGTGGTGGGGAGAGGCTGTGTCCCATGGGAATGGGCATGACGTCCCAGTCCCAGACTGGGCAGGGAGCCAGAGGATGGAGTGTGAGCAGTGGCCAGCCTTTCTGTCCTCATGGAGACCTCGAGGACGTGTGGGGGGCAGGGCTGGGGGTTGGAGCCCCCAGGCTCAGATCTCGGTTTTGCTCACATGCACTGTGTGACCCACACCGGTCTCCGTCAGGCTCGTGCCATGGCACCTGCTGAGGGTGGATGGCAGCCTAGCAGGCAGAGGGCTGAGCCCCCATGGCCTGTGTGCCCCCACTGATGCCTGTGTTCTCGGGGTGGCCTGTCCTCGTGAGCCACTCAGCCCTCGTGAGCCACTCAGCCCTCGTGAGCCACACACCTGTCCCCGTGAACAGTGTGAACGTGTTTCCTTCCTGAGTCAGATCCTGAACAGGGCTGGGCTGGCGCTGTGTAACGCCTCCCGGCTTCAGCCTGGTTAGCAGCCCCTGTCCCCAGCGCTGCCTCCAGGCTGCCCCTACCCAGCAGAGTCCCCTTGGGCTCTAGCGGCTCAGCTGAAGGCACTGTGCCAAGGTCACTGACAGGAAGACTGACTCCAGCCGCTGCTGCTCCTGCTGCGTCCATCTGCGTGGGTGTGGATCTCTGTCTCCATCCTGCTACAGCCTCTCCCCAGGCCTGAGGCCGGAGGTGTGCCTCTCCCCAGCCTGCCCTCCCCCAGGCTCTCAGCCCCTGGCTGCTAGCGGCTTTGAGGGCTCATGACCCCATGGTTATTTTTACATCTGCACACTCTCATGTCCAGCCGCCTGCATTTGTGCACGGTGTCCGATGGGCCTCTGCGCTCACGTGTCCTGGAGGAACTGGCACAAGCCCCGCCCCTGTAGCCCCCTCCCCACATGCCCCTGCCCCGCCCCCCGCCAATCTGGGCTTCTAGGCCTTGGTAGTCATGGAGCCTTTCCTGAGCCTTCCCATGTGTGCAGGAGCAGTAGGAAAGGCAGGCCCTGTATGGAGAGCACCACAGGAGTAGGAACCTGGGGGGAGCCCCCAGTAGAGGAACCAGGACTAGGTTCCTCTAGGAACATAGGTCCCCACCCCCACCCCCTGTCCTTGTGTTGCCAGCACTTTCATCCCTCTGCCACATCTGCCCTGCTGGGAAGTCCTCCCCACCCCAGCCCCCCAGCCTGGCTGTCGCCATGGTGATCACAGGGCCTGGCCCAGCCTAGAGCACCTCTTGCCTGACCAGCCTCTGCTCTGCCCCAGGCTCACCAGGCCCCTGACCTGGCACCGCATGCCACTCTTCCCCTCCCTCTCCTGCCCGCAAGCCCTTTGGGTTCCTGCCCCTGAGCCTTCACTCTGGCTGTTGCCTCCAGCACAGCACTGTTCCCGGTGGGGCTGCGTGCTGGCGTCTGGCGTCACTTAGAAGTTTTCTGCGTTATGTCCTTTGGGAGGGTCTCAGCCCTGCACTCAGGCCCCCACAGCCCCTGTCATCTCTTTGACCATCTCCCCTCCTGGGAGTCAGCTCTGGGGGGTCTGGGCTGCCCCCCGGGTCCCTTGGCTGCTCACGAGGGGGATGATGGGGCAAGGGGCTTCAGAGCGGGAGGCATGGGGGCTCTGAGGGATCCCAGCAGGGGGTCTTCATGGGAGCCCGATGGACTGCCCTCGATCACAGCAGGGCACAGTTGCTGCAGGGCAGGGTGGGCTCAAGGGGGATCCTGGCCCAAGGTTCCCTGCTGGGGGGCTCTGTGCCTGCTGGTGGAGGGCATTTGCTGGGGGTTAGGGCTGTTAGCACCTGGCCTGGGCAGAGCAGTGTCCATTCCTCAGATGTAAAGCAGACTGAGCCTGAGTCTGTGGTCGTAGACGTGATTGGGACAGGGTCAGCCAGTCTCCCATCATGGCACCCGTGCCCTTGGAGGGGCTCAGCAGCCACGGCAGTGGGGTGGGGTGTGTGCGTGTATGTGTGCAGATATGTGGGTAAGCACACATGTGTATGTCTTTGCTGCTGAGTGTGTGTGTGTGTACCTGTCAGTTGTTGCTGCCTTGGTTTACCTCCTTATCACCACGAGCCCCTCTTTCCCCTGCCTCGGGCCTCCAGCTGCCCAGGCCCAGACCCTCTGTGGGCCCTGTGGATGGCCCCGTGTCCTGTCTCTCGGGCCGCAGTGCAGCCTGGCCACCCCCTGGTGCCCTCTGGCCGTGAGCTGGGCCCATACAGCCACATGGATGGGAGCCCAATAGAGGCCATTGGAGCAGGGGTGTCCGGTGCCCTTCCTGAGCTGCCGACCAGGAGCCCTCACCAAGCGACCAGTCTTGTTGGTGAGGGGTGAGGCCATAGGGTGTCCGGTGGAGCTGTCCCTCTGGGGCAGGCTTCAGCATGCTGGCCCGTGTGTGTGCAGGGGTGCTGTGGTCCCGGAGGGGTGGATGCGGTCTCTCCTGGGCTGGCCCTGCTCTGTTTCGGGCTGGACCTGAGCACTCACTTCCTTCTGGTGCCTGTCGGTGAAGCTGGTTGGTGGTGAAGAGCACTCCCAGGGAAGAGGTTTTTAAAACATGATCCATTTATTGCCCCAGGGGACATGGAGGGGAGGGGGCGGGAGCAGCTGCAGTCCCAGGGCCCCCCTGGGGCCCCACACTTGCTGTGCCCAACCTGGCCCCCTCCCCACCACCCCTTTCCCACCTGTGCTGCTGGGGCTTGGGGGCTCTTAGTGCGAGGTGGATGCCAGCTGCTTTAGCCGAAACCGGGCGGTGACCTGGGTCAGCTTCCCCCACCCCCAACTCTGGGCAGAAGGTGGGAGAGCGACATAGCCGCCTCCTTCAGCCTGTTTGCAAGCAGGGACTTGGAGGATGTGCTAGTGTCCTGGGGCTGCAGAGATCTGACAAAGCCGGAATCCAAACAGATGGAACAGGTGCGTGAGGAGGGCCTCAGGGACGGATGCCGGCTCTCACCACGTGAGGGTGCTGTGGTGGCGGTGGCAGACTCCGCTCTAGGCTGAGACTCTGCAAAGTACCATCCCTAGCCAAATCTGGCCCTCTGCTTGTTTCTGCAATACAGTTTTATTGGAGCGTAGCTGTTCACTCACATGCTACTTTAGCTGCTTTCACAGTTAGGTCTCTGGGCCAGACGCTGCATGGTCCATGAGGCCAGAAGCAGTTCCCGTCTGGTTCTTTACAGAAAGCTGCACTGACCCTGCTTGTGGCTGTATTCCTGGGAGCATGACTCCTAGAACAAAGGAGGTGACAGTCTCACCCATCTGACAGATGGTTCTATGCTGTCCCTTGTGCTTGAGCAGACGATGGCCTGCCAGCAAGAACCCACCTTCAGGGCTGCTGGGAGGGAGAACGGCTGGGGATGGCAGATAGACAAGGCACCGACTTCTACACAGACGACCCGCTGTGCCGGATCCCAGAGCCTAATGGGGGGAGGGAGCGGCAAGGGTGGTCGCTGTGTCCCAGCATGCGCGGGCAGCCTTGCCTGGTGCTCCCTCCTGAGGCTGGCCGTCCTGTAGCCCGCAGAGGCTCGCTGTCCTGTAGGCGGGCCCTTCTCACGGCTCTCTCAGTGCCCAGACCTCTGGTGACACAGTTCTGGGGCATCTCCATCACAGAGCCAGAGCCAGGGGGGCAGGCCCAGCTGTGGAGTGTTCTGGGCCAGCCTCTGCCCTGGGGGCCGGTACACCGTGTGAGACATTGCCCTGGAGCCTCTGTGTGGCTTGCTGGGGGCCATACCTCGAGCCTGAGACTCTCCCTCTGCAGGGGACGCAGGGGCGCATGGGGGCTCAGGGGCGGTGCCGCTGATGGCCTGTGCCACATGTCTTGCCCTGCTCCTGCAGACTGCCTGCTGATGCTGGTCTACAAGGACAAGGCGGAGCGAGCCAAGGGCCTCCGGGAGCGCAGCAGCCTGACGCTGGAGGACATCTGTGGGCTGGAGCCCGGCCTGCCCTACGAGGGCCTGGCCCACACGCTGGCCATCCTCTGCCTGTCCCAGGCCGTCATGCTGGGCTTCGAGAGCCGCGAGGCCATGTGCGCCTGGGACGCCCGCATCCGCTATGCGCTGGGCGAGGGTGAGTGGGGCCGGGGCGACACACACGGGGCGAGGACGGGGACCCTCACGCGCAGACTGCCAGAGCCGTGACGAGTGTGCCGAGCGCCTCCCTTGCCAGGGTCTGTGCCTTGGGCTTGCGGTCTGGGAGGGGATTTGGGGAGCAGCAGGGGCCGCGGGGTCGTCCAAGCTCCCTGACTCAATCCTGTTAGTTAGAACACGGCCCTTCCCCTGAGGGGCCTCTATCCCAGCACAGTGACTGTCCTCATGCTCCCCTTGGCTGCCCCTCCCCCCAAGCCTGGAGCCAGCGTACCAGGGGGAGCGAGGCCACAGAGACCCCGTCCCACTGCATTGCCCACCAGGGGTGTGGTGCCTTCTGCGCCTGAGCGGGGGAGTCAAGGAGGGCCGGTGCAGGGGTGGCTGGGCTGGGTGCAGAGGTGGGGGGCCCCTGGTGAGTTGGGGGAGGAGGAGGGGCCTCATGGCAGATGCCAAGGAACACAGCCATCAAGATCAATGACGCTTTAACATGGTTTTTAAAACCCTCAGGATCAACGAACATAGCCTGTGATGAGCAGAACACTGACATTGACCCTGCCGCGATCCTGCCCTGCCTTCCCCTGCCCTCCTGACCCACCCCTGCAACCTTGACCAGCCTTGTCTTTATTTAGCCATTTGATACCCCATTTATCACGGACTTGTGCATTAATTTTAATTAGTTTTAATAAAAAATCATTATAATATCTCTGGCCTCAGCCACTGCGTGTTTGGGGCCTGAGCCAGGGGCTGCCCGGGGCTTGCTGGGGTCAAGTCGGCCTTATTGGGACAGGGAGGGTGGCCTCTGGACCAGGACTGCGTCTAGGAGTGGGAGGGCACTGGCTGGGCTGGGGTGAGGGGCAGCTGGGCCTCTGCTAGCGGTGACGCCCTCTTGCTCCTCCCCTGCCCCCAGTGCATAGGTTTCATGTGGCGGTGGCGCCAGGCACCAAGCTGGAGAGCGGCCCCGCCACCCTTCACCTCTGCAATGATGTTCTCGTGCTGGCCAGGGACGTCCCCCCAGCGGTCATGGGCCAGTGGAAGCTGTCCGACCTCCGGCGCTACGGGGCTGTGCCCAACGGATTCATCTTTGAAGGCGGGACCAGGTGTGGGTACTGTAAGTACGTGGGGCCCTGAAACCTGCGACTTGGAGCCATGCGCCTCCCCCCGAACCCTCCTCGTCCCCAGCTGCGTGCATCTTGCTGGCATCCTGGGGACATGGCAGGCGAGGGTTCTGTGTCTCCAGACCTGGTGCTCAGCCGGGGCCAGACCCTGGCGGCCCCTGTCTGGCCCTGGCTGCTGAGGGTAGGAGGAGGGGCACCCAGCTCCCTGGAGCCAGGCTGGCCCATCGCAATGCCTGGCCCTGGGTCTGGTCACGGAGCCCCGGGGCGTTTATGTTTGGACTTAATGAAAAGAGAAAAAGGGGAAATGAATGAGCATGTCCATTGAGGACATGCCGAGAACACATTTTTGGAGTGAGGATTCCTCGTGGCCACACCAGCTCCCGTGGTCCTTGAGCCCCAACAGCGGGGGCATGGGGGGAGGACAGGTGCCCTGAGGTGCAGGTGAGGCTGAGGGCCAGGCCCCCCACGCTGGAGTCCACGGTGGTGCCCTGGTGAGGAATGTGTTCCCAAAGTGTGCCTGTGGGCTGGAGCGGGCGGGAGCCGGCGGGAGTAGCAGAGCCTGGTCCTTCTCCCACGGGGAGCTCGGCCCCTGTGGGGACGCCCATTGCTTGCCAAGTATGGCTGTGTGTGTGGCATTGGGGGCAGGAGCCCCCTGCCCTCTGGCTGGAGGAGCCCAGGCCCACCGATGCTGGCTGCCCAGGGCTGGCATTGCAGCCCAGTGGCCTCCCAGTGACCTGTCCCATGCCCGGGACGACCTCAGTCAGGGTGTTGGGTTGGAGGGGTTTGGGTGGGAGCTATACACCTTTATCTGGGACCCCTTCCAGATGGGCTCACAGCCCCCTCCCTTGTGTGAGGGGGCCCTGGAGGCTCTGAGCAGCAGGCCATCTCTCCCCACCTGTGCCCCTTCCATCTAGGGACACTGATACTCCAACTGACAGTCTCTCCCCAGCGGGAGGCCTATCACAGGTGGGTCCACAGGACTCTGGGACTTGGGTCCTGCCCAGAACTCCCCAGCAGAGGGACGGTGTTGGAGGGACCGTGTTCGTGCTGGCTGGCTGGGTCCCTCCTTCTGCAAAGAGTGGGCAGGGGGGACAGGCAGACGGGGACCGCATGCCAGTGGGTCCTGCCATGGGAGCCAGCCCTGGGGGGCAGCCTGTGGGGCCCTGCCTCCAAGGACCTAAGTCATATGCAGGTGAGGCTCCTGCTCAAGGCAGTGAGACATCTGAATTTTTTGATGGGTTGGGTCCTGGGCTTGGGGGAGGGGAAATGTCTGATGATGCAAAGGCAGACCGCGGGGGTGGGGTAGTGAGGTGCAGGGGGTTTGTGGGGCTGTGGTCTCCAGCTGTGGGGTGGGTGAACCAGGCCCTAGGGTGTCTGAGTTCTGAGCACAGCTTCCCCGGGGGTATGTGTGGTGAGACACCAGCCAGAGCCCCCCTCCTGCCAGATGTGCCCTCAGGGCCCCAAATTCTGGTATATTCGGTGGGGTTAGCACTCTGGGGTCCAGAGCAGAGGAGGAGAAGGGCACCCAACCTTGTGGGTGGTTGGAACTGGGCCACTGGGCAGTGGGTCCGGGGCAGCCCTCCCTCCACCAGATCCCATCCACGTGGGGGCCCTGGAGGAGGGAGAGTGGGGTGCAGACTGCCCAGGGGCAGTGCTGACGTGTGCGCCCAGGGAGGCCAGTCAGGGGACCCCTTGCCCCGGAGACCCTCAGATTTGCTGGGCGTGATGTAATAAGGTGTCAGAATTCTGCCTCGGCATGTGGGGGCCCTCCCTGCCTGTGAATGATGGTGGGGATTCGGTGTGGCTGCTGTGAGGGTAGCTGTGACCTCCACGGCTGCTGGGAGCCCAGAGGGAGCCCCCGTGGGGCCTTCCTGGGGCTGCTCCCTGGCGAGCCGGCACCCTGACAGGACGCTGACCTGGGATTCAGTAGCCCCTGCGGCTCCGAGCTCTCGGGGGGGGCGGGGGGCGGGCAGCCGACCAAGAAGAATACCTGTGGGGTTGGTTCTGCAGGGCTCCATTGTTCAGAGACAAGTTTGCCAGGGCTCTGCCTGCATATGCTTGGTCAGAGGCCGTCACGTGGGGCCGCCGTGCCCCTGCCCATGTGGTCAGACTGCTGCCATCCAGCACCAGGGCCTCCCTGCAGGGATGTCAGAGTCTTGGGGCTGCTGTAGCCAGTGACCACAGACTGGGGCCTCAGAACAAGGAAAATGGATTCCTTCACAGTCACATCCACAGTCAAGGTGGGTAAGGGGGCTGCCGGGGGGCTTCTCCTACCTCTACTAGCCCCTGGTGGCCCCTGGCAGCCATGGCCTTGTGGCCGCCCACTCCAGTCTCTCTGCTGTCAAACAGCCATCTCCTGTATCTTCTCTGTGGGACACCAGTTGTGGGATTTAGGACCAGGCGATAACCCAGGATCACGTCTCATTTCAGTTGGTAAAAGACCATTGTTTCAGGGAAGGTCACAGTCCCAGGTTTGGAGTGTGACCTGTCCTTTGGGGACCACACTGTTCAGTCAACAACATGGGTCACCTTGACTGTGAAGGTTTTAGAATTTGGATCCTGATGGGCCTGTGGCCCTGGGAGTGTTTGATCTGGAGGATGGAGAGCTGGGTTGGAATCGTTGGAAGGGCCTGGCCAGTCTGGGGCCCAAGAAATTAGCCTACACTGGGGCCTACAGTCTCAGCCCAACCCCTAGGCCCCCAGAACCACACCGTGTGGTGCTTGAGCACAGATGATTCTTCAGAGAGCAGGAAATGGTCCCTGGCCCCCTTTGCCCACCCCGAGTGTCAGGAGGCAGAGGGCTCCGGGCTCTGACAGGTTTGGGCGTCAGGGTGGGGTATAACCAGAATTGTTTGGCCGTGGCCTCTCTGGGCTCTCTGGGCGGGGCCAGGTATGTGGGGTTGTCGTGTGGTTCTGGGTCCCTCCCGAGTGGGCATTTCCTCTTTGTGGCCTCCATGTGGACGGTGGCCCATTCAGAGTCAGATGGGAGTGGGCTTGTTAGCTGGGAGTCCAGGGTCTCCCAGGGTGGACTTGATTCTCTGTCTCTGGGTTGGTGGCAGCCCAGTGTATATGGTTAGGGCTTTGAGGCAGGAACAGAGGATGCGACAAGGGGGGCCTGCCCAGAGCCCAGGGAGGGCAGGCCATGGGGAGGGTTGTGCGAGCTGAGCCTAAGGGTGAATAGAAGTTTTTTGGAGGGGGCCTGGAGGAGGTCTCTGTCCCTTGCATTAACGGATTGTCCTGTCAAGGGCATTTCAAGGGCATTTCCACATCCACATAAGCCAGCTGTATTTACAAGTGATCAGGGTCCTTGGATGCTGAGGACATAAGCAGGGGCCAGAAAGGTCCTTGAGCCTGTGGGAGAGGTGCATCGTGATTAGTCACTCTCAGAAATGCACCCCCCCTCAGCCCAGACATCCTGCATGCTGGACCCTCCCCCACTCACTGTGCCCAGCTCTTCGGGCACTATCCATGGCTTCAGCCTCTTGGAGCATGATGGGCATTTCTAAGTGACCTCTTTTTTTTTTTTTTTAAGAATGTATCTTTTAGGGGCATCTGGGTGGCTCAGTGGGTTAAAGCCTCTGCCTTCAGCTCAGGTCATGATCCCAGGGTCCTGGGATCGAGCCCCACATCGGGCTCTCTGCTTGGCAGGGAGTCTGGTTCCTCCTCTCCCTCTACCTGCCTCTCTACCTGTGCCTACTTGTGATCTCTGTCTGTCAAATAAATAAAATCTTATATAAAAAAAAAAAGAATGTACCTTTTAATGTTTTATTGAAATTTAATTTTTTTTTAAAAGATTTTATTTATTGAGAGAGAGCTAGAAAGTGGACACACAAGCAGGGGGAAGGGCAGAGGGAGAGGGAGAAGCAGGCTTCCGCTGAGCAGGGAGCCTGACATGGAGCTCAATCCCAGGACCCCGGGATCATGATCTGAGCCGAAGGCAGACGTGTCACTGACTGAGCCCTCCAGGTGCTCCTCAGTTTAGTTGTAAATGACTATTCAAGTGAGTTAGCCAGGAGGAACTCTCTTGCTGTGTGCTTTGAACACTTGCATTGTCCAGCTCTGCTAAGTCTGCTAAGTGGACGTTGTGGTCCGCACCCTGGGCGATCTGGATGGAGCTGGCTGAAGCCCTGAGCACAGCAGTGTGTGTCCAGCATGGACAGGTGACCTTCACAGTGTGTGCAGGAACCCCGCTAGGGGTGGGGGGCGGCAGATGGAAGGCTCAGGTTACGGAAAGCCTGGTTGGAGTCACAGGGAGCCATCGAAAGGCCTTGAGCGGGAGCATGCCACCCACATGTCTGTGTAGGGCGATGACTTTGGCCCTAGGCTTCAGATGGGATTGAGGTGGGGGGCCTGCAGGGGGCTGTGAGAAAGCTCTGGAGGTGGTCTGAGGCCGAGTCAGTGGCATGTTTGGGTGGGAGGTCACTGGGAACTTCAGGAATGTTTACGGGGTGGTTGAAATGGGGAGAAAGGGACTGCTAGCCCCCGGGTGGGCTGGCGAAGGAGGAGTGCTTGCTGGGGCAAGGGTCCCAGGAGGGTGGAGCCCCTGCCCTGACCAGGCCTGCTGCTGTGCTTTGCCCGCAGGGAGGCATCCAGCCCGTGCAAAGGCTTGGCAGCGGTTCCCTTCCCCTCAGCTGCACGTTAAGGGACGCTTATGTTTGGGGTCATTTGACAGGGATGGTTCCAGGTTTCTAAGAGGAGATGCAGTCTGCTCTCTGGGTCCAGACCACCAGGTACATTACAGATGGTTTGTGATCGATCGCACCGCTCTGCTGGGAATTTCTCACATTGGGGTTGGGAGTAGGCCTGGAATCTGTTGGCCCCTTGGACCTCATTAGGGGTTGGCGTCCCAGGCTGGTCCTGGAGTCCCTGAGTGTCCAAGACGATGCCCTGGGCTTCTCCCCTGGGAGGGCTTCACTCTACTCTGTTTCCTTCTGGGCAAAAAGGCCCAAGGGGAAGGCACCGTGTCTCCTGGCCCTTGGGGACAGGCAGTGTGGCTTCCTGTGGGGGGCAGCCTCCTCCCCCATCGCCAAACACAAGATGTTCGGTCCTTGGACACAGAGTCCCACTCAAGACTGTCAGCTGGCCCTTGAGGAGAGGCAGAGAAATGTAAGATTGTGGGTCTGCCCTGAGGAGCCTCTTGCCTGAGCAGGGAGCGCCCAGGTGCCCAGTGTGCCCATCGGGTGATGGCGGCACGGCTACCTGAGAGGAAGGTGACTCACTGAGGAGTGGGCTTCAGGGAGCAGGAGAGGAGGAGCATCCCCTCCTCAGGGATGGAGCTCCCCTCCAGCAGCATTCCTACACCCTGCCCAGGGTGGGCTGCATTGTGCCACGGTGCCTGCGAGAGGACACAAGAATTACTTACTTTGCATTCACTGTGGCAAAATAGACACACGCAGAATTTACCATGTTAACTGCGGTCAAGAGGCATTAAGTGCGCTCAGTGTCAT
Organism: Mustela lutreola; assembly: GCF_030435805.1. Lineage (NCBI taxonomy): Eukaryota > Metazoa > Chordata > Mammalia > Carnivora > Mustelidae > Mustela > Mustela lutreola. Next base: position 66,530,528 of record NC_081290.1, on the reverse strand, counting down.
GCAGCTGCCCCGCTGCCCTGTCTAGGCTGGCTGACACTCTGTCCCCCGTGTACACTAACCCGTCTGTCCCCTCCCCAGACCCCAACACCCACCATCTACTTTTTGTGTCTGGATCTGACTCCTGTATGGGGCTCGTGGAAGTGGGATCGCATGGTCCCTGTGTCTTCATGGCTGGCTCATTGCATGGAGCACAGCGTCCCTCAGGCTCATCCGTGCGGTAGCAGGTGTCAGGATGTCCTTCTGGCTCGAGGCTGAGCTCCGTTGCACTGGGCAGATAGATGGACCACTTCGTTTATCTGTCCCTCCATCTGTGGTTGCTACTGTGGTTGTTGGGGGCGCAGGCCTCTGCTCGGTGCCTGTTCTCAGTTCCTTTGGGCACACACGGGACGGGGGCTTGCTGGGTCTGCCTTTGATGTTTTGAGGACCCTCCACACTATTTTCCACACCAACCCCTCCCACAGCGCACTGGGGTCCGGTTTCCCCACATTCCCGCCAACACCTCTTGTGTTCTGTGGTTTTGTTTTCAATCAGTCTTCCTGGAGGGTAAGACCATCAGAGGAGATAAAAAACTTGATTTTGAATGAATGTGTTTCTTTGAACTTTGGTCCTGTCTCTCAAAATAAGGGGAGAGAGAAATGAAATTCTGCTCAGCAGATGTTTGCCTCTGTTAGGGAGCCCTGTGCAAAATGATATCAGAGGGTCCCGGTCAGCTGCATTCTGAACAGAAGTCTAACACAAGGCAGGTTGGTGCTGCCCGGGCAGAGTTTTCTAGAACCTTCTCCGCACGGAAGTCCTCCAGATGCTTCCAGGCACTTTCTTCCCAACGGGACTTTACCGTGTGCTCTTGGTCTCCATGGAGCTGGGACACCAAACTCATGCAGAACTCAGGGCCCTGGGGGTTATCTGGACTAACTGCCGCCCACGGAACTTGGCACATCCCATGTTTGATTGGAAGAGTGTTTCTTTCTCGGGGTCGTGACTCCTTCCGTGTGATGTGACATCCTTCACGTTGGAGATATTGTCCTAGGAACTGACTGCACTTATAAAGCCCGTGAGGTTTGCCGGCGGCCCCCAAGAACCCAGCAGGTGCTGGCTTCCCGCTCAGCACAGTCTCTCTCCTCCCCATCCTGTTTGCCTGTGTCAGTGATCACCTGGGCAGTTGTGTCTTTACTGTGACTCTGTGGGTCAGGGATCTCTGCTCCATGGGGCGGACGGATCATTCAGGCTGTGGCATCGGTGGGTGGCCTGGCTGGGAGGCGCAGGATGGCCTCAGGCATGGACGCTGCCTGGGGCTGGGGCTTCATGGACAGGGATGGGGGGAGCTGCAGGGGCTGTCATCACAGTGACTGCGTGGCAAAGCATACCCAAGTGCCAGGAACATTTTCTTGGGGGAAGGTCCACTCCTCTGGCTTCCCTCTTTCCACCATACTGAGTGCTGGGCGTCCCCTGAGCAGCTGGCCCTGGGTGAGACACTGGGGTCCTAATGTTTCTGAAGTGGTCCTCACGTATACAACGTGGGGCCTGGATGCCAGGACAGCATGCAGATGAGGGCAGAAGCCAAGCAGAGGACCACAGGGTGTGACCTAGAGGAGGGGCTCCCTCCAAGCAGCACGGAGGGGATGATCAGGGCTCAGGGGTCAGGAACAGTGACGTCAGGTGAGCAAAGGCTCGATAAGTGAAGGAACATTACAGGTGGCCAAGGGGTGTTGATGGATGGGGGTGGCCGCCTCCTTGGGAGAAGGCTCAGGTGGGCTGGTGTACTTCGGGAGCTCCCGGGGTCCCCAGGGCCTAGGCTGGGGGAGTGGAGCCCACAGAGGCCAGCCAGCAATCAGCGGGCTGTGTGTCCCGGAGGCCTTCCCTCGAGGCTCAGGCAGCCCAGCCCTCAGAGCCATGTGCCGTCCCCAGGGAACCTCTGTGGTCAGCTCACTGGCGTGTGTGGGGGCGGCCGCCATGGCCCCAGGCCTCGCCGGCTGCGTCTTGGGAAGCGTGACGCTCAGCAGACGCCTGGTGGAATGCCGTCGGCTCCCCTCCCTTAGTAATGTGGTTTTTTATAGTCGGGGGACTGGTTGTGCCGCGGCCTCTGGCAGCTGACCGTCTTGGGATTAGAGGCCCGGCCCTTTGCGCGAGCTGGCAGGCCGGCCCCCTCCTTGGGGTGGGGCAGCAGCCGGGCGGGACGCTGTGGGCCGGCTTTCTCCTCGACTGCCCTCCAGCCCGGGCCCAGGCACAGCTCACAGGGGACAAGCCGCGGCTCAGAGGCCCGTCCATCTGGCTGGAAGCTCTTTGGTGCCTGGATGTTTCCAGATGGCCCGCTGGCCAGGCTGGAGTCCCTCTTGGCCCTCTCCGGGCCTCAGTGTACTCATCTCTAAGTGGGCTTGTCACCTGCTTTCGGGGGGCTTTGAAACAATGGAGCTCCAGCAAGCAGAGGGAGCTGGAGCGCCCCAATCCTTGGTGGGGGGCATTGCCTCGTGTAGGGGGCTGGCCTGAGTCCCAGGATCCCGGGAAGACTGGTGGTGACTGTGGCCAGCAGCCAAGTTTTAACTGGGAAACGCTCCCCTTCCCTCTGCTGTCCGCCTGCAGGGGCGCTCTGGGACCTGGCCTTCCGGAACAAACATGCCTTTCTTTGGGCGACGGGTGGAGGGCAGGGCGCAGAGGGATTCTTGTGTGGTGACAGCAGCTGCGTGTCCAGTCCCATGTGGCTTGGTGTCCCCATTCACTGGGCGGGTAGTGAGGGATTTCATTCACGCTGGCGGGGCCGCAGCCGGGCTGTGCTGACTCACGCGGCCTGCCCTCTGCTGGCTGGGGCCCCCGTGGGCAGGACCTCGACCTCCACCCAGGCACACGTGGGCCTGGGTCCTCCCTGAAAACACACCCAGGAGGAGGTCCGTGCAGAGGGCATGGTGTATCGCTGACCATGGCAGAGCCGGCTGCCTCGTGTGTGGGGCAGGCCCACCTCACACAGACTCTGACCCTCAGAGCAGCCCCGGGTCAGGAGACCAGGTTGGGGGGCAGCTATTGAGGTCAGGGGGCACCTCTTGAGGTCAGGGTCCCCCGGCTGCTTTCTGGCATGTGACCCCCACTCTAGGGCAGCCTGTCCCTTGCTGATAAGCCAGGACACCCTCACAGGCATCTTCCTGTGGCCATGTCCTCCCGGGGCATCCCCAGTGCTCCGTCCTGGCCGGTGGACCCAGGACTCGGGACCAGAAGGATGGGATGCGCTCTCCCTGCACTGTCCTGGAACGCAGCATGGTGGCCACAGCTGGGCTGGGGCACACAGGCCCGGGGTGGCCAGGCGTGTGCCCTGGCTGCCCAGACAAGATGTGTGGGCCTGGAGGACGGAGTGGGGCTTACGAGGGCCGGGTGGGGGCTCATCGGGTGCCCAGGGGACACTCCCCGCCACCCCCACTCCTGTGTGTGTGGTCCCCGCCTTCTGCATCCTGGTGTCCTCGGTGGCCCATCCTGCAGGGGTCCCGACCCGTGTGGGGCCAGGCGACACCAGGGTCTGTTTTCCCTCTGTAGGGGCCGGAGTGTTCTTCTTGTCCTCTGCCGAGGGTGAACAGATCAGCTTCCTGTTCGACTGCATTGTCCGTGGCATCTCCCCAACCAAGGGGCCCTTTGGGCTGCGGCCGGTCCTCCCAGGTGTGTGTGGGAGCATGGCTGGCAGGTGGGGTCTCAAGGATGGGTGGGGTCTCACCGGCGGGTGGGAGTGAGGTTGCCCTGAGCTCGCCTGCTCTTACCTACCCCCTTCCCAAGGTGTGGCTGGGGCACGTTCTCCAGGAGCCCTGGGCCAGGATGGAGCTGGATGCCGGAGGGCCAGGCTAGCCCAGGCATGTGGGGCTGCTGCGAGCAGGGCTAGACCCCTGAGGTCCCGGCCCCTTTCTCCCACTGGAGGAAGGTCTGCCCTCCCCTCGGGGACAGGCCTGGGGGGACAAAGGCTGATTCTCATCACCTCCTTTGACCGAGGCCCACGGGGTGGGTGGTACCTGGGATCGCTTGTCACCTTGTCCAGGTGGGAGAGACCATGGCCTGTGGCCACGCGGTCAATGAGCTCACATCTGTGGCCTCCTTGCATGGGCATCACAGTGTGGGCCATTCAGGCCACCTGGGGAGGACAGAGGGGAGCAACCAGCCAGGTTCCCCTCCCCCCACACGGCCCTGGGACAGGCTGGGGAGGAGGAGGCTACCACGACCAGAGCCTGCGGTCTGGGCTCTGCGAGACAGTATGGCGGCGCCCTCTGCTGGCGCCCTCCTGCCTTGCAGACACAAGCGGGGCGTAGACAGCCGGGTGTGGGCGGGACCGTGAGACCAGTTGTGTGGACAGGTGTGGACAGGCCTGGCTGGCATTGCGTCTAGGCTCTGAGCTCATCCTGAGATGTGGCCTCCACTGGGTTACGGTCATGCTCCAGGCCTTCTGGGATCTTGCGTTCACCCCCTGCTCAGTCGGATCCGCGTGGACACCAAGGGCAGGAGAGGCAGGCCACCCTACGCAGAGGGTTGGGAGGGGAGAAGGGAGAGTTCCGAGGTCTGCCCTGCCCTGAGCACAGCCCCTTGCACTCCCGTATTGGTCCCACCACGGTCGGGGTGCACTCTCTCTGCACCCTCACTTTGCAGATGTGGACAAAAGCTCAGGGCATTCGTCCAGCGCCGGCGTCTCGCTGCCCGGTCTACTGCCGGAGGGGAAGTGGTCAGGAGGACACGCCCACGTCCCCACCCTGGACCTCACCTGCCGGCTTTGGGGCACAGGACATGGGCTGGTGGCCGTGGCCGAGGGGCCTGGAGGGGGCAGGTGCCCTGAGATTGGTGTCCTGTGTCTGGGGTGCAGGCATGGGGAGGAGCTGGGACTCCTGGGGGGTCCCCCGTGGCCCTGCAGTGGCCTTGAAGCACGCTCAGCACACGTGTGGCCCCGGAGGTGCGGGACTCTGAGGCCGGGGGTCCGGGGTCGGGAACTGAGGCCACGTCTCTGCTGACTGTCCTCTTTGCCGCAGACCCGAGCCCCGGGGGACCCGCCACCGCTGAGGAGCGCGTAGCCCAGGAGGCCCTGGAAGCCCTGAAGCTGGAGAAGCGACTCAGCCTCCTCTCCCACGGGGTCAGGCCGGGCAGCGGAGGTAGGCGGCCTGGGCTGGAGCGGGCAGGGGCGGGGCCGCGGAAGGGGCGGGGCTGCCGCCACGGGGAAGGCCTGGGCTCCTGTGCTTTTGCGCATTCGTTCCCTTTATCTACTCATTCGTTCGTTCTCCCCTCTCCTCACTCATTCATTCCTTGGCCTTTGCTCACTCATTCTCCTTCTGCTCATTCGTCCTCCCAGCTCACTCACACCTTCATTCATTGCCTACCCCGGCTCTCTCATTCCGCCCTCCCCTCACTCATTCGTCCGCTCCTCTCCTCTCCGGTGATGTCAGAAACAGGGAGCGCAGGCCTTGGCCCTGACCGGAGGCACAGTGCTTCTAGACAGCGCAGAGGGCTCGTGTGAATTCTTGCTGCCCATGCCTGAATCCGGCCACAGCCTCTTGTGGTCGAGCTTTACTGTTCATGCCCAGCTGACAGGCCCCTTCTTGGCAGCCTGCGACTCCCAATTTGCTGCAAAACAGATAGAAGGGGCTGTGGCCATGTGAGGGACCTGGCTGGGGCTGGGGCTGGGGAGCTGCCCTGTGGGGCCTGTCTGTCCTCCCTGACTGCTGCCAGTCTCCGGGGGTGCACTGGGAGCACAGTGGCCTGCCCCTAGAACAGGGAGCCTCGATTTGCATCAAGCCCCAACCTTCCGGGGGCACACATCTGGTTCCTAGAGGGCAGTGGCCAAGGAGGCTGGAGGGAGATCATGGATTCCCAAGGGGGCTGGAGGTGTGAAGGACTGGTATTTGACAAGGAGCTGGAACTCCTGCTGCCAGCTTGTGCACCAGCCTCCAGGCAGTGGGGAAGCTTGGGTAGGGGGCAGGGTGGGCCCTTGGCTGATGTCGCCCCCAGCTCCCCCCCCGAACTTGCTCCTGGCCCCCAGAGCAGCACCCACACCCCCAACCTCCCTGCACTCTGTCTCAGGGGATGACCGCAGCCTGTCCAGCTCATCCTCGGAGGCCAGCCACTCAGACATCAGTGCCGGCAGCCGACTCACAGCATGGCCAGAGCCATCCCTGTCCTCGGCCAGCACGTCGCAGGAGGGCCCGGGGCTGGCGGCTGCCCAGGTGTCTGGAGAGGCTGCGCCAGGCATCTCCAGGCAGCCCCCTAAGCCACTGCGGCCCCGGCAGCTGCAGGAAGTTGGCCGCCAGAGCTCCTCGGACAGTGGCATAGCCACAGGCAGCCACTCCTCCTACTCAGGCAGCTTCTCGTCCTGTGCCGGCAGCAGCCTGGATGTGTGGCGCACGGGGGACGAGTTTGGCTCCTTGCTCAGCCTGCCGCCAGTGGCTGGGGTGCCCGAGCCCAGCCTGTGCGCCTGCCCGCCAGGGACAGCTGAGTACCAAGTGCCTACGGCCCAGCGGCACCATTATGACACGCCGCGCAGCCTGCGCCAGGCCCCCAGGGACCAGATCCCGGCCGCGCAGGGTGGCCCCGACGACCCTGGGGCTGGGGACTCGGGGGGCCAGATGTCCACGGGGTGTCCCTCCGGCTGGCTGGGCACGAGGCGGCGGGGACAAGCAACGGAGGCCCCGGGCTGTGAGGCCCCTGGCGAGGGCTGGGAAGCAGGCAGCCCCCATGCTGGGCACCCTCCAGCTTTCTTTTCCACCTGTCCTGTCTGTGGAGGACTCAAGGTAAACTCCCCTCCCTGAGAGCCGCAGCCCAGGCCCGCTGCTGCGGGGGCTGCGTTCTGTCCCTCCTGGCAGAGTGAAGGGGAGGCGGTACCCTTTGTGTTGTCGTGAAGCCTGAGACTGTGGGCATGGTGGCGGCACGGTGGGGAGGGCCTGGAGGAAGGGGTGACACCCCCAGAGCCTGCCCTCTGGGTAGTGGAGCCTGCAGAGAGGGCTCCCGGGACTTGGAGAGGCCCAGTGGCCTGCAACTGCAAATGCGTTCTGGAAAGTGGGACGTTCCGGTTGGCGCCGGCTGGGCGCTCCTGGCATCCCAAAGCCCGTGCGAGGAGCAGGTGCTGGAGACACAGGCAGCACTGTGTCCTGGCCGACTTGTGCCACACCCTGGGAGTGAGTGGGGTTGGGAGGCCCCTCACTGGCCATGGCCGCCTCCCTGTCCTGTTCACTGCCTACCCAGGGGTCGGCCGTGCTTGACCTCTTGGATCCGTGCCCTCTGTTGTGCATAGGCGTGCTGCATGGGACGTGTGGCACAAGGCATGCAGGACGAGATTTGCCTGTCTGCCCCATGTGTCCTCTAGGAAGCAGCACCACAGGGGCCCATCTTACAGGGGAGGAAACTGAGGCTCAGGGGTTGCAGGGACTTGTCGGATCTGGGTCTCCTGGCATGCGGACTGTCATGGCTCACCCACCAGCCTGTTCTCACACCTGCAGGCTTCCGGGCCAGGGGCAGGCGGGGAGGGCCTGGCTGCAGCCCCCGCCGAGCAGGGAGCAAGGTGGTGATGTCCTTGCAGTGGCCAGCCCACGGTGTCAGCTTGCCAGGAAGCCCCACGAAGGCTCCGGGACCCGCAGCTCACTCCCCCGCCCACCCTCCTGGCTGAGGCTCATGGTGGGGACCAGAGGAGGCCAGGGTTCCCAGGGCCCATTCATGTGCATTTGGAGGGCATGCGGGCGACCCAGGGGTGCAGCAGCTTCTGGCACCCTCCATGATCTGTCTGCATGGGGTGCAGCTGCCTGGCCTGGTTTTGTCCCTTCGTTCCGCGGCTTCGTGCCTATGCAGTTCTGGACGCGGGCAGCGCCGTCCTGCACTGTCTGCCTTCAGCCCCTGGCTGGGGGGGCAAGCCGCTCATCTGTAAAGATTTGGCTTTGTACCTTTACTGTCGGCTGAAGACCTTTGTTGCTCTCTGACGTTTTAAAAAACCTGACACTGTTTGTAATACATTCTTAGACTGGAAATAAACTGTTCTTTTCTTACCGTCTTGTCCTTTTCCATTTGCCAGCCCCTCCCCCTCCCACCCAAGCCCTCTCAGTGGGGCCTTTGACTGTCTCTGAAATCTGGGGGCCTAGGCCTCCAGCCTGTGGGTTTTGGGGGCAGCCTGGGGCCTCTCCTGGGTAGGCTGCTTTCAGCCAGAGTGCCCTGGAGGCCTGAGAAAGGAGAGGCAGCGCCTGGCGACCGACAGGGCCTGTGTGTGTGATGCGTGTGCACTCACGTGTGATGTGTGCACGCGTGAGCATTCATTTGCATGTATGTGTGCTGTGCACAGGGTGTGCAACGTGTGTGCATGTGTCTGTAGTGTGTACACAGGCTACATACATTTGCATATATGTGCGCGCACGGTGTTCAGGTGCAGATCTGATGTGGAATGTGTGCGCATGTGATGCATGCACAGGAATGTGCATCTGTGCACATGCATGTGTTTGTATGCGGCGTGTGTGCATCGCACATGTGGTGTTGGTGTGCATGAATGCATGCGTGTGTGCCTGTGCACATGTGTGCTCTACCCCGTGCGTGCACTGTGTGTGGCATGTCCCCCTGTTCAGTGGACCACGGCGAGGTCCCTGATGGTCACTTGGACTCAGGCAGGAGGCTCCCTTTGTCCAAGTGATGCCAGGGGGCATCCTGCTCTGAGCCTGGAGCCCCCACGCCCTCCCATCTCCCCCCTTTGGGTGGCAGAGCTCCCACCTCACGTTTCCTGCACATCCCAGGGGCCACGCCCCGCCCTGTCCCACCCATTTTCACCCTTGTCCATCACCCTGCTGGAGGAGCCAGCTCTGCACTGCCCCCAGAGTTGGGAGCTCTTGAGTGGGGTTCTTGTGCCCTGCAGTGTGAGGAAAGCCAGGCTTCGGGGGCTGAGCCGCACCCGCCCTGCCAGCTGGGTGGCCTTGGACAAGTTACTACACCTCTTTGAGCTTCCGTTTCCTCCTGCTTAGATGGGGACAGCAGTCCCTATCTCTCTGGGCACACAGAGAGGGTCTAACGAGGTGGCAGAGGCATGCAGGCGGTAGATGTCTATTCACAGGAGCCGTCACCAGACTCGCTCTTGTCACCTCCGCCCCGAGGCACTCCAGCCAGTCTGGCTGCCAAGGAAATAAGACTGTGAGCTGCCAGGGCCACGAGATGGGGGCGGGGGTGGCTGCTGCTGCTGCTGGGGTCCCTTGTTGTCTGGGCTCAGTCCTGCTGCACTCACAGGGGTTCCCGGCCTCAGACAGCCTGGGAGGGTGGCAGGCGTCTTCGACCAGAGCCTGCTGAGGCCCCAGAGTCTGCTTTGCCCTCTCCCCACCGTAAGAAGCAGGGGGGGTTGCTGGCCAGTGCCGGGCATCCTGTGGACCCCTGCCCCTGGTGGGCATCCTGGCTGTGGACTCCATCTCCTCAACTGAGGTGGATCCCTGGCTCTTCAGGGAAAGTCCGTCTGGGTGAGGCAGTGGGGGTGGGCTGTGGCCTGCCTGGGACTCAGGCACAGCTGGAGCTGGTCTTGGCTGGAGGTGTGGCGGTGCCACTGGGCTGGTCGGGGTTGGGCTATCGCGTGAAGTCCTCAGCCAGAGGAGGGAAGGAGCCACAGGAATGGCCACTGACTGGCATGGCCCTCTGGGGGCGTTGGTGGCCAAGGCATCTTGTGGGATGGAGCGACTCTGGAGGAGGAGGGCCCGGCCCTCCACAGCTGCCCCTGCACTCCAGCATAGCCCTGGGAATGGGGTCTGGGGCCCAGGGGCCTTGCCTGGTGGGGCTGGGTGGAATGGGCAGACCGGTGCTGGGAGTCCTCTCTCCTCATCCCCCCAGAGCATGTGCAACCCACTTCCCCAGAACTGGGGGTCAGGGGTCCTGGCCCCCAGCAAGGGCCTAGGGTAGATCTGAATCCCACTGGTGCTCAGTGCTGGGTTTGGGGCTGCGCCTGCAGGACTGGCCCCCAGAAGCAGATGCAGTCTGGGGGGGGGGGCGCAGGTGGTGAGGAATGGATCTGTGGCTCCTGGTGGGCACTGGCCTCCTGACACAGGGTCAGAGGTCAGACACCCACTGCCGAAGTCCCAGGCCCTCACAAGGGCTCCTTAGCACTAGGTGACGGTGAGACCGGCTCAGCGTGCCCAGTGTCCCTTGAGCCTGGCCCTAGGGCCAGGGTTGGGGTGCTCTGACTCAAGTCTGTGGCATCCAGCTAGGTTCCCCGGAGCAGGCTTGGGGTTCCTCCAGCCCCAGCCCAGTTCCCAGTTCCCCACGAGGTGCTACCACTGGGCTGCGATCCCCACACCGAGGGCGGATGCCGGGTCCTCTCCCCTCACTTGCCCTGGGCCCATCCCTCGAGGGCTTTGGGAGGTGAGGCCCAAGCTCAGTGACCATGCCAGCCATGGGCCACTGTCCCTCCCCCTGGTCAGACCCTGCCCTCAGCCCTGAGGCCACCAGGACCCCTCCCTCCTGCTCATCCCTCCACATGTGTCATCAGGTACCACCAAGAGGCTGTTCTGAGTTCAGGGGACTCATCTGGTCCCTCTGGCCTCTGTGGGCCCCTCCATGGGCGCTGCTGGGGGAGGGGTTGTGGGGCCCCAGGAGTTCCTTCTTCAGCCTCTGTGCTCCTGGGGGCCACACCCCCTGCCTTGCAACTGCAGACAGAGGCCAGGGGCTAGAGCTGCCAAGCCCTCTCCCCAGAATGGGGCAAGCAGGGGTCAGGGCTGGTGGGCCAGCTGGAGTCCTGGGATATGTGGGTAAGAGGCACCTGGGAGATGAGGTGGTTGGGCCCCCAGTGATCTGGTCACACCTGGGCCAGCATCCTGGTCGTCAAGCTGGAGCGGGGGGAGCGGGAGCCGAATGGACAGACTGATGCATGTTCTCTTTGGTCTAGGGAGCAGTGGCCTCACCTCCCCACCTTCTGATGATGCATTCAGGTAGGTCTCAGCTCTAGGACCAACTCCGCTGGGGCCTTGGGACAAAGGAAGTAGGGGGACGTAGTGGCTGCCTTCACGGCCCAGTGGGAAGCTCTCTACCACTCAAGCCGGCAGGTGCTAGGGGACAGTGGGAGGCAGTGGACAGAGGGTGACCCGGGCAGTGAGGGGGGAAGTGCGCAGCCCCTGCCAGAGTGGGGCAGGCCCAGGCAGGGAGTGGAGGACAAGTGTGGCCAGCTTGCCCAGAGGGGTATGTGGATGGAGTGGTTACGGTGGGGCTGCCTTGGAGCCTCAGCCTTCAGGAGAAAGCCATGTCCTTGGGGTGAGGGGTCCCTGTGATGGGCAGGGAGTGAGGGGAAGGCTTGGGGTCTCCAAGGCCCAGTTAGAAGGTGAGGGCTGGGCAGAAGCTTGCTGTCACCAGGGGAAGGTCTGGAAGGTGCGGTGGCGGTGGGGAGCTGGAGGTCAGGGGTCAGCTCTGTGCCTTATCTTCTTGGTGGAGCCTCTGGGCTGCGGATGGGGGTGTCCTAAGGAGCTCAGATTCTCCATCTTTCTTTAGAGATCTGACACCTGTTGGGGCCAGACCCTGCAGGCTGACTCTGAGTGGACCTTTGGGGGCAGGAGTGGGTGGGCAGGGCTGGTGGCAAGCAGGGTCCACAGGAATGGCCCATACCAACTGGCCTTGGGGTTCCCTGGGTTGGGATAGGGCCCCGAGGACCACCCCTGACAATGCTATTCTCTGACACTCAATCCCAGACGGTCCTGGACACGTCCTCCTGCTGTCCACCTGCCTCCCCGTAGGGTCCTGGGGATGTCTTTGACCTTGACATGTGGGGGTGGGGCATCAGGACCTGCTGGGGGATACAGCCCTTCCTACTGAGGTCAGGGGCTGGGGGATGTGGGGCCCAAGCCTGGTGGGACAGAGCAGCTTTCCTGTGTGGCCAAGGGCAGTGCCAGGCATTGGGCCATCCAGAACCCTCTGCCCCTCTCCTGCCTCCTCCTCCCTTCCAACTGACAACTGTGGACTGGGCAAGACGTGGGTCCAACCTAAAACTAGCTGCTACGTCTTGGGGACGTGTCCACGTGACTTTGGGGCCAAGGCCCCCTCCTCGGCTTTGAGAGGCTTCTGTGCAGAGGCCTGGCTTCCTTCCTGGTCTCCCCTCAGACCCCGTTTCAGCCCCTGCAGAGTTCCACCCAGGTCTCTACTCTCACCCACTATTCCATCTTGTCTTCTATCCCTTGGCACACGCCTCCTTCTCCAGGCAGCCTGCCCGGGTCTTCCCTGGCCTCACTGGTCTAGGTGCTCTCCTGAGTGCTTCACCTCTTGGGAAGAGGATCTGCACCTGCCCCTCTGTGTGCCAGGGTCCCCTCCAGGCCAATCGAGAGAGAGTCCCACACTGTTGGGGGCAAGCTGGAGCGCTGTGGGTCCTCCTCATCTGGGAACAGTCCTGGCTCTGAGTCTCTGGGACGTGCAGGCCTCCCCTCACATCTGGGGGGCCTCGGGCATCCGTGTTCCATATTTTATACCAGTAAAGTCAGCATGGCCTCCTGAGGGGGTCCCATCGTGCAGGGACCATGCATTGCAAGGAGGTGGGGGTTGTCGCTCAGGGCCACCAGGCAGGGAGGGGACAGGAATCTTGTGACTTGCTTTGGTTCATGGAGTCAGGTGGGGGCACCTACATGGCCGGGCCCCATGTGGCTCTGTGGGCCGGTGTCTGTTCCTCCCTTAGCTCAGGGCCTCTGTGGCCTTCCCGTCCCTGCTGGGAGCAAGCCCGAAGTCCTGTGCCTCCCACCCCTGGCCTTGCTAGAGCAGCTAAAGGGCACGAGGGTGACAGGCACCCAAGCAGGTGTGGACCTTCAGAGGGCACCTTGGGGCAGTAGGTGTCGTGTGAGGGGACAGGGCACTGTGCGAGATGGTGGCTGCCCACTGAAGTCCCCAGCCCTGGCCTTGGCTCTGTCGACCTGTGAGCAGGCCACTCAGGGATGGCAGAATGACATTTGCTACTAGGAAATTGGGGATGTGCCCGGGGCCATCCTGGAGGAGGTGTCCCTGTGGATGGAGGTATGGACCTGCGGGGGGGGGGGGGCTTTCTGTGGAGGCTCACTTATCCAGAGAGGGTCCCTGAAGCCTGGAGCCAGGGGGTGGGTGAGTGGTGATACGGGGCCATCAGTGGCCATCAGTGTTGAGGACGGGCGGCAGGGGCTGAAGTGAGAGCTGTGTGTTCACTGGACTGCAGCAGGCCACAGGGCATCCACGGGAGCAGCTCAGCCGTGATCTGACCACTATGCCAGGAGAGGAGTACCCCCTTCTAGAAGCTCCTGGTGAAGGGAAGCTCAGGAACTCAGAAAGGGCAGGGCTGGGCCAGCAGAACCTGAGAGCCGGGGGCCATGGATAGGGTGCCGGAGGGGGTGGGCATGGAGCTCTCTGCCCCCGGAGACTCACTGACTTCCCCCCACAGGAGCCCCAGGGTCCGAGAGACCAAGCAGCGAGGCGCCCCCCTATGTGAACGTCCCCGTCAGCCCCTCCCCCAAAGCGCAGCTTCAGTACCTGGGCCTGGAGCTCCAGGGGGCCAGCGCCGGGATCCGAGGTGGGTCCCCATGTTGGGGATGCAGGCCTTGGCAGTGGAGAGGGACTCCTCCTTCCAGGACCCCCACCGGTCCAGATTCTTACTGAGCTGTGTCCCTGAGGGTGTGGCCCCACCTTCCTCCCAGCTCAGCAACACCCCTACCAAGCTCCAGTCCTGGGTCCCATCCCCTCTTCCAGGCCAAGGCCTCTGCGGGGAGGGCGGGGGGGCACTGGCGGGGGCTGTGCGGGGGTGCGGGGACCGGCCAACCAGCTCATCTGGGCTACTTTCAGGGGCTGGTGCATCCCGCTACGCGCAGATTGACATTGTGGCCACTGAGGCGGCCCACAGGGCAGGGGCCCGGCACGCACAGACCCGGGAGGAGAGGCTGCCAGAGCTGGACCAGAGAAGGAAGGGGACCCCAAGGTGAGGACAGCGCCCCCGCCGGGACGGGGCAGCTCAGCCAGCTGGCCTCGCTGTGGCTGCCCACAGCCCAGAGCACCAGGGGGCCCTGAGGGGACCGGAGAGCAGCACGCACAGCTCTGGGATGCAAAGCGCCCTCCCCTTCCCTGGATGTCGTGGCCTCCAGACTGAGGCCAGGACTGCCGTTGGGAACACACAGCCCCTAACCACAGCAGGGCCAGACCAGGCCCCATCCCTGCCAAGCGTCCTGTAGCTGCCTCCCTCTGTCCCACACCCAGGTCACTGCTGCCTTGGGCCTGGGGACTGTGCCATCCATGAGCCCTGGGGGTAGCGGGACTGTCCCCCTTCAGCCCGGTCAGGCTGCTGGTACGGCCCGCACATGCGTTTACTGGACTGTGTTGCTTCTTAGGACCCATTATTGTTTGACCTGTAAATAGTTAAAAATTGTTAACGTTCTATTTTTAACATGCACATTATTTTCCTGAAGGATGAGGTGCTTTCTCTTCCTTGGGCTGTGGCTTAGCCTGACCCGGATGTGGTTCTGTTGTCGTGACACAGCACAGGCGCTCAGGGCCCTGGTTATCCCCGCCTTGGCAGGTCTGGGTAGGGTTTCCATGTTTCCTCCCAACAGTGCCTATAGCCTTGGGGAAGTTGTGTGGCATTTTCACAACTCTCTGAGCAGGAGGGAATGCTCATGGCTCCAGTGGCCGAGTGGGGTCTGGGTGCTGGGAAGTTTCCAGAGTTGGCAGTGGGGCTTCCTGATATTCCTCCCTTGTCATGAAAGGGAAGCATCAGACTGGGCCTTCTGACCCCGGTCTCAGAGAGGAGATGAGGCTCTGATCTGCCTGGCTGGGGTCTCCAACCACAGCCTACTCAGAGACATTCCTCCTGTCTTTCCGCCCTTCTCCCTCCCATCTATCCAGCATCCACCATCCACCTACTGTCCATTTGCCATCTATCCATCCCTCTATTCACCCACCATCCATTAATCCACTTCCATCATCCATCCATCCACCTACCATGCAACACCCACCATCCATCACCACCATCCCTCCACCCATGAACCATCCATCCACCTTCCATCATCCATCCACCATCCAACAACCACCCATCCCCCATCCACCATGCATCTCGCACCCATTAATCAATTCATCACCCACTCACCATCCATCCATTCATCCACTACTCACCATCCATCCATCCATCCATCCATCCATCCATCCATATCCCTCTCCCACCCCACTCTGACCTACTAAGGACCCCGTGAGTCCAATGGTAGTGTAATTGGCTGACACTCAGGTTCTCCTCTTCAGCTGAGACCTCTCAGGTCGATGGGTTTCAGAACATCAGCACCTTTCTCCTTGCCTCATCTTCTGAGCTGACATCGGACTTCTGGGGAAGCTTGCGAGTCAAGGCAGAGGGAAGCAGGCTCCGCTGTGAGCCTCTGGGATGCAAAGGCCTCAGGGTTGAACCTATAAGCAAGTCAGATTCTAACCCTCAAATGCCCCCACTAGCTTGCCCTGGACAAGATTCTGTGGGAGTCAGACTTCCCTTTTAAATTCCAAGGGGGGAGCAAGGCATGGGGTTCACATCCCAGTCCAAGGTTCCAGTAGTGCCGGGCTGCCTTCTGGGTGAGAGGGGGCTCAGGCATCCATGCACACCAGCTCTGGGATAGGCAGCTTGAAGTTCTGGCCTTACCAGTGACCCTGAGTGGCCGGAATCTGGGGTCTCTTGTTTTCAAAATGAAATAAGGCTGCTGTAAGGGCCTTATTCTGTAAGGCTGGAACAGGGAAATGGATCTATCAAGGAATAGCTCCCCGGGGGCCTCAGCCAGGCCTGGCCCAGCCCCCACATACACTATGGTGCTTTGGCAGGGTGGGGGGCTGCGGAGGGTGACCCAGGAGGCCCAGGAGGGCCCAGGAGGCCTCCGGGGCTGCTATGTCAGTCACATAAGCAGAGCAGGGTGGGACAGCCACCTGTCCGTCCTTCAGAGCCGCGAAGGCAGGCACAGTGCTCTGTGCCTGGAGCCCCACTCTGGGACCAGGTGGGCTGAGCTGTTGCAGCTGCCCTAAGGCAACAGTCACGTGGCTTCATGTGGAGGTTTTAGGGACCCTGTGTAACCGAACCCAAGTTCCACCTGCCGGATGGTGCTGCAGAGACATCTAGAGTTGGTAACAAGAAAGGGGTTTATCCAAGAGGCATGGAGGGGGAGACAGGGTGGGGGGGAAGGGGGTTGTGGGGGAAGGGGTGAGGGTAATCCTCACGGCCACCTCCCCAAAGTGGGGGCGCCAGGCAAACATGACGGTGGAGGAGAAGCTCTGGGTGATGAGTTGCTGCCACGTGGGTGAGGCCCAGTGGTCATCAGTCCCACTAACACTTTGGTTCCCAGTCCTGCCCAGGCCTGGACCTGTGCCTGGGAAGGGCTCCTCGCCTCTGCAGAGATGTGAGAGGTGGCCTGGCCAGGACCCCTGCAGCCTGGCTCGTGCCCTTGGGGGTCCTCCTTGGGCGGGCAGTGCTGCACACACTGCCGGAGGTCTAGGGCTCTCAGATACAGGCTTGGATCGAGTGACTTCATTCTGGAATGTCAGCGCTCCACGCTTCCCCCGCCGCACCATGCAGGGGGCCCATCCAGAGCCATCCTGAGTGCTGAAGCCCGTCCTCTCTCCTCTCGCCATACTTGGAACTGGGTCTCTGCCTCCATTGCCTTTAAACCTTGAAGTTCCTACTTTCATCTCTTGCTGGAACATTTTGTTCTGTGAAATTGCTCTTCACTTACGGGGGCTTTTCTTGGACATTCTGACGTCTCCTCTCTGGCCTCTCCTGGGTCCTGCTCCGAGCATGGAGCACCCGCTTGCCCTTTGAGTTCGTGTGTATGGTTTCCCCTCTTTTTCTTGTAGTTCCTTGTGAGATTTCCTCCCCTTGCTTATCTGAGTCTTTGGGTGGGTGGTTTACTTCTGCCATCAAAAGCTCATTCCCAAGCTCGTCCTGGCTTCTTATGGTGTCCCATTGCTCGGATGCACTTTTGTCTTTGAGGGGTTTCTTAGTTTTGCTTAAAAACAGAAAGCCACAGGTCACCACCGACCACAAGCAGAGGGCACTTGCAGTTGCAGACATTCCTTCCAGCCCTTCGGAGGCAACGCCCACCCTGTCAGGGGACCACTGTTTTGACCACCATTCCTAGCAGTTCATTCTGTCTCTTTGATAGCTGACTTCTTTGGCTCAGAACGTTTCCAAGATTCTCCAACAATGTAGGTAACTGCACGCATTCCATGACATGAACACACCGAATGTTTTGTCTCTCTGTGGGTGAACATGTAGCTTGTTTCTGATTTTGAATGAGATAGTTGAACACGAATTGAACAGTTTTCTTGTGCTGGGCCTTTTTTTTTTTAAAAAAAAGATATTTATTTATTTATTTATTTGACGCAGAAAGAGGGACAGCAAGAGAGGGAGGACAAGCAGGCGGAGCGGGAGAGGGAGAAGCAGGCTTCCCGAGGGGCAGGGAGCCCAATGTGGGACTCAATCCCAGGATCCCAAGATCATGACCTGAGCTGAAGGCAGATGTTTAATGACTGAGCCACCCAGGCGCCTCTTGTGCTGGGCCTCTTATGGACACACGCCCTCCAGTCCCTTGGCAACTCAGGTGATCGGAGGAAGAACTGCAGGGCCCACGCCAATGTTCACAAAAAAGAACATGACGTTTTGCACAGCAGTTTCGCCATTTTGCACAGCGGTTTCGCCATCTTGCACCTTCTACCAGCAACAGGAGCATTCTAGTGCACGCCCATTGTAGTAATCTGCATTTTTCTGATGTCTGATGGCCATTTGGATGTCTTCTTCAGTGAAAGACCTGTTTGATTCCTCTGTCCATGAAAACACCGGGCTGGAGAACTTTGGGTCTGAGCCTTGTCTCAGACGCCGGCAGCATGGCCTCTCCTCGTTCTCCGGTTGTCTGATTTCCTTTCTTAAGGATACATCTTGATGAGAAGTTTCTGATTCTGAAGAGGTGCAATTTCTTTGTTCCTTTATCATTGATGGCTGGAGGCTTTTGTGGCCTGTTTTAGATGTCTCTGTCTACTCTCCGGTCAGAGATGCTCTCCTGTTTTAGAAGCTTTACAATTTTAGCTTTCACATGTAGGCTTATGAATCACTGTAAATTATTTTTTGCATGTGGTGTGAGGTCCACTTTCCCTCCAAATCTAACAAGTTGCTCCACTCCATTTACCTAAGAGAATCTCTCTCCTCAAACTAGGGGTTTCTAGGTCTTTTCTCCAGACTTTAGAAGTTTTATTTGGTTCTTTGACTCTGTGAGGGGATTCTGAGGCTTCCTGTTTTTGGAAATCATTTTGAGTTTGTCCTTTGTTCTGTGAATGGAGCGGGACTGCTCTGTCAAGTTACGGTTGTCACCAGTCACTCTGATCTCTCGAGTCTTCAAGGGGCTGAGCTGTGACCCCTGAGTTCTCACTCCCGGGGCCTTGCTGTCTTCTGTGCTTGGTTTTGGTCAAGTCAGTGTTTGTGAATGCTTATGTTCGGGTTTGTTTGAGAAGGACAGCAGACAGTTGTTTTCCAGAGATGGGTCTTTAGCTCATGTTCGTCCAGAGGCCCTGGAGGGTTAGACCACTGTTCATGGCCCAAGGCCCAAGACCGAGTCACAGGGCCTGGCCCTCATCTCCACCCTCTCTGCACAGAAGCCAGCCAGCCTCCCTTTTCCTGGGGTGGCAGAAGGGGTCCAGGTTCATACGGAGGTTCTCCCTTTAGACCCCCACCTTATATGAGCCCGTGGCCCTGAACCCAGGGTGCCTGGATGGCCATGTTCCTGGGCAACTGTGGTCCATCCCACCTCGGTCACACCTTGGCAGGCAATCAGATTTCTACTGCTCCTCAGGAGAGGGGATTTATCTGCAGTGTGGGGGCTCCCTTCAGTGAGTTAGAGCCCCCAACCCAAGCCTGCCAGGCCTGGAGTCGGAAACCCCCTGGTTCTTTCCTGTCAAGCACTTCTGTGGTTCAGCATTTTCCCCAAAAGCTCCTCCACCACATCCTTGAAGTCTGGCGCGTGGTACTTCTGCTACCATTCAATTAAAAGTATTTTCTAACTTCTAGTGTCATTTCTTCTTTGGTTCATGTATATTTTTAAAGTTCCTGAATATACTTTTTTTAAAAAAAATTTTATTTGAGAGTGAGCAAGCGAGCGAGTACACGAGCCAGGGGAGGGGGAGAGGGAGAAGCAGACCCTCTGCTGAGTGAGGACCCCCCCCCACCAGGATCATGACCTGAGCTGAAGGCTAGCACTTAATGGACTGAGCCCCCCAGGCGCCCCTAAACTTCCTCAATGTATGTAGTTTAACTGTCTTTCTGTTACAGAGTCCCTGCTTGGCTGCAATAAGGTTAAAGAACTTGATTTGTGTCAATTGACTTTGCTGCTGAGTTACTGGGATTTGCTTTGTGCCCTGAGCCAATCAGCTTTTAAAATATTCCATATGCGGGGCGCCTGGGTGGCTCAGTGGGTTGAGCCGCTGCCTTCGGCTCAGGTCATGATCTCAGGGTCCTGGGATCGAGCCCCGCATCGGGCTCTCTGCTCAGCAGGGAGCCTGCTTCCTCCTCTCTCTCTGCCTGCCTCTCTGCCTACTTGTGATCTCTCTCTGTCAAATAAATAAATAAAATCTTTAAAAAAAAAATAATATTCCATATGTATTAAGAACATATTTTCCTCTAAAGGGCATGAAGAGGATCATGCTTGTTGGCTGTTAGTCCATCCATCTGTGTTCATCAGGGACCTGAGCCTCTGTGGAGAGAAGCTGGCACAGGGGCGGCAAATTAAACAGAAATGAGAGAGAAAGGAAGCAGAGAGAGTAAAAGCCAATGAAAGAAAGCTAGCAAACAACAGAGGGAAATCCTTGAAGTTGAAGCTGGTTTTGGGGGAAAAGTTTTAAAACTTGATGGAGCCTTAGCTAGACTGACTGGGGGTGGGGAAGGGGAACAGGAGTTACTGAGACAGGGAACAAAAAGGGGGCATCACCACAGATCCAACAAACATTAAGGGAATAACTTTGCACCAATTGTTTTAACAACTCAGATGAGATTCCTTGATAGACACATAAAGACACAAGAAGTATTTAGACAATCCAAACAGCCTTATAACTAGTATTAGAAACGGAAAAGTTAATATAGAACTCTAGCACGAGAAAAGCTTTGGGCCTAGATGGCTCCCATGAGGGCCATTGCACATGAAGAAAGAAAGAAGGCCGAGTACACACACACACCACAGCAGAGCCTAGGAAGGGGGGCTCCCCGCTCCTCTTAGTCTGATGTGATACCAAACGTGACAGAAGGCCTGTGAAGAGAGCAAGAAGCACAGGCCAGTATCCCTCAGGTGGAGAGAAGCAAACGTCCATCAGCAAATTGGATCTGGCTGTGCCAAGGAAGGACCATCATCATGGCCAGCAGGGACTGTCCAGGAATACAGGTTATTTTAGCATTCAAAAATCAGTGAGGTTCACCACAGTAACTCAGTCAAGCAGTCAACCTTTCTGATCATCTCAGTAGATGCATGAAAAGCACGTGACAGCTTTCAACACTTGTTCATGAAAACTAGCAAGCTAGGAGTCCCCATGATCTATAAAAGCATTCATACAGCTCCACAGGCCATGCACTACTTAACTGGCAGGCTAAATGTGTCCTGTGAAGATCAGAAGAGAGGGGTGTCCCCTCTGCCCCAGCCACTCAACACTGGGCTAGACAAGCCGGTGAGTGTGCACAGAGAAGGCATGGTGCTCGAGGGAGAAGCAAGACTGCCGTCTGACAGACACAAGTGAACATAAGCAAGTGTGCAGATATGCTGGGATCTGGGCCACAGGATAGGTCATCACAGGAAAACCACCCCATTAAGAAATGAAAACGTACTACTGCCAACAGCAGAAAACACCAAACGCCTAGGAATAAATCTTGTGGAAACATTCAGGGTCTATGTCCAGAGAGATGCAAGACAGGCTGAGTAAACGGGTTTGGAACAGAAAGGTTCGTGAGACCTGATAATAAGACGTCCGTTCTCCCCAAAGTGATCAAAATTCAAGGTGTCAAAATTCTAGTCATTTAAAAAAAAAAAAAACACGAAGCTGATTCTAAGGTGTATATGGAAACACAAAACGCCTGTAATGAATCTTTAAAAAGAGGAAAATGCGCCCAACTCCAAGCTCTAGTAGAAAGCTACTGTATCCAAGACCATGAGAGCCTGAGGTTGGACAGTCTAGAAACAGAGCCACACCCGCATGCACACTTGATCTCTGACAAAGGCACCGAACCAACAGAGGAAAACATCTGTGTGAAGAATGGTGCCAATGTTTCCAAGTAAGTTATCAAGTGGTCATCGGTGGGCAACCAGAATTCACTGCACGATGTCCAGGCACCAGAAGACCCTCCAGCGATGAGCGGAGTACATGGCTGTACAAAGCCCACAGACACGGAGTGGAAAAGAACAGATGTGCTTACACGTCCTCCTGGTCTGGTCCCTTGTGTGGGAAATACAAAGACAGGCGAAAGCAAGCAGTGGTGAGCAAGCGCAGCGGCTGCCCAGCGGGTAAGCAGCTGGTTCCAGGGACTATCACCCAGGCATGCGGAGCTGTGAGCGCATATGGAGCATGGCTCTGCGCACCTGGGCTCTGCATGCGCTCCCTCCCCACCTCTCAGTCATCCCCTGCCCGGAGATGAGCAACTCTGCAACCGGACCTGGAACGAGCACAGTTAATGTCGATGACCACAGACTGAAGACCGAGGAACGCGTGCCACCCTGCGGGTCAGTGGCAGGCACAGGCCCTGGCCCTCCACAAAACCAGTTGGGACCACACTCTGCGCCAGGGCAGCCACGCTGTGGGACCATCCCTGGCACTCCTGGGAGCCACACGTGTGTGTGTGTGTGTGTGTGTGTGTGTGCACGCGTGCGTGCACATGCACGGGTGCACACAGGACCCTTCACCACAGCCCTCCCAGCTGTGCTCTCAACCCAAACCACAGACAACTGGACAACCTTGCACATTCCTACTACAGAACACTACATGGCCCTGAAGAGGTGACACGTTTCCATGAGACATTGTGGCCAAATCATGACAGAGTGGCTAGAAGCGGACGCCCCACCCCAACACACACACAGCCAGCCTGTCATTTCAGGTCCATCCAACAAGAAGATCCGATCTGGCTCCATCAGGAACATGGGTCTGTCGGGGTCTGTCGACATGGTGTGAATGCTTCCGACAGACCACGGGGCCGGAACCACACTTGTCCTTCTCAGTCTTGGAGGCTGGATGTGATTGCAGTGCGGGAAGAGCCTGCCTGGCACAGGCTGCCTCCTGGTTTGTGGACACTCGCAACTGCAGGGAGGGCCTGGGAGCTCTCTGGGGCCTTGAGGACACTGATCCTATCTGAGGGCTCCATCCCCATGATCTCATTACCCAAAGGTCCCAGTGTTAACACCGGCACCATGGGAACTGGGTTCCAGTACCTGGACTTTGTGGGGACACAAGCTCAGTGGTCAGCTGGAGGGGAATGTGGAGGTATCCTAGGACGTGGGTCATCTCTGTTGACCTGGGGGTTGGCTCCAGAACACTTTTGCGGGGGGACTGAGCCACAGGCATTTGGTGCCCTTTTATGAATCCGTTCTACTTCATAGCAATTACTCAGAATCTCAGTGTGGTCACTGACCCCCTGTGTGGGGGGCCGCCCCCATACCTGCTGCCTCCAGGGGCAGAGACAACGACAAATCCCAGAGACCTAGGTGGTTCTCCAGCATGTCTGAAGGCCAAGGGCTCCCTCTAGTCGTCAGTTCCTGAGATGGTAAATGGAGTCAAGCGTCCCGTCCTGTTGGTCTCCCTGTCCTGGGCCTGACCTCCTCCCAGGCCCTGCACCCCACACAGGGGCACTCAGAGAACAGGAGCGTGTGCCCCGGAGCTCGGAGCCCCCAGGAAGCTCTGCAGAAGCCCGATAGCGAGCCCTTCTCTAGTCCTGGGCCACCTTCTGAGCAGCCCATCACCCTGCCCTGCTCATTAGGCCTGGCCATAAGGGACACAACAGCCAGGCTGGTGGCAGGCATGATGTGGAGGCCTAGGGCGAGGCTCTGGTGCTGGAGAGGACGGCAGCAAGGCTTGCCCTGAGCCCAGTGGCCCACAGAGGAGGGACCACATCCCTGCTTGGTCTCACTATATCCTGACACATGGGGTCCTGGCACGCCTCCCCGTGGACTTGATTCTTAGAATAAAGCAGCTCATGGGATAGCTGTGTCTGGAGGGTCCCAACACCTGAGGCTGAGGCGGGGTCACTGCAGAGTGCGGTGCTGGGATCAAGCCTCTTCCAAGTTCAGACCTGGGAACTGTATGAGACCGCCACATGGACTACCTGCAGTGAAGTCAGGGGAGGGTCCCCATAGAGCTATCCCACCTCAGTGCCCAGGCCTGGTCTCTGAGGTGGGGAGGGAGACGCCAGCAGGGTCAGTATGAGCCCCCAGCAGGCCTGGGCCAGAAGTCACCTCTCCCTTCGAAATTCAATCCACCCTGCTCTCGGGGGTCAAACCAGGGGGACTGTGTCCCTGGGAGGCCCTGGACCCCACCCATGTCACACTCACACAGCAAAGACACAGGGGGTTGAGGGGGTGGAAGAAGAGCAAGATGCAGATGCAGAGACCCCACCGAGGGACAGGTCACATCACAGACAACTGACACCGTGTGACATGTTTTTAAAGACACGGTACTTGCAGCGACAGATTCACATGAGTCTGATACATGGCTCATCGGGCACCCAGGGGATCGGAAGCAGTCCTTCCGCGTGAGGGATGTCCGGCCGGGCCCCACACGCCATGTCCAAGGTCCTGTCTTGTGTCCAGTGCCACCACAGGTCCCTGGGCCGTGCTCAGGCAGATGCCCAGCACCCCGCCTCTTCCCGCCGGTGCCTCCTGCAGCCTTCAGAGTTCGTTGTGGCGAGCTCTGGAGATGCGGCCTGACAGATCCTGTAAATGCTTCTTCACCTAAAACCAACAGCCCAGCGTCAGCCCAGCGGCCACCTGCCCAACATCACTAGATGCGCGGTCTTAGAAGGGACCTGAATGCCTCGCTTTTCTTGATTGGCAAGTCTGCCGTCCGGAAAGAGGAAATCAACCATGAATGCTGCTTTTCGCAACTAGACCACCATTACCCGCTAAAAACACTGCACAGGGCAGGTGATGTGGAAAGAAAGGAGAGATGTTTTCCACCCCAGCCCCTCACAGAGGCAGAGAACAGAGAAGTCACCTGGCTGGGCCCCTCCAGGAACTGCCCAGCACCCCAGCCTCATAGAGCCAAGGGTGCCATACACATGCATTTCTGCCACGGTAATGAGGCAGAGACCACCCTGTGCCTGTCCCTGCCCATCACAGCTGGACTCCCCTCTGCAGGTTCCTGCCCCACAGCGGCACTTTGGAGCCGACCTCCCACGTGGGGTGCTTGCCTCTTCCCCAACAGGCAGCCAGGTGGGCCTGGACCCCGCAGCCCTCCCCTGGGTCAAGACCCCCCTGGCTCACTAAAGTTTCACGTGTTTGGATGACTGGTCTATCCCTGTGGCTCCAGAGTGAGATGCACAAGGGGATCCCTCCTCCCTTGCTCTCTCTAGAGATGAGCCATCTCATCTGCTTCCAGACTGTACTGTGAGTCCTTCAGCCACTCCAAGCGTCCGTGCTGCCCTGCTGCTTCTTTCTCCTATGGAGGCCAACCACGTTTCTATGCCTGGATGGGCACCTGCTTTGTGGGTCACCGCGAAAAGCCTGACCAGCCCTGGAATGACCCCATCCTGCTCGAGCCACTTGCTGCTGCGCTGGGATGGTCCCCATTCCCACAAGAGAAAACACGGCCTGTACACACACCTCACAGGATTCTCAGGGGACTGTCCTCCCGGGCACACGCAGGTGTACCAAAGCCACTGCCTCACATGCACACCCTGTGCAGGGTCACTAGGCCAAGGGAACAAGCCAGGGACACAGGTGTCCCACAGCTCTACATGACCACCTGCCGCCAGCAGGGGAAGATCAGCACACATGCGGGGCCAGGGGACACCCCAAGGCACACACACCTTGTAGCCCAGCTCCTTGGTCTTCTCCTCCAGCATGGCATACTTCTCCTTGTTGCGGCTCACATGCTCTGGGTCCCCGAAGCTCTCCACGTGTTTCAGTTTCTGGTGAGAGATTTCCAGCTGCTTCTGATAGTGGTTGTGCTTCTCGATTTTGGCTTCAAAGTGCTTAAGCTCCTCCTAGAATGTTTAAACAGATGAATATCCCCCCAGTGGACTCTTCGTGCTGCTCTGGGGTCCCCAGTCGACCTCCCCACCACCTCAGGACCCGGGAGGCCACGCCACACCTGGGGCTGGGTGCCAGAGCTCAGTGCGGGAAGCCAGGCGCTGCCTCCTCCGAGGGCACACACCCCGAGCCCCTCAATGTGCCCCCTGCCTGGGATAGCTCCAGGTGCTGTCCCTGCTGCTCCCTGACAAGGCAGCAGTGCACATGGACACAAAGAGAGCGCCCCAACCCACTAGAGATGCCATCACGTGTGGACAGCCTTCATGGGGCCCCTGCCCATGTCTGGCACCCGGGCCTGCCACCGCCCCTTTGTGAACCTGATCCCCTCTCGCCCTGAGCCCACATCCAGCCTGACACTGGACTGGGACTTCAGCCACAACCACACTGCTCTGTCCTCTCCGCTGTCCCCATGGCCTTGTGTCTCACCAGCTGCAGCCACCACCTCACTGCGGCTCTGTGACACGGCCCTTTATGCCCCGCCCCACCCCACCCCAGCCACCTGCTCGGTGCTTTTGGGTTGGTCTTGCTGGCCAGCTCCCGACAGCCCGGTCTTGGCTGAACAGTGACCTCGTCCAGACTGCCAATGGGCCTAAGTGGGCTGCCTGGGGACCACAAGGGCTGACAACGTGCGTCCCTGTGAACTGGGCTGAGCTCCTGGCGGAGGCTGACACAGGGACCTCTGCTGGACAGTCACCGATGTCCCCACTGTGTCTCCCTTGTCAGGGAGCAGTGTCCTGCCTCTCCTGCCTGCCAGTGATCCCTCAGAGGCCCCTGTCCCCACCACTACACAGCTATCCCCTTTCCTACCCTCTCTCCCTGCCCCTGTGACCGTGGGCCCTGTGGTATGTGCGCGCAGCAGTGGCCTCCAGGACCCACATGGCAGAATGACCTCTCCCTCCACAGGCCCCAGCTGGAACTCCCATGGCAGGCTCCTCCAGCCAAGAGGGGCCTCTTGCCCACACCATTCTGACCTGACCCACTGGCTGTAGCAGCCTGGTTACAGCACAACCCCCAGGAGGCGACACTCCAGCAACTCAAAGGCCCTTCCCTCCAGGGCCGCTATAGAACCCCATGCAGGCTCTGTTCTCAACCTGTGTGCTTCTACCCCAGCTGTCTGTCCTCACACCCAGCATATCGAAGCTGAGCAAACGGCCTTGGGGCCAGACCCTCAATCCACCAGAGCCAGCACCATCCACAGAGATGTGGGCACGGTGGTGCCCCACAGCCGCCAAGCAGCATGGCAAAGGGACGCAGGACATAAGGGAAAAGGCCCAGGAACACGCTGGTCTGCCACTCACACCATGGTTACAATGTTTTCCACATTAGTACAAAGTGCGACAACAGGTGTTGCCAAACAACACAAGGTGAGGTCACCGGCACCTTCCTTACCCGGAAGGACTCCAGCTCCTTCTCAGTGAAGTTGGAAGACTTGGCCAGGTCCCACAGATCTATGACTCGGGGCTCCTCGAACTCTGGCAGAAAAGCAAAAGCAGTTCTGGTGATTGTGTGGCAGCTCCTGTGACGCCCAGGGGCTGATGATACCACGAGTGTGAGCGTCTGGACACACATACACAGGGACATGCTGTGTGCTTGCACGCACACGTGTTGAGTGTCCAGTGCCGTCTGGAAGCAAATGGAGGGCTGTTCTCATGCACGCTCAGTCCGCAGCTCCAGGCATCACTGGAACCTGGCCTTGGCGACACTCTCGCTGGCCTGCACCTTTGAAAGGGGAGGGCCCAGTGGCAGAGCCCCTCACTGGGGGAGGGGTGCTGGGAACCAGGAGCTGTCAGGGTTCCTTGGGGCCTCTGGGCCAGGACTGTGTCAATCTACCCACAGTTCTGGGTTAAGGTTTAAGCCACTGCTTGTCCTTCTGGCTCCAAAGCGAAGCAAAGCACATGGAAAGGACCTGTTGATGTTGGCTAGCACTCCTGAGTAGACGCTGTGACGGTGCCCACCTGGGCCACTCACCCCTCCTCCTTCCCCAGAGGAGACCGGGGAGCAGGCTGGTCAGAGCTGCCCCCACCCCGCAGGCATGCCGTCAGGTGCTGCACCCCCTCATTCCACTGACCCCTTCCTGCCTAGGGACCTCAAGAGGCTCATAGAGAATGTTCTGGAAGAATATGGTAGACCACGGGACAGACAGGAGCTGGCTGGGTGCGGGCTGGGAGGGGCAGGGGCAGCGGTCAGCCCCCACTCCAGGTCTCCTGACCTGCTGCGTCCCTAGCAGGAGAAGCACCCGCTGAGCTCCCGCTCTGCACGCTCAGGCTGGAGACCATGTGAGCACGCAGGAAGCCTGAGAAGGGGGGCAGCCTTGCGCAGTGTTCCCCAATATCTTCACAGGCCTTGGGCGGGAGCAGGACAGATAGCGGCCCACCATGGGGGGCCCAGACCCTGTCACAGATGGCATGGGACACACGGCGATGATGCCTGAGCGCAGGGAGCATGCCATGCACTCACCGGTCTCGGTGCCGTAGCCCTGGTGGCTGACTTTGCGCAGGCGGTCGTAGGCCTGGTTGATGCCCCGCAGCCGGTCCTTGAGCTCCGCGTGTTTGCTGTGCAGCATGTCTTCCTTGACGTGGCTCACGTCCAACGGGCTGATGACATTTTCTTGGATTTCTGCACAAGATCGGCGCCGAGAGGGGCGGCCGTGAGCTGATGCTGGGGACCCCGCCTGCTGTAGCAGAAATGCCCCAGGCCGACACCTGTGACCCCATGCCCCCATGCCCAGCTTGCTGACATCCCCAGGGGTGACACAACATGCTGGGGTGGCATCTGTGTCTGTGCGGGAAGGGCAGCCACGGCAACCCATGACCCATGTCCAGCGTCTGACCAACACGCTCATGTTGTCAGAGGTTCCCCGATGAGCCCAATGGGGGAGTCCCACCCATGGACCGGGTGCACAGGGAGGGAGGGCACCCCCCCAGGGCCGCCTGCAGGAGGGCGGGGCAGGGATACCTTCGGTCCTGCTCAGCGTCTCCAGCAGGACGTTGTATTCGCGCACTTTCTCCTTGTGGTGTTGGAACTCCCGCCACAGCTTGGTCAGCTCCTCGCTGGAGAACTTCCCAGATGTCTTTGCCTGGGGGAAGTGAACACACTGGGAGCCAGCCCATGCCCTGGGTGACCCCTCTAGGCCACACGCCGGGACTCCATGAGGGTTGCTGCTGAGCTCTCCTCATATCGGGCAGGACCCTCGCTCCTGTATTCTTGCTTGATGACCCTGCAACTACAGGGCGAAGTAGGACCTGTCACCAGGCTCCACGGAGAGGTGACAGCCATCAAAGAGTGGGAGCTGCAGGATCCCCAAGGAGGTGGGGCGGGGCAGCGTCCCCTCCTGGGGGGGGACCTCAGGCCAGTCTCCACATGGTCATCCACCTGCCCTGCGGGGCTTTGTGGTGACTCACAAAGAACGCAGGCCTGGGGCTCAGCCCGGTGGCCACGGGGGCCTCCTCCACAGTAGACCCGCCCTCCCTGCTGCTGCAGCCTCTCCCCATCTCCCCAAGGACGATGGGCTGGTGTGCAAATTCTGATTCTAATTCAGTGCGGTCCAGGCAGAACCTGCACAGGAGCTGGGAGATTAAGAGCCGTGGAGCGAGTGACTCGCTGTGGCCATATCAAGCCACTGTCTGCCCGCACCCACCCGGACTTTGTACCCCATAGGAGCCCAGCCCCCATACACCTGCCCGTGAGCACGCCTTTCTAAACCAGACAGCATATAGGCTCTGACTCCAAAACCAAGTGGACACCATACAACACGTGGCCCATGGGATGCCATAAGCCTTGCCGTTTACAGATCGTCCAGCCCATTCTGGTCCTTTGAAGCTCTGACAGCGCCCCGCCACACACGATTCCTTCTCCGAGTGGGCAAGCGTCCCCCTGGCAAGGCAGTGAAGCCCCACAGGAGGGGCCCCAACCACAGAAAAGCAGCCTTGTGGTTCTAAGAAGAAAACCCCACCCCTCAAGAGCCCCCTAGAAACAGGCTCCTAAGCAGAAGCAGCCCCTAGCAGCCCCCTTAAGCCTCAACGCTTAGGGTACAGGTCTTGGGGCCCAAAGGAAGCGCCTAGGGTACCTTGTGCCACAGCTTCTCCAGCCTGGGGTCCTCCAGGCTATCCTCCTCGGCGGGGTCACTGAGGGAGTTGCTGCTCACGGCCCGGGCATCCTTTCTTCCATCCAGGCCGTACTTGGCCAGGATCACTAGGAGAGACACAGGAGGCGTTACTCCAATCCCGGCCATGCCTGCCGGACCCCCCAGTCTGCACTGCACGCACACGAACGGTCCCAGTGAGGGGGAACAGGAAGGGCGGAGGGATAGCGAGGTCATCAGGCTCGGCCTGGCCCCAGTCTTCCATGTCTGCTGCCACACGGGACCCCTCCGAGGGCAAATCACACACCTCTCAGGGTGCATTCACCAGCCTGGAAGGCTGAAGGTTCTAGATTCCAGCTGTTGGGGTTCAGCGTGAACTGGAGCCAGAGACAAACACTCCAGTGGAAGGGACCCCACAAGCACAAGCCTAGCTTTGCTGCTCTCACTGAGGATGCTGGGCCCGGCACAAGGGCAGCTGGCCCAGACAGCAGAGTAGATAGAGCACGACCCATCCTGAGACAGAGGCCTCGGTCAAAACTGGCCCGGACACGGCGGACCCGACGTAGTTTGCTCCCCACGGGGCTGGTGCATAGCAGGGGCATGGCCCTGCTTACACCTGGGTCCTCCCTTTCACGTCTCGGTCCCGGTCTGACCACCGCACTGCACTCTGTGGTCCCCTCAGTGTGGCTCAGCCTTGTCAATGGTCCTGGGGTGGGGGGAGCTGAGGAGATGGGGAGGGCAGGGGCCATATCCTGGAGACAGCCAGCTGCCCAGTGAGGGACGAATGCTCAAGAGGGTCTGCTCTGGCCCTCCAGCTTCCCAGTCTCCAGAGTCTTCTGCCACATGACCCTGGCACCCAGGAAGCAGAAAACAGATGGCTCCACTCGGAACCCAGACTTAGACATTGGGCTGGAAGGCAGGCCTGGGAGGACATGGGCTGGTGGCGGGAGTCCAGGGAGACGGGAGCTGGCTGACCTCTCTACACCCTCGTGCTCCTCCCCACCTTGGCCCTGGGCCATCCACTGGGGACTGGTTCTCTCCAGAAAGGAGGACATACCAAGGATTCCAGGTCTTTCCAGAGCCTTCTTTCCTCAGGGGTAACTCCAGGTCAGGCTCTTGTCCTGGCCCTCTGGAGTAGCCCCCAAGCATTCCGGCTGGGAGCAATGATTCCACATCTCCATGTACCTGACCCTTCTGCTACCCCGTCCTGTTTGTCATGTGTCTCATCACATTCTAGAACGAGGCCGTATGAGATAGCAATAGACCTATGTCTTCACCCAGAAGCAGGTCCACAACGTGGCCTGAAGACCTGGAGGTATCTCGTAAGGTCTAACGGTGAGGGACGAAGGGTGGCTGGGGCAATGTCAGCAGCTGAGTCAGAGAACCCAGGGTTAACCCTGCTGTGCTCAATCATGGACAATCACTCACCCTCACTCAGCATCCACTGTCTGTCTGAGCCTGGGGACAAGTGCCTCCCAGAGGCCTGTGTGGATGTACAGCATTTGGGCTCAGGATCACAGACGACACTCATTCCACGTGGTACCATGTCTGAGGAAGCCCTTGTCTGGCTCTGTGAGCATGCGGGACAGTGGCTAGGCTACAAGGCGGACTCCAGGACCAGCCATACCTGGAGCCAGCTAGTCATGGCTACTCCAGTCCCATGGGGGGCTCTGTAGGGAGCTACAGCAGGTTTGGATGGATGAGGGTGTGCTTGCATCCCCAGGCAGGGGGGTGGCAGGCCAGGAAGCCAGCAGGCAGGTCGGGGACATGACTTCTGCCCTTTGCTCTTCGCTACAGGATGATGGCAAGTGCAGTCAGTGTGGGAGTGGCCCCGAGACATTGACGCGAAGGGAATGAGGGCGCCTTGGCAGTGAGCTCGGGCTTCTGCCCTGCACCTGGTGTGTGCCACAGGCAGGTGCAGAAGGGGGCTTGAGAGGCCTCTCCATCCTGAGGATGCATGTCTTTTGCATCCTGGGAGGTTGGGCAGATTAATTGCTCTGTCTTGAATACCCACAGTAACAAGCAGCTCACTACTTTCCATCTCAATACATTCCACTCTGTTAGAAAGTTATTTCATTACAGATGATGTGAGATCTGCTTTCCCATGAATTTACAGACCCTGGGAACATCTCCACTGTCTCCTCCAGAGGACCACAGGCAGCGGGGTGGCCCCGGCCCCCCCTTCTGGGCCCAGCAGCAGGGCCCTGAGTGCTGTGTGTTCTACATGTGGGTACCCCTGTTCTGACTTGCCTCCACTGGCCAAGGGCCTCCCCAAATGGCCTGGCCACCGTGGCCACAGCTGGCGGCTCCTCAGAAGTGAGCCATGGCACAGGCAGCAGCTGGGCAGCCCCACTTGACTCCTGCCACAAACCACGATGCATCCACTGTGGGGCCACAGGGCCGAGCACGCGTCCCCCCTACCGCACTGAATAGAGAAGAAAGCTACCGCTGAGGTTGCGCGTGAGCTTGGCCTGCTTCTCTCCACCTTCGTCCAGGCCCTCAGCCTTTAACTTCTTCCAGGCGAATTCGTCCCTTTCTTGCATCTTCAGATCCGCATGGAGCTCGGACAGCTTCACGGGGGAAAGCTGAAGCTAGGATTGAGAGCAGACAATGCTGACAATTAGCCCCAAGACGAGTCAACAGCACCACCCAGGAGATGGAGAACCCAACGGAGGGGGGACTAGGAGACGAGCAGGGGGACGCAGGGTCCCGGCAGGTAAAAACTCACACGTGTTCTCGGGAGAGCCCTTGGTGGCCTGCCCCGCTGCAAGGTTGCGGGGAGCCCGCTCTCGAGCCTCACTGGAAGAGCTCCTCGGCCGGGCATGGTCTAGAAATGCCACGTCTACGAGGTGTTGCCCACCAACAGTGGCCTGAGCCTGGCTGCCAGCCCCTCTCTCTGGGCCCACCTAAGGCCACAGGGCCGGCTCCTACACCGGGACGTCCCACCAGCCACCTGGGTCCCGGTGACACTCGTGGGGCCCCGGGTATTGGAGTGTGAGGATGGAGGGACGTGAATGCTGAGCATGGGAGGAAACCATCACCTTCTCCTTGTGTCATGTAAGTACAATAAAAAATAAATCACCATGATCAGAGGACAGTGGACTAAATTATGGCAAACTTCCACATTAAGAAAAGATCAGTCTGTGAACCTGCCTGACAGATGCCCCACCCACAAGAGACTGGCTAATGACACAATGACAAAAGGCTCTAAGTGCAGCACACACACACACCCTCCCACTGCCTTCAGGCCAGTAAGAGACCTGCACTTGTCTTTGGTGGCCTGAGGCCCAGAGTGGCCAAGAGACTGGGCCCTGCTCCTGCCTTTCCTGCTGACTGCTGTCAGCTCAGCCCAGACCAATAGGAGTGCTTCAAGCTGGTCCCTCAGACCAGAACATTCCATCAGTCTTCATGGGGCTGGACCTGCTGGCGCTCCCCCGGCACCCAGAGATACCACGGCGGGCTGCTGGACAAGCTACAAGACAGAGCAGCCCCCTGCCACCCACACAGGCTGGGAAGACTGCGGCCAACGTGCTTTTTCAGCTACAAGGGTCATAGTGGTGACCCTACCTAGCTCCAGCTAGGCTTCTCAGAAGATGCCCAGAAAATGTGGGCCCCGTCCTTCATCAGCTTGAAAACTAGCCAGGGAAAGTTCCTCAGGAGTAAAAAGATGGCACCAAATAAACAGCAGGGCTTAGGGCAGGAAACTCTCCTAAGGCTTCTAAAAGTTTCTTCGACCTTACTCCATGGGGCTGCTCCCTCCTTTGCTGGCTCTCTGGCTCTCCTGGGGCAGGCGTTTGTCTCACAGTGTACCAGCTCCTACTCCCTCTCCCGAGGCCCAAACCCTTCCTTTCTAAGACTCCTGAGTGTCCCCACCCAGAAGCCTTAGACTCGTCAAGGGGCACCCAGGCTGACACAGTCCCACCTGTCCTCCCGGGCTGTGTCCTAGGCCCCACTGTTGCCTGGATGCTCCCCGTGGGCACTCTCAGGAGAACACCAGGACTCTGGGGAAGCTGGAGCCACAGCCTCACCTGACCTGTGGGATCCCCGGGGCAGAAAAACTGGACAGTGGTTTGGGGCATGTGGATTTTCCAGGAAGGGCAGAAAGGGCACTGGGTGGTGAACAGCTGAAGGGCAGGCCCTCAGTCTGCCCAGGACACCAAGGCATCCAAGGGAATCTATCCTCTGTAAGCCTAGGGTCTGTCTGCACTGAGAGCCACAGCCAGGGCCTGGGAGGGCCTGGCTCCCAGCTCTCCCCTCTCTGGTTAGTGCGACACTGCACTGGCCCCTGTGTCCCTCTTGGGGACTGAGTATTCTCTGCCTGCCAGCTAGTTCCACCATGAGGGGACAGATCTGAGGACCTCAAGGCAACGTTCCCACGCACCTCTTACTTTCTTAGCTGTCCACCTCCCCAGGGCCCTGGCTGGAGATCAACATGACAGCCAGTCAGGAGCCCCGGAGCTGCAGACTCGGCCCACTGTGTGACGCTGTGAGTCGCTGCTTCTCACATCTGAAGCCCCTGGGGGTCTAGTTACCCGGGGCCTCTCTCACACATCAGCCCTTTCGCTGAAATGTAGATACCGGTGGGCTCAGCACAGATGCCACCTGCAGTGGCAACACCCGGACACAGGGGCGGTCAGGTCCCATCGAGAAAGAGGCAAAGACAGCTCCGGGCAAACACTCAGCGCTCCCTCTCTGGACTCCTTCAATCTCTTCCAGTTAAACGTTAATGCCTCACAGGAAACGGACTAGTCAGTAGAACTCAAATGCAGAGCAGAGTCTGTTCATTATTAAACAGTCACTAAAGCATCAAGAATGAAGAGACAAGCAAACACACAGGAAGAAAGCCTCCTCCAAAACAAGGGCCATGTTCACGGCCCACACGTGTCGATGGTTTCCCAGGTGGATGCTTCCCGTCAAGTTCACCAAGATGAACGTACTAACTGCGCACAGTTTTTTATACGTCAATTGTATCTCAGCAAAGTGGTGAAACAGTCACTGGGAACCAGGCTCCACTCAATCCTCTGCCTCAGCCACGGCTCTGCACTCAGGCAGAGCGACTGTGCGCACAGTTTCAGGAGGCTGGCCCCTAGGTGGATACTGGGGAGCTCCCTGGGAGACCGTGAGGTCGAGGCCTCTACATGGGAGCCGTCTTACCTGTACGCGGCAAGGCAGCACCAAGGACAGAACAGGACAGGACCCCGACCTGCCCTTCCTAAGTCCTACCCACAGTAAAGGAACAAGGCCCACAGAGAACAAGGGAAACACAGTCTACCCTCCTCTTCTGGCCCTCCCACCTCCCAGGACAACACCTCAACACATTCTAATCACAAGGTCAGGAGAGGAACCCGACAGGAGCTTGGAGCTCAAAGAACTGGGTGTGTGAGCTCTGTGCCGTGGAGCTCTGTGAGCCGGCTCAGGACATGTCTCCAGCCCTGTCCTGTGTCCCCCACCGTAACACCAGAACACGAGGCAGGGCACAGCGGCCAAGGACCATCAGTGTGCATGTGGGTGCCACCCCCAGAGGCTCTGCTTCACTTAACTCCCAAAGCTCTGAGAACAGCCCTTGCTCCCCCGCTGCTCAGCAGCCTTGCGACACTGACGATGTCACGATGTCACAAGACCCACAGGACCAGGCAGAAGGAGCCCTGGTTCCCGTTTGGCCTACAGCTCTCCGAAGCACTTCTATCAAAGAGGAACCAGATAATGTCACAGAAAGTCAAGACACCAAGTAGAAGAACTCCACAGTACTTCCCGGGTCTCCGCTGGGGTCTCACAAGACCAGGAGTGAGTTTCAGAGCCTTCTCAAAGGACCCCCAACCCTAACCATGGCATCTGCATACCAAGGCAAGAATCACGGGGCCAGCCTGAGCAGTGGCCCCCGAGTAGAGGAGACCCAAGCCCCTCGGGTCCCCAGAACCAGAGACAGGAAAGCACCAGACCCTGCAAAGCCCCAGGACTAAAGGAGACCCAAGCCCCATCACCCTGCAGATAGAAGACGCCCGACCCCGCAGCATGTCTCTCGCCCGCCCCGGGTCCGGGGAGACAGAGGATGTCCAGCCCCCGCTGGCCCCCGTGGCCCCAGGAGACAGGCGACACCCCGGCCCCGGGGTCAGAGGAGACAGAGGATGCCCCGGAGCCCCGCTACCCAGGGGACATCCCCGGGCCCCACCAGCCCCGGGGTCACAGGACACACGGGACGCCCGCCCCGCCCCCACCCTCGCGGTCACAGGAGACCCGGACGCCCCGGCCCGAGGGGTCACGGAAGGCCCCGGCCGCCGCTCACCCGCTGGGCCTTCTCCCACAGCTGGTTGAGCTTCTCCATGCGGAACTCCCCGCCGGGGGAGTTCGGGGGCTCGCGCTTCGGCAGCAACTCGGGCTCATTCTTCTCCCGCGAGTATTTGCCGCCGTGACCCGCCGCCGGCCAGGGCCCGAGCAGCAACAGCAGCACCAGGAGCAGCAGCAGCAGCACCAGCAGCTGCGGCTGCGGGAGCCCGCGCGACCCCGCTCCTAGCCTCGGCGTCGCCATCTTTATCCTTCGGCCGCCGAGACCCCGCGCCGCAGGCCGAAGGGGCCGGTCCCCACCGCGCGTCGGCCCCGCCTCTCCGCGCGGCCTCCTGGGAGTTGTAGTCCGTCTCCGCGCGGGTCGTCCGAGCGAAGCCGGTGGGGGACTACGAGGCCCGCGAAGCCCTGCGGAGGCACGTGAGCGTTTCCAAGGCAACCACGCCGCGGCCTCGTGCGCGGAGTGCGCTGGGGCTACCCTCTTTGGGGTTGAGAGGTTGAGTGAAGACCCCTCCCGGACTCCGGGATGGTCGGAGAGGTCCCCCTCCCCTCTGCTTCCCGGGAAGAATAAACAGTTCCGGAACCCCGACGATCCTCAGATGGTTCCGGTGTCACCGGCAGTGATGGGAGCCTTTATTGTCCCTGTGGGTTGCGGGCAGGTGGCTCCTGCTAGGCACTCCTTCCCTTGACGGGGGAAACAAACTGAGTGCCCGCGGTTCCAGGAGTCTGGGCTTTCTCACTCCCGCCCCGCGGAAGCTTTTCCGGGGACTGGGGTGGGGCTGCACCCTTATGGTGTCTTTGAACCACGTCCCTACACTTCCTCTCCACACTCTGTTTCCATATTAGAGATACTTGTGCATCTGCCTCGTTCCCGCCCTGTTGAATTTTGGTAAATCAGCTAAGTTCAACCCAGGGGCCCAATGTTGGGTGGGGTTAGGCATGCCCTGGAGCGAGCTGTAGATCGCTGCCCTCAGGGGGCTTGGTAGATGATACAGTGAGGTCACCGACTGGGGGCTTTGGGGCAGAAGAGACGGGGTGAACTCACCTGTTAAGAGTGACCTGAAAGGCTTCGCAGGGTGGTGGGTTGTGCCGGGAAGGGAGGCCTTGGGATAGGAGGGACATTGAGGACAAAGGATGGGGCTGGAGAGTACTTGGGCCTCTTGGACTGAAGCAGTAGTTCCTTTAAAAGTGTTCCCTGTGGGGGCGCCTGGGTGGCTCAGTGGGTTAACCCTCTGCCTTAGGCTCAGGTCATGATCCCAGGGGCCTGGGATCGAGTCCCGCACTGGGCTCTCTGCTCAGCAGGGAGCCTGCTTCTCCTCATCTCTCTCTCTGTCTGTCTCTCTGCCTATTTGTCATCTCTCTCTCTGTCAAATAAATAAATAAAATCTTTTAAAAAAAAAAAAAAAAAAAAAAGTGTTCCCTGTGCATAAAGTGCCTGGACTGGAGGAGGGCCTTACTCTCTTTCCTGCCTAACCCCAGGATCTTGAGAGCTCTTCTTTCATGTTTGTCTGGTTGTTTAGTCTTTTCAGGCAAAGATTAACTTCAGTCTCTGTACTTCAGTGGCCTGGCTGTTAGTATTTAATGAAGTGGGAAACAAAGGCAAAAGAAAAACTCAATTTCTTTACTACCTACAACCCGCTGACAAGTCCTTGCAACAGGCAGAGTGCATTCCTGTAGGAGCTCAGCGGCCTTGATATTGATACTCTGCTGAGGGTAAAAGGCAACCTTAACCTGACCCCCAGGATCCTGTTAATCTGTCTTAACATAAAAATTCCTTTGGAAACTTCCTTTATCTCTGTCTCCTAAGGTACTGGCAACCATCCCCAATCGCAATGCCCACGCCCACCTGATACACATCTGAACAGTCTTGTGACTAAGGTTTTATTAGATGGTGATAAGTGACCTTTTCTCAACAGCAGCTAGCCCCCTCAAGGTCCTAGAAACCTTGCTTCCAAAATTCCTTAGACACTTATGCTATCCCTAATCCTCTCCTAATTTGAAAGTATATAATGGGCCTCCTAACACCAGTGTGGCTCTTCCTCCCCTAGGGTCCTATCTCTTTGCTTTATTAAAACCACCTTTTTGCACCAAAGATGGCTCAAGAATTCCTTCTTGGCCATTGGCTTTGAACCCTAACATCTTTACTACATCATTTAATGCGCCTGTCCTATTTGTTACCTAATAAGTGCATAAAGACCCCAAGAGGATAGTTGTTTATTTTCTTCCCTGTTCAAGACTGACCAACAGGTTGTTGTCCTCTGGGTCGTGATATGGGGACTGGGCTGCCCCATCTTCAACACAGGACTTTCAAGATCGCTTCCCACTGGCACAGGGGGAGAGAGTGTTGAGGATCTCACAGGGGAGGTAGTTAGAGAGCCAGGCCTATCACTTTTGCTCATGTTCTACTGCCTAGAAGCAATTCTATTAATGTGGTTTTGGAGGTGAGGTTTGGTGGGGTGGGGTCTGGAGCCCATGACCAAGAGAGAATTCTTAAGATGTCTTTGGTGCAAATTGGTGGTGGTATTAAGGCATGGGGACAGGACCCCTGGGCAGAAAGAGTGGCCATGCTGGAGTTGTGAGGGGTAGCTGATTGTATACATGGGAGTTAGGGGAGGTAAGGAAAAAGGAGGTTTCAAAAGGATTTTCATATGTTAAAGACTCACAGGATACTGGAGGCCTAACTATTGTTGAGGCTGTTTTCCCCTCTAGTAAAGCGATGATATTAAGTGGGAGCTTCCTGGAAGAATAACACACATGTCCCACCCCAGAGGTGGGGGGTTGTTTCAGGGTCAGCTTCTGCTTTGTCCTCAGCTAGCCTTCTGCTCCCGTGTCAAACACAGACACAACAATCCATAACAAAGTATTAGCAAATAGAATTCTGTGATATGTAAATAAGCTTGGCTTCATATTTGAAATGCATTGATAAGTTTTCTTTATTAATAGAATAAAAGAAAAAGAAGAACACATATCATTCACAAATAAGTCTAGTTGAAGCGCTTGACAAATCCAACACCCGTTTGTGATAGAAATCATTCAGCCAGCTGGCACTAGAAGGGGACTTTTGCAACTGAATAAGGGTCATCTACACAAAATGTAGAACTCATCCTACTTAACTGGGAAATGTTGAGCACTTGAATGAATGCAAGGATGTTCACCACAGTCGTCAATATTCAGCACACTACCTCGTGCCCAGTAGAACAGCCAAAATTAGGTTCACAATGTCATATGTTGGAAAAAATATGAAGCCATCAAAATGCTACCACTTTGCTGGTGGGAGTGTAAAATACTCGACCACTTGGTGAGACCCTTTGTCAGTTTCTTATGCAATTCAGGAAACACTTACTCTATGACCCAATCCAGTGGGTTCAATTCTATGAACCTGTAGCTAGGGCACAGGGGTATACGAGCACCTGGCTCTGGGGGATCCCAAGCAGACCAGGTTTGGCCACTCGTTGCTGATAAAATCCACAGGCAGAGAGATAAGTGCTGGTGAAACAGGAAAGGGATTTATTTCAGTGAGGCCGCCATCTGGGAAGCCAGCAGACTAACATCTCAGACCATCTCCAAAGGGTGGAGAATATGTCCAGGTTTATATGAAGAAAATGTGGGACCAAGGCTGGTGGGTCCATGCAGGTGGGCAGTGAAGGTCAGGTTGATCATTGTCTCGGGGCCAATGGTGGGGTGGGGGGCGGTTCTTGCTTGCTCAGGGCAGCTGCTATTGCTTGAGAGCTAGTTTCAGTTCCAATCACAGATGCTTCCCCACTCCCCATCCACTCCCCAGTCTTTTACCAGAGCTGAGCTGAAAAGAAGAATGTATCAGGAGGTATAGGCTGAGGTCAGAGTGGAGGTGGTAGACATCCTCTTTCAAACCCAGCGATTCCACTCTAGGTTTCCCAAGGTAAATTAAAGCATGTATCTGTAAAAAGACTGTACAAGAATGTTCTGGCAGGGGCGCCTGGGTGGCTCAGTGGGTTAAAGCCTCTGCCTTCGGCTCAGGTCATGATCCCAGGGCCCTGGGATCGAGCCCCACATCAGGCTCTCTGCTCAGTGGGAAGCCTGCTTCTCCGTCTCTCTCTGCCTGCCTCTCTCCCTACTTGTGATCTCTGTCTGTCAAATAAATAAGTAACATTTTAGGGGCACCTGGGTGACTCAGAGGGTTAAGCCTCTGCCTTCAGCTCAGGTCATGATCTCAGAGTCTTGGGATGGAGAGTCTTGGGATTGAGCCCACATCGGGCTCTCTGCTCAGCAGGGACCCTGCTTCCTCATCCTCTCTCTGCCTGCCTCTCTGCCTACTTGTGATCTCTGTTTATCAAATAAATAAATAAAATATTAAAAAAAAAGAATATTCTGGCAGCTTCGTCATAGTAGACGAAATATTAAACAACTCAAGTGCCCAACAATTGGAAAATTGGTAACAAATTGTGGTATATGCCTACAAAGGAATGCTACTCAGCAAAAAGAAAAAAAAAAAAAAACCAACAAAAAATGAATGGCTACATGCAGTGTGGAGAAGTCTTATTGCTATGAGCAGTTTAGTAAACCAAAACCAAAAGAGAATAGTATCTATATAGCTGCATTTTCTGAAGTTCAAGGTCAGACAAAAAATCTCTGATGCTAGGTATCAGAACCTTAGCTGCCTACAGTGGAATGGTGGTCGGGGAGTTGGTGATTAACTAAAAGGAAGCATGAGAGAACTTTCTGGAGTGAAGAAAATGTTTGATATTTTTATTGAAATATGGGTTGGGGGTGTGTGTGTATTTGTGAAAGATCATTCATTACATTGTATGTTTAAGATCTGTGATTTCATTGTGTGTAAAGTTTATCTTAAGATAAAACACACACATGTGCACACATGCACATGGGAGGTTGAATCACCCTGAATGTTAACTGTAGGGACTCCCAGTCTTCTTTCCTTGTTCTGCTCTGAACACTGAGAGCTGGGTTCTCAGCCACCAGACAAGAGATTAGAAGAAACATCTCAGCTGAATCAGACCATCTCAGTACTAAAGAACCATGATGTTCTTAGCAGGAGTAACCCAACAAGGGCCCACCAAGATCATTGTACAGTGAGGCCCTATGTCAACAAACACCATGCGAGTGGGCAGGACTTCCAACAGCTCTTAAATCCCCTTCCTTTATCATGCACAGTCAGCTAAGAATTCTTTTTTTTTTTTTTTTTTAAGATTTTATTTATTTGACAGAGATCATAAGTAGGCAGAGAGGCAGGCAGGCGGGGGCTGGGGGGAGGCAGGCTCCCCACTGAGCAGAGAGCCAGATGTGGGGCTCAACCCCAGGACCCTGGGATCATGACCTGAGCCAAAGGCAGAGGCTTCAACCTACTGAGCTACCCAGGTGGCCGTCAGCTAAGGATTCTTAAAAATGTAAGGGCAGCTCTTAATGTGGAAGAGAGAGAAAGAGAGAGAGACACACACACACACACACACACACACACACACACAGACTCAAGCAAATAGGCAATAACGAAAAAGCAACTAGGAGAAGAAAAAAACCATGCAGCGAGCAAAAAAGGGTAAAAATGACTGTTTTTAATCTCATAGAGAGAAAGTGTTAAATTCATAGAATATACATATACATGCACACACATAAGTATAGAATTACATACAATATATGATATTATAGAAGGAAAATAAGTATAATTCAGGGAACAAAAGGAGTTATTGGAAACTACAAACATGATAGCAGGTATGAAAACCCAGGTGGAATAAAAAGCAAATAATATTGAGGAAATTTCTGATAAAGCAGTTTGAAGCAATGAAAAGATAGGAAAAGGATAGACAAGGAAAAAACTAGATTTCCAATTTAGGAGACCTATTGTTTGAATAACAGGAGTTTCAGAAAGAAAGGACAAAAAAATGAGGCATGATAGAACTATCAAAGAAGGAAGACAAATTTCCAAATCCAAAGGACAGAAGTTGCCAGGTTGAAAGGACCTGTCCCCTGACGCCTGCAGTGGGAAAAAGTAGACCCACACTGAAGCAGATTGGTGTGACATTTCAGGACTCTGGAGGCAAAAACCAAGAGTTGATAATTGAGGAGAAAAATCAGCAAACAGCGCATAAAATACCTACAGACTTTTCAATACCAATCCTTGCAGTGAGACCTCAAAATGCCAAAGGATATTGGCCTTCAACCTAGAATTCTATACCTAGTCAAACTACCAAGAAAGTATGCAAGTACCCAATGCGACTCTCTTAGAGCTATTCCAGACATGCAAATGCTCCGCCAAAGCCAGAACATAAAGCAAGAAGAGGAAGACAAGGATATGAGGCCCAACGGAGGGTGCATTTGGGAGGGATGGAAAGGAGCCTCCGCCCCAAGAGGAGGATGAAGGGGGGATGACCAGATGCAGAGGGAAATGAGGTCCCATTGGAGCAGCATGACTCAAGAGACAGGTCAAATGCCGTCATTGCTATTCCTGCACAGGTTTAGATCTATAGAAGGACTGGCCAGGTGGCCCGGCCCAAATTCTCAGCTGGACTTGGCTCCACCATGTGTTCCCCAGTCCCTGCTCTTCTGCCTGTGTCCTGAGGCCTGGGACACAGATGTAATCTGTTTCACCTCATGTAAGTGTGTTGTTCCATGCTGCTCCTGAGGCTGTGGCTGGGTCTTAGTGGGCTCACGTAGAGACAGTCCAGGTGGCCCATCCTCCAAGAACTGATACCTGTTGGGTCGTCTGGCACCTGGTCCTCAATAGAGCCCCTGCAGTGCCCCTGTGGTAACAAACCTGTTTCTCTCTTGCTCCCTGGTGTCTCCAGAGAGAGCTCTTAAAACTCACAGGGAGAGAGAAGCCACGGTAGAGCCAAAGCCTTCTCCTGCAAACCTCCACGTTACAGTGGCAAAGCCACCCTTTTCTTACCAGCCCTGTTGGCACACACTGTCCACGTTCCAGAGCGAAGAGACAGCGGACACTGGGAGCAGACACAGTTGGTGAAACTGTCAGGAAAAGCAAAGGGATGAATAGAAGTTGGGATGGTGGTTTTCTGGGCTGGGGGAAGGGAGGGCGTGGTGGAGGTGGACGCAGATCTCCCTCTCACGGGCTGTGTTGTGCTCCTTAACTTGGGGGCGGGGGCGTGCACAGGTGTACATCCTGTCATTGACCTTCAAGCTGTGCAGACACATTTGCCACATTCCTCTATGTACGTTACCTTTATCAAAATGAGAAATCTCTGTTTTGATGAGTGAATGCACTCGGTCCAGGGCCTGGCACACATCAGGGTCCCTCATCTCCTGAATACTGATTTTAGCAACTGCAGGCTTCTTCCTCCCCAACTCAGTTCACCATATCATGCCTGGCCCTGCCCATGAGGGACGCTGAGGACCCCACGTGGAGTAGAGGTCCCTGCCTGCCTGGGGTGAGGGTGTGTGAGAGACGAACATGGGGCCAG
Organism: Mustela lutreola; assembly: GCF_030435805.1. NCBI lineage: Eukaryota > Metazoa > Chordata > Mammalia > Carnivora > Mustelidae > Mustela > Mustela lutreola. The sequence goes on along the minus strand of NC_081290.1, from coordinate 66,487,599 downwards.
AGAGCCTGGAGCGAGGGCCCACAGCATTCAGGAGGATGGACTGCAAAGCTTTCCTGTGCCCCTGGAAGAGGCCACATTCAGGCTGTGTCACCTATCAAAGGAAGGGGCAGCTTGCAGGCAGGATATCTCTCTTAGCAAAACAAATTGTGGGCTTCCAGGAGGGGCCTGGGGTAAGTCCACCCTCAGCTGGCTCCCAGCAGGCATGAATGACGTCTCTGGGCAAAACCCACAACCTTCACCGCTTCCTACCACCACCTGCTGCTACAGACTTTAGAACAAATCTGGGTATGCTCCTTCCTTGGTCAAGTTTAAGTCTCCAGGCCACTCTTGGCCTATAGCTTGTATAATCCCTTCTCTGAGCCCTTCTCCCACCCCCCCAAGCCCCCCTCAAACCCTTCCCCAGTGTCCTCTTGAACCCATAACCAGCCATGAGCAACATCTCTTCTTCCTAAACCCTTTGTCTGAATGTGCCCTTGACCTTGCTCTAACTGAAAACAGGTGCTTGCTGGTCCTTCAAAAACAACACCCCTCTCTCTAACACTTCTCCCCTTCTAGTCCTTGGTGATTTCCATCTCCAGGTGGGTGACCCGCCCACAGCCCCAGCCTGCTGTCCCCTGAGGACTTAGACCTCCTACCTAGGCCAGCCACTGACTCTCATGGCCACACACCAGGCATTGTGACCCATGGCTGTAGATTCTCCTTGCTTCCTGAACAGTCTCAGGCACCCACTCGGCAGTCACCACCTTGTCTCTGTCCCGCTGACTTCATCCATGCCCTGCCTCAAAGCTACAAGTGCTGGAACTTAAGCCTGCCAGTCTTACCAACCATTGACCCCCTGCATGTTTACTGCTCATCATCTCCCTTGTCCTCCCTCTTCCCCGCCAGCCGTCATGGTGGGCATCCAACATGGTGGGCAGCAACTTCCAATTCCTCACGTCTTTTTAAAAAAAAAATTTTTTTTTTAAGATTTTTATTTATTTATTTGTCATAGAGAGAGCAAGCGAGAGCGAGCACAGGCAGACAGAGTGGAAGGCAGAGTCAGAGGGAGAAGCAGAGCCGAAGGCAGCTGCTTAACCAACTGAGCCACCCAGGCGTCCCAATCCTCATGTCTTTTCTTCCTTGGACCAATGTCCCCCAGTGGTCCCCCAGGGACATGGTCTGTAGGCTGGCCACTATCTGCAACTTTGTCTTGTGTTTATGTGCAACTTCCCTCTGGACTGTGTGCTCTGGGAGCAGGAACTCTGTTTCCTGCACCTCTGTCTTCTGTTGCTCAGAGTTGGTACTCAGTGAAAGTTTGTGGAAACAATGGGTGGTTGGATGGGTGGGTGGATGGAAGGGTGGGTGGATGGAAGGGTGGGTAGGTGGTGGATGATGGATGGATGGATGGATGGATGGATGGATAGGTGAAGGATGACTGATGAATTCCTCCCTTGTTCCCGGTCTGGTCCTAGAATATGCCGTCTTTTCTCAAAAACTGGGTGCCACAAAGTCCCTGGTGATGATGGGAAAAAGGACTGGATGGTGAGTATCTCATGCCCACTTCAGATCCAGAAGAGGCCTACGAGAGACTCCAGTGGGATCCATCTCTGAAGGAGGCTGGGGTTGAAGGCTGGGAGTGAAAAGGCAGCTCTGAGCCTCCTTTCCCAGGCTTCCCTGCCCCCAGAATTTCTGCCTGCTCAGGCATCATGGTCCCATGGAGATGCGGGCTGGCCCAGAGAGTCCTTTCCCAGGCGTGTTGCAGTGGAGGGGACGTGGGGACTCCTGCCCCGTGTTCCCAGGGCCTCTGCTCCGCTGTCCTTTGCCTTCCCTGGAGCATCACATGCCGGCCACGCCAGGAAGCACCCCACCTGGGTCCCTCGATGTCGCTCAGCTGCTCACCCCACACAAGGACAATTAACTTGTCTGCTCCAAACACCTACTCGAAAATCTGACATGAAACTCCCACCAGGCTTAAACTTGGCGCAGAACAGCCATTGCTGCAAACACGCTTTAAAGAAATTGACGTTTTTATAAGAGTTCATCCTCCTCCATGCTACAGCCTCCCCCAGGGAGACACGCACGGAGGTCCTTTTGTGCCGGTCTGGCTTTGCGATGCTGTGGCATCTGCTGAAATGGCTGTGGGCCAAGCCCCACACCTCGTGCCGCTCAGTCTCTGGTGGAGCCTGTGCTCGGTGCTTGGGTTCTGCCACTGGGGAACCAGGGGCTTTATGGAGCAGCCTACGCCCAAGGCCCTGTCTCAGTGAGCTGTGGAATTTGGGGAAGGGGCTTCGTCTCACCAATGGCAGTGGGAGGGATGTGCCCCAGGGGAAGGAAGCTCACAACCCTTCCTGGGACTGATCTCAGGTCCGCAAAACAACACTGGTGGCCCCCGTGACTCCCTCCCCAGCCAAAGCCCTGCCTTCCCCTTCACAGTAATCAGCATTTGCTATTCTAATTTTTATTGGGATTATTCCCTGCCCTTATTTGTGGTCTTACAACGTTGATACCACCCCTAAACAATGAGACTGTGTTTGCACTTTCTATAAATGGAATCGTGCTGTGTGTATTCTTGGTAGCTTTGTCCGTGTCCATCAAAGTCATGGGGAGACTCATCCACATTCTGAGTAGCTCTGGATCCTGCACTCTTGTGGCCATTGTATGTTATTGTGTCACAGGAATATCCCGCACTTCCTGTCTCCAGTCTGCTGGCCATCTGGTTTGCTCCTGACCTCTAGAGATGGTCGAAGTGCTGCTAAGAGCAGGTGTGGATAAGCTTGCCTTCTTCAGAGTATTTTCGCAATGCAGTGTCACGTGGTTTCCATATCTTCAGCTTCAGTAGATGAGTCAACAGTCTTTCCCAAGGTGGTCAAAGTCATCCACATGCCCGTGAGCAAAGTGGGTACAACTGATGACCCAAGCTGCTTCCCGCCCTTGATGTCCTCATGCTGTCCCCACCCAGGGGTTTGGCCCCAGCCTTTCACTGCAGACTCTGCTTGCATTTCCCACCTTGATGCAAGGTGTGTGCCTCCTCAACCTGGTCAGGATTTCCTCTTCGTAAAGTTTCAGTCCAAGGTCTCTTGCTTGTTTTTCTCCTAGTGCTTTTGCCTTTTCCCATTGATTTATCGAAGCTCTTTATATATTGTAGACACTAGCATTTCATCAGCTTAATGTGTTGAAAGTTCTTCTCCTACACCATGGCTTGGTTCTACTCTCTCAACAGTGTGTTTTTATATGCAAACAGTTAAATATACTTGAAGTTATCAATAGTTTCCTTCATCAGTGTTTTTTGTGTTTTTCTTAAGAAATCCTTCCCTACTTCAAGATCACAAATATATTCCTGTATGTTATCTTCTAAATGTTCAGCCTTTCATGGCCAAGTCCTTAATCCAACAGGAATTGATTTTTGAGGGTGGTGTTTGGTGGGAACACAGTTTCTAGCTTCCCCTCTCATAAGTAGACTGTTGTCCCAGTGTCGTTTATTGCGGTGCCTGTTAGGCTGTGCGACCATAACCTGAAATCTGGCGTCCCAATAGGCAAGGATGGGCTTCTGGGCTTTTCATAGTGCCCTACCTGCTTAGGTCTTTGCTGCAGCAACCCCACACCGTCTTCACTGTAAGGGTTCAAGATGTGCCGTGCAGGTAGTCCACCTTTCTCTTTGTATTTGAGCTGTTCTCTTGTCTTGCAAATGTCACCTTCAAGGAGGCCCCTGTTGGCCACCTGCTAGTTCTACAAACAGCATCCACCCAGCACTCCCAGCAGCTCAGCTGACCCTCACCCTGCCTTGCTCTTCACTTTCCCCAGTCTTTACCAGCTTGTGCTTTCCCCCAGTCTTTACCACCTTGTGCTGGGTAAGCCGCGCGTGTTCCTCGTGGGTCTCCCTGCTGGAGGGAAAGCCGTGCAAGGCGGGGTCTTGGCTGATTTTGTTCTCTGATATAACCAAAGTCCTTGTAAGTGTTTCTTGCATTGGATTTGTATTTCCATATAGACCTTAGAATCAGTATTTTGAGTGCCACAAAATTTAACTAGAATCTGGATGGAAATTTCTTTGGTTCTATCAATTAATTTAGAGGGACTTAGTGGGTCTGGGGGCACCTGGAGTGAGCCTTCTACACCACCAACATGACGTCTCCATTTATTCAGATTCTTTTAATGTCTCTGGTAACGTTTTGTAAGTTTCCTGATAGTGGTCTCACGCATTATTCCTAGATTTTTTATATTTTCGGGGCTGTTATAATGTCTGTGTGCGAAATTTCATTTTTCTAGCATTGTTGCTAACATACAGAAATAAAGTGGAATCCTGCACACAGATTTTGGGTCCACCAAATTCATTAGCGTCATTTCTCCATAGACTCTTCAGGCACCCTTGTGCGCAGAGCCATGCCCTCTGTGAACAAAGACGGTTTTGTTTCACCGAGCCGTTGGCCACCTCCGGGCTAACACTGCCAAGCTGCCGGGCTGACGGGCTGCTCTGTCTCCTGCTAGGCCGACAGGGAGAGCTTTCAACATTTCCCCACGAACTTGGATTGCCGCTCTATGTTTTTTTGGTGGATAGCCTTTATCAGATGAACAGCGTTCCCTTGTCTCGCTAAGCAGCAGGAACAGAGTTTGTGTTTTACTGAATGCTTCTTCTGTGTCTCCGGAGACTGTCACAGAGGTTATGTGTTTCAAGGCATGAATGTGTGGACCTTCCTGGGTGCCTGAGGGTCCTTGTGGTCAGGGATGGGGAGCAAGGTTCCTCCCGAGAAGGGAGGAGCTGGAGGAGTGAAGACCCCCAGCTCCCCTCCTCCTGACCCGCCTCCTTATGCAGTGCCCACACCCCAAGTTGACATTTCCCAAATCAATGTCACCCTGGGGCCGGGTACCAGAGAGCTGGGGACAGCCCCATGCCCAAAGCCTGCCTAGCCAATCTGAAGCAGTTTCCCTGCCCTTCCTTTCCCCGGGAAACCCCGGTGGAGGTCTCCGCGTCCTTCCTGTGGCCCCAAGCCTGGTGTTCCCACTGTGGCCCTTGGGGAATGTGACCTCTCTGGTCTAGGGAGCTGTGAGTACAGCCGAGCTCATCTGTCAGTGACAGGGACCTCCGTGGCATCACTCAGTCACCAGAGCACAGGTTGGCCCTTTGGCGTCGTGACCCAGAGGTGCAGGGCAAGGGCAGATATGGGAGAGAAGGCATCCTGTGAGCCCAGCCTGCCGAGTGTGCCGGTGGTAGAGGCAACGAGTGAGAACCATGTGGAGCTGAGCCCATGCTGCGCTATTCCCACTGCTCCGCTGTTCCTGAAGCCCCTGGAGCACAGGTGGACATGGGACACTCAGTGCCCATCCACACCTGGTCAGAATGGAAATGCCGTCAAGACTGTATGGACCCCAGTCCCACATGTGCATCTGCCATCATTTCTTCCTTTAAAAGTTGGACCTTCTGCGAGTGAGCTGATCACACCTCTGCTGTTCAGGCACACAAGCAGGTTCGGGGTCAAACGCAGCAAGTCCGGTCTGGGGCCGTGTTCTGAGCATCCAAACCCTACAGGAGAAGAAGCAAGTTTCCACTAGCTGCACTCTGAGAAAGGCAGCTACATTCCTCCTTCTGTTCCTTCGGTGGAATATGACATAACGCTGTCATACACAAGATGACAAAAATTATGTGGCCGAGAGCCGCAGGCCCAAGTATTTACAGGTGGGACCGCGAGCTGGTGAATGAACGCACGTTTCCCCCAACACTTTGTATTTTTTTTTTTTAAAGATTTTTATTTATTTATTTGATAGACAGAGAGAGATCACAAATAGGCAGAGAGAGAGGGAAGCAGGCTCCCCGCTGAGCAGAGAGCCCAATGTGGGGCTCGATCCCAGAACCCTGAGATCATAACCTGAGCCGAAGGCAGAGGCCTAAACCACTGAGCCACCCAGGCGCCTCTCCCCCAACACTTTGTATTATGAGTGTGTGCTCATCAGAGTTTTAAAACTTGCAAGCTGTCTTTTTTTTTTTTTAAATTTTTTAAAAATTTTATTTAGTTATTTGACAGAGAGAGAGAGAGCACAAGCTGGCGGAGCAGTAGGAAGAGGGAGAGGGAGAAGCAGGCTCCCTGCTGAGTAAGGAGCCTAATGCAGGGCTCTATCCCAGGACTCTGGGATCATGACCTGAGCCGAAGGCAGTTGCTTAACCAACTGAGCCACCCAGGTGCCCCTAAAACTTGCAGGGTGTCTTAATTATTTTCTCACTCTGAATCCACATCCACATTCATGCCCGGTTTTGATTCTGTAAGTTTGCCTTCTTCTCTCTAGTGGTAACCCCAGAATGCACAGCTCACAGCCCCTCTGTGCTGGCCACTGCCTGCTGGGCGGTGCGGGGTGGGGGGCACTGGGGAGCAGTGGTCCTTGTTGAGCTCAGGAGGCCTCTGGGTCATGCTGGAATGGGGACGGTGCAGCGCCTGGTGGCTGATGGGTCCCCTAGAGTCTTGCCTAGAGGAGGCAGCCACCTTCAGTGCTCAGCTGGCATGGGGCATCCGGAAAGCCCTCCACCCAGGGGAGCCCTCTGCCCCTGTCAGCATGAGGCGGGCAGTTCCTGTTCATAGCCCGTTCCTTCCCTCCTTCCCTCTCCTCTCTCTCCTCCTTTCTTCTCTCTCTCCCTTCCGGGGGAAGCCCTTGCGAAGTGTCCACAAGGTGTTGGACCAGGGCTGTAAGGAGACAGATTGGACCAGAGCTGTGCTGGGGATGCCTCGGTGCAGAAGGAGTCTGCAGGGTGGTGACGAGGATAGTCGGGCTCCTGATGGCTATGACTCAGCTGGGGCCGTTTTGCGCAAGGGGACAGTTGGCAATGTCCGCCGATAAGTTGGTTATCACATTTGGGAGGGAACCGTGCTACAGACATCGAGGGGTGGACCCCACTCAGTGTCCTATAGGAGCACAGGGCTGGGAAGCCCTGGTGTAGAGGGGAGGTGATGCGGGCACTGGGGTGGTGGAGACCCAGAGGCGCCCAGGCCATCCACACAGTCTGCTGGTCCCTGAAGCAGTTGGCGCTCCCCGGGGCGGGGGGTGGGGGAACAGTGCAGCAGGGGGCAAGACTTCTTGCTCCCATTTCCCAGGTAGGAGGGCTATGTCCCCCTCTGCAGCCAGGCTGGCCAGCACCTGGGCTCTGGGTTTGCACCCCTATTGGGATTCTAAATGGGGACGTTTAGAGTCCCCTGTTACGGGGCGTTTCTACCTTCCTGAACCATTCTTACTGTGTGCTCCCAGTGTCTGAGAACTAGGAAGGAAAGGTACTTCCTCCCATTTCACAGATGGAGAAAATGGGCCCGGGGCGGGAGGACTGTCCTCCCACCACCACCCGGCCCACGGCCCTGTGCTGCTCTGGCGTCTGGGATCCGGGTCCTGGTGCCCTCTGAGCCTGGCCCCGGGGAGCCCTACTCAGGACCCCTGACAAGGCTGAGCTGCTTGCTGCTCTCAGAACATATTACTTAGCTAACTGGAAAGAAAATTACCCTAATGAGGCCTCAGGGCCTTTTTACATCTTCCTGGGGTGCTGTGATTGAGTCAACACCTTGGCTGCGGGGGAGGCGCGGAGCTGTGGCTGTGGGTAGGGGAGCAGAACGGGCCTGCGGCAGAAGTCAGCCCCCCACGCCCACCCCCTTCCACCGGGGCCCACAGCACACTCGTGTCAGGGCTGATGCTCTAACCTTCCGGGCCTGGTGGGGTGGGTGTCCAGGTGGGGTGGGTGTCCCAGCTGCTGCATGGCCCTGGGGCACCGGGCGGGATGGGTTGCAAGCCTGAGCACGTGTGGGCTCTGCTCCCTGAGGCTTTCATCCGGGCTGCCCAGCTTGGGCCGCAACTTAACCTCTCTGAGCCCTGTGGGGGTCTGGGATCTCCTCCTATCAGGGCTACAGCAGGCGGGGGTCCTGAGGGGTGGGGTAGCTCTGAGCATGCTGGGTGGACCAGTCAGAGTTGCTCCGGGACAGGGAGGGAGCAAGATGAGACAACCTGCCACGCCTGGCTGGGTGGAGGCCCAGGGCGTCACCGGGACCCCTCCCCAGGTGGGGACCCTGCCTATTCTGGGCTGTGACCTTTCAGCGACCTGGGAGAAGACCCAGCTGGGGAGGAAGGCCGGAGGGGGCGGAGGGCAGTGGTTTGGGCAAGTCAGGGCAGCCAGGGCAGCCCCGTGCTGTGGGGACCAGGGGCTTGTGTGCTTGTTGCCCAGGCTCCCTTGTGGCGGGGGGTGGGGGTGGGGGGTTCGGAGGTGGCTGCTGGAGTCCCGTGCTGGGAGCCAGACAAGGCAGGCATACATGGCTCTGTGAACTAGTGATGCACACACGTCTGCAGGGGGTGGGTTTGCCCTTCCCACCGTTCACTGTGAAAGGTCTCAAACGGTCTCAAAGCCGATAGTGAGCAGGGACACTTGGTGGCTTGTGAATAGCCACCACGGGACAGCAGCAAACACTGCTGGTCAGGCCTCTCCCCTGAGAGCTGGCTGAGTCCTGGGAACCGCCCTGTGCTCCACCTCTCAGCCCCGGCCAGGCCTCATCGCTGCAGGGCTGCCTCTGGGCTCCACTTGACCGCCCTCCTTCCCCAGATGGAAAAGCTGAGCAAAACCCAGGAAGCTGGCGACTTCTGGGCGTACCTCAAAGCAGAGGCTAGTAGGTGACCTGGCTCCTGCATCTCCTCTCCACGGCTCCTGTGGCCAAGGATTCCCAGGGTCGCAGAAATGGCAGCAGGCCTGGGGACCACGGGGTTACTGAAGGGACTTGCACAGCTCCCTGTGTGCCATGAGCGATGTGTGTGGGGGGCCCACTGTAGTCTTGGAACCTGAAACCCACCACTGCTCAGCAAACCCCAGGGCCCTTCTCTGTCTCTCCTCCAAGGAACAAGGGGCTACATCAGGCCTTCAAACCCTCAGCTGAGAAATCCAGTTTGTGGGCAGAGGACCCTGAACTTGTGTGTGTGCGTGTGGTGGCGGGGGTGGGGGGTGTCTTTCCATGCTGGGGTCCTGAGGGGGTCCCAGTCCCTTCAGCTCCTGTGCCCCACCACCACCCTGCCCCGCAGCCTTGTGTCTGGGACATTACTCAGGAGGGGTCTGTCTGGCCTAGAAGGGGGTTCCTGCTGTTACAGAGTATCCCTCTCTGTTGCTTCCACTGTCCTCCCACAGGGCAAGCCCTGGGAGAGGCCTCCAGCTCAGGCTCCTGTGCTCGGGGGGGGGGGGGGTTGTCTGTCTGCGTGTGGGGGCTGGGGGTGGTGCCCAGCCAGTGTCTCCTGATCCCCTCCGTCCTCTCCTCTCAGGCTCTCTCTCTGTCCTCGGAATGTGCTGCCGCTGGTCATCCTGCCGTCCTTTGGCAGGCTCCGTCTTAGCACGGAGCCATCCAGGGGCCAGTTGCACGGTCTCCATGTTTCCTGGGGCCTCGGTTTGCTCCTGCTGTGTTCCTGGGCCTCGCGCGGGTGCGTGCCATTTTTGTTCCGCCTCGGAAGGCGGGAGCTCATTCTCGGTAGTTACTCCAAGGAGCGCGTGTCCGCGCCAGACTCCCTGAATGCCGTCCTCTCCAGAGCAGTCTCGTGGCCTCTGCACTGGCCGCAGTGAGCCTGGCTAGGAAGCCTTTGGCTCGCACTTTCTTTCCCGAGGACAGCCCTGGTGTCCTGGGGCTGCTGTGGCGGAGAGCTGCAGGCCATCCTTGGCCTCTTCCGCCGTGCAGCCCCGACCCTCCCGTCTCTGCGTCTGTCATCACGGGCCTTTCTCCTGTGTCTGCATCTTTCCCTTCTTCTAAGGACACTGTCCATAGAAGATCCAACACTGTCATGTTAGATCAGGACTGGCCATAATCGCACATGACCACGACTTAACCCCACTCCGGCTGTGAAAACCTTATTTCCAAAAGCGTTATGTTCCCAGGTCTGGACGGCTGGGACTTCAATATATATTTTGGGGGGATACAATTCAACGCACTAGGACCTTCCGCGCCCTACTTTTGTTTCTTCTGGCATCGGTGTTACCGCGGAGAAGTCTGATTTCCACCTGGGTTTCTGTTCTTTATAGGATCCCTGGCCTTCTTATCTGGCTGCCCCAAGGGTTGTTTCCTTACCACAGAAATCCAGGAATTGTGTCAGCAAGCACCAGCTCTATACCCCAGCGGTTATTTCTTACCGAACTGGAACATTCCAGCGCCCAACCATAGAAGTCCTGACATGACAGAATGTCTCGAGCGCCATGTCCAATGCAGGCCCTACCCTGCCCACAGTCTCGGGCAAAACATGCATGGCCCCACGTGTGACCACGCACCCCCCTGCCTGCTCTCCTGCGTATGCCCCTTGGACTCTCCCTAAAACATTCCAGGGTCCATCTTGCGGGCTCAGAGTTTGGGCGTTAGGGCTCAAGCCCATTCCCCCTCCCCAGGCTGTGGCACCTGAAATTTTGCCCTCATCTTGTCTGAGCCCTCATGTCTTCAGTCACTGGCTTGCTTGCTTGCTTCCTTCCTTCCTACCTTTTCCTTTTTTAAAAAAGATTTTATTTATTTATTTGAGAGAGAGAGGATGAGAGAGGGGAGGGTCAGAGAGAGAAGCAGACTCCCCGCTGAGCAGGGTGCCAGACCATGACCTGAGTGGAAGGCAGTCGCATAACAAACTGAGCCACACAGGTACCTGTCATGTGCCCTTGTACGTCTTCCTTTAACTTAGGAAAACTTCTTGTGTAGTAGTTTACACATTTGTTCTGATCAGTCACAATTTGGGTGATCATGTGGCCTTTGGTGTTCAAACTCCCCTCCCTGATCCAAAAAAAGAGCACATCCTTCTCCACTTTGCAAAGCAGTGCTGTCTCCATCAGGATGCGGAAAGCTCACCAGACAAGTGTTGCCCTGAGCCAATGACACTCATGGTGGAATATTCCAGCATGACTTGGAACTCGGAAGGGAGACCGTGGCAGAGCTTCTCTGAGATGTGGAGGGCACGCTCATTTTGTTGCTCGTATCTGAACAGGATGCTTTTCCCCAGATGCGTGGAAAGTTCTTGCACAGCCGTGTGCCTGCGGTGCCTGGGAGGACTGGCTGAGATGGTGTGGGAGTTCCTTCTCGGGCGGCGCTCCCGTCTCGGAGCTGCACTGGGCTCCTCCTCGGGTCCATGGTCTTGGGAGGCAGTTGGCGGCGTGCTGGTCCACGACAGCTGGCCCTGTGTGTCTGTATGCGCTGCTTCCGTGTGACTCTATTTGTGTGCTGTTCTGGAACAGGCTGCGCAGGACGGTGAGAGAAGTCAGGATAGAGCTTGTCTCGAGGGGGTGGGGCAGCAGGGAGAGTGAGGAGGGCCCCGAGGGAGCATGGCGGGTGGTGGTGGTGGGGGGGGATGTCATGTTTTGTACCTTCATGGGATCTGCATTTGTCAAACTCTTTTAGTGAATTCTCCATGTCCTGTTAGGGGTTGGATCTTGTGCGCCCCACCCCCACCCCGCCCCGCCAAATTCCTATGTTGAAGTCTTAACCCCCAGCACCTCAGAATATGTCATTACTTGGAAATACGGTCTTTTCTAATGGAATGAGCTGGATGTTACCGAAGCAGGGTGGGCCCTGCTCCAGTCTGACTGGTGTCCTTACAAACAGGGAGCATTTGGACACAGACACACACAGGAAGAATGCCTTGGGAAGATGAACGCCGAGATTCAAGGTCATGCGTCTACCAGCCAGGAAGACCCAGGATGCTGGCAAACCCCCAGAAGCCAGGAGAGGCTCTGAGCAGGCTCCCCGCATGACCTCCCAAGAAGTCAGTCCTGCTGACACTTTGACCTTGGGGCCCTGCCTCCGGACGGCTGTTCAAACCCTGTGTGCTTCATAACCACAGCCCCGGAAAACTGGCTCGGTCACTGTGAGCTCTACAAAGTGCTGAACCCAGGGAGTGATATGTGATACGTGTGCTGAATCGTTTAGAGGTGATCTCTACTGGTATCTACAGCTTGGGTGGGTGTGTGGCCAGAAATAAGGGGGCATTGCTGGGAGGAGAGAGGGATGGATGAATGGACAGAGATGGGATACGGCAGGTTTAAGAACTGGTGAGGGTTTGGGTGGGGGACCTGTGGGTGTTCACAGAGTGATTCCACTCTTCTGCATGCTAGAGGATGTTTGTGATCAAACACTGAATACACTAGGTGTTTAGACATGTCTTTTTTGTTTTAAGTAGGCTCCCTGCCCATTGTGGGGCTCAAAGAGTCCCATGCTCCTCTGACCGAGTCGGCTAGGAGCCCTCAGGTGTCTTTGAATAACCAAGTAAAATGACAACTATCTGAGGATAGAGGCTCTTTTTCTCAGTCAGTGCTGCCATGCCTGAGGAAGACACCAGAGTGGGCAAGAGACAGGTCCCTGGGGCAGAGCCAGAGGAAGGCGTGCTCTTCTGCCCTGTACTTTTCCGAATGCCTTCCCCCTATCCTCAATGGCTGGAGCTCCAGCAGCCATCTTGGACCATGAGGTGGCTTTGGGGATGGAGACCACACACTGAAGATGGGGAGACCAGATGGCACAAGTCTGGGTCCCAGAGGTCACTGTGGAGCTGCCAATCCACCCTGAATCAGTTACCTTCAGACTTATTTACTTAGGAAAGAAGTAAGTTTCTATCTTGTTTACACCCCTTTGGTTGTGATTGGTCTCAGATGCTGCCAAACTAAACCGTAATGGATATGCTCTTATTACTATTCCCCATAACCTCGACTGCTCTTCTGTGGAGGGACAAACTGAGGCTCAGGAAGGCCCGTGCTCAAGGTCACACAGCTGGAAAGGGCCAATGAGCCCACGTCTGTGTGCTTCAGAGTCTCCGCCTGGCATTATGTGGACCTCAGGGCCTGGCGCCACGGGATGGCTTTCTCTGGGCTACTTGAAGTCCAGTTCGTCTGACAAGCCACCCCAAGCCACTGGGGTCTGGCTAGAGGGGCTGCATGGCCCAGAGACAGAGCACCCACTCAGAATTCAGACTGTCCTCCCCACCAGCTGTCCGGGCGTCTTATGGGAATTACTTCCCTCTCCTCCCCATGTTTGGACAGATTGAGAACTAAGACATGGGTGCCAGACCGATGGAGGACAAGACAGCTTTATTACTGATGTTAGAGCAGCCCCACATGGGGGCAGGGGAAGTGGACCTGGGGCAGGCGGTCTGTAGAGAGGGCTCAGGGTCTGAGTGAGGGCCACGGGGTCAGTCCTCCTTCCTGGAGCCATGAAATGCCCACGAACTACCTCTTGGTGCATCAGGAAGGGTGAGGTGCCCTCTCTGCGGACCCAGGTGGGGAGGCCGGGAGGGAGAGCAAGCCATTCCCATTGTGTGGTGAGGACCCCCGAGTCCCTGAGCTCCTGAGCCTCAGGCCCCACCAGCGAAGAGAGAAGGGCCCTGCCAGCTTCGCCTGAATGCTGAGAGGGCATCACCCACGGCCACCTTGGTGGAAAGCAGGAGGGTGCAGACTCCCAGCATGCCCCTCCCCCTCCTCGCCACCTTCCCAGGCTTCAGTGTGACTTAGCAGGTCGGCCACGGGGAGCAAATGACACCTTGCTGGGGAGGATCCATGCCAGGGGCATATGGGAGCCATGGCTCCCCTGTGGATTCCTGGGTCTCGGGAGGGCCGCTCTGTGATTTCTGGGAATGCCGCGTGGAGGGATGGCTGTTGGAGGCAAGGGGCTCTTCCTCGTGGCAAAATTATGGCTGTGTGGCTCTCTGGCCGCAGCGGGTGACGGAGGACGAACCCTCTTAGCCGCCCCTGCTCTGTGCCCATCACTCTGTCTCCATTGTCATTTGGGAGGCCACCACATGCCATCTGTCTGGGCACACTGCACGTGTGGGTTCTGGTCTTGCTCGGAGAAGCCCTTCCTCTTTCCCGTCCTAATTCATGGCGGCACTCCAGACACATTTTTGTTGCTGTGTGACGTCTCCAGCTTTCTGGTTCATTCATTCCTGTGTGTCGAGGGCTTGCTTTGTACCAGGCCTGAGCTGGGCTCCAGGGACGTGGACAGTCGTGGGACAGGCATGAGGGCCATGTGTGAGGGCTGAGAGCACACGGAGAAGAGCCCTCATTAGGGGGCGGTCACAAGACCCATTTGGCTTCCCAGGGGTGCGGCAGAAATGAACATTGTCAGCTCTGCCAATGGTCACACGGAGAGGGAATCCCTCACACACCTTGGGTCAGAGTCAGTACGGGGAAAATCTGTTGAGGGTGCTCTGGCCACTTTCCAGGTGGCTTTCCTGACCATTCCCAGAGGCCCTTGCAGCTTGGGGCATCTAGGCATGGTTTTGGGCAGAAGGGGAAAGAGCAGACACCTGGTGCCTGCAGAGTTTGGCTTTTCCAGCGGGCGGCTTCCTCATTCCTGCACAGCTCCGCAGGGACCACAGTGGGGCCAGTGCGCCCACCTTCGTAGGAACAAGGTGGGGAGCATGGTGGGGCTGAAGAGGCCAGGGGAGGCCAGTCAGGTTGGGACCAGGGACCCACTGGGCATTTCCAGCAGATTGTATACAGATAAAGCAGTATTTTCTTTTATTTTATGCCTAAAAACCTAAACTATTTTTTTGAACAATTTTGGATTTATATAAAAATCGGGAAGATAACAGCGAGCTTTGTCATATGCTGATTTCCCTGTTATTGCCTAATGTTAGGACAGAATATTTCTCACAATCGCGGACCGATATTGATGCATTATCATTAGCAGAAGTCCAGAGTTTTTTTATAAATTTCCTTTGTTTTTTTCCCAATGTCCTTTCTGCCCAGGATCCTATCCAGGACACACACCTCTAGCTACTGCTCCTCAGTCTCCTCCTGGCCGTGAAGGTGCATTCTTTCCCTTTCGATAAGTTCCCTGGACTGCAGGTGCAGAAGGCGTTTGTGGCCCTGGGGGCTGGTGTTCTGGGGTCTGGGGCTCCCGGTATCCAACACTGAGTCAGTCCCGGTGGAGCCCAGCTCCTCCTCATTTGCCTCTTTTGCATGTGTTTTGCATGTTGTTTGCATGTGTTTTGCATTCCGTTTACATGTGTTTTGCATATTGTTTCCACGCGTTTTTGTGTGTGTGTTTCCATGTGTGATCATACATTTCCCAGTTCTCTCTGCTGGCGGATAGAGGAACCTGGAAGTGGGGACCCCTCTGTTTGCCTGGTGACCCCAGCCCTCTCCCACTTGCCCTCCTGGGCTCCCACAGCTTATCTGTCCGTGCTGCTGCCCCGTCCCCTCCCCGTACTGATAAAGTGTCAAGGCAGGAGCTGGACGGGGAAGGGTGTGGGGACTACTGGTGGCAGTCTCGGCAAATCTCCCCTCTTTCTTTGATGTGCCTCCCATCTGCTCTGATGCATCTGGATTTGGATTTATTTTATTTGTTGTCAGCCTTCCTTCCTCAGGGTCCATGTCTTTAAAATGTTCAGTCTCTTTGGTGATTCCTGCTCCCTGTTCGAGCTCTGCTTGGACCCCACCCCCGAGTTCCCTTCGTGACTCCCGTGAGCCCTCGGCCGCTGCTGTGCTACTTGGGGATCCTGTGGGTCTCCTCTCCTAGCAAGGAGGTGCTGCGGCTGCTGGGGGTCTCTGTCCCCCTGGCCGCCTGTGGGCAGGGGCTGGCTGGTGTGACAGCAGCGCCCTCATCTGGATGGAGGCAGGACGAACTCCGAGGTCTGGAACCACGTGGGGATCCCACTCCCTTACCAGGGTCCCCTGGGAGAGGTGGAAGGAGAATTCTGTGGGTCACTTTTTTTTTTAACAAGATTTTATTTATTTATTTGACAGACAGAGATCACAAGTAGGCAGAGAGGCAGGTAGAGAGAGAGGAAGGGAAGCAGGCTCCCCGATGAGCAGAGAGCCCGACGCGGGGCTTGATCCCAAGACCCTGGGATCATGACCTGGGCCGAAGGCAGAGGCTTAACCCACTGAGCCACCCAGGTGCCCCCTGTGGGTCACTTTTTAATACGGTTTTGACTTTGGAATCATGTGTAGGAGTCTCATCGTCAGAAAACAGAACTAAATCAACAAGGATAACAAACTCTAAAATGGAATCCCAACAGAGTGGCTAACCTGAATTCACTGACAACACAATGGTGACAGGGAGAGGGGGGTGGAGGATCAGAAATTGGTGGCGGCTTGTCTGGACACGGTTCTCTAACTGTGGAGCGACCTTGGACTGCCCTGTCCAGGCTGGGTGCTGCTGGAGGTCACAGGGCTGAGTTGACAAGTGTGAAGCCACCTCATGTGTCTTTGGGGTTAATGGCCGGAGAAGCCAGAGCGTGACCTTGGGGACCAGGTCCATGAGCGCAGAGCAGGGCAGGAGAAGGCGGCGGCAGGGGTGGGCGGGGAGGAGCTTGTGTCCGAACACAAAGCCACAAAGCTGCAGAAAACTCACCATCCCGAGGAGGTCATCCATTCTGTGGCTCTGAGCCCGGAAAGGAGCTGGAAACCATGCTGCCCAAGGCCTCCCAGGTCAAGGCCGAGCCCTGTGGGTGAGGCCAGGGTGCCCGGGGTGCCCCAGGGAATGCTCATGCCAGACCCGGGCCTGGAGGAGCTCGCAGCATCCCGGGCGCTGGGTAGTGCAGGAAGCCTCAGAGACAGATGGGGACATGTCCCCAGACACAAAGGCCAGTCCACAGGGCTCCCAATGGCCAGATTTGGGAAATATTATGATGACCATCAGGTGAAAAGTATGCACAAATGCACCGAGATTCTACCAGGATCTGCCAATGAGATACCTGCCCCATCCCCTCTCTTCCACCTGCCATTCCCACGGCCCGGCTGATGCCCGCTCAGCGCCTTCACCCCGAAATGGGGGTGTGAACACTCACCGTGCCATCTGTTCCCCAGCCTAGAAAGCGAGGTGACAAACAGTGGTGTGTTTGTGGTTACAATGTGGGATTCTGAATCCCCAGCAAATGTGAGCCCCTGAACTCACACCATGTGTGGAGCTCGAAGCCTGGCGTTCTGCCTAGAGATGGGGAGCAGTGTGGTCTTCACCGACTGAGTCCTGATGGAGGACAGCTTATTCGCAGAGGGGCTGCCTGCAGAATGGGGGGCTTGTGGGCCCTGTTGCCTCCATCCACACATCAGCTTAGGGCTCAGGGCACAGGAGGGACGTCTGCCCTCAGAAGGGTTCATGTCGTGGGGAGAGTCTATACAAAAACACGTGGCGGGGCATCGGATGCCCCGTGGACCTGAACCACTGTGGGGAATGAGACATCTACACACTTGGGAGAGTGGCGGGTGGGGTTCCAGAAGCGCACCTGGGGCCCTGAGGTTGTTTTTCCCACTTCGGGGGGTGCAGCCAGCCCATCTGCCCCAGGCTCCAGGAGCCTCTGCCCCAGCCTCTGGGGGCCTCGCTACGCTCCCATGAAACGACATCATGAAGATCGTGGGCACACAGGCCTTACTGGGTGGGGCGTGATGTCCCGACCTGTTTGAGTGGCGCATGTACCCCATGCACTGGGAGCCAGACCTGTGGCCAGGGGCTCCACCTCATGGGTGATGGTACCTTACCACATCCAAAACCCTACCCTGACCCCGGCCTGGCTGCCTGGCCCAGGACCCCCCAGGACATGAGATGCCGTCACAGGAGGGGCCTGTGGCTCAGAGAGGGACCCCTGGGTCCGGCCTGCACTCCTGGGCCCAGCACAGGGCAGTCCCTGCTGCTGCCCATGGCTCCGGCGGAGGAAGCAGTGTGGGGCCCTTCCCACACACATCCTGCCCCAGCAGTCCCCAGTGCCCAGCTTGCCCGCAGGAAGAGTGGGGGCAAAGAAGACGGGCTGCCAGGGCCCGGACCACCCCCAGGCAGTCCTAGCTGGGGACCAGTTTTTTAATGGCTGTGTACTGGGCTTCTAAATGCCCCCGGCGGGGAAGCACCTGCTGCTGGGGAAACCTCTCTTTGGGGACAGAGTCCTTTCCTGCCCTGTAGGAAAATGTCAGGGTTGAGGCTGTTTATCCCCAACCAAAGGGGAACAAGTAGGGAACATGACCAAGCCCTGGTGGTTGGGCTGGGAAGCAGGAGAAGGTGGTTGGGGAGAAGGAGCCTGAAGAGGAAGAGGAGGAGAAGAGGTGGGGGTAGGGGGGAGGATGGAGGAGCTAGGAGGGGGAAAGGGGAGGGGGAGGAAGGTGGGAAGAGGAGGAGTTGGGGGAAGAAGGGGGATTGCCCTTCAGCCTCAGCCCTGCCCTGTCCTAGCTGTGGGACACGGGGCAGACCCTGCAGACTCAGTTTCCCCGTCTGTAACCCAAGCCTCCCTCTCTCGTTGGCTCATGCAGGGCCTGCTGTGGGGGTTGTCTATCCCTGAGGCCCAAGCAGGCGGGAAGGAGGGCTCAAGTTCAGGCTGACTCACTCCTCCCGTTTGGACAGCAGCTCCCAGGATGGACTCTTGATTTACAGCTGAAAGGGCAGAAGAGGCACGGAAGTGTGTAAGCCGCAGAGTCTCTGAGTCTGGCGGGGGACAGACCCAGGGCCTTCAGAATAGCTTTCGGGATGGGCCACAGGGTCAGCAGATGCCTGTCCACGGCGGGGCCTACTCTTCTGGCTTCTCAGCCCACCGCCCACAGCCCTGCCTTCCCCAGAGCCCTCCCCAGACAGGTGGGTGGCCGTGGGGGTCCCTGGCTGACACTGAGAATCCTGAAGCTGGAGTGGGGAGGGGGTTCCTGCACACCGACTGGGAGACATTCTAGGCCTTTCCCAGTCCTGCGGGAAGCAGATGCCCCAGGCTGGGGGGGCTGTCGTCTGGGGTCAGACCACGTCCTTCGTGCCTCCTGCTCTGGGCACCAGGAGGCAGACCTGTGAGGGCAGGGTCTAGCTGCCACCCCGTTCCCTGGTCCTGAGGCCGGGAGATGGTGATACACCCCATCCTGCAGTCTCCCCCAGCTGCCTGTCTCTTAAGTGGGGCCTTCATGGAGAGCCTGCCGTGCCTGGCGTGGCCGAGGGGCCCCTGGACACGGGTCTGCAGGGGCTCTGCGGGGAGGGCTGGGTGGTCGCTGGATGGGAGTCCAGGGCAGCTTCTGGACCCCCGGGGCTCTATTCCTCCAGGATGCTCCACTGTGGTCCTAGGGTCACCTAAGTGGGACCCCCTCTCTCTGCTGGAGAACACACAGTCCCAGGAGCCAAGCAGAGGGAGATCCTGGTCGAGAAAAGCTGGGCTGGAGGCTTGGCTCTGAAAAGGGGCCCCTCCGGTGTCATCATCTGGTCACTGTGGATCCCCCTCAGCCGTGCCCATGGCGGGGAGCAGGCCAGAGCCACCTCTGGGGCTACTGGACCCAACAAGGGGCCTCCCCCGTTCCCCCTGGAGCTTCCTGCCCCAATCGTGGGCAGAGAGACAATGAGAAGCAGAGGCCGGGAGAGGAGGTCACAGGCTCCAAACTCAGGCAGATGTAGGGGTGTCAGGCAGTATAAGGAGTTGCCCAACCTGTCCATCCTGCCCTGGGAGCCCCTCCTACTCTGGGTATGACCTGGGAACACAGGCCTTCGCCAGCGGGGCCCCTGCAGCCTAGATTTGATCCACCCTTCCGACCTAAAGGCTGTTTTCTGGCACCATGTGCTTCTCCCAGCTCTTTTCTTGACTGGCACCTCCTCCAGGAAGCCCTCCCTGACCACACAGCTAAAGTGGCCTTACTCCTTGACAAAACAGCAGCTGCCTAGTGCTCTGGTTCCTGTCAGAATGATCCAGAATCCTGGAATCCAGTGAGAGGGTCAGAGTCATGGAAACTCAGAGCTGGGGGGCAACTTACAGAACTTGCTGTCCCCGGGACTCTCCAACATGTCTGCCAGGTGGTTGACTGGCTTTAACTTGCACACTCTCAGGGACTGGGAGCTCACCACCTCACGGGCTCCTCCGTTAGAAGTTTCTTTTCCTGTGGTTCCCCTGAGGCTCCCGCTATGATCGTCAGTCCCACAGTCGAATCTGCCCTCTTGCCTGATTATTATCATTATCCGCCTCTCTTTTGTGTCCCCTGGGTCTCCAACTCCCCCTGAGACGGGAGCCTGTGCAGGCAAAACTGCCTCGAGGGACCAACATCGGTCTATTTGTGGCAGGAAAGGTTAGTTGGCTCTTGGGAAATGTCAGGGGATAAGTCAGAGCTGGCCAGCGTCGAGGCCCAGGGGCGCTCTGTCACTTTATGGGTCCCCTCCTTAATCAGTCGAGGAGAAAAACAAGCATCGAAGTGTTCTCCATGGCAACCATCTGCGGAGCAGAATGTTCTCTCCCTGTCTGAGCTTGTCCCAAGAGGATGGGCTGGCAGAAGCTGCTGACCCTGGCCCCACATGGCAAGGGCTGTGTCCTGGGTGTGACTTCCAGGCATCCAGGCTTGGGCTGGAGGACAAAGCTGGGCATAGCTAATGAAGACCATCTTCTCCATGATGCCATAGGGCAGATGGGGAAACAGCCTAGGGAGGGGCAGGCACTCACTCCAAGTCAGAAAGCAACTTTGGGAAGGAGTTAGCACTAGGATCCAGAACCTCTGAGCATGGTCAGAGGGGTACTAGTCTATTCTAGAAACTTATTTATGCACTACTTCAGCATCCGCCTACCTAGCCATCTACCCGTCTACTCACCCACCCACCCATTCATCTATCCATCCATCCACCCATCCACCTATCCATGTATCCACCCATCCACCTATCCATCCATCCACCTATCCATCCCTCCACCCATCCATCTATCCATCCATCCACCTATCCATCCATCTACCCATCCATCATCCATCTATCCATCCACGTACACACCCACCCAACCATCCATCTATCCATCTATTCACCCATCCATCCATCCATCCATCCACCCATCCACCTATCCATCCATCTATCCATCCATCCACCCATCCATCCATCTATCCATCCATCCATCCACCCACACAACCATCCATCTATCCATCTATTCACCCATCCATCCATCCATCCATCTATCCATCCATCATCCATCTATCTATCCATCCATGTACACACCCACCCAACCATCCATCTATCCATCTATTCACCCATCCATCCATCCATCCATCCACCCATCCACCTATCCATCTATCCATCCATCCACCCATCCATCCATCTATCTATCCATCCATCCATCCATCCATCCACCCACACAACCATCCATCTATCCATCTATTCATCCATCCATCCATCCATCCATCCATTCATACACTCATCCATCCATCCATCCAACCATCCATCCATCCCTTCATCTATCTATCCATCCATCTACTCACCCACCCACCATCCATCTATCCACCCATCCATCATCCATTCATCTATCTACCCACCCACCCACCCACCCACCCATCCAACCATCCATCCTTCTACCCATCCATCTACCCATCCATCCATCCATCCATCTAGTCACCCATCCATCCATCTATCTATTCACTGGAAGCTATTCCCTAGGGGATGGACCCTGGGGCAGCAGGGAACCCCGGCAATCTTGGGGCCATCCTCAAATGCCCTTCCATGATCATGCCCTTCACTCACCCCCAAGGCCCAGCAGGAGCCAGGTCTGGGCTTCAGGGACTGCTCAGGGATGCTGTGCTGGCCTGGGAAGCCATGCCGGATGGCACGGTCCCCCTAGCCTCTCCTGGAACATACCACACAGACCACTGGTGGAGAAGGAGCCTGTGTCAGCCCCTGTGTGCACGACACTGGCCTGTCTGTTTTGTCTCATGATGCAGTGGCAACTTGTGCCTCGTCCCAGTGAGCCAGCCCTCCTCTCTGACTGCCTGTGTCCCGCGGGTGCTGGGACCCCTGTCTGCTCCGTGTTTGCCTGAAATCCTCTGTCCAGCCCACCCCTTCCTGAGGGATACCAGTCATTGTGGCATCAGAAGCTCCTGCTGACCGTCCACGGGCCCATGTGCCCACAGCTGATCCCATGCCTGGAGTCGCCAGGCTCTTCTGCCCACCTTCAAGCCACCTACTTAGGATGGTCCCCAGGATGTCCCCTGGGTCATTGGAGCCTGCTTCTGGTATGTGCTTAGTGGATGGGAAGGAATGATGGGGGCGGTGAGGAGGGAAGGGTGTGTCATAGACATGCAAGATCAGAACTGTGAACACCAGCGACACCACCACCAGCGCTGGCTGCTTCCTAGAAGCCCCCCCGCCCAACCTCCAGCTGTGGAACCATGAGCCTGACTTTTGTGATCCTCAATTCCCACCTTTTAGTTACAGTTTCATCCCCTAAACACATGCCATGTACTGTTCTCCAACTGGTTGGGAATTTGGAATACAGAGGCTCACTCTGGGGACGCCTCAACTGGCTTGGTCATGAGGGGATGTGCGCTGCCAGGCACACCTGTGCCAGGCTCTCTTGCTAATCTGTGGCATGCCTACACCACGCTTGAAAACAGCATGGCCGTGCACACTTCCCAAGTCCTCCTTGGGCGCCGTATGGGGGGCAAACACTCATTTACAGAAATCACCCTGCAGGAAATCAGCTGTGTCCATGCTGGGCACACCTGCCATGCCTCTGGTCTTCTGAATTGCAGGCAGCACCGGAAGGGACCGTCTCCACGTCCCTGACAACCGCTGGCTCTGACAGATCCTCTCATCTTTGAGAACCTAGTGATTGCTATTTGCATTTCCTTAGGTGCTAATGAGGTCTGCGTCTTTGCCTGTGTTCCCTGGCCATGTGATTTTCCTTTCCTGTGAAGCACGTGTTCAAGTCTTTTGTCCATTAAAAAAGAATTTGTTTTGATCTTTTCCTCCCTGAGGAAGAGTTCTTCCGTGTATATCCTAAGCGAGCCGCAGCCAGACATCTGTGCCTCAAACTTCTTCCCGTTGTGCGTTATCTTTTCATTTCTGTGTGCTGTTTGGTGAACGGAAAGCAGTACGAAATTTTCATGCAATTAATTCCTTTCTCTTTACAGTTTGCGCCGTTTGTGTCTTGCTTAAGAAATTTCTCCCTACCCTTAAGTCATATGGCTCCCCCCACCTTATGCCTTTCCGAACGATCTGTGGATTTATCGTTCATAGTGAAGTCTTTAATCCAACTGGCATTGATCTTTGTGGACAGTGCGAAGCTGGAGTCTGAGCATTATTTTTGTCTGTGGATAATCAGGTCTCCAAACTGACTGCAACAACAGCAAAAAAAAAAAAAAAAAAACAAAACCTGTCCCATCTCCATCGAGCTCCTCCTTTCTCCTAGCAGCGGGCACCTGTACTTCACCACCTCCAGGAAATCCTGGCATCTGTAAGGGAAGGTCCTTCTACCCGGTCATTCCTCAAAAGTATCTTGACTGCTTCGTGATTCCAGGGAGATTGCCAAGGTCTGCTGTTTCAAGCAGCCAGCCCGTGGCATGTTGTCTCCGTCACCTGAGTCGCTGACTGCGACAGTGGTGCACGGTTCTGGGAATTGGGACAAGGGTGCCATGTCGTGTGTCCGACAGCACTGCATGCACAGAGAATTCTGCTCCCCCAGCCCCCGATCCCTGTGGATCTGTTTTCCATGGCCATAATGCTGGATGCAGGATGTCATACAAATGTGATCATGGGTCATCTGGCCTGTGGGGGCTGGCGTCCTGTGTGTTTAAGGGTTAGTCCGTTATTTGCTCCTTATCTTATTATTATATTTATGTTATCTTACTTTGGGGGACACGAGTGAAGCAACATAGGGAACCAGGAGGCATTGGGAGGTGTCTAGGGAATGGCCTCCTTCCTCAGAATGTGGGGGAACCTCATTCCATGTGGCCCAGAGCACCATGAACCAGGGAGCTGTGTGCCCACGATGGCCCCTCTGTGCCTGTCTGCTCAGACGGGAATGCCCAAGACGATGAGGATAAAGGTAGCGTGGCACACCACCCTAGCACGAGACGGCCCATGCATCCGCCTATTCACTTCCCACAAGAACGTGGGCTGCTGACCAATTATGGCCATTGTTTTGGGAACATGGATGTGGTGGAGCAGTTTGTCCACGGCCCCGTGGGTCTGCAGTGAAGCCTGGATCTGCACCCAGCTCTGGATGGGCCCAGGGCCCTGCAGTGCCCTGACCTCTGCACCGTTGGCCCCTGCCTCAGTTTCAGCTCTGGGTGAAATGGAGGGACCTGCCCTGTCGGCACCACGTGTCTCCGGTCGGGTATCCCAGCTCAGAAACAAGGGGCGGTGAGTTTTCTACGGGTTCGGGACAGCCAAGCCATCACGTCCACCTGGCTAGACCCTTAAAGCTTTGGAGACAACCAGGGTCTCATTCCCACAGGGCTGCTGCTGCTGAGTGTGCCTTGTCTCCTGGCCACATATGGGGGGACATGGCATAGACATGGCAGAGACACGAGTCTGAGGGAAGCTACCCAGAAAATGCAGAACCCTTTGGAAAGAAGGAACCTTCAGCCCCCAGGGCGTCTCGGGTCCCCTCCATGGGGCAGAAAATCAGACCCTGACTCCCGTGTTCCTCAGAAGGGCAGCTTCTGAGAAGAGTGTGACTGGCCAGCCCAGGGATGAGCTGGGAGGTGCCAGTGGAATTAGAAGGAGAGCCCAAGCACTTTCGGCTTTTGCTGACCTTTGGCCCTGAGCAACGTCTTAGGTCAGAGACTCTTCCAGGGGGAAAAGGAAGGGACAAACATGGAAGCGAGTAAGCAGAGGAGGAGCCTGCAAGAATTTGACATTGAAGAGGAACCATGTTGCCTGCCAGCAAGTGTTCCCATTCTAAAGCCCCCGAGCAGCCTAGAAAACCTTAGCGGCTCTGGAGCTGTGCCAGGGAGGGGTCCCAGTCCCGCCCCCATACTGCCCTCCCTGTATTTGGAGGGGGCTCTGCTGCAGGTGGCTTGTCGCTGTTTTGGAGCGAGCTCTCGTGGCGCACGCTGCACGCAGGGGATCCTGAAGATTGGTTCACCTTCTCTTGCAAACTCCACTGACTGTTCCCACCTGCAAATGGTGGGTTTTAGCTCAAACTCGGTCTGCTTGTGTTCAGCGCCATTTCCAGGACATTTTAGTAGGAAGTTTCCGCTCTATTCTGTGCTGTGTGTCCACTGGTTCTGTGTATATTTTTCTCGCCCCTTTTGCCTCCTTTTAGTTTCTCTCCCCCCCAGCTTATATTTGAGAATCTTCAAGCCAACAGGAATATGGCCCTGAGTACCTGAACGCCCCCCCGTTAGACTTACCACCTGTCCATATTTTGCCATCTATGTACACCTATGCCCACGCATGTACATATGCAAATAACCACGCACATATGTCTAGACGTGTGTATGTATGTGCCCAGTTGCTTTCCAAAGTGCATTCCAGAAATTTCCACGCCCACGCCCTCCTGTGGTGTACAGGTGTTCTTGGCATTGCCTATCCTTGCCAGCACTTGATATTAGCATAGTTTGGAACTTTCGCCAGCCTGGTGGGTGTGGAGTGGTCTTTTGTGGTTTTCGTTTGGCTTCCCCTAGCGATGCTCGAGGGAGAGCGTCTGGCTCCCTCTTCCATGAAGACCCATCTGCTCGCTTGCTGCCAGCCCTCCCTGCTCCACGGTGGTGGCAGGCCTGCCTCCAGCTGCCAGTCCCTTTCCTAGTTTTTAGGGTTTGCATTCCTGTGTTCTGGGAAGCAAGATTCCTGTGTTCAGAATCGGACACCAAGCTTATTTACTGATTTAAGGCTGTAAGGGAGGTCCTAGGAAGACACCCCGTAGAGCTGCATAGCATTCAAGGATGCTTCGGGTGGTGAGCCAGGTCAAGCCAGCAAATCTGTTGGATTTTACAACAGACCAGCCTGCAGGGGTAGCTTCAGGTGAGGTGCACTCCCGCAATTCCAGATGTCAGCAAGGATGCTCCTTAACCCACCCTGTGCCACTTCTGCAGGGTTAGCTCATCCTAGAACTGGCTCCCCGTGTGTTCTCAAGCTGTTTGCTGACAACTCCCAAAGCGTCTTCATTCCCTCCCTCTGTAACGACTGGGTCCATCCTGTGTGGCCCCCGACTCCTTCTCTGAGCTCGAAGGAAGGATAGAATGATCAGATTAGGGAGACGTAAGCTTCTTGCAAACCTCATGAATGGAACAGGAGAGCTGACTATCAGACGCGTGGCTGCTGGGGCTCAAGCAGCAAATAGTCATGGCAGTCATCGCCTGGAGTGCTGGGGACCGCCTGCAGAGCAGCCCCTTTGGCATCTGGGCGTGTGCCAGCACACCCAATGGCCAAGCCTCCCGGACATCTGATCTGTGGAGAGTCACAACACTTTTTTACCTGGGCCCAGTAACTATGGACAGACTGTCCCACGTGCTCTCTCTCTCCCTTCATCCTCCGAGTGCTGCTGGGCGTTCCAGGTGGGCTGCAGACACGGTGACACCTTAGCTCTCGTGTTCCCACCGGCCTCTGTTCGAGAGACGATGTTCCCTGCACAACCACAGTTCCATTATCCCGCCTGAGAAAAGTAACAATCAATTCTCCAGCAGCCCCTAATTGCCTGTCCCAATGACAAGCATCCGGAGTGTTCCCCGGTTTCTTTTGTGGCTGGTAGTTTGAACCAAGATTGAGCCCCGTGTCACTTGGCTATCTCTTTCGTAGCTTCGATCTAGAGGAATTCTTTCCTGATGACGTTTCAGGCTCAAGCTCCTCTCGTCTGCTCCTTGCCCAGTGTCTACGCACGGAGCCCTCGCTGAGTCGTCCCAGAGCCGAAGGGGCGACGGGCTCTCTGGCGTCTCTCATGAGAACTCCACTCCAGCAGGGGCCTCGGATGCCCGCCCTCATGACCCAGCCACGTCCCAAAGGCCCCCGACCTAGTGCCGCCATCTTTGGGAGCTAAGATCCGCAGGGGAACATTGGAGGGATGCAAGTACCCAAACTGGAGCACATTCTTTCCAGTGGGAAGCGAGAAGCTTTTCTTATTTCCTATCCTACAGGCAATGCTTTTATTTTCTTCTGGCTGCTTCTAAGATTTTACTTTTCTCTTTGGTTTTCAGCATAAAGGGTCTTGGCTGCAGTGGTGGTGCTGGCGTGCGTGTTCTGTTCAGGGTTTGCCGAACCTCTTGGATCTATGGGTGGGTATTTTTCTTCGTATTTGGAAAAACTTGGGGCATTCTTTCTTCAAGTCCGTATTCTTTCCTGCTAGTGTCTTTCCCTCCTCTCTTGCCAGAACCCCAGTGATGGGCTCAGTACTAATGCCGGCAATGGGCCACCTGACGATGTCTCCCTGTGGAAAGGAAGCTCTGGGTTTCAGTCCTTTTCTCTGCTTTTCCTTCAGATTTCATGTTTTCCATCTAAAGTTCACTAACCCTTTCTTCTGCAGCCTCAACTTCTGTGACGCTCACGGATGAAACTTTCATTCCCGACATTGTCTGCCAGAGGGAGTGCCCCTGAGGTCTTCCGCCCTTGCCCCCCCGCAATGGTGTGTCATGTTGTCCTGACTCTTCGTGTCCCATTGTGTGTAGCCCCGACGCGAGGGACCCTCTTGTGCTGAGTCTGGACTATTGTGCTGGGTCTTTCTTGACGGGCCAGCTTGGTTCTTCGGGGGCTTGGTTTTAAGCTTTGCTGGGGGGGCATGGGGCTGGGGCTTCCCTGCAGGGTGGGGAGGGTCTGGCGGGAGTGCCTAGCACTGGGGGCTGAAGGGAACACTGGGTACTTGGCATGGCCGCCCAGCCTGGCTGCTGGGGACGAGAGTGGCTCCTGGCACCAGTTGGCCTTCAAACCCTCATCTCAGCCCTCAGGCCCCGGCCTCGCAGTGCCATGCTTGTGCATGGGCAGCTGGGTGTTGAGAAGACATCAGGAAACCCTGTGTATGTTCTGAGACTTCTCCCTGGTTGGTCCTCTGCCCCTCGGATTCTAGCTGCCTCAGCCTCCCAGACTCTGAGGGAGCTTGGTGGGACCACCGTGCTGGTTTGGGCCCCATGTCCCCGTACCGTCTCTAGGCAGAAAGTGGGGAGAACATGGAGATCCTTTCACATCCTTCTTGGTGCACAGTCCTGCCTTGCCTGTCGTTGAGTGTCTGCATACAGCTGTGTCCTCGGCCTGTCCTGTCTTGCACACACGTGTGACAGAGGCTTGTCCCGTCTAGCCACGCTCTGGCGGCAGCAGCAGAAAATCACACAGATAGGTGCCTGATCTGCCTTTCACAGAAGGTGAGTCACACCGTAGGCACACTCTGCTAGGACACCGAGGTTGGCCTTGATCCTTCCTGTGGCTGCTGCTGGCCTGGCTGTGGAGGGGGGCTCTTGGCTGACCCAGCCAGGCCCTGTGGAAGGATGATGGGCACGTTGTGGTTGTTCACCTGTCCTAATACTGTCCTGTGGTGAGTACTGGAGCACCCACAGCCCCAGCGGGGGTGGAGATCGCTGGGTCCAAAGGTCGCTGTCTCCGCTGGCTGTCACGGGGCACTCTGTTTCCTGGGGGCAGAGGGCAGGGTCACCTGGGTGTCCACACACCTGCCCAGAGGGCACGTGGAAGAAGAGGGACAGTAGGAAGTTGTAGTTGGCACTCTACTGCGGGAGGCCCAGCCCATTTCTTAGGACTGTCCGCATTTCAATTTTTGTGTCCTTTCCTTTTGTTCTTTTTTTTTGTTGTTCTGTTGGATTTTGATCTTTTCCCCCCCATTATTAGGCACTCTTTATTTATACGTTAGGGCTGGCCTTCGGCGGAGAGTCTGACCACCTGCCCCGCCCCGTCTCCGAACACCCTGTTCCTTCTGACTCTGTTTACGCCTGTCCACGGAAAACACTCCCTTTCCCACTCCCATCAGATCTGTACTTCTGGTTGGAGGGTCTGGGAGGCTGGGGCCCGCTGGTGGCCGGCTCCTGCGTGGCATGGCTGGGACTCAAACCGGGGCTCTGGCTCCCTGGGTCTCAGCTTGTCCTCCATTTCACCCTGCTGATGCAGACTCGGCAGCACCATGAAGCTCGGCGGGGGGCGGTCACGTCAGGGTCCTTTCCTGAGAGAGGTTACAGGGCCAGACAGAAGCCGTCTGCCAGCAAGGCTGGGGCCCCCCAGCCAGCGCCGGTGTGACAGCAGGGTCATGGGATGGGACACTGCGGACCAACCGCTCAGAGGGAGGCCTTTACCCTGGGGGTGAGAGAAGCTGAGGTCCAGCGAGGCCTCAGCTTCCAGAAGGGGGACCAGGGTTTTAGGGTCTGACTGGGTCAGTCTGGGCCGTGTGTGGCCAGCTCCCTGGGCTGTGCCAGAAACCCTTCTGAGACCTGCTCCTCAACCCCGAGGGCTCTCCTCTCTAAGTGTCACAGAAGGTGGTGAGGGCCACGCTCCTTCTCACGGAGCCCTAGTTCAGGACCCAGGGGGAGGGGGTTGCCAGGGAAACCGCAGAGATGCTTTGGGGGACATGGGCTTCTGGCACTTGCCACGGGAGTGCAGTGGCTGCCGGGGAGGTCTGAGCTGCCCATGTGTGTACGTGGGGTCACGTGCGTGTGAGTGGGGGTGCCCCGGAACATGTGCTGGCATTGGGGTGTGGGTGAGCACGACGGGCCCTCCCATGTGTGCCGAGGGTGGCCCAGGCGGAAGGGTCTCCTCTCCGCGTGGTCAGGACATGGGGAGGCAGGGAGGGCCTTATACATGGTGAAGCCTGGACAGCAGGACCCTCCCGGCTGGCAGCAGCTCCCGGGGCTTCGGCCCTGGGACGTCTCTGTGTCTAGCTCCTGTCCCATGGGAATGCATGGGAACGCGTGGGAATGTGGTGGGACTTGACACTGCCCCCCGGGGGGGGGGCCTGAGAGTGGCCAGGTTGGTTCTCAGACATCAGGGCCCCTCCTTATGCAGCAAGGGCCCTGGCCCAGCCGCGTGCTATGAGGGTTGGATTTGGAAGCAGCCCCAAGGCCCCAGCCCGCTGCCCACCAGTCAGCAGCCTCAGGATGTGCTCTGAAGGATTGAGCTGGGGGCGAATCATACTTTGTAGGGACCCTCCACCCCCACTCCGGCTGTTGTACAGGAAGGGGCAGCAGGGCAGGGAGGAGGCAGTGGGGGCTGGAGCTGGGTGGACGGTCGGGGTGGCCTGCTCTCCCAGGCCATGGGTGCCCTACTGGGTGGGGAACAGCCATGCAGGCTGAAGTGTGGCTAGAAGGGCCAAGCAGAGAGACCTTCTGCTTCTGAGTGATTGCCAGGGATCCTGCACGGTGGCCCAGCCAGACCCACGGGAGGCTCCTGTAACCCCCAACCCCGAGCCGCTGCGTCCTGCTCCCCTCCCTCTTCCCCATCTCTGCCCTCCAGGAGCAACGTCTCTTGGGCCACAGGCACAGCCAGGGAAAGCAGCATGGGGCAGGGTCTCATAGCCTCAGCCTTATAGAGGCTCCTCTTTGCTTTCGAGTCTGGGATGTGGAGGGCGGCAGGGGCCGGGGGGCTTGTTGGCTGACTGTGGGTCAGCGGGGACCCCATTGGGTCCTTGCTGTCCTCGTGGTGAATTCACATTGGTGGGTCTCCGGCTCCGACCTTGGCCTTCCAGTGTTGACAGCCCCTGCCTGGGGCCTCTCCCGCCTACAGTCCACTCCTGTTGGCCTGTCGGGGCCGGCCCCTCCTTCCTGTCCTTGGGTGAGCAGACAGGGGGATACTAGCTCCCTGGGAAGGACTTAGACCTCCCTCTCCTGAGCTCCCACCTGAGGCACAGGGGCTGTTGTCTCTCTCCCCCTCTGTTTCTGCTCCTCATCTGGGAACAGCGACAACCTTCTAGGGCCTTTTCTGATCCTCGTCTGTGTCTATAGGTCTTGGCATGGGGACAAGGTGTACAGGGAAGGTGGGCAGCGACTTTTTCTTGGAGAAACAAGTGACTGGCTGGAATTGCTGCCCGCTGACCATGACCTTTTTGGGGTCTCTGGGGCTGGTGCCTCTGTCCTTGCTCATCTTCCTTCGAGACCCGGCCCAGGGGCCACCTCCTCCAGGAGGCCTTCCAGACCCATCCCTGTGGCCCCATCCCCTGCCCCTCTGGGTGTCCCTCTCCACCCTGTGAGCAGCCCCCTGGGCTCCAGTGCCTGGTGGAGAGGGGTCCTTGGGGCTTCCTCTGCATCTGTGGTTTGTCTCTGGGAGGTGTGTCCTTCCTTCCTGCCCCCTCCCGCACACCTCCCCCTAAGAGCCCAGACAGAGCTTTGGGGGCGTCTGTGGGGGAGACTGCTCACAGACAAGCTGGGCCAAGAAAAGAAACAGGCATGGTTTTTTTAATTTTTTTTTTTTTTATTTTTGCACCTTCTTAAAAGAAAACAACAGCATCAAAAAGTTAAAAATAAACTATTTTTACTTTAAAAGGGCAAAAACAGCCCAAACAAACACAGAGCTAATGAAAAGATCTTGGCTGAACGTACCAAAGGCTTACTCATAGCCTCTCAATGACGGACATCATTCAGCTCAGGACAAATCCAGCAGAGCTGGCCGCGAAGTGCCAGTCTTACTGTGCGCTGAGGGCTGAAAGAAGGCCCAGACAGGCACACAGTTCAGTGCAGAATGGGTCGAATGAGCCAGTGGCAGGGTGTCTGTCACTGGGAGGCTTTTGCCAGAGAGGGGGCATCTCCCCAAGCAGAGGGGTCGGGGACAGGAAGGCAGGGAAGGCTTCCTGGAGGAGGCAGCCATGCCTGGAGGAGGTATGCCTTTGAAAGGCATTCCAGGCAAAGAAACGTCTTGGAGAGGGAGTCAGCATGGTGTGCACGTGGGGGGCCTGTGCAGGTGCAGTGGCTAAGAGGGGCACTTAAACGCTGGGGACCCCTGGGTTCAAATCCACTCCATCCGCCAGGGGACTCCAGGCAAGCCACAAACCTCTTGGCTCAGTCTGCTCATCCACAAAATGTGGGCAATAAAGGCACCTGTGTGGCTGGGCTCAGGGCACAGGAGTGGCCCTGATCAAGAGCAGGCTTTCTGGCTGAGGGCTGTGCAGCCTGGCACGGGCTGATGGGCTGTGGCCACTGGGGGTCGCTGGTCAGCAGGGTGTTGCCCGCTCCTTCCCTGCCTGCACAAGGAGTTCTAAGTCATTCCTGCCAGTGCCTGCGAGTGGGTTGTAAGCCTACATTTGACCAGATTGTCTGCTATCTCATTTGACTCTCATTTTATCCTGGGAAATAAGTGGGGTTTCCAGAAGTGGGAATTGCTGCTCAGAGAGGCTGAGGTACTTTCCCAAGGGCACGCAGCTGAAGGACAGAGTATGTGCCCTGGGTTGTCCCTTTGTCTTCTGTCATGTCTGAAGTCTCTGCTCAGAGGACTGGGGGCCCAGGTCAGGAGGAGGCGGTGGGGACAGAAGACCCAGAGCTTTGAAGGGAGAAAAGGAACTTGGATCAAAAGCCAACGTTTGGTGTCGAAGCCAGAAAGTATATAAACCAGGACCTTAGAGAGCAGTGACATTGGGTGCATTGGAGGGACATTTGAGTCCATTTATCCATCTGTCCATCCATCCTTGCATCCATTTATCCATCCATCCATCCCTCATCTGTGCATTCATCTACTCCTCATTTATCCACTCACCTGTCCATTCATCCATCCATCCATCTTTACCCCATCCATCCATCCATCCATCCTTCTGTCCATCCATTCATCCAGCCAGCCAGCCAGCCATCCACCCATCTGTCCACCCCTCATTCATCCAACCACCCATCTGTCCATCCATCCATCCATCCATCCATCCATCCATCTTTCTGTCCATCTGTTCATTCAGCCAGCCAGCCAGCCAGCCATCTGTACGTCCATCCATCCATCCATCCATCCATCCATCCACCCATCCATCCAGTGCCCCCAGCCATCCACCCATCTACCCATCTGCCCATTCATCCATTCTTCCATCTGTCTGTCCGACTATCCAGGGACTACCCTGTCCCTTCACCTTGTGCCCGCCTTCTAGTGGGCGCCAAGGATGTCACTCCTGCTGCTCATCAGGGATGTGCTTTGGAAACAGTGGCCCCCTTTGGCTTTGCCCACTTACCTCAACCCCCTTGTAGGACCTTGGAACTCCTGCAAGGGGCAGGGACAAGAAGGGCTGGCAGGGGACCCTAGAGGACCCGCAGGGGGACAAGTGTGGTTATAGGAAAGAGCAGAGCAGTTGGAGCCCCATGTGGGCGTCGGTGAGGGAGCACCAGGGCTGTCCTGGGAGAAGGGGTTCCAGAGGCCAGTCCATCTGAATCGGCTGCCATGGTGGGGGTGGGCAAGTTTGGATGACAGAGGACACATGGATATCCTCTTTGGGGGGCTCTGGGTCAGGTGAAGGCAAGGGTCTCGGTGGGCAGCTGAAAAGTGCCCAGAGAGGGCAGGGGGGGCACGGCCCACCATCTACCACTCCAAAAGTCCGCTCCTCCACACCACCCCTGACCCAGGAGGCCTAAAGCGGGGTGAGAACAGGCTGCCTGGGCCCTCTGCGCAGGGAGGAGTGTCTCCAAGCCCCGGGGAACAAACAGCATGTGAGGCTTTATGAGCCTAGCAGTGGTTCCATAACCCCATAGGGATAGGAGGGGACGCCCAGACAGGGTGGAGGTGGGAAGGGCCGCTCAGAGCACCTCACCTGCCTGCCTCAGGCCTTCATCAGCTGGGGGTCTGTGGAGCAGGGCTGATGGGCTCAGGGGCCCCCCAGGACTCTAACTCCGCCCCCTGTCTGTAAGCACGGACATTCTGAAGGGCCAACGGTTAGGATGGCAGCAGGTGGACTTGGGGGGATGTAATTCAGCCATAGCAGCCACCCTGCGTGGGTGGGCCCCTCTGACTCTAGCTTCTGCCGAGTCTCCAGCCGCTCTCATTCGCAACATTGGCCGAGGCCAGGACAAGCCCCTCCCACCATGCCTCCATTTGCCCTGACTCTCAAGAGCCCAGCCCTCAAGATCCCTGCCTGAGGCCTGCTCGGACCCACCCCTGCTGGCTTCCGTCTGCCCCAGGGCCTGGCAGGCTCCACTGGCCCGTCCCCTGCCCGTCTGCCGGGCTCTTGAAGCTCAGCGGCGAGCAGAGGGCCCGGTGCCAGCCTGGGCAGCTAGGCAGGCTGTGTGCCATCTCTCTAGGTCACGGGCAGATGACATCTTTGCTTCTCAGTCTGGGACACAGAGAGGCACGTGCAGGGTGACAGGCCTGGCAGGAAACCTCCCTGAAATGTCCGGACGGGACAGGATGGCATGGCTCTGAAGGCTGGGGTGGGGCCAGCCCCTGAGGACAGAAATACCTGATGGGCGTGTGCCCGGGAGATGCCTTGTCAGGCTCGGCTACCCCTGTGCTTCCCTCCAGCTGTTCTTGACCCCCGACTCTGTCCACTGCGCCCTCCCCCCTACAACCACCACCAAGCCTGAGGACTGGCCTGGGACAAGCCCTGCAGGGTCCTCAGCCTGGGTCTGAGCAGGGGGCGGGGCTTAGCTGCACTTGTTCAGTAAGTGAGGGAGGGAGGGAACAAGTGAGTGGATGAGAGTGAGGGATTGAGTGAATGAAAGAGTGAGTGTGAGTGACTGAGGGCGTGTAAGTGAGTGTGATAGAGGGGAGTGAGTATGAATGAGTGTGAGCGAGGGGTGAATGTGTGTGAATGAATGTGAAAGTGAGTGTGAGCGAGTGTGGGAGTGAGTGTGGGTGACTGAAGGAGTGTGAGGGAGTGTGAGTGAGGGAGTGAGTGTGAATGAGTGTGAGTGTGTGGATGAACACAAGAGTGAGTGTGAGCAAGTGTGAGGGTGAGTGTGAGGGTTAAAGCAGGAGTGAGTGTGAGAATGAGTGTGATGGAAGGAGTGAATGAATGCATGAATGAGTGTGAGTGAATGTGAGAGTGAGGGAGTGAGTGTGAGTGAAGGGTGAGTGTGTGAATGAGTGTGAGTGAGTGTAAGAATGAGTGTGAATGAGGAAGTGAACGTGTGAGTGAGGGTGTGAATGAATGAATGAATGTGAGAGAGTGTGAGAGAGTGTGAGTGAGGAGGGAGTGAGGTCCAGGAACTAAGCGCTGGGGATGGGGTGCGGTACATGAGTTCAGTGGGTCCTGGGGAGGGTCGCTGGCCACTGCCGGCCACTGTAAGTTGCCCCCGACCTAACCCGTACTGGGGTATAGCCCCTGGGGGGGGTCAGGGTCCCTGCTCAAGGGAGGTCAGCCTGGGGGGGCACTGGCGTGGCTGCCGTGTGGCCAGCACTGCTCCTGTCCCTGCAGAGGGGCATGGGGAGGGAGCTGCGAGTGTCAGTCCCTGCGTGTGCATGAAGGTGCATGTGCCTGCGGGCACAGAGGAAAGGCCATATGGTTGTCAGTCACTTTCAGTCTGGGCCAGACCCTGCTGGGCCCTCCTGCGACTTACCTAACTGCCCTCCCAGCCTGGCCCATGGGCTCCCAGCTGCCCCTCACCCTCCCTGGCACGTGGCCATGCTTCCCCCTGGGCAGGGGCGCTCCTGCCTCGGGGCCTTTGCACTGGCTGTATGGACACAATTCCCAGTGGCCCTGCACCCTTGCTGTCTGCCTGCAGCCCCCCCCCCCCATCTCCCATGACTTACTGACCCCACCTCCTGCCACATTTCTGGAATGAAGAAATGGTCTGTGTAAAGTAAGATTGCGTTTATAGTGGAAAAATGCAGCATGGCTGCCTGGAGGCTGAGCCGGGCTGAGAACCCAGGTTTCTCCCCGCCAAGGTGATTCCTGGAGGGCTGCCCGGAGGCAGCGATCCGGTGTGTCCAGAGGGAAGGAGGCACCTGTGGAGGTTTCCAGAGCCTGGGTGATGAGGGGTGGGGGTTCTGGGACAGGAAGAGCAGAACCCGGCTGGGCTAGCAGCCTCGGGCTCCCGGGCTGGGTCCCAGAGGCAGGCGGGAGCCACGGAGGGCTGTAGGCAGCATGATGATGTGGTCAAACCCTCCCTGGAGAAGGGGGACTCCTGGGGGGGAGCGCAGAGGGCCAGGACGGGGCAGGCCCAGTGCAGGCCGAGGCAGCGGAGTTGGCGGCTGAACGCGTGTGCAGATGGTGAGACACTCACTGGGGGGGAGGCCGTGACAGAGGCCATCTGACCGCGCTGGACATGGGAGAGTGAGGAGGGCGTCCTCCATCTGTGCAGGCATCGGGCCAGGCCCGGACCCGGGCCCCTGGCATGCTCCCCTTCCTTCCTGCCAAGGGACATGGGCCTGTGTTCCCAAGGAGAGGAGGTGGAGAGCTCTGTGCCACATCCCCCGAACCTGCACCCTGCTCCGTGTGTGTGTGTGTGTATGTGCGTGTGCACTCACATGTGTATGTGTGTGAGGCTGGCAGAGGCAGGAGGGATGAGCAAGAAGAGGGGGAGAAGCCCATGTCTGGGCCCTACCCATAGATCAGGCAGGTAGTGAGCTCACCGCCTAGGGAGGGATGTAACCTGTCCCCAAGTCTCTGCTTCCCTCCTCTCTTACTCCCCTCTCCTCCAGGGAGGTGGGTGGGGGCACTCTGCAGAGTTCTGGTCTGAAAAGCCCCTGGTGGCCTCTCCCTCCCCTTGGCCACCCTCTGCCCCTCATCTGTGCAGGTACGGGGGACTTGTCCTGGGGTGCCCGTGCTGTAAGGTCACTGAGCAGGGCTAGTTTTGGGGGACAGCCAGGCACTCCCTGTGTTTCTGACCCTGCCCTTTGTGGGGATGACCAAGCTGAGCAGGAGCAGGGGTACCCCTCTCTCACTGCCCCCCTTCAGGGCAGGCTGGCCTGGGCTACCACACGGACACCCATTTGCCCTCTGCCATGGTACCCAGATGATGTGGGCAGGTAGGGGTGCACCCCAGCCCTCCAGTGCAGCCAAACCCTAAACTCCCAGGTTTTGAAGATGGGAGCGGAGAGATCTTTCTGCTGGGGGGTCAGGGGGTCCCAAAGCTGGGGGAAGATGTGTGGGGAAACTGAGGCTGGGCAGGGAGGGGTCCCTGTAGAGAGCCCTTCTTGAGAATGCCCGGCAAGAGCCCCCATCAGAACCCTGGGCCTGTCTGATCTGGGGAGGATGGTGAGGAGGACAGGTGGGGAGGACAGGACAGGGCTGGAAGGAGGGACTAGGCTTTGCCCCACCACCCTGGGTTCTGGGGGAGATGGGCAGCGGAGTGGCTCAGTAGGTGTGCTCAGGGACCCAGGGACCCAGTTGTGCAGACGCCCACAGACCCCGGAGCCCCAGGGCCATGTGTGTGTGCCCCACGTGCTGCTCCCAGCAAGCAGAATGCAGACTGGGGCCCTGGGGAAGATGTGGCCCCACCTGGCCTGTGCCATGCGTGGGGTGGCTGTGGTTGAGTTTATTTCAAGGGCCGTGCACTGGGGGGCACTGGCTGGGGAAGCAGTTTTGGAGGAGGTGTCCCCACAGGCGGCCTGTGCTTGTGGAGGATCTGGAGTGGACAGTGGGCCAGCCTGGCCCCTGACATAGGGGGGCTCTGTCTCCCTCCCGTGGTCTTTCTAGCTTGAAGAAGCTGGGGGTGCCACACAGAAGCAGGTGTTGACAGTGGACGCTGGACAGTGATGGGGCTCAGAAGTCCCAGGAGTTCGTGTGTGGTGTGGGCACGGGCAGGTTCAGTGGAGCAGGGGGAGGTTGACCTGCGGGTTTCCGTGGTGACCAGTTGTCCATCTTAGCAGACCCTCGGGCCCCCAGAAGGTGGTCCAGCCCCCAGCCGGCAGGACAGTCTCCAGGCCCCGGGGGTGCTGGTCCCTGGAAGGGAAGGCACCTGAGCGAGGATGGAGCAGCAGACAGACTCCATAGCTAGCCACGCCCAGGATCCTGCGGCCTCTGGGGGACTGGACAGGCAGGCCCTGTGGGAGGGCTGAAACTGCCTCAGTCTCCTGGGGTGATAGGTCTGTCGAGAACCATGCACACACATATCAAATAACACACACAGCCACACAATGGGAACACACACACAGCATACACAGTATCACTCGGCGACGGGGCTCAGGGCTGGAGTGGGGCAGCTGAGCTCCCCACCCCATGACCTCTGTACCCCTCGTCTCCTGCCCCCCGGTTTCACAGTCAGAAACCAGGGCTCATCCTTGAGCACGAGCTGGCCTTCCCCCGGCATCCAGCAGTCTCCAGGGCCCGAGCATTTGCTTTCTGAATGTCTCTGTCCTCCCCCCTCCCCCAACACGGCCCGAAGCCAGGACACAGTCCCCTGTCCCCTGGATGGTGGCCCACAGCAGCCCCCACCACCCCTACCCCGGCAGCCCTTGATCTTGCCCAACGGCTCCCTGGACCAGGTCCGCATTTCTCAGGCTGGCAGGCAAACGGCATGCACTTGGCTTGCATCCAAGCCCTTTGCCGGAGACCGTCGCCCCACTGAAGGAGGACGGCGCCTCTGGGGCCCTGGTGGGTCTGAGCTACTGGACCAGTGTTACCCGCAGGCGGGAGCCTGTGCCGGCTCTGGGGCCTCCAGACACAGCAAGGCTTTCCGCCGTTCCTCCCGTGCCTGTGTCATCACCAGGATAAGTCACGTGTCCCAGCGGGGCTGCTGGGCTGTGGGGGATGAGCTTGTGTGGAGTAGACCCATCCCCAGGGGCTCACCTAGAGCCAGCCTCCCAGCGGAGCCTGCATGGACCTACGAACATCAGGGAGGACTTTGACTCCAGAGGACATTTCTAGCTATTTGTCATGTGGCAAGAGCTGACAGCCACTGGGCCCTGTGGGACCTCAGCACCCCCACCCCCCCGCTTCACCTTCCACAAGCAACCTGACCATCGGGGCCACTGCTCAGGTGCCCACAGCCCCCATGTGTCCAGAAACCTCCAGGACCACCTCCAGCTCCGCACCTCACCCACACTTCCCCAGCCTGTGGTCAGCACCCCAGCCATTGGGAGTTTTGGAAGCCGACCCTCTGGTGATCGTGGTTACTTGGG
The DNA here is from genome assembly GCF_030435805.1 of Mustela lutreola. Taxonomy (NCBI): domain Eukaryota; kingdom Metazoa; phylum Chordata; class Mammalia; order Carnivora; family Mustelidae; genus Mustela; species Mustela lutreola. The sequence goes on along the minus strand of NC_081290.1, from coordinate 66,449,098 downwards.
ACTCAGGTGAGGGGGGAACCAAGGGAGGGCCTGCGGCTGTGGGATTTACCGCGAGGAGTAGGGAGCAGAAGTGCATGGCTGCTCTGAGAAGGCAGCCTGTTCCCGGGCCTGGCCTGGTCCTCAGGATCCAGGCCCCGGGGGCACACTTGGGTCTCAGGTCGCTGGTCTGGAAATGGGGATGCTGGTGTGAAATCGAGGGGACAGGGTTCTACGGTCCCTGCACACAGAAGGTCATCAGGGGACGCTAGCTCTGTCCTCTTGGGTCATTCCGCTCCTGACTGTCTTTTGAAATCGGGTCTCTGTACCAAACTGCAAAGGACCAGCTGGTTTTGAATCATTGCCTGGCACCACAATACCCGCCCCTCACTACCTCATCGCCTGGTCTTGGCAAAGGGTCACAGCCCAGCCGGAGCCTTGCTCCGCGCTGCCTGGACACTTCCGCCCCCTACCCCCACTTCTGGGACCTGTTCACCCCAAGCTCCAGCCCAGCCTCTGCCTCCGGTGGGAGGCTCCTCACTGCCCACTGGACTCTTGCTCGTGTTCCTGGGAGCCCTCTGCTCTGAGGGAAGAGCAGACCGTCTGCTTGCAGGTCCTGGGAGTCCCTGAGGCTGCCGGGACTCCAAGCACAGAGGCGAGAGGGTGGAAAATGCAGCCTGACCTACTCTGGGTCGGGTCTCAGGCTTCCTCCTGGGGAGGAGACAACAAACAGCTGTGAACCGTCAGTCCCTGCTGTCTGGGTGAGTGAGGGAGAGCGGTGACCGTGCCGAGGAGGGGAGGCAGGGCTAGAAGGCACAGACCTGTCTACATGGCCAGCCGCGGTGCTGGAAATGGGCACTCGTCACCTTGCTGCAGCCTCACTCATCATGGCCACGGCCAAGGCCACAGCCACGGCCACACCTCCTGTGTCTTCGTATTTCCTCTTTCCTGTGACCGGGCCAGTCATCAAGGCAAACAGAGCCACCCTGGAGGAGGGCTGTCCCTTGAGGTCTGTCTCCTCCCGCCTACTCGGACCCAAGGGCTGGCAAGTCTTCAGGAGCCCTGAGGCAGGAGCCGGCAGCACTCACCTGGGTCAGATCTAGCCTGAGGATGCAGCTGGCCTCCTCTTACTCACCTGGGGCTCCCCTGGGTCAGGCCGGCCTCACAGTGATGCTGGTACCCTCCCACACACCTGAGAACTTTCCTGGTGGGGTCCTCAGGGTTGCATGGAGAGCATCTGCTCATGGAAAGGGCCCAAGGGCCGCCAGGGAGGGAATCACAGCCAGGACCTCTTGGCGACCTTTGTCGCAGGCACTACGTGGATTCTTTGGCTGGTCATCTAATATCCCCTTCCTGCCTACTTCGCTCCCTCAAACGTCACCTGCCGTGGAATCTCATTTACGATGTGTGTGGGTCTTGCCCTCCCCTCTTTCCTCTCCGGGCCACCATCTCCCTCCCGCCATTGTTGGCTGATCCGAAGTACCACAGACGGGGGCCTAAACAGCAGAAATGTATCCTCCCCCGTTCCGAGGCTGGAGGTCCGGGGTCTAGCTCTCTGGTCTCTCTGGAGGCCTTCCTGCTGGACTGTAGAAGACTGTCTCTCCCTGTGTCCTCATGGGGTCATCCCTTCATGCCTGTCTATGTCCCGATCACCTCCTCCTATAAGGACACCTGTCAGATTGGACGAGCTCGCACCCTATGACCATGTGTTGCCTCAGTCACCGACATAACGGACCCCTGTCCACACACGGTGACGCTCTGAGCTCCTGGGGGTTTGTGGAGACACAACTCAGCCCACTGCAGCTGGACAAAGCTTCTTGGGTCCCAGAAGAAGACAGAAGCAGGCTGAGGGGCATGGAAGGGACAGCATGACTGTTGCCCCTAAAAGTGGCGCCACCCAGTACAGGGACACTGGTGTCCAGTCTGGGCTGTGGGGGCCGCTGAGCGGCACTTCTCAATGGTCTCCCCAGCTTGAGTAACTTGCCAGCAAGTGGCTGGTGGCCAGAGCCCCCCTTTCTTTGAGCATTCAACCTCCTGAGTGGGGAGTCACTGGGCCTGGGCAAGGGCCACTGGCCAGACACCTTTTTAACCAGAAGCATTTCTCCAAATTCCCCAGCTAAATGCCAAGCGTTGTTTCTCTTCTCTTACGTTTAAAAACCTCATTAACTGCTGATGCTATGGACTCAGGCCTGACGACAGCTCTGGCTTTGTCCCCGGGGTCTGGCTAAATGGTATCCTCGTATTTATTTCATTTCAAACAGAGCTTTATTTTATGTCCTTCTTACTCTAAAACCTTAACATGTCGCAGTGGGTGCCCCCCCCCGCCCCATCTAAACTCCCTTTATTTGCAGGTGCCTCTCATCACGGTAAGAAAACAAGAGTGGTAGGGCGCCTGGGTGGCTCAGTGGGCTAAAGCCTCTGCCTTTGGCTCAGGTCATGGTCCCAGGGTCCTGGGATCACGCCCTGCATCGGGGAGCCTGCTTCCTCCTCTCTCTCTCTGCTTGCCTCTCTGCCTACCTGTGATCTCTGTCAAATGAATAAATAAACCCTTAAAAAAAAAAAGATAACAAGAGTGGTGTAAATTTTGCATGTTGAATCCTTACTGAGGTTTACTTTGCGTCTAAATGAGCAGGTGTCTAGGCAAGCAGGTGTCTAAGCGAGCATGTGTCTCCCGCGCCTCCTGCTCGCCGGCCAGCCCCCTCGCAGCTCCCGCTACTGCAGACCCAATCCCCTCTCCCTGTAGGGATGATCATTTTCTTTTCTCTTTTTTTGCGGGGGCTTGATGGCCGTGTTGGTGTGCTCCCAGATGGCCGCAGCCAGTCTCCATCTGTATCTGCACCCTTGAACCTCAGGTGGCCGCCGTGGTAAGGCGAGCTCTGTGGCCCCGAATTCAGGGTGACTGTGTTCATGCTTCTGCTCCAGCCTTCGTCCTGCTCACTCCAGTCCTTTCCTCCTCTTCCACCCCCGGCCCCGTGGTTCTCTTCCATTTTGTGCTCTCTCGTAAGTACACATGGAAGCATTGTTGGGTTTTCTTCATAATCAGGAATCCATCGTGTTTTCATAATCCTGACGGGTCTGGCTGCGATTCCTCACATTCCCCTGCTTTCCTGGCCGGGCCAGAGCTCCGATCTTTGTCTCGCGTATCTCAGGTTCCCTCGTCAAAATCCTCTGTAATGACTCAGAAGGCAGATCATGGTTTTAACTCTAGCACTTTCTTTCTCAAGCAGTACTGACCTTGTGTTGATCTAACCATATGAATCTAAGTGGAGCCTCGGACCCAGCTCATGGACGAGGAGGGAGGCCTCCCACCTGTGCTGAGTTCTCTCTCCGGGCTCCCTTACTGCCCTGGGCCCTGCCGACCTCCTGCCTCTTGCTTTCACCTCTGAATGGCCCCAAGATTTGCAAATGCGCCCAGTCGGCATCCTGTGCTGCCAAACCCTGTGCACTGACCGCTCGCCGCTAGCCGGTCATGTTCCTGAAGCTCCCGCTAGGGTCTCGGTTTTATTTTAATTCGCGTCTGCTGAAGACTTTCTCCCTTTTCTTCTTATTTTTATCTGGTGCTGACATTCCTGTTTTCTGTCACGACACCCTGTTCATCGTGTCATTCAAAACAGGGGCCTCGTATCTTCGGGGAGTCCCGGTCAAGCAGCTGGCTAATCCAGCACCCCCGGGGCCAGTGGGGGTTACACGGTGGTCTTCTGGCATCTTCAGTTTCATGGGGGAATGTGAGTATGACTCAGCCACAGTCTGCGGCACGATCACCGGTTTATCTTTCTCTTGGGAGCTTTTCACACACCTTGATCTTCCTGAAATGTTTAGTACTACGCTGCCCTCTGGTATTGTTCTTTCTGCATTATTTTCTACCTGCAGTTTCAATTTCTGGAGCTGGAGAGTTTGCTTCAATAAGTGTGGGCTGTGGTGTGGGCCTCTTGCTTCCCCTTCTCCTTCAGGAGCACTTGCCGCCCGGGACGCCAGGCCGCCCTGCTCCTGGGGCTCCCTGTGTGTCGGTGCTCCCCTGCAGAGAGCTTCCGCTTCATTGCCATCTTGCACGTGGTTCTAGAAGTTTCCCCCTGCTTCTCTCTAGCATCAGGCCTGCCCTGCTGCTGACTTCTGACCTTGAGGACTTGATCACAGCTGTTGTGTTACTTCTTAGCCATAGCGGGATTATCTAGATTTCTGTTCTGCATTATGTTGCCTTGAGCTCCAGGGGAGAAAGCAAGTTTCAGCCCTGAGACTGAGGGTAAAGAGGGCACGGTGGCGATCTTGTCCTGATCGGCCTTCCGCATGGGCCGTGCCTATGATGCCACCCGCTGCTGGACATCACACAGGAGCCTTCCCCAGAGGGCGAGCACCCAGGACAAGGGGTCAGCTTGCTTTGGGCATGCTCCAAGCCCCTCTCTTCCTCTCTGCTATCCTCCAAATCCAGGCCTCTTTCTCAAGGATCTGGAGCAATTGTCTGAGGGTGGGGTCCTACCTGCGAAGGGCACGGAGTAGTGCCCAGCTCATTCTAAGCCTGCGATACGCCCCAGCCGTTCTCACTGTTAGTGCAAAAATCCATTTATCAAAGTGTGATGCTCATTATAGACACACGGGCATTGTTCTGGGTGGCTCTGCGTTCCCCCTAATTCATGTGTCGGTCTTAGCCCCCAGGACCACAGAATGTGACCTTACTTGGATATAGGGTCATTACAGATGTCACCAGTTAAGATGAAGCCCTTAAGGAGGCCCGAGGGGGGCCGTGATGACTGGTGTCCTTGTAAGAGGGGACATCTGGACCCAGGCGCAGGGAAAAGGCTCGGGGAAGACAGAGGCAGAGATGGGATGAAGTATCTATAAGCCAAGGAACCCCAAGGACTCCATCAGACCCCCAGCAGCAGGTGGGATCAGTGGGGAGAGGCTGGAACAGTTGCAGCCCCACCAACAGCTTGATGCGAGGCTTCCGGTGTCCGGAGCCAAGAGGCAGGGAGTTTCTGTTTTCTCTGCTGCCCGCTCTGCAGTCTCTGCTTTCAGTGGCCCTGGCGGATGGAGGCACACAGGTGCACCTGCACGGAATTCACACCATCAGCCAACTGTGTAAACTGGACACAACTGTGCAGCAAGAATCCTGCCCAGGGCCAGAGGAAGAACGTCACCTGTCCCCAGAGGGCCCCTTCCAGTCCCTACGGCCCCCACCCCAGGGGTGCAGGGTCAGGTCTGCCTGCTTGGGATTGCGCAGCGCCCACCTCCCCCACCATGCGCGTGTCTGAGGGCTGGTGTGGGCTGTGTGCACGGGGTTGTCCCTTGCGCTGTGGTTTACCTGTGACTTTCCAACACGGGTACGGGGAGCATTCCCAATGGGGGCTGGGCACCCCTGCGTGCCTCGTGTGTGCCTGGGAGCAGCCCGTGGGATCTCAGGGGATGCATGGCTGCCCTCAGTGGCTGCCCCAGCCCCATGGCCACAGCACTGGCGTGGGCTCTGGCACCACATCCTAGCCACAACTCGGTCTTTTCTGTCTCCGTTGTGCTCGTCCGGGCCTGTGGCAGTGAGTCACGCGATGGCTTTAATGGGTGTTTTCTGATGATTAATGATGTTGAACAGTTTTCTATATTTATCGGCTGTTTAAATTTCCTCTTTTGGGAAATGCCTGTTCAAATTTTTTGTCCATTTTTCTGTGGCTTGTCAGCCTTGTCTTACTGATTTACGTGATCTCTTGATCTATTTTGGCTGCGAGGCCTGTGTCGGATTCTGAATTGCAGGAATCCTAGTGGTGTCTTTTGACTGGAAATGTTCACACAGTCCCATTAACCAAGGTTCTCTGTGGTTAATATTTAAGAAACCTTTGTTTACGCTAAGGGGATGAAGATGTTTACTTGTGTCTTCCTATGAAAGTTTTATTGTTTCACACTTTGCGTTCAGATCTCCAGTGTACCTGTAATTTACTTTCGTGCGTGGTGTGAGGTTGGGCTCAAGATCCTTTCTTTTCCATCTGGGTATCCAATTGACCCAGCATTATTTACTGAAGGATGATTCCCTCCTTGCTCCCCATGTGCACTGTGGTGTCGCTTTGTTGTGAATCAGGGGACCACACAGATGGGGGTTAGTTCTGGAGTCTCTCTGTGCCATGCTTCCAGTCCTTCTGTCCTTAATGCCAATGCCACCCATCTTTGCTACTTGTTACGGGTGCTCCTGGCTCTGTGCTCCTTGATGGATCGGACAGTCCACATGAGCTTTTCCTTTGTTTCAGTTTCAAAGGCTTATGCCATCTTGGTAGAATTCTGCTCTGACTGACTGTGTATTTTGGCCTGTCAGTCTCGTTTTTGACCCCTTTGACACGGAGGGCAAGGACTCTCCTGCACGCTTGCCAGAATTAGATGACATGTCTTGGGGGCAGTGTTGGTACCCAGGAAGCATGTGCGATGTGTGCTCTGGTTGCAACTGTGGCCACAAGTGTGCAGACTCTAGCCTGGCCACCTGGCTCAAATCCCAGTGCCCCTAATTGGAAGGCGTCACTTTGGGAGAATGACAGTGGGGTCCTCTGTTTCCTTGCTGTGGGGTTACTGCACACCTCTCAAGGTTGCATCACGTGGTGCTTCCCACCTTCGAGTTCCAGTGGGCGTGCACCAGTAATGCTAAGCTCTGTGCACCCCTCTGGGGACACACAGGTGAGGCTATCTGGTCTGGGCCAGCACCTGTCCTATGCACTTTTCCTACGCACCTCTATGCACCTGAGCCAGCACCTGTCCTAGGCACTCATCTATGCACCTGTGCCTCACCTGAGGCATCATAGCAGGCCAGCATTCGGCTGCAAGGGCTGAGTCCATACATATGAGGGCTTCACCACTATGTGGCTTGTGTGGTCACTTAGTAGACATAGCCTTCTAGAACCTTCTTCATGTTGATCGTAGCACCCTGGTGTCTCTCAGCTGGATTCCCAACCCCCAACTTGTTTTTTTTTTTATTGTGATGAAGTACACATAACATAAAAATTGCCATCTTAACCATTTTAAGTATACATACCCTTCAGTGTTTTTTTTTTTTTTTTTAAGATTTTATTTATTTATTTATTTACTTAGAGAGAATGAGAGAGAGAACATGAGAGGAGAGGTCAGTGGGAGAAGCAAACTCTCTGCTGAGCCGGGAGCCTGATGTGGGACTCGATCCCTGGACTCCAGGATCATGATCTGAGCCAAAGGCAGTTGCTTAACCAACGGAGCCACCCAAGCGCCCCCACTTTCAGTGGTTTTTAAACCCCCAGCCCCCCCACCCCCACCCGTCCTCTCCAGAGCTCTTTCCATCCTCCCAACCTGAAACTGTCCATTCAACGCTAAGTCCCCGTCCTCCCCCTCCCTAGCCCCTGGCTCCCACCATCCTGCTTCTGTCTCTGGGATCAGACTCCTCTAGGGACCTCGTAGAAATGGAATCGGGCTATATTTGTCACTACATTTCTGGCTTATTTCACTGGTGTAATGCGGTCCAGGTTCATCCCTGTGGTGGCAGGCGGAGGCAGGATTTCCTTCCTTTTTGAGGCTGAGTAATAGCCTGCTGGGTGGAGGCTCACCCATCCGCATTTGCTCACCCATCCGCTCATCCCCCTCTGAGCTTCGGAGCTCTAAGCCCATCCAGGATTTATAGCTGCAGAGCTCATTGACCACATGGTGACTCTTGGAAAATCCCTTCTTCTGTCTCATGGGGTAAATCTATTTCAGAGGAAGGGTTTTACTTGAAGCCCTTGATTCTTTGTCCTTCTGCTGGAGCTGCTTTTTTATAAGCTCAGTGCCTCTATTCCTGGGATTCCCCGTGGAGCCACTCTCCACTTCTGCTTCTGCTTCCAGCCTGGGCACCCCCTCAGCCAGCCGGGTCTCCCCTGTCCCCAGCTCTGACTCAGGCTGCCTCCTCCCCTGTCCCCTGGGCACTTCCCCGCTGTGGCCAGGGGGACTCCGTCATGACCCCTCAGGGGACAAGTGGTTGGAGTGAGAGAAGACGTCATGTCCTAGAGGTCTGTGTGAGCTTACATCGTCCTACAGCTGGGCACCCTGCTGGCCAGCAGAGATGGGCACAGGGCTAGAGACAAGCTGGGGAAAGGGCAGGGCTCAAGCCAGCCTCTGGGCCCCTTGTCCCCTGAGTCCCCTTCCCTTCATGCCCACCACCCAGGCCTGCCCTATGTGGCCCCCATTCTCGCCCTCCACATCCTTTTCAAAGCTGGAAACCCAGTGTGGGGAGGAGTCTGATTCCAGGAGGCTCCTGGCTAACGTGGGGACCTGGGTGTGGGCACGCAGCTGACTTTACGTGTCTGGGCCAGGTGCATCCCCAGGCTGTCGTAGGCCTAGGCACTTACGGCCCCATGGGGAGGCTGACCTCTCTGTTTCTCCAGGTCTGGCTTCTGGCCTGTTTGCCCTGCCCCCAACCTATCTTCCTATTATTGGTCTATCGTAAGTAGGAGAGTGTGCTCGCTGCACCTGCTTGGACTGGGCTGGTATTCACCGGTGCTCGGGCTGAAAGAGGGGAACTTCCAACTGCGGGGAGGGGCTGGAGGAGTGGGGCCCTAGAACTGTGAGCAGGGCTCCAGACCCGGGTGCCTGGGCCCTCCCTTATCTCCCTGTTGGCTTCCTTCTCTCTTGCCATAACCAGCTTCCTCCAAAGGACACTTGGGGCCTGGCTAGTTCTTCTTTGTGGGGGAGCCCTGTGCCCTGTAGGGGGCTCGGCAGCATCCCTGGCCTCCCCCGATGCCAATGCCTGGAGCACCTCTCTTCCCGCTGTGACCGCCAAACACACCTGCAGACATGGCCAAATGTCCCAGGGTCACATTGTGGAACCACGGCTCTGAGGGGGAAAAGCCAGGCTCCAGGAGAAGGTGGGGTATCTGGGACCACTGCTGTGTGTCCTCAGTCTGTGACAGTGGCACGTGGTGATCCGTGTTGAGCCGCTTGCAGGAAAAGATGCTTCCTTCGCTCCCAAATTCATGCTTGCTCCTCTGCCCACGAGGAGAGGTCGCTTCTCCTTCCTGCGCCCCAAGATCAAAGTTGAGAGAAGGGATGTATTGGCTTACCTTTCGTCCAAAGCTCAATGTGACTAGGGGGCATGCACAGTTGTGTGCATGCATGTGCATGTGCATGTATCATACACGCATGTGAGCACACACACCCGTGTGGCTATGTGTGTATGTCTGCCAACGTGTGACTCCTTGTGCCTGTGTATCATGTGCAAATGCATGCCGCTAGGCATGCTCGCACATGCACGGAACCATGTGCGCACGTGTGTTCATGTGTGTGCACACACATGTATGGACACACATGCTGGTGCACTTGTGTGCACACTTGCACACACGTCCGTTCGTGTGTGCATGCATGTGTTCATGCATGTGCTCCACACACGTGCACATACAGTGCACACACGCTCACATGTGTGACCAGTCATGCCCGTGCATGCATGTGACGTGGATGTGTGCGCACCCAGCCTGCATGTGGGAGTGTGTGTGCTTGTGCCTACGTGTGCATGCGTGTGCACATGACTGTACGTAGATGTGCATGTACACACATTACGGGGAAAGAAAGGTTCCAGGGGAGAGCGCCGCTGCCACCGTCTGCTGCAGTCGGCTCGCAGGCCACGTGGTGCGGACCGTGCTCGTCCCTGGCCCTGCCCCTCCTGGCCCCGTCGTGAGGCCTGCCTGGTGACCGCACCCAACTCTTGGGTGTGGCCTCAGCATTCTGCAGCTCCATAAGGCCCCACACCTGTTGTGGATGAGTTCACCCAGGACACAGGTGATCCCAGATCCATGTCTCCGTGTGACCTACGTCTCTAATTAGGCTCTGGGCTGAGTCTCCCCAGAACCCCCACAGGGAGGACTTGGCGCCTACAGCCCAGCTGGCCGTCCCCACGTCCCCAGACCTGCACCCGCTGTCATCCCAGCATCAGTTGCTGGAACCCTGCTCCCAGGAGGCCCTTGCTCCCTCTCTAACCCCACACCGAGGCCACTAGCAAGTCCTATGGCCACAATCCCACCATTCCCTGCATCTTCCCCTCGCACCACTGGTCAGGCTGACGTCCTCTCATGTGTGGCTGACTGCGATATCTGGAATGACCATGGTCCTTTGTTGGCCTTTGCCGTCCTGAGAGCTGGCCTCCACGCAGAAGCTTTTCAAAGGTAAGACAGACCATGTCGCTTGTGGCCACTGTTAGAAAAGTCAAAGGAGACACTGTCTCCTTGAACCATTGGGTGCATCCTGGTCTGAACCCTCACACGTGCTATTCCCTCCACGTAGAATGCTCTTCCACGTGTCATGTCTTCCTCCCAGACACCACACCCATGTCTCCTTAGATGTCATGTGTCCTCAGAGAGGCCTTATGAACTACTCTGCTGAGACAGGTGCTCAACACCCTCCGGGCCTTGTGACGCCCCACTTCCCGTCAGCACCAATCAGCACAGAGTGAGTTCCGCCTCCTCGCGCCGCGCCATCTCCCCCAACGGAGGCGAGGACCCCCTGTGGTACAACCAGCACTCAGGACAATGCCTGGTAATGGGGTGCTTGATGATACACGTGAATGGAGAAATGTTTGTTGGATGACCGAGTGTATGGATTTCTCCGTGGGGGAACCTATGAGTGGGGGATGGAAGGAGAGTCGCAGGAGGAGAAGGATGGTTCAGAGGGAATGGGTGGATGGGGATGGAGAGTGGGTGGATGCATGACCAGGGTTCCCGGGGTCCGCCTAGGCTGTCAGATGTGCGGGAAGATGTGAGGATGGAGCGGATGGATGATTTGGTGGGTCGGTGGAAGAGAGGCTGATGGTGGGTGCTGGGGAGGTGAATGGTGATGGCTGGTGGGCTGGGTGCATGGAGGGGAGGGTGGGACCATGGCAGGACCATGGTAGGGGCGCCAGGCTCACCGCGTGGGAGCACATTACGGAGCAGGTAGTTGTATGGGATGAGAGATGAGGGGCTGGAGGGGTTGCTGGTTGGATGGAGGGGTGGGGCCGTGTTGGTGGTCGAGCGGATGAGTGGGTAGGTACACTGGGATTGGGATTGGTGAACCCTCGCTCAGGTGTATGGAGGACTGGGTCAGTGGCTGGGTGGGTGGATGGTTGGCGTACAGTTTGACGAAAGGACCTGGGGGAAAGGGCGCTGTGTGCGAGGGCTGTATTGGCTGGGTGGTTTAGGAGCAGGACTGGTGGACGTTGGGGTGGACGGATGGACTGATGGTCAGATGGGTGGGTGAGGGTGTGGGGGCTGCCCCAAGTACCCATTACCCACTCAGATGCCCTCCTGGTTTTTCAGTCAGGACGTTGAGGCTGCCGGAGGGAGGGACCTGGGAGTCCTTGCAGGGCTAGAGCAGCATCGGGCCCCAGCCCTGGGATCAATGCCTCCCTCTTATGACACTTCCTGTGGGGCCTGGCAGATCACCCATGCCCCCAGCCATGAATGGGAGCACCTATGAGGCCCATGCTTGCCACACTTGAACATGTGCCGACTGCCAGCAGGATATGGCTGAAAGGCTTAGCTCTAGTGTGACACGTGCCTCATGTCCCACCTCTCCTTTGTGCCTCTGGGCTCCACCAGGCAGGCGAAGAGCATGTCCTTGATGCTGTGGGCCGGTGCCAACATGGGGGTCCCAGGACCTTTGCACATGCCCTTCTCTGGCTTGAAAAATGTCTCTTTTTCCCCCATCCTGCAGCTTAGGCACCCCCTCCTCCAGGAAGCCCTCCTGATTTGCACTCCACACAGTCTGGGTTGTTTTGACACCTTTCCTACTCCAGGAAGGGGGAGGATCCTGGTCCCCATGGCAGCGTCTGTGCTCAAGGAGGAGGCTTTCCAACAGACACGCATGCTGACTCTCTGTGGGTGATGTCAGGACTGTTTTCTCACTCGGCCCTCCCTGCAAGGGAGGCACCAGTTACCTCACTTTACAGTTGGGGAAACTGAGGCTCAGATAGGGGGTGTGACAACAGGCCTGTGGGAGAAGTAGCTGCTCCCACTGCGTGAACACCATCTGGCATGCTCTTCCTGACTTTGTCTGCGCCCGTGATGGGGATGGTGAAGCTGGGAGCTGGGACCTGTCCCGGGTTGCAGGACACATGGGAGGAGGCCGGGGCCCTTGGCTCCAGAGTCCGGCTTCGATGTCGGGTCTCCTAGTGCCTGCCTGGTCCCACAGGCCCCCTCGCCATGGGAGCTGGGCTGGAGGGGGCCCTGGGGCTGGGGTGGGGCCCTCTGGGCACGCGGGGAGAAGCCCTCCCTCCAGCACGGCGCCAGCCTGTCCACCCACCACTCTCAGAAGTACACTAGGCAGCTCTGCCCGAAACCCAGAAAGAGAACTGGGTCATGGCGAAGAATGAATTATTCCCCAGGAGGAAGTTTTAAAATGCATGAGCCTCGTGCTGCGGAGGGAGAGCTGTGATTGAGAGTGGAGGTGGCTTCGAGACCTGGCCCTTTCTGGGGGCCTTGACAATGGGGGCTGGGGGTCAGACCTGGGGGTCGAGCTCACTGAAGCCCATCCTCCAGGCCCTGCACCAGGGCGCAGGAGGAACCAGATGTGGCCCCAGCCCAAGGAGCCCCCATTCTGTTGACAGAGACTCAGACACGGGCAGCGGGAGTTGGGGGACGTCAGAGCTTTGAGAGAACCCCCCTGGGGCTGTGGGGAGAGGGGAAGGAAGGGGAGGGCCAGGGAGCAGCCCACACAGGAGAGGGTTTGTCCTGGATCATCAGAGGTGGTTAGGGGAGAGAAGGGAGGGCATCTGAGGTGGCAGGAGCCAGGTGGGTCAAGGCACGGGAGCCTGGGATGATTGGCAGTGGCCAGCGCTGTGAGGACCCCATGCAGGATGGAGGAATGAACATGGGGGTAAGCGGGGCAAGTCAGGACCTCAGCTGATGGCAGGTGGCCTGAAAGGTGCGGTAAGAACTCCTACATATCCTTCAAGGCCCTGACCATGTGCCCCAACTCCTCCTGAAGGTCTGATGTTCCCAGACCTAAGATGGCTCATCTGAGAATTGGGCTTCTATGGATTGATGGAGGCATATGAGAAGGTGTGAGCCCAGCGCTGGACTCACTGAGGGTTCCTAGGCCCCAGGATCCCCCTGCCCTGCCAATGCCCTGCACCTGTCCCTGCCACCAGCCTCTGTAGGGACGGTGTCACCAGCCCAGGACGAGTTTCTAGCACAGCAGTTCTCAGAGCTGAGCAAGCCCCCGAGCCTCAGATGCAGAAGATGCAGCCAGCGTCCCTATTCTCTTGAAAGACCCTCGATCCGCACCCAAGAAGCAGACACCAAGCCTCCACTGGATGCAAGTTGCAAGAGGTTTATTGGTTACACAGGCGCCTGCGGACGCATCAGCCCTTGTGGGCTGAGCGCGCCGGGATAGATTGGGGAGCAGATTATATAGGGCAAGGGTTGGGGTGGCGGGAAGCGAGCTTACAGAAGCAGATGCTTGGTTACAGGGAGGGATCTGATTGGTTAACTTAAATCAAGCATTGTCAGGCACTGGGTTTAAGGCAAGGACACAACGGTTTGTTCTGGTGGGCCTTGGCTCAGCACTCTGGAAAGTCCAAGGTACACTCTATTCCTCATTTGTCTTTTCTTTTGACAGACCGGGTGATCACAGACAATAGACATCCTGGTATGTGTTGCCATCCGGCTATGGGAACAATCAAGCCTTCAGCAAGGGGATAGGGGGTGCTTTGGGGACATCAGGTTACTTAAACAAGCCTTTAGCAAGGGGAGAGGGGTCTTTCACTCTGGGGTTGGCCACTGGAGGCCCCGTGGCTGTGGGCTTGGTGCTGCCCTGGGGGAGGGTCCCGGTTGTGGGAGGATGGGCGTGGGTGGGTCAGGGGTGGGTCTTTTCAGGCAGGGAAAGGATGGCAGCTCTCCCACGGAGCCCGAAGCCCCTAGCCCTGAAAGGGGAGGCCGGGACTGCAGCGTCCAGTCTGTAGTAGATGAGGCAAGACCTGCCATGACACAGGGGACGCTGGCCTTGGCTCCTTGGGGGGACAGGTTCGATGCCGTTGCCTTCCAAGTCAGACCTGGACAGCGAACCTGAGACCACCCCGAGTAGGAAGGTGGGGCGAGCTGGCCTCTCTTGGCTTTGTCTTCCCCGCTGTCCAGGGCACACAGGGAAGACCCCTCCACTATAGAGGTGCCCAAGCCTCCCCGAGGGCTTCCATTCCCCCTAGAGCATGGAGGCTCCTGAACAATGAAGGGAGGGGAGCCTGGGGGCTGAAGGCAAGGCCCCAGGAGCAGGATCTGGCTCCTCAGCCAGATGCTGAGACCCCCCCCCCCCCGCCCCCGTCCCCATCTGACTCTACTGCAGGGGAGGTGGTGATGCGGCCAGGGGCTATGCGGGTGTGTAGGGCGGTCTGGGGAGAGCTGGGGCCGAGGCAGGGTGGTGGCCAGGTGGGAAGAGGGTCCGCCGTGGGAGGCCAGTGACCAAGGAGGGCCTGGGTCCTGGGTCATAGCCTGACAGTGGCCCCCTCTGGGGAAGGCCACGGTTTATCCAGGACAGAGCCTGGAAGACAGAGGACGTGCTGGACTTGCCCTGCGGCCGGTGACGTTGGCTTGGGGAGAAGGGACCGGCTGGGGTCAGAGTCACGTGACTGCGGCCTGTGCTGCCACGCCCATGCATCCTCGTGGATGGCCCCGCAGCGGCACTCTGAGCTTTGCTTCCCTGGGCTCTGGCCCATAGCAAGGGCCGCATCGCCAGCCCCCTGTCCAGCCCCCACTTCAAGGCCACAACACCCTGATGAGTGAATCAGCCGCAGAGCCTGGAACCCAAGAAAACCCTTTCTTGGTCTGGCAGTTCGATCCTTAGGCAGTCTGGGGGCATTTTCTTCTTGGAGAGCCCTTCTTCTGGGACAGAGTGGCTCCCCTCACCCCTCGCCAGAGCAGCAGAAAGCAGGCCTCCTCCCTTTCCTGCTCTCCAGAGTCTCTCCACCCCTGCCAGTCTACCTGAAACTCTCCACTGGAGGAGGGAAGGAGGAAGAGGGAGAGGGAGGGAGAGAAGTGGAGGGGGGAAGCGGAGGGGATGGAGGGGGTGGGGAGAAGGAGGGACAGGTGAGGAGGCAACAGCCCTTGCCTCCCAACCTCCCAACACCCTGTCCCTCCCAGCGCCAACTGTGTCCAGGGCCCCTGCTCCAGGCTTTCAGGTCGGGCTGGGCCAACGGGAAGGTTTCTGTGGCTCTGAGTCCATTCTGGGCTCTGTGGACTGTGCAGAGAAAAGGTGACAGGGTCGGCCTCCACTCCTGTGGCCTGTGCTCCAGGAGTAGCCGGTGGAACAGGGTCTGTCCCCTAAGTTCATGCCCGCCTGGAACCTCAGTATGTGACCTTATTGAAATAGGGTCCTTGTGGCTGTGATTAGCTAAGATAAGATACATGAGTACCACGGGCCTAATCCCTGTGGCCAGTGTCCTTACGGGAAAAGGATCCAACACACATTGGCAGAGACGGGCAGAGAGCACGTGGCCACCAGCCCTGGAGCCCTGGGAGCCATCATATGCAGCAGGAGGCAGCAGGGAGCCTCCCCAAAGCCTGAGTACACGGCGGTCCCCTCTGGGGCCCTGGACTTCTCCACAGGCCATTTGTCCATGCCCTGGCCCACGCCCCGGGCGTGCCTTTGCTTCTCTCCACAGGGCCCTTTTTGTGCACCCTTGTCTCATTGTCTTCTGCAAGTTTCCCTGCCGGATGGTGATTTATCGTCGCCAGGGCGACGGGTTCCTTTCCTGGTGGGGTCCTCCTCCCTCTGTTTTGTACCGGTCACTGGCACGCAGCTAAGCTTTGTAGACTTTTGTGTCCTTTCAACGTGTAGAAGTACATCTCTACAGCCAGTGCGGGCTCCTCCTCCCCTCCATGGCCCCATCCCCTGTCCTCCCTCCATGCTCAGAGGTGACCCATGACCCAGAACGGGTGTTCCCAGGTACCACTGCCGTGAGGCAAATTACAGACGGCCCCACAATGCCCAGCTGTCCCCCCCCCGTGACTTTCCTGGTGGGGCTGGAAGCTCTGGCCCCGGGGCTCGGGTGTGGCTGTGACTCCTGTCCACTGAGGCTACTGCCCTCTGAGGCCTGGCTGGGCTGGATGTTCTGGTGAGCTGCTGTGTCAGGGGGAACTCTGCTGGGCTGCTGACTGGTGCCCCTGCACATGGCCTCTCCGAGATGGTGATACATCTGTGCTGGGGGCTCCCCCTGGCGTGGCTCTGCAAGTCCTCCAGTGGTTTCTCTATCTGTGGTCCCCAGGGCAGCTTGCCTGGAGCCAGGGAGCAGCCCCCACTGGAGGTCTGTGTCCTGGAGCTCAGGGTTCCCCCAAGGCATCAGTGGTGGGAACACTCAGGTCCACAACTGCATGCTCCTAGGGAGAACTCCTGCCTGCGCTGAGATGGGGCTGGGTCATGACCGTCATCTTTCTAAAGGTGCCGATGCTCTTGGTCTGAACGGCTAGAATCTTCCTGAAAACCCCTCACGGATCTTGCCATGGTGGGTTTTGCCATCTCAAACATTCTGAAGTCAGAAGGCCTATAGCCCAGAGTTCTGAAGGGACCAATGGGGTCCCCCACTGAAGAAGCAGGGTCTCAGATCTGCTACCCTGGCCCTTCCCACACTCCCCTCGGGAGCCTGGGACCCTCAGGAGGACACGGGGGACCCAGCTCTGGCCAAAGGAGCAGGTGACCTCAACGCCATATCTGAGCTCCCGAATCAGAACGGCCAGGAGGGGGTTGGGCAGACAGTCCCCAGCTGCACCATTCTGGCAAGGCCCCCATGGCTTGACCCTCGAGGTGCTGGAGCCCAGACGTGTCCATCCCACCCAGAACCCCTGCCACAGGGAGAGCCCCGTCTGACCCACAGGTGGTCCCAAGTCTTCCTGCCCAGGCCAACTTCAGCCCCCTTTGTCTATTACAGATGTCACTCCTCACCTTCCTGTACCACCGAGTGACCTCAGTATCTGTTTCCTGAGGACCACCCCCCTCCCTCCCATGGTAGGAATAGAGCACCGCAGGCCTGGGACCACCTTTCAGGCAGAGGGTCCCCTCCTCAGGACTGGGATCTCCCCCCCCCCTCAGAATAGGACTCCCCTGCAGGACTAAGACCCCCTAACAGTATTAGAACCCCTCACTGGACAAAAACCTCCCTCGGGACTAGGACCTCCAAAAGACAGGGTCTGTCTAGTCCCCGCTGCTTCTTGGTTAAGACACAGTGGGTGCTCAGGGAGAGGTAAACTGAGCACCAACTTACCTTCTTGCTCTTGGGCTTTTAGGGTTCTGGATTCCTGAGTGCCATCCCCGAAATTCTTACTGAATTCCCAAGCCCCGTCAGGCTGCCTGGGGCGGGGAGGGGGGGCTCTTAAAGACAAATAACAGCAGGGTGCCTGGGTGGCTCAATTGGTGAAACGCCTGCCTTCAGCTCAGGTCATGATCCCAGGGTCCTGGGATCGAGTTCCGAATTGGGAATCCCTGCTCAGTGGGGAGTCTGCTTTTTCCTCTCCCTCTGATGCTCCCCCTCCTGTTCTCTCTCTCTCTGTCTCTGTCAAATAAATAAATAAATTCTTAAAAAGTAAACCCTAAAAACATTTAAAAGTCCAATAACAGCTTTCCAGGCAGGTGGGGGTCCAGACAGGGGTGGGGGTGGTCCAGGCAGGTGGGGGTAGAGATCTCACAGCCCATTTCTAAAAAGCTGACCCAAGCAGACAGAACATCAAGTCCCGGGAGGGCTTGAATGACACTGCTGACCACTATGGCCCTGTTGACATCAAAGGTGTGCAGCCAGCAGTGAGACCCTCCCCAGCCTGGGGCACGGTCTTGGTCCTACAGTGAGTCCCTGTGATTTCCAAGGATGGAGTGATTTAAAGGAGATGTGCTCTGGTCACAGAGGGGTTAGATTAAAAATCAATCAGTGTCACAGAATGATCTCTGGAAGGTCCCCAAGATCTGGAAACCAATGCACCTCCACGTCACCCTTGAGTGGAAGAAGGAACAGAAGGGAATTCAGAGTGTATGCTGGACCACACGATGCAAATTCACGGGACTGAACACAGGCTGTGTCGGGAGGGAGCTTCCCAGCGTGGCGATGCCTGGTTAGCGGCGAAGACAAGTCTCCAGACGGTGACCTCAGCCTCTCCTTCAGGAACCAGGAGAGAAGAAGGAAAGTGAACTGGACCAAAGGCAACCCGAAGTGATGAATGGAGGTCAGAGCGGAGGCTAGTGGGGACAGGCAGCCCCTGACCAGGCCGGGAGACCAGCCGGCTGACCAGGGAGGATAGGTGAGACCGGCAGACCTCCAGCCAGAGCGACGCAGGGAAGGAGCACAGAAGCAGATGACCACCTGCTGGGGGAGGAAGGCCAGCGCCTCGCAGACTCCATGTCATTGGCAAGACTGTAGGGGAACATTCTAGTCGCCTCTAGGCGAGGAAACTGGACAAGACGTAGAGGAAGTGGGCATATTCCTCAAGAGATGCCAACGACCAAAACTTCCTCAAGAATCTGCTGATAGCCCTGACAGGCATACCTCTAGCCATGAGATGGAATTCGTAGCTAGAATTTCCAGGAAGGAAACTCCAGGTCGGGAGGGCATCACTGGGACATTCTAGCAAACACTGAGGGAAGCAAGGGGACCAGCTCTAGACACACTCTTCCAGAAAGTGGGGGGAGGGGAAGCACGCGGCATCTCTTCCCTGTTCCTGCTGCTCTGCGTGGGGCAGGCTGGGTCAGGCCCAGATATTTGGGTGGGCCTGAGGAGGGCAGACCCTGCCCCGTGTGTTTGCTGGGGAGCGGTAGGTCAGGGTGCTCATGGGCACACCTGCTGTCCTGCAGGTGCACGCTTAGCGCCGTGTCCCGTGGGCAGGGGAGCCTCCTGCGGCGCAGCACCTGCCAATTCTGGCCCCGCTACGGGCCCCCTGCACGCTCTTTGTGTTGTTGCATTGAAACTCTCAGCCACCACACAATTCTTGTGATTTTCAAGATGAAGAAACAGATCAGAGAGGTGCACGGATCTCGGATCTCGCTGGGGAGGAGGAGAACCAAGCCTCCATCCGGTCTTCCTGATAGGTTTGCAGTGGGTAAGAGAGCAGGAGGATGGGGAGGGGGAGGAGGGGGAGGAAGCGGGAGAAGAGGGGGGAGGCGGGAGGGGGAGGGATATGCGAGGGCAGGGGAAGCTCAGCGCTGCCAGTCATGGGTTGCAGCACCCAGGCAGGAACTGGGCCAAGTGGGGAAAAATTTTTGAGGACACCACAGCAGTCAGGATTCCACACCTTCTACCAGGAAGCCCCAGATGCCTGCCCCTGGCCTTTGGGTCTGGGGAAGCCCCATAGCCGGGGGCTCCCTGCTCTGGCCTGGGCCTCCCCTGACCCCCAGGCTCCCTGCCTACCCCATCTGCACACCCGAGGGCTCCAGGTGGCCGCAGGTACAAGTCCTGAGTCCTGGAATGGCAAGTGCCCTTATTTACGGCCGCGATGTGGCCTGGCTCAGGAGCACGCTCCTCGGATTCTGAAGGTTTGTGCCGTCTCCCGGTTTTTGCTTCTTGCTTCTGACGGTTGTCTTCACATTGCTGTCCTTTACAGGGACCGTGTGTGTCTTCTTGCTGGAAGCATCTGTCCCTGTTCTGCCAGAGCACGACGGTGAGCCAGGTGCGGGCCCCATCCCTCCGGTGCCGGCCTCCCAGGGTCATAGGGTTGGGTCTGTTCCCTGGGCCAAGGCTCTTCCTGCCCCTCCCCAAGGCTGCCTCCCAGGCCCCAGCTCTCTGGGTGCTGTGGACAGACAGGATTGTTTCTCAGGATTTTTCCCTGCTGGGCTCTCCCTTCTGGTGTCTCCTCTGTTCTTCTGGCTTCTGCTCTGTCCTCTCTCCTCTCTCTGGTGACTTTTCTCCAAAACGTGTTCCTCTCCCCTGTCTTCTGGACCTGGGGACAGTCTTGTTAAGGACTCAAGTGTTTGTAGCCCAGCCATCCTCCAAGACAGGAATCCTGGTGGGCGGACACACGACCGCCTCCAGCTCCAGACTTCCCGCGGTGCTCCCCCAGCCCTCCCCGCCCCTCACCCCTAGCCCCACACTGGCCCCTGAGAGGGATCCTCTCCCCATCTGGAAGGCATGTCTCCCAACGCTCACGCTCAGCCCTGGTCCTCTGCTCATCTGCTTTGCACGCTCCCTGTGGCTTTAGCACCGCGTGTGTTCTGGAAGCTTCCCAGCCGACCCCGCGGGTTCTGTTCTTGAGCTCCAGACCCACACAGCCAGCTTCTGGAGGGGTCTCCCCGGAATCACAGCTACACATGAACCAGATGAGACGGCTCCCACACCCCTCGTGTCCGTTCCCTGACCAAGACCTTCGTCACACCCGAAATGACCCCGGAGTCCTGCTCAGGCACACTCCACCCATCCTCAGGGCTATGCGCTCTTCTCCCACAGGAACCACATTCCATCCTCGCCTTCTGTGTCCTCCGCCTCTGTCCTGGTCCAAGCCATGGTCCCCTGTTGGATGGACAGGGGGACGGGGGACCGGCATCTCCTCCAGCTAATCCTATTAACTTAGAACTAAGCCAGCCCTTGCTCCCCACTGCTTTAGGGTGAAGTGTGAAATCCTCTACGTGCTGAGGAGGTCAGGGGCACACGGCTCCTGACGCTTCCCCTCTTGCAGGTGGCATCCAGCCGTCCAGCTGCAGGGTCCTCTCTGCCTTAGGGCTTCTCTGGGCCCCCTTCCCAGGAATGCAGGGCTCCTAGCTAAGGCACACACGTCTCCTCACCCTGAAGCTCCTGGTCCTGGAGATTCGGCTTAGGGCTGGTGTCCTAGGTGAGGTCAGCCCTGCTCTCCTGTGACGCGTCTCTTCCCAGCAGGTGTGGCTGGTGTGGCGGGGACCTCCTGGACAATTTTGGGACCTCCTTCAGCCTCTCATGCCCTAGGACCAGCAACAGGTCGGTCCTCACAGCGATGCTGACTGAGGGCTCAGAGCTGGTTAACTCCGGGCCCACCTTTGGTCAGACCCAGGGTCCCCACCCCATACGGCGTTCAATACCTGCTTGTGGGATGAGTGCTATGGCAAGTGTGGGCCCAGAAAGGAGGGCGAGGTCACATCCTGCAGGAGGGGTCAGGGCCTCATCTGAATGGGAGGCCACTGGCGGACAAATCCAGTCCCTGAGCCCGGTGGGAGTGGGTGGACCTCGGACAGGTGGGACTGGGAATGTGCTTTGGGAGAGACCCTGATGGTGTCCCTGGGAGGACATCTAGGAAGCTGGTGTGAGGGGGAGGTGGGCTGCCTGAGAAGGCCTAGGGGGATCCCAAAGGCCTAACCCCCGCGAGCTGGGAGTGTGGCCTTATTTGGCAGAGTCTTTGCAGATGTAATCAATTAACTGAGGCATGGGGGACAGAAACGCTGGGTTATCCAGGTGCGCCTTAAATCCCGTGACAAGTGTCCTCATAGGAAAGAACAGGAGGAACACACACTCAGAGGAAAAGGCTCACAGAAGAGGTCACTTGACCGCAGGGGCAGAGATGGAATGGTGTGACCAGGGCCCAGAGCCGGGGGAGGTAGCAGGAACCCTCCCCTGGGGCCTGTGGGGCGCACGGCCCGGCCACACTCTGATTTCCCACTTTCAGACTCTGGACTGTGAGATAGTCAGTGTTTGAAGTCCCCCCGTGTGTGGGACTTGGTTACGGTGGCCCCTGGACCCTTGTCCAGTGTCGGCCCCCCTAGGAGTTGGATGTGTCCAGGGGTGTGCAGGATGGGCGTGGGGGTGGGTCCTGGGTGGGTCCTCATGTCCTCCTGCAGAGTTTGTCCCCCACTGCCCTCTCTCACCCTCAGGGGAGCAGGTGGTTTTCTGGGGCCCCTGAGGGGTGGGGGGCTTGGGGTCCCCCATGTGGGAGCCTTCCCCTCGGTGGTGATGAGGTCCTGGACAGCAGCATTTCCTGAAGCCCTCAGAGAGGGGAAACTGTGGTTCATCGGGGCCGGACTCATCCAGAAGCTTCTGAGGGGCCTCCACAGACCAGGAGGTTAGTTAGGTCCTTGGGAACCAGGGCCTTTCTCCCCAGAAGGAGCGAGAGCGGGCTCCCAGAACTCAAGACTCCCCTTCTCTGATAATGCCACGCCTGTGGTGTCCCAGAGCCAGAGCAGCGCCTAAGGCAATTGATGAATGAGCAGATACGTGAATGAACTGATGGAGGAGCAGAGGCCCGGAAAGGTGATGTACATGGCAGGTTCCCGCAGCCCCGCCCCCTGCACCCGCCCCTGGAAAGACCCGCTCTTTCATTAACCCGAAGCCCCGCCCCCTGCACCTGCTCTCCTAAAGCCCCACCCCCTACACCTGGCCTCTCCCCGCCTGGAGCCTGGAGTCCCGAGTGTGTGAGGCTGGTCCCGGACAGCTTGGGGCAAACACTGCCTCTTGTCCCCTCCCAGCCCTGGCCCCGCGGCCTGCAGCCGAGGTGCCTGGTGTCGGGGCTCTGGCGGTGGCGTGGCCCCTCTGAAAGGCGTGACTCATGCTGGCCTGGGGACCGATGCCAGCGAATGACTCAGCCCACCGAATGCACAGCTGCTGTCATTCTCACCCGTTCTATTTAGAGACTGTGTCCTTTCGTTTCTGTAGTAATTTGGGGCCTCTTTTTACTAGGACTTTCAACTCGCTTGTGAATTTTACACTTGTTGGAACTTAGGGGCTTGAAAGTGTGTGTAAGGCACAGGCTGAATTCAAAGTGTGTGGAGCAAAAGTGGGGGGGACAGGCCATGACCCCCATGCCACCTGTCCCCCACCTGCTGGGCCACACCTGGGTGGGGACAGGGTCATCCCCAGAAGCAGGAAGCTGACTTGGGCCCTGACCAGAGCGGCTTTATTTCCCCAAACAGATGCAATTCTGATGAACACAGCATGCCCTGCCTCCTTGTCTATGAACACAGGAAGGATCTTTCTAGAAAGGCCTTTCGGGTGTTAAGGCCTTTTGAGTGAAGGCCTTTTTTTTTTTTTTTTTAAAGATTTTATTTATTCCTTTGACAGACAGAGATCACAAGCAGGCAGACAGGCAGGCAGAGAGAGGGAGAGGAGGAAGCAGGCTCCCTGCAGAGCAGAGAGCCTGATGCGGGACTCGATCCCAGGACCCTGAGATCATGACCTGAGCCGAAGGCAGCGGCTCAACCCACTGAGCCACCCAGGCACCCTGACTGAAGGCCTTTTGAATGCCTTTCGTGTGAAGGTTTACCTATGGCCTATCCAAGATTTGGCTTCACCGCTGCTTGGAGCCGTCCAGGTATGGGGAGCTAACTCACTGCCGGGCAGCTCTAATACTTCAAAGGGTCTCTGTGCTGAGCAGGTCCAGGTGACACACTCAGGAGATGTCTGCTCCTCCTGCCCCGTTACTGTCCTTTGGAGACTGGAGACCCGTGAGTCACTGTGGCCTGGGTCGGTCACGGTCAGCCCAGGGCACTCTGGATGGTGTGCTTGGATCCCACCATCTGCCAAGGGATGTAGAGGCACAAGGCCGGCATCCTGGCCAGGCCCTCTGCTGACCATGCTGAACACGGCTGTGGCCAAGATGGGACCATGGGGCTCCTCTTCCATCTCTTTCACTGTCTCCCCTAGGCCATGACGGGGATAGAGTTGCGCAGATCACCTCAGGCCAGCCAGGGCCATTGCAGAGGGCCTTCGGCGGAGGGGAAGGCACAGGGGTCCAGGCTCCCGGGGCATCTCAACCGCCAGCCCTGTCAGAAAACCACATCCCAGGCTGAGCTGTCAACTGGCAAGGACCCCGCCCCTGGACTGTCCACTTGGCTCAGATCTGAGCTCTGGCCATGTGGTCCCGCTGGCTGTCCCGCCACAATGTACGTGGGGGCTGAGCCTCTGGCCCGGTGTGGGGGGCTCTGGTCCCATCCCACAGGAAGCCACACTGTGAGGACGCTTTGGCACCAGGCTGAGGCCCTGACTCCTCCGAGACTCCTAGCCTGTGAGGTGGTCCCTGTTCCAGGTGGTGACAGAGGCTCAGAAGGGCAAGCGGATCCTGGGCTTTCCTGTCCTGCCCTGTGGAGGCCTGGAGCTTTGGTGGTGGCATGGTCCCCTGGGAGCCAGAGGCCAGGGCGTCTGTGACAGTCCATCTCAATGGACAGTGGGCAGCCTGTGGGTGCTTAGCTTGGGGCCCCATGGGGATGGCGCTCTGGCCGTTGGGAAACCAGGCTACTCTAGCCATGAGTTAAATAGAGGTCAAGTCTGTCCAGCTGCTGACCGCAGAGGCGTGGACACAGGCTGGGGTCTGAGTCCCATTCCCAGCAGGGGGCGCTGTGTAACTGTGGCTTCAGGCCTTGGCTTCCCCGCCTGTAGAATGGGACCCATCGTCATTGTTTGCTGACACGTGTGTGGAGAGGCCCTTCACAGGGCTGACACTCAAGGCCTCTTAGCCTGCCTCAGCTGGGTCCTCTGCCAGACGATGCCGCTGACGGCCCCTGAGCGTGGAGACCCTCGCTTGCAGTGAATAAAACACCACGGGCCCTCCCCCAACACAGGCCGGTGCACACTATGGGGAAACGTCAGGGCTGAGGGCACTCTCAGACCACAGGAGAATGCCTCCAACTCCACTTGCAATGAAGGGGGTCAGCTGGGCACTGGGAGCTGGGGGCGAACCCCGAGAAGGGCCCACATGCTGGGGGAGGCAGGCAGGCCACGAGGGGGAGGACCATTGAGGTGTTGTGGAGCCCACGGAACACAGGGCAATTGAGAGGGAGGGGGGCACAGCTCCTCAAAAGTGAGATAGTGAGACTCCCATCTCCAGGAGTATTCAAGAAGAGTCTAGCTGTCCTCTGGTGCTGGGACACTTCCTGCCTTTGTGTGGTAGGCATGCTGCGGGTAGTGCCATGGGTTGCATGGTGGCCTCCCCTAGAGCACGTTCGTGTTCCAGGCCCAGAACCTGTGAACGGAGCCTTACTTAGAACAGAAGTCTGCCAATGTGATCAGGCTAAGGGTCTTGAGATGAGATTGGCCTGGGGTGCCCAGGGGGAGGGGCGGGGTGTGTGTCCCTAGATGCAAGGACTGTGTCCCTGTGAGAAAGGAGAGGAGAACACAGAGCCCAGAGGAGGCCCCAGTCCAGGAGCGGCCAGAGCTCCAGGAGCTGAAAGAGGTGGGAAGGAACCTCGGGAGGCAGCCCAGCCCTCCTGACATCATCAGCCCCTGGCCCTAGGACACTCACCCAGTGGCCTTGGGGAGCCTCCCTGGGCCAGGGGACCCTGGACCCTCATTGTCCTGTGGCTGAGAGTGGGGAGGAGTCCTCCTCTCGGGTAGGGAGCTCTATGGGAGGGGCAGAACGATTCTAGAACATTCCTGAGGGTGGCAATTTGTCATCCCTGGTTAAATATAGTTCATCGATCAGAGCCAGGCTCCTGGGTCCGGGCGCTATCGGTCAGTCAGAGGACACTGCCCAGCTCGCCCTCTGCCGTGTCTGCACAAACCCCTCCCTGTGCTACTAGGGGAGGAGAGAGGATTGCTTGTGGGTAAATGGGTGGCAGGTCCTTTGCAGGAAACTTCAGCCTAATTGCTTTTGAAAAATGACTCTGCGTGGTATTATGTTTCGCAAGACATCAAATGATGTGGAAAATTCATTATAAGTACCAGGAGACGCTGCTTGCCTCGAGGGCCAAGCCGGGTTAGAGTGGGCCTGGGCTCTGTCCCCTGTGCTGTCCCCACTTGGGGACCTCAGGCAGGGGCCTCTCCTCCCTGGATGGTCCGGGAAGCCCAGGGGGCCAGTCTTGGGATCGACCACCTGCATACCCTCTCCAGGCCTGCCTATGCCCCGGGCAGCTGGAGCAGGCTACAGAGGGCCAGTTCCCCCGCAACCCCATGAATGAAGCCAGCTGTCCAAAGACAAGAAACGGGAGATGAAATGCCCCAGGGCTTTTTCCGGGCCTCCAGTCTGGCATCTCCCAACGTTTCTGTCATGCTGCTAAGGGGGACATTTAAGAGGGACCAGACGCTGGATGCCTGGCTGTGGGGACACAGAGGGGTGGAAGGGAGTCTGAGGCCCTCTCTGAGCCTCAGTCTCCCCTCAGTGCACAGAGGGCTTGGGCTCCATCCCTGAACCCTGCCTGGCTGCCCCCCACCCATTTTGGGGTTCCTGCGGTCTAAGAAGCAAGTGACAGAGAGCCAGCCTGGGGCTGGGGTCCTTCGTGTCTTGCTACCTGGTGGGAAGCTCTGCTGAATTGCCATTGCCCTTAGGGTCCCTCGCTTCTCCAACAGGCTCCCTTCCTGCACCCCCTGCCTCACACATCCATAAGGAAGCTAGTTTCTTCTGTGCTCTGCCCAGGAGCTCAGTCCAGGACCCTGGAGTCTACTGCGATCCCTCCCTGCCCCTAGCTCCACCCCTGACCATCAGCCCATCTCTAGCTGGACTTCACCTGCAGACACATCTGTTTCATACCTCCTCAGCCATCAGCTTGGCCCCAGCTATCTTCACTACTTCCCAGACTTTTCCTGTGGTCTGCACATGGTCCTCTGGCTCTGACTCTGCCAGTGGGAGCACACCCGTATTGACCCCTGATAGGGGCTCAACCCTGAGTAAGTGCTGTAACCTCTTGGGTCTCACCCTCGCCACCTGGCAGGGGCTCCCAAATCTCCTTTTGAGGAAGGAGCATCCATGATTCCATGGACAGCTCATGGTTGAGCTCACCTGCCACAGGGCCTTTGCATGTGCAAATCCTTCCCCATCTAACCAAAGCTGTGTGATGTCTTTCCTGTGACCCCTAAACGGAATGTCCCTGCAGGTGAGCTCCGCCCCCCCCACCCCGCCCCGCACCTGCCATTGCCTCCGGGTAAGCTGTTGACAGTGCTGACTGCTTGTATGTAAGGCTTTCTGTTTTGGAGACTGGGGAGCCTGCCTCCTGCTTGTTGCTGGGTTTCTGACAACCGGCAGGATGTCTGCAGACCAAGATGGTCTTTACAGGCCCTAGCTGGGGAAGTGGAACGTGTGGGTGAATGAACGAAGGAGCCCAGGGCTGGAGGAGGTCTGGAGGAGGTCTAGCCCAGACCCTGCAGTTGACCGTTGGGGAAACTGAGACCCAGAGTGGGAGGAGGAGGAGGCAAACGGGAATGAGCTTGTGTGAGGCTCCTATCACTTAGGGACAGGGCTTACTGCTCCCCCTTCCCAGGAGAGAAACACATCCCCATGTGTGGCCGACTCCCAGCCCAGGTCTTCCCCCTAAGGCCCAGCAGGTCAGCAGGGGACGATCTGAGCTGCCAGGGAGGAGCCAACACAGCCAGACCCTGCCTCCAGGAAAATGGAGGGCAGATTCTGAGGGTTTTCCTTGGCTGAAGTCCCCCGCCGAGGCTGCCCACCATCAGATACCGGTGTGGCCCTGATCCGTGTCGCCCGTGGGTCTGGAATGCTCCTCCCACCGGTAACGTTGCTGCTCTGGGCAGCAGCTGTCCTCGAGTGCCAGGACTCTGCCCCGATAGAGAAAGGACCCTCCTGTGGACTCGGGACAGGTCCCACTGATGTGGAGACAGCTGTCTGGGCAGGCTGAGAGCTGCGGGTCACCTGTGGGGGGCTCTTGTTCTGAGTGGGAGGCTGGAAGCTGCAAGCCTGAGCTGGGGAACGGGGTCTCCTGGCAAATGTGTGCACGGGGACAAGGCAGAAGCAGAGCAGGGGTCCTTGGGGGACGGCTCAGCTCCCTGCGGCAGCAGCTCCAAACTAATGAAGCCATAGAGCCACTACTCCCCACACTTGGAGCCCCTTCAGAGCTTTCGTCACCGTCTTCTCTGGGAGCCCCAGTCCCATGCCACGCCTTGGCAGACCCACTGAAGGAGGAGAGAGCAGAGCAAAGGGTGACTCATGCCTACTCGGAGGGCTACTCGGAGGCCCCCCTTTGGGCGGGCCCTGCCTCCACCTTGTGGTCTCACAGACGTGGTCTTGTTCTGTTGCTCCCCTTAAATGTGCTTCTCGGGGCTGTGCGCCATGTGTGCAGTGAGGGGAGCAAAGGCATGTTTCTGGGAAAGCCCCCTTAGCCCCTGTGGCCCATGACCTGGGGACGCCGGTCCCAGGGCTGCCGGTCCCAGGGCTCACTCCCAGACCCCGGCCTCAGACCCCACAGGGAGCTCCGTGGCTGGCAAAGCTTGTCTCTGTGGGCCAGGCCTCCTTTCCTGCCGGGACTGGGCTTGGGTGAGGCAGGACAGGCTTCCAGGCTGGTCCTGCGCTTGCATGACCTTGGAAGTGGGTCCCTCCCTAGATTTTGTGCCCTGGGTCCATCTCCTGCCACACCTTTTCCTAGGCCTGCTTTCTTGGTCTCCCTTCCCTCCCTCCCTCCCTCCATCTCTCTCCATCCCCCATCCCCCATCCCTCCCTCCATCTGCCATCTGTGCATCCACCCATCTGCCCACACAATCAGTAAATACTTCATCTCACCTACTAATAAGCCCCTCTGGGGCTTGCACAGGGGGGCCAAGTATGGCTGGGACTGTGGTCCTGCGAGAGAGGTGCCCAGGGCACTGATGCTCACCCCTGGAGGAGGGTCTCTAAGCGGGAATTTCAGACACTGTGTTGCAGGCACTGTGCGTGGGGCCTCATTCACACCACCTGCGTCCTGTTGCCTAAAGACCTTATCTGTAAAGGGTGGGATAATAAATATTTTAGGGCTAGAGGTCCGGTCTGTCTCTGCCCGGCTCTGTCTCTGTAGTGCCCATGCAGCCGTGGACAATACATAAATGGATGGGTAGGGCCATGTTTCAATAAAACTTTATTTACCAGCAGAGGTGAGGGCCGGACACAGGGCACCACAGAGCCCTATCAGTAAGAAGGATGTCTGAGTCCATGTGGGCTGCTGGAACAAAACCCCACCCACTGAGCACCTTCTAAATAGCAGGAAGCGATCACTCACGATGCTAGGGGGGCCAAGACCAAGGCCCCCCTCCAGGTTCCTAGCTGGGGCATCTTCTGAGGGTGGGAGGGTGAGGTTCTCTGAGGCCTGTTTTCTAAGGGCACTGATTCCATTGGGGGGGGGTGTCCCCCTGCATGACATAAGCACCTCCCAGAGTCGTTTCCTAATCTTTGGGGGTTAGGGTTTAATGCTTGCATTTTGAGGGAGGACAGACATTCAGACCGGAGCAAATGGCAGACAGTGGCCCATCCCAAGTGTCCCAAAGTGCAGCACGTGGCACCATGAGCCAACATGGGCAGAACCCAGGCTCCACTGGGGTCTTCATGGGACCCCCGGTATAGCAGGACCTTAGCCTCCTGATGCTCTAGGTTGCTCAGGACCTGCTTTAGGAGCCTGGTCCCTCCAAGGCTGCAGGGAGCTTCACCGAGCCAAAAGGGTCCCCTGCTATGGCTGGGGTCACACTGGGCTCCCTGGGAGGCTCTGTGGGTGCAGAGCTCAGCCTGAGGCTCAGTGGACGTGACTCAGGACTCCTACTAGGGTTAGTCCCCTGGTAAGAGGGGGACTTCCTAGGCCTATCCCCCAAGCCCTTCAGACTAGGGACCTTGGAGGCACACCCCAGGAGTCTGCCTGCCACCCAGGAGGAAACAGTGCCATTTGGAGCTGCGCAGAACCCTCAGAATGGGAGAAACCCACATGACTCGCTGAGGCCACCCCCCACCTTTGGTGGCCACCCCTGGCCACAAACTCAGAGCCCTTCCTGACCCCTGTCCTCGACTCAGCCCCCCAGGGATCCCACCTCAGTGCTGGCAGATCGGGCCTGCCATGCCTCTAGGCCCTAACTCTAAGACCAGGTTGGGTTTTCAGGCTTCTGTCACCAGAGGCCTGGCTCCGAAGCCCTCCAGACTGGGGATGCCTGAGCCACACCCCAGGACTCTGCCTTCCACGCAGGAGGAAATTGTGCTTGCTGTTCAGAGCTGTGCAAAACCCTCAGAGTGGGAGAAACCTGCATGACCGCCCTGAGACCACCCCCCACCTTCAGCGCCCCACCGGGCCACCAACATGGAGGTTGATGCCCAGCCAGAACCCCTCCCTCAACTCTGCCCCCCAAAAGCTCTCCTGCGCGTGGGCCCTCAAGGGAGTCGCGTGGGCCCGGCCTGTGTTCCCGATGGCCGCAACACGCACCTAGTGAGAAAGCACTTAGACCACGGGCAACAGCGCGGCCCAAATCGCCGCCCCAAACTGACCAATTCTCATGAGATTTCTGCCCAAATAGATATCGATATCGATGTCTCGCATCTGGCGGTGCGGGCCTGGGTCATGACAATACTGGGCAACGTCCCAGCCCCCACGGATTAGCATTCTTGGCGAGACCCCTGAGAAGCCCAAGGAGGTTCCCGAGTCCTTTCCAGGGACCGTGGATGCTGGTCCCCCGGGAGCACTGTCGTCTCAGGCAGCGGGGGGCCAGGTCTGGTGTGCTGGGGCATGCTTGCCCGTGCTCTCTGCGTGTGCGTGCTGGGAGCCCCTGGTGTTTGTCAGTGCCTGGGCTCAGGCCATGCTGAGGCCTGGTGTCAACCCCCCACAGCATCTCAGCTGATGCTTCGACAAGCCCTTGAGGATGGCACTACCATGGCCCCATTTGTCAGATGAGCAAAGCGAGGCCCCAAGGGCAGCGCCCGTGCCTGGAGGCAGGAAGACAAGCTGCGAAGGGAGGAGTGAGATCCAAGCAGGAAAGGGTCTCACTGCCCCGTCCCAGGGGTGGCTGGAGTGGGTCGGGGGCGTCTCTGCTTCTGCCCAAAGCTTCACATCAGGCTCCCCTTCGTGGCTAATTCCCTGATGCACCTCCCCCGGGGTCTGAAAACACAGTCCTCCTAGGCTGGTGACAGAAGCCCTCAACACTCTAGTGAGAATAAGTTCACTTTTCTTCCTGAGAGCAGAGATCCAGAATGAAATGCTGGGGTCTGAGCCCCTCAGCCTCTGGCTCGACGGTGGGGATCCTGAGGCCCCGAGATGGGAGGGCATGCCCCAAGAGAAGAGATCTCTGATGCCAGCCTGCCAATGCCTCCTGGCTTTCTGCAAGTGTTTTTCAAAATTGTTAAAAACAACATACTCTTAATTCCATGTCAGCACCAAATATGCGTGCCTTGGCGCCCAGAGAGGGGCCATGCGTCATCAACTCCCAAGTGGTGACAGAGAGCTGTGGCTCAGAATAGGCCCGAGTCAGGCCCTGCTCCAAGGGCTGCCAGCCCCGCCCTGGGTCCCTGGAGAGTGCAGCCCATCCAACCCTGCCCACAGGTACAGGCACACATGTGCACACATGCGCACACACACACACACACATGGGCAGGTGCACACACATGCACATGCTCTCGGGCCCCATCTACCTCTGTCTTCCCTCTGAGCTCCTTGTCTAGCAAGGAGCTGGCCCCCAGCAGAGATGGTTTGGCTTCCCCACCCCCCACAGCGGGGCCTGGCCCAGGGAATTCTGGAGGGCCCATGTGTCTTGGTCCCCACCCTTCAGAGCAGCTCTTCCCCCCGACTGTCCTGTAGCCCCCTCATGTCTGCTCCAGGACCCCAGTGAAGTGGGCACTGCCCAGCCCAAGCCAAGGGCCAGGGTGCCCGCCTCCGTCCCCCAGGACCCGCCGTCACTGTGACACCCTGAGCCTCACATCACCAGGGGCCCCAGCCTGGCTGATCTGTGACCCTCCTGCTCCCCAGCTATCATGCCCACCGTGGCACCGGGAGCCCCTCCAGAGCTCACATTCTGGTTCCCATCTCTC
This sequence comes from Mustela lutreola, assembly GCF_030435805.1. Classification (NCBI taxonomy): domain Eukaryota; kingdom Metazoa; phylum Chordata; class Mammalia; order Carnivora; family Mustelidae; genus Mustela; species Mustela lutreola. The sequence continues at coordinate 66,417,578 of NC_081290.1, read as the reverse complement.
TACGGGAACGCCCTCCTGTCCCTCCCCTCGGCTGCTCCATTCCAGCCTGGACCTGGAGCCTGGGGAGCCGCATAACCCTCGAGCTTCCCTTTCTGCATCATCCGTGCTCTGAAGTCAGCGGATTGGAGGGTCACACAGCCCGTGTCTGTCCCCACACAGACATGCACACGTAGACAGCTGCAGGTGTGCCCAGGCCAGGCTGTGCACACGTGCCTGTGTGTTCAGACTGCATATTTTGGGGAATTGATCTCAGCCACCATTCCTTCCCCCCTCCCGGTTCCCTGGGCAGGTTGTGAGCAGTGCCTTGCGCCTTCACAAGACTGAGCATCCTTTCCAGACCAGGGGGCTCACTGAGGCCACAGGAAAACCTGGCCAAGCCGCTGAGTCTCTTCCTCAGCTCCAGGAACCGTGGGCTGTTTGCCAATCCTGGAGCCCTCTCTGGCCTGGGAGTGGGCCGGGGTCTCCCCCTGCCCCAGCCCAGTGGCTCCTACCCTCTCTTGCGGTGGATGTGCTGACCCATGGGGCTCCCTGCTGTGCTCCACCTCGGCCAGCCCCTTCCCAGCAAATCCCCCCCCCACTTCAGGTCCCTGCTCTGGGGGTGCTTGGGTCTGGTTGGATGGCTCATTCTGCTCCCCTTCCCAGCTGCCCACCTCTGCTTGTCCTGTCCCAGGTCCCATCACATGTGCCGCCTGCCCAAAAGGCCGGCCACTCATCGGGAGGCCACACCAACTCCTGGGCACCCCTCCTTCCTGAGGACTCCCTCCAGAGTCGCTTGTCCAGCAGCAGCTCAGACCTGCCTGGAGATGAGCGAACCCCCAAGAGCTCCTGCCCAGTTGGTCGGCTGAGGCTCCGGGGGCTTCTCCAGAGAGGCCAGTCCATGCTGTTTTTTCCCACGAGCCCAGCCAGGGCCTCTGTTGACAACGCGAGGAAAGCACGTGTTTGCTAGTGTGGGCATTTCACGTTTTGGATATTTTGGGTGCTTCACTAGCCTTTTCCCCATATTTGGCCTTTTTATCCTGAATGTTTCTCTTTCATTTGCTGCCCCTGTTCCAACTCAGATCTCTCCACGGTTGGGATTTCGCCATGTGCATGTGAATGAGCAGCAGACTCGAGCTGGGCAGAGGGGCTACAGGAGCAGGGCTGTGGCACAGCCCAGGGTCCCCCTTACTTCTGGCCAGCCGGGGCTGGAGTCTCGGAGGGAGTGCTGAGTGGGACCTGTCTGTACTGAGGGGTCAGGTGGGGTCCAAGTTCACAACCCCTTGGACAGGGGCTGTCCACAGTGTCCTGGGTGTGCTGATAGCCTCTTCCCCATGTTATTTCAGTCTGTTCCCCAACGTCCCTCTGGAGGGTCTTATTCTCTCTGTCTTCTCGAGAAGGAAACTGAGGCAGGTCTCGGCCATCCAGCAGAACTAGACGAGCCCGTACAAAGCCGTCTGCTGATCGGGTGACCTGTGTGCAGCCAGCGCGGGGCCAAGGGTGGGGTGAGGTGTGGGCTCTGGCCAGGTGGCAGGGGGCCACACCTGCACCCGGGGCACTGCGCCCCAGCGTCTCTGTGCATGTCTGCCTCTGCCAGAAGGAGAGTTTTAAAATACTCTGGTTGGAAATGAGCTCATTTGCTGTTTTGTGCGTTCCTAAGTATAACGGGTTGAACTGGGGCTCCCAGAAAGATACGTCCAAGGCCTAAGCCCCAGAATGTTTGGATGTGATCTTAGTTGTACAGGGGGTGTCTGTAGACGTCATTAAGCTAAGACGAGGTCATAAAAAGTGTGGAGGTCATGAGACAGATAGTCTTTCTTCGTTGGTCACACAGACCAAGAAGAGGGCCACGGAGCCGACGTAAGTCCCCTCCGCTGCAGCCTCGGGAGGGGGCACGGCCCTGTCCCGCCTTGAGCTTGGCCTTCTGGCCTCGGGAACTGTGAGAGAATCTGTCCCTGTGTCCTAAGCCCCAGGTCGGTGGCTTCTGTATGCCGCAGCCCCAGCAGACGGAGACTCAGCCCTGGGGGGCTGGCATGCTCAGGCGGTGTGAGCTCCCAGCCAACACTAGCCACAGGACACGCGGCAGGGCGTGGACCTCCTCCTTCTTGTCTGGAAGGGACTGGGGTGCTCCCAGCCCTTGCGCGGGGGGGCTTATTCCAGGATCACACGAGTTAGTATGTGCAAAGTGTTGAGAACCGTGGCTGCTACTTGGTGAGCGCCCTTCCTGCTTGTTCAATAAATGGAACATGGGAGCACCGTGCCCGGAGGCCCCTGCAGCCCCGCAGCATTAGTAAGCACCTGCAGATTGGAAACGGGGGAGGGGGGACTAAAGGGAGGAGCAGGGTGGGGGGGCAGGAGTGCGGAGGGCTCAGGAGGGGCCGTTGGGCATCACGGGCCACAGCACAACTTCCTCCCTATTTGGAATTATTTCCTTTGGCCCGGACGCCTGAAGGCACAGAGAGGGGTCAAAGTCACGCACAATTTTCCGGGTCCAGCCAGGGGATACCTTCTGCACCTTGTCCTTGCCAGCTTGGTTCCACTCAGCGGGTGAAGGTGAGGCCCATCTTCTCCTTGGGTCTCAGGCATGCTGGTGTCCTCTCTGGGCTTCACGGTGATCTGTGTCTGAGCAAAGGAGCAGGTGGGGGGCTCAGCAGGCCATGGCTCAGCCCTCCTGGGATAGCGCTTCCCTGGCCTGGCCTCATGGCTGGAAAGAATTCCAACTTTCCCCATCCCCCGCCCCCACCCCGCCTCATAAATTCAGTTATTTCTTGGCATACAAAAGGTTTAATTTTATGTGGTCAAATCCATCCATCTTCTCATTCGGGCCTCATTTCATTCCTTTTAAGCTTTGGAAAGGCTCCCCGGGACCAGGGAGCTGGGACCTAGGTTTACCCTGTGCTGCGGGAGACTTTGGGGGTCCAGTACAGGGGTCCCTATAGAGAGCCTCCTGGCCCCCTTTCTCTCCCAGGGTAGAAGGGCAGCCTTGCTCCCTGCCCCCCAGGTCCTAGCTCCCTGCTCAGCCCCAGGCCTATGTCCAAGCCTCCCTGTTCCTGGGGTTTACAACACAGGGACGGCTCCCTGGAGAACCCCACCCTCCCAGGCCGGCCTGGCATCCCCAGGCCCTAGCCCAGCACAGGCCCACAGTCCTGGTGTGGCCAGCCAGGCTCCTGTGGGTACTCACTGGGCCGTGGTCCCCTCTAGCCCGGCTGTGTTACTAGTGCTGGAATGTGAGTTCAGTCCCTGGGACAGAGGACTGGCTGCAGTTCTGCAGGACTCTGCCCTGTGATCTGGATTCCAGGCCTGAGAGAGGGGCAGGACCTTCCACCTCCAGCCCCACTCCCAGAGTCTTAGAACAAACTGCTCACTATCGGGGCCACGGGCATGAGCTCACCCGTCCCTGCAGTCCCCGTTTTCCCCCTTCCTCCTCTCCTCCCCTCCCCCCTTCTCTCTCTCCCTCTCCCACTCCTATTCCCCTCCCTCTCCTCCCTCCCCCTTCCCTCTCCTCCCTCCTCCTCCCTGACTGTCTTTCCTGGAGTCTTCCATTAGTTGCCAACTGTCACTGACACAATTAACACAAACTCAGCAGCTTAAAACAGCGCAACCTTGTGCTCTCCCATACTGTGTGAAGAGGGCTTCGCCAGGACCCCTGTGGCCAGCCCATGTCCCCTCTCCATCCCCTGCCTGCCCTGGGGCAGGGGGGTGCAGCAGGCAGTTGGGCAGGTGACAAGACAGAGAGGGGCAGGAGACACTGACCAGGGGGGTAAGCCGGACAGGTGGTACCCTAAGGTGCAGCCCCCTGCCTGCCCGTGTGGCCACCGAGGGAGGCGGAGCAGGAGGTGCAGTGCTGGGTGCTCCGAGGCAGGGGCAGCGACAGACCCCAGGTTGGCTGGCTGAGCCCTCTGTGGAGGGCTCTGTTTCGGGCGGGTGCAGACCGAGGTGTGTGGTGCCATCTAGAGATGGCTGCGGGTGACCGCTGAAGGCTGTAGGCAGGTGGGAGGCAGGGTCTGTCTACTTTGTGTGGTTGCAAATCCCTTGGACACAGTGTGGGGGGTTGGGGAGCTGAGGTGGGACTCTGTTGGGACCTCACAACCCTCTCACGGGCCTTCTCAGGGGGTCACTTCCTCTAGGAAGTCTGCCCTGGTCTCCCTGGCTGGGTGGGGCCCCTCTCATGCTTCTGGGCCAGCATCACCGCATGGCCATTGTCTGACTCTGGGTAGTCTTCTCCTCTGGTTCGGGAGCTCCCGGAGGCTGAGGGTGGGTGTGGGGCCTGGCTCAGTGCAGAGCTGAGCCTGGAAGCTGGTCTGACTGGAAGCTGGAGGAGGTGGGCGGGGCCCGAGGAAGCAGAGAAGGGAGTTGGCAAAGGACAGAAGGAGGGGTGCTGCCCTGCTGCCTGGGAGGACACCTGCAACTGGCAGCCACGAGCGTCCTGGGTCGGGGGAGCTCAGCAGTGCAGAGGGCCACATGCACATGCGCGCACACGCGCGCACACGCACACACACGCACGAGGGTGGGTGACACAGTGCCCCCATCTCCTGGCGGAGAGAGGGACTTGCTCTCCTCATCTCACCCCGAGTTTCTGCTCAAGTCCACACCCCCTCTCGCTTCCCCTGCAATGGGGGTCTTCAGGGAAGGGGACCATCGTGTCTCTGATCTGGTGAGAATAGAAGATCTGCTCATGCCACAGCAAGGCCTGGGGGTCCCTAGTGGAGCCCCCCGGGCAGGAGACCACCAGCCAGGACGACCTCTATCTGTGGTGCCCTTTGGGGAATAGGGTTCTCTTTGGGGAACTCGGGGAGTTCCCATAGGGAAGGGAGGGAGGCAGAGGGCCCTGAGACATCCTAGGGGGCCCGGGGTCGAGGAAGGAAGGTCTCAAAGAATTGGGACATTTGAGACACTTTCTGGGGAACAAAGGTGGAGAGAAAGAACTCCCCTGACGACGGGTCAGAGCAGCCGCAGACCAACCTTGCCTGTGGTGACCCGAACAGCGTCTGCTCCCTCAGCCTCGGGCTCCCCAGTGGACTGCATGGGGAGGTCAGCAGGTTGGCGACTGGAGCCCTGTTGCTGACGTGGGAGCGGGGAAGGCCGTGTCACAGACCAGAGCTGGCCTCAGAAGATCCCGGAATCTGTCTGGTTGTTCCTCATGACAGAGTATGTGAGATCAGGGTAAGAGGGCTGCCCTGGGGTCCTGTGCAGAGCAAGGGTTGACAAGAGCAACGGTCACCCGATGTCCCACTCCTCAGAATCTACGGTGACTCGGTCCTGGAGGGGGGCAGGAAACCTGGCAGCACCTCCCCCGAGGGTTATTCTGGGAGGGATTGTGTACACGCAATACCCACCAAACATGGCCCCTTCCTTCCCCACCCCTAGCTGCTGCCCTTGCTCAGAGTACCCCGACCTTTGTGGCTTCTAACAGCCTCATCCAGGGCAAGGTTCTGTAGAAATAGAGACTAGAAAGGGGATTTGCAAATGTTGGGGGAACAAGTTTCTTGAAGTTACTGAAAGTGATGTTGGAGAATGTTCCAGATCCCACACAGGGAGGGCCCCATCAGGGTGGTGGACAGGTCAGCAGCTGCCAAACCTCGAGGGTCACATAGTCTGTCAGCTCAGGGCAGGAAGCATGTGGTGGGTCATGTTTGGGGGTGGGGGCCTTGCTTCAAGCCACCGGGGCCTCAGGCAGGTGCCCTGTTCAAGGGCAGAAGACTCGGGGGGAGGCCCCCCAGCACACTCTCCGCCATCCTCTGATCATCTGTTAAGTTAAAGGTAGGCTGGGGTTGGAACCCATGTCCAGGTGGTGGAAGGGGTTGGCTGGAGGTGGGGGGGAGAGTTGGCCACAACTGGCCCTGCTCACAGGCTGGGGGACAGTAGCAACAGGAGGGGCCCTGGGGCAAAGGCTGGTGGGAGTGCTGTGGCACCAATGTGGGGGGGGAGCATGCTCCATGGTTGAGCCTGGGAGGTGGACCCAGGAACAGCAGGGACATCTACCCCACCTTGCCATCCTGCAGCTCAACCAGAGAACTTAGCTCCCCGCGCCAGCACTCGAGCCCTTTTCTGTCCTTTTCAAGAAGCAGTACTTCGAGGTCATGGTAACCTTGAGCTTGTCAAATACAGGGGAAAACACCCAGGTTTCAGGCTGCAGCTTCACCTGAAGGAGGAAGTCGCAGCCCAGCTGGGGCCGTCGTCCTGGGTGGGCGAGGCAGGGGCTGTTACAAGGGTCAGGTGTGCTGTGTGCACAGCCCAGCTGTCCCCGTCTTGATCCAGGTGACGATGGCAGAAAGCTAGTGGTCTCTGCTTGGATCCCTCCATTGCTGCACCTTCCCTTGCAATTATTTTTGGGGTTTGGGGGTTGCTCCCAGGGGGGCGTTGGGCTCTGGGGTTGGGGACCACACATAACAGTCACCCTGAGACGAAACCACCCTTGCGTGTCCTGTGGGTCAGCTTTACGGTGCCCATAGCTGGGCCCTCAGAACTCAGCTCTGGAGAGAGAACACCTTGTTTCCAGCTGAGTACTGTCCTCTCATTGCAGCAGGAGACGGAAAGCTTCCACGTGTGCTTTGGGGGTGTGTGTGTGTGTGTGTGTGTGCATGCATGTTGGGCCCCCGTGCTGCTCGGGCTGGTTCCTGAGTGGTCTGGACTGACTCATGTGGCCTCCAGGGAATGGGGTGGGGGGCATAATCCCCGAGGGAGAAGGGAGAACAACGATGCTGGCTGACAGGAATAAGAGGGGTCTCGTGACTTGAGGTCCAGGGAGACCAGGAGCATCCCCCAAAAGCAAACCCGTCCTGAGGATGGGGCCTGGGCAGGTGGAGCCACAGCAACAACTGGGTGATGGATGCTGGGCAGCTTCGGGAGCTACGGAGAGGCCCAGGGCTGCAAGGGGGGGCCTCGTGGGGCCAAGTGCTGCAGCCGATGGGACATGTTGCTGGCCGGGGTAGCGTCTAGGCTCCGGGGAAGGGCAGGATTCACACGCTCACACACACAGGTGGCCACGTGGACACAGCTGTGTCCTCAGGCTCTGGGTGAGGGCTGGCCCCCGTCACACCACTTCGACTGCTTTCACACTTGGCTGCCAAGGCCACGGGCTACAGGGACAGTGTCGGCAGGTGTGAATGTGTCCTGAGCAGTCACAGGGAAGAATGGAAGAATGGAAGGTACCAGGACCCACTCAGCTAGAGCGGGACTCCGTGATGGGCAAAGCAGAGGAAAGGGACAAGGCAGCTGTTGGAAACAGACAGATGATGTCATGGCCAGTGTGGCTGGAACCGGGCAGGAGAGCAGCAGGGCTGCCTGGTGGGTGGGGGTGGGGGTAGCGGGGAGTTCCCCAGCCCCAGTGGGGAGGGCGGACCTAACCCAAGCGGGGCACAACCCTACAGCCCAGGAAGGAGACAATTTTGGTGGAAACCAAAGTAAACAGATTCCAAAACAAAAGCTCCTAGGAAGTGATAATGAAGCCCCAGAGCTGGGTCTTTGAAATATTTTGCTAAATGAACAAGTCTCTCTCTCTCTCTTTTTTTTTTTTTTTTTTTTAAGATTTTTAAATTTATTTGACAGAGAGAAAGTTCACAAGTAGGCAGAGAGGCAGAGAGAAAGAGTGGGAAGCAGGCTCCCCTCCAAGCAGAGAGCCCGATGCGGGGCTCGATCCCAGGACCCTGAGATCATGACCTGAGCCGAAGGCAGAGGGTTAACCCACTGAGCCACCCAAGTGCCCTGAACGAGTCTCTTGAAAACATGATCAGAGAGTGAGCCAGCCCGACAGGGTCCCGTGTGCACCTGACACTCTTGCCTTCCCTCCTCGGGGGTGCTGAGCCATCGAAGGGGCACCCGGTGGAGACAGAGAAGAGCAGGAACAGATCAGTCTGGAGAGGAGGACCCCATTGGAGAGGCCACAGGGGACAAGTCCCTTCTGCCAAGGCTCCGTACCCCATACTTCCCTGGGGCTGGAGGGGTTCGCAAAGATCAACCTCCACCCAGGCAATCCTGGGCCAGATCAATGGCCTCAGACCACAGAAAGCATGGGCACCTGTGCCTATTCTCTGTAAAAGACGGGTGAAGGTGAGTAGGAGCTGGGGTGAGGGGGGAGCACGCTGGGCCCTGAGGGACAACCCCTCGGCCCTGGAGCCTGGGGATGACTGGGGATGATTGGGTCCTTGCCCCCCTATAAGGGGTGACACCATGGTGTCCACAGGCCATGCTCGGGAGGGCCCCACTTGGGGGGGGGGGTCCATGCTGGGGTGGGGCATGCTCAGGGGGCCATGATTAAGCAGGGGCTAGCTCAGGAGGCCATTCTTAGGGTGGGGGCCCTACTTGGCTTCATGCTCTGCTGTCTCCATCTCGAAACTGTGAGCTATGTCTGAACAAGGACCCTGTGTTTTCATTGATAAGGATGTCTGGCTGGTCCTTCCGCACATATAGGAGGCGTGGGCCACAGGGCTCTTCTGGAGTGAGATGCAGAGTGCCTGGCGCCTGGCTCCTGGGCCACAATGGGGTTCCTGTCCCCATCTTGGACGTCCCTGGACCCAGCAGACCCGGCTTGGTTGTCCCCTGCAGAGGCATCCCAGAGGGGCCAGCGGTCACTGGGCTGTCCTCCCCTAGGACAGCTACCTCCCATCTCTCTGGGTGGGTCTGTCCTGGGGGCCAGCAGCTGCGAGGGGTCAGGGACTGGTTCCACTCCTCCCTGGTCCCTCCTGGTGGATATGAAGGCGATGCTTGGAGCTGCCTCCTTCCCATGGATGGAGGGGCCGGAGTGGGTGCGGGTGAGGGGAAAGCCTGCGGGTTTCCACGGGGTGTGCTCTGTGTGGAGGATGTGGACGGGGTTGCGGGGGGAGCTGAGGCCCTGGCTCGGGTCCTGGGGACCCCTGGTGCTGCAGGAGGAGCCCTGCCAAGAGTCAGCCCCTCTGCAGACAAGCGCTGCTTGAAGCTGCCAGCACGCTCTCTCATCTCACTGGCATGTAGGGCTCTTACCGGCTTGTGGCACGCCTGGGGCCCAGGGGTCTGCTGTCAGGATCATTACTGGAAGTCCAGCTTTCCTGTGAGCATTCCTTATTACCCGAGAGTCAAAGCCACATGAAGAGAAATGAAAAGACTCCACTGTCTGCCAAACACGCCCACCAGGGTTCAGGGGGCCATCAACCCTCATCAGGGCCTCTTTGAGCAGACAGGCGTGGAGAGCGGCTAAAACCCAGTCAGCAAACCACTGTGTGCATGGGCTTCTCCAGTAGGTTTAGGGGAGAAAGGGGAAATTCAGGATTAAAGTCAACAGCATTGTTTTTAGGCGACTGTCTTAGATCCCTGGGCAACCCAGTGTCTGGCTTGCCTGCTCATCTATTCATCCCCCCACATCCGTCCGTCCATCCATCCATCCATCCATCCAACCTCCCACATGCATCCATCCATCCATCCTCTCCACCCCCACATCCATTCATCCATCATCCCCCACCCCCACACAACCATCCATCCACCCCCCACCCCCACATCCATCCATCCCCACCCCCCACATCCATCCATTCATCCTCCCCACATCCATCCATCAAACCCCACCCCCACGACCATCCATCCATCCATCCTCTCCACCCCCACATCCATTCATCCATCATCCCCCACCCCCCACACAACCATCCATCCGCTCTCTACCCCCCACACAAACATCCATCCATCCATCCATCCATTCTCCCGATATCTATCCATCCATCACCCCCACCTCCACATTCATCCATCATCCCCCACATCCCTCCATCATCCATCCTCCCACATCCATCCCCATCCCCACAGACCATATACGTCCTCTGGACACACAGCCTTACTGGATGCCTGGCACACAGAATATGGGCTGGGTCCCAGGAGCTGGCGGCTGTTGTGAGACAGGCTGAGAATTTTCTGGTGGGACAGGATGCAGCTCCAGGGCTGTGGGTGATCAGAGAGGTACCCTATCCAGCAGGAGATGCAGGACAGGGAAGACTTCTCAGAAAGGGAATGTCCATGCTAGGTCCTGCTGGTCTGGGGAGGAGGGGACCATGTCAGGGCGCAGCCAATAGAGGAGAGCAAGGGACCCCCTGAGTGACGGGCCAGGGCCGGGCCCAGCTGCTGAGTACAGGGACCCCAGCATCCTGTGTGTCTGGTGCAGGAAGAGGAAGGAGGCCCAGCTGGCAGGGGGAGGGGCAGCTGGTAGAGTTCATGGCTGCCCATGATGGGGGCACTGGGGAACACGGGGCAATCAGGTCAAGTTTAGAAGGGCCATGCCAGAGAGCCGCTAGGTGTAAGACAGAGGCCAGCAAACCTTCCGTGGACAGGGCCAGGGAGCTTTCTTTGCACTTGTCATCCATGCCCTTGTGGGAGAGCAGCCACAGACAGCGTGCGGACACCCTGTGCCGTGAAACTTGACTTTGAGAAGCAGGTGTAGGGCCCAATATGGCCTGACTCAGAGGTAGAATAAAAGAAAGCATGTTCGACAGACTAGTCCCAATTCTGGATGCCCCTACAGGGAAAAGACTACAGAAAACACAACTTTCTGGGACGTACACAACATAGGTGCATGGCGCTTCCGGAATAGCCGTCTGGGCACTGGAACGGGGACAGCCTGGGGCTGCCAGGGGACAAGCAGCTGCCAGAACAAGAGGGGTTCTGTCCAGGGCCTGTGCAGGGCAGGCCAGGGCAGGGTGTTGAGATGAGGGCAGCTAATGGGCTCACGCACCTGACCACGACATGTTGGACTCACACCAGAGTCCCTTTGGTCCGTCTGCTGGTGACAGAGGCTGACGGCTGGGAAGGGGGTGGCCGGCCGGTCCCTCAGGGCAGGGCTCCTCTCCTCCCACCAGGAGCGCAGATGGGTTATTGGTCTGGGAGTGGGAGAGGCAGGAAGGCGCCCTTGCTCTGGGACAAGAGCTTGCCATGGACCTGTGGCGTGGCCCTGGGAGGCCATAGCCTGCTTGGCTCCACAGCTGTCTGCACCATCCATTTCAAAGGGGAGCTGCTTCATTGTCCAACTTCCTGGCAGCTGCCACCAACGCGTGGGGGCCAGATTGGCTAATTATCCTGGTGGCCGCGATGTTGGTGCAGCCACGCCCATGTGGGCGACGTACACCGAACGGGGCCTCCGTGCGCCATGTGCACACAGGAACCGTGCGGAGCCCTGGCTCTCAGGGAAAGGGTCAATCTTCAAGGCAGGAGACCGTCAAGGAGATGGCCCCCTGCCTGCGGGGAGCGGGCAAGAGCAAGTTCTGGTTCCATAGAATTCTCTTTGACCTGTCAGGGCACTGAGCAGTGTGGGTGGCACCGGCTAGCATCACTGCTGTCCTCGTGTCCCCTGCCTGTTCTGGAAGGTAACACCCCGACCACCATCCAGGCGAGGGGGATCGACACTAGAATGGGCCTCAGGTGCCACCTTCGGCCTCCGGCCACTGCACACGGACTGTTGATTGACCAGGAATGCAAATGCCTTCTGGTTCATTTCGCCCTTGGTGTGAGCTCGAGCAATTCCCTATTTCAGATGAACAGTTTAAGAAAAAGAAAATGACTAAGTGTGCACTTTATGTAACAGCCATTAAGATAATTTGGTACTCTGTTTTGATTCAGGGTACAATATTCCCTTAGAAAAAAGAGACATTCTCTGCTTTCTTGAGAATTCCAAAGGCTGGGAATTAAATCTCTTCCCCAATAAAAATGAGAAGCCTGGTCTCGCATCTAAACATTACAGCTTCTCTGCAGCCGAGAACAGGCTTTCCAAATACACAGGAGCCTCATCAAACAGACTCGATGTCATGAGCACGCCTGATGCTTGTCGAGTGCTTAGTAATTGCTGGGCATCGGGGCTTCCTGAGGTCACAGAGGCTACTGTGACCCCGCCCTTTACAGGTGAGGACAGTGAGGCACAGGGGGTACCACTCAGGTCATAAGTGACACCATCGGGGTAGCATCCCTAGGCACCTGTGGGCACCTCCCCTAGCTGGGGAGCCCAGGGGAGGTTGGGCCCAGGTGGTGGGGGAGGGGAGATGCACCAGCATACCGCAGGACCAGCTGTTTTCTGGAGGGAAGCCACTCTACACTGTCCTATGTCACATGCCACCTTTGAAACATGCCACCTTGACCACCCCCATGGAACCCCCCCCCCCCCCCCCCAGCCCAAGATCTCCCACTGCCTGGCATTGGCCCTGCTCTCTAGCAAGGTATCCAGGGAGCACTGATGGGTCCGGCCTGTCCACCTCTCCAGCTCCTCACTGTGCTCACTGGAAGCCCTGGTGACCTGCCCCATGCATGGAGGTCTTGCCCTCTTACCTGGCCCCCTGCATGGCCTGGAAGCCTCTCCCTGGAGTGCAGGCCAGGAAGAGGCCCCTGTCCTCCCCCTCCCTCTCCCCGCTACCTTCCTCTGTCTCAGCTCTGCCTCCCTCCAACTGAGGCCTCCTGGGGGCAGGACCACTTCCCTTCCCTTCCACCATGCCCCAGGGCCCAGTGCCACCTGCCCAAGGGCACTAGCTCCTGCTTCCTGGACCTCCCAGCTCCTGTACCCACAGGCCAGAATCCTCCTCAGGGAGAAGGGCTCACCACCCTGTGTGACATGGGCCGGATCAGAGACATCAGAGACGACAGGCTCGTTTCTGGGCTCTCGGATGGATTCCCCTGTCTACTCCCTCCTGGTGCCAGGACCTCACTTTCCGGACCATGTCACTTTGTAGCTTGCTTTCCTGCTTCGTTCTTTCTCAAGATGAACTTGGTTGTTCCGGGCCCCTTGCCTTTCCATGGGAATCATCAAGTCTCTAGAACTTACTAATTTCGCAAAGTTTGTTAATTTCTACAGAGAAGTTGGTGGCATCCTGCTGGGGATTGTGCTGTGTCCCCACAGCGGGGCTGGGGGAGACTGCCGCTCTGCTTTCCACGGTCTCCTATGAGGTTGGCTTAGGGCCTCCCCTCACTCACCCTCAGGAGTCACGGGGTCCCTCCCGACCCAGGGCCAGCCTGCCCTCTAGGAGCCAGATGCCAGGATGAGGCCCCCAGGGCAGTTCAGGAGACAAGGCTGGCTGCCAGGCCAGGGTCCAGGCCCTGAGGGACGAGGGTTCGTTGCCACCTCACTCTCTCCTGCGTATATAAATGACAACTCATCCTGGGAGACTACAAACTGCCTGAATTCCTCTAAATATTTACAAGGGGCTTATACTGCTGAATAAGAGTGGAAATTCCAGTCTGAATTTCCCCAGATACCCAAACATCGATCACAAATGCACCTCACCGAGCTCTTCCAATTCAGTTAAAATCACAGAGTTCACCTGTCTCCTTATTGCTTTAAATTCTTCAAAAAAGCGGACAAAGCGCGGGTCATAGCATGAACGTGCTGGTGTTGGCTCTTCTCTGTCCTCCAAGTCCCTCTCCTGTCTCCCAGGAGCCACTGTCCTTGGGTTGCATCCCGGAGTTACAGAGAACCTGCTCTGTGTCTGTGCAGGGCAACATGAGGTCTGTACATGTGGACACTGTGGCAGGGACTGGCCTGTCCCCTAAGTGGCAGCCCCGGATGCAGGCCGAGCTTTCTTTCACTGCTGAGGTGGTACTTGCCTCAGTGTCCTCCGGGCCCACTTGGCTTCTCCCCCGCGTCGGGTTTTCCCTGATGCGTGTGTCCTTTTGCTTTTGCTTTGCTGGGGTTCCCGACCTCCTATCCTGTCACTGCGCCTGGACAGGCCACAGGGAGCTGAAGGGTGCCGATGGGTCCATTAACTTGGTTTCCTGCAGACACTTTGTCTTAGGAAAACAAACACAGATCCACTTTACCAACAGTTATAAACTTAATAGAACAAATGACCCAGGAATATGACATTTCTCCTTTTCCAGAACGGATAAACATAGCCCACAATGTCCTTTTACACTGCTTCATAGCTGTGGAAAGTGTAGAGGCTCCAGCACAGACTCTAAACACAGCCGCTCAAGGAGTCTACACGTTTGGCTCTCTCAAGCCCTGCATCCACAGTCATGGTCACTCAGGCACCCAGGTCCCTCCAGATCGTATCTGCCTGGTAGAAGCCAGGTTAGCAGGTGGGCATGGGGAGCCTTCCCTGGGCTCATGCCCGAGCCCTGCCCGCAGTGCCCTGGGTTCAGGCAAAGATGTAGAGACGAGAAGGCGGGAACAAGAAGGGACTTTCTTTCCACCAGCAGGAGGGAGTTGGGCCAGGGAGCTCCAGGCAGCCTACCTGGAGGAGGTGTGCAGGGAGAGTCTCGAGTTCTTCATGACAGGCACGTTTCCTAGGGTGTGCGTGTGTGCACGTGTGTGCGCCTTGCTTTCGGGAGAGGACACAGAGGGCAGGAGAAAAGTCATGAGCTCCAGCACGAGGCAGCATTCCTTCCCTGGGAAATGGAAATCACCACGACATGGCCGGAGGGCGTGGGGACAATCAGACTTCATCCTCCGGCTCTGTGTCACACAGCTGCTGTTATTATTGAATTGTTACAATTTGTGCTGCCGTTGCTGATTTACAGATGAGGATGTTTTGGAGAGGAGAGCACAGGGACTGCTGCTGGGCTGGGCTGGGCTGGCCTGGGGTCCTGGGGAACCACTGTTCCGACCCCCGGAGGACAGTCCCGACCCCACTGCGAGAAGAGGAGCTCCAGTGTCCTGAGCTTCTCTGGGAAGAAAGGCCAGACGCTAGCCCCCCCAACCCACCCCCCAGAGATGCAGAGGTAGGGAGTAGCATGGGATGGGGTCACTCTGTGTCCTTCCAATCCCTCTCCAGACCCCGGACTCTGGGGCTCTAAGCTTTGGGGTATGACAACAGGCTCATTGAATTTTACTCTGTGTACAGAGTGATTAAATTTTTATGTTCCTAATCATCCGGCATCTGCTCAGCGGCTTCTTTGTACCTTGCCGCTCAGCTCACCTGCCAACTTCTTAACCCTTCAGTGCTGGTGAGCCCTCTGCCCGCCCACGTGCCCTCTCCTGGGGACGGCAGCCCGGCTGTGTGTAGAGCCGGAGGTGAGTGGTCAGACTGGCCCAGAGGGCGATTGGGGGTCTGCCTCCCTGAGCTGCCCCTCTCCAGAGCTGCTGTGGCCTCTAGTTCCCTCCTGTAAAATTGTCAACGATGGTGTCTGGGCCTCAGGGCTGAGGTCAGAAAAACTACAACATATCTATGCGTAGTTGTGCTCAGCTCACGTTTTCTGGAAGGAGACTTGGGACAAGGCCTGGGGCTGAGGTTCTGGGCAGGGCTGGGCTGCCCATGGAGACCCAGAAGGACAGAGATGGCCTGGTTTGAGGAGTGAGAGGTTCTGGGGGTTAATGGGAGGGGGTGGTCCACTGTTCACCCCAAAACATAAGCAGACACAGAATCCCTAGGAAAGCCACAGCCTCGGGGCTGCGGGGCTGGCGAGGGGACGAGTTGTGTTGGGAATGCTGCTCTGGGCATGGCCTCTGGTTTTAACTTTTTCTGGCTTCGTATAAGCTAATGTTTCCTGGGTACTTACTGGGAGGCAGGTGTGCCTGGGACTGTTTCCATGAATCCTTGTCATCCCCATTTTACAGGTGGGGAAACTGAGGCTGATGGAGCTTGTGGAATGGGCCTAGGTCAGCGTACAAGTGGGGGTATGCAGAATGGGGCCATGTCTGTCCCTCACCAGTCCTGAGGGGACACCCCTGCTGGCCTGGGATCCCCTGTTTGAAGGTTCCAACTGGGCTCCCAGGAAGCAATGGTTCAAAGATGCTATGGGTGAAGGGGTTAGGGAGAGGAGAGGGGAGGGCAGGGAGGAGGGCAGGGGAGGAAAGGGGGGGGGAGGGCAGGAAGCGAGGGAGGAGGAGAGTGTGGGGGGAGGGGAGGGAGGAGAAGAGAGGAGGGGAGGGAAGGGAGAGGAGGAGGTGAGGGAGGAGGGCAGGAAGTGAGGGAGGAGGAGAGGAGGGAAGGGAGGATGGGAGGTGGGGTGGGGTGGGTAGAGCCACCGCGGAGGTGAGCACAGAGAATTATCCTCCCAGAGAGGCTTCAGTGTGGTTCTGGGAAGGGTCTCCCCCACAGCCCTCAGGCTCCTAGGACCACTGCCCAGAGCCTCTGGCTGTGTCCTGCCAAGTGGAAGAATTCCAAGTTCTGGGCCCCATGAGGAGAGACGGGCCAGAGGTCCTCCCCGAGGCCTCCCGCTCAGACACAGCCGCTCTTGGGGTTCCTTGGTCTCCTGTCACCAGGCTTGGCCGAGGGCGGCCCTGGGTCTCAGGAGGTCTCCGCAGGGTTCCGGGCAGGAGGCGGCTGCAGGGACACATCCGGTATGGGGCTGGTCTGTACCTGAAAGAGGGCAGGGGGCCGCTTGTCCCGCTCTGGGCTGTGGGGCTCCCCCTGTGTTCGTGGTCCTGAGATTTCCATGGGTCCCTGGGAGGGGACAGGATGGACAGTGATGGCCTGAAGCCGTCCCCCAGCCCCTCCAGAGTCCCAACTCCAGGGAATAATTCGACAATGGCAACAACTCTGGCTTATGAAACCCCTGGGCCAGGTTTCTCAGGCGCTTCATTTCCGGGTTCCCTGAAGGAGGAGGCCGGCCCCTCGCTCCAGCCACCCGAGGTCCCCTGTGGCCCAGGCCCAGTCCCCCTCCCGCCCCACATCCACAGGCCTTCCTCCCCAGACGCTCAAACATGCACCTATTTGCAAGGCCCGGTTTCCTCAAACCCGAGGACAGGAGGCTGCTGCGGTCCAGCTGACTTGATTCTGGGCAGATGCATAATGTATGAGCTGCGGGACCAGAGCAGCTCAGCCTCGACCTGACTGATGACAATTAAAGTGAATCTTGGCACTTTTCCTTGTAAATCAGGATCTCCGGCGGTTCTGGCCCAGCTGTTGGCTCACAGTGGAGGGACCACGATCTGTCCAGAGACAGCAGCACTGGGTGGGAGCTGTGGGAGTTGGTTGGGCCTCAGCAGGAGGCATGGACCCTCTGTCAGATTTACAGCGCTGCTTGCATCCTGGGAGAGATCCCAGAGCCATTGGGGTGTTTGGACTGAGGCGGGGGAGCTGCTGTCCTTGCTGGGCTGGCTGGTCTGCTCCTTTCGTCTGTGTGTTCCGGGAACAAGGCAGGGAGTGGGTGGTGATGGGGGCGGGGAGTGGGTGGTGATGGGGCCCCTGTCGGTTTGCACCCTTCCTGTTTGCACCCCCTGTTTGCACTCCCTCCCCAATACTTTGGCTGCACAGAGCGCTGGGGGCCTGTGGGACTATTTTCTGGGACTATTTTCTCTCTTGTTGTCCGGCCTCTGCTTCTCCCCGCCGTCCACACCCTGGGAGTTTTTGGAGGGCCTCTATCTCCAATGTCTTATAGGCTCAGCCCACTAACCAGCTTCGTTAAAAAAAAAAAAAAAAAAAAAAAATTAAGGACTCTCATCTTCCCACCCTTCTGGAAAACTCTGCCGCGGAGCTCTGAGGCTGGGTCCAGGTTCTTTTCTTACCCGCCCTGCTTCTGGTTCTGAAAGAGCTTACCACATAACCAGCAGCCATGGCTCCATGCCTTTCGTCCCCCCTCAGCCTTCCTGTCTCTGCTTCGGCCAGAGCTCCTCCGTTTTGTTCTATGCGCCCCAGTGCTACCTGCCGACAGGGACGTTGCTGGGTTCCAAAGCCGCGGTCTTGATTTCCAGAGCTCAGGCCCGCACAGGGCGCTGGGAGCTCCACTCAGCCCATTGTGTGAGGCCAGCCCCTGTCATTGCGGGCAGAACGATGGTCCCCCAAAGATACACACATGCCCTGATCCCTGGGATTTGTGAATGTGTGAATATGGCCTTATTTGGCAAGAGGGTCTTTGCAGATGTGATTAAGAATCTTTAGATGAGGAAGGACCCTGGACTATCTGCGGGGGCCCTAAATCCAATGGCAAGACAGGAGGAGTTTTCTTATAGGAGAAAGCCAGAGGGAATGTTGAGGCACACAGGGGAAGCCCACACAAGAGAAGAAGCCATGTGACCACAGGGGCAGCCCCACCCACACCTTGATTTTGGGCATCAGGCCTCCAAGCTGTGGTGTTTCGAGTCACTCGGTGTGATGATCTGTCACGATGGCCCCAGGACACTGGTCTAGTCATCCTGACCCAGAATAATGGAAGGTGCTCCTCTGGGGAGCTGGCTGCTCAGAGTCGAGAGGCCCTGGGCCACAATACTAAAGCCTAAAGCCACAGCCACAATACCAGTCTTTTATTAGAGAGCATCTGTCAAGAAACAGGCTGTCCGATCGCCCCTGGGCCCACTTATACACTCCTTTGTGCTCTAACATAATTTTACAGACAAGCCGAATGGATCTCAGAGTCACAAATGCAACTGAAAAAGCATCCAAACTTCAAACAATATTAAGGTTCTATTAGATACCGTTTGCCAGCAAAGGTGCTGAGGTTTTGCCCTTGGCAGGGTGACCCCTGGTTTCAGAGCCTTCCAGGCAACCTGGGTGCGGGTCACAGAATGAGTGGGGCAAGATGGAATTCCCCGGGGGGTCCATCTTCTTACTGGGGATATCTTGGACACCAGAGACGTGTTCCCATGGGGTCTGAAGTGTTGAGTGACCCGCCAGCAGACTGGACATCTTAGATAAGGTGGACAGATTCCCAGAACCTAGAACCTCCCAGAACTAAATCATAAAGAAACAGAAAATCCAAAGAGACTCACAACTCATAAGGAGACTGAATCAGTAGTCAAAAACCTCCCGACAGAGAAAAGTCCTGGCCCCCATGTCTTCACTGGTGAATGCCACCAAACATTTAAAGAATTCCTCTCAAACTTTTCCAAAACAACTGAAGAGGAGGGAATGTTTCCTCAATCATTCTAGGAGGTCCGCATTTCCTGACACCAAAGCCAGAGACACTAGAGGAAAACTAAAGCCCAACATCCCTTATGAGCATTGAGGCAAAAATCCTCGACAAAATACTGGCAAACAGAATTCAGCAGCATATTAAAAGGACTAGACACCACGACCAAGTGGGTTTAATTCCAGAATAGAAGGACAGTTTATACATGTAAACTGATCGATATAATATGCCACATCAACAGAATGAAGGGGAAAAACCCATGTGATCACATCCATTGATGCAGAGAGAGCATTCGACAAAATAAAACACCCTTTCATGCTAAAAACACTCAACAAACTGGGAACAGAAGAGAACTTCCTCCATGTAACAGAAGTATGTATGAAACCCCACAGGAAGCAGTGTGCAAATCGGAACTACCATGAGATTCCACCTCACACCCCTCAGGATCGTTATTATTGAAGAAAACATAAACTAACCAGTGTTGGTGAGGATGTGGAGAAATTAGAACCCTGTGCAGTGTTGGTGGGGACAGAAAATGGTGCAGCCGCTGTGGAAAATAGAATGGAAGTCCCTCGCAAAATTAAAAATAGAACTACCCTCTGACCCAGCAATTCCACAGCTGGGTATGTACCCCAAAGAACTGAAAGCAGGGTCTCCAAGAAGTGTTTGCACACCCATGTTCACTGTAGCATGATTCAGAGCAGCTAAGACAGGAAAGCACCCAAGTGTCTATCAGCCAATGAATGGAGAAGCAAAACAGGGTCCATCCACAGAATGGAATGTTCCTCAGCCTTAAACAGGAAGGGGACTCTGACACTGGCCACCACATGGAGGAACCTAGAGGACACTGTGCTCAGTGGAGGAAGCCAGACACCAAGGCCAAATACTGATGATTCCACTTACATGAGGTCCCTAGAGGAGGCAGACCTATGGAGACAGAAGGTAGATGGTGGGAACCAGGGGCCAGGGTAGGGGACCGAGGAGGAATAGGAAGTTAGTGTTTGATAGATGTGGGAAGATTATCTGAATGTTTTTTTACCCCAAGTTGAGCTCATGGGTGCAGTATCCCACAAGCTCCTCTGCGTCCATAACTGTCCCTCTGGCGCCTTCCTCTGTGACACGGTCTCCGGCTGCACTGAGGACATCCTTGTCTCCAACACGGGGCACCTGGATTCCCGTTGGTAGCACTGTCCCTTCAGCCACTTCCTCCCTGGAGCCTGAAGGGCGGCGTGGGCCACGCTCGTGCACGTCTGCAGGTGGTTGGGACTGTGCACTGAGCCAGAGCCCCGCCCCCGGGCCTCTCCCTCCCACGGAAGCTGGAACCCTCACACTCTCTAAGCCCGGAGGCCCTTGGACAGGGAGCAAGTGCTTTGCAAATGGGTTATTCGTGACCCAGAGACATGCCAACCTCACCTCCCACCTTGGTTTCTGCCCTGTGTGTAGTGGAAGTGAGCGAAAGGCCTGTCCCTTGGCCTCCTGTTTGTGGCAGGTGCTGCATTCCTCGGGCTCCATCCCAGTGGCTCTGCAGCCTTTCTGTCTCGGTCAGGCCAGGGCATCCAGATAACGGGTTGAGTGTCAGGCCAGTGGTGTCCAGATAACGGGGTGAGCGTCAGGCCAGAGACATCCGTGGATGGGATTCTCTGGTTTCTTTCAGGGTAACGGAGTTCCTTGGTCATACAGAGTGGAACACTGCGGCAGGGAAGAAGGCTCTCTGCCGGGCCACAGAGCATGGTGCGGTGGGAAGTGGTGACTCTGAGGAGATGCCTGACCCTAGATACACAGCTTTCCCCTTTGGGGTATTTGAGGCAGAGGACAGGCGTCAGTTGGTTCACAGAGCTACTGAGGAGCTTCCCCATGGATCCCTTTGTTTGGGAAGGGCCTACGGGAGTCCTCTGTCCAGCATGGTGCCCCAGGATCCGTGCCATGCTCGAGGGCCACTGTGGGCCTCAGATAAGTCATTGGCAGCAGTGCTGGTGGTCAGAGGGGCCGTGGCAAGGGAAGCCCAGGGGCCTGGCATACTGTTGTCTGTCCCTTTGGCCATGCCCTAGAGTCCACACTTGGGGCTGCTGGGCCAGAGCCGAATCCCCATCCACACGAGGGGAAGCTGGTTACCAAGAACCCCCCATGGGCTGCCACGTGGAACACAGATCCTGCATGCTGGTCTGGCTCTCTGGGGTGCTACACTCCCTTCTCCAGACCTGTCTTGCCTCGTCTCCTAATGGCCCTTTACACGGTGCCCGGTGGCCACCCTTCACCAGCCCCAGCCCAAATTCACAGGAGCTGGTCCCAGGCCACCCTTCCTTCCTCAATGGATGACTCGCACGTGCACTCAGATAATGGGCTCAGGAGATGGGGCTGCACTGCACTTGTGACTGTGCGCACTGCAGAAGCCATCTGAAGCCCTGTCCTCAGCCAGGGACGCTGTAGATGCACCGGGGCCAAGGTCAGGAAGTGATGGAGGACAGGACAGAGATCAGCGAGGTCAGCTGGAGGTCAGTTAGCAGCAGAGTCAATGCACAGATGGGCGAGTGTTACTTGTAATACGCACACACACACACACATACGTGCACGCTCACACTCATACTCTAAAACAGGCAAACCTTCAACCAGTTAAAACAAGAAAAAACAAGTTATAAAGTAGCACAGGGAGAGGAATCGCAAAAATAAACACAAAGAGGCTATACGCAAATAATCTGAAAATTCTGGTGAAGTGGACAGTCGCTGGGGAAACACAGATCACCAAAAGCCTCCCAAGACGGCAATCTGAATCCGCCCGGAAGACGCTCTGAGAGGGCCAGGATGGCAGTGTTCCAGGGATTTTTTTCAAACAACTGATAATGACAACGGCCCACACATTTTTCCAGAGCAGAGGAAACGATGGGAAACTGCCCAGTTATTTTTCATGATGCTCGGCTCACAGGGAAGTACGTACACACGGCACACACGCAGACTCTGGAACGAGCCCCCTCCTAAAGTGACACATATGGTTCCAAGTTCAAAAGTCCAGCAAATGCGGTTCAGCGTCGCTGTGCAAGGAAGGACTAACTCACCGTGACCCAGGGAGCTTATCCTAGATATTGAGAGATTGTACCTCCAGAAAAACGAGAACCCCATAAAGGAAAACAGAGGACAATTTTCTGAGATTCATTCATGCGGATATTTATCCCCAAATAGCTCCCGAGCGCCCATCAACCGCTACATTCCACGAGTTCCTGGGCATCCAGCAGGGGATAAACACGTTTATGTGTTCATTAATTCAGTCCAATGGAAGCTTAGCGAGCTAGAAGGAGAAGGAGAGTTCCTTCCCATGATCCAGAACCTATGTCTCAAACAGCAACCAAATTCAAAGTGTCTCTGAGCCCCAGACATTTTCTCCAAAAGCGGGAGCTGGGTAGAGCTGACACCTTGGGAAACCGCGTCCTTGGCCCCGAATCACGGAGTTCCTGACACCACAGAGCCATGCAGAGAGTAGCCCTGAATTATTTGATGGGTTTATCCCCGAAATGATTCATTTGAGGAAATAATTTTCAGCCCCCAAGCTTGACAAGCCTCCGAGGCGGGGCGTGAAAACCGCTGTGTTTCTGGGTGTGGGGAGAAGTCTGCCCTCAGTCCCCTGGGCACCCAGCAATGCTGGGGTTTCCTTCCCCCAAACCTGGCTAATCTTATCACATGTGCAGGTGAAGAGGGGCGCGCCTCACTGGTTAAGGAGAGGCCCTTGGAGGTTCAGACAGAGGGGGGACAGCTCCACACCTCTCAGAACGAGTTCCCTGGCTCTTGGGAGAGGCCAGGGGCTTGCGGTGGTTTGGAAATTCAGCCCCATTTGGGGCTCAGTCTATGGACTATAAGAGGAGACAGAGATGTGGAAGTTGGGGGGGGGGGCTGCACTTCGGTCTGTCTCCAAGAGCCTGAAACATCACTCTGGGGTGGCTCTGCCCGGTCCCAGGAACACTGACGTGCCTGCCACCCCGCGGGACAGCGTCCGGTGGGGGCTATGAAACCCCACAAATACTGCCGTCTCCTCGGGGTCTGCGGGCTGAGTGTTTTCCAGGGGAGGAGCCATCGGTTTTTTCAGTAACTCGGAGGGTTCCTGGAACCAAACACATGCTGAGGTCAGGGCAGGAGGGACGGTGGGTGGGAGCATAGGTCGGAGAGGAGGTATGTACAGGTGCTGCCTGGAGGAGGAGGCATAGGGCAGGTGATGAAGCAGGGGAGGGGTGGGAAGCTGCCCTGCAGATGTGGGAACCCCACTGCTTGCGGAAGGGGCATTCTCAAGATGCAGGCTACCCATGGAGCTCGGGGCCAGGAGCCCAGCTCTGGGGGAGCCCTGCATCCCTAGGGGACCCTCCAGGCACCCCCTTCCTGAGGTCTGCCTTTCCTGCAGGACTCGCATGCTCTAAAAGATGAGTACATGTGGGTGGGTTCCAGAGCACATCCCGCCCTTGAACCCGCCTCCCTGCCCCGGTCTTTACATACCTAGTTGTAGGTGGCGGTTGGCAGAGCTTTCCCTGGTCCACTGGCCCATTGCCGCTCATCCCTCAAAGCCACACTGTTCCATCTCTTCCTGCATTCTTATGCCTCCCTTGGGCTCAAGTCCAGGCAGCAGAGGTGCAGGGGGGAAGCCTCTGTCAAGCCTGGGCCCTGGTGGGACGTGCTAAGCAGGCAGGAGAACTCACCACGCTCTCCCGTCCAGAGCTGCTGGGATGCGGCTGGTTTGGGGGCCGCGTCCATCTGGCTGACCCACGCCCCGAAGGCTATGGTCTGAGTAATGGTAAGACGAGGCCCGGAGGGGCTGGCAGGTGGAGCCCGGGAAAGCGGGGTCCAACTATCAGATGAACAGATGAACTATCAGATGGCATTGGATTTGGGTTGGGGAGGCTAAGTGTTACCTGTGTGTAGGTTGTCCTTAAAGCCACAGCCGTCACGCTGGCTGATGCCAACCCGGGCCCCACCACGTGCCTGGCACTTCCTACGGGTCTCTTCCTTTGGTCCTCGGGACAACCCCGTGGAGAAGCTACCGTCGTCACCCCTATTTTACACTCCAGGACACCAAGGCAGAGTGTGAGGTGACCAAGGTTCCCTTCTGGAGTCCTGTCCCTGCAGGCTTTGTGCGTGACCACTCTGCTTCAGGCACCAGACCAGCGCAGAGAGGTGGCCCCCCGCATCCTCCGAAGGGACAGTGGTAGCACAGAACGAAGGCGGCTTGAGCCCCGGGGCCCACCGGTCACCTGGCGAGGCTCCTGGGGCTGTGGCTGTGTCTGTCCCTTTGGATCTGCGGTGCTCACGGCAGGATCCCCTGCTCCTGCCCCGAAGGTTAAATAATTCTTAGGGGCTTTTCCGACTTCATTGTGGGGAAAACTGAGCTCCCACAGGCAAGGCGATCCACCGGGTGCTGCCAGATGGAGGCCCTGCCCTTCCTTCTCGAGGTGACACAGTGGCTGGGACTTAAGTTGATTGCTCCTCAGGATCATAAAGGAGCAGGTGTTTCCAAGCCACTTGAACAATAATGGGATTGTTTAGTGATGTGAGTAATTTGCATGCCGCCTCCGGGATGAGTAACCTGCCTGCCTCCATCACCAGGGCCCTGGCCCCTGGCCCCTGGCGGCATGTACCCCCCTCGCCCCGTTCCTGAGCACCCCCCCACCTCCCGCAGAGTTTGCTCTGCAGAAAGCCCTTTTTTTTAGCTAGGCGCACTGGGACGGAGCATCTTGATTCTGCCTGTTCTTACCTCCAAAATGATGATCCCGCCTTCGAAACTCTGCGATGGTAAAGGAGGAAACGGCCCATGAGGCTTCCAAGACAGAGTAGCTGCTCAGGGAAGGTTGTTGGGAAGGAGAGACACCTGCCCTGAGGTGTGGGATTTGGGGGGAGTTGGGGTGCAGATGCTTTCCTGCTGCTAGTGGTATGTTACTTTCATTCTGTCCAGCAGAGCCCAAGCCCCTCTGCTGGCCGCTGCCACCTTGCCTATTTTCGGAGGTCATACCTTTTACTACCTGACTGGTCTCGGATGGGGCTGGTACCTCTCAGACGTGAGCTCATAATGAGTAAATGTTTACTGGCTGTTTGTGTTTCCCCTTCTATGGAATCCCTGTTTTGGTTTTTACCCACTTTCCTTTGGTGTTGCCTTTATTTTCTTGTTGATCCGTGAGAGCTTTTTGTATATTCTGGCTATTAACCCTTTGCAGACTTCCGTGCATTGCAGTCAGTGAGTGGCTCTGCCTTTTCCCTTCTTTACTGTGTCTTGTTTTGATTTGACCTTAGTCACCCTCTGCATCAAAATGTTAGGTCCCTTGTGTTTACTTCTAGGTGTATCAGTATGTGTGTGTGTGTTTGTGTGTGTTTATTTTATTTTAATTTTTAGAGATTTTATTGATTTATTTGACACACAGAGACAGAAATCACAAGGAGCCAGAGAGGCAGGCAGAGAGAGAGGGGGAAGCAGGCTCTCTGCAGAGAGCCTGATGCAGGACTCGATCCCAGGACCCTGAGATCATGACCTGAGCTGAAGGCAGAGGCTTAACCCACTGAGCCACCCAGGCGCCCTGTGTGTTTGTTTAAACAAGGAAAATATATGCTGGATTTGGATGAACAGAATTTGTCACCTTAATGGAGCGAAATGGATAAAACATCTCACTATGGTTAGTCACTGTGGCTCATCATTAGAGCCTTTCCCACCCTGAGGATGTAAAAATGGGTTTCCTTCATTCTCTTTAGGTTTTCAAGTTTACCTTTCACATGTAAGTCTTGAAATTGCCTAGATCCAGGTTTGTGTGCGTCTGTTGCGAAGAGGCAACCATCTTTTTTCTGCACACATGACCACCACGATGTATGAAGGGAGACTGTGCTCCCTACCTAGACTGGCAAACCGCCAGTCCACAGACATTTCTGCACACAGCTGGATACCTCCCAGGGGCTCTCATTTCTTCCATCAAAACCGCCTTCTTTTAAAATATTATAGCATTAGGGCGCTCAGTTAGTGAAGCGTCTGCCTTGGGCTCAGGTCAAATCCCAGGGTTCTGGGATCAAGTCCCGAGTCGGGCTCCCTGCTCAGTGCGGGGGTGGGGGGGGGGCTTTTCCCTTTCCCTCTGCTGCTCTCCCTGCTTGTGCTCTCTCTCTTTCTCTGACAAATACAAAAAAAGACTGTAACATTAGACAAAGGTTGTGATCTGGCCAGGCAAGTCCTTCTAACTTGTTCTTTATTCACTCACTGATAAAATCAGCAAATATTTACTGAGCCTCTTCTAAGCTGCTGGCCTGGTCCTCCACTTTGGGACCTCAATTGGGAGTCAAACAAATAAGACCCCTGTTCTGGCGGAGGAAGACAGACACCCCTCTCCCCAAATCAGAATAGATGAAAAAATGGCACAGTATTTACAGAGCATTCCGTTCTACAGAAACATGGAGGTAGGTGTGGTGAGGAGTGGGGGTGAATGTTGCAGTCTTTTGGTTTCTATCTTATCGACTCCGTGAGGGGTCATTTACATACAAGAAAATGGGTGAGTGTGTACACCAGTGTGAGCACGGCCACACTCAGTCCGGGGAGTGTTTTGGTACCCCCCCAGACCTTCCGTCTGTCTCCACCTTAAGCATAGACTGCCCGCAGTCCAGCATCGTTTCTCCCGAGTTTGGGGAGCTACCCTGGGAGCTCTTCTGTGCCCACTCTTCTTCTGCTGAGCATGCTTTTGGGGTCCCTCTCAGCTTGTCTCATGGCTGAGCAGGAGCCTATACACAGATATGCTACATTGGTGGCCGCGCACTGGTTGACTGACACCTGGGCTGTGTCTGGTATTTCACTGTTTGCATGGATGTCTTACTGTGGGTGTGGGCTGGATTATGTGGTAGCATTGTACTCACCTTTCTGAGAAACTAGAGACTATCTTCCAAAGAAATGGCATTACTTTACGTTCCTACAATCAGTGTTCGTGCGTTCCAGTGGCTTCACATCTCCGGAACGCATGGCGTGGTTAGTCTGTTATTTTGGCCATTGCAGAGGCTGTGTAGTCGTATCTCATTATGGTCTGAAAGGTCTGAATTCCTATTTCTTTGACTAATAATGCTGAGCACCATTTCAAGTGCTTATTATCCATTCACATATTTCCTCAGTTATGTTTCTATTCAAATCTCACTTACCTTTAATTTTTCTGCTTGTTTTCCTGTCACCGAGTGGCATTTTTATTGAGTTGGATTTCTTTTTTTTTTTTTTTTTTAAGATTTTATTTATTTTATTTGACAGAGAGATCACAAGTAGGCAGAGAGTCAGGCAGAGACAGAGGGGGAAGCAGGCTCCCTGCTGAGCAGAGAGCCCGATGTGGGGCTCGATCCCAGGACACTGAGATCATGACCCGAGCCAAAGGCAGCGGCTTAATCCACTGAGCCACCCAGGCGCCCCAAGTTGGATTTCTTTATATATTCTGAGCACAAGTCCTTTGTCAGATAAATGCATTGCAAACTTTTTTTTGGTGGGGGGGCTTTTGGTATGCCTTTTGCTTTCTTAATGGTATTTTTCAAAGATCAGAGGTTTTATTATTTTGATGAGGCCCATTTAATTTTGTCTTTCATGGTTTGCGTTTTATATGTTCTATCGAATAAATCTTTGTTTAACAAAAATGTTATAAAGATTTTCTCCTATGTAATATTCTGAAAATCTTACAGGCTTAGCTCTTACATTTAGGTCTATGATCCATCACGTTAAATTTGTACATGGTATAAAGTAAGAGGTAAACATCCCTCTTTTCCATATAGATAGACAGTTGTCCGAGCACTTTCTTTTGGGGAAATACTATCTTTTCCTCCATTGAATAACCTTAGTACTTCTCCTGAAAATCAATTGAGGGGTGCCTGGCCATTTCAGTCAGTGGAACATGCAACTCTAGATCTCGGGGTTGAGGGGTTACACCCCATGTTGGGCCTAGAGCTTATTTAATAAAATCAATTGACCACATATATATAGATTTATTTCTGGACACTCTATCCTGTTCTATTGACCTATATGTTTATCATCACAAAGAAACCATATTGTCTTGATTACTGTACTTTTATAATGTTTGGAAATCAGGTACAGTGAGTCTTTCAAATTTGTTACTTTTTGTCAACATGATTTTAACCTTTGTAAGTCCTTTGCATTTCAACATAATTTTTATAATCAGGTTTCAGCTTCTTCTTCTTCTTTTTTTAAAGCCAGGGATTGCATTGAAGCTGCAGATGAATTTGAGGAAATAACTGACATTTTAATAAAATTTGTCTTCTGATCTATGAACATGGTTTATTTTTCCACTTTTGTAGGTCTAAAGTTTCTCTCAGCAATAATTTGTAGTTTTCAACATATGAACCCTACACACATTTGTTAAATTCATCCTTGAGTATTTCATTTTTTAATACTATTGTTAAAAGTGTTTTAAAAATTCAATTTTTAAATGGCTAATTATAGAACTATCATAGTTTTTATATACATATTTGTCAGTTCTGCTTGCGTTTTTGGGTTATGCACTTCTTAGGATTTCCCCTGTGGACAGTCATGTTGTCTATGAAAGAAGAGTGTTTTATTAATCTTTCCAATATACATGCATTGATTTTGTTAGCTTTATTGCACTGGTTAGAATCTTTGATGACGAATGTGACATTTTTGCTTTGACCCCAGCCTTGGAAGAAAGCATTCAGCCTTCCACCATGAAATATGATATAATCTGTATGTTTTTCACAATGCGTCTTGTCAGATCCCTACCTATTTTTAGTTTGATAAGAGATCCTGAATTTTGTCATATACATTGCTTTCCTGCATCTATTGAGATGATCTTATCATTTTTTCTATAGTGTATTGATGTGGTAAATTATATGAAATGATATTCAAATGTTGAATTAACCTTGCATTCTTGGAATAAATATACTTAGTCATGAAGTTTTGCTATATATATATTTCATTTACCCTGGATTTTATATGCTAATATTTTGTTAAGAATTTATGTCCACGAGGGATGCTAGTTTGCAGTTTTCTTTTCTTGTAGTGTCTTTGCCTGGTTTTGGTACCAGGTATCACAAAATAAATTGTGAGGTATTATTCATATCAATTGAACTCACAGATATTGGGTTATAATACAGTAGTACTTTATTTTTAGCTAAAAATTTTTCCCATTTTGGCCATTAGGAACTCTTTCAGTTGGCTCCCGTGTCCTTTTGGTTTAATCCCTTCTCTGTGTGTGTGTGTGTGTGTGTGTGTGTGTGTGTGTGTGCATGTGTGTTTTAGCACTTACTACTTTTTGGCATTCAGAGCTCCAGAATCATCTTGTGTATTTTCTGCCTCAGTCCTAGAATCAGCCATGCTTCTGAGGAGCCCTTGTTCCTTTCAGTGGAGAACAGTATTAGAATTCAAGAATAGGAGTGCCTGGGTGGCTCAGTTGGTTGTGTCTGACTCCTGATATCAGCTCAGGTCTTGATCTCAGGGTTGTGACTTCAAGCCCTGTGTTGGGCTCCCTGCTGGGTGTGGAGCCCACTTTAAAAACAAAAAACAAAATCGAGAATGGGGCACCAAGGAGATATATATGTTTATATCAACCCATATATATACACATATCTATAAATATTTCTGTATATAGCCATTTTTATCTACAGTAAACTGAAATACTGATGCCTACAATGCATAGGGACCATAGGCTCCCTCATAGAGACCATTCTAGCCTCCTCTCCTTGTTTATCTCTAACTTCCCATGCCAACAGAGAGAAACCTGGTTCCTACCATCTGCCACCCACTATGTAATTGTTCAATTCCAATAAACACATCTCAATTAGTTTTGATAACTTATGTCTTTAAATTTTTATTTATTCCTTTAAAGCTGTTGAATTCATTGACATAATGTTGTTCATAGTGCTCCCTTATTATAGGGTCTGTAGTAATGTCTCTTCTATCACTCCTAAGATTGGTAATTTACATCTTCTCCTATTTCTTGATCAAGTGCAACTATAGATAAGATGGAGAGCTGGATTTGACCAGAGTTGGGGTTCTGGTAGCTGAGTACAGTAAAATGAGAGAAGGATAAGAGAGTGGAAGATAAGTGTGCATGTGTGTGCATGCTCAAAGGAGGTTACGGTGATATACCTTGCAAATTCAGCTGAACAATGAGGGAATGAGGGCATGAAGGGGTGGGGCCAGTGAGACAATGAGGTAATGGGTTGTGAATCCCAGGGTGATCATGTTCTTGAGGTGGAGCTACTAGCTGTGTGAGACAGAAAGACACAAAGCTGTCAGTACAGGGGGATACTTGAATTGAGATCCTGGAGGGTCTGTATTTAATGGAAATGCAAAGTCTAGGGCATGTCCATAAGGGAGATGTTGGAGGGATGCATGGCCATATCAGCAGATGAGGAGGGCAAGAAGACAAGTGTGCAGCTGGACCTGACCTACCATCTCCACTCTGGGTGCTGTTCACAGAGATGCCCTGGACAGCCCACTGTGGGGAGTAGAAAGTACGGGGACTGCCATGGTTTGGATCTTGGCCACTTTCCAGCAGGGCGCCCTTGGGTGGGCTACATAATTTACTTGATAATCTGAACTTTAGCTTCTTTCTCTGTAAATTGGGATAATAATGCCTACCACGTAGAGTTCTAGGTCATAGTAAATGAAGTAAGATAGCTTTTGCGGTGCCTGGCACAGAATAAGGACTCAGCAGAATTGAGTCTCCCATTCACAATAATTAAAATTTGTCTGATGTATTTCCTTCTCCTTCCTTTTTATGTCCATTATGAAAATTTTCATAGAGACCTGTGGTCCCACTAGTACCCTGCATGTCCTTGTACTGCACTTTCCCCTCCCTGCTCTGTTCTTAGCATGATGCAGGCATTCAATGAAATGGTTTGCAGCCATTGAACTCATACTTTTTGATGTTGGAGGTTTGCATTAAAGTGTGTGTTTGTTTCCTGGGGCTATTGGAACAAAGCACCACACACTGGGTAGCTAAAACAAAACAAAGGTACTCTCTCTCAGCTCTGGAGAACAGAAGTCTGAACTCAGGTTTCTCAGAGGGGCTAAGCTCCCGCTGTGGCTCCGGGCAGGGTCCTTCCTTGCTTCTTTCTGATGTCTGGTGGCTTTTGGGGATCCTTGGCGCTCCTGAGCTTACAGCTGGGTCACCCAGTCTCTGCCATGGTCTTCACATGGGTTCCTCCTGCCACATCTCTGTCTTTGTGTCTGATCTCCTCTTCTCATAAGGAAGATGGTGATGCTGGACTGGGGTCCACCCTACGCAAGTCTGACCTCATCTCACCTGCTATGACCCTGTTCTCAAATAAGGTCATCTTTGGAGGTATCAGAGGTTAGAACTTCACTCTGTCTTTTTCTGGGGGTTAGAAGTCAACCCCTAGGGGCACTTGGGTGGCTCAGTTGGTTAAGCCACTGCCTTTGGCTCGGGTCATGATCTCGGGGTCCTGGGATCGAGTCCTGCATCGGGGTCTCTGCTCAGCGGGGAGCCTGCTTCTCTCTCTCTCTCTGCCTGCCTCTCCATCTACTTGTGATCTCTCTGTCAAATAAATAAATAAATAAAATTAAAAAAAAAAAAAGTCAACCCCTAACAGTATTCCACCAGGTATAAGAATAAAATAGGAGGGGAGGTGGGAACAGATGAACTAAGATAATCAAAATGTTGGTAATTATGGAAGCTGGGGGCTGCTACCTGGGAGTTCATTACATGATTCTTTTTCTTCGTGTATATGTCTGAAAAATTCCATAATAAGAAGACTTTTAAAAAAATCAAGCTTGTAATGAATATTTAATAAACTGGAAAATCTTGACTGCAAAAGATAATATACAAAACTCTATCTGCTAGAAAAGCTGATAGCAAAGAAATGGCCCCAAATTGTTCATGGCAGTTTCTCTGAGGAATATGGGGGCTTGTTGTTTTCTTCCTTTTCCTTTGAACTTCTCTATATTTTTCCAAAATTCCCACACTGGGAATAGGTTATTTGTATAATCATAAAATAATTTTATTTGAAAGAAGCCAAACCACCCCTCCACCCATCTGTTCATACACTCGTCCAACAAACAGACGTTCCTGAGCTCTGCCTCTTGCCCTGCCGGGCGTGTCCCTGCCAGGAGAAAAGTGCGGGCCCCTTGCCCCAGGCAGCCTGAGGTCCTGGCCTCAGGACCCAGTTGCTCCAGCACGGTGACAGCCCGAGTCTGCCAAATCTCCGTGAGTCACAGTGGATTTAAATGACTGCCGTGGGAGGCTGGAGAAAACGGAGCCCTCTTTAGAATCTTTGAAATTATTAATGATTTCGATAAAAACCAAGGCAAGGGCTGTCCACATGCTGGGAGTATGATGAGTAGGCCAGAGACTGGGGCTTGTTAATGGGGGTGGGGTGGGGTGGATGCGAAGCTAAATGGGGAGGGGTGCGGGAGTACAGCAAACAGTGTGCAACCCTTCTCCCTCTGGCTGGAGGGGATGGCAGGTGTGAGGGGCTGGTCGGGCTGCGCAGGGAATGGTGGATGGTGGGGGAGAAGGGAGTGAGGGTTAGGGGTGGCTGAGCCAGCCCTGGTCTTGAGTCTGGAGGGCTCCTACCTGACAGGAGGCTTCAGACAGCAGCCCCCAGCTCATGTGGCTGGGCAGGATGGGGGGGGTTATGGGGGGGGAGGGTGTGGGGGGGCTGGGCTCCCAGCCTGGTCTCACACCCAGGTGGGAAGGCCAGTAGCTAGAACCTGACCTAGCTCCTGTTTTCCCTTCTGGGAAATGGAGTGATGATGCCTAAGTCCATTGTGAGGATGAGGAGGTCGTGTTTGCTGCTCAGGCCTGCCGCAGTGCTTGGGGAAGATGAAGGTGATGGTGAAGAAGTCGTGACCACGAAGTCAGCAGTGAAGCTGAAGGTCAGCGTGGCAGAGAAAACCATGGAGGGGAGAGGGGGAAGGGGAGGAAGGGGGAGGAGGAAGGGGAAGGGGCAAGAGAGGGGAGAGGAGGAAGGGGGGAGGGGGAAGCGAAGGAGCAGGGGAAGAGAAGGAGGGGGAGGGGAAGGGGATTTGGAGAGGAAGGGGAGGAGAGGGAAGGGGGAGGGGAAGGGGATTTGGAGAGGAAGGGGAGGAGAGGGAAGGGGGGGAGGAAGAAGGGGAAGAGGGGGACAAAGGGGAGGCGGGGAGAGGTGGAAGGATAGGAAGTGGAAGAGGGGGAGGAGAGGAGACAGGAAGAGGGGAAGGAGTGGGAAGGGGAGGCGGGAAGAGAAGGAGGAGGAGGGGGGAGGGGAGGAGGTGGAGGGGATAGGGAGAGGAGATGGTCCCCTGGGCAGTAACACTCTGAGCCCAACCTGGCCTTCTGGGTCTGTAGCTCCCAGGGAGGGGGCTGGGGAGCCCAGCATGCAAACAGGCAGACAGGCAGTGACCCACATTAGGTTTGGGTGGGGGGTTGCTTAAGACCCCTCATGGGAGATGCTGCTCCTTGAAGACCAGGTAGACTGGTGAGGGCTGAATGTTGATTGGGTTGAGTTAAAATGAATTGAACTAGATTAGGGTTTCTATTGGGTTGGATGGGGACTGCATTGAGACAGAATGCCCTGTACTCCATTAAATTTGGTTGAATCCACCTAAGCTGGCTTGGGTGGAACTCCCCGAGCTGGGAGCCTCCGATTTGCTCAGATGGGAATCTTACAGCCTTGGTGTCCCTCTGTCCCCGCTGCAGCTCTGGGCCAGTTAGCACTAGTGACCTCTCCATGCAACTGCACCACTGCCCCCCACCTCCCAACACCCTCTTCCATCCAACTTTAGGGTAACTTGGGGGTCATGGACTCCCACCGTGTGACCACCTGGAAGCATATGTGGGTGTGGGGTTTGTAAGTGTTCCCGTGCGTGTTTGTGGGGACAGAGGTGAGTGCACCCACCCCCATCTGCATGCAGGCTGGAGCTGGGAGACCCTTCTCTTAAGACTAGCAGGTGGCGGGGACTCTGCATTTAGGGGTGAATCATGGTTTCTCTCTCCACAGCCCATCTTCTATTTACCCAGGGCTGGGGATCCTTCAGAAAACTCTTCCAAAGGGTTGATCCCCAAAGTGTCATCAGGGCTTCTGATCCTCCCTAGGGGCGTCCCCAGAGGGGTCCCTCTGTGTCCCACCCCTGTGTATTGCAGGAACCTCCCCACAGTCAGCCTCTGCTTGGATCCCCCCATAGATGGGAAGCTCACTGCTTTTCAGAGCTAAATCTTCTTTCTGGTCACTTTCCTGCTCTGGCTCTGGTTGGGCTCACAGGTTCCCATGGAAGTCCCCTGCAGGTCTCTGTCAGACCCTGCGGGAGCCGGGAGCCGGGGCTGTGTCCACTGGGTATACCCTTGGGGCTCAGGACATCCCAGCTCTGCCTCTAAGGGAAGTGTTCTGGCTGCCCCACCCCCGTCTGGGTCTGAGAGGCTGCGGCCCCTCCCCTAGCTTCTCCTGCAGCCCATTTCCTCCTTGAAAAATGGGATTTGGAGAAAGTCAAGCTCACAGGCCCCCCCAATTCCCCCCACACAGGTCTTCTAGGAGGAAGCAGACTGGGCAAGCTGATCACTTGGTGCCCAGTAGGCTCGGTAAGCCCCAGGGTGAGGTCGAGGCTCCCTGATGCTGCTGGGGGTCACCCCTTCCCCCCCCCTCCTCCCCCCCCCCCGTGAGATTCCAGCCTGGCTGCTCCCTCAGTGGGCAGACGGGGCCGGGGCCATGTCCACACACAGCCAGCAGCTCTGATTCTGAAGCCTGCCCTTCCTGAACCAGGGGGCCTAGGTGGGTCAGCACTCAGCTGTACCCTGGGCCCAGCCCCCTTCCTTCCACCACCTCTGCCTGCAGTCTTCCAGGTTGCCATAGAAACAGGAAAGCTTCTGCAGTTTGCATCCTTGGCAATCTAGGCCCCTCCTCCCCTTGAGGAGTTCCAAGTGGGCCCCCTTTGGTGGGAGGGAGGCAGCATGGCGCTGGGCACGGGCCACATTGGGGCTCTCCTACCTCCTTCCACAAAACGCCCCCTGCTGAGCCCCCAGCACTGGCCAGAAGCCCAGAAGTACATGAAGAGGCAGACCTAGGGAGGGAGAGCCACCAGCTCAAGGCCACACAGCTCCCAAGGGGCAGGGTGGAGTTTGGCTCTAGGGCTGATCCTCTAGGTAGGCCTAGGTCCCCCAAGATCAAGACTCAGGAGCCCACTGAGGAAGTGAGGGCTCCCTACTACACAAAGTTCCAGGATGCTCGGTGTTGTGGGTGGGGGACATGTCTTTGCGAGCGGGACCCCTACTGCCTTGGCTGCATGACTCTGGGTGGGTCCCTGCAACCCAGGGTCACCCCACTCACAAAATGAAAGCAAGACTGCCTGTGGGAAGGGTCAGCTCCCTGGCGTGGCCTGGGTTCCCAGCCAGCACAGTGCTTGTCGATTCCCAGGAGGCCGTCCTTCCTACCTCCTCTTCCTCCCTACCTCTAGCAGCAACAGTGCTCCCATCTCCCCTGGGAGGGTAACCCTGTTCCCAGGCTGTCCATTCCAAGCCTACGTGCTGGGGGCCTCAGCAAAGAGGCTCTGGGAGGCCAGCACAGGCCCTGTCCCTAGGTCCAGGGAGAAGTCCTGGGCTCTCGCTGCAGTTGGAAGGCCCTGCTGCCCCCCAGGGCCGGACTTGCCTGACCAGAGACATGTGTACCTCTAAAGGCGATGGCCAGCAGGTGTCCCAGCGCCATGAGACAAGGGCTTGGGAGCCGTCCACAGTGGGGTCATTTTGGAACGAGGTCTCTAATGGTGGAGGAGCACAGAGGGCTTCCGGACAGAAGGGGACAGGTGGGTTTGGTATCCCAGGAGCAGGGCTGGATCCAGGGGAGGAGCGGGGTCCAGGGGGGCACCTGACTCCTAGCTCAAGTCCCACTCAGCCTGTGCCAGGTGTCCAGGGTCCTCAGAGAGGGGGAAGAGACAGACTGGCAGGCACAGAAGATGTTTGTGTGGTGAGGCTGCTGGGTGTGACCCCGTGATGGTGGATACGGGACTTTCCTTAAAGCCCCAGAATGGGAGCCGCAGGGACAGAACCCAGCAGCCAACCACGGGCTTTGGCTAAACTTACTGTACCCATCTTGGCCCTCCAACGGTAACAAATGCTCCCACGTCAGATGGTAGCAATCAGAGGGGTACACGCAACCTTGGGACTTTCTGAGCAAGTTTTCTGTCCACTTAAAACTGCTCTAAGCGAGAATGTCTATTCCGGGGACCAGAGTGAGAGGGAAGGAGGCGGCTGACCCTAGTGCCTGTCTCGGCTTCCAAGGTCCCCTTCAGCTTGTGCTCATCCAAGAGCAGTGCAAGTCTGTCCACAGCCAGGTGGGAGCAGCTGCCTTCCAGAACATTCCAGCCTGAGCTCAGAGCTGGAAGGCCTCCAGTGGCCCTGTCTGCCCACCCCCAAGCCAGAAGAGGGGAAGGGAACTTGAGGGTTCAGTTCATTGAGGTAGGGGTGTCTACAGCCCAAGAGGGGCGAGGCCAGGGTGGGAGCTCCAGAGAGAGCCCCCCTCTTCTGCAGGAGTTGTTGGAGGACCTGGCCTGGTCCTCACTGCTGGTCTTCCCATCAGCCAAGGCCGAGGAGGAAGGCCCCTGTGACAGCCCAGGGGGGCAGGCCAGCCTGAGCTCCGGGCAAGGGTACCCAGGCACCCTGTTGCCAGCAGGCAGGACCATGGAGAGTATGTCCAGCCATCAGAAGCCCCAGTTGCTCTTGTGTTCCTGGGACCCCGTGGAGGAAAGGAGCCCCCTTCATGTGACCTTGGGAAGGCAGCGAGACTTCGGGTATCTTTACAAGCACGCCCCCCCCCCCCCGAAGAAGCGGGCTATGTTTCTCACCAATCTGCCGCTCTTTGTCCATTGTTTCTCCCTCCCCTGTAATTATCCGGTCAGTGGGGGAAATGTAAACCTCGGCAAGGAGACGGCTTCCCGGGAGGTGGCCTTGTGTCTTTCCTCCGTGGCTTCACGGGCAGCTGGCATGGTGGACAGGTGTCTTGTTTTCAGCACAGGGGATCCCACGTCCCAGAACCCCCTAGTCCCAGGTGAGTAGGGAAAGTTGGTCACTCTTTACACATATTCCTGCTTGTCTGGGGCTTTCCAGGGGCAGCTGGCAGGCCACACACTCCGGGGTCTACCTCCCTGACCCCTGGCATACCCCACACAGCATGAGACACCCCCCCCTTCCCCAGGCCTTGGGCTTCTGCTCAGCCCCTCCCCTAGGGAAACCCATCCGGACCCAACACCCAAGTTCTGTGCATGAGGTCCCAGACCCGAACATTCCGCTGACAGCCTGGACCATCTGCCCAGCTGGGCAGCAAGTCTATTCCCTCAGTTTCCCCATCCGTACAACAGGGATTGGCCTTGATCCACTGGAGGGCCACTGTAGGACACACGACATGTTTAGCTCGTCCTCTATCAGATTATCAATAAATACCCACCCTTATTGTCAGCCGGTACCTAAAATGTCCCTGAGCCTCTATGGCCACTTAGGAAGATGGTAGTTGGAATCTGGAATCCGCACTTTCTACACTAGCAGCTGCGGCACAGAGTGGGGAAGGAACTGGTCAGAAGGTCCAGACCTGTTAGGGCTAGTTGCGCTCCAGATCCTGGGCCACGGGTTGGCCGGCCTCCCCACCCCGGGGCCCCTCATGTGGGTGGTGGTCAGGCAGACTCATCCTGGATGGTCATTTGGGGCAAATCAAAATCCCAGCGCGATCCCACATCTAAGCTCTGAGAAGCATCTCTCCTCTCATGGAGCTGATTAGAGAGACAGACGGGAGCATGTTGCAACCAGACGGAATTCATTCTCCTGGGCAGCAGCTGAGCCGTCTGTGTGCTACGGAGCTTTTAAGAGGGGCACTCTGCTTTGGAGAAAATGGTTATTCCCCCCCGCCCTTTTCCTGACAGACTCTAAATGCTCCTCTGAGCAGGCGTCCTGGGGTGGTGGGTGCTGACACTCTCCCTTGATGCCCATCTTCCCTCACAGGTGAAGACCCCCAGCCAAGATGAGCAGTTAAACTGTGCCCACTGGGTGGGGGGAGGGCGACCCGTCCTCCTCCAGCCTTGTAAGGAGAGTCTGTGCCGTTAATAGTGCTCTCACCTCGGGCGGTTCCCCTCCCTCCAGGGACATCTGGCAATATCTGGCGACATGTTGGGTTGTCATGACTTGGGGCTAGGGAAGGTGGGTGGCCTCTAGCAAGTGGGACAAGAGCTGCCACTGGTCACCCCACAGTGTGCAGAATGCCCCCCTCCCCAGCTGAAGGATTGGCCCCTGGTGTCACTTACTAGTGCCAGGCCTAGGAGAAATGTTCTAGAACACCAGCTCTCTCGACTGCCTCGTGGATGGTGGTGCACCCAGCATCTGTGCGCCTGGCCTGAGCTGGCACAGGAGCTGCGACAGGGTGATTTGAATGGGACAGTGGGTTTAAAAGGGGCCTGGCTCCCCAAAGCAGTGGGCAGGGCAGGAAGACCCCCAGAAGAGTGATGCAGCCCCTCCTGGAGTGGAAGGCTGGAGGTGGGAAGGGGTGAGAGGGGCAGGTGGCTCCCCAGCCTGCCAGGACCTCCCTCTGGCCTCATGCAGAAGAGGCTCAGGGCCCGCAGCCCAGGGGTGAGGGAGCAGGGCAGGAAGCCTGGGGGTGTTGGCCCGGCCGGCCCCCGTCCTACTGGTGGTTCCTGATTTGTGGAGTTGCTACTTGCTACGATGTATCGAAGCCCAAATCAATGCTCTGGTCACTAGAGCGGCCACTGGCCAGCGTGCAGTGTGTTAAAAACTGGAGGACCCTGGCACATGGCAGCAGCTGGGGTGGCCAGGCCGAGGGGATGCTCTGTCTCCCGTTCCAGCTCCTGTGGTAAACGGTGCCTTTTTCAGAGGCTCCTCAGTGACCTGTTTTCCACATCTTTTTGCTTTGGGTTGACGTTGTCCCTGTTAGCATGGCCCCAGGCACTGTGGAGGCGCTGTCCAGCGTCCTGAGCACGAGCCGCCGTGGAGGCATCTGGCGGGAACCACAAGAGCTGTTTCTGCACAGCTCCGGGGCTTAATGAACCAACAATGTATGTTAAATAAGCCGTCGTTCAGAAGAAGCACATGTAAAACAAGGCCATGTGCTGATTGCTGCTGAACATTTGACTGGTGCTGGGCAGGGATGTCACCCCGTGCCTCCTGGTGACCGCTGACTGTTGGGGACGTTACCCCGTGCCTCCTGGTGACCAGCAATTATTAGGGACATCACCCCGTGTCTCCCGGTGACCAGCAACTGTTGGGGGATGTCAGCCCATGTCTCCCGGTGACCAGCAACTGTTGGGGGCGTCACCCCGTGCCTCCTGGTGGCCGGCGACTGTTGGAAACGTCACCGTGTGCCTCCCAGTAGTGACCAGCAATTGCTGGGGATGTCACCTCGTGCCTCCCGGTGACTGGTGGTGGGCAAGGACATCACCCCGCATCTCCCGGTGACCAGCAACTGTTGGGGAAGTCACCTTGTGTCTCCTGGTGACCAGCAGCCAGCGGGGACATCACCCCGCATTTCCCAGTAATTGGCGACTGTGGGGAAGTCACTCTGTGTCTCCTGGTGGCCGGTAGCCAGTGGGAAGCAGCAGTCGCTGACTCAGTGTGTGTGAAGACCACAGAACAAACCACCACCTGTAACAAGAAGAGAATCAGGGTACTTCTCATTTCCTGGGACATGGGGGACTCTGGCCACAGAGCCCGGCACGTCCTACACTCCCTGTGCCTTGGCCCCATGGCCAACTGGGTGGGCCCCTCTCAGCTGCCCTGCACACACCCCTGCAGCTCCCCCCTGCCCCCTGCTCTGTCTCAAGTTTCCTCCTTCCTGGAGCTTCCTCATCCCCTCCCAGGAGTGGAGAGAGGATCAGGAGGGAGGCTCCGGGAGAGGCCATGCTGCCCATACCCGGACGGGAGACTTCCAGCCTCTGGAACGCAGTAGAACGCCCCGCTAGTTCACACCATCTGTGGCACCTTGTGGTGGCAGCCCACTCCCACAGAGACCACGATTCCTGTTTATACGTGATTCTACATCAGAGGAGCCCACAGAGACGGGAAGCATGTCGGTGGTTGCTGGGGACTGAGCGAGAGCTGTGGGGTCTTCTTGGGGTCAGGACGTCGGAACACATTTTGGAATGAGGGGCGGCAGTCCCACTGGTGGGTGTACTAAGTGCTACTGAGTTGTCCACTTCAACAAAGGAATGGACGAACCATTCTGCACCTGGCTTGGCCAGACCCCCACCAGGCTGCCCCCAGCTAGCAGGGAGGGCTTGCAGGTGACCCCGGGCAGGGGCTGCTCTCTACACTGGACACGTGAGCCCCACACTGGACCCGTCCAGGCACAGAGTCAGGGATCTGCTGGATGACAGGCCCTGGGTTGAAGCCCCATCATGGGCCATGACTGGATTGATCAGGAGGGAAGATAATACTTTGGAAAAAAAGTCTTTTCTTTTTTTTCTTTCTTCCCCCCCCCCCCCCAAAGAAAGGAGAGAAACCTGTGGTTTGCAAATCTGCTGACCCAGCAGGAGGCTTAAACTCAATCATCCCACCATCAGGAAGAGGCCTGGGCCAAGGATGGAAAACACCCAGAGGCGGATTCCAGCCCGCTGTGGAGAGAAAGTGGGTCAGGGCCAGAACTGTCCTGCGCAGGGGTGTTTGGGAAGACGGCGGGCGCCAGCCGCAGGAGCCGGGGGCAGAGACGTGTCCCCAGTCCTGAGAGAGGTATCTACGTGGCTAAGGGACCAAGGCCTCACTCTTGATGTCCATGCCGCACAGGCATTCAGGTCCCTCTACGTTGAGGGGACCCGCTGAGGGATGATTCAATCCCATCCTGCCCTTAGCTCCCTCACCCGGTGAACACATGCTTCCCCTTGGGCTCAGACAGCGGCGAGCACAGTCCAGGGCCTTGGCACACCAGCGGCCCCAGCCGCCCGGAGCTAACTGGGGGGCTGTTCTTGTCTACAGCCATGGCCACAACTATCCAGAGCTAACTGGGAGGGTGTTCTTGTCTATACCAGCGGCCCCAGACCACTGTGCTCCCACAAGTCTTGGGGACCCCTTGCTCATCCTTGGTGCCTTGATTCCCAGAGGCATCCTGCTCCTGGGAACATGGCTTGTCTGGGTGTTGAAACCCTTGCAGAGCCCACGAGGGGTACAGACAACCTCCCCATCAATACGGAGTCTACGGGCTCTGCTGACCTGAGGGGAGCTTTCCTCCCTCCGTTCTGTAGCCTTCTCCCAGCCTCTCCTCCGTCCTTGCTTGGGGCTATCAACTGTGCATCCCCAGAGCTCCCTGCCACGAGCTCCCATGGAAACACCATGGACCCACTTCTCCATCCCCACCCCCAGCACTGACCACAGCCTGGAGCTCAGACCCACATCCTCCCACCTCCCGGACATTCCCCAGAGGCTCAGCGGGGTCCCTGATCCTGTCTGTTCTCTTCTTTGCTCTTCATTCCGTGGGGCCGGGGAGGGTATCCGAAGTCTCCAGTACCCAAACTCTAGAACTAACCATGGTGTGGCTTCCAGAAGAGGATTGGAGGTTGCGGTAGAGGCCAGAGCCGAGGAGGAGGGAAGCATGGCCCTCCATTTCTGCGGGATGGGATGGGGAGGTTCTGGATGGTGGGCAGAGAGCCAGCGGAGAGCTGAGGTTGGGGATGTGACAGTCAGGTCCATCGGCTCTGGTCCGGCCAGGGGAAGTTCCTGCTTATGGTCTAGGGCCCGGTGTAGAGTGGGTGCCCTCCACATGTGGGCTGTGACCAGTGCTGGCTGGCCCCGAAGAGGGAGGCCCTCAGGACACACTCGCAACACTGATGCTGCTGTTACTACTACTATTAGTATTATTATTTGGGAGAGCATGCCGAAGTTGGAGCTCTCTCCGCCGGCCCCCCGGCCCCCGTGGTACTGTCTCCTTCTGCTGCCGCCCGCCCACACTGGGGGCTCTGGTTGGCCGTGTATTCACTCCATCTGCTCTGTGCTGCATGGAGGGGATTTTTAAAGTGATCCCTGCAAGGCAGCAGGCCCCTGGGGAGCTGGCAGCTCTCCTGCCTCTCCCCTCCCTCCCTCTGAGATACAGCCTGACTCCAGGGGTGGGGGCTGGGGATGGGGGAGAGCCCAGCCAAGGGTGCAGCCTGGCCATCTAGGCCCAGAAACTCATTTCCTCTGAAGGCCATCACTGAGGCGAGAGCTGGGTTGGGGTTGGGCAAGGAGGCCCGGCTGTGTATGGCCCCTGCCAAGCCTGGATGGGCTCTGGGGCAAGTCCTTTGCCCCTTGGTGGGATGCGGTTTTCTCTCCTCTGCAATGGGAACCATGGTATGTCTGTCTGTGCTGTGGACTGGGCAAACGGACTGACCTACACTGAAGGGAATGAGGTCCACAGGGTTCCACGCAAGGAGGGACCATCGTGCCAGCCCCTGCCAGGCACCCTCCACCTTTCGCCCAAAGATTCTACCCCCAGCTACTTACTGCACCGGTCTCTGTGCCCTCCTGCAGAGACTCAGCTCAGGATGGCGCCCCAGAGCCTCTAACCCGGGCTCTCAGCCCTGGCTGGAAGGGAGCTTCTAGTGCTTTCTATATGCTCCAGCATGAGGATCCAGGAGGCTGGGAAGCCAGGGCCTTGACACTGGTAGGGGACTGTACCAGGCCAAGGACCTCCGTCAGGCTGGCGGCAGCCCTCTCTCTGACCCTCCTTGGGCCCGCGTTCCTGATGGCTATAGGACCACACACTGGCCTTCTCCGCTCTCACTTGTTCTTGGTGCCCAGCCAGTCCCACTAACATGGATGTCACAGTCTCTCCCCTCTGGCTTTTGCCTATTGTTCTGAAGAAAAGAAAAGCATCTACCCCCGATCTGCAGCCCAGATACCATTCTATCCTCTGACCCACCCATCTGTCCACCTACCTGTCCTTCCATCCCTCCCCCTACCCATCCATCCCACCCCCACTCAGTCATTTACCTCCCATCTACCACTCTCACCCACCCCTTATCCCCCATCTGATCGTCCCCCCTCCACCGCCTTCACCCACCCGCCCACCCATCCACCTGATCGCCCAACCCCCATCTACCCACCCTCTCACCCATCCCCCCACCCCCCCACCCAATCATCCATCCATCTACAGTGCATCCATTCATTTCTTCGCCCACGTGCATCCCTGTCCAATCACACAGCTAAATAACACCCCTGAGGCTCCCACAAATCCACCGCCGTCTACTCATCTG
Organism: Mustela lutreola; assembly: GCF_030435805.1. NCBI lineage: Eukaryota > Metazoa > Chordata > Mammalia > Carnivora > Mustelidae > Mustela > Mustela lutreola. The sequence continues at coordinate 66,374,737 of NC_081290.1, read as the reverse complement.
TCCACTCACCTACCTTTCCGCCCACCCGCCCATCCGCCCACCCCTCCATGCACAGAAGAAGCCTCGAATGCTCACCTGTTCCACCCCCGACCCATGTGGACCCCAAGAGCTCTGGCCCGTTTGCAGGCTCATCTCACTCCCATGTTCAAGGGCAAAGGCCAAGATCCGAGCATCAGACCTGCTCGTTCTGTAGTGTGCTTTCGGGACCCCGATCCATACCGAGATACTGACAGAATGACCCTCTCTGTGTGTATGCAGTGGTATTCCCAGTGGAGCCCAGGCTCTTACAATCAGCTGTGGGGGCGGGGGACCCTCGTGGCAGTCACTGAATTCTAGAATGCAAATGGAATTTCTCATGGAGAGAGCCCAAAGTGGGCTGTTGGCACATACCAGCCATCGCCACTCTCGTCTTAGGGGTTCCTTCTGTGATATTTACGCAGCAGGGGCGTTGAGGCGCCGGGAGTGATGAAGCAGCCGGAACAGTAGAGTCCCACCCACGGCCACCTTGTGGACTATGGGGGAGGGGTACTTTCCTGTGGACCAGCTGACAACCCTCAGTCCACGCAGCAGGGTTCGACAAGGCTGCTTCGTGCTAACAGGGTCCAGAGAGAGGAGTGTGGAAAGGAGGCTCCTTTCCTAGCATCTCCCAGGTTTGTATTCACTTTGTGGGGTGCAGGAGGTGAGAGGGGCAGTCTCTGGTAGGGAGGGGCAGCCAAGAGCTGCTGCCTGTGTGGTGGCTCTAGGGAGGGGAGTGGGAAGGGGAAGGCAAAGGGACGCAGCCTCATGGACTCCCCAGGCCCCGGAGCAGGGGGATCGAGCCTCCAGGCAGATGGGGGGAAACAGAAATGGGATGTCCGCGGTCACGGTCAGGACGCCACGCCCTAGACACCCCAGAGTGGCCAAGGAGTGGAGGACTCAAGCTTGACCCCCAGTGCCAGTGCCTCCTCCAAGGGGAGGAGACCCAGAGGCACCCAGCCATCTTGACCTGAATTTCTACTCAACCAAGTTCTCCACCTCAGGGTTTGCATAATCATTATTTCCCAAACTAATTACACAACTTCATGCTGATTCCCGGGGCTCCTTGGGGCTGTCTGTGGTACCCCCTTCCCGGGAATGCTGGGGAAAGAGCCACAGCCAGGCGGTGGGAGACAAAGGGAGCAGTCCAGTCTTAAATCTCCACTCTGCTGCTTCTAAGCTGTGTGACCTTGGGCATGTGGCTAAACTTCTCTGAGTCCCGTTTTCCTCCACTCTAAGACTGGGATCCTAACGGTACCCACACCATGGCGGGAGGCACACTGGTGGGGGAGAGAGTGCTCAATGCCCCAGCAGCATTCCTGCAAGGAGGTCCCCTGAGGGCTCACCCCCCAAACTCCGCTGCCAAAGGAAACCTGTGTGTCCAGCTCTCTTGTAATATTTGCGCACTGGACGGGGCTTGGGGGCTTGGAGACTTACTTTTTTTTTCTTTTTTGCATGAGAAGTCCTAAATCTTAGGTAATATAATTAAGATAATGATATAGATGAGTTTTGAGTCATCGACAGAACAGGCAGAGAGTGAGCATTTTTCCCAGGGACCTGCCTCACGGAGGAAATTAAGACAGCAGCTTGATGATTTAATTTCTTATTTACAGAGCCAACTTCAGTGCTTAGGAAGCCTTGTGTGGCTGTAGCCTTGGCATGCAAGAGAATCAGGGTACTGGCTGAGCAAGGGAGCCCGGGGCATCCACAGGTGTCCCCAGGAGCTGGGTAGAGGGCTGGGGAGCCATGGGCTGCCAGCACTCCTGCTGCCCTAGCCCGAGAGTCAGGGGCAAACCACATGGAAGGGCTACCCCAGTTGTCAGTTGGCCCACATATCCTTGGGGACCTTTGTCCTGACCACTTTAGTTCTCTTTGTGCTTCCCACCCCACTTATAGCTCAGGATATTCTGGCCCCCAGACTGTTGGCCACAAGCATCTTCTTGCTCTTAGGGTCCACCCAGGACACATTCAAAGTCAGGCCACCGTGAAGGGTTCAAAACCCTTTGTGAATGATGCCAACTCGCCCCACAGGGCCTACTGCATAGCAGGTACCATTCCAGAAGCTTTCATATGGATGAGCTCATTCCCTGTTCAGAGGAGTTGCCACAGCCAGTGAGACAACAATGATTCCCAGGCTGTGGATGGCAGAGCTGGAACCTGGCGCCCACCCTTGGGGAGATGACCAGGAGCCCCAGTGGACACCCAGGGGCCAGGAAGACAGTCTTTGTGGGTGCCTCCTACGGCCTTTCCTGTGTGTTCAGCCACCATGGGGCAGAGGCCACTGGCAGGAATGAGCATGTCTGCCAGTCTCTAGCTGCTTGTTGTCCAGTGGCAGCCAGTGCAGGAACACATCAGTCGCAAGCAGCTTTCCTTGTCTTGCTTCCCTTTCTCCTTCCCTCACTGTTCTGGCCTTGTGCTTCTCATATGAAGTGGCAGTGACTTAACCCTTGCCTCAGGCTCTGCTTTCTCAGGGACCTGGCTGAGACAGGCAGTCTCACACCCTACATTCCTCAGCCTGTCTGTGTGTTTTCTCACTCATCACAAGCTTCATGTCCCTTCTACCAAAATTTGTCCCTTGAACTGGAAGATGGCAAAATAAACAGGCTTTGAGGTAGTTCTTTCTCTGAGTCGTGAGCCCTATTCCTGTATTTATTCCTTTCTTCACAGAGGGTGATGGTTCGGGTATTCTGGGAAGGAGACACCCAGACAGAGTTGGAAGTGGAGATATTCAGTGTGGTGATGCTTCTGGAAGGGCAAAAGGGCAGGCTTGGTCAGGGAGACACCTGCACATGGGAGGGAGAGGGCCTCAGATGGCAGTACAGCTCTGGGAAGTCCTGGGCTGGTCCCTGGTTACTCCAGAGTCAAGGATGCTCAGAGGAACCCGAGTTGGCAGGTGGTGGCAAGCCTTGCTCCTTGCTATCCTCTATCATTGCTGGGGATGATGGTAGGTGTGTGGCCCTAGGCTCAGAAGCTGAGGCAAATCCCATAGGCAGTCTGTGCAGGTGGCTAGTGGCTGTCTACACAGGTGGACTTTTGAGTGGCCCTGCTCCTCCACCACAGCCCATAAATGCAGACCATCCATGTGCCCCACACTAGGGGCACCCACAGGCATCGAACATATCCCCAGCCCAGTGGGGCACCCAGGGAACAGGGAGCCGATTCCGGGACCAGTGCCATGACTCGGACTGGAAACAAAGTCGGTCAAGACTATGGAATCTTTTGTTTTTAGGGGGCTTCTGTCATTAACTCCCCTCTGACAAGCCCACCTCGCCCCACTGATGCTCTTCTTGGCTCCTCCGTTCACCCCACCCCGGCACCATCCTTGGGGGTCTCGCAGAGGCCTGGGTTTCCATGGGGGCCAACCACGGGGTGCAGTGTGGGGCAGCGAGACCACACTGAGGCACATAGGGGAGGTCCCGTCTCAGTGGGCTCTCTCTTCTAGCTGAGTCATTACTGGCAAAGAGTGAGCAGGAGGCACATCGGTGGGACCTCAGGTGTAAAACGGGCATCAGAGGTCCTATTATCCAACATACCAGGATGATGATGATGGTGGCTTCCCTACTCCCAGTTTTACATGGGGGACCAGAGGCTCAGAGATGGGCATGTCTGGGGCATGGAGCCTGGGTTTCCAGGCCTGCCGCTGCTCCCACTTGGGATCGCTGGCCTGGACTTCCGGTGCTGACTCTCAGTGGCAGAGCCGCCAGGGTGACCGGGGAAGCTTCCGGGTCTTTTCAGGACCCCAGTTTGTGTGGGGCTCTTCCACATCCCCAGGGTTCCTGTCAGGGTCCTTGGGAGAGGTGAGTCCTATTGCAGATGGGGAGAGCTCTCCTGCTTGTCAGCACCTCCTCAAATGCTTCTCTAACAGCTCTGTCACATGTCCCATCAGAAGCCTCCTTCAGAGTGATTTGACATTTTGAGAGAAGGATGAAGAAAGTGAACAGTGGAGAAGCACTTGGCTATGGAAGTAATCACTGTCTTCCCACAGTGGGTCCGTGGGTGCTGTTTTCCTGCGCAGGTTTTGGGGCTCTCGTGGAGAGCCAGGCCCTCCCCTGCAGGCAGGCATAGGCATGAGCTACTGGATCTGAACACTATTCCTTTTGGTGAGAAACAGGGTAGGAGCAGAGACTCTGGTCGGGCAAAGGAGAACAGCCATCCCTGCCCTCTGCTCTTCTTGTAATGAATTGACTTATTGGATCATTGTCTGCTCCCTCTCTACCCCTTGAAGTCAGCACCATGGGGCAGGGATCTGTTAGGCAGGCTTGTTCTATTTCCCCAGAACTTGGACAGGGTCTGGTCACAGCAGGATCAAGATCTATTTGTTCAATGGATAAGTGGATGGATGGATGGACGGATGGAGAGAATGTGAATGAATGGATGGTGGGTAGATGGATGTAATGAAGTCTTAGAATATAAGTGAGGTTCAATGGGGTGAGGGCTGGACCCAATGACCAAAGAAGAATTCTTGGGACATCTTTGGTGCAAAATGATGGTTTCTTAAAGCCCGGGGACAAGACCCGTGGGCAGAAAGAGCTGCTGTCCTGGGGCTGTGAGGAGTGGTCCATTATATGCTTGCAAGTTGGGAGCGGATCAGGGAAGGTGTGAGTCTCTAAGGAATTTTGGAAGCAAGGTTTCTAGGACCTTGAGGGGCTAGCTATTGTTGGGAAAAAGGTATTCATTACTGGTAATAGCCCTTTAGATGTTTATCAGTGAGTCTTATGCTTGGGAATGATTATCTTGAAGAGTTCAGAGATAAAGGAAGTTTCCAAAGGAATTGTTAAAGTAGACCTACAGGATCCTGGTTGGGGGTAGGGGTTGGTCAGGCTAGGATTGCCCTTTGCCCTTAACAAAGCCTTAAGGTGGAGGTAATTGAGCCCCTAGAGGAAAGTCACTTTGCCTGTTTCAAGGGCTTGTCAGTGGGTAAGGAAATTTAATAATTTTTTTTTCTTCTGCCTCTGTTTCCCACATCAGATGAATGGATGGGTGGATGGTTGGATGGGTGGATGAGTGGGTAAATGGGTGGGTGGATGGATGGGTGGGGGTTAGGTAAACAGGTGGGTGAATGGGTTGATGGTGGATATCATGTTCCCTCTCCCCAAAGTGCCAGGCTTGGCATTGTTACTTACCCTCTTAATACCTGGCCCAGCTGTTGGAAGCAGTGGCATTATTTGGCCCTCCATGTCCTGGGTCAAGGAAGTGAGGCTGGAGGTGAGTTTGATGAGAATTATGGCACTGCTGCCCCAAACCTGTTCTGTGTGAAGATACCCAGGAACTTGTCTGTCTCATCCTGCTCATCCTGGAGGACCATGAGAACTGGATGGCTGGGGGCAGGGCTCTGGCTGGTTTCCATGGTCTCAGCCAGGCCTGACTCACTTGCATGTCCTCCTTCCCTCCTGGGTGGGGTCCTGGGTCCTGGTGAGCCTTGGGCTGGTGTCTTCATAGCCCCTGAGAGGCTAAGACTGGGAAATCACGTGGTCAGCTATGTGGTCGAGAACTAGCCCTTCCCTCTTCTGCTACCCATGTGGGTGGGTGTCAGGGAGAGGAGACAGAAACCAGCCTGCCCCCTTGGCTCCCGCCAACCAACAAGAGAGGGAAAGCTGATGTGGGGGCAGTGCTCCTCTCCCCACACCATGCTCCTCTCCACGACCCAGCCACCTGCTGCACACCCACACACATTGCCCAGGGACTCCTATACAGTCGCCCAAACCCAGAAGGCCCGCCCTGACCCAGAGTGCAGATGAGGTCTGTCCTCCCTGCTGTCCCCAGCTGGGGCAGACTCTGTGGGAGCACTTACTGAGGGTCTGCTGAGGACCCTGAGGCCACACCTGAAGCCAGTCTCCCAGTTGTGTGCACCTGGCAGCTAGGCCTGGCAGCTGGGCCTCCTTGTTCCAAACTGTGGCCTCTGCCCAGCTGCAATGGTCAGTTTGAAATGTCGGCTGGGTCTAGTCATAGTCCCCAGTTCCTTGATCAAACCCCCACTGAGGTGCTGCTGTGAAGATAGGTGGTAACTGTGGTTCACTGTCACAACCTTCAACTGATTGGACAAGTCCCCTCCACTGGGGAGAGTGAGCCGCTTCCCTCAGTCCACTGGTTCAAGCACTAATCTCACCCAGAAACATGCCTGGACATACTCAGAGTCATGTGTGACCCTGTGGCCCAGTCAAGCTGACACATGAAACCCACCATTAGCTTATAGACACAGTTGAAACCATTGCCACAGCCTTGGGCCTCCCTCCCTGGCCCTGTCTTGTCCTTTTGCCTCAGTTTCCCTCGTGACACAGTGATGAAAGGCTGCGTCCCCAGCGTGTGGGCTTGGCACCCCTGGCTCTCCCAGCCATGAGAAGGGCAGTGGCTGCTCTGATAGTAAAGTGACTCTGAGACCCAGAGAGAGTAAGCGTTCCCCAAGATCACACAGCAGGTCCTGACAGCACTGGTCCCATGATCTGGACTGGGAGAGGTGCTGATGCACAGCTTGTCGTCTGCGCCCTGGGCTCCAGCCCAGGGTGATGGCCTTGTCATCATCGGGCTTCCACCCTGTAGGGCAGGGCACTTAGCAGCTGGCCAAGCACTGATTTATAACTTCTCAACAGCCCCTCACAGCACCTGGGGAGGCAGGATGATCCCATTTCACAGATGGGAGACTGAGGAGCACACAGTGGAAGGGGTTCATCCAGAGCCACGGCAACTCATGGAGATGGGACTAGGCCCAAGAGGGTCATCATTCAGTCCTACTCTTTCCTCTGGGGGCCCCCCTCAGCCCTTCCTGCCTTCCTGTGGGGAAGGGGTGGGTCTGGGAATCTGATCAGACACACCCATGTGTGCATGCCTGTCTGCACAGTGTGTGCATGAGACAGTGAGTGCACTGTGTGTGAGTGCACTCGTGTATGAGTGTGTACATATATGTGAGTGTGTGCATATATGTGAGTGTGTGCATGTGTGCGTGTGGGTGTGTGCACGTGAGTAGCGCATGCATGTGAGCATGTATGTGTGTGAGTGTGTGTGCATGTGTGAGTAGTAAGGATAGAACCGCCCTGGAGCCATGAGCCCACCTTGAACTCACAGTTGGTTATTTTGACCCCGACTTGAACTCCACACTTTCCAGTTCACTAGTGTTGGTTTAAAAAAAAAGTTTCCTGACTTAGAACAAAAACAAGCCAACAAACAAACTTGAAAGGACTCAGGAAAGGCTCAGGGCAGCCTTGGCCAGCACGCGGCTGCAGACAATCAGAAACAAATGGTCTGCGTGTCTCTTGAATTACACGTGGAATTCAGACGGAAAGTTGGAGAGAAGTCTTGAGGGGACGGTGAGGGGTGTGTGCTGGGTACCTGCTTTTTGCCTTGGGAGGCTGCCCTTCCTCGGAACTGATGGGGCTGTCTCTGTTCTGGCTCCTGGGTCTGGAGCAGTAGGGAGGAGCCGGTCAGAGCGCCAGGAGGCCACCCTCCCTGGGAACCTAACTGCCAGCCGACTCCCACCCCAGCCACCAGTAGCCCTAAGAACGGTGTCACCGTCCCTCCTGGACACATGGTGACTGCCACTCAGGAGGTAAAGGAGCCTGCCTTAGTGAAGTCAGAAATGGCAGAGCGGGGTCAGACCTAGGATGGCCGCCCCAACACTGGAGCCTGGTCCCACATGCCACTAGGCCCCCTTCAGCTCTGTCCCCATTACTCAGGTCCCACCAGACATCCTTCTCCTGAGCCGCTTGGACCTACCCTTCTGTAGGGAGTCCTTGCATGGTCTGTTCCCTCTGACTGGAATTCCCTCTGCTGTGCCCCTCCCCTTAGCTGAGCTTTCTCTCTTTTTTAAAGTAGGCTCCACACCCAGCATAGAGCCCAATACAGGGCTTGAACTCATGACCCTGAGATCAAGACTCGAGCTGAGATCAAGAGTCAGATGCTTAACTGACTGAGCCACCCAGGCACCCCTTAGCTGAGCTCTCTTGAAAGCAGAGCCTGAGGCAAGGATTAAGAACCAATGCTTTACTTGGGAGGTCTGATCTCAAGGCAACAAGAGGGAGGAAGATGGGAAGTTGAGGCCAGGAAGGACGGGGAGCAGTGCCAGGCAACGCTACATCCATTGCTACCAGTTGGTGCTCCAGCTAACTCCATCCAGGCTGGGAGCCCTGAGAGGGCGGGTGAGGGTCCCAGTTTGCTCAGTGGCATGATCCCCACTCTCAGTGAGTGGACAGTAACTATGAATTGAGTGAATGAACACCTGGGTGTCAGGGATTCTGAGATAGAGCCTGAGCACGGCACTCCCCTACTCAGAGGGTTTGTGCTCTCTGAGCGTGCTGATTTGGGACAAGAGCCAGCACTGAAGGCCATGTGACATCCTGGGGTTCATGCAGCAGGACCACAAAGCCCACACGCACATGCACACTCGCACACAGAGTGGAGGCACCATGCTGGGGCTGAGTCTGTGGGTGAGGGCTGATGGCCCCATCTGTTTTATGGCCAGGTTACAACCATGAAGAAACCTGCTCTGTCTGGAAAATGAGAACAGTAGCATGCCTGAGAGGGCAAAGCTCTTCCTGCCCTCACAGGCAGCCTGCCCCACTGTCCCCCAGTAGCTCTCTTGGGAGAGAAGGGTAATGTCCCTGTACCCCAGTCTCCACAGGGCTGCTCACATGGTGTTGTTCTGCCAGCCACTTGGAGACCTTGTGAGAAGTGACACCTTCAGTGCTGATGTGGGGGGACCCCGGGTGCATCTCTGGGAGGAGACCCCACTGGGCCCCTGGGCTGGGGGCAGACTTGGGGCTGCTCTCCAACCCCTGAGCAGTATGTCCGTGGGGCATGAGGGGGACCTGACCTCTGTCTGACCCTGGCCTGCCTCCCTCCTGCCACCGTCCCATGAATGCACATGCTTCAAAGCAACCCCGGGGGGTACGGTGGGATGCCGCCCCTGCCCTCTCGCTGCAGAATGCTGTGTTTGGTCTTGGCTCCCCCAGAACAGAATGGGGAAGGTCGGTGTGTCTGAGTGAATGTAAGACAGACCCTCTGACCCGCATGCCATACAGGGGCCCCGCTGGCCAGCCTGGCCCCACGCGGTGTCCGTAACAGGTATGGGTTTAAATCCGGAGAGTACAGGGATGAAAATGCATCATAGGCCTCTGGGGACATTTCTGAGGTCCTGCATGCCAGGTCTCACCCTGAGCAGCCCCCTGGGATGGGGGTGGAGGTCCCAGAGCCTACCCCACGGAGGGGCTTCTGCTCTCCACTGTCCCTTGCCTTTAGCCGGGCCCCAAGGGCATGCAGCTCAGGCCCTGCGCCAGTCTGCTGTTCTCCTGAATGAAGGCGCAAGGGCAGTGGACGAGTGGATGAGGGCCCTCCTGACTTTGACTCACCCCACCCCCAGGCCTGAGGAAATGTTCTGGTCAGTCAAGGCTGAAGAGCCCCCATCGGACCAGCCGGCCCCTTTGTGGGGCGGGGGGGTGCCGGGAGCCAGCAGGCCGGGGATGGAGTCCTTTATTGGGTCCCTCCATGCCTCATGGGGTCCTTGTGAGGGTTTGGTACAGGGCACTGGCTGGGCATGGAATGAGGGCCACTCGAGGGTCACCATCACCACTGTGCCCCTCCCCCCTGCCTGCCTCAGTTCACCCACATGCCAACGGTACAGAGCAAGGGGACCCAGTCCAACCCTTCCTTCCCCTGAGTCTCGATCTCCTCTCTGGCCTTGGGTAGGACAGAGCATCTTTAGGTCCCATGGATGCCTGTGGTGTCCCAGGCTTTGGGATCGTCTTGACAGGGTTTAACTCCCCCAAGTGGGCCTCTGGCTCCCAGCACTGAGAGAAGTTTCCCCGCACAGCCTGGAGTCAGGTCTCCCTTTGACTGTGTCAGGCACACCTGTGCTCCCTTCCTCCCTCATAACAGGGCCTGGATGTGAGGGGCTGCTGTCGTGGGTGGGGGGCAAAGGGACAGAGCATTTTGGCCCCCTGGGAAGCACCCGCTGTGTGCCTGCTGCTGTTGGGGACCCGATGGGAGTCACCAAACTGTGGGGCCATTGTTCCGAATGGGAGGTGCTGAAAGGCTGGGGGCATGCTGAGGCCCCTCGTCCAGCCTGGGGTCAGAGGAGACCTCCCAAAGCGATATCAGAACCTGGTCTTAAGGCAAAGTTGAAATTTGCCTAAGGAGCGGGGAAGGATGGGGGTGGGGGAGGGGAGGACTGAGAAGAGGAGGAGGCTTACAGGTGGGGGAGCAGCATGAACAATGGCTTAGATGTCCTTGCTCCACAGTAAAACTATGAATACTGATTTTAAAAAATGCAGATCCCTGGGCCCACCCTGATCGGGCACCAGGATCAGAATTGTTAGAATAGGGCCTGGGAACCTGCATTTTTAGCAAACTTGGCAGGTTTTCACTGAAATTACCACAAATAGCTCAAATGTCACAGGTGGTCACTCCCAATGCGTTATTCCTGAGCAACTCAGGTGAAGGGGTCATCTGGGCTCGCACGGAGCTGTTCCAGCTGTGCCCACTGCTCATGGCCTTCCCCGTCTGGGGCCCCTCACTGCTTATGGGACAAGGCTTTGACCAGCTCAGGATGGTGGCCTGGGAAGGGCTGTGGCATCTCTCTCCCAGGCACATGTCGAATAGTCCTGAGGGCCCAGAGTGAGCCCACACTGCCTGCCTGGTTTACCCTACCTAACCCTGGTGTGTGCCCAGGGCCCTGGCTGGATGTAGAGTGAGTCTCAGTTAGGGTTAACCCTAACTCTAACCCTTGTCCTCTCAGGGGCCCTGGGCTTGGGTCCAGACCCCGCCATTCAGGGCAGACTCCCCTGGGAGCTCTGGCCCTGGTGTGAACAGGATCCTGGTGGATCCACCCCCCACTATGGGGACTTGTCCAACCACCCAGTACCTTCCCAGACTGGGGTCAGCTCCCCGGCCTTTGTAAGGCTCTTCCCTCCCTCTGTGGGCCCCTGCTCAGAAGATGTGGGGATGACACTGGCAGAGTTGGGGGTACCTGGCGGGTGTTTGCCACATTCTTAGAGAGCCTGCCATGTCTGCTTTGTTCTCGGACTGTGGTCTCACTGCACAGGGAGACCAGATACTCTCGGGACATCCCATTGTCTGGAGCTCTATGGTGACCCCCAATTCAGGCTGGGAATCTCTGGGGCCTTGGGAAGTCATATGGCAACCTTGGAGGAGCTCCTCGGCAGAGACAGGGTTCTGCAGCCCAGCTGGGGCCCTCGGATTCCCACAGTGTGGGTGAACTCTGGGCACAGTTTGCTATCTCTGGCTGACGCACACTGTGGCCACACAGCCCAGGCCTTAGCAGGAACTCAGACAGGGGCGTGCCAACTGGACACTGGCAGAGGGCTTTTGGGAAGCAATATTGCCATTTTCTGCATCCTGAGTGGGGAGCAGCCTTTGTCTCTGACCAGCAGAGACCAGGCTGCCGAGGACCCCTGAGTCAGTGTTTCTCCCTTTTTTGGGCAGCGACCAGGAAGCGTTTCTGAAAAATCCATTTTTAAAGCAATTTGCACAATTGTTTTCCAGTTCCGAGGTTGGGAAGGATTCCACAGGAGGAGAGCGGAACTGCAGAACAATAGTCCCTTAAGTGCATCACCCATGGTCCGGATCCGTCCTGGTCAGGGGCCTCGGGTGTCCCACCACCCCACCCGGGCCTCCTGCCACCTGTGGGCCTCCTTGTCCCCACCCCTGCCCGGCCTCAGCTGTGGTCCCTCTGTCTGCACCCTCTAAGGCCTCTGGCTCCAGCAGTCACCTCCCCGCTCCAGGCAGGGACCGCACTCCTTCCCTGGACTCTTGCTCGGAGGCTCAGGTCTGGCAGGACTGGAGGGGGGGTGTTGAGTGCTGGCCTGTGACGGTGGGCTGGCCAGGACTCTCTGGGTCTGGGGGCGCCCCTGCTCCCACCCTGTCTCAGACAGAAGCCACACGATGGAGGAAAAGATGCTCCCGCCCACTTCTACATCTGTACGCTCCCTTGTGTCCTCTACTTTAAGATTCCATTTTATTGAAACAATAGGCTAAGTGCATACAAAGCCAGATCGCTCTTCAAGGTTTATCATAAGCCCTCATCTCTATGCCTCCCCCTCCCTGGAAGCAAAGCCTTCCAGCTTCCCATCTGGTTTGGTTTGGGTCTGGTTTTATCAGTTGGTGTGTTTCTCCCTGTTTCCAAATGACATGCTCACCCTGCAGCATTTGAGGTTCAATTTCGAACACCGCCCCTTGACGTCCTCAGTGACAGGTGCGTGCTGAGCTCTCTCTGGGCCCCACGCCCCTTCCCACTCATCCCCCCACGCAGTGTGATCGCTGCGATCACATCTTGGATTACGTTCCTCTTCAATATTTATCAATATGTCAACGTAGGAGTGAATCTTTTCCATTGAGTTTAATCAATAAATCAATTCTCCAGTCAGATCAGGGCTGTGTCTCCTTCAATACGTCCCTCCCTCCATGGTGAACTATGGTCATTCTTGAGCAAGACATTCTGCACTTTCCCATGTGTTAAGCCCCGCGTTCTGTGTGCTGAGCGCTTTGGGTCCCATTGCCAAGTTTTCCCCGAGCTTCTCAACAAAGTGGTGGGAGCACTCACTGATCCTCCTTGGTACTCCCTGCAGCGGCGCTGCTCCGGCCCAGTTTTCCAGGACATGCCATCTCCCTCCAGCTCTCTGTGGCTCGGCACCCACCTGGGAAACCTCTCTGTCCCCCTATGACCCCTGCATCCTAGAGCCTGGGCCTTCCTCTTTGCTGTCTCCGTCCCTCGTGGGGTGCATGGCCTTCAGGATGTCCTGGCTGAGGGTCCATGGACAGTGCCCTTCTGTGGGCTCTGCATAGCCAGAGAGCTGGGTATAGAATTTGAGGTGGGCATGCCCGCCTGACCCTGGGCACTCCACCCTCCCCCTGCTCCCAAGGTGACAATGGACAAATCCGAATTCCTTCTGATGTCCTGCAATCCTGGTTGGTGACTTATTTCCATTGTCTCCTGGGAACCGAGCTCCCAGAGTGTTGAAATTTCATAGTGATATGCTGGATGGCTCTTCTCAGTGCCTTGTGCTAGATGCTTGAGGCCCCTTGGAATCTGGCACACGGCCTTCCCCTGGACATGCGGGGGTCTCCGTCTCTGGGGCCACGGGCGGGGCGTGCGCCTCTCCACCTTCTCTCCTGTTCTCCTTCCACACGGGGCCCTCTCCTCCACCACTTAGCTTCTAAGTCGCTCTGACTCCCTGCCATCCTCCCCACTGCTGTGCTCAGTGCGGAGCTCTTTCTGACGCCGAGAAGCTGGACATGCTGAAATGTGCTTCCCTGGAGCATTTGGTACGTGCCTTTGGGTTCTTTTTTTCCCAGGAATACTGTGGGATTTCAGGCAATGGGGCAGCCCTGGACCCACGGCCAGGTGTGGCGGTCCCTAGAGGGACAGCAGGCGGAGGACAGCCCCATCTGCTCCTGGATGGGGATCCGTAGGCACGTGGGGACTGACCTCTAGAAGGATGCTGATTGCGAAGCTTCTGGTGATTCTTATTTCCTGGTGGCGAGCTTGGGGGTGACTTCCACTCCCTTCTGTTTATTTTTCTGCATGATCTGAATGTTTTCCTGCAAACATGTGCTGCCTTTTTAAAAGCCATTTTCATCTTGGAGGAAGAAAAATCACGCACTTGAATAAACCCCTAACTGCTTAAAAGCCTGGGCTGGCTCCCCACAGCTCAGCAAGCGCAACCTGACAAAGCATCCAGAGACTTCCCAAAGGGCACTCCCCTTCCTCCTGGCGCCAACCCCACCCTGCACCTGCTTGTCCCAGATTCACTGGGCCCCTGCTCCCTCTCTTCCTGGCAGTGCCTGGGTGGGGGGCACTGGCTGCCAGCGCTGCCCTGGGCCTTCCCCACCACAGACTCACTTGAACTGCATGACTGGGGGATGGGGGGGCACTCACCCATACTTGCCGTCATGGTTAAGGATGTGGGCATATGGCTTGTCCTCTGGTCTTTTTTTTTTTTTTTAAAGATTTTATTTATTTGACAGAGAGAAATCACAAGTGGGCAGAGAGAGAGAGAGGAGGAAGCAGGCTCCCAGAGAGAGCCCGATGCGGGACTCGATCCCAGGACCCCGAGACCACGACCTGAGCCGAAGGCAGCGGCTTAACCCACTGAGCCACCCAGGCGCCCCTCCTCTGGTCTTTTTAATGGACTCTGAACAGGACCATGAGCGTGGATGGCTCACGGGGGATTTCTCTGCTGACACACACACACGCCAGAGGCCCAGCAGGTGCTCGGGACTTAGTACTCGGGGAAGAGGCTTGTGAGCAAGGAGAGAGTCAAGTTTACGCGCGAGCAAGGGAAGCAAGCTGTGAGCGAGCATTACAGTTTCTCCTCTGGGTGAGAGACAGAAGAGGTCTGGAGGAGAAGAGCAGTTCAGCCGAAATAAATGCAAAAAAAACCAAAACCAAAACCAAAAAAACCCAAAAAAACCAAAACGGTTTATAGAGGGGTTAGGAAGGCTTTTATTTATCTGGGAAATTGGTGCTTTCCTTAACAAGTCAGAAAAGGGTTGCTCTGGAAGGCGGGACTAATTGTTCAGACCTCGGATTTTAATGGGTGTGTGTGTGTATAAATAGTCACCCCATTGTTCAAAGTAACGTTTAAATACAAGGAAGGAACCAATGTAATGTTTGCTTTCCTCCCCCTCCCCCTTTAGAGATAAGCTGGTTAATTGGGAGTTAATTTGTTTCGGGATTACTCAGGCCTCTTCTGTTCGAGCCCTGGGGGTAAAAGGTCTCGCTTCCAAGCCCGTAAAATTTCCACGCACAGCAGGGAGAGCTCCAGGATGGAGGGACAGCAAATGCCATTAGGAGCTGGATTTTATTTTATTTTCCTTCTTTGGGTTGAACTATCTGGGTCTCCTCCATGTGTTTAAAAGCCGTGAGGAGGGAGGGCTTGGCCTGGGGGCTCTTGCGGCTGAGAAGGAGACCCAGGGGCTGTCAGTGGGGAGGGAACTGAGAGAGGTCTCTTTCCAGGCTGGCCTAGAGGGAAGGTTCCGGGGCCTTGGGGGGGGGGGGGCAGTTATCAGCTAGCCCCGGGGCAGCCTCATCCTCAGGGCCTACCTCCTGGGGTGAATCCTAGGGCCCCAGGACAGAGGCAGGGGTGGGCCTGAAGGATTCTGAGGGGCCGGGCCTGCAGGCTCGCATCCATCTGGTCTGTGCCACCCTTCTGGGGGCCAGGCAGGGACCCAGGACACAGCCAAGGGGTGGGGCCAAAATGAGGTGCTCCTTCTAAAGGGGCAAACAGCCCATCTCTCTTCATCTCCAAGGCTGACAACTTGGAATGTCCTCTGGGCACAGGACTCTGAGGAGGAGGAGGAGGCTGGTGTCACGGGACAAACAGCCGTGCCCCGCAGGTGTGTGTGGGGGGTGCGGGGTGAGTCAGATGCAAGGCCTTCTGCTGCCCGGGCTGCTGTTTCTCAAAGCCTGTGGTTGACAAAATGCAGATCCCAGGGCCCTGCCCTGAACCAAATGAAGGAGGGGGGCCTGAGAATCTGCATCCCACAGTGCCCTGGTGGGCACGCCCAAGTCCAGGGACTGCCATCCTGCAACATCACTCGAACGACGGATGCGTGAACTGATGCCTTCCCACAGTGGAGTGATGCCTTAAGTGGCGGGAGGCCACCACTGGCCCACTTGAAGCCCGTCCTAGGGCAGGTGGCATGAGGAGGCCTTTCTGTAGTAAGCAGAGGGCCTGTGGGAAGGAAAGGCTGGGAGAGGACTGTCCTTCCAGGTGGAGGAAACAGCACAGGCAAAGGCCCTGTGGCAGGGGGCTGGGTGGAGAGTCAGGTGGGATCTGATGGAGAGTCAGGTGAGATGATAGGGTGGAAAATTGGGTGGGGGTTTGGGGAGAATCAAGGGCTATCTGTTTGGGTTGCAACCCATGCTCCCCATGGGGAGATAACAGGGGCTGAGTTCTCCAAAAATGAAGTCTTTAGGTAAGAGATGGGCCCTGAGGGAGGAGGTTCAGGAGAGCCCGAGTCTGGGAGTACCTCCCACCCTGTCTTGGCAGAGTTGGGGATGATCATTTTTCCCCTGGGCACACTGGACGGCAGGTGCAAAGAGTAGTATCCCGGGCCTCGCCAGGGTGGGCTGGTCAGGATCGGCCCACCCTCTGTGCGTGTTTTCCTTGCCTGGCCAACCCTTGCTGGATCTAAGGCCCAGAACAAGGGCCACCTTGCCTCAGTTAGCTCTGGTCACAACAGAGCTGTGTACGGAACCATCACAGCACACTGGCTTACAACAGAAAACATTTCTCTCTTGCAAGTGAGTCTGCGGTTAGCTAGGGTTTGAGGGCTCCGAGCAGAGGAGAGCCGGGTCTAGGTGCAGATGTAGGCTCACCTCAGCTCTGAGTCCGTGTGTCCCTCTTTCCAGGAGCAGCGGACCACCCAGGCACATCCTTCTCATTGTGGAGGTTGGAAGCTCCCAGACAAGCAGAATCATGCCCTGTTTCTTAAGGCTTAGGCTCCGAATGCCCCTGGTGTCCTTTCCACCCATCCTCCACCAGCCAAAGCAAGTCCATGGCCAGGCCCAGCATCATTGTGGTGCCCATGGGGGGATGGAGGGGTCTTTGCCATAATCTGATGTTTCACCTGCCTCCTCTATAAAGTTTCCCTGGATCCCCAAGAGACAGACAGCCACCCCCTTGGCATCCCAGGCACCCCCTTCATCCCAGCCTTACAAGCCTGCGGTCTGGGTCTGTCACTGCGCACACGGAGCTCCCAAGCTCCCCAAGGGCACTGTGACCCTCCCTGTCTGCACAGAGGAATGAAAGTAGGAGGGAGAGAGACAGAGCCACAGGCAGAGAGGAATAGAAACCAGAAGATGATGAGAAGTCTGGCTCCAGGGGCTGGGGGAGGGGTGCATTTCAAGAGCGTGGGGAGTGGAGCCGAGGACCTGCACTTCTGGGCTCTTCTGTTGCTGCCCCCCACTGTGGAGGCTGCTTGGCCCAAAGAGCCCCGCGCAGGTGCCTGTATGCCCTGGCGTTGGGAAACATGGGCTCTGCACACTCGCCCTTTCCCCGTCTGGCAATCTGGCGACTGGAGAGCTGGCGATGGGAGAGCGTTCATTCTCTCTCCTGCTCTCTCTTCCTGTCTTATCCTCAGGCTCCCTGACTCCACCCACGAGGTGTGGGAGGTGGGCCCGGAGAAGGGGAGCAGGCACCCGGAGCACCCACGGTGTCCTGGGAGCACCTGTGGAACGGAGCTGAGCCACCCCAGGCTCTGCACACAAAGGGGCTTGCTTTTGTCATGAAAAATGTGAGCCTGGATCTCAACACCTCCGAACGCCTTTAAAAGGAGTAATTGCTTGACTGCAATTATTTTAGGAGGTTTAACTAAGCCACATGGGTGATTTTAAGAATCCTTCTGGAGCTTAAAATTCCGCCCACGGCCTCCAAGAGTGGGGGCCCTGAGGGGTGCCCAGAGACCCACGTCTGCGAGGCTCCGGGGATACTTGGCTCTGTGGCGCCCCAAGAGGGGGTCTTAGAGGGGCTTCTGGCAATGAAGTCAGCTCCACCCAGGGAGGCAGAAGGGTTTAGTTGCCAAGGAAACGGCCTCGATGCACTTGGAGGGAGCTGGGCACCTCCTGGCCCAGAGTGGGCCGGCCTGAGGGGCGAGGGGTGCTGTGCTGTTGGGAGAGCAAAGACAAGGAGGGGGTGGGGAGGACAAGGGGATTTTTCTTGGTGACAAGGGCTTTCCTGAGCCTCTGAATCCTCTCTGATCAAAGGGGGCAAGAACCTTCCTTACCGGGTTCTTGCAGGGAGTCAGTAAGAAAGTGCACAGGCAATGCTGGACCAGGACTGGCAGAGAACGCACCTCCTCCCCAGATGCCCGCTTGACTCTCTGGCTCTGGGAGCAGCTCACCTTCTGAGTCAGGGGTGACGTGGGAAACCCCAGCTTCGAGCTTCTGGAGACGCTCCCGACATGCGCCTCAAACAAGGCAGAGCAGGATGCAAACTCGAACCTGCCCCAACCACCTGGGGACCTGCCCCTGCCCCTGACCCCAGTGTGGGCAGACACTTCAAACAGATGTTGGGTGACAATTTACCCAAGAATCTACCCAAAGCAGTGCAACACAATTTACGCATGTGGCAGGAGGAGAGGAGTGCTGAGTTCGGTGGTCAGGGGGAGGGGACACGGTGTGCCTCGAGGGAACAGCCCTATACTCCATAGCTGAGCCTGTGTTTAGAGGAGGACCCTGAGGCATGATTGCAGAAAGCATTTGCCCGAGGCCTCTCAGAAGCAGGAGGCAGAACGGTGTGGCCTGACTCAGACCAGGCCTTTTCCAGTGTCGAGACCTCATGCTGGCTCGTGTCCCTCCTGGCAAGAACAGCACGGAGCACCTCCGCCCAACCTGCCAACAAACCCCATTGCATGCTCTGAAATAAAGCTTGGCCCAGCAGGCGGTCCCTGCCTGGGGACCCGGAAGGCGGGGCTGTGGGTCAGGAGGGTCATCACGCGGGGCAGGTGCCCTTCCACTAGCCTGCAGAAGGTGGCAGGACCATGCCACCATCTGGCTCCTCGAGAGCTTGACAGGCTGCTTCTGTACGGCACCCATACCCTCCCAGTCTTCTTGACCCTCCTACCCAGGAGCTCGGCAGGAGGGAATACAGTGACTGGAGAGGTGGCCTCTGACACCGGCCTGTGCCGAACACCTCACGGCTCCTCCCTGTTCTACCGAGAATGTTAGAGCCACGTTCCACCAAGGTCACTGGACTGGCTCCATGCCGGGGCCGCCAAGTTCAGGGGCCCACAACCCTCATAGGCTCACTGTCCGCCTCGCCCAGAGTGGCATCCGCTGGCCCTCCTCCCCACGTCCCTGTCCCCTGGCCAGAATTCTTCCTCATGGTGGATGTGGCCAGTTGAACCGTCCCCCACTGCGGCTGGGGAGATTGGAGTGAGTCGGGCTCAGGGCCGCGTTTGAGCAGCACTGGGCCTGTGGCAGCCCCTTCCTAAGACCCTCTCCTATGGGTCCCTCTGATGAGAAAGAGTGCTGTTCTTTCGCTCCTTGAACCAGAGACCCTGCGGAGATCAGTCCAGGCTTAGGCCCCCAGACGGTGATCAGGGGTTGCTGTCCTTGACCTGCTCGGAGGGCAGAGTCCAGGACAGTCATTAAAAAAGACCTGTGGGCAGGTCATATTGACCAGTGCAAACTGCTTTGTCATTTATGGTGTCATTTAAGTCAACACCCACCCAGCTGGTGTGGCTGTCTCCTCTTTCTTCTGAGGGAAAAAAGTCATGATTCCACAGGAATGCTTCCCTCCCCACAGCAACACGACTCAGCTGGGTTTCCTCCTTGGCCACCGTGAACCCCTGCTCACGGGGACCGCGCACAGAGCCGGCTCCTGGTGCCATCCAGCTCCCGCCAGCACATGACCTCAGGCCAGACAGTCCCTCCTCTGGCCTCAGTGCCCCCATCTTCTCTCCATTCACTGGGAAGGAGGATCTTCGGGGGTCAATGACGTCATAATCCGCTGAGACCTCAGCCTCTGGCCACAGATGCTTGTGGGTGGTCACCGTCTAGGGAAGGACCCTGGGATCCCAGCAGGAGGGCCCCACCGCCTGCCCATGTGCGGATCACCAGTGCCTCCAGAGCTAGCAGGGGAGCACAGCAGGAGGCTGTCCCCCTTGTCCATAAGACAGCTGGAGACTAGACATTTTGAGCTCCCATGTGGTCGGGACAGTCTGGCTAGTTTCCGGGACCACTGACCCTGGCATCTGCCCTTCTCACCAGGTAACGGGAATTTGCCCAAATGCTCTCGCCAAGCACAGTGACTTTGCCGGTTCATTTGCTGCTTGGGCCGCAGTGATGAAGGCACGGCGCCCGGCACCAGCAGGAGGGTCTGTCCCCTCCACTTGGGTCCCAGCCACGAGACGCCTGCCCCTGCTGCGTCCACGGGCTTCCCCCCGCCTGCTCACTGTGGGTGGGATGCGGGTGGTTTCTGTGTTCTTTGCTTTTTCTTATGTTTTCCCAATTTTCTACAATGCAACTAACTGGCTTATTTTTAAAATCAGAAAAGAAAAAAAGCAAGATGAGGGGTTCTTCCCTCATGGTGACGGAAACTAACCACGTTCCTGACAGCCCTTTGGGGATGGCCTCCTGTCCCAGTTGGGGGTGGGGACACACATAACGTGCGGGTCCAGAGGCAGGCTGCCTCTATCTCTCAGCACACGGAGATGAGCGGGAAGGCCCAGACCCTCCTTCCAGTGGGTTACAGCACAAGAATTGCTGCTTCCTCTGTGATGCCTGGCGACCCTGAACCTTGGCACCCAGTACACACACCGGGCACATGCTGCTCTCAGACCCCTCCCACAGCCTTGCTCTCCTCCTGGTCTCCCCGGTCTGGTCTGCTGCTCAGAATGGACTGTAACATCCTGCCTCTGGATTTTCCCAGGCATGGTGTCCACCCTCTCATAGGGTCCCCTTGCTCCCCAGAGGAAAGCCCTGAGCTCGGAGGGGAACGGTGACCTTCCCAAGTCCTTACAGCATCAGAGCCCTGAGACAAGGGCTGGGGCTCAGGAAAACAAGGGGAAAGTTTCTGATCCTCCCCCACCCGGCCGAAAAGAAACCCCACTGGGGCAGAAGCCCTTTCCCTCTTAGCTGCTCAGAGAACTTTGCTTTCTGCCCTGCCTGTTGGCTTGCAGGGCTGTTTGTACACATGTGTATCCCCCACTAGACTGAGCTTCTCCAGGGCAGGACTGCACCTGCCTCCCCTCTGCGTGGATGGAGCCCCGACTGTGCTTACATATCCAGTCCGTCCATCCCTCTGCCATTCACCTGGGGTCCCGGGCCAGAATGGGAGCCACAGGGTAGACCCACAGTGTGGTTAACCCTACCAGGTATCAAGCCCCTGGGGTGGTCCAGAGGGTCATGGGGTCTACCTGGGATGCCTCAGAAGCAGGCAAAGCAGCATTGTCACTCCCATGAAGAAGGCCACATGGCTCACTTTCTCACTCTCATCCCTCCATCCTTCTGTCCATCCATCATCCAGCAGCCACCCATCCATCACTGACTAGCAGTTACTGGCCACACCCTGTGTCAATGATTAATGAACAAACCATAGGCTCTGCTCTCTCCAGAGGTCTCGGAACCTCAGAACCATCTATGGCTCCCCAGTTGTTTGGCACCTCCTTGTTCTCCATTGGCTGATTGTGGAGAAAGCTTGTTGTTTGTTGGTGGATCCTACCCCTTGCGTTTCAGTAGCTACTTAACTTAATCTAAAGCTGTGGCCTTGGTGGAACTGATTTCAAGGGAGAAGGAAATAATATTCCATTAAAGTCACTGAAAAATTGATCGTCCAATTTCCGTGAGATCTCAGAAGTGGGGATGCTAAAGACCACGCGGACTGAGTTTCTGTCCTTGGACTGCTCAAGGTTTGTGTCAGCCCTGGGCTGAAAGCTGCTGCAAGCGCTGGGGTATTGGGGAGAATGGGGCAGACAATGAATATTTGAAGCTCTGGGATTCCCAGGGCACAGATTTGGCTCCCAGAGTGCTTCTCACTGTGTTCCTCCCCATAGAGCACGGAGTTCAGCCCCTGATGCCCGACAGCGTGGGTCCTACCTGCAGATCTGACACTCTGAGCCCACCCCCGCCCCGATGTTGAGACTCCCCGAAGAGCAGCATGCATAACTCCTCTTCCCATCAAGACACACATGGGAGAGGCAGGTGGGTTCCTCATTCTTTGGGTTCTCAACTCACCCCACCCTCTGCTCCCAGCTCCTGGTTCCCTGTGCTCCGGAGGGGGCCACTCACAGGGCAGCCACCCCCAGGGCAGACCCTCTCCTGTCCCCAGAGGGCATCCACCGTCCTAGCTTCCCAGGACTTGGGGAGGACTCAGTCCTGCTCACATGGCTGTCTGCACCTGCACTGGGGACACGGACGTGCAGGGACATGGGTGAACTGCCACCGAGTGTGAGACAGTGATAGTGGGGAAGGCTGGGGGGTACACTGGAAATCCTTCTCTCTCTGCTTATTTTGTTAGGACTAAAGCTGCTCTAGACAATCATAACTACGTACCTAATAACACACAAATGTTCCCAGCACGACCCTGTGTCCCCTGGACCCTGGCGTTTTCCTCCTGCAGCTATGCAGCAGGGAGGAACTAGGCCAGCCACCCCCGGCCCCCTGACCTGGGGGGCATCCGCAGCACAGTGCAGGATCGGGGTCAGGCTGGGACCACTGTGGATGTGGGGGAGCCGGAGCGAACCCATTCCGGGTTCACTGTGTTCCCTGGGGACCTGGGCTCGTCCCTGTGACACCCCGATCCTGGCAGGACAGCGTGGGCCTCTGTGTGGGACCAGCGGTCAGCAGCAGACCAGCCTCCGTGGGAGTATGTCCTTGGTTCGAAGGCTGGCCTGACCAGCCACCTGCCTGGCCCGTCACTCCATAGGAGGTCCGGGTGTGCTGTCCCTTGGGAAGAGCGGGTGCAAGGATGCAGGTCTTCAGCCTGGAGCTGCTCCTATCCAGTCTTAACACATAGTTCTGGGTGCTCTGTCCTGGAGGCCGGGGGTCCCCGACACTATCTGCACGAGGCTGCGGCTTCCTACCACCAGCGCTCCCCTGTTCGCTCCCCTCCCTGGGATTCCGCACAACTCCCCTGGAACGGTGTCCCAGACTGAGTCTGGTTTCCTTGAATGATGGGGACCCATGGGCTCCTTCGCCCTGCCTGAGCCGTGGTGGGGACCGGCCCTCACCCCTTCAGTCGCCCTAGCAGTTAGCCTCCATTGCTGGCGTGGCCGGTAGCTGAGCCGCGTGCGCTGGGGGACCGGGAGCAGACGGACGCTGTGTGCCTCCCAGACAAGAGGAGCTGGTTCTGTTTCCAAGGAAACTTCTGCACTTCTACAGACATCAATGGGCTGTTCTTCATCAGCCTGTCTCCTCCTGGGCTTGCTGAAGACAGAGGCAGCAACGCAGGAAGCGAACAAGCATGTTCTGGAGCCTGGATGCCCGCCCTCAGTCTAATGGAGCTGCTCCTTCGAGGGGACTGTGTCCCGACGCCGAGTCACCCTGCTGTGCTGGCTGGGCTGCCTGCTCCTGGACACCCCGCAGGAGCTGGGCCCTTCAACAACAGCGCAACCGGCAGTTCCCCACTGGCTAACACGGGAGGGAGCGTGACCCAGAAGGAGGACCACCCTTCGCTGGCTCTGGCCCTTCCCTGCTGTGTGTCTTCGGGCAAGTTTATGAACCTCTCCGAGCCTCTGCTCCTCATCTGTGACACTGGGATGATCATAGTGTCTCCCTCAGAGAGGTGGCTTCAAGGGCAAGTAAGTTATTGGGTGTACACAGCAGCCCCCGGTTTAGAAGGAGTTCTCAGTGAATATCAGCTGGAAGAGATGTTCACCACCAGTGTGAAGGGGGAGAGTGGTGGCTTCCAGAGGGCTCACTGGGTGCACAGCGCCCAGCAGGCGGGGTCAGTGGTCTGTGAAGGAGGGACACCCGCCCTACGGGGAGGACACCTGCTCTTCAAGGAGGCTCCCTCCACGGGATGGGATGAGCAGGCAGAGAGGACGCTAAACTCTGGGGACGACAGGCTTGGCATCCTGAGTGGTCCGGAACAGAGCTCCAGAGAGTAAGCACCCTCCTTGAGCCGGGGCTGGCTGGTGGGCACCGTCCTGGGGATGGTGGGACTGAAGCCGAGGCCAGCACAGCCTGACTCCTGGGGCCCCTGTCTGCCTGCAGGCTTAGATCTGGCTCAGCACAAGGCGGGGACCATGGGGACGCCGCTGGCCCCAGAGATCAGGGTCAGAAATTTCACAGATCAAGCACCTCATAGGACTCTGGAGAGATTTCTCCAAGTAATGAGATGTACATGGGAGCCCGGATCAGAGGCGGGGATGGCCACCAGCGGAGGTCAGCACCGCCTCTCCCAGGCCTAAGGAGGGCACAAGGGTCAGATGTTATCCTCCTGCAAGTGTCAGCACCATCCCAATGTCCCGGACCCCAGGCATGGCCAAGCTGTTCTGCTCACAGCCTATGGGGCTTGAAGACACCCATATCCACATGAAATCTGTTCCATTCTCAGCCATGTGGACTGGGGTCTGGAAGCAAGCCAACCAGCAGAGACGTGAGCCCAGGGTGCACTGTGTGGGTGCAGATCTGGGCCCCAGCGACTTCCTCACACATCAGACAGCACTTTAAGGACTAGGCAGGACAAGGAATCTGACCTTAAGACTGTGGTCCTTGGCCGTGTCCACACTTGGGGTCTCAGGGCTGTGACCCACGGGTGGCCACGCCTGTTGTTTATCTGCCCTGTACCTGGTTTGCTCGGCACCCTCCGAGGGTTCCAGGGACCCCAAAATCCTGATAATCACAGCAGGGCATAGCGTGCTGTTGGGGAAGGTGGGGAGAACCGTGATCAGAGGTCGGGAGACTTCACCCAGTCATCTGTGTGACACTTGGCTGAACCCCCTGGCACTCAGCAGAAGCCAAGCAGAAGGAGAGAGGTCGGTGCACCCAGGTGCTTAGTGGAATGAAACTGATTTACTAGAATGTCAGGCCCCAGGAGGCCCAGAGCTGACAGAAGCCGCAGGCCAGGGCCAGCACCCTGGAGACTCCTAGTCCCAGAGAGGATGAGGCCCAGCATGGCCAGGCAGATACCAGGTGGCTGGGCAGAGGGGGGGCAGGACGGACTGGGGGTTCAGGAGGGGCAGGGCTGGCACAGGGAGACCGCAGCCTGCATCCCCTGAGTGGTGGGCCCAGCCATATGTTTTGGGGTGGGGTTCGACTTGGGAGAGTGGGACATGTGGTGAAGCTCTGACCTTCACAGCTAGTCCTGTGACCCCACCCCGACTCCGCCTCGCCCCAAGTCTGGCTTGGCTTGGAAAAGCACAAGGATCCACGGAGGTTTAGATGGTTGGGCACATAAACACTGTTGAGGGCTGGCCCTGCATGTGTGAAGGGGCCATCCCCTTTCCGCAGCCCTGGGACTTCCAAGGAGACTTCTGGAGACCGCAGGGCAAGTGGGCTTGCTCCTTCCTTTGCTCTAAGTCTATCACACAGGAGGGCTCCATGACATTGCCATTCCTGCCTCAGAGCGGTTGCTTCTGGGTCATAACCCTCTTCCTGCAAGCTGCCTTTTCCAGAGACCTCTCTGCTATGGGGACCTTTGTGCCATCCTGGGCCATCCCCCTCCCTGTGGATCTGGCTCGGATCTGGGCTCCCACCTCCTGGGTGGCCCACAGACTTAAGGGGAGGCTGCCCCGCTGGGGCTGAGGTGTGTGAACAGGGCTGGCCTCTGATAAAGCCGCTTGCCATGTTTCCTTAGAAGCCCAGAGGCACAAACCAATGATACTACTCCTTCCAGGGAGCCCTCCCAGATTCCCCAGGCAGGTGAGACACGATGCCTTCTGTGGGCTCATATCATGTACCATTTGACTGTTTTTCCACTGGGCGGAGAGCCCCTCTAGGATAGGGTCCCAGACCTTGGCCCAGGTGGGCTCTGCCAGACCCCTAGTCTTCAGGCTCACTCAAGCTTTAGCAAAGAGACCTCTCCTTAGCCCAGTCCTTGGGCTTATAAGGTCTCAGGATCTTGGCTGGCCTGGCAGGGACAGTGGGACTCTGAGACCTGCTCTCTGGACAGCACAGAAGCCCTTCCCCAGGGAAGAGCTGCAGCCCCCGGCCTAGTGGTGTTTGTGGTGAAAGCCCACGACCCTGGGTGCCTTCCAGGTCAGGGACATCTTGTCCGGAAGCCCAGCAGCAACAGGGCCAGAACGGCAATGTCATTCCTCCCGCCCGTGGGCTCTTTCCCCAAAGAGCCTTTCCATGGGCGGCCGGGGTGGGAAGGTCTCCCAATTTCCCAAGCGATGGGAGAATCAGAGGTAAAGCAGGTCGTGGCCACCATTAGCACAGGACAGAAGCCAGTTCTGCTTGTAATTAGCCACTCTGCCTGCAAATTGGGTGACCCGCCACTTGTGAACTTGACCCCCACTAATGATCAACATGCCACCTGCACACGGGATGATGCGGTCAGCACTAGCCACCCGGGTGGCACACAAAGCATGGTGGGTGTGAGCATCTCACGTCTGAGTCCCAGCTCGGGTCCGTGTGCCCAGCAAGGTTTCCTGCTCCTGGGGCCTCGTTACTTCTCCCAGGTCATGGAGAAAACAGATCCTATCTGTACTTGTAAACCTGCTCCAGGCACAGAAGCCAATTCTCAAAAACCTCTGCATACGCATTGTGGTTCCAGAAGCTCTGTGCCCCGGGGCCTGCCCTGCAGGGGGGAGCAGAGGGAGAGCCCTGGCCTGTGGCCCCGTGGTGCTGCATCAGCCAGAAGGGTGTCTGGGAGCTCCCCACCTTGGAGTTGAGGAGGCCGGAGCAAGACTCAACTGGGAAGCCCCTGGAAGTTGAATAACACTGCCCGGCTTTCCTCTCCTGTGGCCGCTGGGATAGATGGTCTAAACCTAGCGGCTTTGACAGTGGACATGTATCATGTCACAGTTCTGTGAGTCACGAGTTCTGTGCACGTGGCTGCTTCCCATGTGGCTGGTTGCATGCTCAAGGACAAAGTAAAGGTGTGGGCCAACTTATACTCTGCAGGGGTGGAATCCAGTTCCAAACTCCGTAGGTTGCAAAACTGAAACTGAGTTCAGTTTCTTGGGTTTGTCTTGGTTAATTTTATGTGTCAGCCTAGTTAGGCCACAGCACACAAATATTTAGCCAACCACTTTTCTAGATGTTGCTGTGAAGGTGTTTTTAAAACAAGATTAATATTTGCACTTGTGGACTTTGAGTAAAGCAGATTATCTTCTATAATGTGGGTGGGCCTTGCACAATCAGTTGAGGGTCTAAGGAGAAAATATGAGGTGGAGGAAATTCTGCCTCCAGACTCCAGTTGCAACACCAGCTCGCTCCTTCCTGGTCTCCAACCTGCTGGTCTACCCTGAAGATTTCAGACTTGTCAGCCCCACAATCATGTGAGTCAATCCCTCAAAATAACTCTCTCCGCCTCTGTACGCACACATCCCATTGGTCTGTTATACATGGCTGCGGAACTGAGTCCCCACCCCTTGCTGACTTCCAGCCAGGGCTCTCCGGACATCTGAAGGTGGCCTGAACTCGTCACGCTGTCCCTCTACTTTCCCACTAGCAATGGCAGGGGTATGGCAGGGGGGTGGCCAGCTTTGGTCACGGGCCACCCTCGGACCTGGAGCGGGGTCAGTCTAGTGGAGTACAATCAGAGAGCAGAACGGGGTGTGTTCCCCATGGAACAGAAAGGTGAGGGGACTGGTGAGGGCTGACAGGCAGGGGGCTCACACCCGCGAGATGATCCCTAGGGTGTGAAGAAGAGACTGTCTTCAGTGAGTCAAAGGAAACTTGCAGTGAATAGTGAAGGATCCCGGGCATTAGTCCCATGGGAGTCAGGGCTGCCCAGATCCTAGGGCTGTGCAGGGGGCATTGCTGGCTCCGGAGAGAAGGTTACGGTCATAGCCGAGGCACAGGGCAGCCCCAGAGAAACCGCAGCCTACACGGGCCCGACAGGGAAAGTCCTCATCTCTCCTGTCATTGCACTCTCTCTGGAGGCTTCACTGGCCAGACCCAGTGAGAAGCCGAGGACAAGGGGGATCCCTTGCAGCAGCCACCATGTCCGGGGCCAGGGCGGGGGGCAGGCGGTGAGCAGGATCTGGAGGGGCAGAGAACAACGGGCTCACAGCCCAGCCCTTGCTCACCAACCTGCAGCTGTCAGTTTAACGAGAAACGTTCACAGCCCGTGTGAAAGAAACCATAAAACACTCCTGCGAGGCCCACAGAGACCCAAAATAGGGAGGTCAGGACATTCCAACATCATCAAGATGTCAGTTCTTTCTAATTTAGGGTATAAGTTTAATGTGATCCTAATAAAAATTCCAGCGAACATTTTTCTATGGAGCTTAGCGTTGACACTGAAGTTCATATGGAAAAATAAACATGCCAGACCAGCTAAGGAAACTTTGAAGGGGAAGCACTGTGTGCGGTGGGGGACTGGCCCCAGAGGACAGCTAAGGCTCTGCAGGGAGTGGGCCTCCAGTGGCGGGATGGGGGGCTGGTCTGGGGATGGGGACGTCCTGCAGTGAGAACGGTGTGCGCCAGTTGGCACTAGACTCAAAGGCAACAAAATAAAAAAGCAAACAGGCAGGACTGTATCCTGCCCAGCTCAGGGCATCATCCACAAAATGCAAAGACGACCTAGGGACGTAGAAAGACCACTTGTAGGCGTATATGGGATCATGGGTTAATGTCTAAAATATGTTAAGAGCTCACAGCTCAGTAGCCAGAAAGGCAGGAAGAGGGATTGCTCGTGACAGAATGGACGGAGGGGGTGTGAGGGTGAGCTGGCACCGCAGAACCTGTCACCCTGTGATCGGCAGCATTGACTCAGCTGATCTGGCTGACTGGGGGGGGGGGGGTGTTCCGATCCTCCCTCACGGCTCTATGTGTGTCCCTCCCAAGGCTGTACGTTTGGCTGGAGAGGCCGCCGCTCCCTGATAGAAGAGGACCGTTATATGAGTAGCTCTGCTCCCCTGCTAGGACCGCCAACCAAGCTCTCAAGGTCCTTTTATAGGAGGACGTAGGTTCGTCAAGCTTGCAAGACTGCTGACACAGTCCAGTGAGGTGCTGCAGGTGGCATTCTGCCTTCAAAAAGAAGAAAAGAAAAGGACAGAAGAACGAAACAGACATTTCTCCAAAGGAGACATCCAGAGAGCTAACAGACCCATGAGGAGATAGATGCTCAACATCCCTCATCACCAGGGAAACGCAAATCAGAACCACAGGGAGACACGCCCTCACACTTGTCAAGGTGGCGGCGGTCAGAAAGGTGAGAGTAGGGGCTGGTCTGGATGTGGAGGAAAGGGGACCCCTGAGGTCTGCTGGGGGCACATGAGATGGTGCCGACCTTCTGCACAACAGGATGGAGGCTCCCCAAAACATTGAAGACAGAACTTCCCTCCACTCCAGCCATCCTGAGGGAGGGTACCTCTCCAAAGGGAATGAGGACAAGATGTTCATGCAGGACCTGCAGCGCCACGCTCGCTCATGCCAGCCTGGACTGAGAAGCAATCCCGGTGTGCACCCGGCAGAGGAGGGGGGCCGAGCCGCGGTGCAGGTGCACAGCTGAGTGGTCCCTGCCGGGAGGAAGAGGACAACCAGGCCGTTTCGCATCACTGGATGGACCGGGGCGGTGAGGGTGCGGTTCTCCTGAGCTACGTAGGCCAGGTGGAGAATGACTATTCCTGCGCGGTGTCCCTTCTGTGTGGAAACCGAAACAAGCCAAACTCCTAGGTGCACAGTGCAGAGGGTGGTGGCTGGCACTGGGGGCCAGCGGCTGGGCAAAGGGCACCAACACTCACCTGTAGGATGGATGAGGTCTGAGGACCTCGTGTGGGGTGTGACAACCACAGGTGACACCACTGTGTTGTAGAATTGAAATCTACTAAGAAAGTGGAGCTTAAATCTCACCCAAAAGAGAGATAAATATGAGATAAATACGTGAGGGGACAGATGGGTCATTTAAGTCGATGGGAAATCTTTCCACGGTGTTTCCCTTCATGGGACATAACGATGTCTGCTCAAAGCATCTTGCGGTTTTGTTTGTCGGTGGATGTGCGGCGCATTCAGGAGGGCAGTGCAGTGAGCAAACTGTGCACATGTGCATGGGCCCCGCAGGCACAGCCCCAAGGCAGGGTCTCGCAGGGTCGAGGGGGCTCGCCAGGCAGTGGGGGTGCTCTCAGAGTATATTCTCGAGTGACAAACTCCAAGCACAGCACGGTCACAGTGTGCTGCCTTATGTCAACGAGAAAACAGGAGTAAGAAAACAGACACTCGCCTGCCTGTCTTTGAATGAAGACACACGGGAAAGCGATCAGGTGAGCTCCGTGCCTTTCCTGCAGTGCTGGCTTTGGGAATCGTGGTCACATTCTGCATATTCAACCCAACTCAATGCAATTCAGTTAACAGGGGTGAGGCAGGGGAGGAACAAAGCCAAATGCAAACCGGAAAACAATACACTCACTCGACTCTATTCCACTTAAAGAGCGGCCAGGGGCAAGAACGAGCTCAAGTATCCTGAGAGCTCAGTACTTACCAGCATAGGCTCTGTCCTGCACACAGTCTGAGGGCAGAGGTGGGGGAAAGTGAACACACGTCCTGAATACCATGTAGTGGCATTGTTCTTTCCTCTTGCAGTAAAATGAACAAAGCAACTCTGAAGACACTGTGGTGTATTACAGGATTGCACACAGGAGATGATGTGTCCATGTTGTTGGAAGTCGGGAGGCAAGCATGGGACAGGCAGGACAGGAAGAGCCCCTGTGGAAAGGGACCGAACTAGAGTTCTCCATGTGCAGTCAAGATTTCCGAGACGTGCACGTGTGGGGCTTTGCCTGTGTGTGTCTGTGTGTGTGCATCACCTCATGTGTGCATATATACACAGTTCCTAGGTTGGTCTGCCAAGGCCTGGCAGACCCTGTGGTGTGATCTGGGCTCCCAGAGCTTGGTTTCTAATCCATTTCCCACTGAAAGAAACACAGGACTTCTTGGAGAAATGACTGATTCTAGGACTGGGCAGGAAAAGCACAAAATGAGCCTGGAACATCTTATGACGCCAGGAATTAAGGAGGTGCTAAAAAAAAAAAAGTGTGTGTGTCACAAAGACTCAGGAGCCAACTTCGTGAGGCTGCCCTCGCCAGAGTGCAGAATGATCTGAGCACAAGAATAATGAAGTGGGCTGTAGGTGCCCCTGCTGATGGTGGAGGATGGATAGGTGGGTAGGTAGATAGATGGTAGATTGATAGATGGTATGTACATACATGGATGGACAGATGGATGGTTGGTAAATGGTTGAGTAGATGGATGGATCGTGGATGGATGGTTGAATGGATGGATGGGTGGTGGATGAACAAATGGATAGATAGATGGTAGATGGTAGTGGATGGATGAATGGACAGATGGTAGATGATTGGATAGATAGATAGATGGTGGATAGAAAGATGGATGGATGGATGATGGATAGTTGGATGAATGGTTGGGTGGATGGTGGATGGATGGATGGATGATGGATGGATGGTGGATGGATGGATGGATGATGGATGGATGGATGGTGGATGGATGGGTGGATGGATGGTTGGATGATGGATGGTTGGATGATGGATGGTTGGATGGGTGGGTGGAAGGATGCATGGATGAATGGGTGGATGGGTGGTTGGATGATGGGTGGATGGATAGGCGGATGGATGCATGGATGGATGGGTGGATGGGTGGTTGGATGGATGATTGGATGATGGATGGGTGGGTGGGTGGTGGATGGATGGGTAGGTGGTTGGCAGAGGAGTTGGGAGACATGTGGCTGTAGTAGGGTAATAGAAGCCAACTGTTTAAAATGGGGGAAGTGCTAGGTTTGAAAAAATCAACACTTTGCAGCTAAAGATTGGGTCAGCAAGAATTATTAATGGAGCTAAATCGAGGGGGAAATTTTGTTGAGAAGGAGACTATTTCCATGGTCTTAATGTGTCTCTCCCAGACTGTTCATCAGTTGCAAGGAAATGAAGGGTAATTACACAGCAGACAACTCAGACAATTCCTTGACCAGCTCATCAAAAATAACACCACCAGTGAGAGGCCTCTTGGGCTCTGGATGAGGAACCTGGAGAAATATACATCATCTGTGTGTCCCTGCAGCTGAGAAAGTATACGCCGAATCTAATCATGAGGGAACAGCCAAAAACCTAAAGCAAGCACTCTTCTATTAAGAAAAGCACCGTATTCTTCAAAAATGTCAGTGACATAAACGACAAAAAAAAAAAAAAAAAAAAAAAAGACCATGGGAATGTTTCAGATGAAAGGAAGCCAAAGAGACCAGATGAATGAACACCTGACCCTAGAGTGGTCCTGGGCTGGATAGGAAGGGGTAAAAAGGGGCTGTCGGGGCAGCTGGCAGGAGGGGACTGCGGGTGCTGGACCGCGAACAGGTGTCCCTTCTCTGTGGTTCAGTACGATCGGCCACAGCCCTGTCTTCGAGGGCGAAGGGCCATGATGCAGGCAGCTTGGTCTGAGTTAGTTCAGAAAAATCACACCCCTCCCATAGAGAGGGAGATGGTGCAGGGTGGGGGGCACGGGGGAGGGAGGAAGGGGAGAGAAGGAGGGAGGAGGAGGGAGAGGAGAAGAGAGGGGGAGGGAGAGGAGGAGGGGGAGGAGGGAGGAGGAGGGAGAAGACGAGGGAAGAGGGAGGAGGCAGGGAAGACAGAGAGCAAATGATAAATGGGGTAAAATGCCAGCGATAATTGAACACAGGTAAAAGGTATATGGTGTTCTCTGTACTATTTTTGTTCTTGTAACTTTTCTGCACTTCGAAATTATTTCCAAATGAAATGTTAACAGAAGAAAAAAAAAGCAACAACCTTCTCTCCCACCGAGTGTGAGTGGGGCGTGGGCTAGCACATGCGTGTAAATCTGTGCTGTTTGCAGCTGGCCCATGCCCCCTGCCCAGCACCTGCCCCCCTGCCCCGTGAGAATTACACAGCATGCATAGCGAGGACAGTCATTAGCTGCTCTAACAACGAACCCCCGCAGGCCTGGGACTTCCTCTACAGAGCGTTTACCAGACCTTGTTCGGACTGCACAACGGTCCTCACATATACACATAAAGGGTCAGATTTGGGTTATACAAATTATGCCTTAATGCAGTTGTCAAACAGTTTGAAAAGGCGGGGGGCTGGTTATACTATGTATTTTGCTGTGGTAAAGACGCCATGGAATCAGAAGATTTCAGGCTTTGGGAATTTCTCAAATTGTGGTCCGTCCCCAGGGGATCCCAATCAGGTTGAGGTCTGGCTGTTCCCACACACCTGGGCTGGACCTCAGAGCACGTGCCCAGCGTGGCACCTCTGAGAGGTGTGGGGGGCTGCTCATGTCTGGTGTTTCTAGGCGGTCCCACTGAGAAAGAGGAGTCAGCGCGCAGGGGGCCCTCCCAGCTGGGTGCTTGCCCTACAGGCCATGAACCCCGAGCATCCCTGGTGGAGGCTGTCATGGGGTAGTCCGCACACACCTGTGCAGGAGAGGAGACCAGGCAGGGAGGTAGCCAAGCCAGGACCCCAAATCCTGCACAGAGGTACTGCCATGCCCACCTGCACAGTAAATGAAGGGGACATACCTGTGACCTCACGCCTTCCACCAGCAAAGATGGTTTTTTCATGGAGAACCCCAACTTTGAAAGATGTTCACGGACCAAATAGTACTTTCCAGGTGACCGGCAACAATGGTCAAAATGAATGTGCTTTCCTTTTTAGAGAATGTCACCCAGGACCGAGGTGCAGGGCAGTGTCCTCGGAAATGGGGTGCAACCTGAGAAGAGGCCCCCCGCGCCCTGTCACTCAGTGCACATTCATGGGAGCTGAACTCTTTGCAGATATGCTCCAGGTGGGAGCCAGCCTTCAGGGAACACGTGTGCACACATGTGCATAACACACACACACACACACACACACACACACACACACTGACCCTGTCAGGGACAGCCAGCTGACAGGTGGCCTCTGAACAGCACCTGGGAAGCAATAAGTTCCCCTCAAACCTAGCTCCTGGCCATCGGGCTGCTGAGAGACAGGGTTTCCACTGGGGCTCTGGGTGCTGGGTCCCAGCCCTGGACCACCACCGGGGCACTGGGCGGAGATCCTGTGGGCCCTCCCAGACCATACACAGCAGCAAATGCAGAAGCACAAAGGGAAAGGCGTCACGAAGCCTCCAGACCCAGACAGCTCTGGATGACATGTGCTCCTTGCTGCTATGAGCCCCCGGGAGAGCCCCCAGGACATTTCCCAGGGCTGGTGGTGGCCGAGGCCTGGCTCTTCTTGGTCTTCCCAGGCAGTGTTGACGGAGCTCCTTCTGTGTGTCAGGCACGGTGCCAGACCCCAGCCACCCTCCCCTGTGGGTGCCTGCAGCGGCCTGAGGAGGGGTAGCCGTGGTCTGAATGTGTCCCCCCAGCTCACGTGTTGAAGTCCTGGCCCCCTGTGTGATGGTGGGAAGAGGTGGGCCCTCCAGGAGGGGCTTGTGTTGCGAGGTGGACCCCCATGGTTGGAGCCAGGGCCTTGTGAAAGAGCCCCTGAGAGCCCCCTGCCCTCCAGTCTGGGGCAGACTCAGTGAGAAGGTGCTAGAACCTGGAAGAGGGTCCTCACGGCATGTGACCTCAGCACGCGGACACCTTGATCTTGGGCATCCAGCTTCAGAATGGTCTGTGGTCGGGAAGGACTGAGGGACTGTGACCAGAGTCAGTCACAGATGACCCACGAGGGCACGGGCAGTTCAGATCACCGCTCACGGTCCCACAGGCATCACATGGAGGCAACATCATCTGGAGCTGTGGGCAGCACGGCCGCGGATGTAACCGCCAGTGTATCCAGGATGCAGAAGGCTGTGACCCCTGCCTCCCGCTAGGGTTCGGGCTGGAGAAGGAGCCGGCAGGTCCGGCCAGACCCTCTGGGGTTCCTGTCAGCCTCTGGCTCTGATCGGGTGCCTGCATGGCTTTGCACCGTCGTTTCTCCCATACAGGGCGGGTGAGAGGGACCATCTCTGGGTGGGTGGGGGGGTGTCTGTGAATATGAGATCATGCAGGTGAAAGGTTGGGGCCTCAGTGGGTCCTCCAAAACCTGACTCCCCCAGGACCCTGCACGACGGTCCCAGCAGGATGTCAAGGTTCCCCAGCTCCCTGCCCTGTTAATTGAATAAATATTCATCTGTGTTGAAAATGCCAGTTCAGTGGTTTCCATGGATACCCACTCCTAATGGCTTAATTAGACAAGGGCTCAGGTTTTCAAGGCCAGCAGGGACCCCGGCACTGATGTGAGCGCCCGCACCCCGCAGGCCGGTCCCTGTGAACTTCCCGCTGGAGACAGCAGACAGAGGGGGCCCTGTGGGTGCCCCCCCCCATGTGGCTGAGCCCCAGCCCGGCACGCTGTCACCAGGACCTAGGGCCTGCTCTGTGCTGCCTCCCTTTCCCCATGGCTGGTTTCCCTGGGCACCCTGTGTGTCACATGCTGGCAGTGTGGGGTCCGGAGACCAGGTACCCTGTGGCCATGGCCCGGCTGTCCTCTAGAGCCATGCTGCATGGGTGTAGGTGGTGCCTGTCTCACCCTGATCCTTCCCTGGGAGCTAGCTGAAAGACTTTGGAGCATGCCACCCACTCCTGTTCTGACCTTTCTCCTTGACCTGCCCTTGCTTCTCAGGCTGGCTGGTTTCAGACTCTCTGCTTATCTCCCAGCTGACTCTAGAATGCTCTATGCGCCTTTGATGTTCAGGGAAAGTTGCCAAGAATGTGATGGTCAGGATCAGGAGGCTGCGGGGAAAGCACGGGGGCATGCCCAAGAACGCGGGCCCAGGGAAGCATTGGGTCTGAACAAGCCCATGGGTCTGCCCACCTATGTCCAAGGAGCAGGAATGGGTCACACCTCTCTGACCTGTAAACCTCACCTGTGTACTTGCCCTTGGCAGCATCCAACCAGAGACCCGCTGGGAATGGTGTGCACCTGGGGAGCTGAAGGGCCGAGCAGAGAAGACAGAAGTGTGCTGAGTGGCCCACAGAACTTCTGGGTCTTGACCTAAGTCTGCCCTGGACCTGGAGACACCGGAGATGCAACCTCTCCCAGAAATCTCGGGAGTGGCGGGGGTGCTCCAGCCACAGGGCTCAGCATGGCTGCAAGTGAAGCCTGGGGTACCTAGAAGCAGGCACCAAGGGCTGGGTGGTAAACCCAAATTCTCCACCAACTGGAGTGCAGATGTGGAGAGAAAGTGGCCCCAATCCTGGATCCAGGGGGCGCTGGCCTTCCTCCTAGAGTCCAGTGCATGGACCGTGTTTGCTTAGATGGCATGAGGCTCGAGGCCAGGAGGCAGCGGTGCCCACGGAATCCTCTATGGGGGAGCGCGTCTCTGCAGAATTTCCAACGGAGCTAAAGGGACAATGAAGAGCTGTTGGAACAGGCTCAGGATCGGAGCGGGGACTCTGGTGGCTGGGGTTCACCTCCTTGGTCTCAGCGAATCCTCACAGGGACCCATACAGTGGGGTGTTCACAGCAGGTGCAGTGTGGCTGATGGGGGAGGGGTGAGAGCTGGCCCTCTGTCACTGGGAAGCCTGGAAGCGCCCTTTGTGGCCACATCATAGCCCTTGTATTTTGCTGCAAGCTTCCCTGGCCTAGGCGAGTGCAGGGTCAGGAGCAGGGGTCACTGGGAGGAGGTGACTGTGTGTGCAGAGGGAGGGCGGCAGGACCCCACAGGGAGACCAGCGATGGGACAGCTGGGGCAGCGCTGGATCTGGAAACCTGAGCATAGGGTAGGGTCCTCCCCCTCCCCACCCCGCCCCAGGGCTCCTGGGGCTCCTTGCTGGCTCTCTCATCACTTGCTCACTGCATTTCTCTTGGTCCATCTGAAGGGTTCCACTGGAGGCTGAGCCTGGGAGGCTGCAGGTGAAACCTTTGGTCTCTGCGCGGAGGAGCCCTAAGCTCGTGGACGGGTACTCAGAAGAATGAGGGATGAGGCTCCATCCCCATTAGGGGATCTTGGCAGCCTTGGGTGTCTTCCAGGAGGGCTTCCTGGTAGAGGTAGCTGAGCTGGTATGAACAGGATCCCTATGGACCATCAGGGAGGCTGGAGGGGAAGCCTAGCCGGGTGTGGCTCTGGGCAGCTCCTACCGGTCACCAGTACCGGAACCACTGGCCAGGCCATCATTGGGGGAGGAGGGTGACGCCCAGGTGTGCAGCTTGGGGCTCAGTGTTTCTCTTCCCACCTGGGCTTGCAGCCCTGGGGACCAGCCTGCAGGGGCGGGGCTGCAGCATGTCGCCCCCTCCTGGACACCAGCTCACTCTGCAACCACGCTGAGAGATGATGCTTTCAGTTTCCAAAATGCACCTGGTTTCCCTCTTAAGCAGCTTGAGCATCAGCTGCCTAATCTATGAAGTTCTGGAGCAAAGGGCAAGGCTGCCAGACTCCCAGGCGCCCCCCACCCCTGCCGCGGGGCTTCCTGTTATTCTCGGCTGTTCTGGAACTGAAAAGTGTGCTTCCTTGGTGAGAAAAAGGAGGTCTTTGCTTCCTCCCGGGATTCGTGTCCTTTTTCTGCTGTGATTGAGACAGTGTCTGCAAGGAGGCCTCTCGTTACTCCTCCTTCCCAGACACAGAACCATAACAAGTCCTGTCCACACACGCTTTCTGAGACAGTCCATCCAGCACGGTGTCCCAGGGCAGCAACGCCCAACACCGCTATAAGGATATCTGAGTGCACTCCCAGCACTGAGGCTCTCTGCTCGTGACCTCTGGTCATGACTCCCACTCTGAGCGGGTCTCTGTGCCCTGGGGCTCCTCCCGGACAAAAGCTCATAATCTAAGCTCACCTAGAGCACCTGCCTGATGAAGACTCCTAGAGCTGGGATGGTCCTACCCACGGCACTTGGTTCAGTTGGGGCCCTGGGCAAGGGTTCCAGAGCACCAGATGAAGGTGAAAGTCAGTTTAGATGCTGGAAGGAGAGGGACACGGAGACAAACAGGTGACCAGGAGTGGTCAGCACAGCAAGTGGTTTAACCTTCACCATCCAGACCCTGACCCCATGCTGACCCACCTAACCCCTCCCCACCCCCGCCCTGATCCTGACCCCAACCTGACCCCCTCCCAACCATCACCCTGACCTCACTCTGACCCCATCTTTACCCCCTACACCCTAACCCTGACCCTGACCCTAATCCCACCCTGACCCCATCCCAACCCTTACTCTGACCCCCACTCTGACCCAAATCCTAATATTAAATTGACACTAGACCTAATCTTGATCCAAACTACTTCTCAAATATTGACTCTACCCCCAAATGTACCGTAACTCACTGCAACACAAATTCTGTTTATAAAGAAAACCAACGCAAGTCCCAACTAAAATCCAATTGATCTCTCTCTCACTGGGACCCTCCACCCCAAGTAAATCCTGACCCCAACCTTAATCTCAACCCCACCCAGACCCCAGCAGAGCAGAGGTGGGCTCGCTGTGCCCGTTGAGCTCTAGGCTGGCCAGCGCTCTGGCACCCTGGGCAGTTTCAGTCGCCTGCCACTGATGGATCCTCAGGTCCCAGCCCCCATGCAGGCACTCCGAAGGTCACCTGGTGAACGCAGGCAGGGACATCCATGATGGGCTGGCGTGCACCCTCACTCAACACCACACACTTAGGGAGGCCTTGTCCTGTCCCAAGCAAATCTGATTCTCCGATATGCTAGATGAGGTTCTAGGGGAACCCGGCATTTCTAGGAGGGGACTCCTGCATGCTGCTCTGGGCCGGGCTCTGTGGGGGCTACGGTCTCAGACTGTGGAGGTCTGTGACTGGGTTGTCTCACTGTCCCTGTGAGCCCCAGATGGGGCTCGGGACCTGCTAACTGGCCCACCAAGCTGTGGTGGGGGGCCCCAGAGCCTAATCCCAGCACTGGAGCACGGCATTAGCTTCTGTCTTCACACGTCCTTCTCCACGCGTCTCTTCTTACAAGGATACCAGCCACATTGAATCAGAGCCCACCCCGGTGGAGGATAACCTCAGTGAACCACAGGAAGTCTGCCAGGGCCCTATTTCCAAATAAGGTCACCCTCACAGGCCCTGGGGGGTGAGCATATAGACATACCTTTTGGGGAATACAAGTCAAACAGTGGCAACCACACAGCTTTTTTCCTGTTTTAATTAGATCCTGTCAACAAGCAATTACTATATTTCACATGAAAATCAAGATCTTTGTCCTGCTCCTGTATAAGACCTTGCAGGATGGGACCCTGTCCCATCCATGGGCCCACCCCAGCCCAGCCCCACCCCAGTGCTCCTCTGGACCAGCCCTGTGAACAATGGACTTTGGGACCTCCATCTGGTCCAGTGGTTCTCAGCTGAGTGATGATGACCCCAGGGGACACCCGTCAATATCTGAGGACAACTTTGGTCATCATAGCTAAGGGCTGGGGAGGGGCGTGCTCCTAGCACTAGTCAGAAGAGTCGAGGGATGTTACCAGACATGCGGCAATTCACAGGACGGTACCCAAAACAAAGAGGTCCCAGCCCCAGGTTGGAAACCCTCCCTGCATTTATCTGGGCATGTGGCTTAAAGACTACATTTCCCAGCCTCCCTTGCACTAGGTAAGGCCACGTGACCATGTTCTGACCAATGGGATGTCAGCATCCTGTCCTGCCAGTCAGGTCCGGCTGGGACTTGGGGCAGGGCGGGCAGGGGAGTGAGGATCACCCCCATCCATTCTGGCTGCCTTGTTTCAGGCTGATTTGTTACTGCAGCATCGTTGGTCCCCTGTTCCCCCAATCCTAAATCCCAGATCGACCCCCTTCCCTCCTTAGACAAACTTCTGGTTTCCATCAGAGCCCTTCTAGGAAGGGAAATTTCAAGAATGAAACATAGCAGATCCTGTGGCCCGGGCTCACGGTGTCCAGGTTCCAACACAAATATTCCAGCACTCCTGCCAGGGGCACACGCTGCTGGGCCTGCCTTCCTGCCTTCCAGAAATACTCGGGAATCGGGTCGTCATAGGAAGCTGGGGGAACTTCACAGGGTAAGGTTGCCTGTGAACAATCTTCGCTTATTTTCCCAAACACGTCAAGGGCTCCTCTGCATTTTCTGAAAAAGCTGGAAAAAAACAAAGCCAAACAAAATGGAAAAAAAAAAAATTCTTAACTCTCTCCCACTCTGCAGCCTTGTACCTGCTACCAGAGTCAGAGATTGTGCCGCGAACTTGCTTTCATTTAAAGAATCATTTCCTCCAGACTTGTTTCCTGAATTCTACATGGGGCCACAGTGATAGAGGGAGCAGGGAGACAGGCTTCATGATGGGGGGGGGCCCTGGGCGAGCCACGGGATGCCACGCTCATTCATACATCGTTCATCGTGCATTCATGCCCCAAACACCTACGGTCTCTTTATTCATTCCCTCTTGTTGCTGGAACCAACAATCAGTAGCTTATAAGGGCACACACTCCTTATCTTACAGTTAGTTCTGCAGGCCGAAGTTTAAAAATGGGTTGGCAGGGCTGGCTCCTCCTTGAAGAACCTGTTTCTTGGTTCTTTTCCACCTTCTAGAGAGGTCTAGAAGGTGCCCGAGCTCGTGGCCTCTTCCTCTTGTCACCTGCCGTCTGCTTCTGATATCACATCTGCTCTAACTCTGACCCCCTTGTCTCTCTCCTTCATTCTCATTCCTCCATTTAGGATCCACTCTGGGATAGTACCCCATCTCATGGTCCTCAACTGAACACCACATGCAGGTCCCCGTTGGGGGCAGTTAGGGCTCAGAGGGGTGTGTATTTTATCTGTAACAGATGACACAGTGATGCTTGAGGCAGCAGGCAGCTGTGGGCATGATCAGCCCCAAGCTCCAGTACCTCCTCTCCAAGAACTCAGACAGCAAGGCCACTTAGCATGCTCTCCATAGGAAGCCTGGCTTAGGGTGGCCCACGGGTGGGTACGCTTGGAGACTCCAGAACAAAGCACGAAGGACCCTGGTTCCTCCCCCTCTGGTCTGCATCCCCATGTCCTGCTCCTCGGGTCCCAAGAACTGCCCGCTCTGGGCCTCACACCCTTGCACCTGCATGACCCAACAAGAAGAAAGGCAGTTGACTTTCATGATCATTTCATGCTCATTATCATGGAGATGATATTGGCTGGGACTGGCCGTGCAGCCTCTCCTCCAGCCGCTGGGGAAGGGAGATGGGCCCATTGTAATAGGCTTAGTGGGATTGTAATAGGCTAAGTCCTATGTAATAGCCCATTGTAATAAGCTTAGTCCCTCAAAGCTGGGATGGAGGGGGGGGTCTCCCTTTCCTGGGCCAATTGATATTCCTCCACCAGAACAAACCGGGTACACGGGTGTATTAGCTATCAAGGCTGTGTAAGAAATTACACAAATGGACCGGCTGAAAGTGACACACGTTTATTATCCCACAGTTTCTGGGGGCCAGGAGTCTAGGTGCAGGTTGGCTAGGTCCCCTGCTTGGGGTCTGAAGGCCGAGATGAAGGTGTCAGCTGAGGCTGAGCTTTCCGAAGCCTGTGGCCACTCCAAGCACACACAGCTATTGGTACAGTCCAGTTCCCAGATCTGTGGTCTTTGTTTTATGGTTGC
The DNA here is from genome assembly GCF_030435805.1 of Mustela lutreola. Taxonomy (NCBI): domain Eukaryota; kingdom Metazoa; phylum Chordata; class Mammalia; order Carnivora; family Mustelidae; genus Mustela; species Mustela lutreola. The sequence goes on along the minus strand of NC_081290.1, from coordinate 66,333,643 downwards.
TGTTTGCCAGGGACCACTCTCAGCCACCAAAGACCCTTTTAGATCAGATCTTTGGACTCCTCTTTCATGAAATTGCTTCATCTGGGAGGTCTGCAGAACATATTTGATACTTTCAAAGGGCTCACCCGATTAGGTCAGGCCCACCCAGGATAATCTCCTTTAATTAATTCATAGTCAACTTATGAGGGGCCTAACTAAGGCAATGACTCTCCATCATAGTCACAATCAGGAACAGGGTATCATTCCAGGGCTTGGGTCAATGGGGGCTCTGTGGGCCAGGAGGCAGCAAGTGTTGGGGGCTGGGTACACCGCATGCCCGCACCCCCCCACCCCCGGCCGGAACGCACTCCTCCTCAACTTTCTTGTTGGACAGGCTGCTACCTTCTCATTCTCCAGTCTCAGCTGAGTCCCTACTTCTTCCAGAAAGTCCTCACTGAGCCCCCAGGTGGTCAGAAGTCCCCTCAGGCCCTGCCACTTGCTTTTTCCCTCTTCTGGTGCCTGACAGGTAGTCACTGCCTGTGCCTTGTCCCCTGTGCTGGGCCTGAGGAACGCCATGCTCTCCATAGCTGACAGGTGCCATCCACATCTGGCTTGATGTAGGTGCCCAGGAGACACCTGCTGGACAGATGCCAAATCTTCTGGGGGTGACGTAAGGGGCTGGACCTAAAATCTGCCCCTGAGGGAGGGGGAGAGGGGAGGGTCCCCTGGTGGGTGGACAGACCTGTGGACAGGGTCACTCTAAGCCACAAAGCCTCTACTTTCAGGCCTCGGCTTGACAGTCATTGCCAAGAAAGCCCTTCCGAGGTCACCCCTCCCACGGAAGCCAGTTCCTGGGACAGATGCCAGACAAAAGCCAGTGGGTGCCCACAGCATCATGGTGGGATGGAGGGGAGCCACTTCCTCCCGGGCCCCTGGGCTTCAATGTACTCTCCTGCAGCATGGGACCATCACATAGCAAATATGCAGCAAAGCCCCCAAAGAGGGTGAACTGGGCCCACCACCCGTGGACTGTTCAGGACAGACCCTACCTGGGGGAGACGCCCCCTGACAGAGCCTACCATGGGCAGAGGGCCTGGGCATAATTGCTGAGGGCCAGAGGGTAGCCAGGGTGGGCTCTGGATCCGGAATTTTCACAGCAGTCCTGCAGGGGGGTGGGCCCCAGGAGCCCGGGGCTGGGGCGAGTGCTTCTTCCAGATGCTCAGGTGTGCAATCAAGAGAGGGGAGAGCAGATGCTCTAGGCCCAGGGAGACACGGACATGGCTTGACTCCTTTGGGGAGCAGGCCCTGGGCTCAGAGAGCCCCACAGACATTGCTCCCCAGAGCCTGCACATCCCTGTTATTGCCTTCTACAAGCTGGGGAGGCTTTGAAGGGAAGGGTGGCTTCTCAAGGTTATGTAGGGACACCTGGTGAGCCCAACTGTAGAGTCCAGACTGGAGGGGAGGCCGAGGAGGGCCTTGAATGCCAAGCTCAGGCACTTGGGCAGCAGCAAGCCCGACAGGGAGGACCCGGTTAAGCCTGGAGCCAGGCGGGGAGGGAGGAGTGCGACACAGAGGCAGGCCAGGAGCAGGAAGCCACGGGAGGGGGCTGCAGCAGCCAGGGTGGGCAGGGATGGGGGCGAGCCTGAGCTCCAGCAGGCCCCGGGCTTAGCGAGGTACACAGCCAGTGCTTAAGGAGACGTGCTGACCCACTGCTTTCCTCTATTACACTCATTGCAAATCAAAGATGGTCCCTGGAGCAGGTCTCCCTCCAGAGGGGACTTCTGCCAGCTCTGTAAGAACTCAGCTGTGCCAAATCCATCAATGTGATCAATATTGCAATGGATTTGGTCTGCGGGTTAGTGCATGGAGAGCCAGGCCCCGGGCCAGCAGAACCAGGCCACGTTCTAACAAGTCAAAGCGGTTCTGGAATTCTTCAGGGAGGGGCATGCGGAGAAGCGAGCCTCATTTTTCCCTGCCTGTCTTTAAAAATGAAATTTCAAATAAACATGGCCTGAGGGGTGTGTGTTAATCCTCAGCTCAGCTGGAAGGAGGAAACAAGTCCTCTTGGTTTGAAGACTAAGAAGCCAGGCCAGTCCGCCACTATGGCCACACCTGTTAGAGAAGTGGAAGGGGGTCCTCTCCCTGCCTCTAGGCCCTTCCCTCCCATGCTGGCCCCCCGCAGACACAGGAGACCAGCTGCAACACCCACTGCCGTGGAGCTCACAGCTGAGTGGGGGCAGAGCTGGCATGGACCTTGAAACTATCCAGTCCAATATCCCCACCTTACAGATGGGAAAACTGAGGCCCTGGGAAGTCGAGCAGCAAGGAGATGAAGAGCAGGAGCTCATATCTATCCAGCATCAGCAACCCCCACAGAAAGGAGGCAGAAAAGGGCCGCTGGGTGGGGGGCCCAGGGGTCTGGCACTGGCAGCCCCTGGGGTGGGGGGCGGGAAATCAGCCCCCGGCGAGGGCCCCCGCGTTCTGCCAGGCACCTCTGGCGCCAAGCACACAGGAGGAGTCCAGCCTGGCCAAGGAGCTCAACGGACGTCAGGACCTTCGCCAGACTCCTGACTACACCCTTTACCCCCCACCCTGTGCCAGCTTTGATTGAGCCCCTACTGTGAGCATAGCTGGGCCCCACACTGGGCAGTGCGAGAGACACGCCTGCTCTCAGGAGCCCGCAGTGGAGAGGGACGGGGTTCAAGGGGTCCTGTCCCTGATGGGCACACAGGAGGCCAGCATCGGAAGGGGCTCCTAGCCTGAAAGATGGAGGAGGGCTGCTGGGGCATCTCGGGCAACGCATTCGGAAGGAAGGGAAGATCCCTGGGGACAGCGAGACCAAGGGTTGCCAGCCTGGAGAAGAGCACGGCCAAGGCCCTGAGTCCATGGCAGGCGGGGACAAATGGGCTTGCCGCCTTGAGGGAGTGGGCTGAAGAGCCATCTGAGTGAGTTGGGTGGACGTGAGCAGGCTGAGGCTGTGGAACCCAACCCGAAACCGGGAAGAGCTACCCGCAATGGGGCGGCCAAATCCATCCTCCACGCAGCCTGGGAGGGGGAACGAGGACACAGACAGCTCTGCGCATGCGCAGCTCCTGGGGGCGGAAATGAGCACATGCGCATGCGCGTATGTTGATCTATGCGAATGCACGCGTGTTTGCAAGTGGCTGTGTGCAACCCTGTGTGTGCATGTGCGTATATGGACATGCGTGGGTGGGATGCATATACATGCACACATGAAGTGCACACACATTTATGCACATGTGTGTATAGAACACACGTGCATTCTATGTGGGTGTATGGATATTTGCCTACGAACATGTGTGTGGATGTGTGTGCACGTATGTTTGTGTGCAGCATGTAAATACACAAGTGTGCTCACGGATACCTGCTTGTGGAAGCACGCATGTGCGTGTGTGTGCACATGGCTATGCACACGAATGTCCTGTACAATTTACACAGCTGTGTGTGTGCATGTGTATGCAGCATGCATGGATATGCGTTGGTGTGTACGTGGCTACACCAGCGTAGGCGTGCCCACAAATGTGTGCATGTGATTGTGTGTACGCACTCACACATGGGTATGCGTGTGCACATCTGTGTGTATGCACTCATACCCCGCGTGCAGGGAAGCAGTTCAGGGAGATAAACTTCCATCCACCAAGACAGAGGCTGCTTGTGGAGCACAAGAGGACGACATGCCAGGTGTGAACCCAGATTCCATCTCAGCACCCAGGGCCTAGGACCCAGTGTCCCGTGGCTGTATGGCCCTGGCTGGACCAACCCTTTCCTCCCAGTCCCACTCATCACGGGTGGGAGCAAGGGCAACTAGGCCTTGACAGCCCCAAGATGCTTCCCAGCTATGTGATTTTCCTTCTAAGAGGTCCCACAGCTCTCCCCAGCACCCTCACCCCCACCCCCTCTACCAACGCAGCCTGAATCCTTACGACACCCTCTCTGTCATCCTCCGGGTCCTGCCAAGCCCAGGCCTGCCCACCAGCAACTCACAGGGACAGGCAGCCTTCCAGGCACATGCTGTTTTGCTTGTTACAGGATAATCAGGAGCCGTTTGTCAAGCCTCATTGTCAATGTCTGGGGTAAGAGGCCTCTCCAGCTCCTGGTTGAGCAGCCGCAGTCCCTGGGGCCTCCCTCCCTCACACACAGGCAGGTCTCAGTTTGGTGCAGCCCCAAAGCCCAGCCAAGGGCTTAACCCAGAGGATTCTTTAGGGGACCCAGCTCTCCTCTCTCCTCCCAGGCCCTGACCCACAGGAGAGGCGCTTCTCCTGCCTCCTCCTGGGTTATACCAGGGAGATGCCGCTGGCAGTCCTGAGGTCAAAAGGCCAGCTGGGCGTCCCCATGGGCCTGAGTCACTGGGCTGGCCAGGCACTCTGGATGTCCCCAGCCTGGCCTGGGGAGCCGCTTCCTGGGCTGTGGGAAGTCCTGCCTGCTTCAGGCCCCAGGTGCTCTGTGTCCTTTTTCCTCCAAATTTTTCATGCTCGGCTGCCCTTGAATATGAATATGTGAGATGTCTAGGGCAGCCAGGACCCTGGGTGTCCCAACACCCCCAGGGATCCCCCAAATTGCTCCTCACAAGATAAGAACCCCAATGGTCTGCAGGAGGCCCAAGTGACTGGTCAGCTGCTGGAGAGGGAGCTCCCCCTAACCTACATCTGACCCCTCCCATTTCCTTTTTTTGGCTCCTCCAGGGCAAAGCCCCTTCCCTAACCCCAGGGAGCACAATCCACAGGGACTTCTCACTTCCTAATGACTTTTCCTCTGTTCTCCAAATGCACCTCCTCCAGGAAGCCTTCCTTGACAACTCCACTCCCAGCCTAGGAATGAGCTCCAGGGCACTGAGGGCATTCACTTCAGCAAGGCAGTGTGGGGCACCCACCATCCCAGAGGGCAAAACGTCTGGTACAGACAAGGAGAGGTGCATGCCAACTGCTGAGGATGCGAACATATGCGGGACCTCCCTACAAGATGCTCCAGGCCTCCCAGACCAGGGGGCCCTTCCACCTTCCACAGGGATACTGGCTTCCTACCTTCTCTGGGCCATGTGCCTCTCACATGTAGTCATGGATTTGCTGCCAAAAAGCACCTAAAAGCCCAGGGCTGGCTCTCGTCTTCCTCAGGCAGCCCCACCCTCCAGAATTTCTGACTGCTGGCCTCACCCTGGCCTAACCCCTCCTGCTCCCTGTAAGGGTGCTAAGGAGTATGCTGGGGCTCCCAGTGGGCATCTCTGTTAAGATGTCAGCACTCTCCTACATAAGACCCTTTGAGCCTCGGGGCTCAGAGAAAAGAGATGCAGCCCCAAAGTCACGCACATTTCTAGACACCACTAAGGGGGATGCTCCAATCCTTCCCCATGACACCTTCGTAGAACCCACAGGCGTCCCACCCCGTGACCCACAGCCGCAGGAATGACCCCCATCCTCCCATCTGAGGCTGCAGGGAGAGCTGCTGGCCTGCCTGAGCGCTTTTCTGGACTGCTGGGAGGAAAGGCCCTCCCCCCCTCCTAGCAAGAAATGCCAGGCCTGGGATCTCCAACCTCCTCCCCAGGGTCTGTCTCCCACCAACCTTGAGCTGCCTGGAGGTGGGAACCAGCGCTCGCGCGCGACGGGGAAACGGCAATGCGCATTCATTGAATGAATGCAGAGAGACACAAGGCTGGGGTAAGCTGAGGGTAAGGGAGGTACCCCAACAGCTTGCCCCTAAGCCCGCAGGAATGAGGCACCCACGCAAACCCGCCCGTCATCCGGGAAATTCATTCTGGGTGTTTGTCAGGGGCGGTGATTTTGAACATCCCCCCACCCTTTAAAAGCAGGGCCCCGGAGCACGAGAATTAAAAACTTCAATAATTGCCAACATGGATGCAGCGCCTGGGAGCCTGCCCAGGCCTTCCACTGGCACCGCCGTCATGATTCATGCTCCAGCAGCGCCTGGAAGTGGGCAAAGAAGGCAGCTGAGGCCGGAGGCAGGGACGTGGATCTGCCCGGTTAACACCGACCAGAGATGGACCAGAGATCGGAGCCCGACCCCCACTCGGCAGGACCCCTCCGCACCCAGGCGGCGTCGCGTCCTCCGCCAGGCTGCGAGTCGCAGGCTCTCCAATCAGGCCGCGGACCCCGAGCCGACCGGTGCTGCGCGCGAGTGTGCGCGCCCGCGTGTGCGTGCGCGTGTGCCCGGGGGAGGCTCGGAGGCTCTTGTCTTAGAAAGAGCAGGTTTCTGGAACTCACCGCCCAGGCCGGCCGGTACTCAACCCCGTCCCGAAGACTGCAATCGGCCCTGGAGGGGGCGCCCTCGCCGTGCGCGCGCCCCTTGCGCCACCGCCCCGGACTCCTCCCCAGCGCCGCGCGGGCAGGTTCGCCGAGGCGGCCGCGGGCTCCGGCTCCCGGGCCAGCTCCCCCCCGGGCCGGCGGCGCTGGCCTGCCCGCCAGGCCGCCCCCGCCCGCCCGCGCCCCGCCCCGCGCGTCCGCCCCGCTGCGCAACTCTACCCAAGTTGGAAGCCGAAGCCGGGCGGCTGCACTCGCGCCGAGCGCACCGCGGCGGCGGCGGCGAAGGAGGAGGCGGCGGCGGCGGTGGCAGCGGCGGCGGCGCAGCTAAGGCTAGCGAGGCAGGCGAGGCGGAGCCCGCACGGCCGAACGCGGACCGCGGGGGGCGCCCGCGCCCGGAGCAGCAGGAGGAAGACGCGCGGCGGCGCCGGCGCCCTGCCCGGGAAAGTAAAGTTGGAGCCCGAGGCTGCGCGCCGGCGCTGGGGCCCGGAGGAGCGGCGGCCCGCGCCCCGGTGCGCCCAGCCCTAGCCGGCCGGATGGGAGGCGGAGCGCCCGGGCCGCCGCCGCCGCCGCCGCCGCCTGCAGCCTGCGCCCCGGCCGGGCGCCGGGGCCGCGGGGCCGCTCGGGCACGCCCGCTCGGGCGCCGCATCACCGTGGGCTCGCGGCCCGGGCGCTCCCCGTGAGCGGGGCCGAGGGCGGGGCCGCGCGAGGACCCCGGGACCTGCCCCCCTCCCCCCCGCCGCCGCGTCGCCGCTCGCTCCGGGAGCCTCCTGCTCTGCACTTACGCGCGCGGCAGCTGCGGGGAGCCCGGCAGCCACGCTCTCCGGCGCGCCGCTCGCCCGCGGAGCCACCACGGCCGAGGGCCGGCTGCGGGGCGCCGCGGTCCCAGGCGGGCGCGCCCCGGGAACAGGCGGCGATGCGGGCGCCGGCCGGGGCTGGGGGGCGCCCGAGCTGCCGCGGCTGCGCCCCGGCTCCAGGCGGGACCGCGTAGCTCGCGGGAGGACCATGGCGTCCCCGGCGCTGGCGGCGGCGCTGGCGGCGGCGGCGGGCCCCAACGCGAGCAGCGCCGGCGAGGGGGGCAGCGGCGGGGACGCCAACGCCTCGGGCGCCGCTCCGGGGGCCGCCTGGGGGCCGCCCCCGGGCCAGTACTCGGCGGGCGCCGTGGCGGGGCTGGCTGCTGTGGTGGGCTTTCTCATCGTCTTCACCGTGGTGGGCAACGTGCTGGTGGTGATCGCCGTGCTGACCAGTCGGGCGCTGCGTGCGCCACAGAACCTCTTCCTGGTGTCGCTGGCCTCGGCCGACATCCTGGTGGCCACGCTGGTCATGCCTTTCTCACTGGCCAACGAGCTCATGGCCTACTGGTACTTCGGGCAAGTGTGGTGCGGCGTGTACCTGGCACTGGACGTGCTCTTCTGCACCTCGTCCATCGTGCACCTGTGCGCCATCAGCCTGGACCGCTACTGGTCGGTGACGCAGGCCGTCGAGTACAACCTGAAGCGCACACCGCGCCGCGTCAAGGCGACCATCGTGGCCGTGTGGCTCATCTCGGCCGTCATCTCCTTCCCACCGCTCGTCTCGCTCTACCGCCAGCCCGACAGTGCCGCCTACCCGCAGTGCGGCCTCAACGACGAGACATGGTACATCCTGTCGTCCTGCATCGGCTCCTTCTTCGCGCCCTGCCTCATCATGGGCCTGGTCTACGCGCGCATCTACCGCGTGGCCAAGCTGCGCACGCGCACGCTCAGCGAGAAGCGCGCGCCCACGGGCCCCGACGGGGCGTCCCCAACCACTGAGAATGGGCTGGGTGCTGCGGCGGGCGCGGGCGAGAACGGGCACTGCGCGCCCCCGCGCCGCCCGTGCGCGGACGTGGATCCGGAGGACAGCAGCGCGGCGGCGGAGCGGCGGCGGCGCCGGGGTGCGCTGCGGCGGGGCGGGCGGCGGCGCGCTGCCGGGGAAGGGGGCGCGGGCGGCGCGGGCGGCGCCGACGTGGCGGCGCCCGGGCCGGGGCCAGGGGCGAGCGATTCGGGCGCGCTGGCTGCCGCTAGGTCCCCAGGTCCCGGCGGGCGCCTCTCGCGCGCCAGCTCTCGCTCCGTCGAGTTCTTTTTGTCGCGCCGCCGCCGGGCGCGCAGCAGCGTTTGCCGCCGCAAGGTGGCCCAGGCGCGCGAGAAGCGCTTCACCTTCGTGCTGGCGGTGGTCATGGGCGTGTTCGTGCTCTGCTGGTTCCCCTTCTTCTTCAGCTACAGCCTGTACGGCATATGCCGCGAGGCCTGCCAGGTGCCCGACCCGCTTTTCAAGTTCTTTTTCTGGATCGGCTACTGCAACAGCTCGCTCAACCCGGTCATCTACACCGTCTTTAACCAGGACTTCCGCCGTTCCTTTAAGCACATCCTCTTCCGACGGAGGAGAAGGGGCTTCAGGCAGTGAGCCCGGCGCCGGTCTCGAGCAGACCCTGGACAGCTCCAGGCGGCGCCTTGGGAAGGCATACCCGCACGCCACCCCAACCTCGCCAGGAGAAAGCGGGGGCAGCAGCTTCCCCCAGACCCAGAGATGGATTGACCTCTGGGACATAGGGGAGGGTACCACAGGGCAGGAGTGTGGGCTAAGGGACGGCAGGGACCCCGGGGAGGGGGGGAGGAGAGAGGGGCAACCCCTCTGCCTTTCCATCTCAGCAAAGGGCTGCTTTTGGGCCTTCGACCCGGATCTGGCCCTGGGGGCCCCTGCAGAGGTGCGGCTGTGAGGTCAGAGTCTCAGACAGCAGAAGTGAATGCAACCTCCCTAAGGGGCAAGAAAGGAGCCCGCCCCCCCCCCCCCCCAACACACACCGCTACCCAGATCACCTCTGAGCAAGGGCTGACTTCCCCAGGACCGTGGGGGCGGCTGTCTTGGGGGAGGAAAGAGGCAGTGACAATCTTTGGTTATTGAAAGTATTTAAATGTTTGCCAAAAACGACAGCCAAAACAACCAAACTATTTTCTAAATAAACCTTTGTAATCTAAGTGTTGGGAGAAGCTGTCAGTCCTTAAGCCACCAGCAGGGGTGGGGAGAGGTATCTTCCAGAACTCACCCTCCTGATCTCCCCCAGGCGATGGAAGGAGGACAGTCTTGGTCTTCAGATTCCAACATCCCCTCTTGCAGGAGAAGTGAGGTGGTGTTTTGTTGTTGTTGTGATACTAATGGTAAAATTCTTGTGCTGTAGTTGGCGCAGAGGCAAAAGAAACCAAGACTCCCCCCACCCCGCCCCTCAGATTTGGTCCCAGTTTAGATCCAAGAACCTCGTTCCCATCCCTGACCCCCATCCAGTTCCGGGGCTGGGAGACCCTCCCTAGTGGAGGGAGGCAGGGCTCCCTGATCCAAGTCTCTAATTTTGCCTGCCCCCCCCCCCCCGCCACCAGTAACTTTGGGTCAGTCCTCTGCTCCTGAACACTTCGTGGGTTTGTCACTTTGGAGGAGGTAGGGTGGGTGAGCGCTGCCCAGAAGGGGGCCCCACCCACAGATGGGGTGAGGTAGAGGCGAAGACGAGTCCCCAGATCTTTATACCATACCAGAGATCTTTAGCAATTTCTTATTGTTTTTTGAACATCAAGGCTCAAAAGCAATGGGACCATCTGCATTGGCCGGGGAGGTGGCTGGACCCTGCTTATTTTTCCTAACCCCCCACCCATGCAGTCAAGCCTTGCCCTCTTGTTCAGCCCTCCCCCATGCCCCAGCATGTCTGTGCTCACTCCACTCCGAGGCTTGAGGAGGGGTGGCTAGAAGAAGCCAGCATGAAGTGGAGTGAAGCCGTCCTCCCCCCAGACTCTTCTAGCCCCCATCACAGCCTAAAGACTCCTGGTTGGTGGGGGCTCATTCTGCTGACCCCTGCTGTGACCATCCTATCCTCCTGACACTCTGTCTCGGGCTCCCCATGGCCTTCGCTATGTACCCCTCCCTGGCCGGCCCACCTGCCAGCCGAGCCTTCTCTTGGATCCCCACCCATCTGTCCTTGACCTGGGGTGGCCATGGGTGTGTTCCCAGGATGGCTGAGCCCCAGGTCCTGCCTTTCATTCCCAAGTAACTGTCCCCTGAAATAGGAGCCAGGGCGGGCCCCTTCCCTGGTCTAATGTGTGGGGCCTGTCCCTTGGAGAACCTTCCTCTGCAGCTGCCCCACCCATCACCCCAAAATATGGGTACTCAGGACGCCCTGCCTGGGAAGAAAGCCCCAGGACCATGCCCACACTGGCTCATGTGAAAGCACTCACACCTGCTATGTTTAGGCTCAGGGGGAGGTGGAGAAGCTGAGACAGAGAGCATGGGGTGGGGGGTGGGAATGGCTAGTCAAGGCTGAGTGGGGGCATCCCTGACACACTCCCGGGCAGGGGCCCACCGGGGTGTCCATGTCAGAGAACCAGCTCTGTTGCAGGATTGCTGAGCTGGCTTGGGCAGACCCGTGCCCTCCCTGGGCCACAGCACCCCTTCTGTGAAGTTGGGGGATGGTTGTTGGAAGCTCAGACCCCACTGGCTGGGCGATCTGAGGTCCCACTTGCCAATGGAATCGGGGGGACCCCCTGAAAAGGGATCTTCCTTTGGAGACCGTATGGCTGGCCCTCGTGCTCCCACTGAGCGGCAGGGTCCCTGCAGTGCCGTGGGGCACTGACACCCCCACACAGGGCTTCTGGGGGATGCACCCTGAGTCTGCCACAGGAGCACGCAGAGTGGAATACGGCCCACAGAAGAACGTCAGCACAGCCTGCTCCGCTTGGTCCCTAATTGCGAGAGCTGCACCTTCCAGGGCTGTCTCCGGGCCCTCCGGCGCCTGGTGCTTAATACCCCATTCATCGAGCAGATGTTCCCCACACGCTGGTGATTGCTGCCTGGAGAGGCCATCTTTTCAGCTGGATAAACAGAGCTGGAACCTGGCTTCTCACCCTGACCTGCTGCAGGGACACGGGCCAGCTGGCTGGCTTGGAGTCTCGTTGTCTCCATCAGCACGGTGCAGTCTCAGCGCGGAGCAGCGGGGAAGCTGCTGGCTCCGTAAAGGCCCGGAGACTGTCTTCGGGGGGAGCTCTGTACCGCAGGGAGTGGGGGGCCCAGACTCTGGCCAGTCTGCTATGCCCTATTCCTTCACACACAGGCATCTGCTCATCTCCCCCAGGCTCACTGTCGACCCCATTCTGTGGCTGAGGACACTGAGCCCTGGATCCCACAGGTGTGAGTGGGTGGAGGTGCCAGGAACCCTGAAACATCCAGCTCCAGAGCCCAGGCCCCAAGTACCTGGCTCCGGAGTCCTCTGACCTCGGGTGTTCCCTGGGCTTTGGCTCTGGAGAAGCATTTCAAACGGCCTCCTTTCTGCCCAACGCTTCCTGGGCTCTGGGGAGATCTCAGACAGAATAAAGAAGCATCCCCAAAAAGATCAAGGAGGGCCAGGCCCCAAGTGGGGAGTTTGGCCCGAACGCCGTACCAAGCCCCAGCCCAGCCCCTTTGCGGTTCTTAGGAGACATACATTTGTTTAAATTAATTCTTGAATTTTAATTCAATTGCTGAGCTCGTAGAAAAGGGGAAAAAGGATAATCCAAATAATCCATTACTGCTCAGTATGGAATTAAAAAAAAAATCACTCGGAGCAGGCAGAATGGATACTTGAGGAAAGCAGCTCCGCTCTCCGCTCTGCCCCCGGCTCCGGGGGTGGGGCTGCGGGGTGGGAGGGAACACGTTGCCGCGCTGCTTGCTGGCGAGGAAGCAGTCCTTCCCGGCGGCGGTGCTGGCAGCCGGCTGCTTTTACCACATCCCTCGGCAGGACTCAAATATTCCAGCGCAGCCTCGGATCAAAACACACAAGCCTGCAGGCCCGTCAGGAGTCTGGCTGGGCACTCGTGGCCAAGCTGATCGCTGTGTCCCCCCAACTGCCAGATCCCCGCATGCAAGGGAGAGGCGGAGGCTGCCGGGCTGAGGATGCCCCATGCCCTGCTAGGGTGCCCACAGGCCCCACAGCCCCGTGGACCCACAGGCATCTGGCCACGTGTCAGCCTGTGGCTCTCTGTGGACAGGGATGGGCAACCCTGCCGCACGCCAGGGGGCATCTGCGGGGTGCTGTGTAGACGTGGGAGAGGGGCTCCCAGGGAAGGGAGAGGGTGAGTCTCAGGATGGTAGAAGTCCAGATCCTCCGAATTGAGGAGCAGGTAAGAGTTTCCCACCTGGAGGATCCTGTATCCCTGCTCTGGGTCTGCCACGAGTGTCTGGAGGGGCTCCAGGTGCCTCCCCCATTCCTAAGGGCCATCCTCCCTTTTGAGCAACTGGGCTGTCCAGGGCATCCCAGGTTGGTGGGGTGGAGAAGCAGGGTAAGGGGTTTGGGTGGTTAGAAGTGTCTGGTTTGCCCAAGAGGGACCCCAACAGGCACGGTGGGTCCTTTTGCTGCATGACCCTAACCCGACTTCCCAGCATCCTTTCCTGGCAGGCCTGGGGCTGGGGGTGCAGGGCCATGCTCTGAAGTCTGTGTGGGCAGCAGAGCTGACCGCCAACGCGGGGCCAAGAGAGAGCCCTGGGGACCAAAATCGTGCCTCTTTCTTGCCAAGAGGATTTGTGGCTGCTCCCAGTGAAAGCCTGGGGTACAATGGGATTATTATTGTCAAGATAAGGATCGCTGCGCGGGGAGGAGGGGAAAGCTGGGCCAGAAAGCCCCGTGTAAGGGCATCTTGCTCTCCTGGGGGAGCACAGAATGTGGTCCGAGATGCCGGGCAGTGATGGAGAGAGGGGAAACAAGACAGGCAAAGCTGGAGACCCACAGGGCAGCTATGGAAGCCTGCCGGAGCCTGGGCTGGGTTCCACCCCCCAGGTCTCCCTGATCCCGAGGGGTGTCCTCTAGAGGGGGGCTTGCAGGACCGGGGAGATCCCTGGAGGGGCCCTTGAGCCACGGTCTCTGTTGGGCAGGGGGAGTAGCTGAACTTCACATGAGCTATTTCTTAGGTATTCCCGGGCCAGGCCCTAGCTGGCGGGGGAATTGGAGGACCAGGAGGATGGTAAGACTGTGGACCCAGCAGTCACTGGGCAGGGACAGGCCTAATGGCTGACATGGGGGCCTACACATCTGGCTCCAGAAAGAGGCTTTGGGGCTGCAAAGCTCAGCAGGTGCTGGGCCCCCAGGGCCCAGGACAAGCCCACACTGCCATTGGCTTACAGGCTGTCAGCTCCTCTACCCCTGCCGGCTCATCCCTTCGATCGGCCTCTCCTGTGCCTTTATTAATTTATGCTGCACCCTCCGCCAGGAGCACCTTTCCCATCTTTGCCCAAGTGCCCCTCACGACCCCCTCATGACACTGACCGGGCTTCAGGTCCAGAAAGCCTTCCAGAGCTGCAGGTCTCCAGGACTGGGCCAGGCGCTGCTCCCTCGTCCCAACGTGGGAGGTGGCGCAGGGAGGCTCTGAACATGGGGACTGTGTACCATCCTGGCCAGGGGGCATCGGGAAGGGCTGTCCTTCCTCACCCACGAAGACACGCGACCGGATTCATCCCCGATTCCTGACCCCGAGGGCTTCCAGGGCATGCCCCATGGGTCCGGATGCTGTGTCCCAGGCCATCCAGGACATCCTGTGGGGGGGACGCCCCACAACCGACTCTCACAGCAAAAGGCAGGCGCTCCAGGCTGGGCGCTGGGGCTCTGGGGGATTTTCCACTGCACGTGCACCCCGGCTGCTGAAGCCACATGTTCGAACATTAGTGGGCGGGTCCCCCCCCCACCCGCCCGCCCCGCACTTAATTAGTTCCTAGCTGACTGCAGCACCCACGGAAGCAAAAGAACCTCGAGCAGCCGTCCTAGAGCTCTGGGTGGAAGGTCCCCGAAGGGTGCCCTGTTCGAGACTCCCCTCCCCACTTCACGGGGAGCCCCAGAGAGGGGAGTCATTAAGGAACATAATGAAAAGGAACAGACAGGAGCGTGGGCCCCGCAGCCAGTGTCTGCCACCAGCCCTCTGCGTGCCAGTTCCCTCTGCTTCTCATGCTTCTGCCAAGCAGGGAAGGACAGTCCCATTTTACAGACCAGCAAACTGAGCTCCAGAGAGGGAATGAATGAAGGGACGCTCCCTCAGAGCCACACTGAGTCCCCATGGGCCACCCATAACACTGAGGTTCATTAGCCTCATGTTCCTGGGAGCAAGCAGGCTCCAGGCGTGGGAGGGACCCTCCAGAGCCCTGTGTCGTGTACATGGAGGGGAGTGGCTTCCCTTTGTGCTGGTCTCCGCTCCTTCCCCACCATGAGCAACCCTGAGACAAAACGTTGAGCGGCTGAGGTCAGACCGGGTCTAGGAGTCACACATTTCTCCTGTTGCTTCATCATTTTTTATGTCATCCACACGGTAAAACCCCAGCCACTCCACGAAACAACGGAGTCCTGGTCCCTGCACTGTACCAACGATGCCAGCCTGTTTGTATTTTGTCGTCCTAGAAACGATTCTGAATGCCGGAGCCTCTGCTCAGGGTCACCCCACCCAGGATCTAGACAGCCAAAATATTTGTGACAACGGTTCCCTTTTCCGTTTCCTGGAGTGCCCTGCTGTCACAAATCGAATTTAAAGCAAAATGAGCCCTCTTTCAATTGGTTCAAATGAAGCTGTCACTCACAGTGGAAGGGTGGCCACGACCTCTCGCAAGAGGCCAAGCCAGGAAGCCTTCCTGCAGGATGCCGCTCCACCATGGCCTGGGTCCTGCCCACCCAGGTCCTCCCTACCTGGCCCTGGCGGCCTGGTGGGTTTTGCCCATGGCTTGGCACCCCTGCAACCAGCCAGCCCCAAGTGTCCAGTGACGGTGTCGGAGGGGCCTGGAGTGGCCGGAAATGACCACCTGTCAGCGAAGCCCAGGCACCGTAGGGCCCGCCGCTTCCGGGGTCTGGTCAGGTCACACCCACGCCTTTGTGGGGATCCCTATGGCATGATGGGGGCATGGCCTCAAGGGAACCCCTGTGTCAGCTGGCCTGGGGAGGGGGTGTCTGGGTCACTAAGGCGTTCAGTGTACTACCTAGTTCCCTGCTGATTTTCCAGAGAATCAGAAAAGCCACATCAGGGAGTCCAAGTTGGGCTTGCAGGGGCAGTCGGCCTGCTCTGGGGCCCCTGCATGTGGGGGCATGAGGCCCCAACAGGAAGACTGGGAGAAGAGTGCAGGCTTCCTTGAGGCGGGAAGAGACACACAGGGCCCACCGCCCAGCCCTCCCCCTTCCATACCTCTGGTGGCAGAGAGCTCACTACCCGCTGAGATGGTCCGGTCCTTGTAAGCACTGCCGTGACCTTTCCATACTATGCAGGAGACTTCTGCCCTCCTGAACTTTCAACCCCAGATATCAGGATCAGTGTCCACAGCCACTGTCAAGGCCGGCACAGAGCTGGTCGAACTCTCGTACATTCTTCCCTCTCCTCTGCTTTCCTTAACCATGCATGAGCCCACGCTCCGCCTGGCCCTGGCCTTGGAGAATGGGAATGAAGCGCAGGACTCACCCCCTATAAAGGCCCTGGGGAGCACACAGCCTGCAGGGAGACCAGGAGAGGTCATGACCCTGAGTGGAGCCAGCTTGGCTGTCAGAGGGGCTCTCACTGCTAACCAGTGGGGGTGGACAGTGAGGCCTGAGAAACCCTAACCTGGGGTCACCTGGGGTCAGGGACGGGGTCACCTGGTGTCAGGGATGGGGTTACCTGCTGTCAGGCCCCTGCCTCATGAAGTTGTCACGATTCTTTGTGACTTCTGCCAGGTGCTAGGACACAGTGGGAGAAAGGAAGGCTGCAGGCGCTGAGCAGCAGCATGACTTTCCCGCCTTCCTGGGTCCTCGTGTCCTTTTCTCTAAGATGGGAACAGTGGCGTTGGGCCACTGGAGCGGACTCCAGAGCCACGGCCGTGTTCAGGGACCAGAGGCTGACTAGCTGCAGGAGATGGGGCCCAGGCCTGTTGCATCACTGGTGGTCTCTGGGAGTCCGTTTCCCCTCCTCATGGGCCCAGGGTCCTGAGATGCTTCAGCGCTCCCAGCTGGCCCTCACCTTTCTGGAACCTTCCCTTGTCCCTGCAGACTCCACTCGCACCACACAACACACAGCAGAGACCCGGTGAAGAAGATGGAGAGGTGGCAGTGCCTTGAGCCCTAGGCACAGCCTCCAGGTGTCCCCCCACCCTGGGCTCCAGACCCATGGGACCCCACTGTCACTCCACCAAGAACATTACCAAGGCTCTTTGAAAGCGGCAGAGAATCTGGGTCTGCCACTTGCCCAGCAGTGCTGTGTCTCAAAAGGCCCGTTCCGTGCGGGGCTGGCAGTCTGGCAGCTGCGGGGGCTGGCCAAGTTCATTCTCTGGTGGCTGGTTCAGCCCACGGTGCTGCTTGCTCGGTCAGGAAGTGGTCACTGAGCACGCCCTCACGTGGCATGCGGGGCACCCACACTGCCGATGAGACCCCATGATGGTGTGATGCAACTGTCTCCATCACTGCTATTCAGGCAAAATAGCACACACTGGCAATTCTTCAAACAACGTGTTGAGAGCCCGCAGCCTACTGGAGTTAGCCGGCTCCTGCCCACGTGGCGCCTGTGGTCTCGTGGGGATCAGGCCACGGAGTCACATAAGCAAATAGCATCACAGACCGTGGGCTGCTGTGTGGGGGTGACCTGCCGCTGGGGGGAGGGCTGGGGCCAGAGGGGGTGGGCTAAAGGTGAGCTGCCCCCACCAGGCTCGTCAATTTGGGACACAATGTCATCTTCACGTGGGGCAGCTGGGAGGGTGTGCCTGGGGCTAGCTCATTGTCCCGGGGCCACAGCCTGGGGCTTGCACAGTGGAAATGCATGTCTTCCCGTCCTAGAGCCTGGGAGTCAGGGATCCAGGCACAGGCAGAGCTGGGCCTTCAGAGGCCTTTCTCTTTGCTGGCTAGACTCCATCTTCTCCCCGTGGCCTCACGTGGTCGTCCCTCCATGTGTCTGTGCATCTGTGTCCTGACCCCCTCCTCCTATAAGGACACTGGTCAGACTGGATAAAACCCATATGACCTCATTTTACTTGGATCACCTCTTTAAAGGTCCTCTCCAAATACAGTCACACTGAGGTCCTGGGTGGGGCGGGGGGGTGGATCACAACTTCAACACAGGAATTGGAGGGAGGTCGGCCCACGGTGTGCTGTGAGTCCCTTTTCTGGCCCCCCACACGGCTGTGTGATGCAGGCAAGTTCACTCCCTCTTGACTTGCTTTTCCAGTCGTAGCTCCAGGCCTGGTACAAGCCCTCCTGGGACTAGGGTGATTCTCAGACGCTCAGTGAACACTCAGTGGAGGGAGCCCGCCGGCCACCAGGCTTGCAGATGGCAGGAGAGCCTGGCCGCTGAGCTCAGCCCCGCGGGTTCTGGAAAAGCACCCTGGCCAGGTTGTTCAGAGCTGGGCTACGGGTCTTCCAGGCCAACCTGATCTCCTGTGAGATTAGTCATTTGCTGTTGTGATGAAAAACTACCAGTCTGTCCACGAGGGGCTGCGGGAGATGGGCACCCTGATGGGGTGCTCGAGGCCTGCCCAGTGGGAAGAAGAGGGGCCATTTCCGGGCCCTAGCTGCTGGCCCTACCTACGAAAGGGCTGGATTCCTGCTGGGTCCCCACATGGGGTGAGGGTGACCCCACAAACCTGGAAGCAGAGCCTGGGATGACGGCCTGTCCTCAGGGCCGGGGTGCACGTCCTGGCTGTCACCGCCCTGCTGTGTGACCTCAGCCCCTCTCTTTGTTTCTCTGAACCAATCTCCCCCACAGCTGGGTGTCTAGCTCCTCCCACACGTGCACAGCCTGTACTCCACGTCCCCTGTGCAGACCTCACCACGACCTGTCCCCACAGACTTGCCCAGGCACCAAACAGGCAGAGAAGTCCCCTGGGGCATGCTAACACTGAACCTGGGGTTTGACCCACGACCCCAGGAACCCCAATGACGGGGACTGGCGTCCTGAAGCAGCACATCCTTGTCCCCTGGCTCCGCAGACCTTCCAGCAGGTCTGCGGATGTTGGGGAGGCCCGTGGCTGTCCCACAGGTCTGTACCCCTGCCTGATGCTTTGGGCAGGAGCTAAGCCAAAGCACAGAGTTCCTGGGGAGCGTCTGTGAACTCATGCTCCAGGGAGAGCTCAGGAAGGAGGAGCCTAGTGATCCATTCCCTCCAGCGTGCTGGGATCTCAGGCCTATTCTGGGCCCAGCTCCGGCAGTGGCGACCTTGTAACCGGCTGCTCGCTCAAAAGCAGGACTTGGGTTCTGCTATGCATCCGGGCTGCGGGTGGGGACCAGCGGGAGGAGACTCCATTCACACCAGCTTCAGACTGGGGTGGCGTGGGGCTGGCACACCAGGGTCAGAGGTGACGTCAGCAGCTCTGTCTCTTTCCAGTTCCCCTTCTATTTGTCTGCTTTCTCCTGAGAGAGCCTGCCTCCTTACCTAAGGTGGCGGGATGGCTGTCTGCAGCCTCGGCATGATGCCCCCTGCCCCCCAGCTCAGCAATCCCAGGGAGCAGGAGTCAGCTCAAGTCCCATGCACAGCCTGGAAGGAGGAGGGGACTAAGGGTGGGATTGGACAGGATTTGATCAGCACAGCCAGGGGCTCTGGCCAGGAGGGTGAAGGACAGCCTGCAGAGATCAGTCAGCCCCATGGGGGCCCTGCTTTGCCCACTGGGTCCCAGGAGCACAATGGCCTCTGGGTTTCTATAGGCTGGCTCCTTACAGGGCCTGCGCTGCTGTTGCATCCAGAAGTCCTTGCCCTGCTGTCCCTCCCAGAGCCCCAGGCACTGCATGCAAGTGGGGCTTTGCATCCCTGGGAGGATTATGAGCTGAAAGGCCTGGCCTGCCTTGGCTTCATCTTTGCACTTGCTTCTGCCAGAAGAAGAGCGGTGGGTCCCTGCTCAGGGCTGTCCTCTCCTGGAGGGACCTCCCCCAGGTCTGGGCTCCTTGCTCCTCTCGGATGCTTTTCTTCATCACTGGAGCCGAGGCTCTGCCTGATTCTAGGCCAGGGGCTGACACAGCTGGACTCTGGGCTCCCAGCCCCATGGCCTGCTGGAGGCCCGCTCCATCCCCCACCTGAGAACCTCAGGGACCTGAGCCCCCCGCCCCCCAGCTGGGCTGCCAACACCCAGAGACAAGGTCCGAATGCCCGGCTCAGACAATGGGCGTGGTTCCCAGTGCCAGCATCCTGGCAGTGCCCCAGGCTGCGGCGGGCTCCTTCTGCTGTGCTCCCACCGCAGACTGCCTGGGTGAGCTGGCCCGCTGACTGTCCCCCGTCCCCGGAGCACCACCCTGCCCACTGTGCTGCTCAGACATGCACAGTCTCCTTCTCTGGGGAGAATATACAAACGCTTCCTCCCGCAGAACGGTAAACCTGTCGTCCCTAATGAACAGCTTTCATTTAGGCTCGGGGAAGAAGGTGTGCGCCGGGGACGGTCTCTGCCGGCGGCCCTGTTGCAGGATCTCATGCTTGGCGTTCACGGCTCCTTTGGGGCCCCCGGCGCCCAGCACAGCACTTTTTCTTATTGTGGTAAGAAACACATGACATAAAATTCACCATCTTCACCATTTTGAGGCGCACGTCTCCGTGGTATTAAGCACAGTCATATTCTTGGGCAAACATCACCCTCCATCCCCAGAACTCATTCATCTTGGAAACCTGCAAGTCTGTCCCCGTAAACACCAGCTCTCCTCTCCCTATCTGCCCCCACTGCCCCAGCCCCTGGCACCCACCACGGCAGTTTCTGTCTTTATGATTTTGGCTACTCTAAGCCAGCAAATGACTTTTTGTTGTTGTTTTGAGCCAAGAAAGAGAGTTTAAAGAAGCCAAGATTGGTGCTGACCCTAAGTCCTAGCCGTTCCTACAAGGTCCCCACCGGAGGGTTCTCAGGACACTCTTGCATGCCCCCCCATGACGGGGTGCTCACTACTTTTCGGTATAGCCCCCTGACAAGACTCTGGTGGAGAAGGACAGTCTGAGGTTCAGGCCTCTGAGCTCCTGTCCCCACCATTCCCAATCAAGCATGAGTTTACTGAACATCTATTACACGCCAGGCTGGAGCGGGCTGCCACCGGTTCGATGGAGGGGCCCCCATGCCAGCTGGAGGGCTCTGCACCTGCTGCAGTGAGCTGGGGAGCAGTGCCGATGGGGGCTTGAGTGATGGCTGCTGGGAGGGGCAGTGCCTCAGGCGGGGCTTGATCTCATCCCCGCCTGATGCCTGGCTGCTGGTCAGTGCATCTTTTCCGGTGGCTCACAGAAATCTCAGACGGGCCAGAGGGGCTCAGGGCAGCCCTCCTGCCCTCAGCAGAGGAAGGATGGGGCTAGGGAGGAGGGGGCCTGGCACAGCCAGGACACGGGCCTGAGCCCCTGTGGATATGTCCAGGGCGCCGCTGAGCGCTGGGCCCACCTGCCAGACCGTGAAACGGCACACTCAGCCCAGGCAGGGATTAGTAGTTCTCCCGGCCTCCCGGCTGTGTGTTCTACATGTTCAATGTGGCCCCAGGGCAGCCCCTCCAGGCAGCCCGGCCTGTGCCCTGGAAGGATGTGGCTGAGGAGCTGACCGGGAAGAGCAGGGGGTCTAGAAGGCTGCCCGGCAGCTGCTTCCCGGGTGGACGGACGAGGGGTGAGTGAGGGAGACTTCGGAGCCCCATCCCAGTGGGTGCCAGTCTCCGTCCAGACCTTCCCACACTGGCCCACCCTCAGCCCCCTCTCCTCATCTCCAGAAGCCTCTTCTCATCACTGGGGTCCAGCATCCTGAGCCGCCCTCACTCCGGGGAGGTTAAGGCCCCGCCGAGAGCACACAGAGTCTTGATAGGGAGCGGAGTAACCCTAACTCTAACCCTCCATCCAGTACCGCAGAGCTCATCCTGTTCGCTCACGGACCCCGGTGGGGCCTGAGGGCTGAGGGACAGGCACGCTGGAGCAGGGGCAGCAGAGTCTGGGACAGCCCAGGCTAGAATGCTGGCCTGCAGGGCCCCAGGCGGGTTCGAGAGAGGGCAGTGACACTCCTCTTGGGCGCCCCTGAAGCAGCCACAGAAACGAGCAGAAAAAGCCTTTTTGTTGCCTTTCCAGCCCAGACAAAATCAATACTTTCTGGAAACATGAGAACAGCTGACCTTTGGATTTCTAGCAACCCTTCAAACTCAAGTTTGGTTTGGGGCCTGTCTGGAGGTGCTGGCCCCAACTCCGGGGTCCAGCGGGGGATGAGACCAGCTCCATGCACACCTGCAAGCCGCCGGCGCCCCTCGCTCCAGGATCCCAGAAGGCTGCACAGCCGGCCTGCTCTGTCTGCGAGCCACGTTGTGTTTTCAAGGCTTTAGCTATGTCTCGGCTCCTCCTTCCCGGCTAGACAACCTCCAGACCTTCTCCAGACCAGCTACAGCCACAGAGCATCACAGGCGTTATGGAAAGGAAACTGAGGCCTGGTTCCCCCTTGCCTCCTCCATCAGCTCCTGCCCCAGCTTCCTGCCTTGGCTGGAACGTGGGTCACCGTGGAGCTGAGTGGTGTTGACGAGCGCTAGGGCACCCAATTTTGTAACTGAGTGATGTCCTACAATGAATGCTTCAGGCCATGCCAGCCACTGGGAGCCAGTTGCCCTGGGAACTCAGTGTCCCCACAAGGGCCACACAACACAGACGCACAGAGCAGGGCCCCAGGGAGGCCAGGCCAGGGGCTGGGACATGAGCGTGGGAAAACCCCATACGTCCAGTGGCCCGCTGGCTCCAGCTCTGTGGGAGGGCCCTGCATGAGCGCCTGGGTTGCTAGAGACTGGTTCTCGGTTTTACTGTATTTTATGTGGAGCTCGAACTCATGACCTTGAGATCGAAAGTCTCACGCTGGGGGCTCTGCCAAGGCTGTCGAGAAAAGGCAGCATTTGGCCTCAATTCTGGAAAACGTGTGAGCTGTCTGTGGAATATATGTTCCCAGAGGGAACAGTTCAGAGGAGTGCTGGGCGTGACCTTCCTGCTCCGGGACTGGCAGGCCAGTGTGATGGGTGTGGGGAGGGCATGGGGGTCAAGCCCCAAGCCTGGCCCTTCATCTCTGGGTCCTGGGGGGCCCTAGTGGCCCCTGGCCAGCCGCCGTTGGGGCCAGAGGGTTGAGACGGAGAGGAGGAGCTGGGAGGTGGGAGGAGGAGCTGTGTGGGGAAACCGCCCAGGTCTGTGACGTGTTGGGAGCCACGTCAGGGAACTGGGGCTTCCTCCAGAGGGACACGTGACCCGTTGGACAGGGGAGGGAGGATGAGATGTGCATTTTAGATGGACCACCAGCGTCCCATGGGGTGGATGGAGAGGCAAGGCTGGGGACAGGGCGGGTCACCGAGAGGGGGCCTGGGGGAAGGGGGCAGGGATGGCACATTGGAAGTGAAAACGGGGTTTGCTCAGTGCCACCCCATAGGCTTGAGATAAAGTAAGGTGCTGGTTGTGTCCTCGAGGCGCCCAGCCCCATCCCTCCTGGCTGGTGGCCTTCTCAGGGTGACTCAGCAGGAGGAGCCTCCATGAACAGAGCTGGAAGCCAGGCCTGGGCCCCACCTGCCACTTAGGCACATGCATGTCGTGGCCCCAGTACAGAGCCAGGCCTTAGGTGGGACTCCCCCAAAGCAGCCCAGGAGGCGAGGGCTTACTGAGTGTGCCCCAGAAGTGCAGGTGAGGAGGGAGCAGAGGCAGCGATGGGGCTGGGCTCCTGCGTCTCCTGGGGAGCCCGGGAGAGCTTGTCTGCCAGCACCTATAGCCAGGGGCCTCAGGGAGCACCGTGGGGGACGCTTGGGGGGATTCACTGGAGGGACATGGCCATGGGGGACATGCCATGGAGTACACACTGTGGGGGACACGTTATTCCTTCCCACCCCCAGCAGGCTTGGCTCCCTTCCCTGCCTGGCTCCCAGACACATGCTCCCCAACTTGCCAGCCCCTGGTGGGGTTCCTGCTCTGCTGAGACCTTCGCTATAGCGACGGTCCTGCCTATCTCTCTCTGAATGATCACCAGATGCCCATTCTCCATCTCCTGGGTGTCCAGCCAGCACCCCTGACAGATTAGGTCCCAAACCTACCTCTTGGTTCCCTCAAACAACCACTGTGTCCCTCCCATGGCACCCCCTGCCCCTCACGCACCAAGTCTTAGCATCTTTCTCACCCTTTTTCTCCACCACCAGCCTGGTTCTGATGTGACTTGAAGGGACAGTGGGAGGCTTTGCCAGTGGGTCGGGCATGGGGTTCAAGAGCAGCATGGACAAGGAGTCTTCTGGGAGAAGTGCTAGCAGGTGGGGGTGCCATGGAGGGGAGAGGGGGAGGGGGCAGGGGAGAGTGTGGGAAGGGCGGGCATGCATGCGTGGGAACTGTTGGCAGAGGGACTGCACTAGAGGAGGAGGGCTGGGTGAGGGTCCTGGGGACCAAGCCCCGTGTGCAGATGAGGGCAGCTACTCCGTCTCGGGAGTTCTGCCTGAAGGACACACAGAGCACCGTTAAGTCAGCACCGTTAAGCCAGCGGCCACACAAATGTGTTGACAAGTTGACCCTTACGGGGTCAGCTCCCTGAGGCTGACGGACAGGGTGTGCTCATCTTTTCCTGCGGAGGGGTCCCAGACCCTGGTTGGAAGGCCAGAGGACTTCCCACCACCTCTGAAGCACCTGCTTGGTGCACCCCAAACATGCTGGCCAATTACAGGGATGAGGAGAGAAGGAGAGTGAGGTGGCTTAGGGTCCACTGCCCTCCAGCTACTCGCCTGCTTGACCTCAGGGACTCGGAATAAGCCTTTCTGAGAAGCACCGCAGGTCCCGAGTGGCCCTGCTTCTGCAGCACCGAGCCCAGTTTTATGTGGGCTGGGATGCAGCCACTTCTTTCTTGGGTGTCCTGTCCCTCGGTTTCAAGTGGGAATGAGACCCTATGGCAGGTGCAGGTTGGAGGTTCGGCTACTAGAACAGATGGGTCCTCAGTGTGCGGCATGTCTAAATGGGCTGTGGGAGGTGGGACACGTGCGCGCGGGAGTGGGGGGGGGCATCGAGTGTGCCCACGGGGCGTGTGTGTGGGTGTGAGGACACATTTTGACGCGTACGTGTAACTAAAGCACTTCCTCAGGTGATCTGTCCAGAGACATGCTGCAGGCTGCACTGAAGTGTCTCCCTTCTCAAAAAGACCAAAACAAGCAATGCTTGTCTCCAGTAGACTGCAGAGAGCTTGTACGGGCAGATCGGGGCCCTGATCGCTGCAGGAATCCCATTAAGTTTCCCAGCATAACGAGTGGAGCTTCCCGTCCACCAGCAACCGCGGGCTCTCCTGGCTTTCCCTGAGTTTCAGACTCGAGGGGGGCGTCCACGGGCACACGTCGGGGGGCTCTGCACTGGCCTCCCTGTTCCCTGTCCCCACTCCCTCCCTCTCTCTCCCAGATCTTCCTCCTCAGCTCTTGTGTTTTGAAATTTTCGGGTTTGGGTTGGGTTGGGTGTATAGATCGGCCCCTCTCCTGAGAAAAGCTGGGCCTTCTGGGGGCGAACAGACTTGTAGAAAACCGTTACCTCCATCCCTAAGCTTTCACAGCAATGACAACAGGTTACAATGAAGGCCATGCAGCTGTGACAGGAGAGGACTGAGGCCAGGGGTGTGGAGTAGGTCTCCCGTCTCACACTGAGGAATGGGAGGCTACATTTGGGGTCTGTGGGAAAGATGCCCGCCATCGGCTAGCGATGTCTGCCAAGGGCAGGAGTAAAAAGTAGAAGATCAGCACTATGGGTCTGCAAGGCTATGCCGGGCATCGAGGGCTTGGCTGTGGGGGGTAGGGGTGCTCTGGTGACAGGTGACATCCCAGAGTCTTCACTGTTACTAGGTCCCTCCTCTGTCCCGTGCCTCCGTGCTTTAGCGTACAGCTCACGCCACCTGCAATGCCATCCCTCACGCGGGTGGTCACAGCCTCCCCTATGCTGTCCCGGGCAGATGTCAGCACCCTGGTCTCCCACGGCACTGTTGCTCTGGGTCTGCCCCACACCCTGCTGGCCAAGGTCCTGTTGGTACGCCTGGTGCCCAGTGCCCTGCCAGGAGTCTGGTGCCAAGCAGAGGCTGAGTTGGTGGCTTGAATGGAGCTGAACCCAGTGTTCGCAGACCCCTCTGCCCCCACAAGCAAGGCAGAAGTGTTCTGGGCTGGATTCAGCCTGGAAGCAGGAGAAGGGTCTCTGTACTGTCCCCACCAGGCCAAACAGACCTTTAGCTCTTTAGGGACGGAGAGAGAGCTTGGCTTGTCTCCAAGTCTACACCGGTTCCTTTCACCCCATATTAGCCTCTCCAGGGTTGGCAACATGTCCTTTTTGCCCCAACCTTGTCGTGCCTTGTGCCTGGCAGAGCTGAACAGTTCCCCTTCCTGGACAGCATCTGTAGGTTCACAGGCAGCACTCAGTACATATTCCAGTCCAGGGAGCTCATCTGTGCAACACTGACCAAAAAGTAGCCAATGTGTTGCATGCAACCTCAGCCAGCCACCTCCAGTGGGAGCAGAGAAGTCCTCTGGGGACAGTCGCAGTTAGCCACATAGGGAGCACTGTGACAGCCCTTGATTTCCCTATCTCTTTCAAGCCAAGTGAAAGGGGCTTTTTTCTTTCCTGCAGGGAGGTGTGCCTGGATGGAGAGGAGACTGGCTTTGCATTCCCCAGCTCACCGTGCATCAAGAGTATGCCTGGGAGAGCTGGACCAAGTTATCACAAATTGCTGGGTTATTTCAAACTATTTTAAAAAATGATGTCAGACAAAGTAGATTTCAGAGGAAGAATGTTAACAGGGATGAAAAGAGGTATCATGATTATAGATAATTTCATAATGATTTAGGGGCTTATTCAGCAGGAAAACCTTACAGTCCTAAGTGTGTAGGTGCCTAATAACAATGGTTGAAAATAAACAAAGCAAAAACTGATAGAACTAAAGGGAGAAACAGAAAATCTGCCAAATGATCTGAGATTTCAACACCCCCTTTCTCAATCATGGGTAGAACAAGTACACAGAAAATCAGCAGACATGCAGAAGCCTTGGACAACACTAACAACCAACTAGACCAGACTGGCACTCACAGACACTCTATGCAGCAACAAGAGAACACATGTTCTCCTCAAGTATCAGAGAACAATGACCATGAGAGATCATAGTCTGGATCATTAAACAAGTGACAGTACTTTAAAATTATACGAAGTATGCCCTCTGACCACAGTGGACTTGGACAAGACAATAACAGAAAAACATCTGAAACATCTCCAAATGTTTGGAAGCCAAATCATACACTTCTAAATAACTCATGGATTGAAGGAAAAAAAAATTAAGTAGGAAACCTAGAAGGTATTTTGAATGGAATGAAAAGAAAAACACCATATTAAAACATGTGAGATATTGCTAAAACAGTGATTGGAGATGGAAAAAAAATTTTTTTAAAGATTTTATTTATCTATTTGACAGAGAGAGAGAGAGATCACAGTAGGCAGAGAGGCAGGGGGAAGCAGGCTTCCTGCCGATCAGAAAGCCTGATGTGGGGCTTGACCCCAAGACCCTGAGATCATGACCTGAGCCGAAGGCAGTGGCCTAACCCACTAAGCCACTCAGGTGCCCCTGGATATGGAAATTTATACATTCATGTCTAGACAAGAAAAGAGTAACAGTCTCCAGTTAATGATCTCAGATCTTGCCTTATGAAACTAGGAAAAGAAGAGCAAATTGAACCCAGATTGGAAAATCAATAGTGAAGAGCAAAGCAAAAATCAACCAAACAAAAAGGGAATATCGGCAGAAAAAACAGAGAAAAATCACTAAGACCAAACGGGTTCTTGGCAAAGATCAATAAAATTGATAAGCTTCTAGTGGATTGA
This sequence comes from Mustela lutreola, assembly GCF_030435805.1. Taxonomy (NCBI): domain Eukaryota; kingdom Metazoa; phylum Chordata; class Mammalia; order Carnivora; family Mustelidae; genus Mustela; species Mustela lutreola. Next base: position 66,306,615 of record NC_081290.1, on the reverse strand, counting down.
TCAGGAGAAAAGGTGAGAAACAGATTGCCAATATCAGAAAGGAAATAGGTGAGGCACTATGGATTCTGCAGATGTTGAAAGGATAAGGGAGTTTTAAGAACAATGTTACTTTTGACTTCTACACGAAATGGGCAAAGTCATGAAAAAACACAAACTGCCAAAGCTCACTCTAGAAGAAATAGAGAGCCTGAGTAGTTCTTTTCCCATTAAAGAATTTGGTTTTGTAGTTAAACACCTTCTCACACACAAAAAACTGCAGGCCCAGATAGCTTCAATAATGTCTGAATTGTACCAAACATGAAAGAAAGAAAGAATAAAAGAGGAAAGAACACTTCTCAACACTTTGAGGCCAATATTACCCTGATACCAAAATCAGACAAAAGCAGTACAAGAAAACAACTATAGATCAATATATTTCAGTAACATAGCTATAAAAATGCTCTACCAACATTTTAACGAATTGAATCCAGTGATATATAAATAGTATAACACGTCACAACCACATGGTTTTTATTTCAGGAATACCAGTTTGGTTTAACACACACAAAAGTCAACCAATACAAATCATTCTATTAATAGACTATGAAAGGAAAAACACATGATCATCTTAATAGATGTAGAATAGGCGTTTGACAAAATCCAACATCATTTTGCTAATTAAAAAAAAAAAAAAAACCTCTCAGTAAATCAGGGATTGGGGGATTTCCTCAACCCAGGGAAGAGCATCTGTGAAAAGCCTAAGCTAACCTCATGCTCAATGGTAGAAGACTGAGTTCTTCCCCCTACGAGTAGGAACAGGGCACCGGTGAAACTTCACTACTGGAAATTTTTAATGTGACTATGGTTTAATTACTACAACTGCCGTTGTTGTTCAGAGCAAAAAACCAACAACCCCATGAAGTCTTCTCTCTTCCTGCCCACCTTCTGCAGCTGCCCTTTACATCCAGCTCTGGCTTCAGGCCTTGTGACCTTCCTCAGCTCCACAGATCCCCAGCTTGCTTCAGAAGAACTGCATCTCACTCTGGGCTCTTCTATTAAATCAATCCATCATTTCTAGATATTTCAAAGTTGCTTCTGCAACTAGGTTGTAAGTTCTTTAAAGGGAGTGCTGTAGACAGGTGGCCAATAATTACTAATTTTGCAATTCCTCAGGATGCAATGAACCCGTAGGCAGACTACCTCTAGCCTGTGACAGCAGCAGGTCATGGTCATGCTCCTGGGTTTTGAGATGCATGAAGAATCCTGAGGGTGGCATGGGGACAGGAGGGTGGGAGTGGGGATGGGGAGGATCATGGACTGCCGATGGCCAGAGAGTGAAGGAAAGTCCTGGCAGAGGCTCAGAGTAGGAGGCATCTCCCACTGGGGGGCTTGGGTGGCACTTCTGGAAGGAGCAGTGTTCACACTGACCTACAAGCATCTTGTGGGAAGGATACTCTGAGAGGAAGGGACTGTAAGTATAGAACACAGATAGAAAGGCATGGCCAAGGCTGGTCCTGCCCTAGAGTGGAGGAGCAGAGGGTCACTCGCCAGGGCTGTCCAATCCTGAAGATGAGCAGCGTCCTTCACCAAGGACGCCAACGTCATGTGGAAGAGCCTGCTGGCTGTTTGTCTTGTTGTTCGAATACTCACTGCCCACTCATCCCTCCCACTCCATTGAACTTGGGAGCAGAGATGTGGCTTACCCTGGCCAGCGAGAGGTAGGTGGAAGTGATGTGTCCCATCTGGGAGCAGAAGCTCAAGGCTGCCCATGGGGCTCTTTCCCTCAGTAACACACGGAATGGCAACTGCCACCAGCCTGGGTGCTGACAGACCAGAGGTGTAGCTTGAGCAGGAGAAAATCTTCTATGATTACCGGCCCCTAGGGTGGGATTGTTCATCACCGCAGCAGAGCTGGGCCCAAGCAGACTGAGCCACAGGCTATAGGCACACAGCTGTCTGTGCTATGTCTCCATGGGTATGGATGGGCACCATGAGACCCTTCTTGTACATAAAGCCCAAAGTAAGTTCTACTCACAAAACCTTTCTATTCTCTATCAAGATCTCTGCCTTAATCCACCAAGTAGGTCACCTCTGTCCAGGGACCCCTCTGCAAACTGACTTTCCAAACTGGAGTTCCATAGAACATTCTTTAGGATATCACAGGTGTGCCACGAAACACATATCTATGTTTAGTAATTAGGATAATTTTGGGTGAAACCCAATGGAACAGTTCTCTATAATTGCCTGGCTTCTCATAGTCCCTTTAATAGGCTACTGAATGCACCTTTGAACTTCCAAGAGATGATTGTGGTCCTGAACATGTACGTATGTGTGTACCTGTGTGTGCACACATGTCCTGCGGATTAACATACCCAGGACTGTGTTCTGTGGGACATTTTTGGGACAAGCTAGACTTGTAGCAATATAGCCCTTCTTGGGTAGAATCCTTTGAGGATGGCATGAGCTTCGGGAGGAGCCGGCCAGTATAGGAGCGAGGAACGGAGTGGGAATGAACGCACCACGGGTGCAGCTCAGAGGTAGATGGACTTTGAAGGGAGGGATGCTCCATAGGAACAGGAGTCCAGGGGCACCTCTCCTTGGATGCTCAGGGCCAGGAAGGTCAGGATCAGCCTTGGAGGAGAAGTCTGGAAGCCTGCTCATTGGGACCCGTTCTTGCCTCTGGGTACCAGTCCAGCTTGTGATGCCCAGAACCAGAGCCTTTTGGGCTCAGAGGACTGGCTTGTTCCCTTGCTCTTGGCAAGTGGCTCGGGCACCATCTAATTGGATCTGTGAATTTGGTGTGGCTGTTTACAGAAAGCTTTTAGTCCCCAGGACAGGTTGGAAATTGGATTTCAGGCTCCTGGCTTGGAGATGCTCCCTGATTCCTGACTCTCATCCTGCCTATGTGTGGGGGGGCTCAGGCAGCTGCCTTCATTCGGGGCGGATTATAAATCAGGCATCCATTTAATACCCAGCTCTGCCAGACGGATGCCAGGGGCTCTAGTGGCCCAGTGCCTTTTGTCTCTAGACAAGTCTATTTTGCTTCCATGAGCCGGGGGGCTCTGCATTTGCCAGAGCCTGGTGGTCCTCCAAGAATTTTCCCCGATACAGTCACTAGATCCAGGCCGTGCACAGAGGTCTGTGGGACACTGTGGCAGGGTCATCTGGGGGCTGAGCTACCAGATGGGACCCTTGGAGGAATGACGGATGGTTTCACGGATTACCCAACATTTGTCTCTATCCAAATGTGCAATGGCCACTAGATAGTCTGTTGTGGAAAAGATGCTTTAAATGTGTCAGCTAGAACTTTGGAGACTGTTGGAACTCCATTTGAGACTCTTGGGTTGCTATTGTTTGTCTGATCTCTTTTCTCCTACTCTAAGCTGAGAAGCTGCCTCCTTCAGGAAGCCCTCAGTGGTTTATCTCTCTTCTCCAACCCATCACCATCTGGGCCACTCACTGACTCAGACTCAGCTGTCCAGGGATGCCTTTCCCTTCTCCACTTGTGAATCTGCTGAGGGTCACAGGTACCCCACGTGGACCTCCTCCCTATCTCTCTGGAAACCCTCCCCAAGTCAAGAGAGGAAGAGAGGTGGCGTGCAAGGAGTTCAGGGGCTTGAACAAATGGGGAAAGAAGAACCGGATTCTACTACTTGCCTGAAGGCCAGGCGTGGCCTGTGCTCTCCAACTTGCTCTAGAAGCTTCCAGCAGGGTAGGGACTATTAGCCCACTTGGGAAGAGAGGCTACTGAGGCCCAGGAGGGAAAACATTCAGCCAAAGCCATTGAGCAGCTGCAGAAGGATGAGACCCTGCTCCCAGGACCTCCCAGAGCCTCTGATCTGCTCCCGCTGGATCGCCACTGCCCCTTTCCCTGGGTGCCCCTGTACAGAGGACCAGCTGCCAGTGGCTGTGGCCCCTGTCCCAGGCCCAAGTATGAAGTGAGCAGGGACGCCGCTTAGGGGCAGGATCATGGAAGGGGGGGAACCAGACCCCAAACCTGCATGGGGAGGGGGCTCACCTCACCCCGACTCGCTCAGACACAGACATTTACACACATGGGCACAGGGTGCTGCCAGAATGAGCTGTACTTTGTGAGCAGAACTCCAAATGATCGAATCAGGCGTCAGGTCCCCTTCCCGCCCTGACCTCAGGCTTCTGTGCAGAGCTGTGCTGGGGCAGGAGCCAGGAGGGGCCAAGGTCGTCACTGTGCTGCAGGGCAAGCACATTAGGGAATACCAGGGGCCAGGCCCGGCTGATCGCTGCTCAGATTCAGCTGCGAGGGGCTGGGCGCTCAGAGGTGGATGGGATTGCAGGAATGGCCACGTCACATCCCAGCAGGGTTCTTCATGCTTCACGCCAGCAAGGAGAGGCCCTACTGAGAGTGGCTTCAGAGCATTTGTGCAGTCAGCCACTCCTTCATCTGTTCTGCGGTTCCTCACCCTTGCCACGCCGGCCCTGCGGGGACACTGGTGGGGTCTGGCCCACAGCAGCTCCCGGCTGCCCCACCCCAGTGGAGCAGCTCAGGACATATCGCAGCCACCATGCTGAGGGGTCCTGGTGGTCGGTCCCTATGACCCTGGAGTGGCGCCTGACGATGCTAGTCCTGAATTGTGGAATGTGAGGTCAATGGACAGGAGACTCCAGAAGCACATACACACACAGCCAAGATCAGAAACACATGTTTCAAAAAGCGGAGCGGGGGTGGTTAGACCACGGGTCACTTCTTTCCTGCATTTCCTCCCTCCAGTAGGACACGGCCGCTCCAGCGGGAGGAAGTATTTCCCGGGAGGCGGGGAAGCCTTGGGTGGGACTGAGCTGCAGGCTCGGGGGACCCTTCCTCCTGGGGGAGAACCTCCCTTGGATTAGGAACACCAACCCCGTCAAGGCTTCCTAGGCTCGTGGGAACAGAGGGACAGGAGAGGCTGGGAGCTACTCTTATGGGGAAGGACCAGAGCTGTGAGTGACTCCAGAAGCCCGTCGGGAGTGGGGCAGGACTCACGGAGGAGGGAAATGCCCCCGGAGCAGCCGACCGCTCAGGACAGTGGCAGGGCAGCTAGAGCCTGCTGGCAGCTGGAGGACAGAGCCCTGGGGAGGGGAGGCTCTCCCCATCCCATCCTGGTGACCCCCGAAACTTCAGTTCAGCCTGCCTGCAGGGAGACATGGGATAAAGATGGGGATCGGTATCAGGAGAAGGCCATGAGCTGTGGAAGCAGGTGTGGGCAGCTCCTTTGGGCCAAACTTCCTTCCTGAGTAGGAGCCTGTGGGGGTGGAAAGGCCGGAAGCAGGACACAGGGCCAGAGGGCCAGTCTCCTGCAACGGGGGTGGCCTCCTGGCCCAGGACCCCTTGCCAAAAGCCTCGCTTGTGCATGGAACATGCAGGCACTAGTCTCCAGGGGGTTCGCAGATGAAAGAGCGATCAGGAATCAGACGCCTGCCTCCTGACACCGCGCACAGAGGGTGAATAATGTGTCATTCTCTCTCAGGAGGTGACAACTCTAAGCTGTGGTTTAATAATTACCACACGTGACTTTGTTGCATCCTTAGCAGGATCCCACGGACCGCTTACTTCATCACGTGGGATTTTCAGTGGGACAAGGAAAGGTTGGCGCCAGCGGGGCACAGGCCCGGGGCCCGCCGGAGGGGTCCTCCGAGGGGCCCAGTGCCCGGGGCTGGTCCCCCAGACAGTCGTGCATCACTGCTCATCACTCTAACACTCTATAGAGACGAGGAGACGGGCCCAGCGAGATTGAGTCCCCCCGCCCAAGAACGCACAGCAAAAATGGTCTTCAGAGGATTCAGCCTCAAGACTGTCTCACCCCAAACCCTGCGTTCAGTCTTTGAATTCTGATTTAGCTGAACGAGCGGGGAGTGTCAGGGGGATGGCACTTCCTGCCACCGGGCTGGAGACTGAGCTCAGCACCTGGGCTTTGGAGGCCAGACACCAAGACCCTGTCGGGCCGCCGTGTTCCTGGCTGAACAGTGGAATGCGCCCAATTTGGCAGAAAGAGTACAGGACGGCAAGTCCAGTTTCTGTGTCGGGTGATGGGTGACGGCCCCTCAGAGGCCCCGTGCGACATCAGGAAAGGCTGGTACTCGAAGGAAGGACGTGTTCGTTGTTTCTCTAAAGTTTAGCCGGGCCTCCCTTAGCTCAGTCAGACAACCCTGGCAGGAGCAGCAGCACACAGAGTGGCTGCGGGTAAAGGTGCAGTGTCCTCGTGGCTCTGCGTCCCCGGCTGTTGCTGTGCGCGCACCCGCCCCATCCACAGGCTGCCGATGGGGACAGAGAGCCTCTTGCTTGCACATCCTCTCTCTTCTCACCCCCGGACCCCCTGGGAGGGCACTTTCTGGGTCCTTCTCATCCTGCACTTCTGCAGAGGCGCCCTGGCAGGAAGAGGGCTGCTCCCTGACGTCCCACAGCAGGAGGCGGGCACCCTTTGTGCCCCAGAGCTGGGGCCTCGGAGACAGGCAGCCTGGCAGGCCTGTGAGTCCTGGATCGTGGTGCGTTCCTGGAGCTGTGGTTTTCTGGGGTCTCACGCCTTGGGGAAGCTCCCCGCCCCCACGAGCTGGGCCTACGGATGCGTCTTGGAGGTGCACCTGCGGCTTTGTGCTTCACATAAAACACAGCTCTCATGGGGCGGGGGGGGGGGGGCGGGGGGTACTCTAGAGCCAGGGAAACCAATAGAAACGGCAGCAAGTGGGGGGCTTTCCAGCACTTAACTCCACAAATAGACGCCCACGGGCAGCCGTGGAGTTGATGGCAGCTCCCTCGCACCCCTTGCGCACCCCTCCCCGAGGCAGCCACACAGCCCCCTCCCCTGGCCGACCGCAGTTCCGGGAGCAGGGGGACAGGGAGGCCTCCTGCCCGTCCCCCTCCTCTCCCAGAGGCTGGCCTGCTGTAGCCGCTCCGTGAACCAGGAGATTCCGTCTTCCCCTGGACTTGCGTTGTCTTTCTAGGGAAAAGCAGGGACATGTCATGAGTACTGACTCAGAACAGACCAGCCAAGGCCCTTGTCGGCCCCATAACACCCGTTCCGGGAGCCGTCACCTCAAGGCCCGGCAGCTCAGCTCTCCTCTCCTTTTTGTTGGTTTATCGTAGTCACTCCTTGGGTGCAGACCCTGTCCCGAGCTGGCACACAACCACAGATGGTCCCCGCAGCCTCTGCCCCCTGTGCCCGTGGGTGCTGCGTGGCGTGGTGCGTCTGGTCACGCAGGCGTTGGGCACGAACGTGCTCCACGTGGCCTCTGCAAGGCTGAATTTGGAAGCCCACTCGGCTTCCCGGGGCTCCTGTCTGGGCTCTCGGGACTCTGGCTGAGGACGCAGAGCCTGGACCCACGGCAGCCCCCCTCCTGGTGTCCTGCCTGCCAGCCACAGCTCCGGGGCCCACCCAGCAGGGCGAGGCTGGGAATATGGCCCCGGTCATGCCTGGCCTGGGGGAGCCGGTAATGGCCCTGGGTGGCAGGGCTAGACTCCCGGGGGCTGGTGGGGGGGGTTTCTTCCCAGGAGCCGCCCATCCCACCCCAAGACTGGGAGGTGCAGTGGAGTGGGAAGACCTGAGTTCAAGAGTGTGTGCTCAGGGCTCCTTCTGGGCTAATGATGGCTGCGATGATGACACAGAACAGAAAGAGAGCCTGGTAACTGCAGGTCTCCCGGAGGCTGGAGCTGTCCACGGGCCCCCACATGTGCTCTTGGGGAGCCTCCGGGGCGTTACCACTCTTGGCAGAGCTCTAGGCCTGTGTCCCCTCATCTGAGGGTGGCCCTGTGGAGGTGCCCAGCAAGGCATGTGTTCTCCCCCAGCTCCCCTACTCAGCAGGGTGTGATGCTGGGACCAGGGTACAGAGTAAACAGCAGGGGCCCCCTGGCCCTGTGCTCAGAGGGGCCCCCCTTTGGGGCTCCATGCTCTGAAGTCGCTGTCCTGAAACTTCTGAGAATTTGACCTTCAAGTCTGCCTGAATGTGAAGTCCAAGGGGCCGTGGAGCTTATGGGATCTTGGCCCACAAGGTCCTGCCTCCCATCACCTCCAGACCCAGAAAGGATTCTCAGGGATGGGTTCTGGGCTGCTCAGTCCTCCACCCTGTCCCGTGGCCCTCCCCCATCCCTCCTAGCACAGCCCAGGGGGACTGGCTCTCTGGAGGCAGGGGGCATGGCTCTGGGGTCTGCTCTCACCCCAATAGCCCTGTGCCTGTTTGTGAGACACACTGACCAGCACATATGACTGCTCAAGACAGAGGAGAAGGATTTCTTTGTGACTTTTGAGCGAGAAGCCCTGTGCAGGGAGACGGGTGTGGCTCGGTCCCTGTGGCGCTCCCTTCATTTTGCCTCCCATTGCTCTCCTGGGAGGTATCCTTGGAGTGCCCCTCTCAGGCCTGCTCCTGGGAACCCCAGCCTAAGACAGCCTCCCACCACCACCAGGCATGTCCTCTGCGGGGCCTCCCCTGAGATGCTGTGGCAGCCCCATCCTGTCCCCACTTACCTCCCTCTGCCCCCTATCCCCCACCGTGGCCAGCTGACTCCAGCCCATTGCTCTGTATGCACTTGGACGACACCTGCTCTGGGAAGTTCTGGAGCCTCTCCTGGTCTGGCCAGACCTTACACCTGCTCCACGTTCTCCTGGCCTTCATGAGAGGGCTTCCTTTTCCCCTCTCCTGAGAAACACGCTCCCTTGTGTTTGAACTCAACTGTGTCTCCCCCCAGTGCATATGCTGAGATTCTTCCCCAGCACCCCAGAATGTGGCTCTATGGAAACGTAGGGCCTTTAAAGATGTAAATAGGGCAAACTGAGGTCACTGGGGTGGACCCAATCTGATAGGTCCTTGTAGGACGAGGGGATCAGTACACAGACATACAGAAGATGACCACACAAGGACACAGGGAGGAAGAAAGGGCCTCCACAGGCCATGGAGGGAGGGCTCAAGGAAACCAACCTGCTCATGCCTGAATGTCGGACCCCCCAGCACCCAGAAGCTGAGGAGCTATGTTTCTGTTGTTTAAGCCACTACTCTGTTATTTCTTGTGATGGTTGAGTTGACCAGGGCAGTTGGGCAATTTGGCTTCTCCTCCCCAGGCAGAGCCCCAGGGAACTGTTACTGTGGGGGCTGGCGTTGGTGCTTGCTCGCGATCCTCCCATGAGAACCCCCTCCTACTTTCTATCACTGTCCGCAGGACCCACTTGGCCAACTGAATGTGGGAATAGGGACTTTGCCAGGGTTCCCAACTTGGGGCATGAGAAGCCATGCGCCTTGCCATGTGGGTGTCTTAGGGCACTCCTTCTGGGAACCCAGCACCACTTAAGAAAGCCCCAGCCACATGAAGAAGCCACAAGGAGGCTCTGTGGTCAACAGCCCCAGCTGAACTCCCAGCCAGCTGCCAGCATTGGCCACCAGCCACGGGAGTGGCCAACCTGGACCTCCAGCTGTTGAGCCTGTTGAGCCTTCAGGAGACAGCAGGCCACCAAATATCCTACAATGACCATTGACGAGACGCAAGGGAGAGCCTCCCAGTTGAGCTCCATTAGACCACAGAACCACAGAACACAGTGATACATTGTTGTTTTGAGCCACTAAATTTTGGGATGTGTTGTAACAGCAGTAGATGCAGTAGATAACCAGAATATGCTTATGAGATCCTGGCTCTGCCCCTGGGGCCACTCTGTACACTGTAACAGTTCTCTAGGACTCTGTGGGCAGTGCCCAGATCCACAGAGCTCTTTCCCTTGGGGAAACAGCCCCAATTCCTACATGCCCTCCTCCAAGGATCCAGCTTCAGGTCCCCTCTCCAACCCATTCATTACCCAAATGGACCCACAGCAAGCTTCCATATTACAAAGAATGGTGCCATTAGCCCAGGATGCAGCAAAACAATCACCTCCTTTATTCCAAATACCCTACTCCTGTTAATGTGACCAAAGATTCAATTTTCTTTTAATTAACCTTATGCTATCATCAGCTCAAACGAAGCCTATATCATTCATACCCTGTAGATCCCCTTTAATGGGTGGGCTCCAGGGTAGTTTCCGAATTTTGGGGGGACACCAGGAGACCCGCTGATCCCTCACATGTACAGGTCATCAACAAAGACTTCCAGGAGCCCCAGGAACTGGGGCAGAACATTCTCCTCTGCCAGCAGGGAGGCACTAATGAGTGAGTAGGAGGACAGGAGAATTATGTTTTTAAAAATCCCACCCCCCCCAAATAAAATCCAATGCAACCAGGGACAAAGCAATTTGTCACACATATGTGATATATTTTTTAAAATACTTTCAGGTTTTAAAAAAAATTCACTGATTTTCTGTCACCCACCAAAAAAAAAAAAAAAACCCACAGAGGAAAAAATACATATTCCATCACTTAAAAATTCAAAATATCTTCTTTCCCAGGGTTTGAATCAGCCCTCCCCGACTCAGATGTGGGTTTTCCGAGAATGTCTCCTTCACGTGACTATTCTTCCACCTGAGGAATAAAATGTCAGTCACACGCTATTTAGAGAACAAAAGATTCTGTGAAACACGCCAAGGAAGCTCCGTGCACCGTCAGCATTGGGGGGACAAAACCTTGCAGTCGTGGCATGTGGGAGGTCCCCCGCTCGCGGTTCCTGGCACCAAGAGGTCACCTGCTAAGCGGATTGACCCCTTGGCCCCCGCAGACACCAACAGGTCTTTGCAAGTTCGAGAAAAAGGAAAGAAGGCTGTTTATCCCAAAGATCTGGGCTCGCCACCCCCCGCGATGGCTTCATTTCATTTGGGAATCACTGAACCTCCAGCCACTCAGTCAAACAAAGAGAGGACATGTTTTTACAGGGAAAAGCATGTGGGTTTAATCTCAGAGTTTTAAGACATGAAGGTTCAGAGCGGATTTAAGCGGTTTTAGCAGAAGCCGCGTTCTGTGTGAGGACCGTGAGTGTGACCGCAAGTGGCGTCCCTCGGTGCTCTAATGCGTTATGTAAGCACGTTTATATAAATGTTTTCCTGGGTTGGATAAACAGTGCTTTTCTGTTTAAATTTAATCTGGGTCCTTGAGAATTAATTTTTCTGATCTTTTTGTAACCCACGAGATTTGTCCTTGATGAAAATTGCAAACATGAAATGAAATGTCACTGAGCTCATTTGTCCCCAGGACTGGCTGGCAGCCTTGGACATGGAGGGGAGCCCGGAAAGTGTCTGTGGGCCCCCAACAGGCAGATGAAGCCCACAGGTGTTTATGGAGCGTAGACCAAGGGCTGCAGGCAGGCAATCGCAGGGAGGCATGAACAAGGGAAGAGAGGAAGGAGCAGAAGGTCGAATCTAGTGGGACCTCAGACGTGGACGGGGCTGACACTTAAACTTTGGGTTTGACCATGAGAGAGGCGAGAGCGTCTTGGGACATGCCAAGCAGAGGAGCGATGTCTTTCTGTCTAGTGTTTCAGAGGGCCCCTCTGAAGGTGGCCAAGGAGGACCGAGACAGGGAGACTGGGGGCACAGCAGTGCTGGTTCAGAGCCACGGATGGGGGAAGCGGAGGCCGTGGGCTCTAGCTTGGGGTGGAAGGCAGAGCTTGTAGGACGTCCCCAGAGTCTGGCAGTGGTGACAGAGCGCAGACTCAGGGCTGGCCCCCGAGGTGAAGGGGCCATCGACTGAGGTGGGATGACTGGAAGGAGCAGGTTCTGATCAGGAATTATGAGGTCTGAGTGGTTTAGGTGATGGTTATGAGCTCACGGCGTGAGCGTGGCCTGTACGATCACCCAGCGCGGGGAGAGCCCAGCCTCCTGGGACTGGCTGCTATGCACAGGCCAAGCAGGTGTGGGACCTGCACGCATGGATGAACCAGATGGGGGAATCAGAAGCCCTGGGCTTTCTGCCTGGGGACAAGGCAGACATCTCAACCTCTTCTGGCCTCTGTTTCCCCAGCTGGACATGGGATAAAATGGGTGGCTTGGGTCTCACACATGTGTGAGAGTCACAATGAGTCAACCTGTGTCAGAGCCTGGCAGACAAAGCACAGGGGCCGAGGGCTGAAAGCAGGGGTATGCCAGAGGCCAGCAGGCCTACTGGGGGCTGAGCTGGTGCCCAGGACTTGTCCCTGGGGCTGTGGTCACCAGGAGCCCTGGAGAGTGTCCAACGGAGGAATAACAAAGCTAGCAGGAGGTCACTCTTCACACCTGGCATGCACCACATGCCCAGCTCACAGCAAGTCAGGGTAATGCGTCCACTGCTCTGATGTGCCTTGGCCCCGCCCACCCCTTGTCCCTGTCCTGGCCATCATCTCGTGCATGTTTTGCTCGTGAACTTTTACAGGGACCTGGGGGCATCATTGTTTCATGCGACCCTCACACTGAGGGTCATGAAGCACAGGTAGGACACTGAAAGGATCTGAACTGATCTGTAATGGAGGCTCAGAGAGTTTAAGTAACTTTCCCAGGGTCACACAGTAAGCAAATATGACAACAGTGTATGAATGTGGATCAGCACCCGATTCTTCTCGGACAGAAGGACCCCTGGGAGGCAGAATGGGTCTGGGTGGCAGCACTGACTTGGGAGCCAATGGCCACCACCCTGGGCAAGTGTCCTCTCCTCAGCCGTGCACAGGGGTTGAGGCAGACTTTCCAGGGAGCCGTGGAGCTCAGCAAATCCTGCCATGGAGCTTGGCACCCAGTGGTGTGGCCCCTCCCACTGGCACAGACACTCCCCCAACCTTGCCCATTCCTTCCTGAGCTCAGTCTTGGCTCCCGACTCTGGGACCAAAGTTTGTTGCTTATGCTGGAAGATGCGGTCATGGTGGCCTGTGCCCATGGGGTCACTGTGAATGGAGCATGACAAGCAGGTGCTCCGGGGCCTGTGTGAACTGACTCCTGACACAATGGAGACCAAGGACAAAGCCTCTGGGGCAGGACCAAGTCAGTGCTCACTGCTCTCCCCGGGGTGCCATCCCTGCCCTCCCACAGTGCCTCCTCCAGGAGGCCTCCCTGATTGTCCCCAGCCCCCCCCCCAGGGGTGGGTACCCGGGAGGCACTCATTCCAGGCTCTGGGATGTTGCCAAGTTAGGGTATGGCCCCTGGCCTAGGTGGTCTTCCCTGCCCGGTGATGGAGGAGCCCTGAGCTCACTCCCTTCTTGGCCCCATCTGCAGAGCCCGCTCCATGCCCCATGAGGCCCGGGCAGGGGGCTGGCTCTCAGGCCCAACCTGAGAGGCAGAGGCAGGAATGCAGGGTCCTGTCCCAGCTCTGTGGTTTTGCTATGGCATCCCTGTTAGGAATCTAGTCCTTTGGAGACTCTGCTGCCCCATCAGGAAGGTGGAGAGGTGGGTGACCACGCTCTGGGGGTCTGGGGGGAGGTGCCTCTCACAGGGTTTATCATGTCAGAGAGGGCCTGGAGGATGCAGAATTGGTGGCCACAGGGCCAAGAGCTGTCTAGGCCAGAGGAAGGGCATTTCCAGGGACTGACAGCCCAGCTATCACGGCCACGTGGGTGTAGAGAGGCGAAGGGGGGATGCGCTGTGAAGACCAGTGGGTTCTCTGCCAAAGCGCTTGGGAATTCTGTTCTGACAGTGACCAGGAGCATTCAGAGGTTTTCAGGAAGTGGAACCCCCTGATTTACTGGGGAATGAATGTCTATTTAATTTTTTTTAAAAGATTTTATTTATTTATTTGACAGAGAGAAATCACAAGTAGATGGAGAGGCAGGCAGAGAGAGAGAGAGGGAAGCAGGCTCCCTGCCGAGCAGAGAGCCCGATGCGGGACTCGATCCCAGGACCCTGAGATCATGACCTGAGCCAAAGGCAGCGGCTTAACCCACTAAGCCACCCAGGCGCCCCGTCTATTTAATTTTTTTGAGTCTGAGCCCAAACCATCACTGTTGAGAACACCAGGTTGGACAGGCTTTCCTCAAAGACACACTGCGGGAAGTCTCTGTGTCCGTGGGCGAGCCTGGACTCCATGATGTCCCCCTCCCGGGCAGGGGGCCTCGGACAGACGTGCCCAGAGTCCACTCAGAAGGGCTGCTTCAGGCAATGAGCAGAGTTCGCCAAGACACTCAGGGCCAGCCGGGATCAACCCAGAGAAAGGGCTCTCCCCCTAGAAGGTGTGCCCCTCCCTGAGGCTCAGATCCGCAGGCATTCACTTGCTGGGGTTCAGCGGCTGCCCTCTGCCAGGCCTGAGCTCCATGCCCCCGGGGACCCTGCCCTGACTTCCAAACCACGGCCCGTCTTGGGGGACCCATGCGGCCCATTTTCAGGTCTCTGTGGTAACCCTAAGGCATGCTTTTGGCCTGTCCCATTTGGAGGATGGGAAAGCTGAGGCTAGGTGGCTGGCTCCCGTGTTTCAGCTGCCTCTGGACCCTACACGAGGCTGCAGGGTCCTGTGCCTTCACACACATGGGACCTGGCTGAGGGGTGTGCTGCACTGAATCGTCCCACGGGTGCCCACGTCCCGATGCCTAAACCCTGGGCCTGGGTCAACTCACGTGGCAAGAGGCTGAAGGTGTGATCGAGGACATTGACATCTGGAGGTCACCGCAGCTGACCCGTGGGGGACCCAGGTACTCACAGGGTGCTTGGGAGAGGTAGGCGGGGGTGGAGTCAGAGGGGAAGGCCTGGTGTGACCAGAGCGGAGGTCAGGGTTGTGCAGAGAAGGGGCTGCGAGCCTCCAGAAGCCAAAGAAGGCAGGAGCTGGATCCTCCCTAGGTCCTTCCCACAGGGAGGAACCAGCCCTACCGATGCCTGAATTTTAGATTTCTGACCCCACAATGGTTAATGATTAAATTTCTGTTCTATGCCTGACTTCTGGCGCAGCTGAGAACGCAGACCTTGTGCCCGACAGCTGTGGTTCAAATCCCCGCTCTGCCATGTCCAGTGGGCTGACGCTGGGGACATCTCTGAACCCTGACACGCCTCCGTCTCCTTATCTGTACTGTGGCCTCTTCCCCGCTGCACCGTGCTGGCTCCTATGCCAGCCCACTTCCCGTCACCAGTCCCCGGGGGGGCTGCCCAGTGTCAGTGAACACATAAGACGTCCATGCTGGCTTCCCTGGAGGAAGGCCGCCGGCAGAAGAGGCACTCGCTCCATGGAGGCCAAGTCTGTTTCCCTTCCTCTGCTGTCCAGCTGTCCCTCTGTACTTCCTGCAGCACGCTCCCTGCAGCCCTGGCCTGGACCCTGTTGCCTTCCCCGGTGTTCGGGAGCACGGCCTGATTCTGCCTTGGAGCCTGTGCCAGAGCGGGGAGCTGTCCGGGAAGCGAAGGTCCTGACCACGGGGCCCCACCTTGTCACACCCACCCCACTGTAGCAGGTGTTACAGAAATGGACTGACTGGGGTGGGGGGTGGGGGGAGTGTGGCCTTTGTCCTGCAGGCAGTGGGATGGCCTCTGGTCAGCAAGGACAGGTAGGTACTGTGGCATGCCCATCCCTCGGTCTGGTGCAGGCTTGCTGACACCATGGAGCCGAGTTCCCAGGAGCAGTGAGGGGCGCGGATGGGGGCATCCTGGCATCCACCAGCCCCCGGGCCTCCAGCACACACCCCTGAACCTGCTGGTTCTGCACTGATGCCTTTATTCTCCATGCAGCTCTGCAGCGCTCAGACCAGCCTTGTCCCCTTTCACTGGGGAGGAGCAGGGCACACAGCCTCCATTTCTGTGGAGACCAGTGCCCATATTCACTGCAAGTCTCCTTGGCCTCATCTGCACCAGCCCCAGCTGGTGCCCTCTGGCCCTGCCCCAGGAAGGGCGCACGGGGCTCCAGGCAGTGGCCACGCTTCCCCCAGGAGTCAATCCCCTCAGGAGACCTCCATGCTGGTGGCAGGATGGGCAGCGTGGGAGAGAAGCCCCATGCGTCCTTGTCCGCACAGGCCCTGCTCAGCTGTGTGGCTGGTCACGTGGGGGGTGCAGCCCAGGGAGCCCCAGCGCCACCTCCGCCCACAGGCCTGGGGACAGAGCTGGTCACATGCCTGGCATCACAGCCTCCTGCGGGCCCAGGAGGCAAGGAGGACTGAGTGTTGCCAGTGCATGATTCTCGGCCTCACATTCTCGCAGCTTCTCTCCAGGTTGGTAGAGGGGGCTCAGGGGATGTTCGCTCCAGCCTGAACAGCAGGGCAGGACTGAAACCCCGTTTTAGGACACCTGCACCCTGGCCCTCCAGGACAGCATAGCTGGGAGACCCCTCAGGAGCATCTATTCCCACCCAATCCCTCACAGACGGGGAAACTGAGGCCCAGAGAGATCAGGTGTTGGGGCAGAGTTCTGCTGGCAGGGGGCGGGGGCACATGGGGTTCCTTTAGCAACATCTGCCAATGGACAAATGAGTAAATGGATGGCAGGACAGGGATGATGACCCCCCCCCCCCCCGCAGAAGACCTTCTTTACCCCCTACTCCCCTTCCTGACATCTCCATGCACACCTGGCCTTTCTGCTGGTCTCAAGGCTCTCTGGGGGCACAGTGTCCTCCCGTGGGGGGTGGGGGGCTGGGGGATCCCTGCCAGGACTGGAGGGTCTTTGAGATAATTGACCCCTCATCCCTTTGGGCTGGACTGACCCCAGAAGATTTCTGCGGAGTCTTAAGAGAAGGGCCTTTAGGGCTCTGTTGCTCCAGGCCTGTGTCAGGGGCCCTGGGTTTGAGGCTCCAGCATAAAACCACAGCATAGGCACACCCAGGGCTGGTCAGGCTTGGGGTGGGAACGTGCACCCCTCCCAGGAGCAGCCGCTTCTCTGCCTGGCCCATGATGCCCCTGTGCCTGCCTTGCCGGGAAGTGGGTCTTCTGATGTTTTTTCCAAGGGACCCAGAAATCTAAACTTCCTAGACATAAAATGACTCTACTCTTAAATGTTGTCACCTAGTTGGGAAAAAACTGAGAACACTTTGAAGGTCAACAGTGTGTCCCTCACAACACTGTCTGGTGAGGGTGATCTCACCTGTGGTGTAGAGACTTGGGATGGTGGCACCTGGAACCCATTCGGGACCCCATGGTGGCTGCCCGGGATTGTGAGGGACCACTGCTCTCCTGTCCTACACCAGAGAAACCCCCTACCCTCCCAGGAAACAGAACACGATGGACCCCCTGTCTTAGTCAGCTGGGGCTGCCATAAGGAAATCCCAGACTGGGGGGCTGATTTCTCATTGTTCTGGAGCCCAGGTTGGGACTCCCACCTGCTGTGCCCTCTGCATGGCCCACGGCAGAGAAAGCATCCCCTGCGCCAGCCCCACATGCTGCGTGCCCTGTGCCTGCCTCAGCCCCGTGCCCCTGCTGACTGTCTACTGGAACCCATTCCCATCTTGACCTCTGAAAATTCCAGCCTTCTCCAAGGCTCACCAGTTTGCCGCAGAAACCCGGACCCCAATCCTGTCCCTGCAGCCTGTGGTCCGAACCACACTCGCCTCCTCTGAGGATGTCACTACTCACGGGAAGCCGGACATGTCGGAAACAGGCAGGAAGAACCTTTATTCTTTCTCATCCCCTCGACACACAAACGCCAATGCGCGCTCATGAGCGGGCACACACGCTGGTGCCCACAGACATGCACGCATGCGGGGTCGGCACACACCCACACACATGCCCACACGCCCCCTGGGTCCTGCTCTGGCCAGGCCGGCGAGCTCCCTGGCACATGTCAACCCTCTCCCCATGCTGACTCGGGGGTGCCGGTCCCTCCTAGCACCCAGGCCGTCCGTCCGCGTGGGTCCAAGATAAAACCTGGATGCCTCTGGCCCAGCCAGTGTCCCCTAGATGCACGCGTCATCCGGGGAAGGGCTTAGCTCCCCTCTGTGGACTTGGCGGTGGCTTGTCTATGAAGGGCTGTGTGCCCCAGGCTGGGAGCTTCATGCAGGGGTGGGGAGGGGGGATCAGACTGGAAAGGGCCTTGCCAATATGCGTGTCCCTCGGCTCCCGTTTCTGGCTGTCCACCCCCAGCTGCCCTTGCCTGCCCTTCCAGGGGGTGTCCTCAGAGGTGACCCTTCAGGGGCCCCCGTCTGGGTCTTCTGCAGAGTCCTCATGTGGCCCCCAGGAGCCTGCACCCTGGAGACTTCTCACCCCCCCATCAGGGTTTCTTGGGGCTGGTTTCTCCTTCTTCCTCCGGTCCTGCTTGCCGCACCCCTCCCTGGATTCTGACCTGGGTGCCTTCTGCTTGTTCCCCTCCCTGCCTCTCCATGGTGTGCACCAGTCCTCTCATGGAGCCCTCACTCGGGGACAGGCTTTGCCATCCGTTCTGCACCCAGTGCCCGCCTCCAGCCTGGGTCTCGCTCCTGGGTCCCCAAGGCAGTACCCACCCACCTCCGATGTCTCAACTGGATGGTCTGACTCGGGCTCCAAGTTGCCATGCCCCGGGATGCCCTGACTTTTCTCCCCATCTTGCTCCCCTGCCGCCCTCCCACCACGAGCGCAGACTCCTTACGGGTACACCCCTCCGCCCCTGCCCGTGTCCACTCACAGCAGAACCTGCTAGTGTCCTGAAGCCCAAAGGTGCCCAGAGGTCATGCATGGTCCTCATGGGTCCCATCCTGCTCCAAGAGCCGTTGCCTGGCCTGGTTGGCCCGAGTGGCTGCCTGACAGCTCTCTCTGCCACCACCTTGACACCGAAGCCTGTGCCAACAGAGCCTCCAGAGGGTCCCGCGAAAGCCCAAGTTGGTCACACCCCATTTCTGATCAGGCGCTCCCACATTCCCACCCCTCAGACACCACTTCCTGGGGCCTCCAGGGCTGCACGAGGCCTGACCCCTTGCCGTCTTAGGGCTCATCGGCTCCTGCCCACCAGCTCTTGGCTCCCCCTTCTACAGGCCCGACCCACCCTGCCTCAGGGCCTTGGCACCTGTCTCTCCCTCTGCCAGCAATGCTCCTCCCGAGGCGTTGGCAGGCCCACTGTCCTCACCGACTCCTGGTGGCACCTGGATTTTAAGATGTGCAATCCAAACACTGGAAACCCTTCCCCAGCATTTCATTTTCCCTTTCTTGCCTTTTCTCCCTTGTTCTTAGCACAAATCCTTGAGCGATTTGAATCTTGCTTTTGCCGGCTTTAGTCGTAGAAGGAAAACGCCGCGCAGATAGGAATTCTTGTTGAGCACGGTTGATCCCCCACCCCGAGAACGGGGCCTGGAGCAGCTGGGGCTCACAGTCATTATCTAGCGAATGAACAAGGAAATTAATTAATAAATGCATTCTGTCCTCCCAGCAGACATCCGGCTACCTGAACCTACCAGGCTGGCTGGGCGGTGCAGAGGGCCTCTGGCAGACAGTTCTGGCAGATCCAGAATGCGGGTCCTCCTGGCCAAGGGTCCAGCCATGGGGACCACCCTATGGACCTTGCAGCCCAGATCACCCACCAGTGCCACCACGTGGCCTCTGTCAAAGGCCCTGGGAACAGAAGAACCAGCCTGCAGCTCCATCCGAATTCCTGACCCATGGAGCCAGGAACTAAAACCAAACGGCTCTTGTCCGGCATCCCCAGGTCTGTGATGTCTTAGATAGGTCACTTGCCCCCAGTTTCCTGTGAATGTGGCATGAAGTCCCACGTGTTCCTGGCCCACAGCAGCAGGATCTCATCATGTCACGCCTCTGGGGGCTGGAAGTCCAAACGCGGGGATCAGCAGGGCTGCACTCCTTCCAGGGGCTCGAAGGAAAAATCCTTCCGGCCTTGTCCACCTTTCTGAGGCTTCAGGCCTTCCCGGGCTCATGGCCACAACAGGCCAGCCTCTCCTCCGTCCTCATATGGCCTCCTCCTCTGTGGGTCTGTCCTTACCTTACCAAGACATCAGTGATGGGGGACCAGGGTCCACCCCAAATCCTTATCTTACTAATTCCATCTGCAAAGGCCGTGCTTGTCCCATTTCCATGTTGAGGCCACATTCTGAGCTTCGAGGTGGGCATGAATTTTGGAGGACACTGTGCACCCCAGCTCAGGAGCCTCTGATTCTCCCATGTCCTGGGAGGCTAGCCTGGCATCCCCTTGCGCTCCAGGTATCGGATTGGGGGCACCTGTCCAAGTGGGGTGCCCCACGGCCACGTGAGACACACCGATCCCTGAGGGGTTCAGGAATGCCAGGTTGGCTGGGCTCCACCGCGTGGGGTTTAAGCCACATGGCGACCTCACTTCACCCCTGCTCTGGGGCCCGGCAGCACCTGAGGAAATGTGCCACCATGACGCAGGAGCCCTTGGCACGGACTCGGCTGTGCTCATCCAGGACCGGCTGGACCAGTCCCTGGGCACTCAAGGGTGCAGAGCAGGGCCAGCCTTAGCTCCCTGGAGCCAGGCTCAGCCACAGGGTCAGCAGTGAGGTGCCCACACTCCCCGGCTGGCACCTGCTCACTCTCCTTCAGCTCTAGGAAGATTGTGGTGCATGGAGCCACTGGGCAGTGTGCCACAAGGAAGGGACACCGTGTGCAGGGCTGCTTGGGAAGCTGATGGGAGGCCTGATTCTTGCTCCGTGGGGAGGCTGCCCTGCTGACCCCGAGAGGCTCTTCTGGAAGGCAGATGGTCGGGCTGGCCACTGGCTCTGGTGCCTGATTTCACGGAGCAGACCTGGGGATCTTGTAGCAAACTCTGCTGGGGTTTTTGTCAGAGACCTGAGCACTGTGTATGGGTCAGACACCCAGAGAACCCGCCCTGTGGGGGGGTCCCCCAGCTTCAGGGGAGCTGCACCCCAGGATGGCCATCTGCATTCTTACCTGCTGAGAGTGTTACCGAGGACAGCGAATGTCAGAAGAGGGTATGGAGGAGGCCCAGAAGAGGGCTGGGTGCCACCCCAGGCCCTGCCCCCCAACCCAGCTCCCTGCCTAGGCACCTGCTTGCTCCACGAGTGTGCTAGTGGGTTCTGGGTCTGGCCTCCTGTGTGGGGCTCTGCAGGCTAATGTGATGCCCGGGGAAGGGGGTGTGCTTTGGGGCCACTTCCTACTCCACAGCCAGCCCAGTGAGCTGATGTCCCAGTTCACCCTGTTCCCAGGAGAGCATCTGTGGTCCATCACCCAACCACTAGTGTCCATGCGGGACCCAGAAGCCCGGCTTCGGAAAGGCCTTTACACTCAATGCTGAAAATCCTCGGACAGCTGCTTGGACAACTGGCTGTCTAGGTCCTTCTTGAATGCTTCCAGAGACAGGGAACTCATTATCACCCAAGGCAAACCAACCAGCTGCTCTGGCACCTTGAAGGCATTGGGGCCTGGTTCTCTCCCAGCCTGTCCTCCACCTCTGTCAGCCTCAGTTTCCCCATCTGTGTCGGAAGCAATGGGGACCAGTTCCCATTGTGAGAGCACCAGCACCCTGGGGACCTCGAGGGGCCAGCCAGTCAAAGCATGGGGTCAGGGGTCTCTGGGGTCCTGGAGGCAAGTTGTCACTCCCATCTGATACAGTCAGCAGGGTTGAAGGAGGAACAACCAGGCTCAGGGAGCAGAGGAGGAGGGAGAGCTCAGGGACACTGGGAGGTGCTTGTGAAAACACAGATTCCAGGGCCCCCTCCCACAGGCTCTAGCAAGGAGAACCTGGGAGGGCCCAGGGACTTGCATTTCAACCAGGGTGCATGGAATTGTCTGCAGCTGCTTGGGGGAACCTGTGCTAATGCAACACATTTACTTCCTGGGGGGTGGGGGCCTATGGGGGTCATGGACCGCACAGCTCCTCAGCCGCGGGAACCCAGAACATTCCAAAGGGAAGAGCAGCCTCACAGGGCCCCTGAGTCATACCAGCAGGGGAAATTTGGAGGCAGAGTTGTGACCACCACGAAGCATATGTGGGCACACATGCTTACATGACATGTGTGCACATGCACAATGTTTGCGCATATACACATGTGCAGCAGGCCTTCACACGCAGGGCACTCTCACAGACATACACGGGCACACACACACACGTGTGTGCACACGCACAATGCCTGCATGTACACGCATGTACAGCAGGCCCACACACGCAGGACATTCACACAGGCACATGCGAGTACAAACACACCTGTGGGCACAGGCGCAGGGGACCTGAAGGCTGAGCTTGAGGCCAGCAAGGGTCAGAAAGCTGGGACACAGGGGAGGCCCAAGGTGGCATGGAGACCAGGAGGCACGCTGGGTGTGGGAGGAGCAGGGAGCAGGAGAGGCTCAGAAGGCTTATTCTAGAAGTCCAGGATACAGGGGATGCCTAGGGCGGGTCCATTCCTCCTTCCACCATCCTCCACCCCTCGCTTCCTTTGTGTCTTTAATCCCCAGGTGGATGGAGCCTGGAGGAAGAGGCTGGCTCTTGGGGTTTTCTGCTCAGCTTGTCAACATCCTCCACTCTCTTCTCCCTTCAGGCCCTGTTCTAGGCACAGCTTTTCCTCCAGGACCCAGGGACAGCCCCTTCTGTCCTAATCCTCTCAGAGAAAGGGCAGAGTGGCTGACCGCCAGCCAGCCTCAGAGACAGGGCGAGGTGGGCGCACCAGCTCCCGGCTCAGTGTAGTCACCGAGGAGCCAGCTAGAGGAGGTCTTGTCCCTTCTGCTTTTAAGAATGAGGAACCTGGGGCACAGAGAGGTTGAGGTACTTTCCACGGTTACACAGGGGTGAGCAGGGTGGCAGCCCCACGCAGCCTCATTAATGCCAGGGGGAGGGGGGAGATGTTGCAGATGCAGCCACAGAAGCAGAGGGCCCAAGCAGAGGGGCCGTGGCCCTGACGCCTGCCAGCCTGGACTCAGGGAGGCCGTGTGAAGGCTGCCTTGTTCCGGAAGGAGCAGTTCTGACGGATTAGCCCGCCGCGAGAAACGAAATTAGTGCCACATCGAATAAGGAAGTCGCTTCGGAAAGAGGAAGCTCCATCCTCCGATTTTAAGTACTGATAGTCAGTGGGGAGGGAGGTCTCAGCACCTGCACCGTGTCCAGGACCAAATATTGAAGGAGGACCTGGGTGTTCTCCGTGGACAGAGGCTTTCCCCTGCGCTGGACCCTGGCCAGCGCCACAGGCACCCTGGGCTCTTTGGTGCTCAGAGGAGAACGGTGAAGGGTGGGGCAGTCGTATCACGTGTGTGTGTGTGCACGTATGCGTGTATGCACATGTGTGCATGTGTGTGTGCACACGCACACACCCCCAAATGCAATGGCAGCCCTGAAGCAGTCGGT
This sequence comes from Mustela lutreola, assembly GCF_030435805.1. NCBI lineage: Eukaryota > Metazoa > Chordata > Mammalia > Carnivora > Mustelidae > Mustela > Mustela lutreola. Next base: position 66,283,627 of record NC_081290.1, on the reverse strand, counting down.
TTTCTCCTTCTCAACACCATGCAAATGCCACCTCCTCCAGGGAGTCTTCCCAGACCCATTCCTCTGGGCCCCTCCATCTCTCTCATCTGCAGTATCTTGGACCACGTGGTCATGAGGCTGGGCCAGCTCTGATGGGCTCTGAGTCTCCCCCGTTGCCTGGGTCTACAGGGATAGGTGCTCAGGGACCCGGGCCCGATGCTGGAGCTGGGGGTCATGCACATTCTCCAGGGAAGAACCCCAGGGGGTGACCTGACCCACAGGCGGGCAGTGGCACAGGATCCAAGCACGAGAGCTAGTCAGTGAGCTCCACAAGGACCTTGGTCCTAGGCCTTGGTGGCCTAGGCATGGCCTCTTGCCTGGGACAAATGGTAACCCCAGGAACCAGCAGAATTTGGCACACATGCCCTGCAGAGAAACAGCCTCGAGGCACAGTCTGGATCCTTCTCTAGCCAGAGGGGCGTCTGAGAGATTTCCAGGTGTGGGTCTCTGCTGCCCACCACCTCTTTGAGCTGCTCATTCCAATCATCTCTTTCTCTGCCAACCTGTTGACAGCGACTTCCTCAGACACCCAGCTCCTCCCTGTACCCCCATGTCAGCCCCCAGTCCTGCTGGGCCCCTCCCCCACCACGGCCCCTCTCCAGAGGCTCCACTCCTCCCCATGGCCCTGCCCCCACCAGCGCTGAGGAGGGGGAGGGGCTCTCTGTCCCTCTCCCCATGACTTCTCCAGCCAGCAGCCAAAGGGCTTCTTCCAAGTTGCCCAGACCAGACATCCACCCTGCTCCCTGGGGCTCCTGCGCGTCGTCCCAGCTCCTGGACTGGGCTGAGGGAGGCCAGACTTCTGGCTCCTCAATCTCAAGGCCAGGCCCCATGGCACAGGTGTGCTGAGCTAGAGTCAAGAGCTGTTAGGTCACTCAGATGCCCCTGGATATTTAGTTCCAGGCCCTGGACCCAGCCTCAGTCCCTCCCTTGCTAACCCTGCACCCTGCCCCCTCCCACCTCTGTGGCCAACACCCACCAAAAAACAGGAAGTCTCCTGAAACATGGGCTCATAGCCAGGGGCCAGCTGCCTGATGTGGCCAGGAGTCAAGGTGAGGGTGGGGCTCTCCTTTCTGCTCCCAGCCTGAATGCACCCTCTCCTAAAATACCTCCTGACCCCGTGGGGCTTGACTGTATCTGCCAATTCCAGTGCCCCTCCCATCTGGCTGGGAGAGGGTATGGGACTGAACAGCCATGGGCCACCAAGGGCAGTCGAAGGGCCATCTTGCTCCCCACAGAACCAGAGTGTTAGGATTTGGGTCTGGGGGCTTCCTGCCACATGGAGAGTGCCTGTCTGCACGAGGCAGGCTAGAGGCTGGCTCCCTCACAGGAGTGGAGTTGATGGGGATGGGGGGTGGGGAGGAGAGAGAGACAGAGAGGGGGCTAGGGAGAGCGGGGACAGTTGTGCCCAGACTGCAGGACACCCAGAGCCCTGGGCCCAGCAATGTGCTCCTCCTGCATCCCGGGGGCACTGTTCGAGGAGGCCGGCTGTGGCAACAGGGCATTGGGCCTTTCTGAATCCCCACGTGAAGGCAGAGTACACTGGGTACAAGGACCCCTACGTCGCTCAACCCTCAAGTGGGTGAGGACCAACACCCACCACCCTGCAGCAGGGCGGCCGGAGAGGTCTTAGACAGAAGGACAGACAGACAGATGGGCAGGGGCAGGGAAGGACAGTAGCTGCAGTGACAAGGTCCCCCCAACCCCCAAAGGCAGTAGATGAGGGCAGGAACCCTGGGGGTGGGGCTCCCCTCCAGGACAGCCCCCGGCGGCAGAAGTGGCAGTTCCTGCACCCATGAGCTGCCTCTTATTGGGCCTGTGGGGCCTTTTATGACTGTCAGCAGAGCTAAGTTCATTCGCCCAGTGAGCCGGGCGCACCGTTGCGTGTGGGGCTGTGCGCCCCCCCGGGGGGACCGCTCTGTCTGGGTTCCCTGGAAGGCCGACCCCATGGTCCAGCTTCCTACTGCTGAACGAAATCCCCGCAGACATAGCGGCTCCAAACCACACACATGCTTTGTCTCCATGAGTGGCCCCGTGTTTCCCGGCCCTTCAGACAGCAGGCCAGGTGTGCAATGGCCATGTTCTCTCCCCTGAGACTCGCTTGGGGAGGCGTCTCCCTGTGCAGCTGTTAGAGACAGCTAACGGGGGTGGGGGAGTGTGGCAGACTCATTTCCTGTGCCTCCAGACCTGCTCCTTTGGCCAACTCCTCACAATGTCTGCATGCATTGTTGGGCCAGAAAGGTGTCCCCAGAACGATGACCTAAGGTGACCAGGGAATGACGCTCATCTCCATGGCCGTGTGTTCCTAGAAGCACGCTGCAGGTCTCACTCACACGTGGGGCCATGCCCACCAGCAGGCAGGGGTCCTGAGGGCCATGCTGGGATACGACCCCATGCATGGTCACATTTTCCAGCTAAAGCTTTAGGACTGTGCTGTCCCAGGGCCACAAGTGAGGGGAAGGTGGGGAGGTGGCCAGGTGAGGCCAGGAAGGACAGAAAACAAACCTAAGGGTTATGTCGGCAAGCTGGCCATGGCTGGTTGGCTTGGCCATGCAGGACTTCCCTGGCAGAGGGTGGCCAGTTTCCCGCCTCTCACTGCACAGTGTTTGTCCCATGGGGGGCACTTGGAGGAGGTGCAACTTGGCCAGTCGTGAGCACAGAGCAGCTGACCTTCCCTGGTCAGTGGACGCTCCAGTCTACACCCCGAGAGAACCCGACACCCCCAGTAATATCAGGGGGCATCAGTGTGCACAGTGCAGCAGCCGGGGAGCTCTCCAATGAGGGCAGGGCCCCAGGGATGCTGGCGTCAGGTGGGTTCTGATCCAGGTATCCACCTTAGCTGCTTGCTGTGGAAGCCCCTCCCTGGTGCCCTGGGAGGATACAGCTGGGGCTTCTTTTCATAGCCGTGTGTGTAGCCGGCTCCCATGAGCTCACCGCCCCTGACAGGCTTCCATTGCAACGTGGAGTGTGGCCCTAGTGGGGCTGCTGGAACCATGTGACGCTCCCCATCCCACAGCCCTGATACACCCCAGGCTGGTCTGTGTCACGTCACCTGGGGAGGCTCCTCTGTGACCGGGTTGGACTGTCCTGGTCCAAACTCGCGTTGCCCGAAGTTCCTAACTGACTCAGAAGGTGCAGCTCAGAAACTGCACATTCACCACCATTCTCGTCTTATGCCGCCTACTTTTCCCAGACGGGGGCTTATTTTGAGGCAAACCCCACATGTCATGTCTTTTCATCCACAGATAATTCAGGATTTCTTACTTAAAAGACAAGAACAAAATGTCGGGGCACCCGGAGGGCTCGGTGGGTTAGGCGTCTGTCTTTGGCTCTGGTTGTGATCCCCGGGTCCTGGGATTGAGTCCTCCATTAGGCTCCCTGCTCAGTGGGGAGTCTGCTTCTCCCTCTCCCACTCCTCATGCTTGTGTTCTCTCTTTCAAATAAATAAATAAAACCTTAAAAAAAAATGAATGAAATGTCAATGCCATTTTAACCGCTGATTTTTTAAAGAGTTCTGAATGGCCAGATATTGAAATGACCATTTTGTCTTTTTTTTTGGGGGGGGGGCAGTCAGTTTTACAGTTTGTTTGAACCAGGATGTAAATAAAGTCCATAGGCTAACAATGAAATCGATGCGCCCTCCGAGTGTCCCACCATTGGCAGTCTCCCCGCCGCCATCCATGGCACATTTTTGTCAAACTTTTTATTGAACGGGACTCTGTGAACACTTACATGCCAATCAGCACACAGGACACCCCTTATCCCAGAGGCCTCTGCATGGCCCTTTACTAAACAATCAGGTGCACTTAAAAACATCTTCAGGTTTTAAAAAATCATGCTGAAATACACGCAGTTAAGGTCCCCCCTCTCAGTGTCCTCAGTGCATTCGCGTGCCACCACTCTGGTCTCCGAACTCTGCCCCCAGGGTACCCTGACCCCCGTTCCCTCCCTGGCCCTGACATCCTCCATTGGCCTTCTGCCTCTAGGATTGGACTCCTCTAGGGACCTCTTCTAAGTGGGATCACCAGTGTCTGTCCTTCCATGACCCGCTCATCTCACTGAGCATAATGTCCTACCAGGGTCAGGGTCATCTACGTGGTGGCCTGTGTCAGAACATCCCACTGGTTTATGGCTAGGCCATGGATAAATATATACCACGTTGTTCTTCTCTGATCGTCTGTAAGCAGATGCATGCCTGTGGGTTGCTCCCCCTTTGGGCGGCTGTGGACACAGGGGTGCATACATCTCGTGGAAACTCTATTTTCCATCCTTTGGGGAACACAACCAGATGTGGAATGGCTGGGCCGTGGGGTTGTAGTTTTTTGAGGACCCTCCGTACTGTTTGCTGTGGTGTTGGCACCATTGCCCTTGGCTCTCAGAGCCAGTTTGTGACAGAGTCAGGGTCAGTGCCAGGTGGGCAGACCCCAGCCTCACCTTCGTCTGCCTTCTTGGGTCTCTGTGGGAGAGTACAAACTGGGTGTCCTGCAGCGGGAGCAGAGAGCTGGGAAGCTCTGGGAAGACTCTCTAGCTAGAGTCACCCAGAAACACGGTGTGCAGCCCCTGGGGATGTGAGGTTGAGAGGGGCAGGCAGCATGGGTGGGCGCCCCAGGAGGGAAGAAGGAAAGAGGGTGTTTTCAGGTCAGGAAGTGACTTGACACATAACAGTGCCCCAAACCTTATCGAAGCAAGCCCCGTGTCCTGTTGGGCGCTGAACTGGGACCTTCCGGGGTGGGTCTGCTGTTCCCAGGCTAACAAGAGACTTGCCCCATCTGGTAGGAAGGAACTCGTGGGAATTAAGGTACAGCCCTTCAGAGCCAACGCTGGGGCATGCAACATGATAGGGAAAAGAAGCCGGGAGATGCCCACAGTTGTGGCAGTGTGAGCAGGTGGGCGGGGACGTCCTGCTCTTGGACAAGTTCAGGTCTTGCCCCGGGGCTCAGCAGGCGGTGGCTGTGGCGAGGGTCAGGGCTGGAAAGGAAGGTCAGTGCAGGTGGGGGACCAGGATGAGGCAGACTCCCCCCAAGTACAGCATGTGTATTGAGATTTTAAGTCCAAAGGGGCTGGACAGTTGGGTGCACTTCTCTGCAGCCCCTAGAGCATGCCGAGGGCTCTCCGGGCTTCTGGAGAAAGGCAGGGTGCCCGGAGGAACACATGGGGCTCCGCGTATCCGCAACAGTGGACACCGAGTGGAGCATCGCAGGACCAAGACCCAAGGTTTGCAGAGCCTTTGTGCAGCCTGACTTTGTGAATGACCTGGTGATTAAAGGCAGTGGTGGCTGCCCACCATCTGTCCTGGGGTCACTCTGGGTGACGGAGCCGAAGGAGCGCTCTCCTGGAATAGGCCGTTTCCCAGTTTGTGGGGTTCAGGCCTTTGTTTCCTCCTAGGTCTGCAGGCATCCGGGAAGGAAAGGCCCATCTCCCCAGGAGCACCCCACAGGCTTGGGAACACCTTAGGCATGGTTCGGGCTCAGGAGGCATGCGGGCTCTGCCCAGAACAGCAGAGCCTCACCAAGCGCATCTGAGCTCCGTGTTCCCCACTTGTCTCTTATCGTTGGCAGAGCTGGGCACTCCCGGGAGAGAATTTGGGGTATTCTTGGTTGTCCCCACAATGGAATTTCAACTGGCAGTCAGAGGCCAGGGTGCAAGGAAGGAGGGTGGCCTATGATGTGTGGGACAGACCCCCTTAATGAAGCAGAGTCCCCCACCCCACAAAGCTTCTTAAATACCTCACGGTATTTCCGGTGGGTGGGAATCCTCCCGATGGACATCTGAACCTCAAAACCAACTTTACTTATAAACAAACATAGAATTTGTTTATAGTTTTAATAGGAGTAGAATTTTCTGGGAAGGCCACCATTGTGTAAATCGAGGAAAGCTTGAACTTGCTTAATTTGGCACTTTACAAGGAGCTGAGCCCCATTTCAGCCAAAATACAGCTCGGTCCCCCGTGTCCACCCTGGCACGGGCACTTGTGTCTCAGACATACTTGTTCGGTCTACAACACGTCTCCGCCAGCGTCTGTATGCCGACATGCAGAGTTCTTAAACTTGCAAGTCCCTTTCTTCTCATCTCTCCTTTGGGTTATAGTCAGGTCATAATGGAGGCTTTCACAACTTATATGTGCGACAGGTTAAACCATTTCTTTCCTTTGGGGACCGACATCTAATCTAGAAGAGAAAAGAGAAGAACGCATGAACATAATGTTTAAATCAATAGCATAGAATACAGTACCATTTCCTGGGTACATCCCCACACTACTTGTCCTCATGGACCCCTGCAAACCCAAGCCACGGCACCCTTGTTTGCAAACAAGAACACCAGAGCGGACAAGGGAGGTTGGAAAGCAGGGATCCCCAGGGCACTGACCCTTAAGACACATGCGTGATGCAAGGTGTACCTACGCAGGGCAGAGATCAGAGCAGACGGCATCCCTCCCCGACCTCCCGCTGCCCTGCTGAGTGAGAGGAACTGATGGTGAGATCTCATCAAAACGGAAAGGGTCAAACATACCCTGAAATCCCGCAGCCCTGGAAAAATAAGTATCCTAGCTGACGGTGCCCTCCCCTAGCAACTCTATCAACCTCACCAGATTCAATGCTCTCTGACCCTCCTCGGCCATAGCCCTTCCAGCCCCTTCTGCAGACAGACAGCCGCCCCAGCCCCAGGATGTCCCCAGCCAGCTTTTGGGACAAACGTTATTTTCCACAGGAGTCCTCATATGATTTTCTTCCTGTTTTATATCACACGTTTATTATGTCAATTTGATCATCACCATAAAATCATTTGGGAACAACTTGACAATAGAAGTCAGCAGAAGAAATTCATGAATAATGAATCATCCCAAAATGAAGTACAGCAACACTTTGCTATTTTCCTCTAATGGTATTTGTCTTGTGAAAATAGGTTAGCTGAATTTGCAAGGCAAGGATACACACACGAGTCATTGGTACTTGTCAGAGGGGCCCTGGAGACATGAGCAAGCAGCAGCTCCACTAGGCACACTCTTCCGCTTTATAGCTCTGTTGTTTGGTGCATGCAATTTCAGGATTGCTACATCTGCTTGGGGAGGGGTCACACCATTATGTCCTGTCCCTCCCTGTCCCTGGTTCTTGTTCTGTTCTTGTCCTTGTTCTGGAGTCTGCTTTCCCTGACATCAACATCATGTGGGCAAAATTGTGTGAAGGTGACACATACACTCCTGCTTTCTTCTGATCCAAGTCTACAAGGTGCATCTCTCTTCCTTTGTTGAATTTCAGCCTAATTTTCATTCTATGGGAAGTGAGTTTCTTGCACACCACGGCACATCCTGGGGCCATGTTTTCTGTCCATGTGCTGGTCTTTGTCATTCCATTTGTGTATTTAGACCATTTGCGTTTAGTGTAATTGTAAAGACGTTAGGGCTGCTGTATTATTTTTCATTTTGTGTGTTTTCTTGTTTTTTTTTCTTTCTCTGTTTTATTCTTCCTACTTGACTTTAGGGTTGCTTGCATATTTATTTTGTGCGTGGCTTATCTGTAGCATTTAGTGTTTTTGAAAGTGTCTCCTTGTATGGGATTTTAGATGGTTGTTCTGTTATTACATCATATACATTCCCCATCACAGGCCACTGCTGTCACCATTTTACCTGCTTTGGTGAAGTATAAGCACAGTACCCCTCTTTCAGCCTGTTCACTGCCCCCCATTTATGATATAATTGCCTTCAATGTCTCCTCTGCATCCTCTGAGAATCACATTAGTGTTTACTTTGCTTCAGCTGTCAAACATCATTTTAAAAATTCAAGAACAGAAGGAAGGTCTGTCATGTTTACACATACTTTGCTTATCATGTTCCTCTTTCCTTCCTGATGTTCCAAGGTCCTTGATTTTATAATTTTCCGTCTGTTTAGAGAATTTCCTTTACGAACTCTATTAGAGTAGATTTGCCCATAACAGACACCCATAGTTTTCCTTCATCTCAGAATGTCTTGCCTGCCCCTTAATTCCTACAGAGTATTTTTTTTTCTGGGTCTAGAATTCTGAGTTAATGATTCTTTACCATCAGCATCATTTTTTATGAGAAATTTGCTATCTTTCAAATTATTTTCCCCCTGTAGTAAGCTATCCTTTTTCTCTGGTTGCTTTTAAGATTTTTTCCCCCTTTGCCTTTAATTTTCAGAAGTTTGATTATGATGTGACTTGGTATGCATTTATTTGGACTCCTGTTTGGGGTTCACTTTTCTTGAACCTGGGAGTTTATGTTTTTGCTAAGTTTGGGAGTAGAGTCTCATCAGGGAGGCTGTGCCCTTCACGACCATCGTGACTGCCTCCCCCATCCTTGGCTCCTATAGGACATGCAGAGCCCAGCAGGGATCTCTGGCTACAGTCCCCCTACCTCTTGAGGCTGAGAGGTGGTGGTGTCAGGCATGAGGCAGAGGACAGCCCTAAACCCTGGATAGCACCCCAACAGCCACAGGTGCAGAAGAGTGATAGGCAGGCCATCCAGCTGGGGATGGGATCCCACTGCCTGGGCTGTGCCATCAAAGCACGTCTGCCTGTCTTGCTCTGGCCATGCCTGTGTTGTCCCTCCACCAGCCTCCAAAGAGGGAAATGAGAGCCAAGAAATCCCTGACTGAGCTGGAGGCCACTGGCATACTCAGCAAATGTTCAGGGAAGGAGTGATTGTGTGCATGAATGAATAGGGAGAAGCAAGCAGACAGACAAGCCAATAAAAGTAGAACCTAGGAAAGAGGAGCCTCAGGAAACAGGAGACAGAGGCACATCAGGGATTCTAACCCTTGAGGGCTGGCACATGGCAGGTGTCCAGTGACCATTTACTGAGCAATCTGGAAATCTGGAGCATTGACCTTGGATTATCAGCTCAGTGACAGTGGGTCCCCCCTCCCAGCTTCACCACATACTATGTTGGCCATGTCACATCCCTGCCCTAGGCCTCTCAAGGGGAGGATGATACATGCTTGTTCACTGTGAGCATAAAACAGCCACGTAGCTGAAACATTTAGGAAAGAGCTGAGCCCCCAGCAGGAACAGCATGACATGTACCACCTTGACGGTGGTACAACCTCCATGTAACATAGGGCAAGCTCATTCTAGAAATGAGGAAACCGAGGCTCAGAGAGGCTAAGCCACCCATCTGAGGTCACACAGGTATAAAGATTGTCCAAGCACCTGCTATGTGCCAGGCCCCATGCTGGGGCTGGTGTCGCAAGCGTGAACCAGGACGTCTCCCCCAGGAGTGCTTTCCTGCACCTGTCAGTCCCTCCAGCGAGGTGGTCAAGGAACCAGCCCTCAGGGGTAATATGTGCCCAGCAGTGGACCTGGGCATTGCGAATGGTGGCTCACATGACCCTCTGCATTCCCTCTGAGGTTGGAATGTGCCAGAATTTGCTCATTGTTCAACCTGTTTGCAGATGCCCGCTGCTTGGGCCTGCTGTCCACTGGGGCAGCATGTGAGTGGGAAGAGACCTGAATGGGACCAATGCTCACCTCCTGATGACAAACAGACTTGGAACTCTGCCATCAGAAGAGCCCCTGGGAACCCCTGGGTCTTCTGTGCCCACCGCTGGGGGCAGGCTTCCTGCTTCTGTGCTCTAACCTCACTCCATGGGGAGCTGGTGACTCCTGCAATGCTCAGAAATTGGCCCAATTAGCTGAACCTCTGCTCAGCAAACTCCATAGAAGTTCTACATCAATTTGAAGTCTGCAGACTGAATCCAACGGGGTGCCTGTAACTTAGTTGACTGAGGAAGAAAATATCCATCAGCGCCTCCTCAGCTCTAATAGGATGTACACAGACCTTCTCCAGTGAGTTATCTGGAATGGAAATGTGGTGCAGGAAAATGCCTTCTGCACTCCGGGGAGGAGCAGACACACAGGCAGCTGGGATGAAGTTTGCACAACGGAAAAGAGAGGAGAGGAGCCCTTACTGGTGCTAAACGTGGGTCAGATTGTTCTAAAACTAGCTGGAGTACTCCCAACGTAACTGGCACTCCTGGGGCCTCTCCTCGGGTCCAGCATGGCATGTGTTCCTTTAATTCAAAGAAAAGGAGATTCCGGCTGATGCGAGGGCCCCTGGCTGGAGGATGAGAGCAGAGGCACAGGATACCTGCCGGCGAGAGGGGCTTTCTGGAGGCCGGGCCCTTGCACAGCTTCTCATGATGTCTGTTGTGCAGAACCCCCTGTGCTGCAGGATTCTGTTATGGCGGCCCTAGCAGACCAGAATACTGCCTCAGCTGAGCACCTGCTGTATGCATGGGCTGCACTGCTTACTCTGGGCATGTGACTCTGCCCCCTTCCGGGCAGTGGGGACTCTATTCATCCCTCTTTACCTAAGAAGACAGAGGCTGAGGGAGGGAGGCCAGACCAGCTTGGCGCAGGATTACACAGTCCGTATGAGCAGGGCTGGGATACGCACAAGGGATGTGACTTGGAGTTCTGCTTTTCCTGGACCCCGAACACTGAGACCTCTAGCGTGCAACTGGGAGACAAGAGGAGGGTACCATTTCTACGGCTGTAACCAGGACCCCCAAGGAACAGTGGCTGAAACCATCCCAGGCAAAGGCTCTTCCCTGAGAAGTAATGACGTGCTCGTTGTTGGGAACAGGGTTTGCTGTGGGAACAGATAACGACAGGAAGAGGGGTGTTGTACCTGGGGCATTGGGCTAGTGAGGCTAAGGGAAATGTGGAGGAAGAGTGGTCCCAGCAAGGAGGGAAGGCTAGGGGAGTCACAGGGTTGGGGGGTGAGGGCAGTGGAGCAGAGACTCTGGGAGGAAAGATCGGCAGCCCTGAGGTTGCCCCCCATCCAGCGCAGCAACATGGGACTCTTGCTGTTCCCCTGTAGGCAAGGGGAACCATCCTTATGTGGCTCCGTTCCCTCCTTGGCCTCGGACTGGTACCCTCAACCCCCAGCAGGTCCCCCGGGATTGTGAAGACTCCAGGAGGTGCCAACAGTATAGCTGGGTCTCACCTCCTGACCCTGTGATTTGCGTCCAACGTCACCCAGCAGGTGTGTGGCCATCCCTCGCTGCGCTGCTGCCCAGCATAAGAGTAAAGCCGTTCTCCAGTCTGCCCATCAGCCTCGCTCTGGCGGAGCGGAGAGACCTGGCCAGTTATTGCTGAGACGCCACAGGGCAGCGCATCCTGGAGTCGTGCTTCCAAGCCAGGCCTGAGTTAATGAAACAAACAAAATAAAAACCAAAATAGAAATATGTGCACAGCTGGGAATCAGAGCCGCCCCGCTAACTAGGGGCGCATGCACAGCGGGGAATCAGAGACGCCCAGTTACCCAAGGGCCGCGTGCATAGCTGAGAATTAGGGACATCCCACTACCTGGGGGTGCATGCACGGTCGGGAATCAGAGTCACCCCATTACCGGGGTCGTATGCAGGGCCAGGAATCAGAGATGCCCCGTTCCCCAGGGGCCGCACGCACGGCCGGGAATCAGAGACGCCACATCACTGGGGGCCCTGAAGCTACTGTGGAATCTTCCAGGCTTGCACATCCTCAGCTCTGTACCTGCAGGTCTGCATTTTAATCATGTATAATTACAGGCGGGCTGGCTGCTGCCCCGGCACAGGGAGGGAGGAGAAAGTGATTACCGGCTTTTATTCCCTTCCTCCTACAAACTAGTTCCCTGCGTTGGCTGCCAGAGCCAAGGGGCCCTCTGTGAGTATCTGGCCCAGCCTCCTGTTACAGATGGGGAAACTGAGACCTCTCCCTCGACAGTAGGTGAGGGCAGGAGAGGTGCAGGTGCGGAAGTCAGCCTGGGGGGTTGAAATCAGACCTGGTGTGACCTTGACCTAGCCACTTCATCTCTTGCGGCCCAGATGGGGAATCAGCATGATGACCCCCCAGTCCCGGGGTTGAGATTAGAATCGATAGACAGAGCCCCACGCTCTGTCCCATGGGTGCTCCTGGCTTCCCCTGGACCCCTTTCCCTGTCAGGGAGCCTCAGGTCCTGATTACCCCCAGTGGGGCAGGCACGCCCCCTCCCTGGCCCAGAGTCCTGAGTTCCTCTGCAAAGGGAGTTTTCCAAGTAGGCAGTTGCCGCTATCCAGGAAAGGAGCTGGGAAGCCTGAGCCGAGACCCGGCTGAAGCTGCCCATCGAGGAATGTGCCACGCCATCAAACCCTGCCAACCACGGGGGGCCAGGACAGGGAGGCAGCAAACCTTCCCCAGGCACAGCGTGTGGATGGGGGAGAGCGGAAGTACTCAGTTGGGCAGCTCTCCCTTGGGGTCCCTCACGACCTTGCAGTCCCACGGGGCTGTGGTCAGCTGCAGGCCTGCCCCAGCCAGATGCCTGTGACGTCTCAGTCACTGCGCTGGCGGCTGGGCGGTCGGCAGGACTGTCTACTGGAGTGTCTATACTGGAAGGACAGAACGGCCCAGAAAGGACCATTTTGGGTGTGTTCCCAGAGACTGAGACTGCTCTGTAGACTTCCCTGGACCCAGGCTGGGAGCCCCGTTGCATCAGGGCGGACCGGAAGCCAGCTCTGGTTCATGGGGTCGGAAATCAGACCCCAACGGTCAATGAGGGGAGAGCCTGGACCTTCAGAGCTGCCCTCGGAGGCTGTGGCCGTGTTCCAGGAGGGAGGTGCTGACGGGAGCCAGGGAAGTGGAGTAGGCAGCAAGATGGGGCTTGGGGTCCGGATTCGCAGTTGTCCCCCTTTATCTGTGGGGGAGACGTCCAAGACCCCCAGTGGATTCCTGAAACCACAGATGGTACCAGATCCTATCCACACTGTGTGGTTTCCTCTACAGGCTTCCCTAATCTATAAATTGGATGCTGGAAGAGATTAACCGGCAATAACTAGCACTAAACTAGAACGAGAGCAATGATGCAGTGCAGTGAAAGTTGGGGAAAGGTGGTCTCTCTCAGGCTGTCTTACTGCCCTGCACTCTTCCTTTTTTCTTGCGATGGTGTGAGATGATAAAGGGCCCACATGAAATGTAGAGCAGAGTGACACGGACATGGGACGTAGCGTCAGGCTGACCTTCTGGCCACACTTCAGGAGGAGGAGCACCAGCTTCTGGATGACACTGATAGTGGGAAACAGGAACCACAGAAAACAAGACCACAGGTCAGGTGGGACCACTGTGTTTTGAAGACAAATCCAACGGACTGTGCTGATGACCAGTGTGTGACCCATGAGGTCCTGAGGCCCAACTGTCACCACATCTATCTGGCCAGTCCCCGGCACCCAGCCAGGCATGCGTGGAGTGAGGGACAGGGAGAGTCTGGCCTGTCCCTGCACAAGGGTGGTCCTCGGGAAGGTTGTTCACTCGTGGGATAGACAGGCAGGCCCAGGGCTGGCACTCAGGGGAGCTCTTGGGGGCCGTGTGTCCCTCCTCCGGGACTGGGCAGCCACCCCCTCAGTTAACCACTCCACATTTGTGGGTAAAAAGGGGAAGATACGAAATCATGGTCAAGGAAAGGGCTTTTCATGCCTGCTCTCCACCCACACATGGGGACTTGTCCTACTTGGGGACCTCTGCAGCCTGCCTGTCTGTGGTAGGCTCTGGGGGCTCAGGTCTCAGCTGCTGTCTCCAGCTCAGCCTGATAAACTGAGGCAACCCAGAGCCCCACTCATACTAGGAGCTCACAGCTGTCAGCTCAGTGAGCGGATCCCAGTGCCTCGCCCACACCCTGTGCCCCCTTGGTGCCCAGGCGGAGGGGTCCCCGAACCCAGACTGCAGCAGAGTGGGGGCGGCTGAGAGCCTCCCTTGCTTACAAGGGCAGGGTGTGGCTGCACCCTGATGGCAGGCCGTGAGGCTGGGGCTAGGCTGGACCACTGCCCGGGACCCCCAGCACTTCTGGTCTGAGCGCCTGACTCTTGTCTCCACAATGGTGCTTGTGCCCGGGAGGCACCCGGGAGCAGGGCAGGAGAGGCTCAGGGGCTCTGGGGACCCTGGCCTGTGACAGCCAGCCCTTTCCTGCGTCTGTCCCCTTTGTGCTTCCTCTGCCTCGGTCTCCTCTCCCTCCCTCCCTGCCTGCAGGGATGCTAATGGAGCTGCTCATGGGAAGCCCCCTGTTCCCGTGGGTGCCATCCCTGCCCGGCACAACCCACATGGACTGGGAGGAGGAAAGGGGGGCAGTGGGTGAGTGGGTGAACTCAAAGCCGCCAGGAGGCACAGGAGCCTCTCTCCAGCCCTCCCCAACACGTTCCTGCAGCCCCTACCCACCCAGGCCTGGTGTGGCCTCCAAGGACGGGGCACACATGAGGGCAGAGGGGCCGCACATGCAAACAAGATATACTCGGGAAAGGCTGTGGGGAAAGCGGCAACCTGGAGGGCTTCCTGGATGTGACAGTCTTTGGCCAGAGTTGAAGGGCTGGAAGAGCCGAGGGAAGAGCCCATGCACAGGCATGAAGGGCAAGGCTGGGGGTCCAGGGAACCATGGAAGAGCTGGGGTAGACCCCAGACGACAGAGAACATGGCGGGTGCCCCCCACTGGGGGGCATAGGTGCAGAGTCGAGGGCCCAGAGCTGGACAGGGCATGGGTCCCGCAAAGCCTGAAGCGGGGGGCTCCTCGGCCCCTGTGGTCCGGGTGGGCTCCCCAATACCGGGAAGCCTAGCTCATTTCCCCTCCCCCGCTCTCCATCTTCCGTTCCGTTGGTGACGCTGAGGTGGCACCGATTTAACAAATTAATCCCCCAAATTACAGAATCGATACCTAATTACAGGCACAGGCCGTTCCTGGAGCCCTGTGAGCTGGGACCTGCGGCCGCTGTCGGCTCGGCGAAACACCTGGTTCAGGAGGGGACACGGCCAGATCTGTCTATAGTGGCCGCCGTGGCGTGGGCTTGCGCAGCCACACACTGTGGAGGATGCAGGGGTGAGGCCTGGGTGTGCAGAGCTGGCCTGCTCCAGGCTGTGCGTGCCCTGCCCCCCGCAGGTGCCCTGATGCAGTCCCATCTGCAGGCACGGGCCCCTTATCCCCTTCCCCTTTAGGGACAGTTGTGACCCAGCTTGGCGGGATCACTCTGAGGTCCCAGCCTGGCCAGGGCCTCTCTGGGCTCTGAAACTACTTGGGGACCAGCTGCCTTGTGATGGAGGGAGCTCAGAGGAAGACCCCTAGCCTAGGCCCTCCTGGGGGATGCCGTCTCTGGGGAGTGGTGGGTGGGGCCCCTCAGGCCTCAGGATGTGCCCCTCCAAGCGGAGCGAATCCAGCTAGATGGCCTCCTGCCGGGCTCCCAGGACTGAGTCAGGGAAGCCCCTCAGCCTCCCGCAGCTGCTGGTGGCAACACAGGGCTGGGTAGGCCTAGGGCCCCTCCCTTTGGCCTGGGGGCCCCTCCACCAGAGCTCCCAGCGGAGATGGGGAGAGGTCCAGAGGCAGGCAGGGGCTTCTGCCATGATCCAGAAGAGAGCCCACGGCGGCTCGGTCTGGTGGGCATCGTCGGGCCGGAGAGGGGCCCCAGCAGGACTCGGTGAGTGCTTGGATTCTGCAGGTGAGGAAGGGGGGCTGAGGAGGGTGCTGGGGGGATCACAGGGCAGAGCAGTCACCTGGCTGACCCTCAGATGAGAGAGTGGAGGCTGGAGGGACAGCAAAAGGCCCGGACTTCAGAGGGGGCACCTCTCAGAGGGGCTCCGCCCACCTTGGGGACTGGGTCCAGCAGCCTAGGCGGCACTGCTCCCCAGTGTACCCTGGCTGGGGGCACCAAGAGGGAGCCGGAGCTTCCCGTCCAAGCTGCCAGAATGACTGCACACGGCCCGAGGCCCCTCCTGTCAGGAGCAGAAAGGCCACCAACAGGTGAGGGTGTCCATGACGCGCTGCTGCCAGAGCTCTGGGGGTCCACTGCCCTGGCTGGCAGAGTCAGTGGGTAGGGGGGCCGCCCAGGACAGTGCCCTCTGGTGATGGCGTGTGGAGGAGACTAGGTGGTCACCAGGACGTGCCTGGGGTCAGGGTCATGTGTCGGCCGTCCAGCAGGATTCCGGCGGTGTTCAGCAGCTCCCTCCATCTCCTCAGCGGGCATTCCCTGCATGGCGTCCCACACCCCCGTGAGGCCTGCACAGACCCCCAGACACACACGCATCCCCATCCTCCTGCCCCTCACCCACAACATGTTCTGCACCTCCACGCCCCCCGCTGCCCATCCCTGCAAAGATGGGCCTCTCCCGTCTGACTGCCGCAGGACAAGAATGGCCCCGGCTCAGCCCTGTCACCCTCTGTTGCTGCCTGGAGGATCATGGGCCACAGGTGGACAGACCCAGGATGGACCGGAGCTGGGCGGGGAGGCCGGGCTGCCGGACTCGGGGGCCACAAACAGCCCCAGTTTCCTCCTGGGACACGGGACGCAAGGCCCAGGGCCTGTCGCCACGTTTGTGACAGGCTCAGGGGAGGCCCCAGCTGGGAACAGACCTGCTGCCCAGCAGCCCAGTGGGCTGGATCATGGACCACAGCCGACAAAATCACAGGAAAAAGAGACCCAGCTTTCACCCCACTGCAGACCTAGAGCTTTAAACTCAAAACCTCACCCGGACAAGGGTAGGGCACTAGCCAGCTACACTCCTCTTCCAGCAATGGGGATGTAGGGTGAGGAGGGATGAGAGGCCAAGTGATACTCTGGACCCTTCCCCCTGCCCTCGAGTCCCAGGCCTGGGGATGGGGTCATCCCGGGCCCCTCATGTCCCCACGGACAGGTGCTCAGAGGGGGATACCGCTGGTGGCTGCTGGCAGGGGCCTTGCTGCCTCCCTGACCGTTGGCACCCCATTTCACAGAGGAGAAAACTGAGGCCCTGGCAACCAGCCCCTGACCAGGCCATGACCACGGTCTGAGACTGCCATCCATGCCCTCCTCCTGCTCCCCACTGAGGCTTGGCCCGGTTCTACTCCTGCCCGATCTGGGGTTTGATCCGCTCGCTATTGTCTGGGAGAGGAAAACAGGGTCGAGTCTCATTTCCTGCCCATTGTGGGAGGACGCACGCCCTTCGCCAGCCCAGGGACGGCCTTGCGCTCCCCTCTCCAGGTTTCTGGATATGAAACCGCCACTGTCTGGGCTGGAAATACACCAGTGAGAACATTTCCTCCAATGAGGCCAACACTGGAGAGCAGCCTGGGCTGTGCTGTCTGTGGGCCCAGGGCAGCCAAAGCCACGGGGAGCCAGGCCCCGACCCCAGCGCACCCTGTATCCTGCAGATAGGAACCTGCATGCTGCCAGTTCTGAACACCGCCCCTCCACGGATGCCGGGCACATGGTGTGACGCCCCTGGCACCCAGGTCCCCAGAGCCTCACCCTCTAGCTTGTCACCAGGGCCAGATTTTGTTGGGTGTTCCCCATTCCCCTACCAGGCCCTTTGGGAAGGATAGCTAGGCTATCTCCATTTTGGGGTGGGTGGCCACTAATCTGGGCACTGAGATGAGAGTACCAGCTACTGGGGGCTTTGGGAGTATTTCCCTGCTCCTGGGGAGGCCGGGAAAGGTGGTCTTCCTCACTAGGTGTGGCCATGTCTGCTGTGACCTCTGGAGCAATGGCAGCCACCTTGTAGCCATGAGGGGGTGCATCTGAGGCCTGAGCGGCAAGCTGGGCAGGACCCGGGTCTTCGACGAGCTCTTTCTGTGCCACTTGAGGCTGCCATCCTCCTGACCTCCCGTTGAGGGAGCTTGGATGCTATCTGTCATTTACACCGTTTCAAGATGGGGTTTCTGCTCTTGGCTGCCAGAAGCATTCCGACATCCTCATGCTCCTTCCCCATAAATGGGGATAACAATCCCCCAAAATATTTCCTTCCCAAATAAAATAAAACCCAGAGCTTCCCAGCTGGACAGTGGCATGAGACACATCCCTCCATCTGTCCACCTGTCTGTCACAAGGGTATCTGTGCCTCTTTCTCACCATCCATGCATCTTCATCTGTTACCAGCATCCTTTGTGTCCAAGTGTCTATCTGTATGTGAGTCTCTGTGCACCACAGCTGGTCCTCTCCTGCCCCACCACTGTGCTCCCTTCCCCGCTGCCCTGCTTGGCTCTGCTGCAGCCTGGCCCCCAGGTCACCCTCTTGATGCCTCCCTCCCTGGAAGGCCAGCTGGGAGGCTGGGTCTTGGAGGGCCCACCCAGGCACCCTTGTGTGGCTGTGGGCTAGGCTCTGCTGGAGACGCTGGCCTCACTGTGTCCCCTGCGGCCAGGCATCTAGGCTCTGGAACAGATGGGCCCCCTTGCCTTCTGGGGTGCAGTCTCTGCCATAGTGTTTGGGGATCAGGAAGCTTCTCGGGGGGTGAGACTGGGGTCCAGACTGAAGAACGGGAGTGTTGCTGAGTGGTAGTTCCCCCCCCCCAAAAAAAGTCGTCCGCACCCTGAACCCAGAACTTGTGAGCAGGACCTTGTGTGGAAGTAGGGGCTTTGCAGGTGCGATTAAGGAGGGGCCCTCCTGGGTTCTCAGGCAGACTCTATGTCCAGCGTCACATGTCCTTACGAGAGAGGACAAAAAGGCACAAAGAGGCCACATGATGGTGGAAGTAGAGGTCCCCGGATGTGACCATGAGCCCAGGGATGCTGGCCCACTAGCAAACGTCCTGTTGGCTCTTACCACCTGGGTGGGTGATGTGTGGGGCCAGCAGAGCCCTGGAGGGGGTGGAGGGGTGAGATAAGAGGAGAGGACAGGAGGCTGGGTCTGCCCCCTGCCACTCCTGGAGCAGCCCCTTGTGTCCCTCAGGCCCTCGGGTCACTTTGGGAAGCCTACCTCCTGAAAGAGCAGGGCCATGCCCAGGGAAGAACGTGGTGGCTTCCAAGGGCTGTGCCCTGTGGTCTGGCTCACCTCCCCAGGGGGCACAGTGGGTCAGCCTTCCTGCTACCCACCCTCTGAAGTGGCCATCAGGCCATGGGCTGCAGGGGGCAGTCACGTCCCACCCAGGATACCGGCGGCATCGATCTTCCCCAGATTGAACAAGACAGAGAACACGCCAGGCCAGTCGACCTTTATAAATGGCCAGTAATTCAATGATCCCACATCCCGTTGCCCCGAGAGCGGCTGCTGATGCAATTAGTGGGAATTGGGGGTGCAACGGAGGAGGCTGGGACCAGCAGGAGCCCTGCTCTGGCGGCTGGGAGGCTGGAGGACAGCCTCCCACAGGCCTTCCTGCCTCCTCCTAGCCTGGCCGCATCCATCCGGAAGGTGGGACTTGCCCAGTTCCAAGTGGAATTGTCACCCCACCCCAACTTGCCCCACACAAAATCCTGATCTAAAAGACCCCTCCATGTGACCACAGAACCTGGGGACCCTTTGTTCATGGAAAATGGCCAGGCGCCACAGAAGCCGGGGACAGTGTTCTGGGTCCCACTGGCCGTGCACTGGGAGGGGAACTGTGGAGAGAGACTCCCTGTCTAAGGGACACCTCTGCCCCTCCTCCAGGTCCCTTGATCAGGCTCCCTTCACAAGCCCAAACCCAACCACTTCCCACCATCCCTACGGCCACCCCGCCGCCTGGGCCACCGTGGCCTTTGCCGTGACCAGTGCTATGGTTTGTCCTTGATCCCCCCTCCCCCACCTGGTTGCTGTTCTCCTTGCATGACCACATCCACGGCTCTGCTGAGGGCCTTGTGGGAAGGCACAGCCTCTCCCACAGCTTCCCCCAGGCTGGACTCTCCCACGGCTCTGCCTTCTCACTATGCACCTGCCGAACTCCTCTTCATCCTTCAACACCCACCCCAGGTTGTCCCCTTACAGGTGGGTGAGGTTGTTTTCACAAGGCCCCCAGGGCACCAGGCCCCCTGGGTGATACCCGGTCCCAACAGGCAGCCTTCCTGGTGGTGAGCTCAGGACTGGCCGGCTGGACATGGGCAAGTAAAGCTGTCCTCCTGGGACGACCCTCAGGGGGTGCTTGAGCCCCCCACGAGTGATATGGCCAGAGAAGGTCAGACATGGCTCCTCATCTCTGCAAGGGTCCACAGCTGTAGAACAACCAGCTCCTGCTCCCCAGGAGAGCCAGGTTCCCACCAGCCCTAAGGGCCCCCAGGGGAGCGGCTCACCCTCAGCCTCCGTGGGAGGTGAGCAGGGAGCCCCGAGATGCTTGTCCCGTGCAGGAAAGAAGTGTGGGCCCACGGGACCCGGGTGGGGGTACCAGCTCAGGGGGGTCCTGCCGTCCCTCACCTCTTTGCTGTGTGACCCAGGGCTGGCCACTCAGCCCCTCTGGGTCTCCACGGCTTCCCCTGAAATAAGCTGAAATCCAGCTGGCCTCCCCAAAGGAGGTGGTATGTCGAAGAGGTGAGGAGGCCGCACCTGCTCCAGGGCCCCTGGCAATCTCATTTCTGAGCTGAGTCAGGTGAACGGGGTGCGACCCCCACCCCTCCCAGGGCTGGCACCCACACCCCTCTCCTCTGAGTTTCCACTTCCTGGTCTCCCTTTGTTTCTCCCTTTGTTTCCTTGTCTGTGGAATTGGAGCCACGTGGGGTATAAGTCAGACTGCCCCGAGGGGCCATGCCCCTCCCATTGAAGGGGGCCCGGTACACCGGGGGCCTGCATGGCCAGGAGGGGGCTGTTCCCCTTTCCAGAGTGTGTGTTCTGCGGTTTATCCGACCTCACTCAAGCCAGGCGTGGGCTCCCAGCTGTGTGCCGAGCCCTGCTGTACCCTACCTTTGCCGCCTCCCCCGTCCCAATCAGCTCAGGCAGCCCCAGTCCAGCAGAACAGGCCAGGCCCACGTTCTGGGGTCCTCCCTGTTCCCAGGGGGCCCTTGAGACAGCCTCCGGCAGGGGAACAATGGCCCTCTGAGATCCCCATGCCGATGTTGGGGAGCACCCTAGGGGCTCCCAGTCCCCCCACCCACGGCCCAGAGCACCCCTCACCAGGAGGGCTTTGCAGGCTCAGAGTCCCCACCTCCCGCCCCAGGCAGTCTGGCCCAGCTCGGGGAAAGCCCCCTTCCCTTCCCCAGCCTTCATCCCCCAGAGCTTCCCTGCCTTGCCCCAGACAAGAAAGGGGGGCAACTTTCCACGGTATCTGCACTTCCCCTGGGGAACAAGGTCCTCAAGCTTGTGGCAGGAGCCCCCAAGCAAAATGTCCAGGTCCCCCATCCCGGGTGCCATCTCTGGGTCCAGTTTGGACACTACAGAATGAGCCCTGTGTTCTGGAGGCTGTGGTCTGCCCCAGAGGGCTCTCCTGAAGGGTACGAGGCCCATGCAGGCACTAACAGCCAGCTCTCCTCCTGTCCCACCCAGCCCGACCACAGCCATTCCCCCGGCCCACAGCCTAGCAGCACTGCGTGGGCACCTTTTCCTGAAGCAGCAAGGCCACTGCCACTGTGGTCAGTAGGCTGGTTTGGGCTACTCTGGAAGGTGTACCAGCTGGCCAGATGGAGACAGGCTGGGGGGGACCCCGCGTGGGCGAAGCAACGGGACACCTGCCGCCCGGTCAGAGTCCCTGGCATGCAGAGAGAGGGCTGGGCGGGGCCCAGAGTGCCAGGGGCTTCCCAGGAGCAGTGGCAGCTGGACCACTGCAGCGATGGGGTGCTAGGCTGAGTGTCCCCTGGCAGGTGACAAGCGCACACCTGCCCATGACTTCTGCCCCAGGGTTCTGAGCCCCAAGGTCCAAGGGGAGAGCCTAAGGATAGGCCTGAAGATGGGCCTAACTCAGAGTCTTCCTGGCAGCTGGGAAGGACCTCCAGGTCGGCCCCTCTTCCAGCCTCATTTGATTTCCCCCAAGGACAGAGAGCTCACTGCCAACATGGAGACAGGCAGGGAGGAGGTGCTCCACCATGGCCCGGGGAGTCAAGAGGGGAGCAGGAGGAGAAAAGCAGGCGTGTGGGGCCACGAGCCTGTGGGGACAGGCATAGGAAGCACGGGAGACATGGGGGGCCCCATCAGCTCCATCAGTTCAGGTCCCCTGCCACCCGCTATGGGAGTTTCCTTGGGCTGCCAACTAAGTGCCACTTCTGGGGACTGAGCCCAGTGGGGACATGCTCGCCCTCAGTTCTGGAGGCCAGAAGGCCCAGACCAAGGTGGGCAGAATGCTCCCGGGACTGGGGGGGAAGCTCCTCCGGGCCCTCCCTCGCCCTCCTCCCACCCAAGGCCCTGCACTCGGGACATGCTCCAGCCCATGGTAGCTGCTGACCGGACACTCTGGGTGCTGAAGAGAGAATGTACAAGGCTCCTGCAATACATTCTGGGACTTTCTGCTGGAAAGGAGGGCCCTGGTGTTGCTCCGAAGCTGGGAAAGGAGCTGAGAATGTGTCCAGTGTGTGTTGGAACGGCCATTCTCAAAAGCACAAAAGGTAGGGGCACCCGGGCGAGGCTGTCGGATAAGTGTCCGACTCTGGGTTTTGGCTCAGGTTGTGATCTCAGGGTCATGAGATCGAGTCCTGCGTCGGGCTCTACGCGCAGCTTGGGGTCTGCTTGAGATTCTCTCTGTCCCTACCCCAAAATAAACAAACAAATCTAAAAAGAAAAGAAAATATTGGCGAGGATGTGGGGGGATTGCACGCTTGGGCGCCGTGGTGGGAGTGTAAAATGGTGCAGCCGCTGTGGGCACCAGTATGGCCGTTCCCTGAAAACTTATCAGGGAGCTGCCTTGGGCTTCCGTAAACTTTCTTTAGGGTATATCCCCAAAGAAATGGAGTCAGGATCCCAGAAGGATATCTGCATTCTTCTGTTTGCTGTAGCGTTTTCACAATAGCTGGGACATATAAGGAACCCCAGAGTCACCAACAGGTGGGAGGCATAAACGAACAGGTGTATCAGGCAAGATGGAAATCCCACCTTTGCAACAAGGCGGACAGAGTTGGGGGATCGTGCGAGGGGCAGTAAGTCAGCACAAGTAGAGACACAGGGCCTGACCTCCCCTGTCTGTGGAACCTAGACATCCTCCAGCTCCCAGAAGCAGAGAGTGGGTTGCTGGTTGTCGGGGGGCCGGAGAGGGGCTCAGGGAGATGTCGGTCCGGGTAGGCTGACACCGCGCAGTCAGTATGGGCAGTCACGTACCCTGTCGTCCACTTGACCACCACTGAGTGTGGCTCTTCAGTGTGGTTGCCGCAGAAAGGGAAAGAAAAGCAAAATGGAGACTTTGCTGGGGCTCGTGTCCCCCGGCTTCACAGTGGTCCAGTCACGGTGTGTGTGCACAACAGAACAGCTCACCGCACACCTTAAGATCCAGCGCTTTGATCTGTCGGTTGGACCTCAGTAAGGCTGGAAAAACCTAAACTGGTTTCAAAGTTTCTGTTCTGTTTTCTGAGTCAGCCACGGAACTCTGCCTTGGACCACGATGCCCGAGGGCATGGGCCGGTGGTGAGCGCCCCAGAATCTGTTAGTGGGGTCGGTCTCCTGTTAAATGCTCATACTATGACCGCTCACAGATGTTTTAGCCTCTGCTTTCCAGGCTAAAACAAACCAGAGGGAGCCACGGAAACTCCAGGAGGTGTAATAAGCCCGTCCATGACCTTGATCATGGTGACATCTCGTGGGTGCTTACATGTGTCCACACGTGGCCCTTTGTGCATCAGCTCCATCTCGGTAATGCTGTCTGCAAACAACTGGGCACCCTGGCCTGAGCCTGCCCATGTCCTCACCTGTTTAAACAGACCCCAGGCATCTCCAGGGCTCCAGGCTCTGTGCCACATGCTGGGCGGAGAGGACGGGGCCATCCCGCACTCCAGGAGCCCTGGACTGGGTCCAGTCCATTTCTACCTTCCCAGTGTCTTCCACATGTGTGCCCCTATGTGACCTCCTTGAGGTTTCCTGCAAAAAAGCGCAACAGCTTCAAATGTCTTTGTTGAAATAGGCGTTGTTAATGCCCTTCAGCTGCTCTCCAAAGCGATAGATAATTCTGCTATCACCGTCATGGCCATCACTTGTTACCAGCAGGGTCGGGCTCCTGCATTTCGCCGAGGACAGTGGCCCAACCCCCCAGACTGGCTTCCTGGACGGGCCCCCGAACATCTCCCATGTGCCAGGCTCATGGTGTGCAGAATCCCCAGGCCATCGTTGGAGCCCACCGACTCTGGAGTCTATCCAACTACCTCTGTCCAGGCTGCGGCCCAATTCCCAATGAGATCCAGGTCCTTGGTCCTGCTCCTCCTTTCCTGGGGGACCCCAGACATGCCCCTGGGGGACCCTGCCGGGTGTACATCTCACTACAAGCAGGATCCTGGCACAGAGGAGCAGAGGTTGCATAACCCCCAAGAGCCGGGACCCTACATGCCCCGTTGGGCACTGATCTGCCAGATCGTCCCCCTCCCACTTCAGCCCTGCTGCAGGCCCTGGGGCTCTGGGATGCCACAGCTCAAAGGTTATTCTGGAACCTTTGAGTTTCCTCCTGGAGGGACCCCCTCCCACCTCATCTCTGGCTCCACAGCTGCTCTGAGACATGGGTCTGGGGCGTGGGGGTTGGAGCTGCTGAGGGACCATTACCGCGCAAGGGAAGGGGAAGGAGGGTCCCACACGATCTGGGGGTTTGGGGCCTCTGAGGAGGAGCCTGCCTTCCAGGCTAAGTGTGACAGCTCTAAGCCCCAGCCGGGTCCTTAGCACCTACGCCATCGGGTAGCGGATTCAGTGAGGGGACCTACACGGGTGGCGGGTTCCATGATTCCCCTGGAGATAGCATGAGTCGGGGGCTCCCTCCAGGAGTGGAAGGAGGAGATAAGGAAGGGCCTGGATCAAGGATTCAGGCCAGGGCTTCCGGGGAGACCCTGAAGCTCACACAGGGACACGGGGGAGCCCGTCCACCAAGAACACGGGAACCAAGTGGGTCCAGACCCCAGTGTGGACTTGCAGAGCACTGCTATACGACCCCCAGAGTTTTCAAAGTCATAAAACATTCAAGCAATCCATGCAGGGAAAATATCGCAGACTTCGTTAGCAGTGCCCTGACCCATTTTCATGATATTAACTTTTTAATTAAAATTGACTGCCAAGACTTTCCAATGGAACCAAGTTTCACTTCTTAAAATAAACGGCATGCATATGGGATTCTAACCGGAAAAGCTTTCCTGGGACCCGGAGGTCGGGTGGCGGCAAGACGTGGGGGTCTGGGGTGGGGAGGAGGGTTGCTGCAGGACAGGAGGCCCTGTGGCCCTCCTGACCCCCACAACCTGCTGCTGCCATCCACAGGGACGGTCCCCTCCCTGCCCTGCCTACAGAGGAGTGCTGTCACCTGTCCTCACAGGTGTGGCAGGGGAGGGGGGTAATCCTTCCCTCCCCTTATCTATCCTGGGTGTGTGCTCAGTGCTGATCTCACTGAGACATGCCTTCTCTCAAGAACCATCAGTGGCTCCCCATTGTTCAGGATGAATCCCCAGCTCCATAGCACGGCTCTGCCCCTCATGAGTTGTGTGACCCTGGCTCTGTTCACCTGCCCTGTGCCTCAGTTTCCTCCTCTGCAAACTGGGACTAATGACAAGTCCTGACCTCAGAGCACTGACTGAGAATCAGGGGAGCTTGTCTGTGGGGGCTCTGCTGGCGCCTGAGGCAGGATGGGGGTCATATCTGGGGCAGCTCACCATCCCAGCCCCCCGTGCCCCACGTGCATCTCACACCATCACCTACGGACCCCCAAAGGCACCCTGTGTCCCACCCCTGCTCTGCAATTCTCCCTGCGGCCCCAGCCTTGAGCCCACCCTCGTGGGTCACACTTCTCTGAAGACTGCCTGCACCCCCGCCTTAGCTGGGGGCTCAACCTCATCTCCGGTCCACCATGTCCTCGGCGGCCACCCCACACCCCATGCCCTACAGCCGACAGTCCTGTGACCCCGCGGGGCACCCCTGGGCCCGGATCATCACGGACCCCAGCTCTGGCCAAACATAACACAGAGCAGCTGGGGGAGAAGGGAGAGGAGAAAGAGAGACAGAGAGACAGAGACACACAGAGAGACCCAGAGATGCAGAGAGACAGAGACATGCTGAGAGACACCGAGATGTACAGATACAGAGAGGCACTGAGTCAGAGACAGAGACATGCAGAGAGACATAAAGATGTAGAGAGACAGAGATAGAGACATGCAGAGAGACCCAGAGATACAGAGAGACAGAGACACAGAGATGCAGAGAGTGAGAGAAAGAGTCAGAGACAGAGACACTGAGAGAGACACAAAGATGCAGAAAGACAGAGACAGAGATATACAGAGATGCAGAGATAGAGACCCAGAGATACAGAGAGACAGAGACAGAGTCATGCAGAGAGAGACATGCAGACACAGGGATGCTGTGAGAGTTACAGGGACTGACAGAAACACACATGCAGAGACACACCATGAGACAGAGATGGGAAGACGCAGGCAGACATGGAGACAGGCAAAGACAGAGCGCTGGGGACGCACGGCAGCTGGTGAGGGACAGACTTGGATTGGAGGTGAAAGGCGTGCCAGAGGCTGGGAAAGCACGTGCCCATGGGGACTGCCAGCGCTGGGAGCCCTTGGCACTTTCTGCAGCCTGCACTGTCTACACGGAGCCAGGGCCCACAGCCTAGGGGAGGTCAGGCCCAGGCCCTGGGAGGTGGGGTGGGGGGCGGCAGGAAGCAACCCCAGGGAGGTCGCTGTCACTTCAGGTTACGGCTCTGTCGGGGGACAGGGGGCTGAGGGCATGCTGAGGGTGTGTGGGGCTGACTGCTGGGTTGACCGTTGGTGGGAAAACCCCCTCCCCGGGCCTCCGTCATCCGTGCCCTGGGGGGAGGGCCCCCCATCCATCCCAGGGGCAGAGAAGGCTGCCCCCCCCCCACAGCTGCACAAATGGTGGGCAGGGAGGAATTACAGCTCCCGTTTACTGGTGAGGAAATGGGCATAGAGGTCCCAGGTACAGTCACCTGAGCTTGGAGCCCCGCCTGGTAAGCTTCCAGGCATTGACAGCCCCTGCTCTGTGGGCAGGGGCGCAGGCAGGCTGTGTCTGCGGAGAGCTCCCCCACAGAGGGCAGCGATATGTTTGGGGAAAGAGGCACCTTTCCTAATCTGCACAAATGGCCCCAAAGGCTGGGACTCCAAGGAGGCAGAGGCCAAAGCTAGGGCTACTAGGGAGGGCTTCCTGGAGGAGGCAGCAGCTCTGAGTCTTATACTTCGGGTTATAATCCAATAGTACCTTATTGATTTTCCTGCTCGAACTGCCATAGTTTTGGCCCCCGGGAGCTCTTGCCATCTTGTGTGGCTTTGATGTGCCCCCATCTACATGGCTGGGGTCTTCGGCTTTGGCTTCATGGGGTTCTAGCATGTCCTTCCTTTCTGGCCTAAAAGATGCTCCAGGCTCCTCGTTTCCCTGCCCCAGTCCTAGAATCCTCTGTTTCTCCAGGGACCCCCGGTTCCTTTTCTTGGAGAGTGGCACATTTGAAACCAAGAGCTGGGTCCATGGGAATTGCATTTTAACACGACCCGGCACACTTAGCACAGGACTGGTCACGACCCATGGGGCCACGTCCCTGCCTCGTCAGATCCCAGATGCCCTGTGAATTCCTGGGCAAAGGAACTCGACTCCAAGGGGAGCCACCAGGGACTCTTTGGAGGTCTTGGGGGTGAGAAGCGCCCCCTACCGGATGTCTGGACGTGAGCGGAGGGCTTCAAGCTGGTGCCTGGAGCCAACGGGATGCCCAGAGCTGCCCTGAATGGGCCGACCTCCAGTGAATCGTTCCTCTGCCTCCAGCCTGGAAGAACTGGGAGGAGCAGAGTCTGCCCTGGGCACCCAGCCGGGTCGCTGCTTGCCCTCCTGCCCGGCGGCCCACAGCCCTGCTCAGGGATCCTGCTCACCCCCAAACCAAGGATTGTTGGTGTGTGAGGAGCACCAGCAGATGGAGGAGTGGCCGGCCAGAGCCAGGGAGCATGGGGAGCAGGGCGTCAGCCAGGCCACAGCGCTTCTGTGAGGCAAGAGCTCCCCCAGCCAGGCCTACAGCCGGAAGATGCCCATGAGCTGCCCAGAGCTCAGAAAATCTACATAAACACAAGTCAGATTAACGGAAGGGCTGGAGGAAGGTGCGAGGGGACTTCCTGGAAGCAGGACAGGAAGACTGGAGAGCAGAAAATGAGATGGAAAGAGTAGACACTTGAGTCTCAATGGGGATACAGCCAGTGGCAGGCACTTCCAGAGGAGAATCGCTAAACAGACCTGAGCAATTTCCTGGGAATAACTCCTGGTGTGGGATGGAAGCTTCCAGATCAAGGGTCCACCTGGTGCAGTGCTCCAGGATGAGGGGAGAGTTTGTTGCCATGGCACCACCAAGGACACAAGTCTCAGGGTGTCCCCAGCCCCCGGTCACTGTCCAGCCTCTGCTGGGCCGTCCGTAGGTGGGCTCAGGGGTCAGAGGTCAGGGCTCCTGGCAAGTGACCGAAGCTTTGTGACAACAAAAGCAGCCAGGTGCCCGGGATACAGCAAAGGAGGAAACGCTGGCTCACGGCCTCCACTGTTGGTGCGGGGACCCAGGAACCAGACTTCCCAAGTCACGCTCCTGGCAAGGGGGGAGAGGTCATAAACAAAGGGGCACAGGTTGCACTTCCTGCCGTGGCTCAGCCACGTGTAACATTTCCACGGTCACAGTCCCCCAGTGCAGGGGTGGACGGGGGGGCTGTGGGGGCCTCCATGGGCTACCGGCTGGCACTCGCTGACCCACTCAGGAAGTCATTGTCCAGGATGGTCGCCATGGAGTGGGGAGATGAGGTCTCTTGCCACAGAGCAGAATGGGTGGAGACTTGGGGGCTGTCTGGCTGCAGGACATGTGGAGAGGAGGCCCAGGGGCTGGTGATGGTCCTAGTCGGGGCGCATGCCTCCAGGGCTTCAGGAACAATGGACGGAGCGGTGGGTGTGGATGCTCATCCTCCAGAAGCCAGGAGCCAGGCACTGCCAAGACCCCAGCTTCCCGGTGGGAGAATGGCGGGTGAGCACGGCTTCCCGGGGCCCCCTGGCCTGTGGGGGCTGCTGCTCCCATTCAGGTTCTGCTCAGCCCCGCTGACCCCCGCTTTGCTAACAACAGTATCGGAGAATCCGCTAGAGGCCACACCCTGAGGGAGACCCCCGCTCACTGTGTCCCCAGCCCCCAGCAGACTCCTGCAGGGCATGTGTGTTGTCATTTCCCATTTTACAGATAGGAACACTAAGGAGCCCGAGGGTCCTAGGTCTGAAGAGACCCCAGCTCCCTGGGCTGTACGGTCACTGCCTCCGTGGAGCCTGAAGGGGGACTGGATGCCTGAGCCTCCAGGGGATGGCCCCCCAGAAGCTCCATCCTCTCCTCCTGGGCCTTGGCCTCAAGGAGATGAGATGCTGTGGGGAACCCCCACACCTAGAAGCTTCCACCAAGTTGTGGGGAGGGCCCGTGGGGCGGATGCTCCAGCCTGGACTCCACTGGGACCCCTCCCAGCCCTGGCCGGCCTGGGCCACACGCCCCCAGGCCCCACAGGCGATCTCCCCATGAATCTGCAGACTCACGCCGCCACCCCCGTGGTGGGGCCTGGCTTCCTTCTCTGGGGTTGTCAGCGTTCAGTAAATCAGCGTGGCCAGTGGTGCTGGAAGGGGAGCTTAGGCCGCCACCTGCTGGACGCTCCCGGGAGAGGCAGCCCTGCACCCACCCGCCCTGGGGCAGGGAGTGGAGGGCTTCTGGAAGGGCGGAGCTGGGCAGCATTCGACCAGACCCGGGCTTGGGTTCCCGCTGTGCGACTCAGGCAGGTTACTCCGGGTCTCTGGGCCTCATTTCCTTTATCTGTAAAACAGGGCCAATAAAGTGCACACCGGAGTGCCAGCAGCCGTTACCAGGATGCCCGCTGAGGACGTGGGCCTGGGAGCGGGACACAGGGCGGCTCCACAGTGAGGCCGCTGTTGTCCCGCCCCGGCAGGGGCCCTCAGAGGCCGGACATCTGTTTCTCACCTCAAACTTTCAGCTGAACCTATAGATGGCACCAAAGGCACTCTGGGTCTGGCCAAGCGTCGCCAGCGTGGGTTTCAGGTTTGTGGCAGGACAAGCGGGCCCTTCGACTGTGCAGGGAGGAAGGCAGTGGCCGCGAGGGATGCCATGGTCAGAAGCCTGCCACACCCTCTACCTCATTTCCTTACACTTTGGACGCTGCCAGGTGACCATGTCGTAAGTACAGAAATGACCCAGTGGCGCTCTGCTTCCTGAGCTCCAAGGGTGTCAGGGGCCGCAGAGGAGCCAGGAGGAGCCCGTGTCACAGACGGGGAGCCCACTGAGGCCCCCAGGACCCCGGGTCTGCAGAGACCACACAGAGGGAGGGGGGCTGAGCAGTGCACCTGCTCTCCCAGCAGCTTGGGGGTCCTAGGACCTTCTGGTCCCCGTGCAAGAACAGGAGCCTGTGGGTTGACACGTGCTCTTGGTCCCGATTAGGTGATGGCCTCAGGATACAGACGTGTCACCTGTCTCTGCCTGTCCCTGTGTGCCTTCTCCTGGGCCGCTTTGGGTCGGCTACACCTCAAGAAGCTGGTTGGAAACAGGGTGAGATAAATCTTCCCAGTTGTCAGGGACGTTCCCCACTGACCAGAATTTAGCCGCTGGTCTTGGGCCATGAACACACGCCATGCCCATCTGCTCTTTCTAGAATGTTCGCAGCCCAAGGGCTGGTTTGAGGACAGGCCTCCCGGCTATGCTCTCAGCAGACGGAGCCCTGGGGTCACCAGGGCGGGGGGTCTGAGACTCCAACTCCGGGAGCCCCACCACCTCCTGGCAAATCTTCCTTAGAGGGTCACTGGGGTCGGAGCCTCTGTGGCCCCCTTGCCCCCCCCCCGCCGTGTCCTGCACAGAGAGCCAGACTGCCCTCTCACCAGGGGCTCCCCCAGAGACCACATCTGGTCCAGCCCAGGGCTCTGCACTCGGTGGGCACACAGTATACTTTGCCCAAGAGAATGAATGAAGGAAGGGAGGGAGGAAGTCAGGAAGGAAGGGAGTATCGGAGCACCCCAGTGGCAAGTGGTACTCAGAGTGTGTCCTGGAAGTGGGGGAGGGGAGGCAGAGCAGCAGGTGAAGCAGGGGCTGTGGAGCCTTGAGTGGGGGTTCCGGAAAGATGGGTTCACGTCCCTAGCCCACGCCTGTGACTGGGCCTGACAATGGTCTTTGTGAATGAGGTTAAGAATCCCAAGACCAGGAGGTGATCCTGGATTAACCTACATGTAGCGACAAGTGTCCTCATGAGAAAGGACACAGAGGAGGGGCCACAGGAAGGAGGCCATGGAAGGGCAGAGGGGAGGCGGGGGAGGCAACCACCAGCCCAGGAGTGCCTGGAGCCCAGGGGCTGGGAGAGGGGGGTCCAAGGACCACCCAGAAGGATGGAGGGACCAGCTTCTTGAGGGCAGGTCTGGGAAAGACACTTGCCACACACAGGGGCCAGGAGTCAGGACACCTGCCCTGGGTAGAGGCTCTGGGGAAGGGGGTCCGCCCTACCATTCAGAGTCCCCCCCGCCCCCCCGCCAGGCTCTCATCCATCAGGCTACTTTGGGCTCCTTGAGAAGTCTTGTTCAACTGCTCCAGCCTGCTCCCCGCTGAGCTTGTGGGGACCAGGGGATGGCGGGGAATGCGGTGGGCCATGTGGGGTCGAGGCAGTTGCAGAGGCCTGGGAGGCCAGCAAGAGGAGTTGGTGTGGTTGGGGAGAGACCCCAGGGTGACAGCAGGTCTTGAGGGACCTGGTGGGATGGAGGGTGCGGCTGCCCACCCAGCCTGGGGTAGCCGACCTTGGGGGATGAGGCTGTCTGTGAAAAGGGGGGGCTCCCAGGTAGCCCTGCCGGCCCTATCCTGAGGCTGAGTAGGGTTAAGGGCTGCAGGAGTCTGGCTGGGGGCTGTCCTTCATCTGTCTGTGTGGACCAAAGACAGAATCCAGACTCTGGAAAGCCAGGGACCCCCACTGGGGCCAGCATCTCCAGGAGCCCCAAGAAAAGGGGCCTTTGAACTCAGGAGGAGCCACAGTCCTTGTACATGTCCCAACAGATGTGGTCACACTGAGACCTGGACATACATGACAACTTGCCAGGGCTCACCTGTCTAGCTGGGCAGGGCTGGGCCACGTCACTTTACCCCCAGGCCAGGCCGCTGGACAAGGGGAGGTTAGAGGAGTTGCCCCACGTGCCCTAGTCCTGTCCCCACGTGCCCCGGGGCTCCCCTTCCACTGCCCTAGGATTATTACTTCTTAACCTGCTCCTAGGATTTTTACTGACCCTGCGTCTACTTTGGACCTGGACACTGTGGGGACCCCCCCCCCAACAGCAAGCCTAGATAATCCTTACGAATCAGGCTCTTTCTCGCTGGTATCCACCAGTTCATTCGCTGAATCACTCAGCATGCGGGCTCTGTTCGGGATTCCTGGGACTGAGCAGGGTACCACCAAAAATCTTGTCTTTCTCGTACTTATACACAGACAGGAGGCCAGTGGAATATGTAAACATTCTAGACCTCTAGACTGGACTAGATGGGCACGGGAGGCAGGTGGGCCGGTAGGAAGATACAGAGGCGTACATGTGACTTAGCCCGCCTTTTGGGAAAGGTGATGGGAGCAGATCGACGTGATCAAGAGGAACCCTCGTAAATATCAGGAGAAAGAGCATTCCAGCCAAGAGCACAGCAGGTGCAAAGGTCCTGAGGCAGGATGAAGTTTGGGGATTGAGATAGACAGCCCTCAGACTCCCACCTGGAACCTGGGAATGACTTGGTTACATGGCAAAGGGCCAGGAAGGTGGCTGATAGAAATAAGGCCACTGACCAGCTGTCCTTAAAACACAAAGGTGATCCTGGATAACCAATTGGGCCCAATGCAATTGGGAGTATCCTTAGAATCAGAGGCAGAAGGTAGAGAGGCCAGGGGTAGGCCCTGCTGACTTTTAAGATGGAGGCAGAGGGGTGCCTGGGTGGCTCAGCTGCTAAGCATCTGCCTGCGGCTCAGGTCAGGTCATGATCCCAGGGTCCTGGGATGAAGCCCTGCATGGAGCTCCTGGCTCAGTGGAAGCCTGCTTCTCCCTTTCCCTCTCTCATTCCCCTTGCTTGTGTTCTCTCTCTCGCTGTCTCTCTCTGTGTCAAATGAATAAATAAAATGTTTAATAATAATAAAAAAAAAAAGATGGAGGCAGAGTCCCTGAACCAGGGAGCTGGAGGGGTGGACACCCCCAGAACCTCAGGAGGGACTCAGCTCTGCCCACACCTTGATTTTCAGCCCAGTGAGTTCCTGGCAAACTTTCTGACCTCCAGAGTGTCAAGATCAGACACTTGCGTGGTCTGGGGGTTTGGTCACACAGTCCCCAGAAACCAGCAGGCTGCTCTCAAGAGCCAGAAAGAATACCACTGTTCCCTTCATCTCCTGGGGCCTCAGTTTTCCCATCCAGAAAGACAAAGGTGTGCACCCATTCCTAGGGGTCAGCAGCTAGCCAAAGAATGCCATCAGTGGTGTGGACGGCACTTGCCACGTGCTCCAACTCCCTCCCCGGCCTCCCCTGTGCTCTAGCCTCACGCACCCAGCTGACGCCTTCACGTGGGTGCGTGGGTGTGTCTGCGGAGCTTCCCGAGCACCGTGTGCACTAGAGCCGGTCTTCTCTCCAAAAGGGCAGCTCCAGGCCCTGGGTCAGCCTCAGCTCCAGCCAATCCCTCAGAAAACCCCAATGGGGCCACCAAGACTGATCTTGAGCCGGGCGCACCTCTTGTCTCTCCCCTTCCACCCTGGCCTGGACCCCACCCCACTGGGCACCTCGCAGCCTCTCCTTCACATATTCTCCCTGTTTCCACCCATAATCCAGTGGGGCCACCTCGCAGCTCTCTGCCCACACTTCCCGGTGGCCTTGGCGATGCCATGCGTCTCTACCCTCTGAGGGTCTCTGCTCAAAGCTACCTGGTTACTCTGGTCTCTCACTCTTCCCCAACACCCAAGCTTTTCTACCCCAGGGCCTTTGTACCTGCTGTGGTCTCTGCCCAGGAACTTTTCTCGCAGGTATCCGACAGACTCTCTCCTGCAGAAACCACTTCATTTGATGGTCTTCCCTGACCACCTTACTGACCTAACTCTCTTTCTCTCTGAGGGGGTCTTGGAGCCTGCCCCCCATGGGTATGCGGTCACGTCCATCTCCCCAGAGGCTGGTTCACGCCTGTTGGACCCCATTGACCCTAAGCACCTGGGACAGTAGGTGCTCACCAAGCCTTTATTGGACAGAGAGAACAAAAGCCCCAGTGGGAAGGAGGAACAAGGGGGTTGACAGCCCAGACTGCCTGTCTCTGCTTCCTGGGAGCCCAGCCAAGCTGTGCCTTCCCCTCACGAGGGCCTGGGGCCCTCTGCATGCCAGCCCAAGGATCAGCCTCCTGTGTCCATCCCTGCGCTGTTCTGGGGGACCACAGTGCATGCCCTCTGGGGACAGTGTGGTTGGAAAGTGCAGAGGCCGTGGGAACACGGCCGAGGCCCCGTCCTGGCTTGCTGTTCTATCTACAAGCTGTGTGACTTCAGCAAGTCTCCATACCTCTCTGATGGTTCCCGTCCAAAGGGACAGGCCATGTTCCCTGCCCTCCTGGGGAAGTGCCCTGGGATGCTCAGTCCCAGACTCGGCACTCAGGGCACCCACTGCTCTGGGCCCGAGTGGTCTGTCCATCATGCCCTCCTCCCCTTGGTGGGAGGGACTGTGTCTCAAGGCAGGGGCCTTCGAGCACCCCTCAGCTGAGAACAAGCCTCAGTTTCCCTACCTGTGAGGCAATGGCTGTGGCCCCACAGAGCAACATGTGATCATTAGTCAGTGGTTAAGCATTCGCTAGTGGGATGTTTCAGCAGTGACAGACATGCCACGGCACTATCTGGGGCTGCTCCGAAGCCCGTAGATAACACACAGGAGACCACAGAACCATCCCTTTATACCCTAAAAGCGCCAGGCCTCTAACCCAGTGCAGGACCATAAGGAGACGCAGGTAAAAGTGAATTTCAGACAAACGACTGATCTGCAGCATTGGCCTGTTGCGTGCCCCGCCTGGTGGTCGTCACTGGTGCAGACCCCACGCAGCCCAGAAATCCCATCTGGGAGTGTGGCACTGGTGGGGATCCCCCTAGATGTCTCAGATGCAACAACACCCCCACCACCAGATGCCAAAGGCTTCCTGCCAGACTGTGGTCTGAGGGGTGGCCACTAGGTGGCACCATTGTCCTGCAGGTGCAGGTCCTTGGCGCCCCAGCAGCCCGCAACTCATGGGGGAACCAGACCCACTGGGCATCTTCTCTGGGCCTCAGGTCGCGGGAGAGCATGGGGGTGCAGCAGGCGGCAGGTGAGCTCCAGGCTCTTGCACAGCACACCCTCCCTCACCCCGTAGGTGGAGCCCACCAGTACAGGCCCCTCTCCCCAGCCCACCAGGTCCTGGGGTGGGGGAACCCCAGGTGCTGAGAAGGCAGAGAAGAGCCATCTGCACCCCACCCAGAGGAACTGCAGCCTCTTCGAGTCCTGTCCCCTCCCTGTCTGTCCAGCTTCTCCCTCCCTCCCTGCTTGTGCCCCTCTGAGGCTGCGTGTGTGTTTGTGTGCGTGCGTGCGTGCGTGTGTGTGTGTGTGTCCGAGACTCTGTCTCTCCCTCCTTGCCTGCAGTATGGCATTGGCCCTGAGCCTCGGGAGCCTCCCGCCCCTGAGGAGGGGGGCTGCTATGTGTCCCTGGAGGGGAGAGTGGAGCCCAGCCCAGAGCCCTCCGCACACAGCCAGTGCCCTGCAGAGGCTCACAGGTAGGACTGGGCTGGGTCTGGTGGGCGCTGGAACACAGTGGGGGCCGGAGGTCAGGGGGCTGTGGGAAGGACCCCAACTCCACCGGAAGCTTCTAGAACAGTTCAGGCTAGCACAGGTGTTCTCTGACCCTGCTGTGCCCCGGCAAGCCCTTTCATGTGCTAGCCAGTTTGATGGGCAAACGCAAGCCAGGAACTGTGCCCACACACAGGTATGGCCCCTGTCGGCTCTGAGCCCTGAGGTTGTAGGAAGGGCACTGGCTCAGCCTGGTGACAGGCTGATGGTGGCATGACCCCCCTCCCCAGATGCTTCCCAGGCTCCATCCCTGAAAAGTGTGGGAAACAGGACTGGTCAGAGGCATTTTCCAGCAAGCCCACGGGCGGGACGCATCCCTTGGCCCTCTCTCTGCATGCACTGGACCTCTGCCCAGGTCCTGAGGACAGGCAGGGGGGCTCCACGTGCCACTGACCCCACCCCACCCCCCAGTCTCTGACGCACCCTTCAGGGCATCCCCTGGATGGCTGCTTCCCACCACAGCACCCACATATGAAGGTTCCGAGGGCTCTGGCCGCCCAGCTCCCCCACCTGCCGGAAGGGCCAGGAGACCTCTGTGTGTGGGCCTGGATGCCCTCCAGCCAGCTGGCCTCAGCCAGAACCCCCATGGCCCTAAGCACCTGTGCAAATCACCACATTAACCACCCATTTCCTTAATGGAGTGTCAGCCCTGGAGACTTGGAGGCGGCATGAATAATGCAGGCCAAGCTGCCGTCACCAAACCAGGAAACGCTGCTGTGATTTTCATCTTTCCCTGAAAGTGCCCAGAAGGGGAGGGGGGCTTGGGCTGGTCCCAGGCATGTGGGTGACAGGCACACTGGAGCTCCTGCCTTCCAGGAGGGCCCCCTGCCCCTTTATACCCTGGCCACGGGTGTCGGGATTCCAGGAACTCAGAGAACCCCGGCCTGTGTTCTGAGCTTGACGGAGACCCTGTGAAGGCAACTTCTCCCCAGCTGCCTGCCAATGCCTGCACTGGGCCCACACTGGAGGATCATAGCCTCGGTGGAAAAACATAGCAGGCCAGGGGAGGCTAAGGGGCAGCACGGGGGCTGGGGGTCCATGGCTGGGGTCTGGGCTGGAGGGACAGAGCAAACTCAGTGGGCTTATGGGATGGGGCAGGCTGGCCTCCATCCCAAGAGCTCTAGGCATCCCTGTGGGCCTGTGGCCTTGACCATGGAGTCAGCTCATGGACCTGAGCCTCTGCAGTCTGGCCGCCGGGTGTGTCCCAACCAGGACCATGTGGGCAGCCAGGAGGAAGTCCCACAGGGAAGCTACAACACCTCAACAGCTCCGCACACTGTTTCCAAGTGCTCCCCCACCCCCCGCAGCCTGCCCCCTGGCTCAGTGCTCCTCCATCTCACATGTCTATATCCCCCACTGCGGGATCCTAGCTTCTTCCTCCTGGGACAGCCCAGGCTTGGGGGGCATTTACTATCAGCTTCCCTGGCTGGGCTTCTGCCCTGGGCTGCATCTCCATCACTCCCACAGTGTCGCCACCACAGTGTCCCCGGGGCCCCCAAGGCCTGGCCTGCAGCAGGTGCAGGTGAAACCCACATCCGGGTCATGACCACTCATGAGCCACTGGTTCAGGCTCATTGTGCACCCTCCTCAAGCCTTGCCCCAGAGCTCCGGCAGCCACTGGGAGGTTCTGCCCCTGACACAGGAAGACCCCTTGCAGCAGAGGCGTGGCTTCTGGCCACGGCCCCAACCCGACTCCTCTCCTTGACCCTGATACCCTGGAGGGGATGGCAGAAGTCCAGCTCCGATCGTCCGGGACCCCAGCTGGGCAGGTGCAGCGCTAAGCTCTGCCTGTTTCCTCTCTCCCAGCCCTACACCCGCGTGAGGCCGGCATGCTCTCCGCATCCTACAGGTGCAGGAAACTGAAGCCCAGCCAGTCGGGGTGGCGGGCCTGAAGTCACACGGCCAGGAAGCAGCTGTGCTGGGATTTGAACCCCAGTCCCAGGTGCTGGGCGCAGACCCTGGGGCTGTCCTGCCTCCTGATTCTTGGATCCTCCAGGGCTCTCAGTCTTCTCCCTTTGCTGGACAAGCCTCCAGGGGATGCCGAGCAGGTGAGGTCTGGTCTCCATCAAACTCTACATGAAAACGATTCTTCCCAGAGATCTAAGCCCAGAGGCTGTTCTGTTACCAACAATGGCTGCCGCAGGGAGGCCCGTGGTACAGCCCGCTCCCATGGCCTGCTCCTGAGACACCAGGGCATGTGGAAAGGGGTTATGGGGGGGTGGGGGAGGAGGTGACACAACCTGGAGTCAGCCAGGGGCATCGTCACAGAGATGCACAGGACAGGCCAGCCTCAGACAGCTCAAGGGACACCACATGGAGCCCCCAGATGGGCTCAGGACCCCCCACATCTGGGGTTCTATACTGGAGGCTGTCCATAGGCAGGAGGGCTAGAAGCTCCCCACCCCTGGGTTTTCCACTTTGGGGTTCGATCCCTGGGCACCTCTCCCTGCAGCCCTGGAGCCTGGCTGGCTGAGATCGGGGTGGTGGCCGGGCCCAAGACGGTGGCGCCCAAGACGGATCTGCCCCCATCCCAGGGTCTGGCCGTTCCTGGGGGCACCATCCCTCTAACCTGCATACCCGCCCTCCTCCTGACCCATGACACCGGAGGAGACCCTGCTTCCACATCCCGTCACATGCTGAGGTCCTGTGGGTTGAGAAATCAGCATAGGGATTTGGGGTGGGGGGACACAATTCAGCCCATCACGCAGGGGCCCATCGCCCCCCACGGCCGACTGATAGGAAAATGTTCCTGTGCCTGGGGTGAGTGGCAGGCAAAGCGTGGATTTCCCCCAGCAACCACCATCAGCTCAGGGGAGGGGCCCCCAAGCTGCACTCTGAGTGTGTTGGGAACGAAGGTCTTGGCGGGAAAGGTTGGTAAATTCTGTGTGGTAAACGATAGATTTCTTTTGGGGGGAAAACAAGCAAGAGAATGGACGTGGAGCCAGCGAGTGGCTTTCAAGTCCTGCCTCCTTCATATACCGCAAGGTCAGCAAACCGCTGAAACCCCCAGTAAGCTGAGAAGTGTGCTCAGAAATAGAAAAAATGATTTTTTTATGGCATTTACTGCTCAGACCTATCCATTCAGCTAAGGAAACGATAACCCACTAGGCATGCGATTGGCCTTGGGTCTCCCCATGGCATTTGGTCTTGTCTAGAGTTTCATTTGCACTGGTCACGGCCAGGCACTTGACAAAGCCTCAGCAAACCCCCGTCACGGGAGCACGTGTATGAATGAATGAATAAATGAATGAATGTGGGTGTTCCAGGTGTAGGCTCTATGGGAGAGCCTCCGTGTCATTAATTCCCGGGAACCAGAATGTTCCAACGCTTGGACAGCTCCATCAGGAAGTGCCACAGGCATCGCTGGCAGAAGCATTTGATGTCACGGCTCTGCTGACTCCAGGAGTGGCTTGTGTGAAACTGGAGCAGGCCAGAGGGAGGTGAGGGGTAGATACCATAGTGTCCCATCACCAGAGGAAAGAAGATTCGGAGGACAGGGTCACTGCCTTCACCCATTGGGAGGGCTGCCATGGGGAGGAGGGGCTCCAGCTGGTCAGGTGGGGCTCTGTCTTGGGGACACAGCTTGAACTAGTGAGTGGGAGCCCTAGGAAGGCAGGTTAACAGAGCTATCCAAGTCTAGAAATGGAGTCCTAGAAAGGTAGTGAGTTCACTGTCTCCAGAGGTATGTAAGATGGTACGTCTTACAGGGGCAGATAACAGAGTTGTTCAAGTATGGAAAGGGTGCCGTCAAAAGCGAGTGAGATCCCTGTCCCCAGAGGTATGCAAGCCGGGGCTGGTGAGCGGTGAGCTGGGAAGGCTGTGGAAGTCACCAATGGGCACAAATATGGACCGGGGGCCACATAAATCTTGCGCCAAGTGGTAGGAGGCCGAGAGGGGTTGCTATGAAGCTTGCCCTGAGCCCCATGTGTAGGTCACAATGTGACCACCGGAGACTCGCAGTCACAGCTCCGAAGCTGGGGGGCCCCACTTTCTCCACTTTCTCCATCTCATAGAAGAGAAAGCTGAGTCCCTGAGAGAGCCAGGTGCGAGGCCTGCCAGAGAGCCCTCTCTTCAGCCTCCTGCCTGCAGGTCAGAGAGTCCAGGCAGGAACTCCTGGACTGAAGACCCCGGGCTCCCCAACCAGGCCTGAGGGCCACCCCCACAGCAGCGGGAGCTCAGCAAGGAGAAGGAGGAGGAGGAGGGCTGGCAGTGGCCGGTCTCTCCTAGCCAAGGTGTTAGAAGAATCCCAGGAATGATGATTGCTTCAGCCTGCAGGGCCGGGCAGGGTGGCCAAGGTCGGCCTGCCTGCCCCGCACCAGAGCCCCAGCTCCCCAAAGCTGCCTCCCGCTGCCGAGCGCCCAGCTCTGGGCTTGTGATTAACCGCCAGCCTCCGCCCGCTGGCGGTGAGATCATGGGGCCATATCCACCGTCCTGTCAGCTCCTCCAGTGTAATGGGGAACAGATGCTCCCCGAGGGGCCCACGGGGGTAGGGCCTCCCACAGGGGCTGGCAAGGCCCCCAGGATCCAGCCAGGGACTCCCATCTCTAAGTAGTGCCATCACTTACCCGAACCTTCTGTGTATGGCCCAGCACTCTGCTGGGCCCCGCGGACTAGAGGAGGCACTGGGTGCTGGGAGGGACCCCAGGATGCTGACTACACCATCCGGGGCTTGGAGACACTGGGCGGCGGGGCAGAGCTGAGCTCGGGTCTCTGGGGTCCATGCACAGACCCCCATGCCGGGTCCTGATGTTCCCCCATGCAGGCACCCAAGAACGCATCTGGCCGGGTCCCCACCCTGGCTGGTGCGCCAGAGGAACCAAAAAGCGGGCGGGTGTCTCTGGTCCGGGCGGTGGCTGTCCTTCCTTCTCTGTGACAGCGATAGCCATCCCTCGTCATTCATTGGGCGCACAGACTGCAGCCCCAGAAAGGCAACGTGAGCCTCCCCCAGGGTTGGGACTCCCCCGCAGCCACAGAATCTGATTTCCCAGTTCAAATCTTCCAACACAAACGCGCCACCCACCAGCTTCCGCACCAGTCTCGTCCCAGGTTGGCTGGGCTCACACCCTCTGGAGGCCCCAGCGGAGGGCCTGTCCCTGGACTCTCCCCTTCGGGCGGCACCAACCTTCCCCGGCTGGTGCCACGTGCCTTGTGTCCACCTCCTCCTTCCAGTGGCTCTAACGTCCCCTCCGGCTCTCTCTCCTGCGGTCCCTGACCACATGCAGAGCACCCCTGCCGGAACCCAGCACTGTCTCCCCCCTTGAGGTCCCTCACTTCATCCCACCCACAAAAATTTGTAGGGATTAGAACGTGGATGACTTTTGGGGGGGTGGGAGGTGGCATTTCTTGGGTGACAAGCCCAGGTCAGGGCCGTCCCCACGGTGTGCCAGGTGGAAGGTGCTTGGGCAACATTGGAGTGTGACCCTGGCGGGCCCACGTGGTCACCACACCTCGCTGCACGGCCACGGCCCGCTATCCACACTCCACTGCCGCCCACAAGGTCACTGCTCTCTGGAAGGTGACATGAGGTCAGAACGATCCCTGATCTGGAGCCCCTGATGCCCTGTAACTGAGGAGCGCCGGGTCGCTGGGGGGAGTGATACCTTCGCGCCGGTGGCCAGGTGGACCCAGGGGGCCAAGCGGAGCTCCCGTTAGTTGTCCAAAGATACAGTAGTGACCACGGCCGCTGCTGGTGCATGACCGGAGCAGCCGCACCCCGCTTCCCACGGATGGGCCCCCCTCAACCACGGACATGAACCACAGCCAGTCCAGGTGCCCCTCGGGAGCTCCCGCTGGGGGCAAACACGAAATTAGGAATGCCACATCGGAACAAAGGTGAATTCTTTCTGCTCCAAAGTAAAAAGAATCACAAAACACTCCCCATTAAAAAACAAAAACAAAAACAAAAACAAAAACAAAAACAAAAACAAAAAACTGACAAATGCCACAGACACAAAAACATCTGGAAACAATAACATTTGATTTTTATTCTGGGCCGGACGACATTAATGACACTTTAACCCGCATGTTTCATGTTGGGTTCTCTGCGGCTTCGTGCGTGACAAGCCTGTAGCAGCATCGTGGGCATGAAGACTAGAGCGGTGAGCCTGGTTCCCTGCCATCCACGGCCGCTTTGGCTGGGCTTTGACCGGCGTGGCTGGACGGAGGCCCCCATCTGTCCTGCTCTATGCTCATCTCACAGCCCCTTGTGGATAATACCGCGGAAGGATGTGAAGCTTTGCCAGAATGTTCACACAGTCAGCTCAGGGGCTCCCTCGGGTGCCCCATGCCAGGTGCCCAGCTGGTGCCTGCGGGCCGGCTCAGGGTACGCAAGGCAGTGTGGGTGCTGGCCTGGGGGTCCTCGTGGTGGGGCTGCCTCCGCTTGCCTCTGATGCTCACTCCGGCCCCATCCTCCATGGGCTGCTCGGCTCCATAAGAGGGAAATTTACGGTGGACAGCAAGGCCCCTTTGATGTCCATCCAAACCGGGAATCTGCGATTTCTCACTGGTTTGACTGAACGGCTCCAAACCGTCTGTGCGAATTACAGTCCAACCCACACCTTCGAGCTTCATCACCTTTAGATGAAGCCTCTGTTCTCTCGATGGCCCACAGGGGCCTGTTCCCGCTGCTTGAGCCCTCGCCTTCCAGTCCCCGTGGGCTCCTGGTACCTCACTGGCTGCCTCCCTGAGGACAGTTGCTTGGGGAGTCTGGGTGGCTTGGGCTGGCAGGACCAGGAACTCTCATGATACCTTCCACGGTGAGGAATGCCATGGCCCGGCTCCCTCCACGGTGTCCTGTCCAGTGTCTAGTGTGGTGAGGCTGTCCCTGGGGGTAACAGGAAGGGGCCTGACCATCTAGGCTGGGGGCCCCTGTCTTCCGCTGCCCCAAGTGCCAGGATGCACATGGAGAGCTCAGGGTCCCTGGTTCCTGGCAGGCGGTAGGAGGGTTTCTGCTGCAGAAGACCTGGGGTCTCTGTGACCCTCTGTGTCCTGGTTGGGGGGGGGGCAGTGGAGACAGTGTGAGAGGGGAAAGCCCCTGGGAGGATGAAGGAATGTGAGTTTGAGAGCAAACAGGTATGGGTTCTAAGCACAGCCTGTTACTACCTGGCTGGCTGAGCTGGGCAGGTAACAGGATTTCCCCATCCCCGACGCCCTCTGCGGGAAGCTCTGAGCACGTGCCTGGGGGGTGGGAACCAGGAAGGAAAAGGGCCAGTGGGTGGCAGGGTTGCCTGACAGTGTAGGCCTGCACGGATGCCCCTCTACCTGCTGTGGGCCGCATTCCTCCTGGCTGCACACCCCGCTTTGCCCAGCATCGCTGGAGGCTGCTTCAGGCTGCAGTCCTGCTCGGCCCTCACCAGCACTGCCAGGGCTCCTTGCCAGTGCCTGTGGCAAGCCCGCCCCAGGCTCTCGCCTGCCTCCACCCAGCCCACCCCAGACACTGGACGCCGTGTCTTGTCCTGTTGTTTTTCCATGGACCGAAGCCTGAGCCTGTTGCAGGGTTTAGCTGTGGGTTCCCTGCACCACTGGCCCCCGCGGTGGGGAACTGTGGTTTGGGGAGGAGGTCACCACGCGTTCCCTGAGAGCTCCACGCCGTCCCAGCACACAGCCGGGCTCCCAGCATGCGTAGGACTGGCGGGAAGAGAGCAGACGAGGTGCCCAGGGCCTTGGTTGTCGACTGTGGTCGGCCACGGTGCCTCCTGGCAGGGTCCATGCCCTGAGCCCCCCAGGTCGTGCGCATCTTAGCGCTTGGGCAAAGGGCCCTGCACAGGTGTGGTCAGTTGAGAGGTGCATCAGGGGCCCTCAGGAGGGGGAAGCTGGAGGTGGAGGGGGAGGCCTAAGAGCAGAAGGACAGGATGAGGGTGGGGGGCAGAAGAGGGGACACGGGCCTGAGAACACGGGGAGTCTCCAGAAGCTAGGAATCCAGCCAGTAAGGGGAGCCTCCAGG
The DNA here is from genome assembly GCF_030435805.1 of Mustela lutreola. Lineage (NCBI taxonomy): Eukaryota > Metazoa > Chordata > Mammalia > Carnivora > Mustelidae > Mustela > Mustela lutreola. Next base: position 66,240,034 of record NC_081290.1, on the reverse strand, counting down.
GGGACCCAGCACACTGGGATTTGGGGACTCCCCGCTCCAGGCTGTAGGCAACCTCACCTGCGTGGCTTCCAGCCAGTGCATGTGCACTCATTTGTCACCACGGCAGCGGGAAACAAAGACATGGGCTGGCACCTGCCTTCAGCACCGTGTCCTGCCTCTGGGATTCTCGCCCGGTCGGGGGATCCAGATCTGTTCTGCTGAGAGGTCCCACAACCCCAAGACCATCCTTTTGAGCAGGAAAGAGCTGAGACCGTGTGAGCACCAGCCCCACACTGGTCAGGAACATGACAGAAGTGTCCTTGTGGCCCCATCTGTGAAGCACAGAGCCCTGCTTTACAGGCGGGGAAACTGAGGTCCAGCAGGGTGTGGCGGGGAGTCCTGGAGAGGCCCAGCAGTGAGAGCAGGTGTTCACAGGGTCTGGGGGCTCAGGGGGACACAGACCTCAGACAGACCCTTGGGGCAGGGTAGGTATGAGCCCAGTTCCTGCCCCTGTTCCTCCAGCCTCTCTATCCCCTACAAAGACAGAACATTCCACTCACAGGATGGGCTCAGCTATCTGCTGACCTTCTCCCCACAGCTGAAGACCTGTGAGGGCCCAGCCCTCAGCACTGCCTCCAGGCAGGGCAGGTGCAGAAGCCCCCCAGGGGAGCCACCCACAAAGGCCCAGGCCCTGCCGGGAGCCATGACGGCAAGCGGCAGGTACTGCCTGAAACAGCCAATCTACAAACATTGCTCAGAGGGGTCTGGGGACCTGCTCACGGCCTGCCGCTCGGAAGCAAGAGGGGGCCCATGGATGTGCAGCATCTCTGGTCCTGGCAGAGTCTGGACGGGGTGAAGATGGGTTTGAACGTGGCCCTAAGGCCCTGGGAGCATTGGCGAGTTTGCCAAAGAGAAACGGAGGAAAGAGTGATTTTAGCTAGCGCCCCCTGGCAGCAGAGGGGACAGAGGGAGGCTGCCCCTGGGTGCCTTGCTCACAGGCGGTTTCCTGGGACACCAACCCCCCGCCCCATGCCTTGTGCCAGGCCAGGTGCTGAGGCTACACGAGGCCAGCAGGCCTCCTCCTGGACCCAGAGCCTTAGTGCCTCATGGTGGGGGTGGGGGTGGGGGGACGCTGAGCAAAAATCCACACAAACAATGTGGAACTGCAAACGGGATGCAGGAAGGCTTCCTGGAGGTGGTGAGTGCCGTGTGGAGATCTGAGGATGGGCAAGCCTAGAAGTTGGGGAGGACAGCAGTAAATACGGAAGGAGACCCCACAGAAGATGAGAGCAGCAGGCAGGTGGGGCAGGAGGGCAGATGGCCCATCTCCCTTCTGAGCTGTCCTGATGTTAGGCCACCTGCACGCTGCACTTCGACAGGCGTGAAATATTTAAAGCAGAACAGGGGAGAAGCAGAGAAGAAAGGAGGATGAAAGAAAGGGAAGCAGGTGCATTTGGGAAGGAGACACCGCCCTGAGGCTGCAGAAGCTGGACATGATCGCGGCTTGGAGCCAAGGCTTGGAGGCTACATGCCCCCGTGGGCATCTCTCCTAAGGCGACAGGGAGAGGTCATGGTGGGGCGTGAACCTGCCCAGTTCCTGCATGTTCCTTTCAAGCACAGTGTCTGGCCCGGAACAGAGGGATGTGGGATGTGGGACTTCCTAGCCGCCAGCCCTCCAGCGTTCAGGGTGGGACCGGGTCCTGGACCCTTACACCAACCTCCTTTCAGCACCAGACAGAAGGAAAGCAACACAGCAGGGACATGTGGCAGACCCTCAGAGCTTCAGAGAGCCCAGCGTGGCTGTGACCCCACCTGAGGATGGAGGCCTCAAACACACCGGCAGCACCTACTGGCTGGCAGGCACGTGGGCACAAGATGGGCCCTCCCGACTGGGCAGCATCCACCCAGTGCAGGGCTGTTCTTGTCCCAGCCCCACTGGAGCTCCCTGCCAGAAAGAACGGTGCCAGCCCACCTGACACCTTGGGGAGGGGCAGGTGGCAGAGATCTACGAGGGCAGGACCCAGAGGGAACTGTGCAGGGTGGAGGATGCGGGGGGGGGGGGTGCTCTGCACCCAGAGATAAGGGCCTGATCCGAGGACCACCCAGAGTCTCATTTCTGTGGTTCCCACAGCCTTGAGTGTCAGAATCAGGGTCCAAAGGCAAACCCCATGCACCTGTCCCTGACATGGCCAACCGCAGAAGTCCTGGCACACAGCACTCTCCCCCAGGCACCATATGTGGCAAAAACAAGTGGTGGTTGTAACCGTCCAGGCATTCCGTGCTCTTTCTCTAAAGAAGTGGCCAGCACCTGTGAGATACGCATCCGGACAAACACTGTGTGCGGAAGCCCTTGGTCGCTGGGGGCAAAGCTCTCCTCCTCGTGCTTTCATGATCCGGTCCACGGCACGGCGGCCCAGGGTCTCATGCCCCGTCCTCTCTCCAGCTGTGTGCCCTCCAGCAAGTCACACACCCCCTCTCTGAGCCTTGATTTCTTTGTCAATCAAATGTGGGTCATGACCGAATGTACCCTTAGAGGCTGCCCTAAGGATGACATGAGCATATGCAGGTAGAGTGTGGAGCACACACCTAGAGTCAGATTCATGTAGTGGAAATGCCATTAGCTGTGAGCAGCCCACCAGCTGCTTCCTCTCCGCCAGGCACTCTGCCTCTCTGGCCACAGCAACCGTCACCTCTGTCCATTGTACAGGAGCTGAAGCTCAAAAGTTGTCATGATGGGTACTTGAACGCATATTTCTACATATGTAAAATGTTCCCAGCAGCAGTCTTCCCAGGAACCGAGAGGTGGGAGCAGCCCAAGGGTCCGTGGATAGATGGAAGACGAGCAGAAAGTGTCCCATCCACATGACAGAAAGTTATTCAGTCTAAGAGGGAAGGAGGTCCTGTCACCTGCTGTCACACGGGTGACCCTAGAAGACACTCAGCTTATGGGAACAAGCCAGCCACAAAAAAGACAAATGCTGGATGATTTTACTCACAAGACGTCCCTAGAGTCAAAGTCATAGAGACAGACAGTAGATAGTGGTCGCCGGGGGCTGGGGATAGAAAGAAATCTCTGGAAGGATGGTGTGATGCTTTCCCACTTGCTCCCACTCAGTTGTACACTTTTAAGAAGAGTTAAAATGATACACTCAACATTATGGTATTTTGCCACAGTTTTAAGAAGTTTATGTGGTTTTCCAAGGTCACCCAGCTCCTGAGCTGCAAAGCCAGGAGGACTCAAACCCAGCGCCCCCCTTGGAGAACCCTACCTTCACTTCCCACACCCACTTGCACCCCCGTCTTGGGCATACTGGCACTCAGATTCCTGGCCCCACCTTGGGCTTCCCTGAGTCTCCTATCCACCTAGCTATAAAAAGATACTTCCCCACTCTCGGGGCCCAGGAGAGGAGAGGCCATCCTGTGGACTGGGTCCTCTAGACCCAGGGACTCCACTGATATGAGAGAAGAGCTCACCCACCTGGGCAGAGGTCCCCAGACAGAGCAGAAACCAGAGTCTCTCCAGGAGGTGTGCCTGGGGTAACATCCACAGCCCTTTTTTCTCTGCCCAGGGAACACTGGAGCATACCTGAGCAGATTCTAGCAAAGCAGCAGGAGTGAGTCCTCCAGGTCATGGCCATGCACCCATGAGTGTGAATGGCTGTGTGAGCTGTACACGCCTCCAGGAGGCAGATCAAAGGAAAGAAGGCACAGGGACAGGAAAATTACCTCTACCCATGGTTAGGCAAAGAAGTAAATTCACAGCTGGTGCTCCCACCCAAGGTCTCCACCATTTAAGACATCCCCACCTGCATAATCTCTGATGATAAAGGGTGGATAAGATAGGTGTGGTCTGACCTCCTGGAGCCCAGGGTCCAGCCACCACCAAGCAAGTGGCCCCTTTCCTGCCACCCAAGGACTCTGCTCACAGTGCTGACCACCATGTCCCAGCTGGCTTAACCCAGCAGGGCTCCTCCTTCTGTGGTTCTATCTCCCTGAGTACTTTGCAGTTTGGGGTTAATCCACAACGCTTTCGCTGTATGACTCCGGGGTTGGAGGGGCCCAGGGTTTCAGTCATCGTGATTTTCAAGATAGGTACAAAAGAAAGCAGAAATGGAAAATTTCTTCGGAAAATGCTGGTAAAACATGTCTTGAGCACAGATACTTTCTTGACCACCACTGTCACAAACCCTCAAACTGCCATTTCTATCTTTCAAGAGGTAAACATGCCACATGACCCAGCAATTCTGCTCCCAGGTATAAACCCCAAAGAATCAAAATCAGGTGTTTGAACAAGTCATCACCCATGAATAGTCATTGCAGCAATATTTACAATAATCAAAGGGTGGGCTGTGAAGCCCAGGGGATGAATGGGTACAGAGTGACATCAGCAAGATGGCAGAATAGAAGATACCAGCCTTCATCCTCCCACAAAAACTAACAGTCAGACAGCTATCTGTTAATAGAAACAGCCCTGTTAGGAACCTAGGGCAACACAGCAAAGAATGGAGACTAACCTCACAGAAAGGATCCCTGGGGGACTGGCTCTGCTGAGATGTCTGGAGCCTGCTAGGAGCAAAGAGGAAGGGTGAGTCTATCTCTATCAGCCCCGTGGCAGGTGCCAAAAGGAATTAACAACTACCTGGTGCAGACTCCCTGGAGAAGTTATTTTAGGGGCCAATTCCGAATACTCAGATACCGTAAGGGTGGTTTATAAATCATTTAGCGCTAATATAAAAGTTAAGAAGAAAGAATCCTTAAAATTATTGTAGCTATGATAATTAACTAATGGATACACTGTATAAAAAGATATAAATTGGGACATCACAAACAAACTGGAGGCACATGGGTGGCTTAAGTTGGTTAAGCATATGCCTTCGGCTCAGGACACGATCCCAGGATCCTGGGATCAAGCCTCGCATCTGACTCCCTGTTCAGCGGGAAGTCTGCTCCTCCCTCTCCCTCTGGTACTCCTCCTGTTTCTGCTCTATCCCCCAGCCCTTTATCTCAAATAAATAAATACAATCTTCCAAAAAAAACAAAAACAAAAACAAAAACATAAACTGTATGCAGGAGAAGTCAAAGGGTGGAGTTTTTGTTACCTTATCAAAGAGAAGTTGTTTTCAGCTTAAAATAGAACATGAAACAGTAAATTTAACTACAAGCACAACCTGTACTAAATATGCAAATGAGAAAGAGAAAGGACTCCAAGTATCCCACAAATCATCAAGTCACAAAGCAAGACAGCAACAGACAAGTAAGGAACAAAGGAAGTACAAAATAGCCAGGAAACACCTAACAGGATTGCAACAGTAAGTCCTTATGCATCAATTGTTATTTTAAACGTAAATGGACTAAATTCTATCAGGAGACATAGAAGGGCTGAATGTGGAAAAATAATAAGAACAAACTACTTGGGCCCCTGGGTGGCTCTGTTGGTTAAGCAACTGCCTTCTGCTCAGGTCATGATCCTGGAGTCTCGGGATCAAGTCCCACATCAGGATTTCTGCTCAGCAGATAGTCTGCGTCTCCTGCTGACCTCTCCGCTCATGTTATCTCTCTCTCTCATTCTCTCTCTCACTCTCTCTCTCTCTCAAATAAATAAATATTTTAAAAATATAAGAACAAAGTACTTGCCTATGAGGATTCACTTCAGTTTTAAGGACATACACAGGCTGAAAGTGAAGGGATGGGGTAAGAAACTCCAGATCAGTGGAAGCCAAAGTATGCAGGGTGGCTGGACTTAAACCAAACAAAGTACATGTTAGTCAAGAACTGTGGGGCACCTGGGTGGCTCAGTGGGTCAAGCCTCTGCCTTCGGCTCAGGTCATAATCTTAGGGTCCTGGGATTGAGCCCCACATTGGGCTCTCTGCTCAGCAGGGAGCCTGCTCCCCACCCTCCCCATCTCTCTCTGCCTGCCTCTCTGCCTACTTGTGATCTCTCTCTCTCTGTCAAATAAATAAATAAAATCTTAAAAATAAAAACTGTACCAAGAGACCAAGAAGGTCATTACATAAAAATAAAGTGATTAATTCATCCGGAGGCTATAATGATTATAAATATATATGCACCCAACATAAGAGCACCTAAATACATTGAACAAATATTAACAGAGATGAAGGCAGAAATGGGCAACAACATGATATTTTTAGGGTACTTCCAGACCCTCCTTTCAACAATGGATAGGTCATCCAGACAGGAAATCAATAAGTAAAAATTGCATGTGAACTGTATTTTAAACCAGATGTGCCTAACAGACACACACAGGACATTCCATCCAACAGCATTAGAATACATGTTTTTCAAGTGCACAAGGAACATTCTCCAGGATAGATCATAGATGAGGTCACAAAACCAGTCTTTTTTTTTTTTTTTAAGATTTTATTTATTTATTTGACACACAGAGAGAGATCATAAGTAGACTGAGAGGCAGGAAGGGGGGGGCAGGAAGCAGGGCCCCCGTGGAGCAGAGAGCCCGATGCAGGGCTCGATCCCAGGTCCCTGAGATCATGACCTGAGCCGAAGGCAGAGGCCTAACCCACTGAGCCACCCAGGTGCCCCCACAAAACAAGTCTTAACAAATTTAAGAAGATTGAAACCATACCAAGTGGTTTTTACAACCACAACGGTGTGATCAATAACAGGGGGAAGGCTGTAGGATTCACAAATATGTAGAAATTAAAAAACATACTCTAAAACGTTAATGGGAAAACATCAAAAGGGAAGTAAAAAATATTTTAAGACAAACAAAAATGAAAACACACGGGGCACCTGGGTGGCTCAGTGAGTTAAAGCCTCTGCCTTCGGCTCAGGTCATGATCTCAGGATCCTGGGATGGAGCCCCACATCGAGCTCTCTGCTCAGTGGGAAGCCTGCTTCCCCCCTCCTCTGCCTGCCTCTCTGTCTAGTTGTGATCTCTCTCTCTGTGTCAAATAAATAAAATATTTAAAAAATACCATATCAAAACATATGGGATGCAGGAAGAGCTGTTGTAAGAGGAAAGTTTATAGTCATAAACATTTACATTTAGAACAAATAAAGATCTTAAATAAATAACCCAACTGTATACAACAAAGAACCAGGAAAAAAAAGGACAGATCAAGCCCAAAGTCAGCAGAAGGAAGGAAACAAAGATTAGAACAGAAATAAATGAAATAGAGCCTAGAAAAATAATAGAAAAGACTAACAGAGCTAAGAGCTGGTTTTTCAGATGGACCAAATTGACAAAGCTTTAGTTAGAGTAATGAAGGGGAAAGAGATATCTCAGATACATAAAATCAGAAATGAAGGAGATATGACAACACATGTGCAGAAATACAAAGAAGAATAAGAGTTTATGAGAAACACTTACGTGCCATGAAATTGAGCAACCTACAGGAAATGGATGAATTTCTAGAAATATGCAACATAATAAGACTGAACCATGAAGAAATTGAACATCTGAGCAGATCAATTACTAGTAAAGGCACTGACTGAATCTGCAATGAAAAAACTGGAACAGAGCAAAGCCCACAACCACATGGCTTCCCTAGTGAATTCTACCAAATATTTAAGAATTTATGCCAATCCTTATCAAACAATTCCAAAAATTTGTGTCAGTATGACACAAGTAAACTTATGCAAATAAACATGATGGACTGCATTAACAGTTAATAAAGGATAAAAATTATCATCTCAATAGATGCAGAAAATCTTTTTTTAAAGATTTTATTTATTTATTTGACAGACAGAGAGCACAAGTAGGCAGAGAGGTAGAGGAGGAAGCAGGCTCCCCGATGAGCAGAGAGCCTGATGTGGGGCTCCATCCCAGGACTCTGAGATCATGACCTGAGCTGAAGGCAGAGGCTTAACCCACTGAGTCACCCATGTGCCCCCAGAAAATTGTTTGACAAAACTCAACATCTTTTCATGATAAAAACTCTCAATAAATTAGGTATAGAAAGAACATACCTCAACATAATGAAGGCCATATGGGAGAAGCCAACAGCTGACATCACATTCCATGGTGGATTCTTCTGGGATCAGGAACAAGACAAAGGTGTCCACTCTCACCACTTGTATTCAACACAGCACTGAGAGCTGTAGCAGAGGATTCAGGCAAGAAGAAGAAATGAAGATCATCTAAATCAGAAAAGGAGAAGTAAAATTGTCTGTTTACAGAAGACATGATATGATATAGAGCCCTTGAATACTCCACTTTGGTTAGAACTAACCAACGAATTCAGCCAAGTTGTATGATATAAAACCAGCATGCAAAACCCAGCTGCACTTCTCCACACTAACAATGAGCTATCTAAAAGAGGAATTAAGAAAGCAACCCTGGGGCACTGGGATGGCTCAGTCAGTTAAGCACCTGACTTTAGCACCAGTCATGATCTCAGGGTCCTGGGATAGAGCCCTGTATGGGGCTCTCTGCTCAGTGGCAGGTCTGCTTCTCCCTCTCCCTCTGTGATCTCTCTCACTTTAATTCTTCTCAAATGAATAAATAAGATCTTAAAAAAGAGAAAGCAATCCTATCAAAAACAATTAAAAAACCCTTTAGGAATAACTTTAACCAAGGAAGTGAAAACTCTGTACATTGAAGATGGTAAGACATTGATGAAAGAACTTGAAGTAAACACAAATAATGGAACAGTATACCATGTTCATGGATGAGATGAACTAATGTTGTTAAACTGTCCACTCTACCCAAAGCAATCTATAGATTCAATGCCATTTCTATCAAAATTCCAATGGCATTCTTCACAGAAATAGAAAAAAAAAATCTAAAAATCATATGGAACCACAAAAAAACTCTGAAGAACCAAAGCATCTTGAGAAAAAAGAACAAAACTGGAGGCATCATATGTCCTGATGTCAAACTATATCACAAAGAAAAGTAATATGATACATTATAAAACAGTATGGTGCTGGCATAAAAATAGATATACAGGGTGCCTGGGTGGCTCAGTTGGTTAAGCTGCCAACTCTTGATTTTGACTTTAGGTCATGATTTCAGGTTCTGGGATCAATTCTCACGTTGGGCTCCATGCTCAGCAGGGAGTCTGCTTCAGGATTCTCTCTCTCCCTCTGCCCATCCCCCTGCCCATCTCTCTCTCTCTCCCTCTAAAAATAATAAATAAATCTTTTTAAAAAATAACAGATACACAGGCCACCAAAACAGAACAAGAGCCCAGAAATAAACCCACACATATATGATCGATAAATCTATGACAAAGATGCCAAGAACATGCAATGGAAGAAGACAGTCTCTTCAATAAGTGGTATTGGGAAAACTGTATTTCCTCATGGAGAAGACTGAAGCTGAACCTGTATCTTACACCATTTACAGAAATTAAGGTGGAATGCATTAAAGACTTAAATATAAGCCCTGAAACCATAAAACTCTTAGAAGAAGGGGCGCCTGGGTGGCTCAGTGGGTTAAAGCCTCTGCCTTCGGCTCAGGTCATGATCCCAGGGTCCTGGGATCCAGCCTCGCATCAGGCTCTCTGCTCGGTGGGGAGCCTGCTTCCCCCGTCTCTCTGCCTGCCTCTCTGCCTACTTGTGATCTCTCTCTCTGTCAAATAAATAAATAAAATATATTTTTTAAAAAACCCTCTTAGAAGAAAACACAGGCAAAGTCTCCCTGATGTGGGTTTTGGCAGAGATTTCTTGGATGCTAACCCAAAAGCACGAGCAACAAAAGTAAAAATCAACAAGTGGGACTACCTAAAAGCTTTACATAGTAAAGGACACAGTCAAGAAGGTGAAAGGCAACCTATGGAGTGGGAGAAAACATTTCCAAATCATACATCTGATATGGGATTAATATCTAAAATATATAAGGAAGTCAATAGTTCAATAACAAGAACCCCCATCTCCAAATAATCCAATTTTTTTGAATTAAATTTATTTATTTTCAGCATAACAGTATTCATTATTTTTTTCACCACACCCAGTGCTCCATGCAATCCGTGCCCTCCGCAATACCCACCACCTGGTACCCCAACCTCCCACCCCACCCCCCGCCACTTCAAATCTCTCCTTTCATACAACACCAAATAATCCTATTTTTAAAAAACGGGCAAAGGACCTGCACAGACATTTCCCCAAAGATGTGCAGGGGACCACCTAGCACGTGGAAAGGTCCTCAACATTACTCAACATCAGGAAAATGCAAATCAAATCCAGATGAAATACAACCTCCCACCTGTTGGAATGGCTGTGATCTGAAAGACAAGAGCCGACAGTGTTGGGGAGGATGTGGAGAAAAGGGACTCTGCACTGTTGGTGGGAGTATGAAGTCGTATGCCCACCGGGATGGAGGCTCCTGGGGCAATTAGAAATGAAGCTTCCATGTAGTACTTTAATCCTACTTCTGGGCGTGTACCTGATGGGGATGAAATCAGCATCTCCAAGGTGCTTGTTGCAGTGTTAACAACTTAGCACAGACCCAGCTTCTTCACGTGGTGTTTGCCTGTGTGTGTGTGTGTGTGTGTGTGTGTGTGTGTGTGTGTGTGTCCCATGTTCCCCTTTTGACAAGGACACCTGTCATTTTGGCTCAGTACGCTCCAGTATGGTCTCCTTTTAACTAAGGACGTCTGCAAAGACCCTATTTCCAAATAAGATCACATGGTGAGGTTTGAGGGTGAGGACTTCAATCTATGCATTCTGGGGACACACAATTCAACCCAAGATATTTCCTTCCAGGACAAAGGGCTCCTTGAGCCCTGTGAACAGGGGAACAATTTTCCCCAGCCACCAGTACCAAGAGGCAAAGCCTATCCACAACGTGTTGCTGCAGGAAACCACCCTAACTGTGGAGGCGTGAGACTGTGGTCATTTACCAGCTCATGGTTCTGTGGCTCAGCTGTGTAGTTCTGCTGTAGGCTCCCTAGGCTTGCTGGTGCAATGCGCTCAGCCTGGGCTGGGTGGAGGCTGGCTTGGGGCTGGACAAGGGTTGGGGGCCCAGGATGGCGCAGGACAGCCTCCTGTGCAGGGCGAGTGTGATGCTAAAAGTGGCTGCAGCTAGGTCTCTTCTGTGGCTTCTCACCGCTGGAGGGCTAGCTAGGGTTCCCTCATGCATCAGCCAAAAGGACCCCTCAGAAGGGACAAGACCTCAGCACTCCTACAGGGTCCTCGCTCCATCTCTGTGAGTCCAAGCCAGGGGCCAGGCCAGATTCAAGAGGACAGCTCCTCCTCCAGGTGGGGGAGAGGCAGGCCAGCTTTGGAAAGGAAGTGTTTTCCAGGGTGGCAGGACAGGGTGGGCTGATGATTTCCTATCCTGCCACGCAGAACCCATACCACAGTTCCACCCCAAGGGTGAGGTGGCTGTGCTGTGCAGGTCAGCTGGCCAGCACTCAGTCCCGCACAAGACCCGCCCCGCCCTGGTCGGCATCCCCAGTCCTGTCTGCACCCCGGGGCCCCATCTTCATCCCCAGTCCCATCTGCACCCCCAGCCTCTGTCTGCACCCCCTGCCCCAGTCTGCACCTCCAGCCCTCCTCTGTACCCCCAACCCCCGTTTGCACCCTCAGCCCTGGTCTGCAGCCCTGGCCCCCATCTGCATCGCCGGCTGGGGCCAGCAGGCACTGGGCTCCTAGGATTGCAGGACTGTTGTGGGGTTGCACAGATGCTACTTGTGGGTCCCCTCGCCCTGCCAGGGCCTGTCAGCAACAAGCCCTTCTCTCTGCCTTTCATCTGCAAGGACTGGGTCCCAGCTGGCCCAGGCCAGCCCCCTAGGAACACAGCCCCATAGCCCGCTCCCACGGGTTGCTCTGACCCCAAGCTGGCTTCTCGGATGTGACCTCAATGCCCTTCTCTAATTTGTAAAGCAAACTCCGGGGAGGGTGGGGAGGAGGGGTGCGGATAAGGACTCTTCACGGGCCGCTGGGTCCTCTCGGCTCCGTTCAGGACAGATTAGGTAGCCATCCATCAGCGGCCCCCGCCAGGGGCCTGAAGGAAAGAAAGCTGGGGAGCTGGGCAGGGAGCCCGCCCCTCCCTCAGACCCTCGAAGCCCCTGCTGGGAGGTCACTGGGCGGGGCAGGGACCCGGGGCTGGCTGGGGGCCAGCCCAGCCTTGGCAGGCACTGCTCCCGCCTGGCCCCTTGGCTCCATGACTGGGCACCGCTCCTCACAGATCCAGAAGCTCGGGGACAATGCAGATTTCTTTCCCCGGGGCCATTTGTTTCTGAATGGCCTCGACTGGTCCCCTGGGGAGGCGAGGCCCCTCCCCAGCAGCCTCTGGAGGGAGGGGCCCTTAGTACCGAATGGCTTCGGGAACAGGCTTCGGGAACAGGCTTCGGGTCTGAATCTGCCCTCAGGTGTGAGAAAGAGCTGTCAGGCTGCTTCGCCCAGCCCTGCCTCCCCCTGCCTCCCTTCTCTGGCCCGGGCTCCCACGGTGTCCATCCTGGAGCCCCGGATTGTCAGATCCTCAGGCACGGGGAGGCAGGGAGCCGTGGGGGAGTCACCTGTTGGGCACCGAACACGGTCATGACCACCGCACCCTCCCAAGCTCACACAGCCCTCCTAACAACCAGGAGTGAAGGCATTACCAGCCCAAGACGGGAAAGGAGTGGAAGCTGGAGAAGCCGAATGCTTGCAGCCCGACACCATGGGAGGGGAGTGGGCCCCAGCCCATGGCTTCTCTGTGAGGCAGCCATAGTCACGGGTGCCCATGACGCTGTGTGAGGACGAACTCAAAGCGGCCACGCAGCCTCGCCGGCCCCTGGTTCTCTAGTGTGTGCTGGCAGCGGCTGGGGGCTGGGCCCGGAGACCGTGTTCAGTAACTTGGCGGGTGAGCTAAGAGGGTGGACGGGTGAATAAATGGGTCCGTCCGGGGTGCTGTGCAAGCTTCCGAAGAAGAAGGACGGGAGTGGCTAAGGTCCATGGGAAGGAGAGGAGCCTTGGGGAAGACAGGACTTCCAACAGGGGTCTCAAGGACCACAGCCTTTGTGCTCCCGTGGGGCTCCCATGACCTTAAAAGAGATAGGTCCGTGTCCTAAGCCCCGGGATCTGTGAATGGGACCTCATCAGAAATGTGGGAGATTTCCACATGAGGTCGTCCGGTAGTAAGGTGGGCCCTGTCCCCGTTGGCTGGTGTCCTTGTATGAGGGAAGAAAGGGAAATCGGACACAAAGACACATGGGGCGTGGAGCGGGGGTGCTCGTGAGGATGGAGGGGAGATGCGCCCAGGGGCACCAGAAGCCTCCAGAGCTGGCAGCCAGGGAATGATCCTGTCACCCCTAGACGTAGGAATCCTCCGGGCCTCCAGGCAGGGAGAAGGTGTCTAGTTTGCAGTAATCTGCGACAAAGCTCCACCCCCACCCCCACCCCCAGGGCCCTTGCCGGGCCAGCGGTGGGAGGGAGCCCCAGGTGCTGGGGCACAAAGGGGAGTGCAGTCCTCCCCGAGCAGCTCGGGTGGAGAAACTTCCAGGGGAGTGTCCAGGTGAGATGCTGCCCACAGAGGATACCACAGGGAGGACTGAGGGGTGGGAGTCCTGCACGGTGGAGAGCGGGAAGTGGGGGGTGGGTATGTGCGAGCCACAGAGGGTCAGCCAGGCGGAGCCCAGGTCACTCGGTGGGCCGCAGACCGGTCTGGCCCCGATTCCCACAGTTCCGGAGGCTGGCCGGCCCAGATCGGGGTGTACTGACCGGTTCCTGGAGAAAGCCTGCTCACACAGGGCCTGGGGGTTCTTCTTAGGAGGACGCTAATCCCCCTGTGGGGGCTCCACCCTCCTGACTCTGTCTCCTCCCAGGGGCCCCGCCTCCCAATACCCTCCCACTGGGGGTTAGGCTGCAACACTGGAATTTGGGAGACACACAGTTTGTATCAGGCCCTCTAAGTAACTGAGGCCTTGCTCTCCCCCAAGGTGTGCTCTGGGACCATTAGTTCCTAGGAATGTGATGGTCACTCATTGTCCCTCAGCCCTGAACTCCTCCCTTTCACAATCAGCTCCCAGACGCTGGTGTCCATGTCCCCTAACCCCGGTCAGCTGGGTCCCCACCAGGTTCTGCCCCCAGGTGTGCTGGAGGGTAGCCAGAGGGGAGGAGGATTGTCCTGCCCCTCCCTTTCTGCTCCCCCCATGTTGCCACAGCCAGGCTCCTCACCCCTGTGAGCAGGCAGTTCTACCCCCTGTAGTCCCTGAGCTCGGTCCCCCCGCCCCACCACCTCTGTGGGCCGACTCCTGGCCTCTCAGATACCAGTGTGGCCACACCCTCTCCCAGGTCTGGGTCCAGAGTTTAAACATCCCTTCCACCTCTTTGTGCCCTTGTCCCAGCCCCGAGGTGCAGCCACTTCCCACAGTGGCTGTCTCCAGACCTCTTAGCGCCTCTGTTTGCCTTCCCGCGTCTCTGAGGCCAGGTTCACTGTTCTTTCCAGGGCTTCTCCCTGTGAAAACCACTTGAGTGTCTGCCCTGAGGGGACCCTGCCTGAGGGCAGTGATGAGAACAGGGAGTCTCTGTGGCCCAGTGTTTGGGAAGTGCAGGCCCCTACCCTCTGGGATCCCACGCGCAGGGTCTGTCCTGGGGTGCTGGAGGCTCTGTGTGAGGCCCCATCCCGGGGGCACGGGTGATGTCTCTGAGCCCCGGGCAGGGGAATGAGGTCTGGCTGTGGTCAGACGGGCCTCCCCTTCCTCTCGTTTCTGAGCGGGAGTGGACAGGGCGAGATTTCCTAGAGACGATGCTTTTGGTAAGAGGCAATTGCTTCTCTTTCAGCTGGCGAGCTTCAAGCTTCGGAAAAACTGGGCTCACCCACACCTTTCCCTGCAGACTTCCCAGAGACAAACCTTGGGCTCTCGGTTGGCCCCAGACAAGGGACAAGTGCCCGTTGGCCCCAGAAGAGCCAGGCCCTCTCCACCCCAGACTGGCAACGCTCACTACCGGCTTAGTGAGTAAAATTCAAAGAGAGACAGGACAGGACCGGGGTCCATCCCCCTTACCAGGGTTCACTTGTCACCCTCCAAAACTGAGCCCTTAGACACCAGGTTTCAAGGGCCCGTGATGACAAAGATGCCAACAGCTCTCAAGGGGTCTGTTCCTCGCAGTTCAGTGGCTCTGGAGGCAGGGCGAGAGCAGATATTTAAAAAAAAATTTAAAAAATGATAAACAGTACCCACATGTCTGTTTCCTCAAAAAAAAAAAAAAACGTATGAAAATAAAATCACTTGGCGCACACACGATCTTTACGCAGGGAACAGGCTTTACCTCCCTTGAAAGATACTTTCTCTTAAATAACATTAACACATTTCCAGACGGGGAAAATTTACCTCTGTTAGCTTTAGACGAATAATATGCTAATCTCAAATCTAGAGCCAAAACCGGGCTTGACAACAATATGGAGGCTATTTTTTTCTGGGTTTCCTTCCACGTTTGATCAGCAGATGCAAACTCAAGTGCTTTGAGCTCCTAAGGGGTGCTGGAAAGTGCCAGAATCTAATTAAAACCATGGGTTGGGACGACGTGGATTGGGGTGAACGTTCTCCTTCTGGCTCCCTACTGTCCAACCTGCCTGCCTCCGGCAACGCCGGCCACCTTCTCATAGTCACTTCCTCTGGAGACTTAATGCCAGGTCCACTCTGGTCATCCCAACTTGTCCGGCATGCCCCCTCTTCCCTTCATCGCTGCGGGATGTGCAGGTGCCTGGGGGAGGAGGCACAGGGATCCTAGGGGACAAACACTGGGACAGAATGGAGCAGGGAAGGCGGACTTGGCTGGAGGGAGCGAAGAGTCTCGGGGCACAGAGGAACCGGGAAGCTCTGAGACATAGTGGCTTTTAGGGTGGCGAGTGGGGCAGGTGTGGCAGAGAGATGGTACCCATCTCGGACCTGCCAGAAAGAAAGACTTGGAGCAGGGGAGGCGGGCCCAATGGGGAAGTTTTGGTGCCATTTGCTGGGCGACCTTCGGAAAATCTCTTCATCTCTCTGGTGTTAGCCTCTGCTTCTCTTCAGTGAAGATGGTGAGTCGCCCCACAGGCCAACCGAGGTGTCTCAGGGCCGTGACTTCCACGAAGGGTGGGCCCTGCTTCCTGGTTAGCCGCCTTTCCAGAAACCAGATGAAGATTGGCACACCCCAGGCGCGCAGTCAAAATTCTTGGGAGGAGGAAGGGGACGGGAGGACACGTGTGTAGCTTTTTGATGGGAATATGGAGCTGTTTGGAAATTGCTCCCGGAGATTCCAAACCCTTCTGGGTGAATGATCCCAAAAACTGCTCAGTCGAAAAAAACCAGACTCCTTAGGTGGGGGCGGTGGGGGGAGGGGTTAAACCCCTCCAGGTTTCCCTGGTAACCTCCATTTGCAGGCAGTATGGGAAGTGATCTCATGGAGGACCCAGCGATTCTGGAGACATCTTCCCCAGTGGAGACCCCCAGGAGAAGTTTAACAGCTCTGCCAAGTTCTCTTTACATCGGCCCTGTTCCGTCAGTCAGCCTTGCTCAGAACGTGCGTGTGCTTTTCAGTGAATTGAACAGGGCGGTGTTGATTTGTTTTTCCCGGACTTATTTCCATTTAAATCAGCTGCCCTTCGGAGCCCCTCATCTTGCATAATGCAGGAGCTTTTGAAGTGAAATCAATCCGCTCGAAGGAAATGGATTTGTATTCGCATCTTCTGGGGCAGGCTCTCAACCCAACGCCTCTGAGCTCTCCAGCTTTCAAGCTCTCGGGGTGTCCAGTCCCTGACTGTGCGAGGGTGCGTGTGCACACGTGTGCAGAGGCTGGGCACCAGAAGGCAGCCGGTGTCCTGATTCAAATCCACTGTTTCCTGCGGCTGTGTAGCCTTCACGAGTTCCCTAACCTCTCAGTGCCTCCGTTTCCGGATTAGTAAACAAACTAGGAGGGTTACACTTTATTGCACCTGGTTGTTGAGAGAACACAGCAGGTTTGCAGCAGCAACTCCCTTGGCCCTCACCTCCCTGCGTGGAGTGAGGAAAGGACGCTTCTCTTGGTGTCATGGGTCATCCCATGGGTCCCCAAGACTTTCTAAAGCCAGGTAGGGTCCAAAGCCAAAGGTCAGGGACAAAGCCCTGTGTCAGGGTGGGTCAGGCTCCGTCCAGGCTGGGGCCCGGCTTTTTTTTTTTTTAAAAAAAAAAGATTTTATTTATTTATTTGACAGAGATCACAAGTAGGCAGAGAGGCAGGCAGCGAGAGAGAGGAGGAAGCAGGCTCCCCGCTGAGCAGAGAGCCTGATGTGGGGCTCGATCCCAGGACTCTGGGATCATGACCTGAGCCTAAGGCAGAGGCCTTAACCCACTGAGCCACTCAGGCGCCCTGGCTTCTTGTCCCATCAATCCTCCTGCAGCCCAGCTGGGGGCCAGGGAAGCAGTGTCAGAGTCTATGTGCAAGTGGGGGACTCAGCTTTTTGGGAAGCTCCTGGAGGATGGGAGGGGGCATTAGGTGGGACCTTGGACTCTAGGACGCAGGAATACTGAGCTGGGAAAGCACCCAAGCCCTGTCAGTGATGACACACAGCCACCAAAGTCGCCAAAGCTCCTGGAACCGCCAGGAGCCCAAAAGCCTCTCCAGCATCCACATCCTTCGGGGGAGGTGTGGGGTATGGAACTGTTGAGAAGGCTCACCCCGCACTTATGCCCTCTCCCTGGAGGGACACGGAAAATATGTCCAGGGTAATGCCTGCTTCACCCTGTGGCTCCGGCACCCCTGCTCTCACTCAAGTTGGAGAGATAAGCCGACAGTCCCACCCAGCTTCCCTCCCTTCTACATATTGGGAAACCGAGGCCCGAAGGGGCCATCTTACCCCGGTTTCCCCTGCAGAGCTGGAGCTGGCTTTGGGTCCCTTCCTTGCCTGCGTGCAGCGCGGCCCCCAGACCAGAGAAGAGAAGTCCCTTCTGGCCAGAGCAGGAGCTGGGAGCTCTGGGGACTGGGGGACAGGTGCAGGCAGGGAAGGGGCAGGGCAGGCAGGGTGGGGTGGGGCGGGGTGGGGCGGGGCACGTCTGGGCACGTTTGGGTCTCAGCCTCTTCCAGGCTTTTTCCCCGGCTTTGAAGCAGGTCCTCACAGAGAGAAGAAACCGATCTCCTGCCCTGTGCGTATGCGTAGAGGCTGCCTGGGCGCCCTGCAGGGTTCCCGGGGACATGATGTCAGGCCTGAGAACAACCAGTGCCCCGCACCAGCACCTGCGAGAGTGGACTCCAGGGTGTGTTACCCAGCATCTCCATGCCCCGTTCCTGGCCCTGAAAGACCGCAAACAGGATCTTGAGGCTAAAAAAGGGGAAAGTCCCTGTGAGGCTGCCCGGGGAGTGCCTGCTTCCCTCCGGTGCTCCCTCCCAGTACACCATCCCTGGAAGTCACATCACTTCTGTCCTCGCCCAGAGCCCCAAACTCCTAGTTCAGGAGAGACGTACCCAGAAGCACACAGTGTGGTGGGCTGGTCCGAAAGTTTGTGTAATCATAGCGCTCCCATTTGAAAAATAGAGGAACTTAGAGCAATGTTTGTTTTTTTACTTAAAAAAAAAATAACAGAGCATATGTGCTGGTAAACAGCTGGCTGGGCCTCCCAGCACCTGGTGAGGGGCCCTGGCTGTGGATAGCCCCTGGATCTTACGCCTGCAGGCCCCCCAAGCCCCCGCTCCACGTTCACAGTGATTCTGCCTTTGAATCTGGCTTGCTAGACCCCAGCGCAGGCGCCCTCAGGTCTCTGTGCAGACAGGCTGGGCCTGGAGCTGCCCGGTGCACCAGGGCTGGCCTGGCTTACTGCTCTGGGCTCCCAGCCTCACCCAGAACCCCCACCCCTCGTTGTGCTGTGTTCTTCCTTAAGCCCACACTTACCAGTCTGTGCTTAGCTGCACCTCCCTTCTGGGACGGGTGACCTAGCCTCAGCCCCTGATGGAGAGACCCTGTGGCTGCTTGGCAGGGGACACATGCCCGTGGGTGGCCTCCAAGCTGTAGGGACTGCGGGGGGGGGGGGGATCCGGGAGCTGATGGGGGAGTCAGCCCTGCTCATGTGGTTCCCTGGAGTGGTTTCTTCCTAAAGGCTTAACCCTCCTCATGCACCCTGGTCCTGGGCCCTCCCTTCCTGTTTTATGCCCAGGCGATGGGCTGGCACTGGGGGCTTCAAGTGATGGTTCCTAAGCCCCACCCCGGGTGAACGGCTTCAGGACCGGTACTGGGTGCCTGAGTAACTTGCCACGGGGGTGCGTGCCTGCTGCCCCATTTGTGTCTGGTCGGCAAACTCCCAGGTGCCCCAGGCTCCCCTGTGCTAGAAGAATCGGAGGAGGCATTTTCCGGGGTTGCTCAGTGGTGCCTGCCATGGCCGGGGTCTTGAGTCCCCAGCTCTCCAGCCTCTATGAGTGGGGCGTGTCTGGGGACAGGTCTGTGACTGTGCGACTGCCCCACTGGAGAAGCTGTTGTGAACGGACCAGCACCTCCTGCAGGTGCCTGTGTTCGAGGGGTGACCCTGTGCTCCATATGCCCAGCTTCAGTCTTGACCTCAGTGAAATGGGACGAACAGCCCTGCCTGGGCCATGACCCTGGTGGCCTTGGGTGCGCAGGGGCTCACTGGGCTTCTCCCACTCCCCCACTGCCCCCCACAATCCCAGGATGGCCTGGACCAAAACAGGGACCCTGACTCTGCAGACCCTCCTGGTTTGCTCTCTCAGCCAGGGCCCTGCCCCGGACACCCAGGACCCTCCTGAAGAGCACCTCCAAGGAGACAAGGCATGGACCAGAAAGGAAGAGTTAGGAGAACTTGGGGTCCTTAAGGGAGTGCTGCCTGGAGGAGGTGGTGTGCTGTACTCCTAGGGTTGGTCCCTGAGACTGAGTATTCCCTCCCACCATTCCTTCTCCCGCATGGTTTTCCCCAGGTTCCCTCTGTTTCCCACTAAGGACACTGGTGGTCTTAAAAAAGCTGGCCTCCTACTGGGATGCAAAAATGTTTGACCATCTTCCTTGTGCCCAGCAAGGTTCTCAACCCTGAGGCCAGGCAGGGAACTAAAGAGGGGCTGCCCTGGGAGCTTTGGGGGTGAATGAGTGCACATTGCGTGGTGAGGGATGTGTGGGATGTGAGGTTGGGGAGGGAGGACAGAGGCTTTTGAGCTGGGCCCACAGGTGACAGCAGAGATCCCTCGTGTCACTCTGGGGGTTATGCAGAGATGGAAGCACTGGAGCCGAGAGGGGACAGGATTTAATGTCACCGCACCCAGATGGTGGGGAAGGAAGAGGCTGATGTGAATGCCAGGCTCTAGGAGGCAGGCTGAAAGGCTGACCGCAAGAGGTAGGTGCAGCAGCCCCAGCCCAGGCCCTGATCAGCACCCACACCCCTGCCTAGAGGGAGGTGTGGGGTGGCTGGGCCCTGCCTCTGACCACAGCTCCCCTGGGTCCGCACAGGCCCCGGGCTCCCGCAGCAGCCCGTGCAGTCAGCATCATTGTCCCCATTCTCCGGATGAGCAAACAGGCTCAAGTCGGTCAGCAAAATAGCCTTAACCACAGTGAAAGGAGGTGAGCCTGATCTGGAGTCCACTACTGAGGTCAAACCAATTGGGACACACCTCACAATCCAGGAGACAGCTGACACTGGGGACACCGAATCCCACTGAGGTTAGGTTCTGCCCACTGATGGAGCATATTTCAAGTGAGGCAAACTTGAGTCTTCCCCAGGCTGGGCTGGGCTGGGCGCCTGGGGGCAGGGAGGGCTGAGGCCCCAGAGGACACAACCCCTTGCCGCACACACCCCCCCCCAGCACTCCCCGGGGGGTGGGGCTTGCAGGAGAGGTTTGGGGATGGAGGGCTACCAGGCCTGGGGTCAGAACCCCAATGACCCGCTCACAGTGTTGGGGGCTCACCTGGGTTTGGTCCTTTGCCTGCCCCCCACCCCCATCCTGTGTTGGTGGATGTTAGCCTTGGGAAGTCCCTGTCCCCTTGGCCTCTGCAGCTTCCCCTTTCCCACACTGGGACGGTCCCCCAGGGAATGGCACTTGGTGATGAAGTTTAGGGAGATGAGCCCACTAGTTTTGGAAACTATCAGGAGGGTGGCCTCAGAGACCCCTGGGGCAAATCCCAAGGCTGCCAGCTTCAGTGGGTGGCCCTGGGTGAGTGCACACCCCCCAGGCCCTCTGCTTCCCCCTGGCAAAGCCTGGGACACCTGGGTCTGGCCCCAGGACTTACCTGCCAGCTGCATGTACCGGTCCTGGGTACCGAGTTCCCTTTTCACTTAGTGCTGGCAGACTCTTGGGTCCCAAGCACAGCTAGAGTCCCAGCACCTCAGGCAAGGAGGAAGAAGAGAGGGAGGGAGGGTGCAGGGGAGGAACTGGGGGAGCACCTCCGCGATGAGCTAGACCCAATAGAGACACTTCAATGAAAGCTGAGTTCAATGGGGCCCAGAGCTGGGTGTTCACCGCCTCTCCTCCTCCCCCGCTTCCTCCCTGCTCTAGGGCACAGAACTCAGAAGTCCAAGAGGCAGGGAAGAGTGTGTATCTGAGAAGCAAGAAGCAGGCTTGGAGAGCCCTGAGAGGCAAGGCAGAGACAGCAGAGTTTACAGGAATTTGATGAGCTGCAGTTGTTCCCTGGGTGGGACAGAGCTAGGCTCAGGGCAAGGATAGGGCAAGGATGGGGCGAGAAGGAGGTGGGCCCTTGGGGAGCGCAGGGACCCACCCCCCACCGCTGCTGGCTTTGACTTTATTTCTGAATATATATTCTGTCTGTTTGTTTACCACTACTCTGTAAGCTGTTGCCCAGAGATACGAAGCAGAACTCCCAGGAGCAGGGGGCTGCATTTCATTCCTGGCCCTGGAACCTGCCACTCCCTAGCGCCCCCACCCCACTTCAAGGTGAGTGTGTGGGGCTCTCAGATCCTTTCAGCTCTGTGCATCCACTGTGGGGAGCCCTTGATCAGCTCCTCTCTGGGGCTGCCCGGAACCAAGGGGGCAGGGGGGATCTCGCATCCGACCAGCTCCTCCTTTGCTTTCTGGAGAGGCTCTTGGTGTGGGTCATTTTGCATTGGCCCAACCAGGAGAAGGCTCAGAAGGAAGGCTGCAGGATGCCTGGTGTACCTCCCCAGCCCCCAGCACTCCTCTCCCCCTTCCCCTCCTGTCCCCAGTCCCTGGGGACCACGCAGCTCATTCCCTCTTGGTGCCTGGGCTCCTCCTGTATTACCGGGGATACAAAGCATTTCTGGGGGCACATCCTTTGGGAACAACTGCCTCTTGCTGGCATCTGGAGGCATTAAAGGAGGAAGGGGGAAAGGCTTCCCTTCAAGACTTCCCAGGAGGAGCCCCTCCCCCAGGTGGAAGCCCCACCCACCAGCAGGGAGACCAGAGGGAGCAGCCCCCAGGCTGGGGGGAGGTGGGGGGTGTTTGATCTCCTTTCCTGTCTGGGAATTACATAGGGTGTCACCGGCCCAGGTCAGCCTACAGCTGTCCACTGGGAAGTGAGTGGCTGCTTCCTGGCTGGGAGTGGGGGCAGTGTGCTGCCATGCTTGCTGGCAGATCACCCCCCTGCCCTCCCTGACCCATTTTCTGCTCATGTATAGGGATGGGTGGTGGGGGACACTCATGCCTGTTCTTTCTGAGCCTCCTCCAGCCCCTGCCTCTCAGCTGCCATTTCATTAAGGGATGTTCCCCTTCCCTGTGTGCTGGGGGGGAAGAGGGGAAGAAGTGGAGTTCAGGAAACAGGTGCTCCAGGGGCCCAGCAAACTGCTTTCTGTTGGTTGGGTCCGTGGAAAAACATTTCCGTTTTCTGCAGTTTCTTGCTTTAGGAAGAGTAAATGCAAAGTGAGTGGATTTCCACCAAAATATCTACAAGAGCCGACTGGGCACCCCACCCGCCCGCACTGGCCTCCTACATTGTTGTGGCCTCAGAAACAGCCACCAGAAGAGAGAAGCCTGGCCATCCCTGGGTTCTGAGGCTGCCGGCCTTGAACTTGAAGGAAGAGGCTAGAGGGGCCTCCTCCTTCCCCCTGGCTGTGTGGGACCACGAAGCATGGGCCAGAAGGACACTGGGGCCTCGGGACCCCTCCTGCACCCCGTGCTTCTCTCTGGAGCCCCATTCAGGTATACTAGACCATGACAAGCGTCCACCGCCTACCCTGCCTTCCTCTTCTGACTCTGACAGCGGGGCTCTTTCCTGGGACCAGAGCAGGGTCTCCACGCCCAGCTGCATCCTGCTGGTAGTTGTCTGACAAATGACAGAGCGGGTGAAGTGGCTGAATTTCTCCATGCCCGAGTCCTCAGTCTGTGGAACGAGGGTGAAGCAGGTCCCCGCCGGGGCGCCGAATGAGCCGCAGGGACCACCCCGACCGCTCCCCTCGGTGGGGGCTCTGGCTCACCAGTCTGCCTGAGCAATGACTGTGAGGCGAGGGACAGGCTGTGGATGCAGAATTCTTCTAGACACCGTCTAGCAAGCATTTTGGGGAATGGGAGGGAGGCATGTTTATCCCCCCCCACCACTTTCACCCCATGGCAACCCCCAAAGCTAGGGCCTTATTTTTTTAAGGCACTGTGATTGTTCTTGGAATGGTGTGGGGTGTAGGGATGCAGGGAGGTCTTAAGGGGGAAGAAGCTCTGCACACCTGTGCCCCAGAAGGGTGTTTCCTCCGGCAGTTCCACGAGTTCCCTCAAGGTGGTGCTCTTGCGACGGGACGGCGCAACAAGGGCCGAGAGGCCCCTGCGTGTCTTCTGCATTTTGAGCTTTCAGAATAAATCAGCCTTAGGTGGATCATCTCTGGGGTGCAGCCGTCTAAGGAAGTGAAATTCCAGCAAAAGCTGGTTTATATGTAGCTTCATGTCCAAGAACCTGTTTTATTTTAGCCCATCCTCCGTGGGCCTGAGGATGTGGTGTAAGGGAATTTGGACCCCCTGTGTTTCTGGACACACTGATTCAGACTTCCTAGCCAGCGGACTCCGCACACTGCTGTCTCCAGGCCCTAAGCTGGTGGGGGCCCTGGGGCCTGGGAGCCAGGACTCACCTTGCGAACTACTGTCCTGGTTTTCCCGGCACGGTGACAAGGGACAGCCTGTCGTGCCTCTCACCCTGTGACCCCTGCAGACCCTTCCTCCTGGGATGCCCCAATGGGCTGGTGAGTCCACACAGAAATTTCACTGATCGCGAGTGTTCGTGGGGGGCTGGGTGCAGGGACTAGGGAGCAGAGGACAGCGTGGTGGGGGTGGGGTGCCGTTTCTGACTTGCTGGCTTGCCGTTGGTTGGGCTCAGCTGGGAGGCTTCTGCCACGTCCCTTCAGGCATGCAGTGTTCAGGGAAGCCTCCGTGACCTGACACTCTTCGATGGCACAGGTTTGGGGGTTGTGTGAGGTCACACAACGATCCAGAAGCCCCTTCCCCAGGCCCCACCAACCTGGTCCGCCTGCACCTGTGCAGTGCACCCAGCCATCCCCAGGGGGGCTCTGGCCAGCCTCAGTGGGCTCACCCCAGGGAGGGAGTGTGGGGAGAAAGGGGCAGAGGAGGAAGCCATGGGTCAGGGCAGGCCTGCTCTGGATAGCACCCCAGGGTGAAGCTGGATGTGCGTGCGAACCCAGCCACATTGCCTTACTGTGACTTGGATGCACTGATGATGGGGTTCTTGTCCAGGAAGGGGGCATATCACTCTGCACACAGCTCAAAACCCCCTCAGTCACAGCTCCTCCACAGAGGTGCCCGTGATGGGCAGCCTGGCTCCAGCCTTGAGGGTGGGCCCCAGCCTGGAGCTGGCCTCTTGCTCACCTGAGGCTCACAGGCTTCGCCGAGTCCCCTTCTCACTGCGCATCCTTACAATGTAAGGAAAGGGGATGGTAGGAGCAGGAAAAAATGGAGCAAGCGATCTTGTGTGATAGTGAGTTCCCTGTTCGGAGAGGTATGCAGGCAGCAGGTAGATGGTCCCTGTTAGGAGGTTTTTACACTGAGTCACTGTTTGGGGCCCTCCCTCTGAATTCATTTCTGAGGATGATTTCCAGGCTTCAAGGCGTGGCTTCAAACTCGCTTTCTGTAGCCACTGGGCTGGCCTCGCCTGGGCTGGGAGAGCACATGGCCAATGAGCCCAGGAAGCAGAGAGGAACCTGGGCCTGAGCTGCTGAGCTGGAGTCTGATGTGGACTTAGGTGCATGGGCTAGGCAATGTCCCCCACAGATATCAGGTCTTAGTCTCTGAGAACATACAGATGTGGCCTTGGGTGGGAAAAGGGTATTTGTACATGTGATTAATTAAGGATTAACTGAGATTATCCAGGATTACCCGAGTGGACCCTAAATGCAATTATATGCGTGTTAATATGTGGGACCCACCGAAAGCCTCACTGGTTTGGGAGGACCAGCTCTGAGTCGTGGGTGCGGCCGAGTGCTGACTGCCTCTCCCTACTCAGTGCTGAGCCTGGGGCCAGGGGCTGGCTGGGTTTTCATTGCCATGCAGTGTGCAAACTCATAATAATGTCATTGACTCAGGTTTGAGGGAGCAGGCAAGGGGGTGGTGGACGGCTTGTGTTCACAGGGGCACACCTGGAGGGGGGACAAGACTTGACTCTCATCAGTGTACATGAGCTGTGTGTGCTCCGCTGGACTCCAAAGGCAGTGCTCCCTTTCCAAGGCAAAGCTGCCCGTCCACCCACAATGGGGCCGGACCAGGACGATGAAGGAGAGGGGGGCAGTGGGCGGTCACAGCAACCTCTGCAGAAGTCCTGCAACTTAGATACCACTTGACCCCCGTTAGTCTGGCAGAAACAAGGAAAAGGAGCCCGTGCTGCCCGTTGGCACAGGCATGGAGAAGACGCAGCCCACGCAGCACTGCTGGGAGGGTGAGGCAAGGTGGAGAAGCATGTCAGAGCCATACGCACACCCTCCTGGGCCCATCCCTTGTTCTCCAGGGTTCCCATCCAGAGACACAGAAGGAGCAGTGCCCGCGGGCACGGCGACACATGTCCCCATAAGAGGACACAAGTCCAGCACTCTGTGGTCATCACAACTTGGAGACCACGGAAGCCACAGAGAGGGGCATGCTGGGACACTGTGGCCCATCTGCCACGGAGACGACGCAGCCACCCGGCACATGCCTGGGCTGAGCTGGGAGCCTGTGTTCCTGGGATGGTACCTGCCCAGTATGGTGATTCCAGAGACCCTGAGGCCTCAGCCATGCAGCCATGCACACGTGTGTGTCTGTAGCCTGTGTGGGACAAAGTGAGTCTGGGGAGAACGGGTGAAGGTGTATGTTAGCCTGGCACCAGGGATCTCCAGGGGGATGAGACAGGGTGGGCAGGCACAGATGGGGCCTCTGGCAGAGGGCACAGGAGCCCAGGCTGTGCAAGTGTGAGAGGGGCACGCACAGGGTGCCCATCTGTGTGCACATGGGCTATCTGTGGAGGTGGGCACAACTGTGTGATCATGTGTGGGTGGGGTGGCTTGTGCTCCTGTGTGTGGAGGTGTGCAGGGCTGTGGGCCAGTGTGAGAGTGTAGGGGACAGATGTGCCTATGGGTGTGTGTACGTGTGTGTGTGTGTGTGTGTGTGTGTGTGTGTGTGTGTGGAGGCCCTTGTTTGTGACGGTGGGGGGCGTATGGGGGATGGGAGTGTGTGTGTGTGTGTAGGTATGCTATTTTGTGTGTGTGTGTGTGCATGTGGCGGTGGGATGCATGTGTGCTTATGTGTTGTGTGCATGTGTGTGAGGGGATTGGAGTACATGTGTGCCATGGGGAAGTGTGTGAGTGTGGGCATGGGTGTGTCTGTGCCCGTCCCAGGGCTGCCTGGGGAGGAGTAGGAGGGGCTGCAGCGGCAGGGGGGCGCAGGGTCTTAGGGTGGCAGGTTTCCAGATGGCCCGTATTATCTCCTTTACATCATCACGTATTTTTCACATTGCAGCTTCTCTGTGCTAAGCATGTATGATTTGTATGATATAAACGCTCTTTTGTGGGGAGTAAAAGGTTGGGGTGATGGTAGGGGCTCTGAATGGCCAGAGGAGCCAGGCTTGCACCCCATAGGGTTGAGGGGTGCCCTCGGGGCATCCTCATCAGTGAGGCCCATGGCAGCCTCCAGAACCCAGGTCCCTTTGCCAGCCTTGGGGGACTCCCTCAGTCCCTACACCCTCCGTGCCCAGCCCACCCTTGGGCGGCTGACTGGGGGGCCCCAGCCTCTAGCCCTTCTGTCAGAGGACCCTCATGATTCTTCCCTCCCAGGGTGTCGCTTTGGGACTTTTCCCCATTTCTTTTTTTGTAATTCAGTAAAGCTTGTACCTGCCGCAAAACTCAAATGACGCCCACGTGAACGCTGCGTAACAGCCCTAACAGCCGCTATCCTGCCCTCATCTCTGAGGAGGGAGCAGCCCACTGGCCCGTGTTCCTTGGCCCGTGTTCCTTCCTGCGGAATTCCTTGTCTTGCAGCTCTGGAGACCAGCAGCCCCAGACCAAGGTGCCTCAGGGCTGCACTCCCCTGAAGGCTCCAGGTGGGACCCAGCAGTTAGCTCTAGTCCTGGGAAGAGCGGTGGACTAGGGGCTGCCATCCTGCCCGTGCTGTCTCTGCCTGTCCCCATATATCTGTCTCTTCTCAGACTGTCTTTTCTAGGAGCACACAGGTTCAGCTACTCCAGTGTGACCTCAGCTTAACTGATGACGTTTTCAATGACTCTGTCTCCAAAGCAGGTCCCACTCTGAGCTACTGGGAGTTAGGACCTCAATCTAGGAATTTTGGGGGGGATACAGTTTGGCCCATAACAGAGTGTGTGCTAACGAGTGTGCATGAACACATCTTTGAACAGTACTTACTGGTGTGCATGGACCGGTGTGTACCTGCCCCCTCCATTTACACACAGGCTATGCCTTCCTGCTGCCTTCCCCCAGCTGATGCCCATCCCAGATCCCTGGGGGAGGACTGGGAATCAGGAGCACCCCTCCCGTCCCCAGCACAGATGAAGAGGCTGTCCTGAGTAACAATATCAGACTGACTCCCTTCTGGTCTGCATGCAGGTCTCAGGTTTTTCCATTGCAGTCAGTTATCTCAGTGTCCTCTGCCCCTTGGTCTTTGTGGGGGGAGGGGAGGGAGGTTCGGGGGGACATTGTGAGTGGTGAAGCCCCAGACAGGGTCTGCCCAGAGCTGATCCGGGAAGTGCTCTCGAGCATGAATGGTGAGGAGCATGGCTGGTGAAGAGTGGGGCTGCCCCCCCCCCCAACAAGGTAACTGAGCGGAGCATGGGGTGGCAGGGCACAAGCATGCCTGCCAGGCCACAGGCATCCATCCCAGGACCAAAAAGGGGGGAGTCAGTCTGGTCAGACTGTGGGGTTCCTGTGCAGGTTGGTTGAGGTTTCCAGAAACTTACCTCCAGCTCCTGGGAAGAGGTTCCCTCCGCTGTGGCCACAGCCCTTTGTTCTAGCCCCATGTCTTCAAATCACTTCCAATCAGGGTCACGGGCAGCCCAAGCTGTCCCAAGGTTCCCAGTGGTGTGGATAACTCAGCACAAACCTCTGCTCCACTGTGGGAACCCAAGCCTGCTTCCCCCTCAGATGCTCTTCAGATGAGCTCCAGACAACCCTGCCTCCCCCACCCCAGCCTTAGTGACCACAACAGCGTGTCTTTACTGAGGCTGGAAACAGCGGCATCCAGCAAAGTGTGACTATGGACACAGAGCCCACGTCCCAGGAGGAAGATTTTCCTTCCTTCAGAAAGGTCACAAGATCGTCTGCCCAGGGAGCGTCTCCTTAGCGCACGTCTCCCCATCCCTGTCCCCATTCCGGGGGTGCCTATGTGCACATCCAAAGGTCCAAAGGAGGAAGTGGTCGCCAGTGAGTCTCAGTGCTGCTCCGGGCCCGGCTAGGACCCACATTCACACATTACCCTGAAACAGAAATGCGCTGAAAAAAGAAAGCCGGATGGATGGTTAAAGGGGCGGGGAGATGGGCAGATGCGGCAAAGTAAGGAGAGCAACAATGTGTAAGGGAAGAATCCAGACGGTGGACATTCGGGTGTTCTCCAAACAATTCTTCCAGCTTGTGCATGTTTAAAGGTTTCACAATAAAATGTCAGAGAGAAAATACATCCCTTCATGAGTGAGAGTTCTTGGCAAGGTCCAAGGTCTGCTGGGCAGGGGGAGGGGCACGGGGATCAGGTGGGTGCTTCCTCCAAGAGGTGACACAGCCACCAAGCCCAGGGTAGGGGTGAGCAGAGGCAGAGAAACCAGCTCCGGCCCAGGGCCAGTGTTCCTGGCAAGGCTCCTGGGGCTTGGAGGTGGAGTGGCCTTCTTGGCAAAGCTCTTTTCCCAGGGGCGGCTTTGTTCAGGGCGCTGACCATGCAGGAGGGGACAGGGGTTGACCAGGGGTTGACGCATCCTTTCATCCATCTGCCTCCCCCACAGCCTCAGGGCTGTAAGTGGGAAGGGCTGGGCCCTTCCGGGGTGCTTCTGTGGGGAGAGGGCATCTTCAGGGCTGGCTTGGGAGAAGTCACCCAGGCTGCTGGAGGGTAGCGGGGTGACGTGTGCAGGTGCCCTGCAGAGCAGCCCCCAATGGCCACTGCTCCAGTGCGGAGGACGCCACCTTACTCCTCCCACCCTCTTTCCCTCCACCCCTGCCCTGCCCTCCCCCTGCGGCAGGCACCCTGCCTCCCTCCTCCTCCACCCTGCCTCCCTCCTCCTCCACCCTGCCTCCTTCCTCCTCCTTGGCCCTCCCACCTCCCCAGGAGTGGAACTCTGGGAACCATCCCTTTGACACATTATGAAAATTAGCCTCCTCTTTCCAGTATTTAAAAGGGAGGCTCTCACAAGGAGGGATGCAGCTAGATCCTTTAAAAAAAAAAGGCAGCCCAAATAATTTTCAGACGTTTGGCCTTTTTTAAAGCAAACATTTTTTTTTAAGATTTTATTTGTTTATTTGACAGAGAGAGATCACAAGTAGGCAGAGAGGCAGGCAGAGAGAAAAGAGGAAGCAGGCTCCCCACTGAGCAGAGAGCCCGATGCGGGGCTCGATCCCAGGACCCTGAGATCATGACCTGAGCCGAAGGCAGAGGCTTTAACCCACTGAGCCACCCAGGCGCCCCTAAAGCAAACATTTTTAATATACATCCAAGACTTGCCTGCACCATGATATCCACTTGGCCCAGACCAGCCCCTCGTGGTAGGCAGCACGGGCTGGACTGGCTTTTCAGGGTACGTTCCCTGGGCGGGGTGGGGGGGGGCGTGACTGGCCCAAGAACACCTTGGAATCAGCAGCTGAGCTGAGTGCCTGATTGCCTCTGGACAGCTTCAAGGACACTTCATGCTGGCTGTGATGTGGGGAGCAGACTGTCTGATCGGCCACTAAGGGTGTCCCGGGCTCTCCCCTCATCCCGGCTCTGGACTGTGCACCAGCTCCCGGATACCAAGACAGGCTGGACCCTCCTTTGTGCTCTGCCAACTCCCATCCACCTGCCCCTGCCATCCCTTCCAGGTGACTCCCCCTGAGACTCAGCTTTAACCCTCTTCTGGCCAAACAGCCTTTAGTGGCTCCCCCTTGCTTTGCAAACTAAGAGCTCTATTCTCCAGCTCTCCGGTGCACAGGCCCTCTTGACTGATCCCAGCTCTCTCCTCCCCTTCATCTCCCTGCCTCTGGGGGCACAGCCACCGTATCTGCTGAGCGACCAGAGAATCACCGCTTAAAGCAACCTGATTTCCCAAACACGTGTCCGTTACAGCGTCACTGATGAACGATGAACGTCGGATAAAACCAAGTGCTCATGAGGATGTACAGACATGGGCACTGAGGGAGCTGTTCTGAAGAATCTTTTGATATCGCTGAGCAATGGTGGGTCTCTCTGGACCCTTTAGCCCAGGGGTGCCCTTCTGGACACATGCACCCCTAGAGAGCTCTCAGAAATTCTGGCAGGGGTGTTCTTGCCAGCGACATGGACAATAGCAGAAGTGGGCGGCAAACTGAACGTCCCCAATGGGGCAGCGCCTGCTCCATGTGGCGTGTGCCTGTCTCTTCCTGACCAACTACAGAAGATTACCCAACCCACCATCTGAGGACCCTCTTACTGAGAGATGGGGTCCCGGCCCCTTCGCTGTGAGCCCTGAAGAGCTCTGGGACTACTGCAGTCCACAGAGCACAGAGGAGCGATGCTCTGAATTCCCAGGTTAGGCTCTGCAGTGCCTCTCCCTCCGCCCCCCACCCCAGCTCTGCATTTATTCTGGAAACCCAAGCTGTGTGGGAGCCAGGTCACAGGGAGAGGACCCATGTAGGGCTTCCTCAGCAGACTCCAGCCCCAGCCCTCGGATAAATGAGCCATCGCCACCTGGCCCTCAGATGAGTCCAGACTTCATCCCCTATCCCCAAGTTCAAGTCTTCCACTGGAGACAAGCTAGCCCCAACCTGCAGACCCCATGGGCCACTAACAGATCACTGTTTTTCATCACTAAGTTTTGGGCAAACCTGTGACACGGCCACAATAACTGGAACAATGGCATATGGGGCTGTTGGGTTAGAACATAGTGATTTAAAACTGAGGGCAGAGAAATCTCAAATTTACACTTTAAGGTAAAAAGAAAATAAGAGGTAAGGGAGGTTTGGAATGTAAATTAATGTGTAAGAGCTCATATGCAGGGCAGCATGGGGGTGAGCTAAGGACCAATGGGATTGGCGTCAGAGATGAAGGGAGCAAGAGTAAGACAAAATTTGAATTTAAAGGTGGACATTCCCCATGTTGGGTGTAGAGATTATTTAAACATAAGAATGAATACATAAAAGTGGACATTCCCTAAAATTTTTATTTTTATTTTTTTAAGATTTTATTTATTTGACAGACAGAGATCACAAGTAGGCAGAGAGGCAGGCAGAGAGAGAGAGAGAGAGAGGAGGAAGCAGGCTTCCAGCTGAGCAGAGAGCCGATGTGGGGCTCGATCCCAGGACCCTGGGATCATGACCAGAGCCAAAGGCAGAGGCTTTAACCCACTGAGCCACCCATGCATCCCCCTAAAATTATTTTAAAAAGGAAAAGCTTATTAAGACCAAACACAACAGGTGGTGGCCGGCCACAGTCTGCTGGCTCCCTATCCAAGCTGCTGGGATGATTCCCACCAACACTTCTTCGAGTTAAGGGGCATCTGTGGTGACTGGCCCCAAGCTCTGCAGCTGGGACTTGGGTAATGAGGCTGGGTCTCTGCTCACTGTCCAGCCGAGAAGAGCACTGGGTGTCCTTTGGGACCATTTGCTGGGACTCTGTGGGGTCCGTCTTCCCCCCCCCCCCCCAACAAGGGAAGGGGAGAGCTGGAGCTGGTAAGAAAGGACAAGAGTAGACAGAGAAGTAAGGAAGGGCAGCCTCATGGAAGCAGAGATGCAGAGAGGGGACTACCGGGAGTCCCTCTGCACGGTGCTTACCGGTGACCAGAAGACTGCGCTCTGGCCCACTTAGTGCCAGAAACCTTGCTCAGGTCAGGGCCCCCAAGGGGCAGTGTCAGTCTGGAGAGAGTGCCGGGACAGGAGAATGTCCTGGGGTTGAGAACATAGAGCCCCTCGGAGCTACCCGCCAGGCGGAAGGCGCAAAGCCTCCACGACGGTGATCCCGACCTCCGCCTCTGCTCTGCCCCGCAATCCTGTCTAGGAACCCGCCTCTCTGCCCACCTCGACGCAGGGCTGCCCTTTGGCTGCGGGGCTCTGGCTCAGGGACCCGCGCAGCACACAGAGGCGGGAGGCCTGGGCGAGCACCGTGCGGCTCCCTCTCCTCCCTAAGGGACCCGATGCCACAGCGGCAACCATCTGGCCGCTCTCGGAGGACCGCGCAGTGCGCTCGCGCTCCGCCGTTGCAGTCGTGGCGAACCGGTGCCGGCGGTGGAGAAGCGCCCCCCGCAACCCCGGGCTGGACGGCGAGAAGGCCTCGGGCTCCACCGCGTGTGTTCAGCCTACCCCTCGCCTTCCACCGCGACCTTCCTCCGTCCCCCCGCAGAGGCAGTGGGGCGACCCTGGCGAGCCCGGGTGCCTGAGTCCCCCTCCCGGGAGCACCCAGCCTCCCTCGCAAGAGCCTGCGTGGCTGGGTGCTTAGTACCAGAGGTTCATAGGAGAAAAAACCCAGATCAGAGCCCCCCCCCCCCCCGCCCTGGCGCCCAGGGCCACACAGCCTGAGAGCAGAGAGAATCAAAACCCAGACTCCCCAGAAACCCCCCACTCTCAAGGTGCTTGGAAATAATGGGAATAAACTGGGCACGAACCTCTCAGGCTTGTGGTTCAAGAAGAATGCTGAAGGTGGCCCCAAGACAACTTGCCTAAAATCGGTGGTTATCTGGAAGACACCCATCCTCACAGTCATTGTTTTCTTATCTGGGTCTCTCTCTGGCCTCAGTTTCCTCCCAATTATCCAAAGTGTCCCCCAATTAGACTGTGTGATTAGCCCAGGGTAGCATTTATCAAAGGACTGAGGCTCCCATTTCTTCCCTGGGCTTATCCCCTTGTGGCTCTCCCCTGCCCCTGCCGGAGTTTCTCTTACCCTGGCTGCCCCCAGGGAACAATACTTGGGAGACCCCAACTCTTCCCTAAGACCCCAGCTCTTGTCACTTTTGCTCAGTATCCTTATCTACACAAAGTGGGAAGAGCCCTCATCCCAGTGTCTGCCTCCAGGCTGGGGTGAGTTCCTGTCTTTGACCCTCTTTGCCCCTTCAGGGGCGGTATGTGAGGACCAGAGAAGATGGGCACAGCACCTGCTTGTAGAGGCTGCTGAAATGCACACCCCATGTCGGTCCCAGCTCCCCAGCTCCTGGGCTAGTGAGGGGCTGACAGGGGGGAAGCTGGTTGGAGGCAGGCATGCCAGGAAATGCCCTGGGGACGTGCAGCATCTAAGAGCCTGGCCAGCTTCACCTTGTCCTGGCCTGATCTCTGGGCCTCACCCCTCGGCTCCCGAATCCGACTCCGGGGACGTGGTGCCCACTCTAGACCCAGAGCTCCAGAGTTACAGGCCTGCTAGAGCCACTTACCATCTGGGGCAGTCTCTCCTCTCCTCGCCTCCCTCTGTTTTCCCCTCTGGAAAATGGGGTTGATGCTCCTCCGGGTAGCTGATCGGAAACTTGAAACTATCCAGGCCTGCAGCCCTCCCAGAGAAGGCAGGCAGCACTCGGTTGGACTGGGGGCCGTGGCTGGCACTGGGGGTCAGGACAGATCTCGCTGAGATAACCCGTGTTAGATGAAGCCCACTCCACCCGCGCCATAGGGCTGCGAGCCTGGTCACAAGGTTACTCCTGAGCGGACACAGCTCCAAGGGTGACGGCTGGGCCGGAATGCACTCTTGTCCCGTGCTCCCTGCTGCAGAAAGGGGAGGAGACTCCCCACGGGTTCACATCCAGAAACGGAGTCTCAGTGAGGCATGGGGCCTGCCCCCAAGAGCTCCTCGGCCAGGGACAGTGGCCGACGCTCCCCGACTAAGTCCCGGGCCTCCCAGGGAGCCGGTCGCTGGGGAGCCACTCTCACTGTGCGGGCCTTCGGGCGCCAGGAGCGGGGGTAGGGGCGAACATTGCCTTACGTTCTGGTGCTGAGCCTGGGAACTAGAGAGTTCTACGGCACCACATTCAGCGTGGAAAGCATATTTTATTAAATGTAAATATTGAAATATGCCACAGCTTTGCAGCCACAGTCTTGAAACAAATGGCTGTGGCCCAGCCTCTGACGCTTTCCTGGAAGTCCCGGGGTCTTCACGCCCCCCGTGCACACGCACATCCACACGCCCACCCACGCGCGCGCACACCCACGTGCACACACGTACATACCACACTCGCGAGCGCGCGCACAGTTACTCACGCTCGGTCCTACACTCTCCCCGTGGCGAAGCGATTACGGCCACCGCCGGACGGTGATTGGCCCGCCCGCCTTCCTCGGGGCCCCGCGGCCAATGGGCGGCCGCCCGGCCGAGGCCCCGCCCCACCCCCCCACCCCCGGCCCGGGCGGCGGGGGCCCGGGGAATGGATCACGCGGGGCCGACCCCGCCGCGACCCCCGGCCCCGGCCTTCCCGCCGCCCGCCCTCGGCCGCGCGCCCGCCCGCGCGTCCGGCCCCCGGCGGCGTCTTTCGGGCCGCGGCCGCGCTCCGGGCCCGCCGCGGCGTCCTCCGGCTGCGCCGGCGACCCGCCGGGCCCGCGCCGCCCCGCCCCTGCCGGCCCCTCCCCCGCCCCTCCCCGCCCCCAGCGGGCCGGCCCGGGCGGCGACCAGAGCGGCGACGTGAAAGGCGAGCGAGGCTGCTGTCCGGCCGGCTGTCGGCACGCACCCGCTCCCGGCCCAGCCCAGCCCCGCGCCGAGGCCGCCGCCCGCTCGGCGGGGCCCGACGCCAGCGTTCCCGGCGGCCGCTCCAGGGCCGGCCCGCGCGTGCGCCCGGGAGCCGCGCGCCACAGTCCCCGGCGGGGGCCCGGGACCCCTGAGCAGCGCGCAGAGCCCGACGGGCCCGCGGCCGCGATGCCGGACGAGCTGACGGAGCCCGGGCGCGCCACGCCGGCCCGCGCCTCCTCCTTCCTCATCGAGAACCTGCTGGCGGCCGAGGCCAAGGGCGCCAGGCGCACGGCCCAGGGCGGCGGCGGCCGCGAGGACGAGGAGGAGGACGACGACGACCCGGAGGACGAGGACGCGGAGCAGGCGCGGCGACGGCGGCTGCAGCGGCGGCGGCAGCTGCGTGCGGGCGCGGGGCCCGGCGGGGAGGCGCGGGCGCGGGCGCGGGCGCTGCTAGGGCCGGGCGCACTGGGCCTCGGTCCCCGGCCGCCCCCCGGCCCCGGGCCGCCCTACGCGCTTGGCTGCGGCGCAGCGACGCGCTGGTACCCACCGGCGCACGGCGGCTACGGCGGCGGCCTCAGTCCGGACAGTGAGTGGGGGCACCGGGAGGCGTGGGCGGCCGGGGAGAGTGCTCGTGGGCTTTGGGTCCGTCGGAGGCCTTTCGGGGCCGCCCTCCTCCTCGCGTGTAGCGGGGCGGGTTTGGAGGCCCGCTCCTCGGGACAGGGTCACCACACGGCTTCGGCGTCACCCCTCGTCCGCCAGGCTCTGCGGGTCCGAGGGAGGCTGGAGAGCCAGAGGAGAGGAGCCCAGGGACCACGGGCTGCTGAAGCCCAGCGAGGGAAGGGGCATAGAAAAAGACAGGGAAAGACGGAGAGCAGAGAGAGGGTGGGAGAAGAGGGAGAGAGGAAGAAGGAGAGGGCTGTGCGGAGAGAGGAAAGGAGAAGAGGCAGACACAGCAGCCCCGCGGGTGACGGTGAGAAGACCGGGAGGTAAGGGCAGAAGAAGTGAAGACAAAGTAGAGTCCCACCCGGAAGACCCGGAAGCCTGAAGGGGCTGGAGTAGAGGGAGCCACTGTTGGGGGGCTGGATAGTAGAGGGGGGAGCGTCTGTGCCCCCAAAACCCCATCTCTTGAGAGTTGCAGACTGGGGCTGGGGCCTCAGAGGCCTCCCTCTTGGTCCTCCTGGGCAAGAAGGGAGCCGTTCTGAAGCCCCCAGACCCACCCCCTCTCTCTTCCTTTTCTGCCCCTCCCCCTCCCTTGCCTTTGTTCCT
Source organism: Mustela lutreola (assembly GCF_030435805.1). NCBI lineage: Eukaryota > Metazoa > Chordata > Mammalia > Carnivora > Mustelidae > Mustela > Mustela lutreola. Next base: position 66,203,700 of record NC_081290.1, on the reverse strand, counting down.
TGCTGAGGGCTCAGATGCTGGGAGTGGGGGTTCTCAGCCCCAGAGCTGCTCACCCCTCTTGCCCTGAGTTCTGCTCGCTCTGCCCGGGCTCACCGAACCCCTTGGGGACCTGCCCTTTGGAGGAAAACCCCTGGGAAGAACACCAGGAAGTCATTGGAACGCTGGCCCCCAGGCCTGGCCATTACCCACCGCCCCCCCAACACACATACTGTAAAGCCAGTGTGAGGACTGTTCCAGGTTCTTGCTCCAAAATCCGTTAATGTGTGCTGGGGGGTAGGTGGCCAGACCCCTGTCGATAAATTCCCCACCTAGATCAGGAGTGATCCTTCTGCCAAGGGATCCACTTCCCAGAACCCATACCCAGAAAAGTCTGGGATTTCCACCCCTTTCACGTACACTGGATCAGGGCTCTAGCGTTTCCCTGAAATCAAGTGACCATATTTCGTGCCCCCCCCGCCCCAGGAATGTTTCTGAGAAGGTCTGGCAGGGTGAGCTGTGATCTCCACCTTGCCCCAGGTTCCCCTGCGGCCCCCCCCCCCCAACTCCTGAAGATGGGGCTTCTTATTTCGTGCAATGCGGGTTAGGGTCCAGGTTTGCCACCGACGCTGGCAGGCCTAGAGTGGTGTCTTGGGGTAGTGCATGGGCCTCTGTGAGTCTGGGCGCTTAGGGTGCTGTGAAGAGACAGGCTTCTCCTGTCTGGTAGCACATAGGCCGGACTGGACCAGACTCCCCATCAGGCACCCAGAAGGCTCACACCACCCAGGGTTGGACAGGGGCACACACATGACTCCACACACCCCCAGGGGCCCGAGCCACACATACAAGCTGAGCTTTGTGGGCACACCTTGTAAACACTGATGTTGCCGGCAGGCCCTGGCTTCCGAGGGCAGGGGCTGCAGGGGCCAACCTCCACTTAGACCTACCAAGGCTTGGCACAGGGTGGGGGGGAAGGTGGAGGGACTCAAACCAAGGGGAGGCTGAAGGGCATGCTGACCCTGACTGGCCTGCACCCCGCACTCTGGGGGGGTGGTGGTGCAGGAATATGGATGTGCACCTGGCAGCCTCCTTCACCTGGAGGCACCGTCCCCATCTCGTGCCAGTCCTGGGGGACATCTCCTTACTGTTGGGAGATCAGGTGGAGCCCGGCATTTGGAGCACAAGCTCGGGAACCCTTGGAGGCCCTTCTTTAACCCCAAGCCCCCAGGCTCAGCCAAGGCTGCAAGAACGGTGGGGATGCCCTGCAGATGCTGTGTTTCTGCGGACCCCCGTTTGTACTTGTGCTGGGGAGAATGGACAGGCAGGCCTCTGTGGGTGTCTGGGTGAGGGGTGCAGGAAGTGGAGAGGGAGTGGGGATCCCAGTGCCACCTGGAGTTTTGTTTGGGGACTGTTTGCATGCATTTATTCTCCTTCCCAGGGCTATTTCTGAGCAAGCGGGACTTTTTGCATCTGTCCGCATATGCAGGTGGCTAGGGAGGGTCACTGCAAGTCTTCGTTTCTGTGTTTGGGGGGCTTGGCATAGGGCTGGGTGCTGGGAGTCAGGGTGCCCTTGTTTGTATCTCCGATGTCAGTCTTTCCTCCCGGGCCCTGTGCCGCCTACAATTCTTCGTCGTGTTCTTCGTCATGTTTCAGTGCGGAAACACTGGTTTCGAGAATCTCTTTTCTGTGTTTCTGTTTGCATTTCTGTTTCTTTTCTTTCCTCTCTCCCCTCTCGTCCCCTGGTGTGTATGTGCAGCCCTGAGCCAGGCTGTGTTGCCAGCCTGCTGGTTTGTAGTACTGCTCACCTCCTCTCGCCTCTCCCTTTCTCCATCCCTGGGTGAGCTTTCCAGGCAGCAGCGCGGGGATACGCGGGGAACCGGTTTTGTTGGCAGCTGTGGGAGAGGCCGCGGTTTGGGGAAGCGGCCAGCCACAGTGATTGGGTCTGGGGATTAGCCCCAGAACCAACCGTGTGTCCCTCTCTCCCCTGCAGCCAGCGACCGGGACTCACCTGAGACCGGCGAGGAGATGGGCCGAGCGGAGGGTGCCTGGCAGCGGGCCCCCGGGCCGGGAGCCGTGCAGCGAGAGGCGGCGGAGCTAGCGGCGCGGGGCCCAGCGGCCGGCTCGGAAGAGGCGGCCGAGCTGGCCGAGGCCCCCGCGGCGGCGGGCGAGGCGCGCGGCGGAGTCGGCGTCGCTGGCAGTCGCAAGAAGAAGACGCGCACGGTCTTCTCGCGCAGCCAGGTCTTCCAGCTCGAGTCCACTTTCGACCTGAAGCGCTACCTGAGCAGCGCGGAGCGCGCCGGCCTCGCTGCCTCCCTGCAGCTCACCGAGACGCAGGTCAAGATCTGGTTCCAGAACCGTCGCAACAAGTGGAAACGGCAGCTGGCCGCAGAGCTGGAAGCGGCCAGCCTGTCACCGCCGGGTGCGCAGCGCCTCGTCCGCGTGCCGGTGCTCTACCACGAGAGCCCTCCGGCCGCAGCCGCCCCCGGCCCCCCGGCTGCCGCGCTGCCCTTCCCGCTAGCTCCCGCCGCGCCCGCGCCCGCGCCGCCACCGCCGCTGCTTGGCTTCTCCGGGGCCCTCGCCTACCCGCTGGCCGCCTTCCCGGCAGCTGCCTCCGTGCCCTTCCTGCGGGCGCAGATGCCTGGCCTGGTGTGAGCCCCACCCGCTGGGCCCACTGCCTGGGTCCGCTGGGGACCTCTGGGGCAGCCCAGGGAGCGCGCTGGGGGAGGGCCCCTCTGCACCAGATCGCAGGCTGCACAGCAGACCCGAACCCTGTCTTAAACTTGTCCAGAATGTAACAGAGATGTCGTCCACCGCGGCACCCAGACAGGTTGGACCTGTGGCAGGGAAGAGGACATCCAGGAGAGACACTGTGCCCTGCGGCCGGCAGCTCTGGCAGGACAGTCCTCCACTGAAGAGCAAGTTCAGCCACCTCCCACTGCCCCACTGCGGCCAGCCAATGCCCAGGCCCACTCCACCAAGGCCAAGAGGCTGTCCAAGGTGCTTCAAGGTGACTGCTCCCCAGCACGGCCCCCACCCCACATACATGTCCCTTCCCAGGACCGCGCAGGACCCCGACAGCAGGCTTCCAGAGGACTGTGACCAGCCTCAAGGCCTTGGCAGTCGGCCCTACGGAGGGAGACCTCCAGGGCAAGTGCCCCTGCACAGGGGAAGGGGCGAAGACCGGCCAGTGGCCCCAGCGTCAGAGTGTCCCTTCACAGATAGGGCCAGGCTGGGGCTTCTCTCCTGGGCCATGGCCTCCAGTTCTTCTGGTGAAGACTTTTTAAAAAAAACAAATCTACTTATTTGCATACGGAATAAAAGGGACGTTTTCTGGACTGTTTCTGCTGCTTTGTGATCACTGGGGCGGGGCTCCTCCTCTGCTAGCAGGCCACCATGGGTCCTGTCCATCCGTCAGTCCATCCTTCCTTCCTGGAGCTCTTTCTGTGCTGACCAAGGACCGGTGGCAAGGTGGAAAGGGCAGGCAGGAGTCCGGGTCTGGGGACTTCTTGCTCTAGCTCCCATATCCCGGGAGGCCCAGCTGGTCCTCGGGGGGACTTTGCCGCAGGGAAGGTAAAGGGTTGGGGGAGAGAAGGGGGCTCTGTGGCCTGTGTCCCACCATTCTGGGACCTCCATGAAACCTAAAAGCCATGAGTCAGGTGGAGGTGGAGCCCATTGCCTCTGGCACAAGGGGCTGTTGGCTGTGGCTGTGTCTGTGTGGGTCCCTCCATCCACAGCCCCTTTGTTGATGGCCATCTCTAACCGTGTGGGTTTTTCTTTTGGCTCAAACAAAACATGGACACTCCTAGCAAGGTCAGTGGGGAATGGTGCTCTCCAGCCTCTCAGTCCCTGGGCCATCTACAATCTCTGGCAAGCTCCACGGGGGGGGGGGGGGGGGATCCAGGTCGGTGGGCAAAGCCCCAGCTCAGGGCCCGAGTTTGTGGGTTCAGAACAAAAGCTTATTCCAGTAGTCTGGATTATATGATGGCCATTCAGGCTCTGTCCACCCCAAGATAAGCTGTTACAAGGTGACTACAGGGTCCCCTGCAAAGGGGGAGAGATGAAGGACCCTCTGTGGTTATGCTTCTCCAGTTGGGGAGAGAGGTCATTTGGGGCTAGAAATTTGGGTCCCTTCTAACAGAATTGAGCCCCCCCCTGGAAACCTGTGTCTGTCCCTCAGCTTCTGGCTCTTGGGCTGAGATGTAGTGACCGGCCATACCAGGGGCTCCGTGCTCTCAGAGGTGGCACCAGACAGCCCAGGAAAAGGTGCCAAGGGGGTCTACCCTGTGCTGGTGGTCCATCTGTCTGTCTGGAACATCCCGAGCCTGAGGGCCAGCCAGCTCCCAGTGCCCGGAGGCCAGGCCTGGAAAGTGGGGCCTCCTGGAGGAGGTGAGCCCATGGCTTGGGAGGTCCTTGGCCTCTAAGTCCTTGCCTTCTGGCTTATGGTTCCCTCTGCATAAGAGAGATTTCCGGGCTCCCTCCCCCCACACCTAGCCCCTAACCCCACAGGTGCATTCCCTTGTGGCCACCTTGGCCTTCCTTGGGCCCTTCAGGGGCCAGCTGTCCTCCTCTTTGGGCTGGTGGGGGAGCTGCCCCACACTGCTTTTCTCCAAACTAGGTTTTACTGAACTTTGGGAGGGACTTCTGATCTGCTTCAATTAAATGAATTTCCTGCTAGTTATTTTCCAAGGGTGTGGCTTCTGGTCAGTAGCCAAGCGGGACACGGGGGTGCCCAGGAGGCCCTTCCAAGGGCAGCACCAGCCCATCTTCCCCTCTCTGCTCCCTCCCACTCTCCCCACTCTGCTGTAGGTAGGCCTCAATGTTCCTGCTCCTGCCTGGGGCCCCACCTGGGGCCCTTCCCCTCTGTTCTTCTGGTGCTTTCCTGGTGGGCTCAGGCAGAAAGCAGTCCTCCAAAGGACGCCAGCCCACCTGGGCAGAGGCCTCCGGGGGCCAGCGTGGGTCTTGCTGGATGCTGCCATCCCCTCTGCCCCCTTTCTTTCATGCCAGGCGTGTTTGGGAGCTCTGGGGAGCACCCTCTCCAGGGTACAGAGAAGAAATGGTTTTTGAGAACAGTTAGGGTCACGGGGACTCAGACGGTACAGTGAAAGCCCAGGTCAGAGATATTATCACTAGGAGACAATCATTTTATTTAACTGTTTATGGCTGATGTGGGTACAGTCCCCAGGTAGCCTGGTGACCCTGCTGACCACAACTCCCCACTGAGCTGGTGTGGCCAGGGTCCCAAGGTGGGTCACCCTAGGCAGTGCCTGCGGGGGGCCACAGGTGTGGGAGAAGGGGAAGGAGAGTGCACGTGCTGAGTCTAGGAAATCTGTTCTGTCTCCTGGGAAGCCAGCCAGCCCAGGGACCGTCACCCTCACTGGCCACCCAGCCTGTCTGTCACCGCATCAAGGGAGGAAGGGTCTGTAGCTGCAAATTCGGGCAGGATTTGGACGAAGGGCTGTCTTTCAATGGAGTAGTGAAAAGTTGATCTGTAGAGAGGCTTTCTTGCCTGTGGGCTCTGAGGTCTGTGGATGGAGGTAGCCAAGAGGTAGAAAGAAGGGCTGTGTCGGCTGTGAGGGAACAGCTGGGGTCCAGGAGTCTAACTTCAGAGTCCAGACCTGGGTTAGGCCAGCTGGGCTCTGGAAAGCTGGCTCCCCTCACCCCCCATTCTGAGCCAGCACACTGGGTGTCCTGGAAGGGGTGCCACAAAGCAAAACAAAGCACAACTCACAGCCCAGGAAACCCTAGAGGGCGCGCAGGTCCAGGCTGGGGATGCGCTGGCCCCAAGCTCCAGCAACATCCATCACCAGGAACCCAGGGCTCAGCGACCCTGCTCCTGGCAGATGATGAATATCTTCCATCACTTTCCACCACACCTGCCCTGCCCCCTCTAGAACCCACCAACCTCACCTCCTTCTTCCGTGAGGTCCAATTCCTGCTACAGTGGACTGGTGGACTGTGCTGGGGCTGCTGGTTGCAGAGTCCCTGAGCCTAGGCAGGGCTGAGGGGCTCTGGAAACCTGGGGCAGGCCCACCTCAGCCCAGGCTCAGCCCCACTCCCCTCAGTGACTTTGAGCAAATCCCTCCTCCCCTCCAGGCCTCAGTTTCCCCACGATAGACCTATGTGAAGATGGTGGTCTATAACCTGTAAGTGCTTCCCCTTCTCTGATCTGAGCAAGGTGCCAAGGTTCCTGTGACCAGGGCCATAGGGACACCCTCGCAGAGATGTGCAAACACGGGATGGGATGGGGAGCAACCCCCCCCCCCCAACACACACACCGCACAGTCCCCTGCTCAGTCCCCTTCCCCGGGCTGACTTTCTACCAACTCCGCCCTGAAAAGAACTTGGAGAATCAGTCCCCTCCCAGAGCTGGTCCCCAGGACTTCAGAAGGTGAAACTCATCCTCACAGTGTTGGGAAAGGCCACCAGGGGCTTGGGTCCCTCCTTCGGCCAAGGGTGAATGGGGAGTTGATATCTGGGAAGGATTCCCAGCCAGGTTCCTGCTCCATGTAGGAGCATACCCGCTCTCCAAGCGGATGAAGCAGATGAGCTCACCCTGTTCCTCCCCAGAAGGCAAACACACCTGGGTTCACTGACCAGCCGAAAGCTGGTCAGATGGGCACCAGGAAGGAGGCAGAGGGAACCAGATGGGCTTCTGTCTCTTTCTCTTATGTCTGCCGGCGTCTCCCCACCAAGCATCCTTAGTGGCCTTCTGGTCCCATCCAGCAATTCTTGGGAGAACTGAGGCTCCAAGAGGGGCAGAGACTCTGGAGAAGGGACTCAGCCATGAGGTCCTGCAACTTTCTTGCTTTCACCTTGTGCTAAGAGTTCAGCGGCCCATTCTGGGGGCCTCACAATTGGGGTTCCTCCCCACTGCAAATGCGCCTGCCCAGTATCCTGACCTTCTTTTCCACCCTTCTGAAGCATCTAGATCCTTGCCTTTGGCTCCTTTGCCCTTCCAGTGGCCAGCACCCACATCTATCCAGCTGCCTGCCTATGGGGGGATGTAGCTGGGGTCCCACCGGGAAGGGGGGTCCGGCCTCCTCCAATTCATTATCCAGAAGCATTGCCGGACTGACCCAAGCCAGGTCCCCAAGGTGGCTCGCACCCAGCCCCCCCTCAGGCTGTCTGTCCTTTCAGGCAGAGGGCGGGGCTGGCCCCTCACAGGTGGACTGACCTGGGGTTTACCCTGCAGGGACAGTGTTGAGCTCTAAATCAGGACCCGCATGTGAGACAAGGCTCAAAGGAAAATCAAGAACCCCGGGGTGAACAGTGCTTCCAATGCGCTTGGACGGGAGTGCACCCTAGCGGGAAGCCCTCGCGGCTGGTTCCCGGAGAGGCTGCTGGCCTCAGTTTTTGTTGTTGTTGTTGTTTTTTTAATTATAAAAACAATCGTGTTTATTATTGTTTATCTGGGAATTGCAGTAAAAGGGACACCAAGAGATGGTGTCTGTGTGCCCGCCATCGAAAGTCCGCGGCTTCTGGGTGTTAGGCAGGACTGCGGATTTTATTGGCAAGGTGATTTACAGCTGTGTGGTTAATTTAAAGTTCTTACCCGTTCAAGTTGTATTTATGCATTTACTAGCGAAATGATGTGATGGCTGCCTCTGCTTAACGATATTGCAACAGAACGAACAAATGAATTAAATAGTAGATGCGAAAACCGGAACAGATGGCACTGGGTTGGTCAGGAGTTGCTGATGGTTAAACGGGGGGTGGGGACCCCAGGGTTCATTTTAAGGCTTCCTTTACTTTGTTTTATATTTGAGACCTTCCGAGATAAAAGTACTTTAAAGAGCGACTGCCCGGGAATATCCGAGGGATATGCTCCTAGCGACAGATTTTCTCGTCCTGCGTCTGCTTCCGTGGCTGGCTGTTTCCCTCCGATCAGCGGCCGACCTCGGTCCCTACACCCGGCTCTCTTCCTCCCCCTGCTTGCGCCCAACCAGCACTTGAAACCCCCTGCCCTCGAACTCCACAGATTTGTTTGTCTCCAACCTTCCTCTTCCTCCGCCCCCCCCCCACGAGTCCCGGAGCCCCTCCGGCTCCCCACCCGCGCGCGCAATCGCCTCCGCCGCGAGGCCCCTGAGCCTCCCGGTGGACGATGCAGGCCGGCAGAATAGCTGGCGCCGCCCCCGGACCGCACTCTTCGGCTGCCTGTGCAGGCCAGCCCGACCCCGCCGAGGATTTGGGAGACAAAGCCCGGCAGCGGCCTCTCCGGTCCGCGTTCGTGTCGTGGGATCCTTGGCGCTTCCCTGGAGCACTCGGAATCCCTGCGATGGGATCTTAGCGCCCCGGACTCTGGCCGAAGTTGAGTTGGGTGGCCCATGTTTGGCCAGGAGACCCCCATGTGCTGTGGGCTCCATCCCGAGAGAGACCAGCCCGAAAGGCGAGCCTCATTCCCTGATGAGGGCGTCGGCAACTGGGGGTGTGAGGGCCCAGGCGTGAGGCCCGGGGAGAGGCCGGTGGGGAGCCGGCGACGTGCGTACAGGGCCTCGGGAGATGCAGAAACCCCAGCCCCGAATTACCGGTCTCCCCGGGGTCTCGACAACCCCCTGGAGGGGCCGTCCAGAGGAAGCTCCTGACCCGCGCGACCTCCGCGGTGCCTCCCGGACTCTTCCTGCCCGGCTGCGCGTGAACCTCCTCGCTCAGATTCTCTGATTCAGTCGGTCTCTGCCTCCGCGTCTCTCTCCGTCCTTTCTCAGCTCTCCGCCCTCCAGCGCCCAGGATCCCGCCCGTGCGTCGGTCCCCGCCGACCGCGGGCCCCTCTTTGTTCCATTTCCCCCTCTTCGGGACGTCATTCCACCCCCCTTCGGATCTGCCTTGGTGGGAGGCGAGGAGGCCGGGACCTCCGTTCAAGGTTTTATTTCTTTTCGGAGGCGTCTCCTCGACTTAGGTGGCTGGAGGCGCGCACTCTGCGGCGCCCGGTTTCCGAGGCCTGCGTTGCCCGGGTCGGGATGCGGGGAATCGGCGTAGCGGATTCGCTTCAGGCCTCCGCGCCGACCCCCTTGGGGCTCTGCCGCCGGGCTCGTCCCTTCTGCGGGCCTGAGTGTCCCTCGGGTCTGCCGAGCTCGAAGGAGAGAAACTGGCGGTGGCGCCAGCTCCAAGGCTCCCGGGACCTGCGGACGCCCGGCCTCCTACCCCTCCCTGGCCGCGCGGCAGCGCAAGGCCGCGGCGGCGCAAGGCCAAGGCCGCTGCACACCCCGGCCGCCCGCGGTTCTCCCGGGCGTCCCGCCCCCTCCCCGCAGTCCTTCCGGCCCCGCCCCCACCCTGCCCGCCGGCGCCCGCGCCCCATCCCGTCCCCCATGCCTCGCTTACCTGGCGTCTCGGTGGCGTCTCGGAGTCTGGCTCGGCCTTTGGGCCCCTCCCCTAGGTTCTCACCTCGTCCCTTCCCGCTCCCCTCTCTTCCGTCCGTTCCTGTCACTCTCCGACCCCGCACTGCGGATCAGTCCGGATTCAGCGCCTCCAGCCTGAGAAGGGCCACGGGCTCAAGCTAAGGGCAGGGCCTGGGGCCAGGGAGAAGGGAGGTGCGTGAGCCCGCCTGGGTCCTGGAAGGCTTCTGGGAGGAGGCGGTGTTAAACCCGAAGGCCGGAGAGGAGTGGAACTCGGGATGTGCGCAGGTGGAGAGCTGGCGGCTGGCAACTACACCCCAGTCAGCTGTCTGGTTCTCGGGTCTGGCCTCCTTTTCCATTCTTCCCTTCCTGAAGGATGAGGCCCAGAGTTAAGATCGCCGGACCCTGTGCCGCCTTCAACCGCGTCTTAGTGGATTTGGGAAACTCACTTTACTTTTCTGCGATCAGCTCGCCTGTCTGTGGCACTTTTGGGATGTTCAGCCCCCTTGGTTTGGGGCGCAGAGAGAGTCAAGTGACCCCAGCCTCCATTCACAGTCGTGCCCTCACTGGTTCTCCAGGACAGCTACATTGTGTGCACCTAAGGGTGCCCGCAAACCCTCTCCTGCGGGCAGGCGTATGCATGTGCAACAGCCCTCCACGAACCATTTGCACCCTAACCCCAGAAGCATCATTAGCCCTGTCATCGGTTCTGCCAGGGTCCAAGCCCCCACTTTCCAAGACACATAAATCCTCCAATCTTGGCCTGGTGGCCAGCAGAGACCCAGCATGCACAAACGCCTGTGCCACCCACTCCCACCATGGGCAGCTGAGGCTCTAGTCCCAGGAATTCCGTATCCACAAGCTGCTCAAAGCCATGAGCTGCAGGGCCCAGCTCCACCCACTGCAGAATGGTGGAGATCCCCTGCCGCGCCCTGGGGGGCTAAGGTGAGGGCGAAGGGGGGCGGCAAGAACAGCCCTAGCTGTGGGTCTAGACCCTCCAGCCCCTCTCCCTCAACCTTCCTCAAACCTCCCCTTCTTCCAGTAGCACTTTCTTCCCCTACAGGGGTCCCCCACATGGGGAGTGTCTCAGAGGTGGGATCTCTATACCCCAGAGTGCTGGAACTGCATTGTGCCTTCCTTGGAGTGTTCTGAGGCCTTCTAGAATGGCTGGGGTCTGAGGGAGGAGCCCCAAGCCCGCAGAGACCTGTGTGTTGGATTACTGGAAGGCAGGCTGGGTTGGCTTGGGGCTGGGGGTGATGGCATGGACGGCAGGGTGCTGCCCCCATTGATTCGTGGACTCAAAGTGTTTCTGTAGATGGGCGCCGCTGGAAAATACTCCATTCTCCTGGGGACAGGTGACAGCCCCAGCCCCACTCCCCCTAAAGGGACCCTTGCCAATCTGTCTCACCTCCTGCTCACGTTTTACAGATAAACTTCCTGAGGCCCCAAGAAAGTGAGAGACCGGCTTCTCTGAAGCCAGGAGCCAGCTCTCCTCTTTTTCGTCTGCTTCTGAACAGAGCCGGCTTTAGTCCAGCGCCAGGAGGCAGGCCCCATCCCATGCCCAGCCAGGTGCCCTGGGACCAACAGGGGCCATTGCAAGCCCCTCATCCACCCAGTGAGAAGAAGAGGGACCCAGAGGGCCCCCCCGCGGGACCCTGGCCTTTGAGGAGGCCCCATCTGCTTGGTGCCCTGTTTGAGCTCCCCAAGATCCCCCACCCGGTTCCTGCGGACTTCCTAGGATCTCTCCTCCGAAAGTCTGATTTCCCTGCAGGGCCTGGGCGGGAAACACCAGGGACACGACCCCAGGACACCCCCGCCCCCGCGACCATCAGCCTGTGACTAGGGCGTGGCGTGTGTCTGTGTGTGACCGTGCCCACCTCTCCAGGCCGCTGCGAGGGAGGCCAGACCCTGCCGACCAGAAGCTGTGCGCTCAGGCTGTGGGGGCGGGAGCCGGGTCTCTCCGTCCTGCCTAGGCCTCTGCCCCCTTCCCGGGCTCTTGGGGTCTCCAGCGGGGGGCGCGGGGCTCAGTGAGGGCACTGGGCGCAGCGCAGCCACAGGTCCCGGTTCCTTCCGCCGAGGGTGGTCCGGCCCCGGCTCGCCCCAGCTCTGCTTCCCCGCATCCCTGCATCTCCCCGGTTCTCAGCTCGGCTTCCCGCCTCCCCTTCCTGGAGCCGCTCTCGGGGCTCCAGATCCGCGCGGAATCGCGGCGTCAGCACATCCGAGCCCAGCTCACTGGGGTTCGAGTTTGTTTCTTAAATCGCGCGAATCCATTTCCCCCCAGTGGGCGGAGCGGTCGGCGGTGCGGCCCCCACCTCCACCCGCCGCGACCCCGAGGCCGGCATTGATCCCGCGTCTGTGCGGAGCACATTAGCCCTAATGGTTTCGCTGATGATTCAACTTCTTTTTCGTTAAAAGCCGCCCCCGATCCTCACCCCTCCTCCGCCCGCCCCTCTCCGGGCCCTGCCGCCCCGGCGCGCCCGCAGCCCCGCGCTTTTGGGACCCGCGGGCCAGTCGCGACGCAGCTCCGGGGACCGGCCCGGCCGCCGCGCTGCGGGTGTAGACGCCACGGGCAGGGCGCGCTCCGGGAGGAAGGCGCAGGCTCGCTCAGGGGAGGGTCTGCGACCATTTGGGGCCCCCCTCAGGGACCCTGGGCTCCCCCGCGCGGAAAATGCTGAACGGTGACGGAGCCGTCCTTCGCGGAACCTCGGGCGATTCAGAAGCTGGCGGAGCCCGGCAGCCCCGCGGAAGGGCTGCCGGCGCCGCGGGGACCTGGCGCCGTGCTCCAGGGCGGCGGCAGCGCGAGCGCAGAGTGGCCCCGGGAAGCCGCGGGCACCCGAACCCGTCTATGTCCCCGGGTCCCCTCCGCGGCCTCCTCCCCGGGGAGGGTCCCTTCGGGTTCGCAGGGAAACTCAGTTCGTTGTAGAAAATTCAGAAAATACAGGAAAAAGGGGAAAAAAAGGAGGCACCACAAATCTGACTACCCGCATAGCCAGAATTTTCCATAATTCGGTTTCCCACCATTATTTATTATTTTTAGAAAGGGCAGTGCAGGACTTGACGCAGAATTCCAACGTTTAACCATGTACTCGTGTGCGGACTCCCTGGGCCCTTAAACATGGAGATACACTTCCTTATGGAGAAAAGCTCACATCTTAAGAGTACAATATGATGAGTTTTAACAAATGTATATACCCGTGGCCATATCCTGAAAACGGTTTTTTTTTTAAGAGAGGAAAATGTCTAATAAGTGTTTAGAGGATTTAATTGAGAGATCTAGTGTACCTTTCCCCTCCCCCCTCCTCTTCCCTCTTGTTACTGTTATTGTTAAAATTTGCCAACATTTATGCATGCACACGATTTAAAATGTCCTCTGCTTCCAAGAAAGGAATAAAAAGCACAGCCAGAAACGATTCCCCACCCCAGCCCCAGCAGCAGACATGGCTGTCCTCGTGGCTAGCAGCTCCGTGGGCTCCCACCTGCCTGTGCTGCTACAGAGTCTGCTTGGGTTGCCTCTTGATTTCATTTTAGATGTTTTGCTTTGTTTTGTTTTTCAGTGATTCTATCAAGAGCCTGTGACCGGTCTGGAGATGGGAAGTCGGCTTGCTCACGAGCCTAGCTGTGGTCACGCCATCTGGCACTCACTATCCTTCCGTCTCCCTTCTCAAAGTGCTGTCCTCTGGCACTGGGTGCTGAGCTGGGGACCCCAGCTCACTGGGCTCTCTTCCCAAAAACATCCGTCTCCACTGGGTGTGAGCTGCGATGGCATTCCCTGCCCACCCGGACACAAATTCCCCCCTTTGTTTTCTCTGTCTCTCTGGGAAAGCTGGGGGAGTGGGAGGTAGGTGTAAACACCCAGAGACCCCGTGTACTCTGGTGGGGGTGGGGGATCGGGGAGGGTAGGACAGGGCCTGGGACTTCAAACAAGACCCTCCTGGTTCCAGCTCAGCTTGGATACCTCTGTCAGAGGCCAGGGCTTCCCAAGCCCCTGCGAGACTGGCCTCACTCCCAGCCTCCCACATTCTCCGGGCCCTCCCACTTTTGCCAGAGTCTTCCTCTGTGACTTCTGGGACCCGGTCCACTTGGGTTCACACCCTTGGGTTCAGCAAGTGGGTCCTCTGATCAGTCCAGAGCAGTACTCTGTGTCTCAGGAAGACGAAGTCCACCAGTTTAAATGTTAAGGCTTTCCCTTGGTCCAGACTCTGAATTTCAAAGGGTCCTGCTGGATTATAGCCCCTGGATGGAGTCCTCTGGGATCCTAGGAAATCTCTTTTAAGGAGAGGACCAGGGGGACTCAGTGCCAGGTAGAGAGGACTTTTTTTTTTTTTTTTTTTAAAGATTTTATTTATTTATTTGACAGAGAGAGAGAGAGTGATCACAAGTAGGCAGAGAGGCAGGCAGAGAGAGAGGGGGAAGCAGGTTCCCTGCTGAGCAGAGAGGCCCATGCAGGGCTGGATCCCAGGACCCTGAGATCATGACCTAAGCCGAAGGCAGAGGATTAACCCACTGAGCCACCCAGGCACCCCAGAGGACATTTTTTATCTCTACCAGGACTCTTTTAACTGGGGGTTCACTGTGCAGTGAGCCTGCCTAGACCCCCACCTCACCCTGCCCCCTCTCAGCTAAGAGACCCCTTCCCCACCCCCAGCAGCCCCCCAGTCCAGGTTCTCCCATCACCCCATTGCTTTGGTTGCTGCTGTTTCTCATCTGACTCCTTTCTAAGGAGCTCTCTGGGAGCACAAATCAGACCCTGCCATCTCCCCCACCCCTCCAGCCTCTCAGAGGCTGTTCTTGGTGTGTGCTTCCTCATCAGTGACCCTGTAATTATTAGAGTGAGTAAGACTGAGTTTAATCCCCACACCAACCATGCGCTGTGGACCAAGGCCTTCCCTTATCCAGTTACCTGGGGCAATGGATCCAAGTCCGTGAAGCCCATCTCACAGTACTTGTTCTTGATGTGGCCATGAGCCCGCAGAGCCTGGCTGGTCCATCTCTGCTGAACATCTGAGCCAAGGGGCTCTGCGTGGCCGGGAAAGCCCACGCTGGGGTGTGAGCGACCTCCCAGCCCCTCACCTGTGCCTCTACAGTGACTCCTGGTCCCACATGTGTGTGTCCTCTGCAAAGTGAAACCACCGGGGGAAAAAAAAAAGAAAGCCAGGGTTCTTCACCGGCTAGGAGAACTTGGTTTTGATGCTTCTATACTCATAGATGTATTTCAGGTGCAAAATACATTTCTTGTGATGATTATATTTACAAGGAGAGTTTGCAGGCCGCTGGCTCATGCCGAAATCTTTTTTTTTTTTTTTTACCTTATATTCTAGGTTTTTTAACTTGGCGGGAGAATTTTTCTTGGGTATCATATTAGGGTTCTCCAGAGAAACAGAAGTGGTTATATATACACATAGAAAGAGAGAGCCAGTCAGGGAGAGGGAAGATTTATTTCCAGAAAATGGCTCACATCCTCTGGGGGGCTGGCAGGTCCCCAATCTTTCAAGCAGACTGGCCGGAGGGCCCTTGGGCCAGGTCTGTATGGGGCAGCATCCAGGAGAATTCCTCCTATTCTGCAAAGCTCAGCCTTTGCTTGGAAGGCCTTCCACCCCCATTATGGGAGTCATCTGCTTTGGCTCACAGTCCACTGGTCTAAATGTTAATGCCATCTAAGAAAACCCCATCCTGGGAACATCTGGGCCAGGGCGAGTTCAGGCCAACGAGCAGCCCAGCTGACACGTAATATCAACCATATCAGGTGCTCAGGCCTATGTGTGGATTTGAACATTCTCCCTCTACATCAAAAAACAAAAGGACATCCTGCCCTGGGATTTCCACGGGCACTGGAGTCGTTAGACACGAATTAGAGGGGCCTCTATGAGCCTTGGGCTCTCCCATCCACTCAGGCCTTCCCAGGTGCAGGCCCCATTTGGGTGCTGGCCTCTGGGACCCTGGGACAAGCCCAGCCAGCGGCTGCCACCCCTCAGGGCTGGGATCCAGCACGTCTCACCCCAAAGAACCGGTCAAAGCTGGGTCAGCGCCCAGAGAGGCGCTGTTCCCCTAGGGCCGTTGGGCTGTGGCTCCCACATCGTCCAGGTGGTGGCAGTGGAGGGGGTGGGAGCCAGGAGATTGGCTCACAGCACACACCTGTGTTCATCTCTGGGCGATTAAAGATGTAAATGCAGAATAAAAAAGCATAAAAAGACTGAACATACTTTCATTTCTCCCCCAGTCCCAGGGGAGGGGAGGCACGGGGCTCTCCCCCTCTGCCTTCAGCAGGTGGGTCCTCTGAGCAACATCGGCCACTCACCTAGAGGCCACATTTCCCAGCTTCCCTTACAGCTCTTGGCCTGGTCACACTGGGGTTCTGACCCGTGACAGGAGGAGTCTTGCCATGTGTGGCTCCAGGTCTTTCTTTTTGCAAGAAGCTGGTGGTCCTCAGGGCTCTTGTCTCCCCTTCCTCGCTGCCCTGGAGGAGTCAGGCAAAGACATGCTGCTTACAGCAGGGCGGAGCCTCAGATAGAGAGAGCTGGGTCTGTTCAGAGCTGTCCCACCCTGGACCATTCACCAGCTTGCATTTTCGTGAGAGAGAAAAAAACCTCTGTGTTGTGGAAGCCACTGTGACTTGGTTTCTATTCAGGTAATGGAGTCAGTATCCTTCCTAACACAAGAGGCCTTTCTAAGCTGGGCCAGTCAGTGCCTGTGTTTGGCTGCTGTGGACAGAGCACTGACCACAGCACCATGAAATGAGTTTGGAGATGGGCAGCCCAGGGCTTGGGTGGTGCTCCACAGAGGCACCGGGGACCCAGGGCTGCCTCATTCTGCCTTTCTTTCCTGCCATCCCCATGGATGGGTTTCATCCTCCAGGTTGCAAGATGGCTACTGAAGCTCCGGCCTTCATATCTCTATTCCATTCAGGAAGGGCAAGATGCAAAGGGGCCTCCTCCCACCTTTTAGGGCTGTCCCAAAGGACTCTTTCCCTGATTTCTGCCTTCATCTCTTTGGTCACTCCTGACTTCCAGATTTGGCTGATCCTGACTTTCAGAGACAGTTTTGTTCCTGAAGTGGAATGGGGATGGGTTCTAGGTGGCACGTAGGAGGCCGCAGATGGGGCTGTGAACTGTGGCCATGAATCCTCAACAAGACCAGGACTTTTCAGAGATCTTCAGCAGGAACCCATCTCCCCAATTCTCCTCCCGATGGCTGTCCAGTTAGCAGCTCTGTGGAGCCCACCTAGTGGGCGTGGGGATGTGCCATCCCCCCGACCCAGGACCCAGTGCTCTAGTATGCCAAGAGGTGTGCAGCTTCCTGCGAGGCTGGGTGGTCCCAGGCAGGAGCCTGGATGCGCTTGGACAGACCGAGGAAGGGGGGTTCCTGGTGCTCCTGCAGTCCAGCTGCGCAGCTTCAGGCAAGGCCCTTGACCTCTCTGAGCTGCCACAGCCTCTCTTAACTCTTGCTGCTCCGGCGGCTGAGAGCATCCCAGGTGTGCATCTGGTGTCAGCACCCTCCTATCACGTGGGGCCTGGCAGGGGCCCAGGGAACACACCATAGCCATGGGGCTGGCCTTGTTACTGCTGCCTGTGTACCAAGCCCATGGAGCCAAGACTCAGACAAGGGGCCTGGGCCTCGGGCGGTTCGGGCCCATCACACTCCACCCCGAAGCCCTGCTCCCTGGTGGTCTATCCTTTGGCGGGAGAACTGTCTGTAACTTTTATCACAAGTTGCCACTCAGTTGGCTTAACCCACGGCCTGCTACCCCAAATAATGCAAGGGATGGCCCAAGGAAGGCAGGGTCGGTACTGGGTCTGCTCTTCTCGGCCGTAGCCCCTCAGAGTCAGGAGGGGGGCCCCAGGGACAGCTCCCATAACAGCTACCGCTCAGTACCTGGTGGCAGTGGGCACCTGGCCTGAGAACCAGCTTTATGTAAAGACCCCGTGTGCCTCCAAGACCTTCAGGGACACCAGCTTCCTGTCTGTGCCACCCTGAGACCAGGCATGGGTTCGAGAGCCTGCCCAACTTGGGGTCAGACCCGCTGGGCTAGCCTTGGGGACCCAGGGGAGGAATGTGCATGGAGAATTATTAGCCCGCATGCCAGTGGTGTCCACCTTGCAGAGAAACAGAGTGCTCCTTGGCCATGGGGAGTGGGGTTCAGCCTCTGTTTTTCAGTGGAGATGTGGAGGCCCAGAGAGGCCCAGAGACTTACCCAAGGGCACCCAGCCACCAGCAGCTGAGATGGCCGTGGGTCTCAGGAGTCCTCTTGCCCATCTAGGTAGTTTACTCCAAGGCCCAGAGGCCTCAGTGATCCATGCACAGACCTCAGGAGGTCTCTAAACCGCCTGGACTGCACCAAATCCGTGTGTGCCTGCCTGGGCTGCAGAGGGTGCCCAGACTATGTCAGACCCCCTCAAGATGCCCCCAAAGGTTATGGAGAGTGAAAACCCCGGGCATTGGGTGCTCTCTGTGCCTCCCTCCCAGCTGTCCTGCAGGGCTCCTCACCTGCACGGGAGTCCCGTCGTCCCACCTCTGAGCACTGCTGATGGCCCCCATGCCTGGATCGGGAGGCAGGGGCCCCATGCTTCTGTCCTGCAGGCAACGGGTGCCCGAGGCCACTTCTGATGGACCGACAGGACATTCAGCCGCCTTGACGAGGATGCCTGGGAATTGGAGCCAGCCGGCATGGACGTGCAGGGAGATATCCACTTCTGGGGGTTGGGAGGACTCTGGGACACCCTCTGGGAAAGGAAGCCTGTGGTTCATGTCTTTTGTTCTGCCATCTGGACCCAGACCCAGACACTCTCCAGACCCTGCCTGTCCTTCCACATTGTGAGGGGGGCACCCAGGCTCGGGGCAGATTTGCAGGGATCTGGGTTCCCCGCACTGTGAGGCTGTCCTCTTGGCCTGTGGCTGAGTGGCTGCTGTGTTTGCAAACGGAAATGCCACCCAGACTCCCAGAGGTCCGCAGAGCGCCTTTCGCACACAGGATGCAGAGACGGGCTTGAGGGTTCCTGGACTTACTGAGGAGATGGATGAGCCTAGAGGCTGAGGCCCCTTCCTGGGAAACAGTGCACCTTCCTGGGGTATCCACCCTGTGGGGGTGCTGTGCTGGGTATCAAGGCTCCCAAAGACTATGGAGCTGCAGGCCCTGGTCTGGACACATCAGCGTAGCAGGAGAGACGCAGATGAAGGGGCACAGATGATGGAACAGGACTGGTGAGTATGGCTCTAGGCTTAGACCTGGGCAAGAGGGGGCACCAACACCAAGGCTGAGTGGAAATTACCCAGCCTGAAGGCAGTGGCTGCCAGAATGTTGCAGACAGAGGGCAGGGTTTGAGCAAAGGGGTAGAGGGGTGTGGTGGAGATGGCTGAGGGTGAGTCTGAGTGCTGCCAGCTGTGGCTGGAGGTGGCAGGTCCTGGAATCCAGGGAATCGGCTGGAGGATTGGGGCCAGGCCTGCAGGAAAGCACAGCTTTGACCACTGCCTGGGAGTCTGGACTTTGTCCCAAGGGCCCTAGTCCAGGGAGGGTCCTATGTAGGGGTCTCCCCTTTCATCCTGCCCCAGCCAGGAAGGGCGGGTGAGTGGAGGGAAAGAGGTGGGGAGAGGAGCTGGGGAGCAAGACAAAACCGTCGGGGTTGCTGAGCCAGAAATGGGACTGGCAAGAATTGAGCTGGGCGCTCCAGGAGGACCAGAGCTCATAACTGCCTTGTCAGTGTCCTGGGGCAACCAGAGCAAGCATCCGGCACCGGGGCTGAAGGCCACGGCAGTGTACTCTTGCAGGTGGGAGGCCAGAAGTCCGACCTCAAGGTAAGGGGAGGACAACGTTCCCTCCAAAGTCTCCAGGTGTGTGGGGGGCTCCTTCTTTGCCTCTGCCGGCTTCCAGTATTTGCAGAATCCTTGGCTCGCCTCGTGTGATGGTCCTCCTCGTGTCTCAACATCCTTCTGTGCATGTGAGTCTCTGGGCCCGCTTTCCCCTTCTCATAAGGATATGATCTTATTGGTTCAAAGTCCATCCTAAGAATCTCATTGTGCCTGATCACCCCTCTCTCCAGATAAGGTCACATTCGCACGTCCTAGGGCTTTGGACTCCTGTGTAGGAATTGGGAGGGACACAGTTCGGCCCATAAGAGCTCCCCATGTGCTCATGCGCCCCGTGTGCTCATCAGCCCTCTGGCTTCAGCACAGTGATGGTTATCCCCATATCACAGGCAGGGAAATTGAGGTCCTGGAATGCTGCAAAAAGCCCTAATACTGTGTCCTGGCTGCCTTGTCAGGAGCTCGGGGGGTAATCTGACTGGGGTCAGATGTCCCATTTCTGTGTGGGTGTCTTGCTTGGTTCTGCGGCTGCAGACCAGAGTCCCTGGGGGGCAGATCTGAAATACAGGAGCTTTGAGGGGCTTCAAGCACTTGGCCCCTCTAAGTATGTCTGGAGCAAGTGCCAAGTTCTGGGCCCAGCTACATCTATACCATGCTGTGTGACTCCAGGAAACCTACTTGCCCTTTCTGGGCCTGGACTCCCTTATTCGTAAAGCAAGGGCGTTGAATTAGACCATTCCAAGGACTCTCCCCAGGGGGGTCAAAATCAATCATAAAATCTCCACCAACTTTTCATTTCCGTTTTATCAAAATATCATAGGCTTTAAGGCCTAATGCTGTCCGGTAGAAAATGTGATGAGAGCCACATACAGGATTTAAATTTCCAACTAGCTACGATAAAGAAGGAAAAGGAAACAGGTACAAACAAGTAAATAATACCTTCATCCCGTGTATCCAAGATTGGTATCATTTCAGCACATGGGGCGATACAAACATACGGGAAGCTTTACATTTTGGGTCCCGTCTTTGAAATACGGTATCTCTCTTGCACTCCTGCCTCCCTTGGGAGGTTTTCACTGGAAACACTCCATCTGTTCTGCGTTGGTGGATCTCTGACTGTCCCCTTGACAAGGCAGGTTCCCAGGCCTGGGTTGTTCCAAACGCATGAATGGCCACGCTAGTGGCTCAGTGATGTCTGGTATGGGAGCCGAACATCAGTTTGTAGATTTAAAATTCAGTTCCTGGGTTGCACAAGCTGAGCTGTGTCTGCCCTGTCATAGGAGGCTGGGCTTGCGGGGGGAGGGTCCTGGCTGCCCTCCTGTGGACCTTGCCGTAAATCCTGGATTATAGGGGCCTCTGATTCCTAGGTTGAATTTGAGTCAAGCCCTTCTGTGGCTGCCTGCCCCTTCTCCGAAGCCCGTTTCCTCCACGCTTGTGTCCCCTTCTGAATGCTGGTCCTTTATCATTGTGTCCAGAAAGGCTTTGTGGAGCGCTGACTGAATACATTCTGTAACAAGGAACAGGTAGAGAGGTAGGGCAGGACCCAGAGTTCCTGGTTCAAATTCAGGGGCTTCCAGCTCTTCGGTTTCCACTTCTGCACCCCAGGAGCCCCCCTTACTGACCAGCACTGCCACACATTCAGCACCTGTGGCTGGGGCTCCTTCGGTCCCACCCTGGCTCTTGGAGCAGGGGCTGGGCAGGGTGAGCACCTCCCAGCAAGGGTGGCTTGGCAGTTCCTGTCTGCTGGTGGCATCCTGTTGGAGAAGCACTGGCTATAGGCACAGATGTGGCTTCAGCTGGACGGGATTTCCAACACCACATTCCCAGAGGCCTCCGGTTCATCATGGCATAAATGGGGGATTCTCAAGTCACATATGCTATGGTCAGGTATTATCACAAGACAAGTGGAGCTTGAGCTCAAAACCCACAATCCCCGAGATCAAGGGTTGTACATTCCACTGCCTGAGCCAGCCAGGCATCCCACAGTGTTTTCTTTCATTGTGGAACTTCTCAGAGCCTTTGATGGGGCCATTGCATTGTGATGAGATAGGGCACGGGATCCCCATTTGGCTGGCACACTGAAGGCCCTGGGCCTGGTACTTTGGAGGTAGGACCAAGGTCACACTCACCCTGTGGCCCCACGTCACTTTCTCACACAGCAGACCCCTGGTTGGACCTGGCCACCAGGCAGTGACCACTGCTCAGAGAAGGAGCTGAAGAGAAGAGCTGAAACCATGATATGCTGGAACTCAGAGGTGCTTCCAATCAGAAGATCAAGGAGGACTGCCTGTCGGTGACGTCCGAATTGAGTCTGAAGGGTGAGCCTACAAATAACAGGTGAACGGGCGGGGAAGGGATTTCTGGCACCTGCAAGGGGAAGTCAAAGGCTCCGAGGGAGTTCTGTGTGTGGACTGATGCCTGGTGTGGGGCGAGGCTCGTGGGCAAGACAGCATGAAGAATGTATGGTACCCCTGTCCACACTTCACCCTGTGTGACTCAGTGCTGCCCAGAGGGGATTCCTGTACCCCTGCACTGCAGACCCTGAAACCCAGTCCCTAAACCCAGCCTGGACCTCCTGCCTCAGTCTTGGGGTGGCAACCTCTGTGTTGATGAGTTCACTGGGGCTAGGAGGCCCCTGGCATTTGAGAACCCCTTCTGCGAAGCCGAGATCCAGTTTTGAGCCTCTAGTGCCTGTCAGTGGAGCATCAAGGATGAGCTAACTCCCTGCGTGGCCACAATGAGTGCCCGTAGTGTCTGATTTCTCTCCCAGCAAGGCTGCACCTCTCAGACACAGTCTGGGCAGGCGGGTGACTTGTCTGGGCCAGTGCAGAATGGAAAGAAGCAAGCAACAAAGGTCCCTGGACCATGAACCAGTCTCTCTTCCCTCTCGTGGGAGGCAAGGAAGCTGTAAGTACATGGGAGGGTGCGGCTACAACATGGTGGTGTCTCTGTCAGCCTGGGTCCCAGGGTGACTGTGTCAAGTGCATCCCTGCAGGACATGTGTGATGTGAGCAGGAAATAAACCTTAATTTTCTTGACCCACCTCAGACTGTTATTGCATGTAATTTAGCCTGTTTTAATGAGTACGCAGCCATCCATTCAAATGTGGGGAGCCTGCTCCAGTGAGCCCATGTAAAAATGTGTGTGAACACTCATTCTAAGCCATAAAAACAGCTTGCATCCCCCCTCCCTCTTTTCGTTTTTCTCTTTTCTTCTCTCTCTTCCTCTAGGGTAGCAGCTAGCCTACAGAGCATGCTTGTGAAAATTACAAAAAACCTTGTTCTCTGGACAGATGCAGTTCTGGGCTGCTTAGTTTGGTGAGCAGTGAGCAGAGATAAAGCTGGATTTTAGCTTTGGCCACTCCCTTGGCCAGGCACTTTTGAGCAGTGCACAACCTGTGCAACAGTACAGGGATGCTCAACCATTCATCTATCCCCTGAGTGTTGACTGAGCATCAGGCCTTGGGCTGTGCTCTGAAGATGCAGAGAGAGTAGGATGCTATGTGTGTCCTGAAGGAGCTCACGATAGACAAAGTCAACAGGCTGTAGAATGACCCTCAGTGTGGTCGGTGAAGGGGAAGCTCTCATCAGAGAGGCACAAGTGCTGTGGAGACAGTGAGGGAAGCTCTTGACAAGGATGGGGGGTGGTGGTGAAGCAGAGAACATGGGAGAAGCATAGGTTTGATGAGGCGAGAGGGAGAGGAAGTTTGTTCTGCTTTGGACACGTGGAACCCATGGAGGACAGATGGAAATGATGGCATCGGGCTGGGAGTAGAAAAACATGGAACTTTCTGAACGTTTTTTTCCTGCTATACTATGCTAAGCAGGATTTGCTGCCGCTGGGGGACAGTCTTTAGGATTCCAGGGGTGGCAAGTACGCTAGGATTGGGCCATAAGACATTCCTCTGCACTTCCCTCCCCATCTGCTGTGCCCATCTGTCCTGGGTATCAGAACTCTGGAAGGAAACACTGCATCAAATGGCCGGCTCAGGACCCTTGGGGAGTAGGGAGCCCACCAGCCTGGGGCTCAAGGGTAAGGAGGCCTTTCAGCAGCACAGAATCACGTTGACCCCTTATTTCCCATTTGGGAACATTTCCTGGGTGATTTTTAAAACAACAGTGTTATTGAGGTATGACTCACATATAAAATCCTTCCATTTTAAAACGTAAAATTCATTGGTTTTTACTGTTTCAGTCTTATGCAGCTCTTGCCATTGTCTGATTTTAGAGCAAGTTTATCACGCCTGATGGAGACCCTGCACTCATCAGCAGCCCTCCTCCAGCCCCTCCCCACGACCCTGGCATCCGCTGATCCGTGTCTCCAAATAATATTCTGTTGTATAGGTAGAGGCACCATTTTGCTTGTCCATTTACCATTTATGGACTGAAGGGTTGTTTCTACTTTTTGGCTATTGTGAATCATGCCGCTAGGGACGCTCATGTCCAAGCTTTTGCGTGGACCGGTGTTCTCAGTTCTCTTGGGTAAGGCACCTGGGCGTTGGATTACTGCGTTGTACAGCGATTCCCTGTCTTTGAGGAACTGTTCGACTGTGCAGCTGGAAAATAGTTGCACCATTTTATGTAACACAGGGTGTGACAGCCCTTGTTCCCCCACATCCTCAGCAACACTTGTTATTGTTTGCCTTTTT
This sequence comes from Mustela lutreola, assembly GCF_030435805.1. NCBI lineage: Eukaryota > Metazoa > Chordata > Mammalia > Carnivora > Mustelidae > Mustela > Mustela lutreola. The sequence continues at coordinate 66,179,952 of NC_081290.1, read as the reverse complement.
AAAAAAGTCAATTTATTTATTTATTTTTTTAGTAATCTCTACCTCCAACCTGGAGCTCGAACTCATGACCTTGTCTTCGAGAGTTACATTCTCCATCGATTGGGCCCTCCATCTCGCCCATGATTTGTCATTTTCATTCTTATCACCTAGTGGGTCTGAAGAAGATCTTGGGGTTTTGACTTGATTTTCCCCAATGATTAATGATGTTGAGCATCTTTTCCGTTTTTGTCAATCATTTGTGTGTCTTCTTTGGAAAAATGACTATTCAAATCCTTTGACTATGTTTTCACTGGGTTATTTGTCTTTTTATTCTTTTTTTTTTTTTAAGATGTTATTTATGTGTTTGACAGACAGAGATCACAAGTAGGCAGAGAGGCAGGCAGAGAGAGTGGGGAAAGAAGGATCCCCGAGGAGCAGAGAGCCCGATGCGGGGCTCAATCCCAGGACCCTGGGTTCATGACCTGAGCAGAAGGCAGAGGCTTAACCCACTGAGCCACCCAGGCACCCCTGTCTCTTTATTCTTGAATTGTAAGAGTTTCTTATATATTCTGCATATAGGTCTCTCAGAAAACACAGGCTTTGTAAGTATTTTCTCCCATTCTTTGTGCTGTCTTGGTAATTTGATGAGGGAGCCCTTTGAGGCAAACGCACTAAATTTTCTTGAAGTTATTGGGGAAGAGTCTTACATCTAAGCTAATAAAATGTAATGGGAACTACCATATGCTATAGTAATATATGTACTGATTCACGGCAGCCTCACACCTGCCCATGAGGTCAAGATTGTCTTTGTCTCCAGGTTACAGTTGGGGAAATAGAGGCATAGAAAGAACAAGAAAGGGGTTTAAAGTCATGCAGCTAGTACACACAGAAGCAGGTTTAAACCCGGCAGCTCAGTCCAGAGTAGAGGCTTTTAACCACTGCATGGTGGGCACACTGTACTGTAGTCTTTACCATGGTGAGGAGGGCCATCACCATCATCATCACTCTCACTATCATTATCATCCTCACCATCACTATCTTCATCTCCCTCATCTCATCACCCCATCACCACCATTGTCCTCATCTCAACCTTCATTGCTGCCACCTTCACCATCACCACCAACACCACCATCACCACCAACACCACCATCGTCATCACCACCATCACCATCATCACCACCACCATTACCACCATCCTCACATTACCACCATCATTATTATCACCACAGTCACCATCACCACCACCGTCATCATCATCACCATCACCACCATCACCACCACCATCTTCATCACCATCATCACCACCATCATCACCATCAGCACCACCACAACCACCACCACCATCACCGTCACCACCACCACCACCATCATCATCACCGTCATCACTACCACCATCATCATCACCACCACCACCACCATCACCATCATTACCATCACCACCACCATCATCACCACCATCACCATCACCACCACCATCACCATCATCACCATCACCGCTGTTAGCATCATCACCTCATCACACCATCATCCTCATCTTAACCCTCATTACTGTCACCATCACCCTCACCACCACCACCATCACTATCATCATCACCATCATCATTGTTATCATTGTCATGGTCCCTGGACAATCTACTGAACTCCTTGTTTGGAGCCAAGAAGGGAGCCCTGTGTATCTATCACCTTCTTCATTAATCTCAACTATGTGCAAGTATCCTGAGACTGAGAGAGGAGCAGTCTCTTTGGGTACCCATAGCACCCCTGGAAACTTGTCTCGAGCCTGCTGAATTCTGACCTTTGCTCTGAGTCCAGTCTGCTCACCTGTCTTACAGAGGTGTGGATGGAGGACCAGGTGTCAGAGCGAAGGTGACTAGAGTCAAGTCCTAGCTAAAGTCGAGAGCGGGTTGAATGGTCCCCAGACTGTGGCCTCTAGGATGAGATGTCAGGAGAGAGAGGAGGGTGGAAGCTGGGCTCCCAGGCGTGAAACCATCCTAGATGAGGGCAAGGGCTGTGGAGGACCGTGACCGACCCTATCAATTAGTGCAATTAGCCGTCAGGATGGAGGCTCTGGTGCTAATTGCCTGGTGGCCAGCAGAGGTGCTCAGTGATGGATTAGCAGACTGCTACAGCCACTACAGGGGTGGCCTTCACCTCCCAGGGTCAAGGCCAAGTGCTCCAAGGATGCCTCTTCTCCCCAGGGTGGCCCAGTATCCGCAGCTGTGTGCCGCCCCTCCCCCTTGCCCCTGTCTGCACCCTGGGACCGAGAAAGCTGGCTCCCGGCCACCTGGCCACAGCCCAGGGCAGGCAAAGGTCTCAGTCACGAAAAGCCTGAGGTTCCTCAGCTGGGGCTTGGGGAGATTTTCCCCCTGCCAAGACCTCTCTGCTTTCAAGTGGGCTGAGCTCTGGGTATTTAAGCCTTGTCTCTCTAGGAAGCACTGGGTCAGGCAGGATCCCCAGGAAAGATGTCCCCTCTCTGCACCTCTATAGATGGAGGGTTACTTGCTCACCTTGTCTCTGCCAGGGATAAAAAGGGGTGAAAAGATCCTTGGGTGCGGCCTGCCACCCAGAGCAGCTCAGCCATTGGTGGGATCTGACCCCTGGTTCCAGCCCACCGGATGTGTCCCTGTCTTTGTGCAGACCTCACTCACCTGGCTGGGTCCCGGGGGGAAGGCAGATGGGGCTGGTCCCTAGGGCTGGAAGCTGGGCCAGGCACTGGATTTTCTGAGGGCAATGGGAAGCCAGGTGTTTAATAGTCCAAGGGGAGACTGTGAAAAGGGCTTGGAAGGGAGGGGGAGAAGCCGGGTGGGAGGGTGAGTCCTAAGTCTGGCCTTGGGGTTGTTGGGGGGATGGGAAGAAGAGAGGTGTTTAAACCTGAGATAGGGGTATGGTTAGCTCCAGGGACTGACCTGAAGGAAAGGAGCTTCTTCAATAACCCTAAGTTAGAGCTACAGGACCTCTCCTCCAGGAAGCCTCCCGGCTCTGCCTTAGCTTGTCTCTGGGGCCTCATCACCTCACCTTCCCTGTCCCTGTTCCAGAGAGTCCAGTGGCCTATGTCACTGACCACTCCCCCAGTCATGGGTACCAGACCTCCTCTCTGTTTCCCCTGGCCCCCAAGCAAGGCCAGACTCCCCCCGCGCCCCACTCTGCGTGTCTCCCTGGGTACAGTGTGGCTCCGCCAGCAAACCCAGCCTGAACAGAGTGGAGCGGGGCTGGCCAGAGTTCTAGTGTGCACACAGCTCAGCCTCAGCCACGATGTCCCGCCTCACGCAGCAGCTCAGGGTTTTTAAAAAATTTAATGAATAGAATTGACTTTTAAACCAGTTTTCTGTTTATTGAAAACAGCAGAAAAGTACAGAGAGTTCCCCTATGATTCTGCTCTCAGTCTTTCCATAGTTTCCCTGACTGTCAACACCCTGCTTTGATGAGATACATTGTTATTGACTAAGCTCCACTGTGTACATGTGGGGTCACTCTCGGTGCTGTGCCTGCCATGGCTTTGGAGACACCTGTCACGACAGGGGGTCACCCTGACAATATCACAGCCAGTAGCTTCGCTGCCCTGAACCCCCTCATGCCCCACCTGCTCCTGACCTCAGCCCTGGCGCCGGCCGATCTCCTTGCCGTCCCCACCGTGCTGCCTTTTCCAGGATGTGCCGTGGGTGGACTCACACAGCTCGCAGCCTCTCCCTGCCGGCTCCCTTCCCTCCATCACGTGCATCCCAGCTCCTCCAGGTCTCCTCGGGGCTCAAGAGCCGGCTTCTGTTTAGAGCCCGGTAACACTCCTCCGCCTGAGGGACCACCACGGATTCATCAGTCACCTGTTAAGGAGACCTGTTAGTTACTCTGGAGTTTGGGGGATTACAGAGAGAGGTGCTGTTAACATCTGTGTGCAGGTTTTTGTGCATCCATGGGCTCTCGGCTCCTGCGGTAAATGCCGAGCAGCTTCATGGCTGGATCGGATGGTGAGTGCCCAGTTTTATAAGAAACTGACCAGCCGTCTTCTGCATTCCTGCCATCGTGGACGGGAGCTCCCGTGGCTTGGTGTCCTGGCCAGCACCCGCTGGTGTCAGTGTCCTGGGAGATGCCGTGCTCACAGGTGTGCGGTGGGTCTTATTGCTTGAATTGGCAGTTCCCCATAACTGTGAACTTGGGTACCTTTCATTGGCTTATTTGCCCCCAGTGTACCTTCTCTGGGGAGCTGTCTACTTGGGTCTTTGGTCGATTTCCAACTGGATTGCTATTGACTTTTAATAATTCTTTGTATTCATTGTCTTACTGAGGTCTCTCGCAGAGAGAAACTTGTGCTTTTAATGTGGTCCCGTTTACCAGTTTCTTCTTTCATGGATAGAGACTTTGGTGCATCAGAGGTCGCTCCCCACTGCGTTCCCGTCTGGGGCTTGTAGAGTCCTGATATGATCCACTCCCAGTGTATTTTCATGAGGGTGTGAGCTCTGCATCTTGATTTAGGTTCTGCTTGTGAAAGGTCCACACACAGGATTTGAAAAACATATCCTTCCATGTGCCTCTCTGTGCAGCCTCTGCCAGAGCCTGTACATAGCCAGCTCCGGGTCCGGGCTCTGGCCTGTGTTGACCACACTGGCCAGGCACTGCTCTGGGTACCCTGGCATACACACCCAGAGTCCCTGGAGGGGATGCCGAGGCTCAAGAGGCCAGGTAGGTTGTCCCTGGGGGGGCCCAGGTCAGACCCTGGGCTGTTCATTCTTGGTCAGGCCACCGTGACCTCTCTCCAGAACTGGAAGGCCAGTCCTTGTGCCTCAGTGGCACTGTAGAGTCCTGATATGATCCACTCTGTTGCTTTTGAGGAAAGCTCTAATTTCTCTCTCTGGCTTCATAATGAACTGGCTGTGTGACTTTGGGAAAGTCGCTGACACTATCTGGTCTGCAGTTTCTAGGCAGGAGCATGGAGAGGCTTTGCTCAACCATAAGAATTCTACAATCTGAAAGGGTTGGACAGCTTCTGGTTCCCCAGCTTTCCTGATCCCACCAGACAACATTTACCATGCCCGCAGGTCTAGGAAGTACTGTGCCCACTTTACCAGGGAGGAAACTGAGTCTCAGAGGGTACGGTCCCCTGCAAGAAACATCTCCCAGCTCCTTGGCAGTGGAGGCCAGCTCAAAGCCCGGACTGCTTCCTGCAAAGCCCTTGGCCTTGTCTGGATCAAGCCGACTCGCATGTTACCTCGAGGAATAAAATAAAACTTTCTCATAATGAGGGATGAAACGTGCAGAGGGCTTGGATTTCTAAATCTAGGGAACAATCATCACTTCGGCCCAGGCATTTGTGGTCTCTCCTGGTTTCCTCCAAAGCGGTTTTTGCAAGTGGATGAGAAAGCCGGGCACTGTGTATGCAGGGAGGTGAGTCTGGAAACAATGAAATCAGCATTCTCATAATTAGCTCTTAAATTGTCCCCCACAGAAGTGCCCCACAGCTCCCGCCTCATCGAGCTGCTTGAACATTCTTACTTACACAAATCTGAACAATTTTTGACAAGATTTTTGAGTTTTGTCAGATGTGAATTGTTAAGATTTAATTGAAAAAATGAACAGAACGCAGCCACTATTTCAAAGAGAGTGACCCAGAACCAATTAGAATTTAGTAACAATTGACTATTCAGCACTGAAATCCGTGTTGGGACAGTCAGATTAAAGCCATTTTAATTCCACCTCCCCACCGCCCGCGCCCCCCCCCCCCCCCCGGCCCCCTGATTCCCGAACTCAAAATATCATTAGTGGGAGATTTCCCTGAATTTTCTTCCGATCAATTTCTCCGGTTTTGGAGATGAAGTTCAGTGGGCAGGGGCGTGTGGGGGAAGAAGCTGGCCGGGTTATCTCCTGGGCTGAGATGATCCCCAATATAGGTTACCGTCTTGAAAAAACAGGTCAGACCAAGCAACATTCCTTGTCAAATTGCTGTTGACAGCCCAAACAGGAGACGGGCAAGGGCTACAAAAGGGGCCTTTCATCTGAAGACAACACAGCGAATAATTGGTCATTCTCTCCTTCTCAGCTGGGGGAAAATTCCCAAACAAAGCCAGGGTTTCCTGCGGCAACTTCTTAATCCTTTCTGGCAGATGCTCTCAGGGAAGTGTCAGCTGAGAAAACCAGGCCGGTGTGGCAGGCATCGTGCCCAGCGCGTAGTAGGTGCTTAGTAAACGTGCTGGGTGCAGTACGGGGGCGAGTGTACGCGAGAGGACAACATTGGGAGTCAGGGGCGTGTGGCCTACCTGCTCTGTCGGCGGGACTGTGACCGTGAGGGGTCGCTTTTCTGGTCTGGGCCGTCTCTGTGAACTGTGAGTCCTACGTGAGCTCCAGAACCTTCCCATCTGCTCCTGGGCTTTCTGGCTTCTTCTCTGATGCCCTCCTCATTTGGCTCGGGGTCGCAGTCACCTTCTCTGTCCGGCTTCTGACAACTGCTCCCACTTACAGAGCTCGGGACAGATGCAATGTGGCTTCATCTCCTAACACTCCTGAGGGTCCTGGAGGGGAACCAAGGCTGGGAAGGCCCACAGCAGGGCTGGCTGAATGGGGCCTGGGGTTTGCTCGCCCCACGGTGTGTTCCCCCTGAGCTTGGGACACCTGCTGCCTGTTCACCAGTGTGGCATCCTGCAGTTTCCAGAAGGAGGCCCCCCTGCCCCAGCCCTCCTCTGTCTGCCCTCAGTGGGACTGGAAGAACTGAAGTCCAGGACCCCAGGCCCATTCTGCTCCTGGCTTTTGCAGGATGAGAACAAGGCTGTCCTGTCGCTGCTGTACTGGTGTCCCTATTATTTGTCAGGTCACCCCAAGAAGATATCCTGGGACTGGCGACATCTAAGCTCATCTTCCCACCGCTACGACCACTTCTATCCCCAAACTCTTGTTTGGATATATTTCGTTTCATTTCCAGAAATTGGGTGAGACCCCAGATGGCATTGTGAGGGATCAAACAGAAATAGCCCCCAAGGTTTAGATTACGAAGGTGTCCTTTTAGGATAGCTGGTGTCCCCAGAAGCCGAGATAAGCACTTAGTCCCAGGAAACATGGCTGGGGAGGTGAAGGGACAGGGTGCTGTGAAAGACAGGACAGAGAGGGCAGAGCCTTTCCTGGGGGAACTTTCTCCACTCCTGGCCACATGGCGTGGGGGCCACTGCTGGGTGGGTGGGGGTTATGGCCTTCTAGCTTTTTGGGCCACAGTTGGGCAGAGTCAAGAGCAGTGACTCTCGGGAGACTCCCTGGGCGAGGGGATGTGACCATGGGCGGTAGGCAGTCACTGAGGCAGCTTCTGCAGGGGTGCTCTGGGTCTGCCGAGTGTGGGAACATGGGCCCAGTCCACCCCTCAGGCTGAGAGGAGCAGCAGGAAGCAGGTCTGTCACCAGTGGCTGTGTGGCTTTGGATGGATCATTATACCTCTCTGAGCATGGGTTTCGCCACCTGTGTGTGGGGAGAAAGAGTCCTCACTCTCAGGGTTGCTGTGAGGCCATGGCCATTGCAGTAGCCCCTAGTGCCTCCTCCTAGAAAGGGGATGCGTGCTGTCGCTGGACCAGGTTTGGAGCTGGGTCAGGCCCTGCACCCCCCTGAGGGGCAGCTCACAGACCCGTTGGGCTGCCTTGAGGTGGTTCAGAGATTGGGGCTGTTGTGTTGTGTCTGGAGGCTCCCAGAATGCGGAGGGAGGCCACGGCAGGCCCCAGGTCCTGTCACCTAGGGGAGGAGACTTCCAAATCAGGGAGTACCATGGCAGGGGAGAGGGGATGTGCACACACTGTGGCCCTGAGGACTGTAGGGGAGACACCTGTTCCATCTGTTGGGATAGAAGCCTGCTGCTCTGTGAGGTAGTGAGCTCCCCATTCCAGGAGGTGTGTGAGAGGCTGAGCACTGGTGTTGAGTTGTCTCAGTCACGTGTGGGAGCCCGGAGCCCTGGATGGTGGGGATGGTCGATGGGGAGGGGTAGGGGTGACTCTGAAGGTCTTTTCCACCCCAGAGAGTCTAGAATATTCCATTTGTCTGTTAGGGGCCAAGCACCGCAAACGTGCTCCTCATTTCATGCATTGTGTCCGTGACTGCTCGACGCTCCCAGATCGAGTCCAGCCGGCGGGCCTGGTCTGAATTAGTGGGGTGTTTGGGGGGGGGATTCTGACTTCAGCCTGAATGATCCGCCGAGGGGTGACCTGCAGCCTCGATGGGAGAGAAACTGCGAGCCGGCGGAGCCCCGGGCCTCAGACTGGATGAAAAGCAGAGGGGTCTCTCCGGCTGGCCCCAAGGTGGGGATGCCCGGGGGACCGGAAGCGTCCAGCCAGGTGACCACTCAGGCTTGTGGGGTACCCTGGGCACAAACGCTACAGCATGAGCCCATGGGGTGAGGGCGGGCCCTGAGCAAACCCAGCTCGGCCAGCCATCTGTGTGCTTCATGCCTGGTTTTGGCCGGGGCTCAGCTGAGCACCTGGGGCTGGGAGGCCTGGCTGAGCCTCCCTGCCCTCTCTGTGCAGCACTGAGGCTCCCGGCTCTCCCGCCCTCTCTGGGGGACGCTGTCTGGGATGAGGGGCCAGAACATGGCCACAGCTCACTTGCGGCTCCTCCAAGCTCAGCCGAGGGCTGTCAGTTTGACTAGACCCAAGGCCTCAAGGCGCCGGGACCTCCCACCATCCTCAGCAGCCCCTCTTAGCCAGACAGGTGACCCAAGTAAGGCATGGGGTGCCAGGCCCAGGGACCTAGAGGTGAGCCAGGCCGATGTGGCCCTGATTCCCAGTGTCAAGCCAATGACGGCCTTGTTCCTCTGTTCACGCAGAGGGCTCCGAGTCTGGCTTGGGACGCAACCCCAATCCCTAGAATTGATGAAGCCCCACAGTTGGGGGGCGGCGTGCCAGGGTCCTGGCTCCTGCGTCACCCGTGGTGTCCCCACGTGCTGTGTCACCTGTGTCGGCTGTAACGGCAGGATGTGCCAATGACACTTTTTAAAAAAAAAATCCGACACTAGATGAGGAACATCTTTATAGATCACCATAAATCCATAGGAGGATTTCAGACAGGCTGATGGCTGGTCTTTGAAGCCCTCTGTGCCCAGTGCTGGGCCACGGGCTAGACAAGCACAGGAGACCTCGTGCACTTGTCCTGGAGGGTGCCCAGAGGACGGGCACTCCAAGCCTGAGGGCCAAGCCTCCTGAGCTCCCTCTGGGCCACCCAGCTTCCCTTCCCCTATTTACAGAATTCAGATGAAGGAGCCCAACACGGGAATCTGTAGACAGACTGTGTGTCCCACCTGGAGCCCGGTGGGGATGCCGGCGGGGTGCGGCTGGCACTCGCAGACCCCTGCTCAGAGAATGCACGAGAATGCTTCAGGCTCCAATGCAGCCTCTGCCACAAGCTTGCTGAGGGGCCTGAATGCCAGTCATTAAGCCCCCTGCCTCAGTTTACCTTTGTTTTAAAATGAAGAGCTTCAGAAGATCTTTGTAAGAGCCTTGCCCCGGGGGTTTTCGAGGGCATTAAATGTGCTTTTTAGAAGAATGCCCATCATAGTTATTTACCGAGTTTAATTTAGGTGGAGGAAGCTGAGCGGCGCAGAAGTGGCGCTTGGCTCCTGGATCACCTGGCTTCCAGACTCCAGGCCTGGCCCTGGAGAGCCAGCAGCCTGCTGGGGCCCGGTTCCAGGGCGGCGAATCGGTGGATTCCCAGCTCACCAAAGCCTCTCCCGTCTTCCACGAGGATCCAGCTCGCCTGTCTCCTTGGGGCTGGCAGGGAGCGGGTGGAGAAGAAAGGCTTGAAACCGTATCCTCCGTCAGCTTGGGGTCAGGGGATCAGACCCCCACGTTTTCTCCACCGTCAAAACCCCCGTAGGATTTCGTTGAAGTTCAGTTTCACATCATGTGGCTGAACATTTGGAACTTTTTAAACGGAAATTGTAGGAAAAATGAAAAGTATTTTCGTCTCGGAACACAATACCTTCCTGGCAGGGAGCCACGGGGGGAAAGCTCCGCGCTGGAGAAAAAAGTGGTCATAATTGTCAATCTGGATTAATCCAGGCGTTCTTCCGTTTAACCTCGTGTGGGGCTGAGCGGGCTAATCAGGGCGCAGAAGACAGTCTTTTGTAACTGTACCGAGGCTTCGGTCTAACACATGAGCTAATTTTCCGATCACATTTCCTTAATTATAAGCTCGGTTTAATGGAGCCCTGGACGAGACGGAACCGTAAGGAAATGGTGAGCGGCCCGGGCAGAGCGTGCCAAGGATCTGCGGCGGAAATGCCAGGGCTTATCCTCAGTGGCTTAGCGGGTGATAGGTCTCTGCAGACCCAGTGGCAGGGGAAGAATTCAGTTAGCAGCTGGGGAGGGAGGGGGCTGGGACAGCCCTGGCTCCATCATTCCTGGACCTTCTGTGAGGGAGGTGGCTGGTATCCCCTCAGCACAGATCCCACAGAACAGGCACGCAGACATAATGGAGCTGGGTCTTCTGGCAGAAACAGCTTCTGCCCCACCCGGCCCGGCCTGCACCTGCAGGGTGGATGACATCCTGCCGGCCCTGCCTTCTGGGCTGAGGGGGCAGGAGGGGTAACGGGGTAAAGGGTCCCTGGCCTGGCCTGGTGCCAGGCATGGAACTGGTGGAGGCCCTGCCTTGATGACAGCCCCACTCCAATCCAGGCCCCCCAACCCCATTTTCTCTCCCTGTGCCCTCTTTCCCCCAGACTGTCACCCTCCTGGCCACCGGCCCTCTAGTTGCAGACCTGGGGCCAGACCCTGTATTCCCCAGGTGGCTACCAGGCCCGTGGCCTCCCCCAGGGGCCCTTGCAGATTCTGGCCCACCGGAAGCCCAGAAACAGGCAGAGGGGAGGGCTCTAGGCTGGCCGATTGGATGTCCTATATTTATACCAGAGGCAGAGGATTGAGTCCCGAGCAGGGGACCAGCCCTGAGGGCCGGACAGTCTTGCTATGTGACCCAGTGCCTCACCTGCAAGTGGGAGAGACTGGACAAGGGGACCCCTGCAGGCCTGCTCCTTGCTCACCCTCTTCCCAGGCTGGGAGCTGTGCTCCGTCCACACCGCAGTAGCCTCCAGCAGAGCTGGCCCATCATGCTGGGCTTAGAGTGTCTTAGGGAAGCTCTGAGTGGCCTTGGGTAAGGGCAGCCATGGTTGGCATTCTCCAGTCAGCAAGTGCTTCCTTCCCTGGCTGAGCCCGATGGCACCAGCCTTGGTATCCGACAGTACCTGATGTATGTGTGGGTTGGCAGAACCAAGCGGGCCGGGGGGGCGACCCCTTCATTTTACCAGCTTTCCGACGGACCCTGTTTAGCAGAAGCCTCTGGTCCATCCCCACGTCCCCCTCCTCCACCGTGTTCTAGGCACTGGGCCATGAAAACGGATTGGGCATCAGTCTTGCGCTCGGAGACCACAGAGTCTGCTGGTCAGCTGGTTGCAGCACAAAAGCTTGGTGCATCCAGGAGGCTTCCTGGAGGTGACGTTGCTTCAGACATTGTAAAGTTTAATAAGAGTTTGCTATAGGGACAAGGTCCTGGGAGTGGTGGAAACAGAACAGGAATATCAAGCTGGTGTGGCCTCAGGGACCACTGGGAATGCAGCCATAAGTGTGTCTGCAGAGGTCTGCCGGGATCTTGAATCCCCAGTTCAGAAAGGAGAATTTGTCCAGCAGGCAATGGATGCCTGTGCTGGATTTTGTGCAGTGGAGGAAGCCAAGTGGATGTCAGGTGGGACGCTCGAGAGCAGCAGGTAGAAGGAGGCCTGGGGGTGAGTCCGGCACACGTGACCAGAGAGGAGGTCTTTGAGGATCTAGGCACCGGGATGGCGGGGTCACAGGGGGCATGGAGGGGTGGACGGGCAGGAGGGGTCATTCTGGGGAACTTGAGACCTGTTGGGTGGGCAGCAAGGGTGACCTCCGTATTCCTGGTCTGGGTGACCTGATGAATTCGGCATGGAGGCTGCAGGAACAAGTCAAAGGGACTGTCAGAAATGCTCCGGGTCCTGAAGCGGATTACCAAACCCAAAACTTTGCAGAGTTCTGCAAAGGTGAGAACGCACATTCTGACGTCCTCCTGGGCACACAAGCCATTTGGTTGCTTCTGGAAACCCGTCAGATGTTTGCAGCCAAAGCCCCTGCTCCCCAGGGCCCCCAGTGTCCCTGCATCCCTGTAGCACCCCTCACCAGTCTAGGGAGAGCTCTGGGGCCAGGTCTCCACTCCACCTACTCCCCCCCAAACCGTGCCCGGCAGGGCTGCTGAAGACAGTGATTAATGCACAGCTCTGTCCTCAAAGCTTTCCGGGTGAGCACAGGGGCGCTCATCTCTGCAGACCAACCGGCCAGAACATGAAAGGTGGACCCTTGATGTTTCCTTTTCATCTCAGCTCCCAAGCTCAGATTTCCAAACCTGTGTCCACCGCTGTTCTGTGTCTGGCCCAGGAACGGCGGGCACCCACTGTCTCTGTTCCCTCCCCACGCGAGTGCCCCCGAGCGTCAGGAGCTGGATGCTCAAGAACAGCCAGCAGGAAGGAGGCAGCCTGACACCACGCCTGTCCCCCCTAGAACCTACACACGCTTTTTGAGGTTTCTATTTTTGTCTTACTTGCTCTATTTCACTGAGTGTGTTGTCTCGTTTTGTGTTCAGTCACTTTGGAAAGAGAGAATAAATCCAAAATAGCCACATCAGTAAGGTCAGCGTTCTTGTGGTGACTCTTTTTCCTTAGATTAGGATGTAGACTCCCCTCCTCCCCATGGAGCTCTGGAGCGGGCAGGATGTCCTCGGTCTACAGAGCTGTATGTGTGCACCCCCTGTCCTTCCTGTCACTTCCTCCTTCAGTTCCTCTTCTCTCTCCATCATCTCGCTAGGAGACTGCTCCTCCCAATGCCCATCCCTGACTGCAAGCGCTGGATGTGGATGATGGGGGCAAAAATGAGCCACCTTCTCTCCCATTCTCCAGTTCCATCTCCTGCTTTGCCATGGGACTTGGCAGCTCCTGCCCTCTGCTGGTGGAGTCCAGTTTCCCACCACCCAGCCAGGAGGCCAGGACTTGTTTGGGCCAACTGGATAGGTTTAAGTGGTTAAGATTTCCCTTTATGATTTGCATTTTTGGGGGGTTCTGTATTTAAAGAGTCCTCCCTACTCTGGGGTCATAAAGGTGTTATTTGATATTTTCTTCTTAAAGTTTTATGGTTCTCTTCATATTTGTGTCTTTTATCTATCAGAGACCAACCTTTGTATATGGTGTGAGGTAGGGTTTTGATCTCTTCTCTGTGTGGCAAGTTCTCCATCACAGTCAGCAGCTCCGTGGAATGACCTGTCCTTACTTTGCTGGTTTGTGTTTCTGCCTCTTTCAGGTTTCTGTACATTATTTCTGAGCTTCCTGGTTTGTCTTGTCTGTGTGTCTCAACTTGACCTGTTCCCACACTTTTGTGTTTACTATAAATGCAAGGTAACTCATTGCAATGTTTTATTTCCTAAAACTTTTGAAGTTAGGGGCATCTGGGTGGCTCATTTGGTTGAGTGTCTACCTTCAGTTCAGATCATACCACAGGGTCTTGGATCATGCTCTCCGTTGGGCTCCCTGCTCAGCAGGGAGCCTACTTCTCACCCTCCCTCTGTCTCTCCCTCTGGCTCCTGCATTCGCTCTCTTTCTCTATCAAACAAATAAATAAAATCTTTAAAGAAAAAAAAATTTGAAGTTATTTTAGCCAATTTCTCCTCCATTATCCTTTTATCCAAACTATTCAAGTCTCATGGGAACACATTTGCTAGAATTTTTTGTTCATAGTTCATTGATTCTATAGGCTAATTTAGAGTTGATATCTTTATGGTATGAGTCTTCATATCCATTAATATGATATATTTCATAACTTTTCAAGAAACATCTTGTACAGTTCTAAAGATTATAGTTTTAGTTGCTTAAAATTAGGATCTTGTCTCAATTTTTTGAATTGGTTATTAATGGCATCTAGGAATTCCATTGATTTGGTATCCAGCAATCATGCTGATTATTAGTTATATTTGTATAATTATTTGTACTACTTATACTACTACTTTGTCCATATCCTGGACTTCCTATGTGGACAGAGTATTTTCCAATGTTTGCCTCTTGATTTTTTTCCTGTCCTATTGTATTGTCTAGATCCATCAGACAATTTTGAACATAAGTGACAATGAGGATGTCCAAGCCTTAACCCTGACTTTGATTAGGATACTTGGGAAATGTAATGACTAAGTATAATGTTTTCTTTATTTTTTGATAAATAGTTTTTATCAAGTGTGATAGAATCTATAAACTGCCCCTTTTTACCCACTTACCCCTTAGTTTTCCCTTCTAGTAATACGCCCTTGGGTTTTAGCAGGGCACAGACGAAAACTGTATTTCTCAGTCTTGGTGTGGCCATGGGACTGAGTGTCATCAATGGATCTTGGAAGAAGTAATGTGATGATTCCATACCACCTTTCCTCTTTCTTTTTCTGTGGAAGTGATGATGGTGATGGATTTGATGATGGTGAAGGTAATCCACTTTGACCAAGTAGGTGAGGACAGCATGTTAGGGTGTGTGAACATTGAGATGGGAGGAGCCAGTGTTCCTGGGTGAGCTCAGGAAGCAGAGCCACCAGCCTGTCCAGGACCCCTGCTTTCCTTGCATTGTGACACATCACACAAACAAACTCCCATCTGGTCCCAATACCGTTTGGAACTTCTGGCTCAGTAGTTTAGCCTATTTCTTGTCTAAATTTATCCAAATAAAGAAATTTTATTCTGTTCATGGTCTGTCTAGAATTTTGAAAATGAAATCATCAGTGGAGATGGAGCTGCACCGGGTGTTGGTTTGGCTTCTGGAAAGATGCCACCTTTTGCCTTCTATCTCTTATGCGCCATTGCTTGCTAGCACACTTTTGAACTGAGAACCCTCCTTGTGTTTACAAGACACATTAAAAGGAGCTGTAGTCATCTGAGTACACCTCTAGATTTGATTTGCCAGTCTTTCCCTTAAGACTTTTTTTTGCGTTTATATAATTTTAAGAATATTTATTTATTTATTTATTTGAGAGAGAGAGAAAGAAAGAGAAAGAGATATTGTGTGGGTTCATGAGTGGGAGAAGGGACAGAGGGAGAGAATCTCAAGCAGACTCCCTCCTGAACGTGGAGCCCAATGCAGGGCTTGATCTCATGACCCCGCGATCACGACCTGAGCTGAACCCAAGAGTTGGATGCTTAACGGGCAGAGCCACCCAGGTGTCCCTGCATCTATATTTTTAATGGATATTGATGTAATATTTACTTTTCATGAAATGTCATTTAGTTTTAAGCTGTAGATCATATTAACCTCATGAAATGAGTGAATATCTCATTTCCCCCAATTCTATGAAGCAGAGTGCACAAAATGAAGATTGTCTGTTCCTGGAAGGTCTGGTAAGTCTTGATGTAATCCGATCTAGGCCTGTGGCTGCCTTGGCTTTGGAGGTGTGCGTTTCTGCTAATCAGTTCATGTCTGCATGGGTTATCTGTGTGTGCTTGTCTGCTGTTTCACTTTGAGCTGATTTTGGTGGTTGATTTTTCTTCACGGTGACTGTGCATTGAGCTTGCATGGAAGAATTGTTGGCACAAAGTTGATCACATTACTCTTTCACAGTTTCTAAGCCTGCCCTGTACTCTGTGAAATTTGTGGAGGCGTATTTTTGGACCTGTAGGTCATTGAGGTTGTAAGCATCTTATGTGTGTTGAAAAGAGCATCGGAGCTCTCCTGCAGAAGAGGGTGTCACTGTGGAGTCTGTTTTTTATCATATCCATTCCTGGGAAGCACAAGGCACTTTTATACCTTATGTGTGGTTCCTAGCAGCCCTGGAAGGACAGCCAGGCAGAGAGTATATATGGCTTATTTTACGAGGGAAGGGAAGGAAAGGTGAGTGCCCGAAGTCACACAGCTCTGATGTGACAGGTACCTGGGGAGGAATGTAACTTGTTCTGCCTGGGGTTTTGTGGGGTCCCCCATATAGTAGCTGGAAGGAACAGTGTGTCATGGTGTGGAACAGCATGAGACAGCATGGGGGCTTTGTCCGAGCTTGAACATTGGGTTCTGGGACCTGATGGAGGCAGGAAGTCACAGTGATTGGTCACCCACTGCCTATCCTCATGTATGTGGACCCTAGGCCCTCCACCATATCTAGGTTACACCTCCTCCAGCCCCCTCCCTTTAGGGAAGCTGTACCCTTTTCCATCAGAGGTCCCAGTCAGTCCCACTTGGCCTGTCTCAGGTCCTCCCATTTCTTTTCCTAGAATCTTGGAAATGTTCACCTGTTATCACTCCCCCCACATTCCATGGTTTCGTGCCCCAGGGTCTCTGCTCCAGTGCCCTGCAGGGATCTGAGCATTCCTGAAGCCCTTCTACATGGATGATCACTGGCCCATGCCTTGGTCTTGCTCCTGGCTCCTGTGTTTGTCCTGCTCTCCTCACCTTCTTCTGGACCACCCTTTGTCTTCTCACTGGCTCCCTGGCCTCCAACCCAGAGGGCTGTTTCTAACACATCTGGCCCTCCCCTCCCTGGTTCATCCCCCTTGGTGCTTCCCCACTGCTCTGTTCAGACCCAACCTCTCACCGCTGGGAGGCCGGCATGTAGTCACGACAAATGATTTGTCATCTCACCAGCCCCTGTGCCAAAAAATGATTGCCCTTGCTGCTTCATGCCTGGAGTTCCCTCCCCCTTCTCTGATGTCTGGCTACTGCTACCCACCCTTGGAGACGTGACTTCAGGTCACCTCCTCTGAGCAGCCTTCTTTGGTGTCCAGGTGGGGTGAGGGTCACTCTGCCTTCCCATAGCACCTGGGACCGCCCTTGGTCCTGGCTTTCATGGCTCAGATGGTGTGGTCACTGCTGTGTCCCTCATCCTTGGGAACAGTGCCTGCTTTAAATCTCAGACCCATCTCCCATCGTGGCTCTAGCTCCCAGACCGGCTGTCTGTGCCTGCTGACCCTTGGCTGTCGTCTCGCATGAGGCTGGGCAAGCACTCCAGATGGGGCAGGAAGTGACATCACCTTTCGTCTCTTTCCCGGATGGAGGGCTCCTGCCTGCTGACCAAGGTCAAGGCCCCTTCCAACGGCCCTTCATTAGTGAGTGGGCATCTTGCTGAGTCAGCCGGGACCTCTTCACAGCCCCTGTTCAGGGTCACTAGTTCCCTGGAGAATGTGGCCGAGGGCGGCCAGCCAACAACAGGGGCCATTGTCCTTGTCTACTGAGGGTGGGGTTGGATCAGGCCCATCTGGACAGGGCAGGGGGCATGACCTCAGCTACTCTGGAGAGGACCTGCTAAGACTCCAGGCTCAGCCAGGCCAGAGAGGGGGCCTACAGATGGCGCTGCCCAGAGCCACACAGGGCCCTCCAGGGAACAGTTTTGGGGTCCGAGGGAGCAACTCCATCCCTTCCAACCCTCCTTGCTACCCTCAGGCCCCCATAAGGGAATTTTTTACAGCAGCTCTCAGGAGGAAGGAGCATGTCTCCGCTAATGGGGGTCTTGTGCCTTCCACAAGGGCCCCTCAACTGGAACACTGAGCTCAGCCTCCCATGATTTCTCCCTCCAGACCCTACCTTTCCAGGCTCACTCATCTCCCCTCCATCCCAAGTCCCTGTGGGTTCCCGCTCCCAGCACTTGCTAAGCACTCTCAGAGCCAAGTCTGCACAGGTCCCTATGTTAGCTGGGTGGCTGGCACTGTCCCCAGGGAGCTGCAGGACCGGGCCCTGGAGCCACTCACTCAGGATCACCCAGGACATGGGTGCTGGCGCCAGCAGCAGGAGCAACTCCACTTCCTGAGCACCCTTCCCACCCTGCCTGCAACCCGCGGAACTGATGCACTTCTGAGTCTTCAGGGGCTTGGAGGCCGCTGTCCTTGTCACAGATGCCACCATGCTGGCTTCACATACTTTCTCTGTTTCAGGAAATAAAACTTTATAGACATAGCTGAGGTCCCCTCTACCTCCCCACACTCCCCTCTTCAAGGTCACCCCCACCCTACAGATGCAGGTCAAATGCTTTGGCTGCATATGGAAAGGTGTGTGTGGTATGGACAGTGGGGGTCCTTGGTTTGGGTGTTTAAGACGTTAGCCCTCCTGCTGCTGGCCGTCTCCCAGGGCCCTGTTCCCTGCTCTGCCTATACCCCAGGCCTGGGCTCGCCGCTCTGACCGAGGTCCATGCGCCCCCACGGCCAGGCCTTTACCCAGGCTGTCCCTGCCCCAGATCACCTACCTGGGAGCCCCCGGTCTGTAAGGTGGCAGGAGCATTGGCTCTGGGTCAAAGAGATTGTCAGGGTTACCTTGGCAGGTCCCTGCATCACCTGAGGATGAGCTTCCCTTCCCAGAGGTCCAGGGCTCGGCTCCCAACTCTGGTCTCTCCCAGGACATTCTGATCATCGGGAGGTTGGGGATCCCCTGTCTGCGGAAACTCTGGGTGCGGCGCTCCACCGTCCTGGCCAGGGACCGTCCTCCTTGTGTGACCTCCTGTGGGCGTAGAGGCTCACTTCCTCATCCCGGGAAGGGAAGCTAGGCCCAGGTGACCTAGGCGAACCCATCAGCCTCTGGCCATGTCAGAGACTATGCCCAAGCCCCCCCCCCCCCCCCCCCCCCCCGCACACACGTGCAGGGAAAGCCACCCAGTCCCGCCACCCAGATCCAACAATCCACACGGGAAGAAGCCCGGATTTCCGGCTCAAATGAGTTAAGAGATGTCTGGGGCTCTGGCTGCTCCGGAAAAGCCACTAATTAATATGTCTCTTGTCTTGGTGCCCCAGACCCCTGTCCCATCACTGATCAGGTTACAGCGAGTGACAGCTCACGGCGAGTGACAGCTCGAAGGTGCTGCTTCTGGGGGGTTGGGGGTGAGTAGGGTGAACAGATTGCTTTGTGACCTGGGGCTGCCTTGCTGTGCCTCTGGGGACAGGCCTGGGGCAGGCAGGGTAGCTGGAGGCCCCCGCAGCACGGACATCTGCCTGGAGGGAGCTCTCATGTGAATTGGCCAGGCCCCGGTGCACACGGCAGGTCTGCCTTATGTATTGGCTAGGCACCCGCTGGCCAGCGGCCATTACTCGGCAGTGGGGATTGTCTAGTGACTCTAGGGGTCAGCAGGTTGAGGCTGTCTTTCTGTCCTCTTCTGAAATCCGCAGGCCTACTGTGCACCCTGTCCTGTGCTGTGCAGCTGGGGCTGGGCATGCGGGTGGCATGGTTCCTGAGCTGGACTGCACTCCTGCGTGGGGGTAGGTGACTCACCCCCCACACTGTATCCAGTAAGAAATAACCCCCAAAAGGCATAATCATGCTCCCAGGAAAGACCTCAACCCCTAGGCAGGCCAACCAATGTAGCTGGACAGACTGAGTTCAAATCCACACTTCTCTGCCTGCCATGTAGACGGCCACTTCACCTTTCTGAGTCATGGCTCCTGGTCTATGAGGTGAGGGTTGTCACACTGGCATGAAGGGCTGCCATGAGCATGAGCAGAGAGAGTGTGGGAGGGAAGGACCAAAAGTGTCCTGGTGTTCGTCTTCAGCATGTCCCCCTCAGAACCTTTCCTCCACCGCCCATATGGGGGCTGGTTTCCTTGCATAGATGGGAAACTGAGCCTCAGAGACCTCGAATTGGGTGGCCAAAGTCACAGTGGAGATGGGGGCAGGGCCTCTGGGAGCCGCTGGGTCTGCAGGCTCAGCAAACCCTCGCTGGACCCAGAAAGGCAGGCCAAGTCACCCCATTCTTCACGTATAGGGTCAGATGGCACAAAGAGGACACCTTGCCTGTGCACGGTTCATGGCCAGTGCAGGATGGGGCAGGGGTGATATGGAGGCCTGGCTGACCCCAATGCTCTTCATTCACGCATTCGACCCAAATCCAGTCCTGAGCCAGATGCTGGCACGAGCTGTTCCAACAAAGGTGAGTGGGGGAGGTGACAAGGCAGACTCTACTCACAGAGATGAGGTGGGAGGTGACCAAGTAGGAGTGGGTGGGCTTTGGTGTTGGGGGATTGGAGGGGTGAAGGGGCTGGCCCGAGACTAGCTTCCCAGCCTGGGAAGTGCCCTGGAGCTTCAGATGCTGAGTGTGTGACGCCAAGGCGAGCAGATAGGCGGGATGGGGCCGGGACCAGGACCCAGGGAGTCACCTTGGAAGAGGAGGGGAATGGGAACTGGAGATCTGGAGCAGCAGGAAGATGGTGGGGGTGGGATGGGAGGTGTGCCTGAGGAGTGAGTGCTGAAGAGTGGGTGGTAAAAGTGGTGACGCTTCCATCAAGGGTGAGGACAAAAGGAATAAGTGCCTCCATCAAGGAGAAGGGCTGCTACCTAGGACCAGGGGCCCTTCTGTGTGACCCAGGCTCCTCTCAGCCTGGAGGTTGCAGAGTCACCCCATCTTGTGTATAATGGAGGCTCAGGGTTCAGACGTGAGTATCAGTGAGTGAGAAGGAAGGTGAGTCACCTCTCTGAGCATCCCTTCTGCCACTTTTTGTTGGATTTAAGCAAGCTCCAAGCCTGTCCAGATTCTGGGAGGGACGTAGGTCTCCACCTCTCTATCTGAGAGGCCTCAATGAGTTTGTGAACGTGTTTTGAAGCCCCTCTCTGTCCTCTGACCTTGAATTATTTATGTTCCTCCCATGTATAAATCCCACTCACCTCCTTCCACAACCGCCTGTCTCCCCTGTCATGGGTTCAGAGCCAGGCTCTCATGGAATTCATCCCAGGTGTGGGAGAGGCCTCACCTTGTGGTTCTGGCTCCCTTTCCATCTGAAGGCTAAATTAAAGAGACAATCACCTGTAACCTCCAACAGGAGGCATTCAAACAGTTTGGTACCCGGAGCCCAGGGAGGCCACTGCTCAGAGCACTTCCAAAGACCTGCCCCACTCATCTTCGCTGGGGGTTGTTCTCCATGGCTGTTGGCTCCCCTCTGGGTGGTCCCCTGTCACCAGAAGAAGTGTTTGCAATTAGGTGACCTTACCAGCCTGCTTCTTGCCTGTAGTAGTTTAGGGTGCAAGGGCTTCTTGGGGTTTTCTTGCCAGCTTCATCCTTCATCATCCAAGCTGCTGTGTTTCAAAGGTGAAATCCACTTTCAGATCTTGTGGGTTTCCTATGGTGGTTACTGACATTCAGTCTGTTAGACCGGAGAAACAGCCACCACACATTCTTGTAAGAGCAGCTCTTCTCTGTCTTAAGATTCTTGAAGACTGTTCAAGCAAGAGGGTCAAGGGACACCTAGTAAGTTCTGAAAAGGGTTTTTGTCTGTGAGCATCTCCTTTAGATCTTTCTGAGCACTTAACCAAAGATCTTGCAACCCCATTCTGGATTTGATCTCTCTAAAGCCATTTTATTTTATATTTTAAAAAAGATTTTATTTATTTATTTATTTAACAGAGATGACAAGTAGGCAGAGAAGCAGGCAGAGAGAGAGAGAGGAGGAAGCAGGCTCCCCGCTGAGCAGAGAGCCGGACATGGGGCTCGATCCCAGAACCCTGGGACTATGACCCGAGCCGAAGGCAGAGGCCTTAACCCACTGAGCCACCCAGGTGCCCCTCTAATGCCATTTTAAAACTTAATGCATTTTAAAATTTGAAGACATTTTCACATGTGGACAGGCTGGGAATGAGAAACCCTTTTTTCAAACTCAGCAAGTCCTGGCTCCTTTACGTTTTCTCTAAATTTTTCTTAAAAGTTGAGCAGCTGGCCAGTCAGCTCTCATCTCTCTCCTCTTACATTTTAATCATAGACAGCAGAAGAAGAGAGGTGGTACTTTTGATGTTTTTCCTGGAAATCTTCATTAGACCAAGGGTCAGCAAATTATAGCCCAGGAGCCAAATCCAGCTGGCTGCCTGTTTTGTAAACAGAGTGTTATTGGAATGCAGCCACGCCTGTCTTTTCATGCCTTGTTGGCGGATGCTACAGACCCGAGGAGTGGCAGCAGACACGTCTGGTCCTCAGCGCCTTACATATTTACCACGTGACCCCTACAGATTCTGGCAGCTAGATCACTGGGTTACTGGGTGCCTTGTTTATTCTTCTTGTCGCTGGTGGCAGCTGCTTTCCTTGGGTCACTGCAGAGCACAGCTCCTTCTTCTACCCCAGAGCATTTTCTCACTCTTTCTTTGGCTTCATGGGCAGTCTCTAGAAGGCCTCTTTACTTCCTGCTCCAGCCAGGACCAGACCTAATGCTCTGGATTTGTTAGGGCATCCAATCTCTGTCCTGTTCCCACATAATGAACCACCCCAAAAGTAGGGGCACAAAACAATCTTTTTGGAAAGAGCCAGTGCAGGTGGCCCGTCTTCTTCTCCACCAAGTTGAGGGCTTCTGTCTTGAGGATCTGAATGACTCAGTGGCTGGGGGCTGGGATTCTCTGAAGACTTGTGGCTCCTGTGGTTGCTGCCTGGGCTGCAAAGACCAGGGCTGTTGACCAGAGCGCTCAGGCCTGGTCTCTCCACATAGCTGTGCTTTCTCCCAGAGTGGCTGCTACAGGGAATGGAACATTCTTCATGCAGGTTAGGGCTCTTGGCACGTGCGTTCTGGTGAACAAAGTGGGAGTATCATCACCACACAGCCAGATTCAAGGTACCTGTGTGTGTGTGTATGTGCGTGCACACGTGTGTGAGTGTGTGGTCTATGACTCTGCCTCTTGATGCCAGGAGGTCCAAGAATTCACAGACAGATTTAAAGTTGTCTGTGAAAGCTGTTTAAAGCCCGATTCCCTTGTCTGTAAAATTCAGATGGTAATTCCTACCTTGTGAGCACAGGGCCTGGGGCTCAGTATATGCTCTGTGACTATTGGCTGTTATCCGTGTGATCATCCCAACATATGGTGGCAACACGTACCCATATTTGGTGTCTGTCACCGGGCCTGTCTGGCTTAAATGGGACCACATGCTCAAAGAGGTTGAAGCCACAGGAAACTGCTTTCCTGTATCCTTGCTGCGCACCTGGCATGCACCAGGACTGATGAGAGCTGTCCCTGGGGGGTTGCTGCTCTTGTCTCCCCATCTTATTATGAGAGAGGTGCTGGTGGGTCTGCAGGCAGGATGGAACCCCGAGGAGTGGAGCCAGGCACACGTGCCCCATCCCGAGCCTGCTGGTGACTCATTCAGCTGCTCATCACCTGTGCATTCCAGTCTGTTCTCTGGAGGCCTACAACGTGCCAGTTCTCTCGTGCTGGGTGAGCAGACCAGCCAGGCCTTGTCCACATGGGGCTTCCCTTCTGGGGTTTTCACAGTAGAACATACCATTGCTTTGGGCTCTCTGTCCACCTTCCTGGAAGCCAGCCAGCCAAGCTGCTGCTGTGCTAACGTGTGTCCGTAGCCGTCCAGGAGACCCTATCTACTTCCCACCCACTGACTGTGGCTCAGGGGCAGATGGGCTTGAGCAGCAGTTTGGAAAGCTTTCCAGGCTTTTCTCTAACCTTCTGGCCCTTTTTACCCACTCCCAGAAAAGCATGGCCCAAACTGGGCTTGTTGGTTCAGCCTGGGTCCCTGGAAAGTGTCCTCCCAGCTGAGCCACTGAGAATGAGAAGTCAGCATTCGAGTGTTCACAGCTTCAAACTGTGAAATCTGGGAGGTGGTTGTTACCAGTCAAAGCTGACAGATACAGTCTGGCTGACAATCCTGGGCATCCATCGACAGGTGCATGGTTAATGGTGAGTCAACATTGACCTAGAACCAGAGTTGCACATGGTCAGCAAACCAGTATTTCATACCATCAAAGAGTCAAATGACACTTCAACTGTCACAACCCAAAGCAGGTGAGCAGAACCCAACCTGTTCTCCTCAATTCTCCAGTCTGCTCTGTTATTTCATTTTTCTCATCCCCCGCCACATAACTTTTCCAAAAGAGGAATTAGAGGGCTTATATCATGAGGCATATTAAACAAACACAGTAAAATCCAATTAGAAGCCACAATACTAGCATAAAAGAGAATGCCCTTATTATATTGTAAAGGACCAATGCTGCCGAGATACTTAAGCTTTTCTGGACTTTTGAGCTTCCTGGTGGCCAAGGAGAAAATGAATCATGATCAAGTTTGCAATCTTTACCATGGGAATGGGGCAAGTATAGGACTTCCTTCCAAAGCTCTGTCAAGCACCCAGCTGTAAAACGGTATTTTCCCTGGGGGTTGCTGTCTGACCGGGGCGGAGTGGTGGAATGAGGCGACAAACCATAGTCTTCGGTAGTGTGGTTGCTTTGTGTTCCACCCGCGGCCAATGTGAGGTTGGGCTTCAAAGCCAGCTACTTACATCTCCAAGCTCAAGTGGAAACAAGCCCTGGGATTATCTCTCCATTTGGGGTCAAAAGGCATGAATTTCAGCGGCAAAATGGTCCACGCTGCAATCTTTGTTTTCTGCATGAGCTGATAAACTCTGAGGCCAGGCCCACGGGGCCTCCCGCCGCATTGCCCATGAGCTTCGGTAAATCTTTTGACAGGAGTCATTGTCTGGGGCAGTGCCCCAAACGACTTCTCTAAACGGAGTTATTCATTTGGCTCTAATGGGAGGCCGGGCTGCCAGGCCCTGCTGATGGCCGCGATTTCACATTGAAGACCCATCTTGTCAGGGTATTTGTAGCCTGAATGTTGGCCGCTGGCGCAGCCAGCATTTGGGGTGCAGGTGGCGGGGCAGGGGTGGGCTGGCTCTTCTTAGGTCTGGGATATGCACTGAGGGCCTAGGCTTCCTGAAGAGGAAGGCAGACAGCAGAGCTGCTGTGGCTCCCCCCGACCCTCCCAGGAAAGGCTGCAACCAAGGCAGACCCGTGCTCTTTCTGAGTCAGGCAGATGCAGGTGGGGGCTCATCTGCTGAGCATGACTTGAGGACCCTGACTTCACCCCTGTGGTCTTAGCGTTCTTATATGTAACATGAGATTGAGATCACCTGCCCCACGGGGGCCCTGGCAGGGGTGAGGGGCACGACCGGTAGGGTTCTATCCCGGCACCGGGCACACAGCCAGGCCCATGGAGGCAGCCAGTAAAGGCTTGTCCTGCGGATAACTATGGGGAGCACACAGCTGCGAAGAGCCTGGCGTGGCTCCAGACCCCTGCGCGCTGACTCCACACGCTGGGTGGACGTATCATGCAGATCGACACTGGCTCGGGGCTTGAGGGGACAACAGCAGGGCGGGGGGCACCCCATCTCTGTCCCTGGAGATGCCGCGCCTCCAGGGCACTCCCCTGTAGGTCATCTCTGGATCAGTCTCACCTGTTTTGGGTCTCACCTGCTTTGGGAACATGCGATTGCCCTCCCGTTCTTTGCCAGGTGCTATTGGTGGGGGGACCTGCTTGTTTCTCTGCGTGGCACAATGCAATCCTGCTCACTGCCATTCATGTTCCGTTGGGCGTGTAAACCACACTCTGGCTCTTGCACACCCACCTGTGCCAGGCTTCATGCCGGCCCTCCCGGCCCACCCTTCCCTCTGCTGACTCCCAGGTAGTATCCCGAGGGGAGGCTGTAGGCAGCCAAGACCCCCACTCTGGTTCCCTTGGGACTACCCACATGTTAGCCACGAAAGTCCTGTGTCCTGGCAAACCCCTTGGTCCCAAGCAAACCCAGATGGGCAGCCCCTCTAGAACAGTGGACGTTGTCTCCCTAGAGGCCGAGTGTGCAGTCAGAGTGGGAGTGACACCGGGAGGACATGGGGAAGGGCTGCGTGTCAGGGAGGACATGGTCTAGGGCGAGACTCCTGTGTGGATGCGTGGTCCTCCCAGCCCCCAGGCAAGGTCCACTGTCCCTGCAGGGCCTGGTTGCTCACCTGGGGGTGTGTTCCCTGCCCTGCCCTGCCTGGCCCTTCATGGTCCATGTGATGATAACAGGCCCCTGCCCCGCAGGTGTCCCAGGTGTGGCTGAGCCCTCTCGCCTGGGCTCACGGTTGGCACCTGCCTGGAGGCCTGGCTCCAGCTCCCATCTATCTGGGTCAGGGGCGAGCAAACTACAGTTCCTAGGCCAAACCCCACCCGATGTCTGTTTTGTGTACCTGGCCTCTCAAGAATGGTTTTCTGTTTTTCAAAGGTTGAAAAGAGAAAAAGCAAAAGAAGAAAGTTTTGTGGCTTGAAAATTTTAGATGAAATATCAGTTTCTGTGTCTACAAATAAAGTTTTATTGGAACACAGACATGCCCCTTCACTCAGCCACTGTCTCTGGCAACTTTCCTGATGCAAGGGTGGAGGGAGGCTGTGTGGCCCTAGAGAGAATGCTGGCTCTCTGGCCCTTTGCCCATGGTTTGCCAACTCCAGCTTGGTGCGTCATGGAAATAATAGTTTTGCTAATTATAGCTTTAAAAAAAATGGAATGCTTCACAGATTTGCATGGGTAGGGGCCATGCTAATTTTTTCTGTATGGTTCCAATTTTAGCATGTATGCTGCCAAAGTGAATGCTAATGCTTCTTTAAAAAAAAAAAAAAAACCTATAAAATTGGCAACTCTAAAAACATGTTTTGTGTGTTTTAAAAAATTGTGATGAAACACATTTAGCACAGTCTTTATTGTTGAGTCATCTGTGTGGGCATCATTCAGTGACATTAGATGTGTTCCTGATATGCACCCACCACTGCCATTTTTATCCAAACCTTTCTCATCACCCCTGTGATGGTGGATTTTATGTGTCGGTGTGACTGAGCTGGGGGTGCCCAGATGCATGATTTGATTCCGGGAGCTTCTGGGGGGGGGTGACTTTTGGATGAGTCAACATTTGAGTTAGTAGAGTGTGTAAAACATTGTTTTCTCCATGTGGGTGAGTCACATCTCATCAGTCGAGGACCTGAACATAACAAAAGACTGACCCTTCCCAAGGCGAGGGAACTCTTCTGCCTGATGGCATTTAAAGTGGGACATGGGGTCTTTTTGGTTCTACTGCAGCTCCTGATCTTCGGGTTCCAATTGGGACATTAGCTCTGTAGACTGGGTTTGCCAGCTTCTGTGATCCCGTTTGGAAATTCCTTACAGTAAATATCTATATCTGCTTCTCTCCAGAGCTTACGTATCTATCTTTAGTCTCAATATCTCCCATCGGTTCTGCTTCCCCGGAGAACCCTGTCCAGCCCAGTCCCTCCCCCCCATAAATTCTGCCCCACTGACTGTACCTCCCCCCAATGCTACCCCGAAATGAGCTCTGTTCTTTGGCTGATTTTCTCTTGGTTCATTCAGGGGAGAAGCAATCTGACATTCATTTGGAGAATTCTGAAGTCCAGCTTTTAACTCCAAAGGATGCTGTTTTATAAGGTCTCTTCGTTTCAAGGAAGCTCCCGTTCTCACAAAAGCGGTGTGAGCACGTTCCTGTGAGTCCATAGGGCCGGCTCTGGAGAGTGAGTTTCAAGCTGACATTGACCTTTTCTGGCCTCACTCATGCAAGCAGCTTCCCGCTTGGCTGCACGGCAGAGAGGGACTCGTGGGTCCTCCTGTCCCAGGGTGGGCAGGGTCCAGGATTCGGGACTCAGGGGTTTGCCAAAATGTAGGACTTTCAAAGCTAAAACATGGGCAGTCCCAGAGAAGCCGGGGTGATGTGGTGTTAGGCACCCTACGTGCCACCCACAGACTCCCCCTGCACCCCGACCTGTGCAGTCAGCTGGGGGAGGGATGTGCCCAGAGGGGAGGCATCAAGCCTGGCCCAGCTAGGTACCCAAGCCTCTCTCACACTCCAGGTCACGGTATGCAGGGACCCAAGCCTGCCTTGGCCTGCGGCCCAGCACCTCACCACCACAGGACCTCCCCTGAATTCCAAACATCGTCCCTGCTCATGCTTGGCCGGACCTTACAGCAGGGGAGGCTGGACGGCATGCTGTCTCTGTCCAGCACCGAGGGTGTGACTGGGCCATGGAGCCAGTTGGGAGTTCTGGGGTAGCAACCTCAGTGGAAGGAGATGGGACTGGGGTGGGGGCATCTGCAAACCAGGGGTTAGCTCTGAGGCCGAGTGGTTGGGGGCCCTGTGGTGCTCCCACACTCCCATTCATGGCACACTGCTGGGGCCCTTGGTTCTGTCCTTCATGGGCCTGGGAGCCACTTGAGGGCATGCCAGCGTTAGTTCCCAAAGTGTCCCATGTCCCACACGGGGGTGTGCATGGGTGGGGGAAGGAGTGAGGAAACTGGAGTGAAGGCCATTGCCCCAGGAACTTGAGAGAACAAAGTCCACATCTAGAACAGGGGGCCATTGTGGGGTTTGGCCAGACTGCGGTGGGAACACCCCTAATTGTTCTGAGAAACCCGGAAGGCTTCCTGAAGGAAGTGGGAGCAAAATCGGGGGCTGGTCTCCGCGGGAAGTGCCCAGGCTCCGGTGACTCTCTCTGTCCCCATGTCTGTTGGGAGGCCTTGCCTGGGGGAAGTTTAACAGGGCTAGGGCTGGGGCCCATCCAGTCAGGAGAGCTGCACCTCCTGCCAACCATGGGACGGACTTGGTGGAGACGTGGTGGCGTCACCGACTTAGGGAAGGCAAGAAGGTATGAGCAGGCGGCCAAGAATGTGTCTCCTTGCTCCAAACACCATCCTGCGGGTTTATGGCGGGGGCTGTTTGCCCAAACCAGCTGAGGAAGGAAGCCTAATGAGTTTGCAAAGCTGCCGCTGGCCCAGCCCTGGGGGACGGTCAAGGGTCTCATGGAGGACATTACTGCAGGAGGAGCGTGGGGTCTTGGTTGCCCGGCTCTGTCTTCTGGGACATCCCCTGCGAGGTGACAGGTGCCCTCCTGTACGTCCACATGTATGTGCAGATGTAGCTGCTGCTAGGGCCCCGTTTCCTGCTTTCTGCTTTATAGGCGAGGAAACCGGGACCCAGAGAAGTGAGGTGTTTAAGGCTGCAGACGGCGTGGTGGGCTGGGCCTGGGGCTGGGTGCTCTGTGTCTATGAGTGGGACCGAGCTTCACGCTCAGGTGGTCTGTTCTAAGTGTTTGTGTTGTTAATTCCGAGCCCGCCCGAGCAGCTGTGTGTGGATCTTTTCATGAGCCGTTCTGGAGACCCATGGTACCAGGAGGCCACTTTTCCTAAAACATCAGACCTGCCCACAAATCCTCTACAGAGCTCTTCCTGGCCGCTGGCTCCCCGTGGACCCTCAGGCCCTGCTTCCCAGGCTAGTGGTGGCCACCCCGGTGCCCTTGATGGCATGTGGAGCATTGACCTGGAATATCAATGTCACTAGTTTGCCAGCCCAAGATGGAGTTTCATTGTCATCTATTTGAATGTCCCTGGTTGTTGAAGGGAATTATTTTTCCATAGGCTTATGGGCCATTCCTTTTGCCCCTCTGGTGAAACAGCTATTTGTATCTTTTACCTATGTTTTTTTTATTATTGATTTGTAGGAACTCTATAGATTTGCTGCACAAAATCTTTTTTTTTTTTTTAAGATTTTATTTATTTATTTATTTGACACAGAGAGAGAGACAGAGAGCGAGGGAACACAAGCAGGGGGAGTGGGAGAGGGAGAAGCAGGCTTCCCGTGGAGCAATGAGCATGATGCGGGGCTCGATCCCAGGACCATGAGATCTTGACCTAAGCTGAAAGCAGACGCTTAATGACTGAGCCCCCCAGGGGCCCCAGCTGCATAAACTCTTCATCCATCACGAGAGCTGCCAGTACTTTCTCCCAGATTGTGGATTGACATCCGTATTCTCTATGCTGTCTTTGATGAGGATGTATTTTTTTACAAACTCCTCTGGCTGTCCTTTGGAGGTGCTCCCAGGGTTGGCCAGAGGCTCCGTCTTTCTCTCTCAATGTCCTGGCTTTGGACAATCTCAGGGGGTCCATGGCTTCAAGTGGCTGTTGTGGGTGGAATTTTGTCCCCAAAGAGACGTGTTTATATTCCAGCGCTAGTACCTGTGGTTGTGGTGTGATTTGGAAATAGGGTTTTGCTGATGTCACTGAGTGTACACATAGATGAGGTCACACTGGCAGATGTGAACACGAAACCCAGCACCTTGGGTCCTTGCAAGAGGAGGAGAGACAGACAGACACACACCAGGAGAATGAGGTATGAGGACTCTGGGAGGGTGCCCTGTACTGACGCAGGCAGAGACGGGCTAATGTGTCTACGAGCCAGGGATCTCCAAGGGAGCCACCAAATGCCCAGAAGCCAGGAGACACAGAGGTGGGTCTCCTTCCCAGACACCGAAGAAACCAGCCCTGTGACACCTTGGTTTCCCCTGCAGCCTCCAGAACTGGGAAAGAATAACTATTGTTTGAGCTGTTTGGCCTGTAACCATCCCCCTTGTCCGGGGACTCTGCTATAGTGACGGTCAGCATGTGCACAACTCCAAAAGGGACTGCAGACTCAGAGCCCCTCGGAGGGTGCAAACCATCCCAGCCTCAGCTCGGGGCCTCGAGGGCTTCTCAGACAGGGCACGCAAGGCTCTCCTGGCCCTTTCCTGGAGCACGGGACCCTTCACCCCGGGCTCATGGCTCTGCACATCTTGAGAAATGAGGCCACCGTGGAGGACGACTCTGCTGGGGCCGAACGGCATCCCTGGAGGAACCAAAGAGGCTGGCTGCTTTCTGCTCCTAGAGGAGCCGGGCTGGCGGAGGCTGGAGGGAGACAGCAGGGCTGGCCTGGTGAGAGGTGCTGAGCCCACCTGGGTCTGTTCACGGGGAGACTCCCTGCACTCAGGCCCTGCCCTGGCAGCTGGGGTGGGGACAGAAGGTCTGTGGCCCTTCCCCCTAACCTTTTCCCAGATACCTGGAGACTCAGATATGAAGCTGGCCCAGATCCACCTGGGTGCAGCCTTGTGGGCCCACCCCCAGGTCAGCAAAACCAGCAGGGGGGCGAGAGTCTAAGTCTTCAGGTTAGATACTCTATCATTGGCAGGAGGTGGAGACGGCCACACATTCTGTATTTATTGAGCACCTACTAAGCCCTAGTCTCCAGGATGCACAAGACACTGAGATGTGGCCCCAGCTCTAAAGCAGTCCCAGTTTCATGGTGGAGGCAGGCGGGTGGACCCCAGAGGTGGCCCATGCAGGGAGGAAAGGATGCAGGGGTGGTGGGTACCCAGAGAAGGCCCCCTGCCCACTGGGTGGCTGAGGTGACTGCCGGGCTGGGTTTTGTAAAAGGGACAGGGATTGATAGAGCAGAGGAAGGGAGTAGACAGGTCTCTAGAGGCAGAGGGAGGAGCTTCTGCAAAGTCTGGGCAGTGGATGACAGCAGACACCTTGAACTGAAGTGGGGAACTCAATCATTCGAGTGTGTGTCTGTGTGTGTGTGTGCACGCATGCACATGTGTGCACGCACATGCATGTGTGAGTGTGTGCACGTGTAAGAACATCATGTGCATGCATGTGTGGGAGCATGCGTGCACATGCATGCACACACATGTGGCAGTGCTCATGTGCACATGTGAACATGTACACCATGCACATACATGTGTGTGCATGTGTAGGAGTGTGTGAGTATATGCATGTGCACGCATGTGCACGTCTGAGACGCATGCATGCACGTGTATGTGTGCACACATGTGCGTGTGCACATGTGAGAACATGTGCACACATACACGTGTGTGCATGTGTAGACGCATGTGTGCTTGTGTAGAAGTTCGTGTGTGCATGTGCACATGTGTGTGCATATGTGTGTGTTGTGTGCATGCAGTCAGTGGTTCCTGATGCATTTGGGAAGCAGGGTTCCCTCATGAAGGACCTTATGTGCTAAGCTTAAGAATTTTAAGAATTCCCCAAAAACTGACAAAATTACAACCATTCATTTCCATGCTATGTGGCTCAGGGCAAACCTTCGCCCTTGCCTTGGGCCACGAGTTTCCCCTCTGGGCCCGGAACCAAGGCTGGGCCCCTGAAGCTCCAAGGCCCTACATGTCCAGCCCCTGGCCTGCAGGAGCAGGGGTGGGAACCCGGCGGCAGCTGCTGCCCGGAAGCTTCTGAGGCCCAACCCCATGGAGGAGCGGCTGTCCGTCCTCCAGCACGCTGACGGTCAGCCCCGTGTGGCCAGAGCAGGGCGACAGGCCTGTTAGAACACCAATAGCAACCTCGCCTTTTAGTTCTGCAATTGGAGAGGGCAGCAGGGACTGGGGCCTCCCCAGGGGCCTTGGTGACATTGATCCACCGGTGGCAAATGTCAGTGATCCAGGGTGAGGGGACTCAGCTGCCAGGCGGTCCGTCGGAAGAAGACGCAACAGCGGCACTTTGGAAAGGGTGGGAATAACCGGCCCCTGTGCAGAGCCAGAAATCTCAGCGTTTTCCCATTCCAGCCCATCTCCGTTTGCTGAAGGAGTTTCACATTGGACCAGGTACATACAAAAAGTGACTGATTTCCATGCTTTGTAATGCATAGAGCCTGCTGAGATGACCTGGGCTCCGAGCTAGGAGGCTGTTGCTCCAGTGCGAAGTTGAAGTTCAGGGTAGGAGATTGGCTGCGGGCAGCAGGTGGGGCAGGGAGCTGGCTGCAGCTTTGGGCTCCCCTTTCTTCCTGCAGCCCCAGCCCCCACCTTCCCTCGAAACTGACTGTAGCCCTAGCCCCTGACAGCAGCCCCAGTCCCTGGATCACCTTGCTCCTGATGGCAGCATTAGCACCCCCCCTCCCCTGGAACTTGACTAGAGCCCCAGCCCCTGACGGCAGCCCCAGCCCCTGGATTTCCCCACTTCTGATGGCAGCCCCAGCTCCTGGATTGCCCTGCTCCTGATGGCAGCCCCAGCCCCTGCCTCCCTTGGAAGCTGACTATAGTCCCAGCCCCTGACTGCAGCCCCAATCCCTGGATCACAGCCAGGACCACTGGCTCCCCAGAGTGCCAGAGAGTGGCCCTCTCCAGCCCTCCCAAATCTCTCTTCATCTCTGAATAAGGTATAGTCCTGATAGTGTGTGATAGCAAAGTTCAAATGGTGGGAATCTTGAACCCGAACCACCAGTCACTCAGCACCTGTGCTGGGGCATTCCAAATTTCCGGAGGAAGCCACCCATCTTCGGGCACTTCTCTCTCTCCCCCAGCTCAGGCCCCAGGTTTGACCCTGTTGCAGGGACAGACAGTGAGGACAGACAGTCCTGGAGCCCCGGTTCCTCTGTTTCCACACTTTCATCAGAAGACGGGGTCTTGGGTGGAGGTCCTCAGATCCCAGGCTTAGGACATAGAGGGACCCAGGAAGAGAGAAGCGAGGGCCCCTCCATGGGGCTGACTGGCTAGTCTCACTGCATGTGACTCCGGGTTATCATCTGTGACAAGGGGGTGAGTGTCAGTCCCGGGGAAGGTGTGTGTGGCACTGATGAAATGCCCCAGGGTCCAGCAGAGCTGAGTCTCCCTTCCCTTGTCCCAACTTCTTGCTCTGCACCTGCCCCGCCTCCCTGGCCTTGTCCACCAGCCACGGTTGACTTCCTTTTGATGATCCCAGGCCCTCGCACCCAGAAACCCACACCCCCTCAGGCTCTCTTCCGGGGAGCTGGGTGCCTTCCCCTGACCAAGTGCTCTGGTGTTTCTCTATTGTGTGTGGGGCTAAATACACTTAACAGAAAATTTGCCTTGTTAGCCCTATTTTTGTGTACGATTCAAGGGCAACACCTAACTCACAGGGTTGGGCAACCCTCTGTTTCCAAAAAGCTTGTGTCACTGAGGTCCTCGACCTTGACCTTGTAAAGGAGGATGAGGATGCTTGTGGCTCACTGGCTCAGACCCCAGATTGGAGGAGGCATCTGTGCCTTGACCTGCCCTTCCCTGGTGGGTCCTTGGCTGTGCAGACAGCACGGCGGCCTGCGGACCCCCATGTTCCCTGGACCCCACAGAAGTGGATCGGGGCTGGTCTGGTTCTTCTCCCAGGACCTGGAGAACAGCCATGGCAACCACGCCTGGTTGTCTCCAGGACTTCGTTCTTCCCTTCCCAGCCACAGAACTTCCGGCTTGTAGCTGGTCACCGGCCAGTCCGATACATGGGCCACTGTGTAGCTGGGTGTGGTGTGGGGGCCTGGTTCCACGGGTGAGATGGCAGTGGTGGGGCAGGGGCCACCTCCAACATGGAGGAGAGGCGGGCTGTCTCAGAAAGCGTGCAGAGGAGGCAGCCACAGACTGGGGACGTGCCGGTGTTGGGGCCGCCCCGGGGATGGAGTTTGCACACATGCTTCTGTGTTCACTGAAAGCCTCTGGAGCTGATTGCGCCAGCAGCAGCCCATCTGTGCCTCGCCTGCCGCCCATCGTCAGGTTTTATCCCATGAGCCGGGACCTCCTCCAGGGGCAATGGTCCTGATTTTCCTCTGTTCCTGCCGCCCCAGCCTGGAGGCTGGTGGGCACGTATTTGGTGGGTGATGAAGGCCCTGGGTCGGGTTTGGGTCAGGTGTCCACCTCCAGATGTCCTCTCACGTGGTCTCAGGGCAGGTGGCTGCTGATGCGAGGGGAGTCGCCGCCTTGTGTGGGGCGGGAACCCGGCCGCCATCTCCCCAGGCCGACCAAAGCAGGTGCCGCGGCCCACCCAGCTGGCCCTTGCTGTGTTCATGCGGGGGCGACACACGAGGGATGCAAGAGCAGATGTGAGGAACTCCGTGACTGTGACACCACGTGGCAGGGTCTTCATGATGGCCGCGGAGGCCCTGGGAGCTGTGGCTCCGTGTGGGTCCAGATCCTGGGTAGTCACACCTGCAAAGACCCTATTTCCAAATAAGGCCACGTTCTGAGGTTCTGAGTGGACATGATCTGGGGGATCCCGTTCACACCACCTGTCTCCCCATAGGTGATGGCTATGTTCTGGAAAACCCTCCTTGGGATGAAGCCATGGGCAGGCACCCAAATTCCAGGCTGGACTGTCCCTCCCGGCCTGGGGCCTTTCTGCCCAGGTCATGACCACTGTTCCCTGGCGTGGGTGAATTTCTTGACAAGCCTTCCTGGGACCCCCAGGGGCTTTGTTGGGGTCTAGAGCTGGGAAGTTCCATCCTCATGATCACCCTACATCCTAACTCTTGCCCCAAACCTCTGTCATGGCAGCAACATGATTTTCCAAATGAAGGAATGTGATAGAAACACTAGAGTTTGTACAACGCACAGGGTCTAGAATTCGAGTTTCTCCCTGCCAGCAGGAAATGACCACATAGGCTTTGGGGGACGGCTCTGGGACAGAAGGAAGGTCCTGCGGGGCCCCTGACGCCTGCCAGCCCCCCTCACAGCCCTTCCTTCACAGCCCAGGAGAGCTTAGGTCGCATGCTAAGGCCACACAGGTGGGACCTGGCTTTGGGTGCACCTCGGTCCCCTCCCCAGCTGCACCCACCATGGGGGCCCCCATGACAGTTCTTGAACAATGCTCATGATCTTTGATGTTGCCCTGCATCTCGGGGGCTGTGCCATGAAGGGTCAGGGGTAGGAAAGGGAAGGGCCAGGCAGGGGTGATGAACTCTCAGAGTCTTTGAATTCTCGCCTGCAAGACAGGGCACAGAGATCTGGGCGGGAAAAGATGCACAACAGACATGCCCTCCTCTGCAGAGCCTGGTGCCAGGTGTTGTAGCCCGAGGCCTGGAGGTGCTCCATGAGCAAGACGCAGAAGGATGGCCCATGCACTCTTGGCTGGTTCACACGGCACCCCCCGGGGCTCCCGAGGCCGGCACTGGATTCTGTGCAGAAGGGTGGGCTCTGGGCGGCGCGCCGGCCTTTGTCCTCAGGCTGGTAGAGCTGTCCCTGTGTCCTCCGCTGACCCCAACAGGGTGCAGGCCTCCTGAGCAGTCCCTTCTCAGGATCGATAGCCAGGCTGATCAGGCGGCAATGTGACACTAATGGACGTGGAATTAAAACGTGAAGGCACATGTTAATCTGGACGGCCGTGGGGGCCTGGGCGGGGCAGGCAGGGGTGTGGGCGGGTGGCCCTTAATGGAGCCGTATTGACCAGGACACAGAGACCGCAGCCCGGCTTGGATGTCACTCGACAGCCCAGGAACTGGGGGGTTATGGATTTCAGTGTTTTATAGGTTTGGATTTTTAAAAAAGTGACCTTTCTTTCTCCCCCAGATCAATAGAGTCTTTTTAGCTGTGTGTGTTCACTGATAGGCCATCAGTTCGGCCTCCAGGGAGGTTTGTAAATAACGGTGTTGGAAATATTAATATCTGATTGTCGCAAGGCCTCGGTGACACAGAGAGGGGCATGGCCCGGCCCTCAACCGCCTCCCCAAGCCTCTCACACGAGGAGCGATGAGCAGATGTGCCCTGGGCTGGCCTCTTCCTTGGATGAAGCTTAAAGTTTCTGAAAAGCCCACAGGCGTCCGGTTTCTGTGGATTGCAGGTGGGGGCGTTGACCTTCCTTCCTGCTGAAGGGCATGTGAAAGTTTGCATGGCCACCTCAGGAGGGAGGGGCCCCATTTCAAAGAGAAGGAAACTGAGGCTCAGGGATGTCCAGCCACGTGAGCAAGGCCACGAAGTGGGCAGATCCCAGCCCCTGCTGAAGGGCTCACTGCTGCACAGTCCATGTCTACAGGGAGGCCAGAATGACCAGCGCCCCTCATGGGCCAGGTTGAGAAACTCTTGACTTGGTGCACTTAGTGTCCGGCCAAGGTGGGGACAGACCCAAAGTGCCCTGCCCACCTACCCGCCCGCAAGGGCCTCCTTTGTCTCCCTGTCCTCGATGTACCTCTCTCACTACTCTGGAGGCAGTGACCAAAGCGAGGGCAATTCCTCCATGCAGCTCTCCTGGGCTGCATCCAAGCTGCCGCCCTGCCCTGCACGGAGCCTGGGTCTTGCCTCTGGGGGTTCTGCCCCAGATCTTCTTTCCTCTCCTCTTGCATGATCACATGGCCCAGGACCCAGCAGGGTCCTCCCCTCTGCCCGTGTCTGTGCTGGTCACTGCCTCCCAGCACGACATGAAAACCGCAACAAAGCTCGGTGGGCAGTGGCCCCTGGGCTGGCTGGCCTTGGTCACACTCGCACAGAGCCCAGCCCTCTCCGGGTCCCAAGTCTCTCCCCTGTCCCTGCTGTGGTCACTCTGCTCTTGTCAAGCCTCGGCACACTGTCTGACCCCCCTCGGAGCAACTTCGGCCAGCCTCCACCCGCTCTGCTCGTCAAGAGGACAGTGGCCCGGACAGGGGCCTGTTGGGGGCAGGTCCATGCCTGCAGCTCTTAGACTATGGCCACCCCACGCCTGGGGCCCTCACTGTCCCTTCTGCAGGCCCTGCAGCACGGGCTCCCCACCCCACCCCCTTTGCAGCGGACTCTTCTCCCGACTGTGCCTCGGGCTCCCGCCCTCCTCAAGGCCAAGTTCTACCTCTGGAGTCCATTGTGGCCTCTGTGGGCAGCCCGTCCCGACTGCCCTCCTCACACACATTCCCGACCTGCCTGTGAACCCCACCTGAGCTCTGCTCCCCAGTCACTCCCCAATTAATTCCGGTCAAACGCAGAGATGAATTAATGAGCCCAAGTAGCCGGTGTGAGCTCC
This sequence comes from Mustela lutreola, assembly GCF_030435805.1. Classification (NCBI taxonomy): domain Eukaryota; kingdom Metazoa; phylum Chordata; class Mammalia; order Carnivora; family Mustelidae; genus Mustela; species Mustela lutreola. The sequence goes on along the minus strand of NC_081290.1, from coordinate 66,142,713 downwards.
CTTCTGACCTCTTCATGGGACACCCCGCTTTTCAGAGGGCAGGCATGCCTCTCTTGGCTCAGGCAGTGATGGGCTTATTTCATGGTTCATGCCTTTGTCCATGCATTTCTGCACATGGGGCGGTGATGTCGGGGAGGACCAGGGATAGCAGGTCCAGGTCAAGGCGCTGTGGGGTGGTCACTGAAATCCTCAAATGGATGATGACCGCCTGCTCCCCCAGGCCGAGCCCTCTGAGTACCTCCCTCCCTGGTCAGAAGTGTCAGAGGCAAACCGACAGAGGGGAGCAGTCACTGGGGTCTCCTAACTGGGCCCCTAGCAGGACGCAGCTGGCCGAACCCTGGCCGAAGGGGCATGGGGACGGTGGAGAAAGGGGATGGGAAGTGACCTGGGTCAGGCTGCATGCGGGGCCAGCCTCATCGAGCTTGGCCACCTCCCTGACCTGTGTGCATCGTAGGTGGACAGGGTGGGGGGGCCCGGCTCCTCGAGTGCCTGGTGTAGAGCCTCAGATCGGAGAGCATCTGGAACTGCGGCTGTGCCCCTCCGCGCAGATCCCCGGTGCTGGCGAGTCCACTCTGGAGCTGTCTCCCTCTGTGCTGAGGGCTCTGGGAGCTCCTTTCCACGGCCACCCTGGGATTGCCCTCTACCCCCGAGGGCAGCTACCCCCACCAGCAGCGAAGTGAACGAGAACATGTTCGACACTGAATAATTAATTTTCGTTCTGCAATAAAAATGTTGTCTATTGATTTACAACCCCTCCCGGCAATAAAGCTTTTCGATGGAAACCTGATTCTTAATTATCATCCCCAGGCCTGCCAGGAGGCGTGTCCAGCTGCCGTGGGAGCAGCCCAACTGTTCCCAGGCGTTTCGGGGCCCTGGGCCAGCTGCTGCTCCAGCCGCCCAGCTCTGTTCTTCCCTGGTGACTGTGCCGCTCCTTTGGCAGGTGCCCTCCACCCTCCAGCCTACAGGACCCAGCCTGGGCAGGAAGCAGGTCAGTGGGTGAACACCATAGCATGTCTCGGGGGGCAGGGACCACCCCAGGCAATCAGAGGAGCCGTTGTCGCCTGTAGGGTGGATGGGGAATGTGAGGCCAGGGTGACAGCCAGGCCACTCCAGCCCAGGTGGAGCCAGCTTCCTACCACGGTGGCTGACTCTGGAGCCTGGCCCTAGCTCCGTCCTCTGCAAGGGAGACATAGGCTGCTGACAAGGGGGAGACAGCTGCGGTCATCCCCCGTAGGTCTGGACCCAGAACATCCATTCCTGGCATCCTGTCCACCCCATCTTTCCCCTGCATAGCCTCTGGGCTCTGCCCTGAGTTAGGGTCCTCACACTTGAGTGGCTCCACCAGTGTGGCCCCACCGCCACTGGCAGGATCCAAGCTAATTCTGGTCCCCAGGTCTCCTGCTGGGGTCCCTGTAGGATTTCTGCCAACGGAGATCCCACATGATGCTCTTTTCTGCAGCTGGGTGATGTTCTATCACAGTAAAGCACAACAAGGTGACCTTCACAAGAAGGGATCTGGAAACGCACAGGTGAGGACCCGGTGCGTAGATTTCTTTCTCAAACCCCTTCCTCTCATCCACTGTTTCCCCCAGGATTTGTGGATGCCGTCCAGTCATTTCTCCCGACTCTGTGCTGGTCTGCCTTCTGAGCCTTGGGCCCCAGGAGCTCAGTGCACATCGCTGAGCTACATGTCCTGTCCGCAGAGCCACCTCTGTGGCAGATCCTGTTTGTGGTGGAGACCCAGGCGGTTGGTTAGTGGCTTCCGGCTGACCGAGTCCGAGGGGCTGGACCGGCAGCCGGCACCAGAGCCTGGCCTCTCACTGCACTCAGCAAAGAGAATGAACGCATCATAAACACGAGGAGGACAGGCCTGTTGGGGAAGTAGGGAGTTTGAGCGCCCCTGTGCCATTTGATGCAGAGGCACCCCTGAGCCCCAGCACAGACGGGGCCATGCTGGGCTGGGGGAGGCCCACACGTGAGATGTGGTTGTTCCTGGAGGTCACTGGGATGCACAGAGATGGCCACTCATCACCTCGGGAGCTGTAAGGGTCATAGGCACCGAGGCAGGACCTGAGACAGGCTGCAGCGGCAACAGTAGAAGATTCTGGATGAGTCACTGCCCCACTGGCTCTCCTTCCTGTCTGCTCCTGAGGGATTTGGAGGCTTCCACTACTAACTCTGGCTTCCCTTGACAAACTGGGTTTCTTTGAGATGGAGATACCCTTGACCCGGCGGTGGAAGTCCCTTCCCGAGACATACACCCCGTGGGCTCTGTCCACTGAGCGTGCATTGCCACTGCTGCAGCGACACAGCACCAGGGCACCTGGTCAGTATGACATCGCCAAAGGGGTCACGAGCCTCCTACCACAGGGTCCACATCTCCCACATCACCAGGGCTGGCGCTTTGCAAGGAGGTGCTCGGTGAACGCTTGTGCTGGGAGATGCTCGGTGAACGCTTGCACTCAGGGGTTACCCGGTGAAAGCTTAGGGCAGGAATGAATGCATCAGTGAATGACTGAGTTCCCACTGGCACGTCGCCCATCCATCAGGCCCCCTCACTGTCCTCTGGACCTCTCTTCCTCCATCCCTCTTGGCCACTCCCCTTCACCTCTCTGGTCCATCACATCTATGTGGGGACCAGTCAGCAGCAGTCTCTGGGGCCTCACAGATCACATGGAAACGTTGCAGGCCAGGTAGTGACCGAGGACTGGCCACTGATGTGATGCTAACAGCAGAGCCTGGATTCCAGGGACTCAGACTTAAGGACCGAAAGGCAGCACTTTCTAGAATCGGTCCCGCCTTTTCCTGGACAAGTAAATGGAGGGAAGGCAGGCTGGGGGGAGATCAGGTGTTTCGTGTTGGACATATTCAGCGGGTGATGCCGCCAGATCCCCATCTTCATGTGGGGTCCACGGATGAGTGGGTGAACTTGGCCCAAGGTGTCAGAGTAGGGTCCAGGGAGACTAAGAATATGCACTGGCCAGAGCCGTGGTAGGGGTGAAGCTCTCTTGGGGTGGGTCCCAGGGAGAGAGAGGGGAGGGGAGGAGGGGAGGGACAGAGGGTGGAGCCACCTCAGGTGGGGTGGATCAGGGGGCACTACTGGTCACCCTCACGCGGGTTCTGTGGCATGCTTGCAAGGTGGGGCGGGAAGTCAGGCAGAAAGGGGACAATTCAGGAGATGGGGTTTTGGGGGGCGTCTGCTGGAGCCAAGGGATGGAGCAGTGGGCCAAACTGCCTGCAGTGGGCAACGCAGGGAGGGTCGGATGCAGCTGGCAGGTGCCCTCTGCCTGGTCCTCAACCCTGCCCCCACCAGGCATGTCACATGCTGACATGAAGGTTGTGGACGGCGATGCTGGTGGTCCCCTCCTGTCCCCACCCTGGGCCCAGCAGACTCAGGAGAGGGCAGTGGGATGGCTGATTCCAAGGCCCTCCCTCCCCATTGCCTTGCCTCCCTTTCCCTCTGGTTTGGCCGAAGGCCCTGCTCTGCCTCAGGACCTTGGCATTCTCTGCGTTCCCTTTTGATCTTGAGCCTCTACCTGCTCCCCAAGTTGTCCATACAACATGAAACTCTATGGCCCACCCTAGAGGGCACGTGGCCATGGCCTGCAGGGCAGCGTGGGGCTGGCACACAGTAGGAGCGCAATCACCACCCGCCCCCCCTCCCCCCACAGCCCTGCCCCGCAGCGGGTTCTCAAGTCATCCACGTCTCCTGAAACACGCCTGGCGTAACCTGACCTGTCTACTTTCTGACCATTTAGCAAATGACTTGTATTCACCTCTGCCTGGTGCTCATGCTGGGAGAGGGGCCTAATGGGGGCAATTATAGGATTTTCATCACCCTTGGTGAAGCCTAGGTGGGACCTTTGGCGGCTGCTGACCCCCTGCCTTGCTCAGCGAGGGAGCTGTCTGGCCCCCGGGTGTCAGCACACAAGAGGGGAGAGTCACACACTGCGCTGAAGCCCAGCACACTCATCCCATGGTGCTCCTGGTTCAGGAGGCAGGACCCCCACAGTGGGCCCTGGCAGCCTGTTCTAACTTCCTGCCTGGTGGGGCTGGGCCGTGTACCAGGTCCTGTCCTGGGTGCGGGTGCTGGGGACTGCATGCATGGAAGGGAGCCAGGGATGGCACCCCTCCAGTGTTGCCACCTGTGTGTTCCCAACGCCACTGTCACAAGCAACGGGACAGAGAGGGCCGTCCCCCAGACCCCAGGCTCTCAGCCAATCACCATTCCCACTTCCCTGTGAGCACCACTAAGCAGAGAGGACTGTTCCCACGCGGGCTTGGGGCACTGAAGCAGGAGGGGTGACTGGCCACTTCCCAGGACCCCAAGCACTGTGTTTGTGGCCGGCTGGGGCAGTCACAAGCAAGCTCTCACATCTACTCACCCTTCCAGGTGAGAGGAGGAGCCCCATGCAGGATGGAGAGGGAGGGATGAGGGATAAGGGCTGGGGCTGGCAAGACGCCCTTCCTGGCTGGGGGCTGAGGGCTTGTGGTTCTCTGTAGATGGGGCAAACTTGGCCCCTCTCCTGCCAGCTAGAAGCTCCCCTGATCTGAGTGCTCCCCTGGGCTGAGTGCTCCTCTGGACAGAGTGGTCCCCTGGGCTGAGTGCTCCCTTGGCTGAATGCTCCCCTGGGCTGAATGCTCCCTTAGGCTGAGTGCTCCCCTGGGCTGAGTGCTCCTCTGGACAGAGTCGTCCCCTGGGCCAGAGTGGTCCCCTGGGCCAGAATGCTCCCCTGGGCAACGTGCTCCCCTGGGCAGAGTGCTTCCCTGGGCTGAATGCTCCCTTGAGCTGAGTACCCGCTGGGCCAGAGTGTTCCCTTGGGCTGAGTACTCCCCTGGGCTGAGTGCTCCCCTGGGCCAGAGTGTTCCCGTGGGCCAGAATGCTCCCCTGGGCAGAGTGCTCCCCTGGGCAGAGTGCTCCCCTGAGCTGAGTACCCGCCGGGCAGAGTGCTCCCCTGGCCTGAGTGCTCCCCTGGGCTGAGTGCCCCCTTGGGCAGAGTGCTCCCCTGGGCTGAGTGCCCCCTTGGGCAGAGTGCTCCCCTGGGCCAGCAGTATCCCTGTGGCTTCCCATCACCTAACTTTCAGGAGCACTCCTCCTAACAGGGGCTGCCACCATCCCCAGCCCAGAGTCATGAGGTACACTGCCCGAGTGCTATGGAATGGCAGGCCCAGGACCATCCCTGGCCCCAGCACACAGGAGACACTCGGTAAGCAGCTTCTGAGGTCTGCACTTGGCAGCAGGGAGAGCATGCCTGCTCATCCCTGCAAGTCTCCACCAGCTGCATCCAGCCAGCAGCGGCAGGGGTGCTCTGGGTGCTTCTCAGACCAGCCTCCAGGGGCCAGAGGGCTGGGGAAGGGAGGCGAGGGCTCTGAGGGGCCTGTAGGGGTCGTGGCATGGGCGACCACTCATGGGCTCTTAGGGAGGGAACAAGCGTGCCTGTGAGAAGCTGGGAGCCAACAGCCCTGGTCTTGGGGAGCCTGTACCATGTGGTGGGTCCAGCAGCTGGGGACAGGTGGGAAGAGGGGTCCATCCTGGAGGAGGGATGGATTTCATCAGGCGGGCCCAGCTCAGTCAAGACCCAGAGAAGTGAATGGATGGGACTGGCCCCCTGGGGCCTGGAAACAAGGAGAGGGGAAGGGACCAGCCCTGCTGGCTGTGAGGGAGCCCTGAGCTTTGTCCCTAGTGCCTGACAGACACCATGATGGGCTGAGATGTGGGTCCCAGCCCTGCCCAGGCTCCCTGCCTCCATTGCCATTGGGAGAATGGGTGAACGTGGCTGGCTGGCAGGGCCCTCCTGCTGGAAACTGAGGTTCAAGGGTTGGAGGGAAGTGTCTGAGGTCACAGAGAGCCGTGCTGGGGCTCACACCATGCTAGGTCACTTCCCTGGAGGATCTCACAGCAACTTCACACCTACTCTTGCCTGGGGGATTAGGGTCCACTTAGCAGACAGACAAAGGGAGGGACGAAACAATGACCAAGGGTCATGCTGAGGTCCTGTGGCCAGGTGGTGGGGAGCTGGGGAATGAACCAGGGGTCTGCCCCAGAACGTCCACCTCACGTGTCCCAGGTGGGCACCAGAGACCGGTGCAAGCACTGGGAGACAGTGATGGACTGGCCGGGGCAGGGACAGGGGCACCAGCTGGGGCGTTCCCAGGAGAATCGCAAATGCTCTAAGACTCAGAAAGGTAGAGATGATGGCGGTCTGCGCTGCCTCCCTTGGAGCTGGTAGGGACCCCGCCGCCTCTGCCAGGCAGCAAGGCTCATGGAGGTCTCCTGGCCTGGAGGGGCTCCCTTCAGGAGAGGAGGGAGGGGGTCTCCGCGAGAGCCCAGAGAAGTGCTCCACTCTGGGTCTGCAGAGGAGGGAGGAAGAGAGGTGCCTCCAGAGGCCGTGCCAATGAATGGATGAACAATCATAAAGTGCTTTGCCTCCCAGTGCAGACCCTGGGGGGAGGGATTCGACAAAGGAAGGGGGTGTGTCGCATCCCTTCCCTGTGTCCCCCTCTGTAGGCCTGCTCCCACTCCTGACCCCAGTGCTTGTCACAAGTGCCCCAGTGTGCGGCCATGGATGCTATAGGCTGGGCTCCCAGATGACCAGCTGGTGTCCAGCTCCCCGTCCCAGCGTCCTGAGGCTGCTTCCGGCTTGGTTCCTAACAGGGGCTGTGAGGTTTGCCTGCTAAAGGGTAGGAGGGCGGGGTGGAGGGACCCACACCTGGAGCTTCACCTTGCCGGTGCCCGCAGGGGAGGGGTTTGCGGACCAGTGCATGGTCAGAAGCAGCACCCATGAGGCCTGTCGCGGGTCTGTGGACACTGTGCATCCCATGCAGGACAGGCCAGCTGTACGGGGCACGCACATGGTGAGGCAAACAAAGGCAGAGAGGGGTGCTCCCATGAATGGTGGCGGGGCTTTCTGCTCTCAGGAGCCCCTTGGTGCCCCGGGAGGGCTGAGAGGAGTTAAGTGACTTGCCCGCAATCCCCAGGGCCGCCCTGGCAAGGGCCAGCCGTGGCTCCCAGGCCTGTTTCCAGAGCTCACTCACGGATGGATCCGTCTCCAAGGGATGGTAATGAAGTCATGCTGGTGTGACACGGCTCTTGTCGCCTGAGAGTGTCTAAGTGCTTTATGAACAATTAATCGGCTCCGGCCCACTCCAGGGGCTGAGCACAAATAGCCCAGAGGGCCCCAGCGCCAGGAGCTGGCACTTCCAAACCACAGGGGCCAGGCTTTCCGGATACGAAAGCTTTGAGCCACAGCAGTTTGGAAGAATAGGTGCAAAGGGGCGGGAATCACAGGGGAAGAGAGGTGTGTGCCTAACAGGTCTGGGAATCCTACACAAAAAGTCCTCCCGCCCTCCACCTGGTCTTTCAGCACCCCTGGGTCCTCGCTTACCCACCCCCCAGCCCTTGGGCACGGGGATGGACGAAACAACGTAGATCCCGCACCTGGCATAGGCCATGCACAATGGTATACAGCAGGTGCTCAAGAAATAGTAACTACTGTGGAATAGTGATGTAAGATCCTGAAGTCACAGACTCAGAACCCTGGGCGGTCTCCCTCCATAGGTGACTGCCCATCAGTTTATGTCTGAGCTTGACCTAGACGGAGCCCTGTGAGTCACTGCTCTTCCCCGCGGGAACTGTGCACACAATAGGCTTTTAATCCATGTTGGTAGAATCCCCAAATTTCAGATTCATGGACTCACGAGCTCCTGGGTGAGAACAGACCTTCTTGGAGGCCGCGCAGGTGGGGCGATGCCCAGTTGTGCACTTGCTTGCATGCTTCCCCTGACCAGGAGCTCACTACCTGTCAGAGCTGTTATGGCCTTCATGCCTTCCAGCTCCCTACGTCCCATAACCACTGGCTAAACACAGTTCTGGATGTTTATAGATGTGTGTTTATGGCTGTGTGCCGGACACATCTGAGATGAGGAAGCCAAGAAAGAAGGAGGTCCCGGGCCGGGCTCACTGCTGGGAAGTCGTGCAGGAGCCAAAACCCAAACGGCAAGACCTCACACGGTTTCCCTATCTGCAAACCACACAGGAGGAGGAACATTCTGGATCAAATGGCAGGAAGGTTTCAGAGCTCCATTCTCACTGCTCCCAGATAATGACAGCATCTCACATGGCCTTGCTTCCCGGTGTGGTTCGCCCGCTCTGGCCCACAGCCCCTGCACCTCTGCATCCAGGAGTCCATCCCATGGGGCTCTGTCACCTGTTACCAGCCTGTCTCCACCACCTGCCGTGAGCACCGTGTGACAAGGTCCCCCTCCCCCTCTGTCTCCAGTGTCCCTCACAGGCTCCCCCCCAAACTGGGTGCTCAGTACATTCTTGCCTAAAGAAGGAGAGAGCTCCCAAGTTACAAACCTCACTCCTCCTACATCTAGATAACTGGGACCCAGGAGCAAAGGGGGCAGCCCAGGAGGGAGCCCTCCACTCCCCACTGGCTGCTCTGCCCTCGACACCACACCCTGTACTCCTTGAAGACAAGTTTGAGCTTTTCCTGGAGTCTCCACCAGAGCGTGGGGAGGGGCATGCCCCAGGCCTCCCACTCTGTTTGGTGCCTACTGTGTACTCACCCCTTGTCTGCGGAGGAAGTCGCTGGGAGCATGGCTAACCTCTGTGGACACCCCGGTCGCTGCCTGGCCCGAGTGCCTTATGTACCTCAATTTCCCTGAGCTCAAAGCAGCCCTGTCATTCGTTGTTCCCATCTTGCAGATGAGGAAACTGAGGCACAGAGAGGTTAGGCCATGCCCAGACTCACACAGCTACTGGGTCCCACCTAGGCTTTCAACCCCACACTCTGGCTAGAAAGCCCCTGCTCTTGACCTCTGTGTTCTCACTCCCTCCCGTGCTCCCTCCCTGCGTCTGCCTGGGAAGCCTGAGGACCTTCCCCAGTTTATGAATCTGGCTCTTCTTTCAAAGATGAAATTATCTCGTGCAATTCTAAAGATGAGTATTTGGGGGAAAAAAATCACAAAACAGGGTGGAGAAACAGACACAATGATTCTCTAGTTGATGGAAAACCTATTTCCAGCAGCCTAATAACAGGCCAAAAAGCCTTCAAAATTTGGAATTAAAACTTGCCTTCTGGCAACATCTGCCCTCTGCTCTGTGCAGCCCACACTTTGGCAAAGTGGCACCCCTGCCTTCAGCCACGGCCGGGCCAGGCTGGCAGGAGCAGGTGGCGGTGTAGCAGCTGGCAGTGGCTTCCAGATGAAGGGCTGGTTGGGGCTCCCCGGCCGCGCACCAGCCCAGGGGTCGGGGCTGTCCCATGTACGGCACTGGAGGGGAGGATACATGGATATCAAGTGAGGTGTTGCGTGCCTAGTACATGGCAGGTCTTCGGACAGACTCAGAAGGATGTCTAGAGGCTTTCGTGTCATTCCGTGCCGGGCGCACGCAGGAAGCTCAGGACCGTCACTAGGAGACACAGCCTGCAGGGAGGGGCTGGCGACCCACAGGGGAAAAGCAGGATGGTCTGAAAGGTCCCAGGAGAACCCCAAGCCCTCCAGAAGTCAGAGGAGGAGCAGATTCTGGAGGAGAAGGGTGAGGGCCAGGCCTGGGGAGAACAAACGGATGTACACGGTGCTGGCGGACGAGGCTTGCTTGGCTGCCGTGGCATAAGGCTGTTGACACAGTGTTGGCTCCCAGGCCCAAGATCATGGTGTGGGCAGGGCCAGTTTCCTCTAAGGCCTCCCCTTGGCTTGTATGTGTCGGGCCCGCACACTCTCCTCGCAGAACCCCTGCCCGGCTTCGCGACCCGGCCTAGCCTGGAGAGGTGCCTGGAACTCACTGGCCTGGCTCCCTCATTTTAGGGCCCGAGAGGACCCCCGTTCCTCCCCGTGACTGGAATGGCATTTTCCAGTCACGGAACACGATATGCAGAATATAAGCTAACACGAGCATACCTGTGTCTGACGATGGCCGGGAGAGCCACGACCCAATGGTCTCCCCATCCTGCGGCGCTTTCAACCTCTGGACTCCTTGACCATCCTCCTGACCCAGTTCCTCTGTGAGCCCCACTGGGGTCCCACTTCCGAGCCAAGGGTCTCCCTTAACCTGGAATCGGGGGTTCCCAGCCCACCTGGTGGGTAGCACAGATCGACGGGGCGGAGTGTCAGCGTGCGGCTGAGCCCCAGAGCCAGGCCAGGGCAGAGGGGTGTGGGTCACTTGTACCCATCATCAGCCTGGGCCTGCCGCCAGGGCAAGCTGTGCAGGAAGGCAGAAACACCGGGCATGGTCTGGCTGGAGTTGGAGTGCCAGGGGGTGTTTAGGGTCCCCTGTTTGGCAATATGGGGCCTGGAGACAGGCGCTGGGAGGAGGCCGTGGTGGTCCCAGTCCTGGTCTTGTGCCTCTGGCTGCTGACTTCCTGCATCATAGTTTGGGTGTGGATGCGGGGACCCCAGCCCGTCTGGCATGATGGATCTGTCCATCCCTGATGCCTCCATCAGGTGCCTGACGTTCTGAGCTGGGGACAGAGAAGGGAGCAGGGACAGGGATGCGAGACCACGCCTGGAATCAGGGAGGAGGGCTGATTCATCTTGTCATTCCGCCGACCAAGACCTACTGATGCCTCTTGTGTCCAGATGCCTTCCTTGGTGGCCCCGGACATGGCTGTGAACACAGAGGCGCTGCCCTGGGGGAGCTGGCCTGCAGGGGAGGGGACAATCAGGAAACCCGCAAGAGTTGCCTAGCCTGCTCTGTGGCGTGTGAAATATACGCAGGCAGGGGGGACGTGAAGGGGGTGGTGGGGCGGGGGGGTGCATGGTGAGGGTATGGTGGGAGGTGAGGAGTGGGTGTAGGGGTGAGGGGGTGCGTGCAGGAGCTGACGTTGACAGCTGGGTTCAGGTAAGGGCTTTGGGATTTATTCTGAGCAGAAAGGGAAACCAGGATGCATGAGCAGGAGTAAAGCGTGACCAGCTCTGTGTGACGAGGCCACGTCGAGTGTGGTGGGATCTTAAGCACGAAGGACTGAGAGGATTTGACAAGATTTACAAGTGGCTTTAGCAACGGCTCTGATTTACTGTACTAATATTCCAGGGGCCGTTTAAGTGCTTGGGAAGGTCCCCGAGTTTGGTCTATAGGAATGCCCCAAAGGGCATTTGGAATTCTTGGAAGACCAGTAAAGCAACCTAGAAATACTAACTTACAAACGCAATTTGAAAAATCTAATTAACGTGTTTGTGGGGTGGGCTACTTGTTCATGTGGGCTCAGTGTGCCCGCATTGAGGGACTCAGATACTAATTAGGAGACACATAAAAGCTCTCTTTGCTATTCAGCAAGCCAGCTTTGTAGGAAATGTAATGAGGTTTTCACCAGTTTGGAGGGTGATGGCTTTTTGAATATATGACTTCAATGTGAACTTTAATAAGTTCCAGATTAATCAAAACCCCAAGAAATGGTAAATGACCGTCCTACCAGTAAAGTCCCAGTAAAGTCCTCCACCTCAGGTTCTCCGGGGCCCCAGGGACAGACGCAGCAGCGGTGCCGGGCGGGAGGGCTGGTCCCGGGCTGGACTCCGCAGGTTCCGTAGAAGGGTGTGGACGCCGCGAAGGGAAGGCTGGCTGGGAGAGAGAAGAGGTGGGAACAGCAGCGCAAGAGACCTGAGGGGCGGGGGCAGCGTGCCAGTGTGCAGCGAGGAGCAGCTGGGAGGTATGAGGATAGACTGGATCCTTCGGGGAGGAGGGAGCCAGAGCTGAGGCCTGGGTGTGGCCTTGAGCCCATGGGCCTGGCTTCAAATATCACTCTATCCCTCTGGGCCGTGTTCAGGCAGGTCCCTGGCCTCTGGGCCAGGGCTCCTCCTCCGCCGTGCTTCCCTGCTGTCCTCTGGGCTGGGAGGGCCATGGGCAGGGACCACAGCTGTCTTGAGCCCTGCTGTATCCATCCCCAGCACCCGTCACCTGTAGGGGCTGACTGAATGGGTCAATGAACCCAACAGGCAGAGGAAGACCCGCCCTGCATGGCTGCCCAGTGTGAACAGACAAGTGGTGGCCAGCACCATGACGCCCGGCGTGGGACACACTCCACACTCTCTCCTCCTCTTCTCTGGTCAAGGGAGTTCCCCTGTGATCAGCTGGGCATCACGGGCAAACTGGACAGGCAACTGCTGCCATGTGGCCAAGCACATCCTGGCCTGGGTGTGTGGGGGGTGGAGGCAGGTAGGCGGGGGGCTCCTGCTCCCCGGGCCTTGCTGCACCTCTGGGGCCCGAGCTCAGGCTCAACGTGCCCACCTCTCTTCCTGATGGCCTCTTTGGCAAGCAGCCGGAAATGACAGTGGGGCCCGTCGCTCACAGGAGACTGGCCTCCCTGTGCTGAAGAGCACAGCTGCGGAATGACTGCTGTCACTGGTGAAGAGTGATGGCTCAGGCAGCCTTGTCATGCATGCCGTTGGGTCAGGTCTGACCTGCCTCGGATAGTCCTGTGCCACTCTGGGCCAGGACAGACATGATGCTAGGTGACCAGGTGGCCATGGGACTGCGGGAGAGCTCGTAGTGAGTGAGGCTCTGAGTCTGGGCTCACACACACAGCCAGTCATCAGTAAATAGTCGTTTCGCTGTAACCACGGTCACATCAGCTCTGTCTGGTCCTTCTGGCCACGTGTGGCAAACTCTTCTCTAGAGCAGGACACAACTGTCTCATCTCGGGCCCAACCTGACTCACCTGGACAGTTGACCTAGATGTCATTGAGGACTGTGTCCCATTGGGGCAGAATGACAGAATGGCAGCATGGCAGCGTGGGGCTGGGGGTGTCCTCTGGGTCCTCTGAGCAACTGGATCCCTTACTGAAGAGTGGAACTGACAGCCCGGGACTTGGTCAGGCGGCCCGCCTGCAGAGGGGCCCAGAGACGCTGTCGCCTTCCCCAGGCTTCTCCTGCTCCGCACCGCTGATGTCCGAGGGTGGGAGCTCCTTCATGGCAGGGGTGGTTCTGTGTGTTCTAGGACATCGAGCAGCACCCCAGCCTCTGTCCATCAAATACCAGGAGTAACCCCAGCCGTGACAACCAGGAATGGGTCCAGCATTGCCCAGTGTCCCCAGGGACGGTCGCCCGGCATGAGAACCACTGCTCTGAGGAATGCATGAACTGGGGGTGGGTCCAGAAATGAGATTCTGGGTGAGGTGGGCTCACGCATCCTCTCCCTTCTAGGGAAAGAGGGAGACAGCCCCTTTTATGGGGGACTCCAGGCCCAGCTGGAGGGTGGTGGTGGAGGTGGGAAGGCAGAAATCAACACTAACACAGGACAGCTTTCTAGAAAGGATGAATGCAAAGGAGATACTTAGCTCCTTCATGGGTGTTCCGCCTGAGACAGGTGTTCAGCCTGAGACAGGAAGACCCACCCTGCACGGGCATGGCCAGCAGAGACTTTGGTGCCAGCTTATTTGAAGTCCGAGTGGCAACCCAGCGAGTCCGAATGGCCCAGAGACCCCAGCAGACCCCAGCCTCTTGGCCTTGGATTTAAAAAGGCGAGAATTCCCAGACGGGGCGGATCGATCTCATTTCCTTGAGAGCACATTATCTTCACACGGCCTCGTGTTAATGCGCACGGGCTAATTTCCCTCATCCCAGCTGTGGACCCCAGTACCCGAGCCCTCCACTCTAGCCTGTCGGAAGGAGCTCATCTAGGGAAGAGGCCACGTCTCTGGAGGGGACTGGTCACGTCTCCAAAGTGCTCAGAAGTGTTCAATTGCTCCCCGAGGACTCTGGCTTCCCTCCTAAGTGTCACAGGACCCCACAGGACCCCCGTCATGCCAGCAACAAGTCTGCCAAATGCCCGCAGCTGAGCACTGAGGTCCTCGGCTTCCGGAATGTCAGGCAGCCCCTCAACCCCGGCGAGGAGAGGAGGCTGCTTGGTGTGCAGGTCTGGAGGCTGTGGGCTTCACAGGCCACGGCCCCGGCTCAGAACACCCCCACTGCGCTAAACGATCCTAGGGTCAGACCAGGGCCCTTGGCCTCAGCTCCTACCGCCGCTTCCTCATCCACACGGGCCTCCGGGCTGCACCCTGAACCTCCACACACTTCGTTTTCCACCCGGGGACTTGGTCCTCTCCCCACCACTGTCTGGAACATTCCACCCAGGACCTGAAGTGTCTGGCTACTTGTCATTGTTCTATCACCGGCAGGCCTTCTGTGACCACCCACCCTGCTCCTCGCCACACGAGATCATGAGGCCACCTGAGTGGCCCTGGGCTCCATGCAGGGCCTGGAGAAGGACAGCTATTGTATTTTCTTTGTCTTGTACAATTATGACAAAAAGGTGGACAGTTTTACGTGTTGAATTCATATAACACTGCCAGTAACATTTCCTCCGCATTCAAGAGAAATCCGAGAGTAGGACACTTGAGAAGGAACGTGAACATTTACCTCTTGTGTTTTGTGCCTAAGCTGGCCGTGAGGCACTGTTGAAGGGGTCCCTGGACGCCCCCTTGCACTGCGGATCACAATAAGGAGTCACCCACCCAGCTCACCGTCCCGAGTGAAACTGTGCTTCTACTCTCTTGAGCTGCAGGATGGGCTGTGGTGGCCACCACCCCTTGGCACATCCCTGCGGTGCCATCATCTGTGCCCCTACGCCCGCCCCACCCCCACAGGGCGACGAGTGTGTCTGGGGACCCATGTCACCCCCCAAACCCATGTCACTTCAGGCCCTGGGCCGCATGCTGGCAGGGTCTACACTCAGGGCTTGGGTAGTGTTGCTGGTGTGGACTGGCACCAACTCTCCCAACCCAAGAGGGATTCTAGAGTCTGTTCTGAGCGGGTGGGGTGCGTGCCCAGTATCTGCATACACAGGGGGGTGGGGCTTTTGGGTGAACTCGGCGGGCTGGGCCACAGATGGGCAGGAGACTGGCCTGGCCAGCCACATCTGGTGGGCACATCGCATCATGAGGGAGAAGCTCAGAGGATTGGCTGGGGCCCCAGAAGGCCGAGGGGTGGGCTCTAAAGGGAGGTGGGAGCAGAGGCAACCGTTAATCACCAGATGTGGCCCAATTAATGGGGTTGGGAAGGGGCCATGGAGGGTCTCTGGGGAAGGCTGCAGCTGGGTCTGAGCTGGGCAAGTCTGGTCCTCCCGGTATGCTGGCCCTGGCCTTGGACTGGCTGGCAGATCTGTGCAGAGGTTTGCTCCGGGACCCTGCTCATGGAGGCTTCCCTCCTTTGGTCCACCTGCCCATGTACCCTCTATCCAGGGAGGCTGCAAGCCTGGGTTACTGCCTGGAGGGAAAGGCACACTCGTAGGAATTGTGGAGCAGCTCGTGGAGCGGGACCAGCGGCAGAGTGAGTCTGATCCCTGCAGGGCCTCACTTGCTCTGGACCAGAATGGATAGACGTGGCTTTCAGGGTCAGGGTAGGAAGGAGCAGGCCCCGGCCAGACTGGAACCAGGGCCTTCCCCGCCTCAGCCGATCTCAGGGGCCCTTCTGGCCCTTCTGGCCCTTCCAAATGGCCATGGAGCTAGCCACCACGTCGTGCCCTGATGGCCCAAATCCACAGAAAACAGAGGCCTTCGGTCTCTCCACGGCTGTAGAGAAAAGGCCAGAGCAGGCTTCTGACTAGCCTATCCAGGTCACGTGTCCTTTATGGCCAGGTGTGTGGGAAGCATGGTTGGTGGGGTCCCCGGAGGGAGAGTTTGAGAGGGACAGGTCTCCAAGGTGAGTGGGGACATCACCACCAAGAAGTGGAGAGCGAGGTGTGGACAATCCAGAGGACGATGCCCTTTGCAGAAGTTCAGGCTGGGCCAGAGCAGGGGCCATGAGAGTGGGCTGCAGCAAAGAGAGTCAGAAACCAGGCAGAGACCTGGCTCTCTGCGGGGTGGCTCTGGGCACAGAACCGCCCCCTCCACGTCCTCTTCTCATTCCTGACCCTCGACCAGAAGATGTTCTGGTGCTAGGGTAAGCCAGAAAGACGCAAACCAGAAATTACGTTTAAAATCTTGTGAAATTATGCTTAACTTGCACACAGCAAAACTGGCTCTTTTTTGCCTGAAGCTGTAGTTTCAAAAAATGCGTGCAAAAAATGCATGCAAACCAGAACAGCTCCCTTGCATCACCCCCAACCCCCGCTCCCCAGACCCAAGTTCCCCTCCCTGACCCTTTACCCAGGGCAGGTGCAGTCTTTTCTCTCTCCCTACCGTCCTCCTTTCGCAGAACTTCCTATAAATGGAACCACACGCCAGCTGGCTTTGATCCGGCTTCCCTGGCTGGCCGTCATGCCTCTGAGATTCAGCCCTGCCATGTTTGTGAATTAATAGTTCGTTGCTCTGCTGAGTCTATGGGACTGTATGGAAGCATCAGAGTCTGCAAGTTCAGCCTTCACAGGAGGGCGATTTGGGTGGTTCTACGTTTTCTTTCTTTCTTTCTTTCTTTTTTTTTTTTTTAAGATTTATTTGTTTATTTATGTATTTGAGAGACAGACAGTGAGAGAGAGCAAGAGAGGGAAGAAGGTCAGAGGGAGAAGCAGACTCCCCGTGGAGCTGGGAACCCAATGCGGGACTTGATCCCAGGACTCCAGGATCATGACCTGAGCGGAAGGCAGACGCTTAACCAACTGAGCCACCCAGGCACCCTGGGGTGGTTCTAGTTTTGAGCAATGATGGGGCACACAGGGAACATGGGGCTTTCACTGCCCTTGAGTGAGTGCCTGGGGCCGTGATTGTTTGGGCCCTATGGCAAATGTGTATTGAATTTAGAAGAAATGGCCAAACTGTTTCCGAACATTCCCACCTGCAGCGTCTAAGAGTTCTGGTTTCTCTTTACCCTTGCCAGCACCTGGTATCATCAGCGTCCTAAATTTTAGTGACCCTGATCCTTGTGGAGTGGTGACATCATCTTGGGGACTTTAATGTGTGTTCCCTAATGCGTAACACCGAGGGTGTATTTGTGGGCGGATCGGCTACACACGTCTGTTTAACTCTTACTGAACTTTGAGAGCTCCCTACATGATCCAGATACACGTCTTTTAGCAGCTATGTGATTTGTAAATAACTTCTTCCAGGCTGTGGTTTGTCTTTCACTCTCTAAATAATATATCTTGCAAAGTGAATTTTGAAACATTTTGATATGGCCAAATTTAGTATTTGTTTTTTCCTGTTACGGATCGTTCTTTTATTGATGTAGCTGAGAAAACTTCACCATCCAAGGTCATGAATATTTTCTTCTACAAGTTTTATAGTTTTCCATTTTACGTTTGGGCTTATAATGCATTTTGAGTTAATTTTTTATAAGGCGTGAGGTATGGAGGGTGTCTCATTGTACTGTGTGTGACTGTCGGGTTGCTCCGGCAAAACATGAGTGTGTGGCTCTGTTTCTGGACCTTCTATTCTGTCCCACTGATCTATGTGTCTATCTTTTGGCCAATATCCCGTGGGCTTGATTGCTCTAGTTTTACAGTAAGTCTTGAAATTAGGTTGTGTGCCTACTCCAACTTCTTCCTTCTTACCAGGAAGTGCAAAAACTTCTTCACTTTTTACCAGGAAACAATGTTAGGTTTACCAAAGAGTTACAAGACCAGTGCCTAGACGAGACAGTTCCCCTAAGCCCATCACCCACTTCTCCTAACGTAAGCATCTTACATAACCAGGCACAGAGATCTAGATCCAGGCTTTCATGTCCGGACAACACTTTTATTAAACTACGGATGTCTTTCTGATTTCACGGTTTTCCTCCCAGGTTCTCATTTATTTCTAGACTCTAATCTGTGCTCCCGCAGGGCATTTAGCTCTCCTGTCCCCTTAATCTCCTCCTCTCTGGGACAGTCCTCAGACCCTCCTTGTCTTTTCTGAGTTAAGCCTCGAAGAGTGCCAGCCACTGAGCTCGTGGACTGTCCCTTAGTGTGGGCTCTTTGGCACTTTCCCCGTGAAACTGCCTCGTGTCTGCATGATCAGGAAGAATGCTGCAGAGCACGTTCATCCTCTCAGGGCTCCCACCAGGGACTGGGTCTCACACTGCATCACCCTGATGTTGGCTTTGATCACTTGGTTGAGGTGGCACCTGTGGGTTTCTCTTGTGTCATGAAGAGTATCTTGGAAGAGATACTTTGAGGTTATGCAAGTATCTTCTACCTCCAGAACTTTTGCCCACCAACGTCAGCGCTCAGCAAATTTGCCTACAACCATGTTTACTGTGGTATTCCTAGAGTAATGGTCCTTTTTTCCTTACTCCTAGGTTTATTATTTAGAATTCTTCTGTAAGAAAGAGGGGCCGCTTCTCTGTGTGGGTTTGTTTCTAATGTCGGTATAGGTTCAAGGATGTTTATCTTATTCTTTGGGTCCTAATCCAAAAGTATTTCATCTATTTTGTTGTTTTAATTATTCTAGCCTTGATTACTGGATGCTCTTCCAATGAGCCCCTCTGGTACTCATTTCTTTCTTTAAAAGCAATTCCATAATTTACAGAGTTCCGGAGACGTTCTAGACACACCTGAGTCTTTCCCCTGCATTTTCTCATAGGCTTGTTTGTCATCCTTATATCCTCTTTACTGAGTTGTTGATCTAAAATTGCTCCTCTTTAAAAAAAAAATTGATTTGTTTTCTTCTTGTTCACTTTTGAGCACTTCTGGTTTGATCATGTGTATTCTGAATACAGCACCTGGTCAGAACCATGATTTGCCAATATTTTCTCCCAGAGTATAGCTTTTCTTTTTATGCTCTTAACAATGTTTTGTTTCTCAGGGCAGAAGTTTCAAAGTTTGATAAAATTCAACTTACCCACTTGTTTTCTTTTGGGCGGGGGCTCATATAATGGGTGTTCAGTCTAGGAAAAATGGCTAGTCCAAGGTCACACAATTTTCTTCTGGACTTTCTCCTGGAAGTTTTATAGTCTTATGCATTTTTTTTTTTTTTAATTTGACAGACAGAGATCACAGGTAGACAGAGAGTCAGGCAGAGAAAGAGGGGGAAGGAGGCTCCCCGCTGAGCAGAGACGCCCGACGAAGGGGCTTGATCCCAGGACCCTGGGATCATGACCTGAGCCGAAGGCAGAGGCTTTAACCCATTGAGCCACCCAGGCGCCCCTAAAGTCTTATGCCTTTTACGAATGTGCTGAGTTGATTTTGTTCTAAGGTGTTAGGTTGGGGGTTAATCAGTAATTAATTACATATGGGTGCATAATTTTTCTAGTGCCATTTGTTGAAAAGATGGTCCTTTCTCTCCTTAATTGCTTTGCACCCTTGTCAAAACTGATTTGACTATGTATCTGAGAGTCTATTCTCAGGCTCTGTTCTCCGTTCCGATGATCTTTGTGTCTGTTCTTCCACTGACACCACACCGTCTTGATCACTGACACTGTGTAGCAAGTCCTAAAGTCAGGAAATCTGGGTCTTCCAGCTTTGTTCTTCTTTTTCAAGCATGTAGTGTCTGTATTACTTCTTTTGCCTTTCCATGTGCATTTCTGATTCAGCACGTGCATGTCTTCTTTAAAAACTTCATTATGAGTCCTGTTAGGATTGCATTAAATCTGGGGATGAAAATGGGTAGAAGTGATGTCTTAATATTCAGCCTCCCAAGCTGTAGATTGTCCCCTGATTTAGGTCCTGTTTGATTTCTTTCACTAGCATTTTTAGTTTACAGCATGCAGACTGGGCCCATTTAAAATTTTATACCTAGTAGCACCTGGGTGGCTCGGTCAGTTTAGTGTCTGCCTTCAGCTCAGGTCATGATCTTGGGGTCCTGGGATCAAGCCCTGCATTGGACTCCTCGCTCAGCAGGGAGTCTGCTTCTCCCTCTCCCTCTGCTGCTCCCCCTGCTTGTGCTCTCTTGCTGTCTTTCTGTCTCTTTGTCTCTCCATCAAATAAATAAATAATATCTTTAAAAAATTTTGTACCTAAGTATTTCATTTTTGGTGCTATCCTTTGTGAATTTGTTTTAAATTTCAAATTCCAATTTGTCATCGCTCATATAGAAAAATGCATTTGATTTTCGCTTGTTGGTCATTAGTCTTCTGACTTTCCTATACTCATTTATTAGTTATAGAGCCTTTTGGTAGATTCTTTGGACTTTTTTTACATAGAAATTATGTTATCTGTGAATGGAAAGAGATATGTTTCTTCTTTTCTTCACACATTTTTCAAAAGATTTTTATTTATTTATTTATTTGACACACAGAGAGAGATCACAAGTAGGCAGAGAGAGAGAGAGGGAAGCAGGCTCCCTGCTGAGCAGAAGCTTAACCCACTGAGCCACCCAGGCACCCCTATATTTCTTCTTTTCTTATTCCTTGTATTTCTTTTTCTTGCTGTGTTGCACCAGCCAGCACCTCAAGCACAGTGTTGAATGGGAGTGGTGACAGAGGGACACTCTCACCTTGTTCCTGATCTTATGGGAAGATGATTCTTTTATTCTTTTATCCTCAAGAAGTGTTAGTGTCAAGGCTCTTCTGTAGACGAAGAGATTCTCTCCTATTTCTAGTTTGCTGAGGGAGGATGTATTTCATCACGAACAGATTTTGAATTTTGTCGAATGTTATGAAATAGATTTTTGAGCTAATTATACATCTTTTCTTCCATGTGTTAACATGACTCAGTTCATTGATTAAAAAGTTTTAACCATCTTTGTATTTCTGGGCTATATCTTGGTCATGAAAGATTATTTATACATGGACTCAATTTGCTAATATTTTATTGAGGGTTTACACACTTATATTAATGACAAATACTAGTCTACAGTTTTCTCGTAATGTCTTTGTCTGCTTTGATGTTTGGATATTCCTGGCTTCATAAAATAAATTGGGAAATGTTTCTCTCCTATTCTATTGAGTAAGGGAGACTACCTTAAATCACCATTATTTCTGCCTTAAACATTTGGTAGAATTATTCACTGAAGCCACCTAGTGCTGGACTTTACTTTTTTGGTAAGTTTTTAAACAATAAATCCATTTTTAAAAATAGATATTGTATTGTAGTGAAATAGATGATCTATTTCTTGCTGGGCAACCTCTGATAGTTTGTCATTTCATTTAAATCATGGAATTTATGGTCACAAAGCTGTTATTAGTAGCCCTTATCATCTTTCTAATGTCTGTGGGGTCTCTAGCAATAGCCACTCTCTTCTTGCTGATGTTAGTAATTTCTGTCCTGTTTTTCCATTTTTACATTTGTGCTAAAGGTTTGTTAATTCATCAATCTTTACAAATAACTCAGCTTTTGTTTTTATTGGTTATTTCTACTGTTTTTTGTTTCAATTATTTCTTCTCTGATGTATATGCTTTCATTCTTTCTCCTTGCTTTGGATTTATTTTGCTCTCCTGTTTCTAGTTTCTTAAAGTGGAAGCTTAAATTATTGATTTGAGACCTTTCATTTTCTCTAATGTAAGCCTACTTAACATGATGACTTTTCCTCTAAGCACTGAGTTAGCTGCACCCCACAAATGTTGACAAGTTTTATGTTGATAAATTTTATTTTCACATTCATTCACTTTAAAATATTGTTGGATTTCCCTTGGCATTTCCTATTTTACCTATAGCTATCACAATTATTTTCTTTGGTTTCTAAGTATTTATCTTTTTCCTGGTACTTTTCTGTTACAGAATTCTAGTTTACTGTTATGGTTCAAGATAAAAATATTTCTGCTCGGAGATTTTCTGAGTTTTGTTTTATGATCTGGATGTATTCTCCTATTGTTGGGTGGAATATTCCACATGTATCATCTGATCTAAGATCCACTTTATTCTTACTGATTTTCTTTTTGTTTTTTCTGTCCCTTACTCTGTCCAAATAGAGTTGACACCACCAATGATAATTGTGGACAAGTCTATTACTCCTTTCAGTTCCATCAGTTTTTTGCTTCTATATTTTGTTTTGTTTTGTTTGTCTTTTTATTTTTGCATCTTCATTTTGAATCTCTGTTGTTAGATGCACACTCATTTAAGACAGTTATGATTTCTTGAAGAAATGATTCCTTTATGATTATACAACATCCCTCTTTATCGGCAATGACACTCCTTTTTCTAAAGTCTACTTGTCTGGTATTAACATAGTTACACCAGCTTTTTTCTTGCTTAGTGTTTTTTCAAAAATGTATCATTAATGAGCCAGAGTCTACCTTCAAATAATACTGCATTGCTTCCCATGTGGTCTGAGTGCCTTAGAACTGTGTATTTCCAATCTCTCTCCTCACCTTTCATGTGATTGTTATGTACCTTTACTTTTACATTTGTAAGACACTCACTACTATGAGTTTTGCTTTAGATGGCGTATCTTTTAGATCAATTCAAAGTTGGAGGAATGAGCATTTTGCTGTCACTGGCTCCTGTGGCACTCTTCACTTTTCTACATGAATCTGAGTTTCAGCCTAATATCAGGGGTTTTCACCTGAAGAACTTCTTTAATATTTCCATAGGTTTGTTCAAAATGTCATTCCTCGGGGTGCATGGGTGGCTCAGTCATTAAGCATCTGCTTTTGGCTCAGGTCCTAATCTTGAGGTCCTGGGATCAAGCCCTGGGTTAGGCTCCCTACTCAGCAGAGTCTGCTTCTCCCTCTCCCTCTCCCTCTGCTGCTTCTTCTGCTTGTGCTCTCACTCTAGTAAATATAATCTTAAAAAAAGAGTCTTTCCTCAAATTTGCTCACTTGAGAATATTGTTGTTTTTCCTTTGTTTTGGCAAAGACACTTTTATCTGGGCTGACAGCTTTTTCTCTCCTAACACTTTGAAGATCCACTCCATTGTCTCTGTTCTCATGGGGTTCCTGGTGAGAATTCTGCTGTGAATTGTGTCTTTATTCTTTTGTATACAAACCTTCTATCCCCCCTCTGGCTGGCTTTAATATTTTCTCTTGGTCTTTGGTTTTCAGCAGTTGGAATACAATCCACCTAGATGTGGTTTTGTTTGTTCATTTGTTTGGGTTTTACTATTTGTGGTTGCTGGTGTTTTCGGAGGTTCTATTCTCTGTCTTTTTTAAAACTTTCTTTTTTAGAGCAGTCTTGAGAGGGAGGTACAGAAATTCCCCATATACGCCCTGCCCCATATGTGCGTAACCTCCACAACTATCAACATCACTCACCAGAGGGGGATATTTGTCACTAAGCATATACCCTCACTGACACATTTTAACCACCGAAGTCTGTAGTTTACCTTTGGGATCTCTCTTGCCTTGCACATTTCGTGGCTTTGGACAACTGTGTAAAGGCACGTATCCACCATTACAGTGTCACACAGAGTAACTTCACTGCCCTAAACCCCCTGTATGCTCCACCTCCTCACCCCTCCCCACCTTTTTGGAGCTTTTTGGATCTACATGTTGGTGTCTGTCATTCACTGCAGTATATTCTTGGCTGTCATTTCGTAAACATTTCTTCTGCTCCCTCTTTCTTCTGGGATTCCAATTATGCATGTGTTGTAATTTGGTATCATCTCACAATTCTTGTGATGCTCTGTTCTGCTTTGTTTTCAGTCTTTCGTTTGTTCCCAGTGTAGTTAACTTTTTCGATGTATCTTCAAACTGGGTGATTCTTTGCTTAACTGCGTAGTAGCCACTGATCAGCCCACTGAAGACGTTATTGCTCTCTCTTTGCATATTTTTCTTTATGGGCTTTCCCATTTGATTCTTCCTTAGAGTTTCCACCTCTCAACTGGAATAACGGATGGTGCATGTTGTCTCCCTTTTCCATTAGAGATTTCAACACATTACTCACAGTTATTCCATCTTCCCTGTCAGACAACCCAACATGTGCATCATATCTGAGTCTGCTTCTGATGTTGGCTTTGTCTCCTCCGAGAGTGTCTTGTTTTTCTTGTCCTTTTGTATGTCTCAGAATCATTTGTGAAAAGCCATACAGCTTCTGTGAGCATGCCTCCTTTTTTCCTACACCTGTAGAGTGTGGGGTTTAAGTTAGTACAGTTATGGGTTGGGTTGTTTTGAGATTTGTGCTGTTGTGATTACTCTGAAGTGCTTCCAACTGCTATAGAGACAAGCTCTGATTAGCAACGTGTGTCTGGTTCTGAATTTCAGGACTTCCTTTTGCACTGTGCCTCAGAGAGGTCCTCTGTGCCCTTCCTTTCCCTTCCCTCTCCAGACTTTGATCTGCTTACTTATGGTTCGGATCTTGTTGGCATGCCTGCAGGAGGTGGTAGGTGTTTGCTCGATGCTGCCCGGAGTCAACCTCAATATTAGGTCCATGTGGTGTCCTTTGTTCTCTGTTCTTCTACCTGTCTCCCCACTGTAGATGTGGGCTCAACCCTTAATGCTGCCCCTCCCCCAGGACTAAGGTGTCCTCCCTCCATTTTTTCTTAGTGTTGGTGGATGCCTTGTCCTGGTTCCATGGTGACTCAGGGAGGAGGACCTGGTGATATTTCTTGCCCTTCCATCCGCCGTTCTTTCCATTCCTCAGGTCCAAACCACTGAAATGTGCACATCTTTGGGCTTCCTCCAGACTTTTCTTTGAGTGCCTGGTGGGGTTTGCAAGAAAGAGCTTGTAGAAGATGGGAACTCCTCCAAATTCTAGAGCCCCCTGGGGTTTGCACTGCACTTCCTACACCTGCTGTTGCCAGCTTGTCTCTTATTCCTACTGCTCTTCGTACTGATGTCCACCCGTGTCTTCCCTGGGGAAGTGTGTGCTCACATCACCTCTCCCTAAGGACACAATTTCACCTTAGGTTTTGACACAGTTGGTTGCTCGGCGGCCTCAGCTCTTTGGTGGATATGGGGAAAAACTGTAATTTGAGATCAGCCTGGCTCTTTTTTGGGGTAGAAATGGGAGCAATGCTCCTTCTCTGTATATCCTGAAGTAGACACAGGAGTCCAGGACTGTGCTGTTTTCTTGCTTTTTTAGACACCTCATATTTTTTTTTGTTGTTGTTGAAAGCAAACAGGAGAGGAAAACCATTTTCATGTCACAAAAATGGGCACAGCTTTCCTTCTAATAGACAAATAATGTGGAGCTTTGAGTTAACTGGTCTGGAACTGGGCTCGGATGGAGGCTTCTTGTTGCCATGGTTACCTTCAGTGCCCTGTAGTCTTTAAATTCTTCTCCCACATGCTTGGTGTTTTGTTTTGTTTCTTTGAGGTGGGGATTGGGGGGTGCATTTCTGGGCTGGTCTGCCAGAAGGTTTTGTTGTTGCTTTTTTTAATGGCTGACCCATCCTTAACTATTGGTCTTCCCTGTGCATTGGGCTTCAAAGAGGGGCACACTCTTGTCCATCCCCAGAAGTATCCTGCTGCTACTTGCTATTTGATGCCCGTGAGCCTGGCACTGGGGGACAGTGGGGACAGTCTCTTTTGTTCTGATCCACCCCCATCCTGGGTAGGTGTAAGGGCTCACATCTCATCTTTCTCTGCAGTTGCTTTTTTCTCCTTAGATTTCAGGACAGCTGGTTGCTTTGCAACTTCTGCTCTTCAGTTCATCCAAGAGAACTTGTCCATGTTCAGTCTGTTAGGCTTTGGTTCAGTCTCTGCTAGATCGCTGGCTCCCTGCCTCTCAGATGGGAGAAGTTAGGCAGCCACTCTTGAAAGCATCTGCTTGGACGTAGCACATGTCTTGTCTGCTCATGTTCCACTAGCCAATGCTCATTAGACACATGGCAAGGGGTGACTGGAACCTGTACCCACAGGATGGCACAACAAGGCATATATAGGGAGCAGCGATGTCCCCAGACTCTACATGTGACTCCCCGGGGAGGGAAGAAATGACCCAGAAACCACATTCTCCAGCAAATTGTTCTCCACACTCATCACTGCCCTGTGAGGACTCATCACAGTGGATGCAGGTGGTGGTGCCCATTCCTGCTGAGGGACAGCTGGGTGGTCCCAGTTTGGAAGCACTGTGAGTGGTGTTGCGCTCCAATGTGGGCCTCTCTGGGCTGCACAACTGGGATGGCATTGCTGGGCTGAGGACTCACCAGCATCAGGAGATAATGCTAGACTGTCTCCCTCAGGGCTGGACCATGTCAGCACCGACACAGACCTGTCATCCTCACCAAAAATTAGTAGCATTGAGGGAAGGAAGAGGAAGAACAAGGCCCCTGTGATCTGGCTTCACAGTGCCCCATGGTGCCAACACTCAGACACACCTTCCATTTGTGATTGAGAAGCCCTAGGTCCCCCAGCTGCCCGTGGCTCCCACGTGTGTGTGCGAGGTGGGTTAGGATAGATGTGAGATGGTACCCCTGTCTGGAGAGAGAGTGAAGCGAAGGTCCTCTGTCCTCTGAGTGGAGCCAAAGGGCAGCACATTGTGGGTCTGGAACAGAGAATCACTAAGCTCTTCTGAGCACAGATGGGTGTGGCTTGGGGAGTGTGATGCTGTGATTATGCCCCTTTTTGGGGTGAGGAAAGCAAGCTTTAGGGAGGTTTAGGGTTCACTCAAAGGGACTTGGCCAGGACAAGCCCATTCTGAAGCTCCGGCCTCCCCTGCTTTCCCTTTGTCCACGGCTGCGTGGGAGGCAGCGGCAGGTGGGGAGAGTGCTGGGTTCCCCTGCCCCTGCAGGGCAGGGGGGCACCACCGCCCTTAATCTGTCTCGGGGAGATGACCCGTACGTGGAATCTGTCGGGCAACCCAGGGCTCTCCAGCTTAAGGATGCCCAATTTCACTCCGGGTCAATCATCCCCCAGGCTGCCCGAGGCTTTGGGGCCCGATGAACAGACGCCTGCTCTCTTCCCACGGACTGACTCATCTGGAAGCTTCCATCTGGGCTGCCGGCTGGGCTGACTCCATGAGGCCACGTGCCACGGTGTCGCAGGATCCCTTGCGCCCCCTGCAAGGTCTGCACCACTCACGGAACACGCCCCAGCCCTCTGCTTCCTGCAGATAATGAGGTTCTTGTCACGCAGGGGCGGAGATACCTGTCCCGAGCCAGGGACTCCCTGTGCTGACCGCCCCGGTGGTTCCGTGGCGGCCGGGATAGGGATTTCTCCTGCCTCTTACATGACCGCGGGGCCTGTTCCTTGCGCCTGTCTGGTCACGTCACGTCATGGAGCTTTCTTGGGGCAGCCGGCCGGCTCTGAGCGCAGCTGCTGCCCAGGCCTCCCGGCGGAGGTGCCGGCCCTGGCCCCATTGGGGCAGAGTGGCAGGGCCCCGCGGCGCATCCGTGGAAGACAGGCATTCACCCAAGTTGTGTCCAGAAAGAGGGGCGGCAGGGCTGATTGGCCTCAAGGGCTCCTCAGTCTCTGGAGGCAAACACGGGGTGGGGGCTGAGGGTCCACGCAACCGTGAGAGTGACAGCGTGTGTGAGATGTGTGCACAGAAAGGCTTGTATGTGTTTGAGACTCAGAGAGATTCTCACGGGAGCCTTGGCAACCCCACCGGGGCCCCAACGCGTGAACCACTGAGAAGGAGGCGTGTGGCACTCATGGCCACACCCAGGGCTACTCCACATGGTCTCACACACATGGGGGCGGGGGCGAGACGCACACACGCTCGGGTTTCCTATTTCCAAATTACTAGACATAATGGATATTTTATTACTTAAGATCTTCAGACGTGCATTGGAATGTCTTCCGCCCCAAAGCCCTTCCTTGGCTCCTGAAACACAAAATCAAAACTCTGCTCGTCCCAGGGGTTGTCTTACCCATGACCTTTCCCCTCCCGAACCTCATGCAGATTAAGGGGCCACTTTTCTTTTTTTTTTTTTTTTTTTTTTTTAAGATTTTATTTGTTGATTTGACAGACAGAGATCACAAGCAGACAGAAAGGCAGGCAGAGAGAGAGAGAGGGAAGCAGGCTCCCTGCTGAGCAGAGAGCCCGATGCGGGACTCGATCCCAGGACCCTGAGATCATGACCTGAGCCGAAGGCAGCGGCTTAACCCACTGAGCCACCCAGGCGCCCCAAGGGGCCACTTTTCTAAGCCTCCATTTCTCCATCTGTCTGCCTTCCTTGCTCAGCGGCCAGAGTAAGGGCGGTGACGCGCCCAGCACCTGAATGCAGGTTTCCTTTCCTCTTTCTGCACCCCTGTCCTCTCCTCACCAACGCCCTCCATGTCTGTGTTCCACTTGGCATCAGACCCTGCACCTTGCGGCCAACAGACACACAATTCGGACTTGCCGCGTGCGGGACAGCAGGCCTCTCTTTTCCGGAAGGCGCGAGGTTTCGACAACAGCTCCACCCATATTGTGACAGATGCACAGAGACTGAGAGTGGGTGTTGAGGAATTCGCCCAGCAAAGGAGTTCTGAGCCCAGGACGTGGGGCTGGGCTGAGCCGGGGGCAGGAGTCCTGCTTCCCATGACTCCTTTTGCTCTGCTGCTCAGGCCCATGGGCTGTACGTGTAATCTGAAGCATTTGGTAGCGATCTAATTAAATGTTAACACATCATTAAAGTGATTTGCAATAAGCACAGTTAACAGTTTGATAATTCCGGCCCCGGCTGACTCTATGCTGAAAACAATCGCTCCCGATCAGCCGTAGGCTGCTGACATCCTCTGCACGTTGAGGGACACACGTACGGGCTGCCACCCAGGACCTTCTGTGAGCTGAGCCCCGATGTGGGTACCGGGGGCCACAGAAGGGTTGTATGTGGACACGGGGAGCTGTGGTGGGATGGGGGGGTGCCCTGGATTTCCAGGGCACATTTTAACCTGCTGGGCGGCAGCCAGTGGGCCTCGTGCAGGATTAAGGAAGCACTTCTCTGCCCGGGTTAAGGCTCTGTAATGAAGGTGGCCTCTGGTTGAAGGCTGTGAATCACTCACTGTTTGTTAATGGGATTAATTGCTTTGGAATTAAGTCTGCATTTCTGCACACCTGGGGATGTGGGTAGAGGGATGGGAGTCATCTCTGTCTGGAGAGCAACAGTGGCTTAGGGGCAGGGCACAGCTGGCTGGGAGGAGTGAAGCATGTTCGCTCAGGGGAGCTGACCGCTCAGAAAATACAACACGGTCTCGGGGCAACGCTCTGCAGGGTGGGGGCAGAGCGGTAGTTCTCACAGACCCGAAGGATCCTATGGATCATTGGGGACCATTGGAGCTGGTGGTCCCAACTCATCCGGGAAACTGAGGCATGGCTGGAGGTGGGACATTGGTGCTAGGTGACGGGGACTGGAGCTCAGAAGCCCTGTGTCTAGGGGGAAGGTCTAGGCCATGGGTCAGGAGGGCTGGGCTGCTCTGTACCTTGACACTCTCATCCGTGAGAACTTAATCTTGGGGCCTGAAGAAAGAGCTGCATTGAGCCCAGGGCATCAAGTTCGTGCAGAGGGCCTGGCACATGGCTCCTGCCTCGTCCCTTGTCCTGTGACCAGGCCTTGCTGCCAAACTCCACGTGCCTGGCAATGAGGGCAAAAGCTTACATCCAACCAGGCTGTGTCTTTCAGTGGCTGGGGTGCTGGTGAGCTGAGCACCACACTGTGCCAGGCTCTGGAATGACAGGGGCATCGATGACACCTTGCTGGCTACTTTCTGCTCTTACCTCCTGCTCCTTGCTCTGA
The DNA here is from genome assembly GCF_030435805.1 of Mustela lutreola. Lineage (NCBI taxonomy): Eukaryota > Metazoa > Chordata > Mammalia > Carnivora > Mustelidae > Mustela > Mustela lutreola. Next base: position 66,113,388 of record NC_081290.1, on the reverse strand, counting down.
CTCAGCTACAGAAATCGTGGGGGAGAATTGTCCATGTTGCAGACTCTCTAAGATTCCCCTGATCAGGCCAGGTGCTCCTATCCTGTTTTCCCCAGTCCCAGACCTCTCTTATGCCTCCCCAATCTTTACATGTTGAATGCATGTCTCCTCTCTAGCTATAAGCCAGAGTGGACTGCTTCCTTTGGTCCTGGGGCAGCTTCCTTATCTGGACAGTGGTGTGATAATGCCTCCTGCCTCGTGGAGATCTTTTCGGGATGAAATAACACAGTGCACGAGAAGCCCACAGCACACCTGTCCAGTGCCTGGTGATCTTGGCCTCGTCATTCTAACTGTATTACTTCTCAGCCTTCTACTGTTAGCACGGAGTGCAGCTGCCAGGAGCTTGCCTGAGACCTGCCCCAGGCAGCCAGTGGCAACAAATGGACACTTGTGGCTCCTTCTCTTGACAGGTTCCCTCATGAGGACAGTGGCTGATGTGGAAAGAGTGGTGGGGAGCAGAGCAGAGGGTGACAGAAGGCTGTGTGGAGGGTGAGCTCACACGATCCAGGCCTCAAGTCATGAAGCAGAGCACATGTATGTGTGGGGCTGGGAGGCAGCCAGGGATGGGACATGCCAATAAAGATTTGTTGAATGAGTGAGTAGTGGGAATCTTGTTTAACAGGTGGGAAAACCAGGGACAACTGCACATGATTTAAATAAATAAGGTCCTAGTTCACCAGGGTTCGGACAGCACATCTGGGGAGAAACAGTTCAGCCCAGCACACATATTTGCTTGCTTCACTGCCCATGGGGCACCAGCCAGTGCATCAAGGACTCCAAGAGAATGAGGGCCTGATGCACGGACAGGTCATAGATAAGAGCTGGTGGGGTGACAAGCCTCCCCCTTGGGGACAGTTGGACCCCATATAGGAATTCATTAAAGTTCCAGCATGGGATGGCAGAGTCTGGAAGCATGAATGGGAATTACCTGGGCACTGGAGGGGAGGGGTGAGCCCCGGGAGCCTGCACACCTCTACAAGGGGGAAAGTGTGTGTGGGTGGCAGCAGGGGGTTTGGGTGTGTGGGAGGGGACTGGGACCTAGAAAGGCTAGACCCCAGAGGCTGGCAGGGGTCAGATCTCTGTGGTGGTCACATGCCCGGCTCCTCCCCAGGCCAAGGAAGCTGCCCCTCCAAAGAGTCCAGATCAGGGGATAAGTCGGCACCTTTGAAGAGAACTCCACTACGCATGGAGGGTGGTGCCAGCCCAGGGGGTGGGCGGAGGGACGGGCCTCGGTGTGGGAGCAGGTATTGATCTGCTGTGGCTGGGGCAGGAGGGGGCCCAGTTGATGGATGAAGCACTCGGGTCCCTCGGCACGCAGGCCCAGCGCACCCACATTAGGCCACTGGCGCCAAAATGGTCTAGAAAGCCCATCCCAGACGGCGGCATGCGGCGTGCCTTGAAACAGCAATTACAGAGACGGTCATTAATTAAATAAGACCTGCTTTCTGCAGCCACAGGCAGGAAGACAGGCTGCTCATTCATCTGTTTACCCACTCGCGTTTCCTGCGCACGGAGGGTGCGGGAGCTGTCAGCAGACAGGGTCCCGCAGCCGTGTGGCCCCTCGGAGCCGCCGCTGCTCAGAGCGGGCTCTCCCCCTGAGGCGGGGTGGGCTGCACCCCCTTGTAGGATGGCTATGTGCATGAGCGAGGTTCACACAGGTGAAGTACCCTCCCCACGCTGATCCACTTGCCCGTGGCAGACGTGCAAAGACTAAGGCGCCTCCCAGCCCACCCAGAGTGTCCCCAAACATGTGACTCTCAGCCCTGCCATGCTCAGAGCCCAGGACAAGGCACGAGGAGTCGCTTTGGACTCTGCCGGTGAAGGAGGTACAAGGGAAAGTGACACAGGTGCCTCCAAGTCCCCCATTTCTGTGGAACTCACATGTGCTGGCTGGGTCCTCTCTGGCCCCCTGGCCCAGACCTGGCCTCCCACCCACAGCCTCGGCCCTTCCTCTGTGAACTCCAGGCATCACGGGAGCCTTTCCCCGCAGGTTCACCTCTCTGTTGGGAGGGTCCCCACCCAGGCACAGACGTGTTCAAGGTATTTCTCCACCCCTTAGTCTCTGGGCGGTGCCCTCCTGGCCCTTTCTGGCTTTTCCTACCTCATCCTGCCTCTAAGTGCTGGTCTGGGGGTCATGGTCACCTGCCTCTAAGTGCTGGTCCAAGGGACATAGTCACCTGCCTCTAAATGCTGGTCTGGGGTCACGGTCACCTGCCCCTTCCTCTATAAACACTTTTCTATGACTTCCTTCTCTTCTCCCTCCTTCCTTTATGCCTAGGATGGCTAGAAATACTTAGGAATTTTTAAAATTGCTTTTATAAAACTCTTTGTCTATCTCTACTTTTTTTTTTTTTTTTTAAGTAGCTTGGAAACCATGATAAGTATTTGAAAACTTGGAACAACAAAGGGACATTAGGTCCCGAGTTGAGCAGCAGTAGGTGAAATGACCCAACGCAGCCTTGGAGAATTCGTCCCAGGAGCCAGTAGTGTGCCCGTCCAGGCCGGGACCCATCTGCTAGCAAACATGACTGCTTTGACATAACAGCAAACACAAAAGGAAACAGTTACATAGTATCTTTTATCTGAGTGGCTCAGAGATACTTTGGAACATCTGATCATCCACAGAAATCTGAGAGAAGACGATTATTGCCCTAAGAATTGATTCGGATAATCGGCAAGTGGGCGAAAGCAAGGATCTCTGAAGGCCTGTAGTGGAAACCATGCATCTGGGAGCTAAGGGCGGGGGCAAGATGCCCCCTGCTTCAGCATCTCGGGTGCCAGGGTCTGGTTTCTGCCTTGATGTGGACCTCAACTCCCTGAGCTTCTCACCATGAAGCCTCTCTTCTGACATGATTTCAGCTCCATCCGGGAGCCCTCCCTGGATGGAATGCTGAAGTGGTCAGCACGGGAGGGGTGCAGCAGGAATGAGCATGTCCGTAGCTCACCCTGCGTGGGTATCTGCGTGCCTGGCAGGTGGTGGGCCCGGGGTTCAGTGGAGAGCAAGGGAGTATGGCTTGGGCAGAGCTGTGCTGTTGGAAGGAGAAAAGCAGCAATGAGCAAGCAAAAAACACACACTGGCCAATGTGCTCCCAGGTGTGGCAGGCACGTGAAAAGGCCCTGAGGTTGGACCCGCGGCCACAGGTAGGACTCAGAGCCCAGGCCTCCTAATGCAGCTTCCAAGGCCCAGTGCCCTGCAGCTTCCATCCTCTGGCACCACCGGCATGCTGGCTGCTCCTGGGCCCAGGTGAGAATGCCAGGCAGGTGGGTGGTGCCTGGAAGGTGGGGGCGCAGCCCCATCACATCCGAGCATCACTTATTCCTCCTCACTTACACCTTCCTGTGTTTTCATCCCCCTCCGTGGCCTGTCTGGTTTTTATCAGCTGTGAAGTAGGGTAAGACACCCCAGGACCATCAGGAAAAGGGGAGCTCCCTGCCCAGTGCGGAGTGCCTAGCAGCCCAGCCCCAGTGTGTACTGAATGTGTGCGGCTTTTAGCCCCCAGCCAGGATTTGTGGGGACCCAGAGCTCACAGAAGACCTGGCAGCCCATGCCCCGACTGCATGCAGGCCGATGGGAGCGCCTGTTCTCCATCTTTAGCAGGTAGGCAGTGTGACTGGGGGGACCCCGACAGGGACCTCTGCGGGCTCACACCTGATGATCTGAGCCCTGATTGGCCCCCACCCCGAATGCCATTACGGCAATTAGGGGCTGAGCGCTCATTTAGCCAGCTGAATGAAATTACAGTGTTGGGCTGGGGTGGACCAGGGGAATGTCTTGCCACCCTGGAACCCCAAATCATCTGGCCCTAGTATAAATCCAGTTAGAGGGGCACTGGGGTTTGAACTGCAGCCGGAGAGGCCCGATGGCCTCAGACTGAGGCAGGGGATGGCAGGGAAGGTGTTGGTGGGCCACACGTCTCGTGTCCAAGGGAACGGCCTTGGAGCACCCTAGATACCTAGTGGCACAATAGGTGTGTCCACTGCTTGCCTGACCTCACAGGCATCTGCAAGGCCCCAGGTTGGGCTTCCGGTGCTCACCACGTGGGCTCCACCTCCATAGCAAATGTGCATAGGCTAGAGGCTCAAACAACAGAAACCTACCTTTTCCCCCTTCCGGAGGCTAGAGGTCAGGGATCCAGGCACGGGCGGGTTAGCTCCCCGGAGGCCTCCCTCCGTGCTCAGTACTCTGTGCCCATCTGAGTCCTGATCTCTTGTAAGGACACTGGTCAGACTGGACCACGACCAGCCCCATGACCTCATCCTACCTTATTCACCAACATCAAGGACTCCTGTTCATGCACGGTCACATTTGGAGGTACTAGGGGTTTCAACCTATGAATTTGGGGGTGGGGGGGACATAATTTAGCCCATAAGACCCATCGTACTGGACCCCATCCCCACAACTAACAAGTAGTGGATGTGGGGTTTGGACTCAGGCCTTTGTCCCAGGATCCTGGACTCCTTCCAGACCGGCCCAGAGGCGTAGGGCCAAAATAGCCCCGTGTGCTGGCTCCTGCACTGTGAGCTGCTCTCGGAGACTCCTGGGTGTCTTGGAGATGCTGCTGTCTGCCCGATCCTCGGGGAGCACTGGACCGGGAGTCTCTCTTGCTCCTGTCTGTACCATCATGTTTGTAGGACTGATGTGATGGGGAAGAAAGGACGCGCCATGGTCTCCCAGGGCAGGAGAGGAACCGGGGACCCCCTACTGGGGTGCCAGCAGGGCTGCTTGTCTGCCCACCAGGCTCAGGACCCCCTCAATTTTCTGGGGTCCTCTGTCCACAGAGACATTCCTTCCCTGGGAAGCATGGTAAACTCTTTCTGGAAATGTTCCTGGAATTGCCCTCAGGTGGCTTCAGGAAGCATTTCCCAGCACGTCTGTCACAGGGGGAGAAATATGCAAATGTCCACACACCCGACCCTGGGGCCCCGGGCAGCACCAGGAAATCACCTCTTTAGGAAAGGACATAATTACGTACAGCTCTTCTGGGCTGCAGGCTTTACTCTGCTCTGAACTTTCTGCAGTGTGTGTCTAGACACAGGGTAAGACACTGGACAAGACAAATTCATTAGCTGGCCTGAATAATAGATAGGTTTGGGAAGCAAACTCACGGCAAGGTGTTCCCTCACGGTCTCTGCACATATGGATTTTCCTTTAAGAGCCAGAACAGAAATGAATAACAGGCTGATTGTCCTTAATGACGCGGGTGTGTCAGACAGCCCCTCATTAAGGAAAGTATGCCTTTCTCCCCCCGGACGGATTTGCTGGTTAAGTTCTTCGAAGTAGCCCATCATGCTGGTCGGAGAGAATCACTCAGATTGTGGACCACAGGGGCTCTGTTTGGGGGGGACTGTCTTTGGGGCAGGGTCACAGAACTCACCCTGCCGATCAGTAGGTCCTAACAAGCGCCTTGGGAAGGAGCCCTCTCTTTTAACGGGATGGCTGACCTTCTGCTCTAGAAAGAGACATTCCCCCGACAGAAGGCAGAAAGATCTGGTATGAGAAACCCACCCCCACTTAATGCAGACGATGCCGGCTGTCTCTGTGTCTGTGTGTCTGTGTGTTTCCGGACCCCACGTCAGGGGTCTCTGTTGCCCCAGGGACGGTTCCTGCACACGCCTATGGCTCTCTGCTTGGACACCTGCCCCTTCTGCCCATGTGCTCTTGCTGGCCTTAGCGGTGAATTCCGCACCTTGCAGGGCAGGCTGGCAAAATGCCAGAGGATTCATTCATTCCCTGGGAGCAGCCTGCCCTCCGCAGTGGGTGGAGTAAATGCCCCATGTCCGGCAGTCCTGGCTGGTCCTGTGTGTCCCTCCCAGGTCACCAGCAAGACCTAGTCCATGTCCAGGGCAGTGATTCCCTCCTTGACACGCCTTCCTGGGACCCCTCCCTTCCCAGCCTCACTGGTGCGTGCTCACAGTAGACTTCTTGGGATCACCTCCCAGAGAAAGTCCTGGCCCCTCCATATGCAGCAACGTTGAGTCCGGTGAGCAGAGACCCAGTCAGGGTGCTGCTGGGTAGCTAGGGCAACATAGCCTTTCTGCCTCTCCCATAGGGGTGGAGGCCTTCAGTGGGACCATGGGAGGCCCCGAGAGCTGTGGCGCGGTTCCCGTCGGTGGCGGGGAAGACTGCTGCCCCGTGTCCCGCGGGCGTGCAGGCAACGTTTTGTTCTGTTGGATCTCTAGCTCATGGGACGGCGCCCTGGCCACAGAGGGCTATGGCTGTTCCCAGGCCACCAATCCAAGTGTTAGTCCCACCTAGAAACACGGTCGCAGACACACCTGCAATCATATTTGACCAAAACGTCTGGGCACCCCCCAGCCCAGTTGACGCATAAAAGTAACCATGACAGGGGCGCCTGGGTGGCTCAGTGGGTTAAGCCGTTGCCTTCGGCTCAGGTCATGATCTCAGGGTCCTGGGATCGAGTCCCGCATCGGGCTCTCTGCTCAGCAGGGAGCCTGCTTCCCTCTCTCTCTCTCTCTGCCTGCCTCTCCATCTACTTGTGATTTCTCTCTGTCAAATAAATAAATAAAATCTTTAAAAAAAAATATTAAAAGTAACCATGACAATAGCCTTCTAGGAGTTGTTGCGTCAAGGCCAGGAACCAATGTTAATCCTTGGGCCCCCGAGGTCACCATGGTCCAGCGGTTGGAGTGGGGACATGGAGAGCTCATGGGATAGAGGGTGTCAGGGTCCAGTCCCTCTGCCAGAAGGTCCAGTGGGACTGAGGGCACATCCGGTGGTGAATTTGCCAGTTCCAGGAGGGAGAGCAGGAGTAGACATAGCAGAGCTGCCAGAATCCCATGACACAGGACGGGTGAGCCTCAGGGACATGGAGCTCCCATGAAAGAAGCCAACCTCAGCTCAGCCCCCTTTAACCAGCATTCCTCCCAGTGTGTACTGGGACTGTACTGCGACCAGCACTTCATTTAGGTTAGCAGTCTGAATTTCCCACTGCCATGCAGTCTGAGCTATTCTTGGGGTCCAGGGACAAGGACATGGTATGCCCGCTGCCGCACGGCCTTCCCCCTCCCCAGGGTCCTGGGAGTCTCGCTCTGCCTGGCTGCCTCCAGCAGGTGCGTCAGTGCTCCTCCATCAGGCATGGCTTCGCCCAGGTGAGCTATTTGCATGCTCCTGGCGCAGAGACCAGGGTCAGCCGCACCAAACCGGGTGAGGCTCTCCCTGTTCCCAAGCCTCAGTGCCTTCATCTGAAACAGGCTCAGAAGACCCACCTCTTGGGCTTGGCTGAGGGTTGAGAAAATGTATGTGAGGCTCATGAGGGTTGAGAAAATGTACGTGAGGCTCATGAAGGATGGCCCCCCCAACTCCACACGTGCTGAAGGCCCTGCGGTGGTCCCCCGGGATCTCCTCTCTGGGCTCCAGGTAAACGGTCCAGCGCAGCCCTAATGTTCCCTCCAGCGACTGGCTGCCCAGAGCAGGCATAAAGTTAAGAGATAATTTTTATAAAGCTGGCTGGGGTAGGGGGCAGCTCACCATTGTTAAGGAATCATTAAAGCAAATGGTTCATAGACATAACACACATTGAATAATGCAGGTAGATCCCAGCATCCAAACATCGACAATGTGATTTTAGTGAAAAAAGGAAGTCATAGCCAAGGTCAAGTGAGGTCAGGGACCGGTGGGGCTCCGGCATGACTAGGAGTGGCAAAGGGTCCCTGACGTCCTGACTCTTGTGTGAACGGTCCATATCTGTCCCCACCGTCTTAGCAGCCAGAGCAACGGTGACGAAGGATCCCGTTCTGGCGCGTGATTTGGGGAAGGCTTTTCCGGGAGAAGGATACCTCTTCCTGGTCCCCAGGCTAGCCGATCCAGGGAAGGGGCACAGGTGGGGGGTGCTCAAGGTTGGGCATGGTGCGCTCTGAGCTCAGAGCTTGGCTGTATCTCTGGGCCTGGGGCCCTAGGACCTGCTCACCCTCACACCCAGTGGGGAGCTGGGTACCTATCAATGTCTTCCTTTTAGGGACAGGCAGGATTATGCCATGTGGACCTACTGTGTGTTGCCTTCTCCCCATTCACAGCCTTTCGCCTCCAGGCCAGCCCTCTCTCCTGAAGGTCAGACTCATGGGTGTTCACGACTATGATGAGCTGGACATGGTTCATCCCCTCAATTTCCTGTGTGGAAGTCCTCGTCTCCAGCCCCTCAGATGAGATGTACTTGGAGGTCAAATCTTGAAAGAGGTGATCAGGGGCACCGGAGTGGCTCAGTGGGTTAAGTCTCTGCCTTTGGCTCAGGTCATGATCTCAGGATCCTGGGATCAAATCCCGCATCGGGCTCTCTGCTCAGCAGGGATCCTGCTTCCCCCTCTCTCTCTGCCTGCCTCTCTGCCTACTTGTAGTCTCTGTCAAATAAATTAATAAAAAATCTTAAAAGAAAAAAAAAGGAAAGAGGTGATCAAGGCAAAATGAGGTCAGTAGGGTCCTGGTCCATTATGACGGGTGTCCTTATAAAAAGAGGACATCAGGACGCAGACATGCACAGAGAGACAAGCTGTGAGGACATGCTGGAGGCGAGATGGGGGTGGGGAGGATGGTGCTGACACACAGGGCGGGAAGAACTTGGGAGAACCAACGAGCCCAGGCCTGGGTCCCAGACCCCCAGCCTTCCCGAAGCTGAAGAGTGTCTTGTTTAAGAGGCTGGTCTGGGGCTTTGCTGTGGTGGGCGAGCTGGCCGGGTACCTGACCGCGAGGCGCATGTCCCCACTTGGCTGGGCGGCCTGGGTGTGTAACAGCGTCTCAGCCCAGCAGCTCTAACTGCACATAATCAGCACCTGCCTGGATGACCATCCCCAAAGCCTCTGCTGACCTTTCCTTGCTCCAGCCCTGAACGCTGGTGACACTCTTGTCCTTCTCTAGGCTGTCATTAAATCCTGCTAACTCCACCTTCCCATCCCTCACAGATCTGCCGGCTTGTCACGCTGGTCCAGAGGCCCACTGCGTCCTGACGGACAGTCCCTAACCCAGTGCCCCAGAGGGCAGCCTTATTGTCTCCTTAAAGCTGCAAAATGTGAGTGGGTTTTGGCTGGAGGATCAGTGGCCTTCCCTGTGCAAACCCTCCTATTGGGGTGAATGTCCCTGGCTGTGGTCTCTAGCAGCCACACCACCTAGCCCCCCATGCCACTCTGCTCTAGACCCCTGGCCCTGGTGCAGCCCTGGAAGTCTTTGCACTGGCTGGAGCACTCTGGGAAGGCTTTTCTAGAACTTTCTGTATGGCTCCCCACCGCCATTGCGTCTTCCTGAAACGTCCCCCTCTCGAGGAGGCCTCCACTGGCTGCCATATCAAAACCGCAGCCAGTCTCCTGTCCTGCTCTGGCCCTTTCGAGGTGTCACCCCCAACACTTAAGTTTCTCCCCTGCTCCCAGCCACTGTGAATGGACACCTGGCCTTGGCCGTGTTTCTATTTACTGTGTCTCTGTGAAAAGTAAGAGAAGAAATGTAGGAATCTCCTGCGGTCATTCATTCGTGCAACGAACAGTAACGGAACACTAATTTACCAGAAATTGTTTTTAAACTTTGGATCAAGACAGGGACCACACATACGTGTGCGCTCACACACACCCCTTGCACGTATGTGCGTGCACACACAGCTCTCACGCATGCATGCGCGCAAACACCTTGCACGCGTGCACATTCCTCTCCTGTACATGCGCACGCACAACACCCACCTCTCTCACACATGCGTGCACACACACCTCTCACGCGTGCACACACACTCCTCTTGTTCATGTGCGCACACACAAGCACACCTTTCTCACGCATGCGCGCACACACACCTCTCTCTACCCATTGGAGACCCTGTTGTGAGAGGCGGATTGCACATGATTCTAAGTCCCTGCAAACGAGGTACAGCAAGGTTCACCCCTTAGCCCCGCTTACAGTCCCTGGGGGCTAGGAACACGGAGCTGCTCTTGGGCTCCTGCCCTGCGTATGCCTCCGTGCGGTCCGCACACCAGCCTCCCAAGGCTGGCTGTCTTTGAGGTTTTACTTTGACAAATTTCAGACTTAAGGAGAGTTGCAACGAAAGTACAAAGAATTCCTGTACACATTTCATTCAGATTCCCCAAATGTTAACACTTGCCATACTGACTTTATCAGCCCGCTCCTCCTACCCTCCCTCCCTCCCTCTGTGCACACTCTCACACACTCACAATGCATGCACACACATACAGGTGTGCACACAACATTCACACGCACACCGGCACACACGCATGCTCACACACATGCATGCACGCTCACACAGTGCTAACACACATGTGCACACACAATGCTCACAACACACATATACACATGCACATCCACACACATGCATGCACACACGCTCACACACATGCTCACACAGATACATACAAGCATGCACACACACAATGCTCACACAATACACATATGTACACTCACATGCTCTCTGGCACACATGCACACTCACACAATACACATGCATACACTCACGCACACAATGCCCACACACGTGCATGTACATGCATGCACGCACACGCACACACATGCACATGCAGGGGTCCTGCATATGCAGGGGTCATGCACATGCTCACACAATGCACACATACATGTACGCACATGTGTGCTCACACAGACACACACAACGCTCGCACAATAAAAACATGCATGCACACATGCCTGCACACACTTCTCCCAGGATTCTCCTGTGTGCAGTCACCATGCTACAGGAAAGACCGTGGGGAGAGGGGGCAGACCTGGGTGGCTTCCCCAGGAGCCCTGGCAAGGGGCTGCGCCACCATCCAGGGCCCCTGTCTCCAGACCTCCAAGCCTGGGGGAGTCCGTGGCTGAAGCCGCGACACCCCAGGCAGACAGCAGAGCTGTCATGGCTCACAGCCCCAGCGCCACCCCGCCCCTGCCCCCCACCAGCCTGGGTCCTGCTCCTTCCCGGGCTGAGACAGTAACAGAATGGGACAGTGGCAGGAGCAGCCTGTTGTGAGGCCCGAGCTCTGCTCTTCATCCTTCAACCGTGTTAATCCTCTTATACACCCTGTGGTGTAGACTGACTTCAAAGAGGAGCACGTGGGGCCTCAGGGATGCCAGTGACTTCCCAAGTCACTTCGTGTGGGGACAGGCCGGCCAGCCTTACGTCCGGCTGGTGACCACTATGCTGACTGGCCCACGGTGTCCCCCGGCTGGGCCTGCCAACCACCTCTTCCCAATCCTGCACCCTGAGAGGCTCGGGGGACACGTCGGAAGGGGACACAGAACCCAGAGGCCCCAGGCCCAGGTCATCATTAGTGAGCGTGAGCAGGGCCGGGATGCCTCGGGCCCTGGGCATGTCTGACAGGTTGGGGGTTGCAGGGACCCCCCTCACATCCTGGGTCAGTGCCAAGCTGTCCTCCCACACTGCCTCGCCCTACTTCATGCCAGTGAGCTCATAAGTTCCATTTTTTAAATCAAGAAAAGTCACCAAAATAAAACAGCCAAGAAGGGAAGATGGGATGGGTGGGGGCGGCACGGGGAGGGCTGTTCAGGGTGCCATTGAGCCTCCCCCCATGTCTCTGAGCACACCTGGAGGGTGCCTGTGTCCCAGAGGCCGGCGGGCAGCATGGGGACACTGGCTGGAGCCTGGCACCCTGGGCTGGGAGGAGGGGCCCTCCCGAAGTTTTCCTGTCTGGTCTGTGTCCCAAGGGGCTGGTATCGGGGTGCACCTGTGTGTTGGGGTGTGTGGGGGTTTTGCGGTGCTGTGGGGGATGGGTCACAGGGAACCAAGCTCCTGCTCAGCCCCTGGCCTGGCCTCTCCCACGTCTGCCCTGGGGCTGGGGATGAGAGGTGGCTTTGAAAGGGAAGTGGTGGCCAGCCCAAGCTGTGGGGGAGGGCAGGGGTCCTGGGAACACTTAGGCCCTTATCGCTGATCAAAGCCTGGAGGTGCCGCCCGACAGGGGAGGTGTGGCCCCACCTGGCTCTCATTAGGGCGGCAGCCTGGTTCCAGCCGGGGTCTGCTCTTGCTCACAGGCCCTCCCAGACAGACAGACCTCCACAGGGCAGCCCTTCTACCGCACCTGGCGGCTGCACCAGCAGGCGGAGCTCGGGGCACTCGGGCAGTGGGGAGGACAGCCCGCCGCCGCTCTCCCTGCTCAGGCCTTGGCATGCGCTGTCCTTCCCCTCTTCCCTCTTCCCATCCTTGGGGCCCGCTCCCTGTCCCCTCCAGTGGACAAGTGGACATCTGCCTGCGCTGTGAGGCTGCTATCAAGGTTCACATCTATGTGCTTCTGGAAGCCTGGGGATGGTGGGGCATCCCCTCTTCATGCTGCCCACAGATAAGGCTCCCATGGATCAGACCCTTCATCTGGGTGCCAGCCCCTGCACCTGCTCCTCTGGGAGTACGGGGCTTCAGACCCTGCTGGCCTGTGGGATGATTCACACCAGCCCTCCTGTTTCTGCCCATCTCCTCTACAGCCCGAGCCAGCCACCCAGCCAGCTTATATACCCTCCTGCCCAGTGCAGGGTCCCCTCGGGATATGAGTCTATGCAGCAAGGATCCTGCTGTCCAGCTCATCTGCCGGGCTGGGGCAGCGGGTGCTCACCTAGGACAGGGGTTCCAGACCCGCCCTAAGCCCTCTGCCCCAGGCCCTGCCTGTAGGTCACTCTTTGGGACGCCGGTGGGGTCATGGCAGCTCAGGGCAGGGGGAGCATGGCACAGGGACTCAGGAGACTGTGACTTGGGTCTTGGCTTTGTTCATTCACCTCCCTGGTCTCTGCCCACTCTTCTAGAACAATCCGCTGGTGGTCCTGCCCCTTTTGCTCCTCAGAGCCTGGATGTATGTGTGGGACCCAAGCGACAGCTGCCCCCTTCTCCCATTGGGGTGTTAGCCCGTGACTCCAGCTGTTCCCAGGGGTTCTCCCAGACTCAGCATGCTTTCCGGAATGTTCTCTAGGGTAAGCTCGTGAAGCGGGTGGGTGAGATGTGCCTGGCATTCGAGTGCCAGCTGGACCTCTGAGTGACCGAGGGCCAGTGGCTGGACCTCTCTGGGCTTGGGATCGTCTGCGCATTCGGTAGGGGTCGTGGCTGGAGGCAGGCTGCTGACTGCAGGGCTCTGTGTGTGAGTAGAAATGGCTGGGGTTCCCTTAGTGGGGAATCTGAGTCTGAGGAACAGGCTCGTGTCAAAGAAGACGCCCCCTGGGACTGTGGAGGGGCCTGGGGTGGGAGTCACTCGGCTCCTGGACGCGCACCTTCCTGCATCTCTCCCCCCTCCCTGGGCCCTCAGTCCGCTTTGCTGGCCCCTTGGGTCTCCCGGCTCCAGGCTCAGCCCACGGGGTAGCCCCCCTTCTGCCATCTCTCGGCTCCCAGTGCCCTATATGCCTTATGCCACCTTTGCCCACACCCCTGCCTGGGTACCCCCCAGGCTGGAGACCCACAGGCCTGTCCCCATGGGGCGGCTGGAGGCACTCCAACCCTTCCATCCACACCTGTCCCCTCCCACTGCCTCCTTCCACTAGGCCTAGGGACCCTGTGGCATAGTGTGCCCTGAGGCCGTGCTCCCCACACCTGCTCTCTGTTCCTGTCCCTCCTCCCTTCTCCTCACCTGCTCTCTCTGCCTCCTCCTCCCCCTCTGGCTCTCTCCAGAATATTCTAGAACAACTACAAAACCCCCCATATAGGTTTGGCCTCAGATCCTCCCTCAAAAGAACCTCTCCTGGAGATTGCTTATAGCCTAATTCCTATAAGAAGGGAGTCTTGGGGTGACCCCTTCGGATGGACCCACTAGCTCTGACCCCCAGAGGGATGTCCCAGGGAAAGGAGGACGGACCAGACCTCCCCTGCGTGTTCCAGGCCCCCCTCTTCTGTGTGTGGGACAGCATTCACAGGGAGGACCACCTCAAAGGGGGAAACCGAGGTATAGATGGGCATCTCAGGGCGTGCCCCCACCTTGCTCTTCATATGACCTGTGTGGAAGTTTCAGGTGGTAACTACACCTTTTGAAGGTCGGATTTACTTTAGCATTGCCGGGCAGCCCCCTTCCAGGCCCAGCGGTCCCCCAGAGTGGCCACCCAGGGCAGGCCAGGCCCATGTCTCAGGGTACTGGTGGTATATGGGAAGTTGGAGGGGGTGGGCTCTGCAGCTTACAGCCCTGGGACCCAGGCAGGCACTCTCCATACTTGCTGTGGCCCAGTCCTTGTCTTCCTGTGAAGTGGGAGGCATTGCACTGTGCCCAGCTTGTGAGTTTGCCAGCAAGAAAACTGTGGGTCAGTGGGATCAGGGACTGGCCCAAGCTCGGGACAGGTGGGCCTTGGCTCAGTGTCGTTATCCAAACGCTGATCTGATGGTGGGGATCCCGCTGGTCCTGCAGGCTGTCTCCTTTCTCCAGCTCCCATATGTCTGTCCCCTTCCGGCCCGAGGCTGTCTTTTAGGGTACCCCTCTGCATGGCGACTGTCTCTCAGCACCCCTCATCTGAGTCCTTCCCGAGGCACAGGTTCATTGGGGGCACAACAGGAGGGAAAGCTTCAAGGTCAAGTGTGGGCCCAGCATTGACAAAGGGAGGAAGGGTGGGTGGGCGCAGCTGAGCCCCATCCCTGGCGAGGATCAGGACATGGGGGCGCCATGATCCGGGTTGAAATGCTGACATAATCCCGTAACCCCGTGCATCGCTGGCTCTGCTGTGGATGCCCTCAGGGGGGCGGGCGGCAGCCGAGAACACACATGCACCAAGAGGAGACCCTCCGCCCCTTTCCTACCACCCCCCTTACATGTGCAGTGGACGCGGGAAGACAAGAAGCACCAACCATTGGCCCCCATTTCTATAGAAGGTGCATTTCCATGTTTCCATCCAGACAGTTTTCGACACAGTTTTTCATGAGGCCACCACAATGCACGCTCTGCGGGGCCCCCTTTCAAGCATTCCTCCTACTGTTTAAGTAAACTGCCCCCCAGACGTACTCTCGAGTAGCCAGTGGTGTTCTGGCAAGGATGCTTTGAAATAACGAAGGCCCTTCCCGTCGTTGTCCCGCACACGAGGAACATCTTAACGAAGCAGGTTGTTTCTATGTTCTAGATGACATTCTTTTTTTTTTTTTTTTTTTAGATTTTTTATTTATTTATTTGACAGACAGAGATCAGAAGTAAGCAGAGAGGCAGGCAGAGAGAGAGGAGGAAGCAGGCTCCCCGCCGAGCAGAGAGCCCGATGTGGGGCTCGATCCCAGGACCCTGGGATCATGACCTGAGCCAAAGGCAGAGGCTTTAACCCACTGAGCCACCCAGGTGCCCCTCTAGATGACATTCTTAAGCTTTTTTTTTCCTTGTACAATTTTATTTATTTATTTGACAGACAGAGATCACAAGTAGGCAGAGAGGCAGTGGGTGGTGGTGGTGGGGGGAAGCAGGCTTCCTGCTGAGCAGAGAGCCCAATGCAGGGCTTGATCCCAGGACCCTGAGGTCATGATCTGAGTCAAAGGCAGATGCTCAACCCACTGAGCCACCCAGGCGCCCCCCAGATGACATTCTTCAACCGGGTACCTGCAGGGGGGCCAGGGATCGACCCAGAGAAAATGGGAGATAAACCGCACATTCAAAACCAGAGCCAAAAAAATAAAATAAAATAAAATAGATAACATGGGCAATGGACCAAGTCATATTTTTTGTAGAAAAGTCAGCAAACAGTCCCAAAGGCCAGTTGTCGTGTGCTGGGAAGGATGGAAGACACCAGCACTTTCAGACTCCTTTCCTTTGGGACTCTGGGTCTTGGGGTCTGGAGCCGGAGCTGCTCCCGGCACCGAGTGCTACCACCACGGGCAGCAGCTACAGCCACGGAGGCGCGGCACTCAGCCCCTCGCACACGGGGCTTGTCAAGAAATTGGAACAAATGTTTGGTATTAGAGGGGTTTAAGTTATGGGGGAATTTCATATGTTATGATTTATGCATCCGTCATTCCAATCACCTTAAATAAGAAAAATGTTGGTTTTCAATTGCCACCGAGAAGTATCTGGTCTCCTTTAGATGAAGATTAACCGCGTGCAGTGACGTTTCAGCTTTGCAGGCAAAGCTCACACTTTCCTTATTATGTAACTGATAATTTGGACAAGATTTAATCAAACAATCCATTTCTAATACCCATTTGGTATTAGATTTCTGTTTCGAATTTGCCTCGATTCGTGCAATATCCACAGAAACTGTCTTCTGGTGAGTGTTTTTAAGTTCTGCATTTTCGACTTACACACAAGAGATAATCCAATAAGGGAAGTGAAAGCAGTAAACGCTGGTACAGTTACCAGGGTTCGTCTTCCAGGAAAAGAGATAGAAAGATCTGTTATAAACAAATAAGAAATTTATTAAATATACTTGTTCTATATTTAGGTAGTTAGTAATATATTTTTTTAAAGATTTTATTTATTTATTTGTCAGAGAGCGAGCAAGAGCGAGCACAGGCAGCAAGAGCGAGCAAGAGCGAGCAAGAGCGAGCAAGAGCGAGCACATCTGGAAGGCAGAGTCAGAGGGAGAAGCAGGCTCCCTGCGGAGCAAGGAGCCAGATGTGGGACTCGATCCCAGGACGCTGGGATCATGACCTGAGCCGAAGGCAGCTGCTTAACCAACTGAGCCACCCAGGCGTCCCAAGTAGTTAGTAATATATTATTATATTTTGTGTGCTGGTAGATTTGAGTCCAAAAAGTTCTGCTTTTTAAAAATAAATCCGCTCATTTCCCCAGATTTTATGAAACCAAACATATCTCTATTTAGACACATAATAGCGTTTGCAGCCGAAAGATAACTGTATTTGACTATTTCATAGGTTTGGTAATTATCGACGTGGCTCCACTTTGGGCCAGGACCTGGTTAGACACCAGTCCTCCAACTCAGACGAAGCAGGTGTGGATCTGGGTGCTGCGGGTGGGCCAGCACAGGGGCCACAGAGCAGGCTCGCTCCAGCCAGACGCGGATGGCGGTGGAGGCGCTGGTGGCCCTCTGCTCCATGCGGTGGGACTGGCGGACTCTGGGGTCCAGAGCAGGACAGGCTGGGCTGGTTCCTGGGGAGGAGGAGGAATTTATCAGGGGTAATCAAGTCTCAATGGCAGAGAAGCTCTGAGCCTCTTTCCCGGGCCCTACTGCTCGCTCTGAGCCTCTTTCCCGGGCCCCACTGCTCGAGCCTTAGTTTTTTTTTTTTTAAATGCTCTTTTTTTTTTTTTTTCAAAGACTCTATCCATCCAGAGAAAGGGAAGCAGGCTCCCTGCCGAGCAGAGAGTCCGACGCGGGACTTGATCCCAGGATCCTGAGATCATGACCCGAGCCGAAGGCAGCAGCATTTGACACAGAGAGATCACAAGTGGGCAGAGAGGCAGGCAGAGAGAGGAGCCTTAGTTTTGAAGAGTCCACATTTCTATCCACGCATTCAGTAACAGTTTGCCCAGAGTCTGCTGTGCGCGAGCACAGGTCCCGGAGTTCTGGGTGGGGGTGAAGAGCTCTGCGGGAAAGCCTATGGCATTTAAGGGGAGGGGAGTTTTTCTAGTGTGATGTAATCATCAACCTGCTTTCTAATCAGCAGGTTTTAATCATCAACCTGCTTTTTAAGTCATTTTGAATCTGTGGCGTTAATCATGCATTCCTCGATTTCTTCTTGGTTCTCTCCACCCGTTCAAAACGATTTGTCGAGCCGTAGGTATCAGTACACACACAGACCTGCTTCAAATCACTATCATTTCCTGACAAGTCTGTATGTCTAGACGCAGCCTCTGGGCTTGAATTTCAAGGTGGGAGCCTTGGGGAAAGTCCTTTTTGGAAATCTCCTGGTGACAAAGACAGACAAATTTTTATGTATAGTGAATATTCAGCCCAGGTTCTGGAATATCCGGCCCATATGCAGTCTGGCCCTAGTTCTCTGAGAGATGGAGGAGCATCTCTGCGTATTTTAAAGTTTCTTTGTTTTTGTTTTTGTTTTTTTCTCACAGAAACCAGAGCCACTGAAATAATCATATCTTGGCCCAATTGGGTGCAGAGACAGCATAAAAGACATTCCTGCACCTCCTCCAGCCACGTCCCCTCCAAGAAACTCAGGACCACCTATTTCAGCACAGGGGGCGGATCGTGTATTTGGGTTTCTATCCCTTTCTGCCTGACCCTGCTGGAGCATCTGTGGCCAGCTCTCTGTGCCCATGCCCATTTACAGGCATTATGTTCAAAAGTTTTCATTCCCTAATTTGTTTTGACCTGGAGACCAGCTGGAATGAATTTTCAAGTTATTCAGGGACACAGTTTCTCAAGTGTCGGGGTTCACACATTGCCAGCTTTAAGGGGTTCACACATTGCCAGCTTTAATGAGGACACTAATCCTTCCTGGTTTATGGATCCATTCTATTGATTTAGGAAGAAGCCTGCATGTGGGGTTTTTTTTTTTTTTTTTTTTTTTTTTTTTGTCCCCAACAGAGACCAGAGAAGGTAGGGTGAGTAGGGGAAAGTATGGACACAGGGGAAGGCAGCGGGTCACCATGGAGGGCATTGATCTTGGGATTTTAAGTGCAGACCAGCAGCTGCCAACTCTGCCACTTTGGGTGATCATTTGGTCTGTTCAAGTCTTCATTTACTCATCTAAGCATGGGAAAAAATATTATACGCATCATTATATCTTACAGGAGTCTCATGATGTTTTAGTGAGATGATAAACACCAAAGTTCTATGAAAACACTACTACAAGTGGGACGGATGATCATTCACTAATTATCACCCATACTTACTTGACCTATTGAATACCTACTATGTGCCACTGTGCTTAGGTGTTGGACAATGGTACAGCCAGTGTGTGGCTCCAGAGAGAAGGAACACAGAGGAGGATTTTATACCTCCCTCTCAGTAACTGATCAAACTCACAGACAAAAATCCAGTAAGACACAGAAGGTCTGAACACTATCACTACCTTGTCCTCACTCACACTTACAGAACCGTACACCCAACACCTATAGGACGTATCTTCTTTTCTACCGCACGTGGGATGTTTACTGAGATCAACCATGTCTGAGAGAAAAGATAAGTCTCCATAAGTCTCAGAAGATTGGAGTTTCACAGAGTATGTTCTCTGACCATAGCAGAATTAAATAAGAAATAAAAAAAATAAGATATTTAGAAAATCCCCAGATATCTGGAAATTAACAGTCTTCTAAATAACCCATGGATCAAGGAATAAGTCACCAGGAAGATTAGGAAATATTTTAGCACAAAAAATCGTGGAACCTAACATCTCAGAATTTGTGAGATTATAGCTAAAAATAGTTGAAGTGGAAGATATTTCCTTAAATATCTCAATTAAGCAGGAAAAAATGGTTTAAAACCAATAATTTATGTTTATATTAAGAAGCCAAAGAAGAAGAAAAAGAAGAGGAGGAAAGGGAGGAGGAGGGGGAGGAGGAGAAATAGGAGAAGAAGGTAAATGCAAAGTAACAGAACAAAGAAATATCAAAGATAAGAAGAGAAATGATAAAATAAAAATTAAACAAAATCAATACAGCAAAAATTTGTTCTTTAAAACAATTAAATAATTTAATAAACTCCAAGAAAGGCCAATGAAGAAAAATAAAAAGAGAAGACAAAACTTACCAATGTAGAAAATGAAGATAAGATATCCCCGCAGGTCCCAAAGTCACTAAAAAGGTAATAGGCAAATATAAACAACCAGAGTGAGAAGGTAGAAAGAAACTTTTGGTGGTGTACATTGTGGTGGTGGTTTCATAGACGTATGCTTATGTCCAAATTCACCAAATGTATATATTAATTATGTACAGCTTTTTGTCTGTCAAAAATTTTAAAAATAGAATAAAGCAAAAAGCCCCCACAACCATATGCCATTAAATTTGATAACTTAGATAAATGGACAGGTTCCTTGAGAACCATTTTATCAAACTGACTCAAGAAGAGATAGAAAGTCTGAATAGCTCTCTAACTATCAAAAAATTCAGTTTTTTGCCACACACCTTCCAACAAACAAAATTCCAGGTCCAGATGGCTTATCAAACTCAGAAGAAAGAAGTAAGACCAAAATATCACAAAATCTTCTAGAAAACAGAAGAGAAGGAAGGAATGCTTAAACTCCCTTTTTTTTTTTTTTTTTTTTTGGAGGCTAGAATTGCCCTGATACCAAAACCAAACAATGGAATTACAAAAAAGAAAACCAGACCAATATCTTTCATAAACATAAACCAGAATGTATCTTTCATAGAACAGTATCTTTTATGATATTCAGCAAAATATTAGCAGATTGAATTTAACTCTATATACGATGACCAGTGGGATTTATTTCAGGAATGCAAGGTTGAATAAGATTTGAAAGTCAATCAAAGTAATCTCTGTATTAGCAGAATGAGAAAATCACATGATCATTTTAACAGAGCAGCAAAATAATGATGTAGGATCCATTCTTCAAAACTCATCCCTGATAAGAACTCTCAGCAAACTAAGATGAGAAGAGATCTTCCTCAGTTGTGAGAAGGGCATGCATGAAAACCTACAAACAAAATTGTCCTTGGTGAGTGACTGGAAGCACCCCTGAGGCTGGGAGCAAGAAAGAAATGTTTACTCCACGACTCCAGTCCGTGCTTATACAAGAGGGTCTAGCCGACTCAGTAAGGTCCGAAAGAGAAGCAAAAATAAGGAAACAAAAGGCATTCATATTGGAAGGGAAGACATAAACTCTATTTGCAGCAGCATGCTTGTCTACAGAGGAAATCATAAGAAATTTTCAAAAAATCTGCTCAACTTTATGAGTAAATTCTACAAGATTGCAAGATACAACGTCAATATATAAAAATCAATAATATTTCTTTAAACTAGCAACGGCTTGGAAGTTGAATCTTTTTCAACATTGGAAATCAAAACAAAATAAGTGTAAATACCATTTGGAAAAATATAAAAATAGACATAAATTTTATGAAAAAGTCTGTTAGAACACTACACAAAAACTCAAAACATTTCTTTCTTTTTTTTTTTTTAAAGATTTATTTGCTTATTTTAGAGGGGGGAAAGGCAGAGGGAGAGAGCATCCTTAGGCAGACTCCCTGCTGAGCATGGAGCCAGATGTGGGCCTTGATCCCAGGAC
This sequence comes from Mustela lutreola, assembly GCF_030435805.1. Classification (NCBI taxonomy): domain Eukaryota; kingdom Metazoa; phylum Chordata; class Mammalia; order Carnivora; family Mustelidae; genus Mustela; species Mustela lutreola. The sequence goes on along the minus strand of NC_081290.1, from coordinate 66,092,308 downwards.
TCTGAGATCAAGACCTGAGCCAAAGTCAAGAGTCGGGCATCCAAACATTTCTGAGTGACATTAAACAAGAGCTACATAGATGAAGAGACACATACCATATTTATGGATTGGAACATTCAGTTTGTTAAGATGTCTCTTTCCCCTTCATTGGTCTGTAGCAGGGACTGGTGAACTATGGCCTTCAGGCTGGCTGCCTGTTTTCGCAGGTAAGGTTTTATTTGAAAACAGTCATGCCCATTAGTTTATATATTGTCTGTGGGGCTACATGACTCATGGCCATGCTTAGTGCCAAGCAGAGCAGGGGCTCTGCAAATACCCACTTGCTCACCATCAGTAGTAAATTCTAACTGGTACTGATTACTGCAGCCCAGTGACAACTGAATTAAATCTCTGAGTTGGGAGGAGAGTTAGGAAGTCAGTGAGTCCTGGTCTGCTCCCCATGGGTCACTGTGTACCAGCAGCCTGCCAGCTCATGCCTGTTTCCTCTTCTCTAAAATAGAGATGACAATGATAAAAGTGTGTTTCACTGGGCAGTTGTGAGTGTCACATTGATTACTCTTGTGAAGTTTCCCGTTGTCCTGAGCCACGACTGAACTTGGCAACAGACATTCTTCCATTTTAGGCATTTCCGGGGTCAATGTGTTTTTACTTGTGTCTCCCAGGGCCAACCTGAGTGAGGTCCACATGCCAGGCCTGGGCCTGGTTTAATTGTTGGGGCTGCGAGGGTGGAGAGTGGCCTTGGGGGTCTGTGTCTGGGGACCCTTTCTCGTGGGGGTCAGGCACCGAGCCAGCCTCAGGAACTCCTGCATGTGTTGGGGCTGCCTTTATAGATCGCTGACTGGGGGGTTTCAAATGACAGATAGCATCTCCTGTAGCACTGGACACCAGAGTCTAAATCAAGGGGTCTGTGGGGCCATGCTGCCCCTAGATGCTTCAGGGAGGGTCCTTCCTGCCCCTTCCAGCATCTGGGAGTCGAGGTTGAGTGGGGCTCATGGCCGTCGCCCGCCAGCCTTGGCCTCCCCTCCACATGACCTTCCCCCATCTCCCTGTGTCTCTTATAAGGACATCAGTCACTGGACTCACACCCTGATCCTGTCCTTCCTCCACCACACGGGCAAGACCTTACTTCCAAACAAGGTCACAGTCAGAGGCTCCGGGTGGACATGAACGGGGGACGTGACTCACTACAGCTCTTAACACTCGAAGCTGCCACCCAAACATTCCCCCACTGCCCCGTCACCTCCTCAGAGCTCGAGGGCCTGGCCTGCTGCTACCTGGGACAGCCAAGTCCTGTCTGCCAGATGCCACACCCGTCCTGGGGCCCAGCCCTGGCCATGTCATTTCCTGAGAGGTGGAACGTTCTGAACATACTGACAACTGGGAGTGTGCAGAGACGGTGGAATTGGGGTGATGGGGGCAACGCCACTTCTGTCCTTGCCCAGGGCTGGGTGTGGAGTGTGTTGTCAGCAAACCCCAATCCCAGAGGCCTGGGGATTGTCAGGGAGTGGGTCGGGGAAGGGGAACACAGCCTTGGCACAGAGATCTTCCCTGCACAGGGGCGCTGGGCAGGGTCAGGCCAGCGGGGTCCCAGCACCCCCTCTGCCTCTGGGCTCTGTTCTTCTGCAGGAGTGTTCCCTTCAGCTCGGCTGCATGACCAAATGTCACAATCTGGGGCTTACGGCAGCCATGAGTCTTCTCACTGCCATGGGGTCTGAAGGCCCAAGACCGAGGGGTCCACAGGCTGGGCTCCAGGGAGGTCCTCCCTCTGCCTGGTTTTCAGACGGACACCATCCTACTGTGCGTTCACATGGCAGAGACAGGCAGAGATCTCTGGTGCCTGTTCCGATAAGACCAGCCCTCTGTGGGATCGGGGCTCTCCCTTACGACCCCATCACCACCATCACCTCCTTTAGGCCCCATCCCCAAATACCATACCACTGGGGTTGGGGTTTCTACCTGCTGGGACATGATCAGGGGGTAGACTCTGAGGTCTGAGAGAGTCCTTTGCAGGAACTGGGGGGGTGGGTGGGTGAAAAGCTGTCAGGACGGGCACCCCTGTTTCTTATGGCGCTGGGGCATCTGGGCCCCTCCGCCCACCAGGAAGTCTCTTCGTTCCTCTTTCCTTTCCCACAGCCGTCCCTCGGGTCCCAGCTGGCATCCGTGGAGACAGGCGGGTCCCTCCACGCCCTCCTTGGGCTGGTGGCTGCCTGCTCCCAGGGTGAGTCCTCATGGAAGCTTCTGTTGAGGGCCACAGACCCGGTCGGACCCTTACTCCAGGCTTTCATCGAATCCTGATACCACCCAGCGGGAGAAGCACTGCTGTCCCCATTGAGCAGCCACAGAAACCGAGGCTTGGTGGAGGGGGAGAGAACCCCGCCCTCCACTCTGTGACTCCTGTGACTCCCATGACTCCATGCTCCCCACACCTCCTCCTTGGTTTGAAGCCAGATCCCTCCCCATGGTGGCTGTGCGGATCCGGAATTTCCTGGCGGGGCTGGTCTGCATCTGTAAGTCACCACTGGGAGCAGGCCAGTGGGCTCAGCCTTGGCTGGCAGGGAGGTGGGGAGGTCTTTGGTGCTCAGCAACCCCCCCCCCCCCCAGCATGAGATCCTCTTCAGCACTTGGCAAAATCGCTTGCTTGCTGCCCCAGAAGAGAGGAGGACCCCTGTGTGGCCAGGGTATGGCCCCTCAGCCCATGGGCATCGTTAGGCCTCACTGCCTGGTACTGGCTTTGAAGGACACAGTTCTGTCCCGAGGCACTGACCCCAATGGCAGCCAGGCCGTCCCGGACCTGTCATCAGTAATCGAGGGTAAATTAATATTTACTGAGCAGAGTCCCAGGCGGAGGGCTGGGCTTGAGAAACTGGGGGCTGTGCGGGCCGAGGACCTGGGGCCCCCCTCCCCGCTTTCAACTTGAGGACCTGGGTACCCTCTCCCAGCTTTCAACTCAGGGCAGACCCTGAGCTGAAACCCGATCCGCAGCTAATTGCCGGGGCCAGCCTTTCTCAGAACTCGCCTGCCCCGACTTCTGCTCCAAGTGCTTCTCCTGCCCTCTCAGCTCCTCCTTGGCTGCAGCCCTGAACATCAAAGGGAGGCAGAGAAGCCTCTTCACACCCAGTCTCCCTCAGATGGCCCCCCACCGCAGCACCCCTGTGCAGGGCCCTAGTGGAAAGGGGCTTCTAGGTATTGCCAGTGTGCTGCTCCCTCCCTGCTTTCCTACCCCCTGGCCTACTTTCTTCTGTCCAGGAGACAGAAGCTCAGAGAGGTTAAGCAAGTGGCCCAAGGTCACACAGCGGCCTACGTGGCAGCTCTGGCTTCGCAAACTGGACTGTAGGAGTGTCCCAGGCCTGCCGTGACAGAACACTGCAAGTGGGGGATGGAAGGCAACAGAAACCTGCTCACTCACAGCCTGGAGGCCAGAGTCTGACATCCAGGCGTCGGCAGGGCCCTCCCTGTCCCTCTGAGACTCGGTGGGCTCCTTCCCCATTTGCCCACTATCCTGGGCATTCCCGGGCTCGGCCACATCCCTGCCTCCACTGGCATGCGCCTTTCTCCCTGAGCAGACCTATGTCCGAACCGCTGCCTTCTCGTAAGGACACCTGTCATTGGATTAGGGCCCTGCTGCTCATCTTAATGTCATGACTTCTGCAAAGACCCTTTTCCATGTAAGGTCACACCTGCAGGTGCCTGAGTGACATCCTGAACACCCCTGCATCTCCAGCTTCCTGGGAAAGCCACCTGAACTGTGTGGACTTTCTGAGAAGGGGTAACCGTGAGGCTAGCTGAGCGGAGAGGATGATGGATGGGAGCCTCTTGCCCACAGCCCTGGGGAGCCACCTCAGGGTGCCTCACCACCAGCAGGATCCTGCCCTTGCCCGAGACTGTGGCTGAGATGGAAACAGTGGGTGACCCTTGACATGGCCTGTTAGGGCCCCCTCCCTGCATTCTGCTCCACAAACTGGGGGCAAGGTGGGTGGCATTGGACCCTTTGAGCCACGGTGTCACAGGCCAGGGGTTAAGTGGTCGCCCCCAGGCACAGGAGTCCTCGGGGGAGGGCCGGACAGGAACAGGGGTCACCTGACTCCAGGCCCTGAGCTCTTTCCAAAAGCAAATTTGGCAGAAAGCTAACTGATCTGGGAAATTGTTTCAGAAGCCACTGGACACCTCTGTGTTGGCCAAGAATCTGCTAGGTGAATTTGAGGGAGTCAACACCCCTGGCTTGTGGGAGGGCTGGAGCGGAAGCTGGGGTGGGGGCACGGAGGGAGCCGGCGCTGGGGCTGAGGACGAGTTTGTGGCCCAAGCAGGGGGAGCACAGAGAGGACAGCACTTGAACGAGCAGAGTTGTCCGGCGAGAGGAACCCTTGGAAAGTGATGAGTACCCGTCCCTGGAGACACTCAGGACACTGAGATCCCATGAGGTCCCTTCCAGTCCCGATGGCTGGTGGCCCTGTGCAAGCTGGTTGGGTTGAAGAGGCCCTGGCTGGGTGAGCCAGAGGAGGAGCCCAGCCCTCCATGGGGGCCTCTCTCCCAGGGCACAGAGGGATGGACCCTGAGCGCCAAGCCAGGTCTCCCTGGCACTCCCAGTGCATGTACGTCAGTGCTGTGCCGAGCAGACCCCATGACGGCGGGGCTCTGTGCCTGAGATCACACCTCCAGGTCCAGAAGGAGGAAAGAAGGCCAGAGGATCCCCTCCTGTACCAGCCCCAAGCCTAGCTCCCTGGGGGCAGCTCCCACAGACAGAACCGGGCCCTCTGTTCCCTGCGCCGGCACGGGACCTCCTGTGAGACGGGCCAAGCTGGCATCTACCCTGGACCCCCCCACCCCCACCCTGTCATTCTCAGGACAACCGTCTCACCACATGAACACATTGAGGCCGCCTGATGACCAGACCTGAGAGCCTCCATGGGGAACTGAGGGAGTCAGCGTCCTGGTCCAGCTGCTTCCTGGGACTCTGTCTGGGATATTCTGTGATTGTAATTTATTAAAGAAATGAACTTGAGCATTATGGGGAAAAGAAAACAATTGGACCCCAAGGAGATCACGTGCTGAGGCAGAGGGATTGGCAGAGAGAGGTGGGTCTGGGTTTTCTGATGCTCCTCGGGGCAGTTCGGAGCACCAGTCCCAGCAGGGGCTCCAGGCTGGTTTCTGGGGCCGATGGGTGGTCTCTGGAACCTGTCGTGTGGGTATCTGCCTCTCCCTGCCCCTTCATGGCCAGCAGACACCCTCTCTCACCAGCTCCTGGGCTGCGGGCCAGCACTGCACCCTGCTCACAGAGGAAGAGCTATCTGCTCGGGCGAGGCCGTGGGTATTCTCCCATTCGGTGAGTCCTCCCTTGCTTCCCCACCTGCCCTGGTCACCAATGCAGCCAGACCCCTACTGGGGTGGCTCTGCTGTGGCCTCAGGAGACCCCCGAGGAGTGCTGCCCCTCTCACTGGCCCACAGCCCAGGTTAATTAAGTTCATACTTAACCCCAGAAGCCATTGACCGCACACCCACCCCACCCCCCCGCCCACCGAGCAATGTATTGCTGAGACTCTGACGAGAGTAACGGTGCCACTCTGTCCATAGGGCCTGAGGCTTCCTTGAGACACAGCTCCAAATGCCCCTTCTTCCAGGAAGACCCCTGCTTACTCCCAGGTCAAGGGAGCTCCTCTCCTCTTAGGACACACAGCCCGTGATCTCGCCTCCTCCAACACCTGCTCTCGGCCACCTGGCTTCAGCCCCACACAGCCACACCTATGCTCCAGTCCTGAAAATAGCTGAGGGCAGGCGTGGGTGGTGGTGGTGGTGCTGCCGCTGCCTTGTTCTTGGTTGGTCTTCGTCCTCAGGGAGCAACTGCCAAGTGCAGGCTCCTTGGAAGCATGTCTCCCCATGCTGGTGATCCCAGAGTATCCACCAGTCTCAGCTCCCAGAAGATTCCATGCTGTCCTCTCTCTGTCTCGCTTCTGCCTGGGTCTTCCCCAAGGCATTTCTTGTTCCCCCTTGCCCCCAACCCTGGAGACGCTTTCTGGTCCCTTGGCTGTCACGGCCAGCTACCTGTGGCCCCGCTCTCTCCTGACACCTGAGCTGGACCTACGGCCCCAGCTTCTAGACCTTGGAATGTCTTGGTTCTGCTCAGAGTTAACAGCAGACATTGGCTATGTCCCTGTCTATCACCCACAGTGGCCGGAGCATAGCCCATGTTCCAGGAGAGGATTTTGGGGCTGTAGAAGGCAAGGTCACTGATGTAAATTTAGCAGCAGGCCAGGAGGTGGGATGGGAGGCTGGGGGCTGCCTCCTTCGCACCATCAAGGAATGACCTTGAAGACCCTCCTTCCCTCCTGGGGCCTTGATTTCCTACCCACAGGAAGGAGGACCTGGGGTCAGAGGCCAGGCCCCCAGCACAGGGCCCGAGGATGCTGGCACCCCCGAGGGGGAGCCTGGGACAGCAGGGCTGCGGAGGAACAAAGGCACAGGGTCTCTGATGGCCCATCCAGGAAGGTTTGACTCCATAACTGTTCTCTCCACCCTCCCCTAGGAAAGGACAAAGCAAATGAACCAACAGGGGATGGAATGAGCAAAACTAGAACACTGGACACAGGATCTCACGGATGCTCTAAACCAATGTCTGAGTGCGTTCTGTGGCTATCAGCTGCCGGCGCGAGGTGGTCTTTGGAGCCCTGGACCACACCTGGTGGTAGTAACTGAAATGGTTTACCTGGCAGAGGGCAGCTCCTCTGCCTGTGGACCTATTCCCAGCACCCCCAGCTTCCCCAGCTGCTCCTCCCCCAAGGCACCCCCTGCTCCCCCAGCTGCCCCTCCCTCCAGGCACCCCCCAGCTCCCCCAGCTGCCCCTCCCCCCAGGCACCCCCTGCTCCCCCAGCTGCCCCTCCCCTGGGCTAGCCCCCCACACTCCCACCTATCATTTGTTCTCTGACTACTCTAGATCTCTGTCCTAAGTGGAGCCACAGAGTGTCTGTCCTTCTGTGTCTCGCGTATTTCACTCAACACAGTGTCCCGCAGATCCTCCCTGGTGTTGCAAGTGGCAGAATGTCCTTTGTCAGACTGAATAATACTCCAGTTATCTGGGGGGACTGCATTGTCTGTTCACTCATCTGTCGATGGACGCTGGGTTAATTGCACGTCTTGGCTGCTATGAACTCTGCCTCTGGGAACACGGGTGTGCAAGCATCTCTCCGAGACCCAACTTTCCATTATACTGGGACTCTACCCAGACTTGGAATTGCTGGGTCCTGTGGCAATTCTATTTTTAATTTTTGGAGCAACAGCCATGCTGCTTTCCCCAGCAGCTGCATCACCTTCCATTCCCACGGAGAACGTTCAGGAACTGTCCTTTCTGGAAATAGGGAGCACATCTAGAGGCTTGTGCCGGAAGTGGGGCACTGGATTTGTGCCCAGACCCTCCCCATTCTGATGCCTATGGGCCCTGGGCACCTCCATTTTCTCTCCCCCAAACCTAGGGTTGCCGGCTTCCCACGGAGCTGTCTGCAGTGTGGGGTTTCCCAGTCCAGAAGAAGAGGTGGGAGGGGCAGGTGCTAGAGGCTCAGGGTGAGGGGAGAGTGAGGAGGGGCCCTAATGCTCACAGGCACCAGTGTCCTTCCGTCCCTCCCTTCTTCCTCCCTCCCTCCTTTTCTTTCTTTCCTTCCTTCCTTCCATCCTTCCTTCCCTCCTCCATCCTCCCCTCCGTTCCCCCCCCCTCCCTCCCTCCTTCTCTCCCTCCTCCCTTCCATCCCTACCTCCCTCTCCCTCTCTCTTTTGGGGAGTAAAATTCCAACATTCTTCAAAACTGTCTGACCTGGAGTCCAGCAGGAGCTCTCTGAAGTGGGATTTCCTGCCTCCCCTCCCTTGCAACCCCAGAACACCCCCACCTCGTCCCCCTGCATTAGGACAGGCAGTTCTGAGGCCTGGGTTATTGAGAAGCTAACTTCTTAATCCTCCCCCTTCTTGAAGTTCTAGAATGGGGGTGAAAGCCTGAGGGCATCTGGGGACTTTGGGAGGAGCCCATCCTTCCCTTCCCACCTGGTGAGGGGTTCTCTCTCTCTCTCTCTGTGTCTTCCAGGCACACACATCACTGCTTCTTTCAAGGCAATTATTTTAAGGAAAACTCTGTGAGACATGATGCCACGGTGAGTGTGATTGGGCTACACTGGGCGAGATCACGTTGGACTCCCGCTTGCCTCCCCTCTCCCAGGTCGCAGGCACATCAAGGTGCTGGGGGACCCCTCCTGACCGCAGCCAGGCTCCCCGCCGCAGAGGGGAGCCTGGGAACGCAGGGGCTCCGCTTGCGGAGGTGAAAGCCCACGTGTCTCGAACTCGCCTCCCCCACCCGGAGCTCGGCCCAGCCCGTCTCCTGCTCAGAAGGAGGAATTCGATCAAATGTTAATCCTCTCCACATGTAGAATATTCCAGATAGCCCCGAGCTCATAGTGCCTTTTGAACTTGTGAACAGAAATTGATTCAAGGTGACGAATTTGTAATCAGCTTATGATTGATGGGCCGCGTTTCCAGAAAGGCAGCTCCGTGTCCCTTCCTCCTTCCCGGGAAGCAAATGTGTTCCACTTTACGTGCCCCCGTCTCAGGACCCGGAGGACCAGGAGAAAGAAAATAAAGTCAACTGCAATATTTAACTTGTATTAGAACAGATGCCACTTAATTAGGGGATCAGGGGGAAGGAAGTGCCAAAATAGAGCTTTTGGGTTCTCCCCCGCCCCGTCTGGACAGAGGGCAGATCGGATGTTAAACTATTAGTGTGATTAGGTGAATAATGACTTTGGACCTAATTTCACGGGATTGGAAAGAGAGCAGGACAGGCTGAAAACAGAAACATCTGTTTGAATATTCTAATTTCAAAGGGTAATCGCCTTGCGCCCGCCCTCACCCCTTTCTCTTCTTGTCTTCCTTCCTTTTCTTTCTTTTCTTGGTTTTAATCTCAAGGGCCTTGAAGTGACGCGCAGAGTTCAGCCCTTGCACAGTTCAGCTGGAAGGTTCTCAGGGCAGACGCACGGGGAGGCGCCCAGGAGAGGGGCAGAGGAGAGCCGGGGGGCTGGGGCACGGGGGGTCGCTGGAACGTGCCCCAGGTTGGGGTGACTTTGAGCCTCTGTGGAGGCCTCAGACCTCCGTGCCCGGCATGGTTCGCAGACCACTGGGTGGGTTCACCGGCCTCTTAAACCGGCAGCACCATTTCTACCCATGCTTCCTGCAGCCCGTGGCTGCTCTTACCGTCTCCCCTAGAGCTGCTGGGAAAAAGGCTCCCGAAACCCAACCCCAACCCAAAAAAGCAAACCTTGACTTGCAGCATCTGCTGGTGTCTTTGATGTGAAGACCTCTCCAAGGCCAGTTTAGGGCAAGCCCATGTTGTCCCAGAGCTGAGGGCACTGGGATAAGACCAGCATGTTGGGCCCCTGCCTGCTGCTCCCAGGCCCTCCCTTGCACGGCTGCCACTGGTCTTTGTCTGTGCTGTCCACAACCTGGAACATCCTTCCGGGAACTCCCCCAGGTTGAGAAGTGTCTTCTAACTCCTCAAGGGTCAGGCTCTGGGTCCAGGCCGTGTTGGGGCCTCCTCCGGGTGGAGCTGTGCCTCCTTCATCCCTGCCTAAAAACCTGGAGCCACACGCGCCCCCCATGCCCCCGCCGTGGTAGCACATCCTCATTTCCGTGTCCCCTCCATCTACACTGCCTACGCAATGATCTTACTCCTCTCTTTCCCCATCCTGACTCACTCACCAGCCGTGTTTGAGTGACTGCTCTGTGCTGGACCTGGCCCTAGAGTGGATGCAGAGACATCCCAGGACCCCAGGAGCCTCAATGGGGGATAGCAGGAAGGGGTTTTCCTGGGCCTTGAGCAGTAAGTGGGGATAGCTGAGGATCCTTGGGAAAAGTAAGATTATGGGGACCTAATCCTGGCTAGACCAGCATGGATGGCAGAGCAGGGAGAACACGTGCTCCATGCAGAGGTGGGGCTTTTGCAAAGGCCCTGGGGTGAGCTCAGACCCTTAAGAAAATAAAAAGATACTTGCTGACCTTCTAAAAGCTAGAGGTGGGGCTTGTGCAAAGGCCCTGGGGTGAGCTCAGACCCTTAAGAAAATAAAAAGATACTTGCTGACCTTCTAAAAGCTAGAGGTGGGGCTTGTGCAAAGGCCCTGGGGTGAGCTCAGACCCTTAAGAAAATAAAAAGATAATTGCTGACCTTCTAGAAACTTCTGACTCTCCCCACCTTAAAGTCTTGCCTGGAACAGAAAGAACATCCCCCTATCTGCAGGCCCGCTGAATTCAGATCCTTAATGGGGCAGGCAAAGGGCAAGGTTGGCAGAGGGTGCAGTGGGCAGCTAGATGTTGCCATCAGAACAACACAGAGACCCCAAGGGGCTTACAGAGGTAGGTGGCAGGGGATCTTTGACACTTTATATCAAGGCTTATTTTTGCAAAGATCACAGATACATGGTACAGAATTCCCAAGGGCAACAGGGAGGAAGAGGCTTCTTCCTCCCCCAGGTGCAGCCACCCCCCTCCAGTTCCCTCAAGGTTGGCCTCGAACTCCCCTCCTCGGGTCTCTGTCTGGAGACAGATTGCTCATGTCAGAGCACATGTGTGTAACCGCGTCCTCTCTGTGTTCCTCTGGTCCATACCTTGCTCTTCCGCCCTCACTCACCATGCGAATGTGTATATGTGTATGTACACACAGCTTCTTGTTGTGCACAGATGTGTCCAGGCACCCCTGCAGGACAGGGTGCAGGCCCCCAGGGGACTGAACTGACCATGGTCAGACCATAGGGGCTGGGGACACAAGCCAGCTCACCCCCTGAGTCTCTGCTCCCTGGCAGCAGGTATGAATGGAAGCTATGTCCCAGGCCCTGCTTTGGCCTGGGGTAGGGGTGGGTAAGAGCAGAAGAAACACAAGACCACGTGCGGCTGCTTGGGGTGGTGGTGAGGGCTGCCAGAGGGGCTTCTGGGGGAGAGACAGTTGACTGGCGAGCACAACCCCTGTCAGCCATGTAAAGTGCCTCCTGGGCTCATGGACCCTCCGTGTTCCCAAGAAGGAATGGGCCTGCAGATAGGGCAGGGGGCTTTCTGTGCCCAAGCCCCTCCTCCGGCTCACTCTCCTCCCATGATTGACACAGACCCATGTACACCTAGTGCCTTCTTCACCCCAGACCTGGCATGCTTCTCCCAAGCTCGCCCTGCTCTGTGCCAGGCTTGGTGCCTGGAGATGCTCTTTAGGCCCAGGAAGCACCAAGGTGGATGCTCTTTCTGTTCCAGGCAGGACTTTCAGGTGGGGAAAAGCAGAATTTTCTAGAAGGTCAGCAAGCATCTTAAAAAAAAAAAAAGATTTTATTTATTTATGTATTTGAGAGAGAAAGAGAGACAGCGAGAAAGGGAAAGTGGGGTGGGAGGGGAAGAGGGAGGGAGAATTTCAAGCAGACGCCCTGCTGAGTGTGAAGCCTGATACGGGGCTCGAACTTACAACCCTGAGATCCCAACCTGAAATGAATTCAAGAGTCAGATGCTCACCCAACTGAGCCCCCGCAGCACCCCTGGAAGGTCAGCAAGTATTACATAAGCCCCTGCTATGTGCCCATAGCAGAGATGGACCCTGAACAGAGATGAGCAGAAATTGCAGTCTCCACCCTCCAGGGCAGAGCCTTCCAGGGCAGGAGCTGGTGAACAGGAGGCCAAGAGGCCACCGTGGTGGATGGACCCAGGGAAGCAGGGGCCACAAGTGGGGCCCTAAAAAGTCACTTCTCCTCCCTGTGGCCTCAGGGCAGCAGCAGAGGGACCTCTGACCTCTCCAGCTGTGGGATGGGGACACCGTGAAAGCGTGCATGCAGGGGAATGGAGGCGTGGGATGAGAGATGCCCTGTTCCAGCTCAGTGGGCCAGTGCTCGTGAGCTCCTGGAGATGAGGCCCTTGAGGACACGTGGAGTGGGAGACAAAGAGAAGAAAGAAGCATCAGAATGAGTTATGAGCACCCCCGACAAACCAAGAATGGTGTCTAAGTGCCCCAGGACTGCCTTACTGCCTTTTCAATCATTTGCAAAGTGTTTTTTTTGTTTTTTTTTTTTGTTGTTTTTTTTGTTTTTTTTTTTTTTTTTAGATTTATCTATTAGAGAACACACAAGTGGAGGGTGGGGGAGGGACAGAGAGAGAGAATCCCAAACACTCTGCACTGTGTAGAGAGCCTGATACAGGGCTCAGTCTCAGGACCCATGAGATCATGACCAGAGCTGAAACCAAGAGTTGGACATTTAACCCACTGTGCCACCCAGGCGTCCCCAAAACTTTGTTTTTTAAACAAAAGGACAGGTGCAGCCCCTTTAGGCAACATAGTTTCCATGGGAACCAGGAATTGGCTCCTGGGGGAATATGCAAGCGAAATGAAGGACAGTCTACAGGGAGACATGTACAAAAGTGATCTCAAGAGCACTGTTCACAGGAGCCAAGAAGTAGCAGGAGTCCAGACGCCCACCAGTGATGCATGGGTACACAGACTGGTGCCTGCCCACACCACCAAATATTACCCACCCACGAAGAGGAACGGGGTACGAGTATTTGCTACCTTGTGCTCAGTGAAAGAAACCAGTCAAAAAATCCATACTGTGTGTTCATGCACGCAAAGTGCCCAGAATGGGAAATCCTAGAGAGGGAGCAGATTAACAGCTGTTAGGGTAGGAGTGCAAGAGAACGGAGAGGTAATAGCTATAGGGTAGGGGTTTCTTTTTGAGGTGCATGCCCCACGGTGCCCCCTTGCCTAGCTTCAGCCCAGTGAGAGTTGTGGTCTGGGCACTTGGGTGTCTCTCCAGGACCGTGGTGCTGACCGACTCCACAACCCAGAGCTGGGCTCCAGTCCCGACCCAATGCTACGACCAGCACATCCTGGGAGAGTGAAGAAGCAAGTGAATGTGGGGAAGCCAGGGTGTCTCACTATCCCCTACCCAAACCGGGAGGCTGCTAACAACACAAGGGACTCTGGTTCAGCTGTGGATGAGCAGGACCTTGCTGAGAAACCAGGTGTGTGGTCATCTGTGGAGTAAGAGGGGCACTCGACCAGGAATGCCAGAGAAGGTTTTGGCTGGCCACAATCCCAGAGGGCTTTCTGGCAGAGGAGGCATTTGACCTGAGCCCTGGTGAAGCAGATCAGGGGACAGTCCAAGTTACCACCCTAATAAGAGGAAACAGTGAGAAGACATGTGCCTCTGGGAAGGTCATTTGCCTCCTCACCTCTCCAGATGGCCATCTGTCTGTGGCCACTTCCTGCCCCCTCAGAGGGAGGCTCTGAGAGATGCTGAGAGTATGGCTCTGCTCAGTGGGAAGGGCACAAGTCTAGGGGGACATCACATGGGCTTCTCTGCCCACCCTGCCCCGGGGTTGTAGCTGATTCTGCTAGGCATTGATTTTATTTCTTTTTTCAGTTGGATTGTACATGGTTTTGAAAAAATGTTTCTCTTCCTTTGTTTAGAAAGTGTCAGTGTTGAGTGTGGTGGACCGTGGAGGACCTCAGGACAGTGGAGGGCCACAGGTGGTCCTGGATGGCATTGGGGCTGCCGTATCTGCAAGGAAAGGATATCCTGTTGCATGAAGCATGTGGGTGTGCACGTATATAGGTGTGTGAGCATGTGCAAATGGACACACATGTACCCGTGAGCACACACCCACGGATTATGATTATCATGTGAGTGTACATGTTGTGTGAGAGTGTAAGTACAGGCGTCAGTGTGTGGGTATGCATTGCTTGTGAGTGTGCACATGTGTGTATAAGTGTGTGGACATTTGGGTGCAGCAGAAAGCTCCTGAGCATGTGGGAACCCTGCTCCTTGACTTCCTTGGGACTCTCCCACATGGTTGTGTGCAGGTGGCAACAACACTCCCCACGTGGGCACCGCCCACAACAGAGGCTGAGCGTCCATATCTGGCATCTCGTGAGAGCCTCAAGCCGTCCTCCCTGGCCAGTAAGGGGGTGTTATTCTCCTCCAACAATTTTACAGAGAAAAAATTCAGGGCTCAGAGAGGGCGGATCCTCCTCCCGATGTCCCACAGCAGCAGGTGGCAGGTGGGCCAGGAGCCAAAAGACCTCGAATGCCTGGGCTCTCCCCCACCCTCTCACTCACACAGGTGTGGGAACTTTCCTTTGGCCCCAGCTCCCCTCACAACCGGAGGTCAAAGCAGCTCTGGTAGGAGGGGGATCTTCCCCCCTCACCCTCCACCCTGCCCACAGCATTCCTGGGCTGCGGTCCACCAGGCCCTGCAGTTCCTTTGAAGTTGGCCCTTGAAATCTGATGAGGCTTGACCCACCTCTGGATGTGTCTCTTGCCCAGGGTGAGGTGCTTGTGGGGTTGGCCCTGCCTTCAGGAAACAGCCTGCACCTCCAAAGTGGGGCTCCTGGGCCCACGAGCCCCACAGAGTCCTTCAAGGTCCAAGGCAGCCTGAGCCAGCGGCAAGCACTGTGGGAAATTGCTGGCAGCAGTCTGGAGCCTTGCTCAGGCAAGCTCAGCTCAGGACAGACCACAGGTAGCTCCAGCCCACCCTCCCACCCACTGAAGGCTCTCCTCCTCCACCACCTTATCAACCTGGCTCCTGGCCCTGACCCCTACTGGCCTGCACTGGGGTTACCTGTGAGACCCTCTGAGGGGCTTTATTCCATGGATCTTCCTTCCATGAGGAAATTCTCCCCTCCCTTCCTTTCCAAAAGCACAACTCTGCTTTCTTCTTCCACTTTCTTGGCTGCTCCTCACTCTCCGGTCTTCTGCCTTCCTCTCACATGGGGCAGTTCCTCAAGGCTCCATCCCTCTCCTCTGCTGCTCACCTGGGACCATCCCTTCCCCTTCAAGACATCATCTCTGTGAACTCCAGCTATCTGCTGGATATTTCTACCTGGAGGTCCCACTAGCCCTGCAAATTCAAGTCTGAGACAGAACTCACTTCCTTCCTCTCTAATCTCCAGATCTGCTGATTCCCCAGCTTCCCAGGTGGCATTACCAGCCCCACCTTGTTCCCTTAGCCCTCCCTGAACACCTACTACCTTAATCTAATCAGCAACAAATTCTGTGGCCCCATCCCCTCTTCAATAGCCCTTGGTCCCATCTTTTCCTTCCCATCTGTTCTGCCCCTGTCCAAGGCAACAGCCCCTTTCCTGCTCTTCTTGCTTCCATATGGCCTCCTGTAATCCATTCTCCAGACATGGAGATCCATCCTGGCTATGATGGAGAAGTTTGTAGTAGACTGACATCTAACAGGGACCAACTAGAAAAAAATTATTTTTTAATGTTTGGAGGCATCAGAGTGTCTCCCAGGCCACTACAACTTGAGATGGAAAGATCTCAGATAGACACAAAGACTCCCTGACGCTTGGCAGTATTACCTTTGAGACATTTGCCAGGTCCTTAAGCTGCTCAAGGGGAAAAAAATTTAAAAAATATGGCTGTTGATAGTCAGAGTAGAGTTTTAGTGTTACCATTCTAGAGAGAAAGTCTGATGTTCAAGGTCCACTGAAGAGTAGGAATCCCAGAAAACACCTCAAGTTCTCACATGGGATCCTTGGTGGGATGCAGTCTGGAAGTGAGGGTGAGCTGGAGGGAAAAGCAAGATTTGCAAAGACTGTAATCTAGCCTTGAGGCACCTCACTCCCCAATTGGGTTAAAGTCAGTTGTCTTCTGCTCTATTCATCCATCAGAGGATGCAGTAAACCCTCTCTTGAGCAACATAACACCAACAAAAACCTCTACAATTTGTTATTCACAATGCCTCACATTCACTTTAAAGTTACCAAGTAAAGTGAGAAACAGGGTCAAGAGAGAAAACAGACAATAGAAACAGACCCACGATGACCCAGGTATGGCAGTTTCCAGTCTTGCAATTTAATAACTGTGACTACTATATTCAAGAAAATAATTGACAAGCTGGAGAATTTTAGCACAGAAAACAAATCTATAAAGAGTAGTCAGTAGACTCTGAAGAACCAAAAAGTGTAAACACTGAAGTTAAGAGCTCAGCTGATGTGCTCACCAGCATAGTGAGAGCAGAAGGAAGGGCTAATGAACTGGAAGCTGGAGATATAGAACATGTCCAGGCTAAGACAAGGAGAACAAAACGGGTGGAATCACAGATAAGAGCAAACAACAGCAACAGCAACGGGGCAGGGTGGAGGGGCGAACAGAAAGGCGCTTGGAGTCCTGGAAGGGGAAGGCTGGGAGAGGAAGCTAGATTGGAAGAAATAATGGCTGGGAATTCTCCAAAGTGGAAGAAAACACCAACTATCAATTCAAGAGACAGACAAAGCCCTTAAGCCCTTAGAAGGATAAATGCAAAGAAAGCCTCACACAAGCAAAACTGCTTATCAGAAAAGACAGGAAAAAAGCATTAAATGCAATCAGAGGAAGAAGACATGATGACTCTGGAAGAATAAGAAAAAGATTGAAGCTTATTTTCAACAAAAGTATCCCCTCAAAAGTGATAAAGGGAATAATCCTGAAAACACAGGATGCTATATTAGCAAAATATCCTTCCCAAGTGAAGTGAGGTCCAGTCATTTCCTACTAAACCAGATTTGAGAGAACCCACTATAGGCAGACCTGCACTAAGAGAAATATTGAAGAAGATCTTCAGGCAGAAGAAACAAGCACAGAAATACAGAAAAAAATGAACATCTACAGAAATGGATCTAAATATAGAGTATATAAACAACAGTCATCAAAAATATAGGTAGAATTGAAGCAAATGTCAACAGGTTAACATATAAAGCAGGAAAAGGATGAACAGAGAATATGCATTGTCTGGGGACTGGTGAACGTACCAGTTTGAATTTGACTTTGATAAATCAGGAACATGGTAAAGTAGAGGAAAAAATATAAAAGATGGTCAAGCAGAAAACAAATATGAAGATGGTAAATACAAATACTTTATTACACTAAATGTAAATAGACTAATATACCAAAAAAAAAAAAAAGATTGGCAGACCATATTCAAACACATATGTTACAGAAAAGACACATGTTACAACATAAGGATACAGAAAAATTTTAGGTATGGAAAAATAAATGCTGTACAAACACTAGCCCTCCCAAAGCTGGCATATCTCTACTATTATCAGGTAGAACAGTCTTTAGACAAGTTTTGTTACTAAGGATAAACACATAATTATTAAAAGGTCATTCCACTAGGAATCTAAAATCATTCGTGTACATAACAATACAACTTCAAAACACAATGAGCAAAAATTGACAGAACCAAAGGCACTCTAGACAAACTTCAATCGTGGTGGGTATCTGGGACACAGCTCTGCTGAGACCTGATTTACACATTGGCCCTGAGGACCTGAACGGGGCAGCCCGGACACTGTGACCTGGTCTTACCACTCAAATCCCAATTTCCCTACTGTAGCCACATTGACCTCCATACATCACCAGAACACACTGGTCACCAATGTACCCCAGGACATTTGCCCTGGTGGCTGCTTCTGCCTATAACACTCTGCCCAGGTGTCTCCTTTGGCCATTTGAAGTCTTGATTGAATGTGACCCACCTTCAGCCCTGCCTTCTGCCCTATAGCTTGGCCTCCCAAAGCCCTGTCCCTGTGCTCTTCCTTTGCCCCTCACCCATGTCTACAGTGACCACCGTAGCTTTGTTAGGCCCCTCTGTGTCCATAAGACAGTACCTCCACATCTTTGTTCTCTAAGGTGGCATGGGCTGGGCATCTGTGGAAGGGTTGACAAGAAGATGGTATACAGGGCTGGGAACACCAGTAGTTACTGCCTTCACAGTGGGGTTGATCCAGAAGTTTTCCTGTTTCTCACAACCCCCCCCCCACTTTTTTAAATTTTTGAGCAGAGGGATGAGAACACTGACTTCTAGGCTCATTCTATCTCCATGTCTCTCCATCTGTCATTGTCACTCAACCTTAGTCACAAATAGTGACAGCTAGAACAATACAGAATTGTTCTAAGAACAAGGTCTCAAGAAGGGGACCTCTGCCCAATGTACTCAGGTGTCAAGTCCTGTGGCTTGGGGACCCTTCCATACCCCCCCAATTCCACCTGTGCAGATAGTGGACTTAGTGGACTAAGGAAGTACTGGAGGTCTCAGGATAGGGCACAGTTCAGAGTGTGGGTGCTTGGGTGTCCCAAATAAAGGACAGATCTGGCAACTGGCCCAGGGTCCCAGGATCCTGATAGCTGTGGGGCCCGCTCTGGTGATGCAGGGGAATCCCAGGTGGGAAGGAAAAAGGTGAGTAACCACTCGCCCACTAAGGGAGATGGGAAGGGCTCATTCCTGAAGCATGCTGCTGGTAGACACAGGTGAGCCCCAGGCTGGGGCTGTTTACTGCCCCTGCAGGTGAGATCAGCCAGCTTATCAGGGAGCAGCAGGAGTCCCCCCGTCTCTGTTGGGACCTCTGACACCTTAGCACACAGTCCACCCATCTACATCTACCTGGGCACTATAGGGGGGGTGGTTAGTGCTGTCCTTGATTTCCTGATAAGGAAACCAAGTTGAAGGATTAAATCTGTGGTTGCCCAGTGGTCGACGCTGGAACCAGAAAGAAGATCTAGTGACGTCGAACTCCCAAACCATCCTCTTCAGCCACAGTCCTGCACTGGGGCCACAGGGCAGCCTTGGCCTTGCCCTCTCTCTGGGCCCAGATGAGCCCTTCATCTGGACATTCTTCCTCCATTCTCATCTGCACAGTTCTTAGCCCCGATCCATCCTTTCAGACTCAGATCACAGGTCCAGGAAACTGACCCCCAAGGAGGGGCTCCCAAGCTCCCACTGTGTTTCCAGATGCCCTGGGGCTGGTCAGTGGAGGTGCAACCCAGGTAGGTCCGCCTGCCATCCTGCCCTTTCAGCCCCTCCCCACCAGCCCCCGGCCCAGCACACAGTAGGTCCCAGCAAACGCCTTTAAAATGAATGAGTCTTAAAATTCCATTCCCTCCCACGCACCATGGGTAGATGTACCGCCACGGGCTTCTTAATGCCCTCTCTGTGTGCACACACGGGTGCTCACGCACACACGATAAAGCTAATGTTTGATTGTAGGCATGTGGCTCTAAGCACTGTGAACATTTTCTTTGTCAGTGACATCGGCCGGGTTATCACAGTCCTCGGCCTGAGACAGGAGCTGCTCCCTGGAAGCTAAGGCAACTGCTGGAATATGTTCCCTCGTGCATCTCGGGGAGGTCTTTCCAAGGGCAGAGCCGGCCACCGGGGACCCGCCTTCTGCGTGCACACCTGCGGAGCCTGGACCTGGCAAGGAGTCTGCCCAGGGCCTCACAGCTGGTCAGAGACGGAGCTGGGGTTGGAAACTAGCCCACACACGTCCTACTAAAGAGCGTCTGCCACCCCCCTCTATGTCCACATCTGATTTACACAATTATCGGAATAGGACAAGGACTACACTTTCTTAACGAAGGGCGTTTCTCTGTTGTTAATGTTTTTTTAATTCTAGGAGTGATGGAATATGCTGAAAGCACTTTCTGGGAAGACAGTGTGAGAAAGGCAAGGTGACTGGCCCTCCCCCTGCTGCAGGAAGAAGGAGCAGATTCCCTGTGCGGGTCAGGGAGGGCGCCACACAGTGGTGGCAGGGCAACGCTGGCGGCACAGGAGAACAGAATAGGTGTGAAGCAGCTCTGTGCCGGCAGAGCGCTTGGAAAAGACAGGAAAAGAAAAAGAAAAAAATCTCCCCATGAATTCCCCTGCTTTTCCTCTTTAATTCTCCACTCTGCTGCTGTCTTCCTCTGTGTGTGTGTGTGTGTGTGTGTGTGTGTGTGTGTGTGTGTGTGTCATAGAGACATCAGGTGCCTCAAAGCAGGCGGGGACAGAAAGCTGGGTAAGGAGGGCGGGGAGGGGGACAGAGAGCCCGGGAGGGGAGAGGGGATGTGGGTGCATGATGTGCCCCAGGCCCTTCTCGTTCCCACCTACCTGAGAGTACACCCAGGACTCAGTGCATGTCCCAGGACCCTGGTGCATGGCAGAAAGGGGACAGGCTGCATCTCCACCACACAACTCTCTGTGTCCCTGAGTTTCCCAGGTCACCGCTCCAAGCCTCAGTTTCCTCCCCGGTAACGTGGGCGTGCCCTCCACAGCCCCGGATGAGGTGTAGGCAGAGCCGCCCCTGGACAGTGCCCAGCAGTGTAGGCACCGCCGGGCGGCCTCTCCAGACAGAGGTCAGTGCCTCCAGCCAGAGCAGGGTACGTGGGTCGTTAACACAGATCTGCATTTCCTCCTGACAAACACTTCAGTTCTTCAGAGGGCTGTTTCCAAACCCAGTGCTCGGATACATGACAGCCGCGGGGTCCACAGTCACATGGGACAAACCACACTCAACCAAATGCACACACCTGGCCACGCAGTGCAGGGGCCACCCGGCAAGGGGGGAGGGCCGTGTCGGTGACACATCCTGGCTGTTCTCGATCTCGCATTCTGCACACGGCCGGCCAGCGCTGGGGGAACTGTGCAGAGGCTGCGGGGACCCTGTCCAGTCCTGTATGGCTGCTTGCGAGCCACACTCGTCCACCGATGACCATGGGCTTGCCCCTCCAGTCTTTGTCCATGTTGGCTTCCTCAACACTTAAGAGAATTTCCAGGTCCCCAGGCAGGACTGAAACATGTCTGGAGGGATAACTCCTGACCAAATCCTGCTCAAGAAGGCTTCACATTACCCTCTGGGTGCAGAAGCCCTGAGACGCCAACTCCCCTGCACCCTTGCCAGCGGGCGTGGCTGACCATACTGGTGTCTGTGCGCCAGGCATGGTGTCAGATGCTCACGTTGCCCCTCATGTGCCTTCTGACGCGGATCGTCTAAGCATCCCCATTTAAAACAGGGAGGTTGAAGAGGTCCTGCCTGAGGTCACACAGCTGATGTGAACCCAGAGAGTGGGGCCCTGAACCACTGGCTCAGCATCCACGGGACAAACTTCTCCCATGTCTCTTGTTACAGCAACACGAGATTGTTGGTGAGGCCGCCCAGATCCCACATCTCTTGGGGTACCCATGGCCCTTGTGGGGTGGCCCTCCTTCCCCCACTGGCCACTGCTCCTCCTGACTGATCTGAGTCTTCCCCGGGTGGGCCAGTGGGTTGTGGGCTGCCCTTGCTAGGCAGCCAGACCCCACTCACCCTCCTCACCCACCCATTGCCTTGAGGCCATGGGAAGACAGGCCAGGCCCTCTCCATGCAGGAGCAGCTGGTCATGGTCCAACGCATGGCCTTGTCTTCCTATCCCTCTGCCCCACTCCTGAGGGGGCAGGCAGGAGCTTGGGGGAGAGAGAAGCCTCTGAGAGCTGCGGGCTGATGGGCACACCCCACACCAGCCCAGTGCCCACAAGGGGTATCCGAGAAGCCCAGCTGGAAGAGGGCGGCCCTTTTCCCTCCACTGACACTGCTCTGTGGTGTATGTCTTTGTGGAAGTCCTAGGAGAGGGATGTGGGACAGGCAGGTGCCTCAACAGTGGCCCCAGCCACTATGCCACTGTGGACATGTATTCCACCCGACTGTGTCTAAGCTCCATGTGGTTGGTCATGCTGACCTCCACTCAATGTTTCACCAGAACTTTCTGAGGCACACACTGGGAAATGCTCCCACTTTTTTTTTTTTTTAAGATTTTATTTATTTATTTGACAGAGAGATCACAAGTAGGCAGAGAGGCAGGTAGAGAGAGAAGGGGAAGCAGGCTCCCCGCTGAGCAGAGAGACCGATGCGGGGCTCGATCCCAGGACCCTGAGATCATGACCTGAGCTGAAGGCAGCAGCTTAATCCACTGAGCCACCCAGGCACCCCTGCTCCCACTTCTAATATAGCTTCTCTGTCCCTTGATACCTAGCTCCCTCCTCATGCCCCTCTTCCTTTCCCCATCATCCTCTCTCCCTCATCATATCTCCTTCTCCATCATCCTCCTTCCCCATCATGTCTCCTTCCCCATTCCCCTTCCCCATGACCCCCTCCCCCATCATGTCCCCTTCTCCATCATCCCCCTCCCCACCATCTCCCTTCCACATCATGTCTCCTTCCCCATCATCCCTCTTTCCCATTATGTCCTCTTCCCCATCATCTTCTCTTCTTCATTTCCCCTGCAGGGACAACCCCCCTCCCAGCCCACTGCAGTTAACACTCTGGAGGGCTCTGTTCCTGACTCCCCAACTCCCTCACCCTGTGCCCTGTTCATGAAATCCATCGATGCCCATGACTCAGCTACCACCTATTAATGGTGGCTCCAAGCTTGTGTCTCAATCCAAGTCTCGGTCATGGACTCCAGGTGCCTATATGCCACTGACTGTTGTTATCCCATGTGGGAGTTCCAGGAATTCTGCAAATTCACCTCTGACCCAGGTGCCTTCTCCACCTACCTGCCCACCTGTCAAGTTCACTCCTCCTCCAGGTCCCCGTCTCCATCACCCCACGCACACTCTGCCCACTCACCGCCACCTGAAGATTGGCACAGAGAAGCACCATTCAATTCCTAACCACCTCATTATTATCAGGTAGTTGTCTTCAGCATCTCACAGGACCAGTGTGTGTGTGTGGTGGGGGGGAACTTGGAGATGTTGATGTAAAGAATCTGAACCCATCGAGTCAAACTTTCAATTTATAGTAAAGGACACCGGTCCAGCTTGAGGAAAAGACTTGACCAAGTTCACCTCATGGTGGATGCACTTTTCTTTATACTGCTGTTAGGTGCCAGTGCTATGGGTGATTGTATCAACTGAATGGCTTTAACAACAGACATTTATTGCTCACAGTTCTAGTGGCTCGAAGTCCAGATCAGGGTTCCTGCTAACCCATCTCCTTGTGAAAGCCTATTTATTCACTTGCAGAATGGCCCCTTTCTCACTGTCTTCATACGCATGTCTTCACCAGAGGGAGTTTTGGTGTCTTCTTCTTCTTAAAAGGGCATGAGTCTTATAATAAGACTCACCCTCATGACCTCATCTAAATCTAATTTCCTCCTGCATGCCCTCTTAATACCTCCAAATGCCCTTCCACTGGGGTCTAGATCTTCAACATTGAAATTTGGGGGAAACAAAGTTTCAGTCCATAGCCGTGATGTGCATACTGAGGTAAGCAAGGGAGACAAGGGCCTTCCACCATAGAGCTGACGTTCTGGGGACACTCTATAGAGAAAGAAGGCAGTTTGGCCAGGATTCCAAGTCTGATTCCAAGTTCTGTTTCTTCTCCTGACACCACATTGTCAACCCACATGACTCTTAGGTTATTACCTTGTTTCGCTCAAGGAGGGGAGCAGGGAATGTCTTATCATTCTCCTTACATAGATGAGAATATCTTAGCCCCTTCCCCAGAGCCAAAACAGGGTGGAATGCACCCATCCATCCACTCAGCCACTCATCTATCCATTCACCCACCCATCCACCCATCCTTCCATCTACTCATCCATTCATCCATCTATCCATATATTCATCCACTCATCCACCCATCTATCCATCCTTCCATCCACCCATCTATCCATTCACTCATCCATCCATCCATCCAACCATCCTTCCATCCATCTACCTATCCTTCCTTCCACCCATCCATCCATTCATCCACCCAACTATTCATCCCTCCTTCCATCCATCCCTCATCCATCCATCCATCCATCCATCCATCCAACTATGGATATATTCCACCAAGATTCCCTGAATGACCACCAAGTTAAGATCCTCTCTGTCCTTCACCAAGTTAATGCCCCCCCCCCTCGGAACCTTGTTTTGTTGCCCTGCCAGACCTCTCAGAGACCTAATGGAGGCTGGGTATTTGGGCCCTCCACACACCATCAGGCTGCTGATGGCCATGATGGCCATCCTCAGGCCCTGCATGACCATTCTGGAAAGCCGTCCCTCCAACAGCACCTTTTTCTATGACCCACAGCAGATTTTTCAGCATTGGTGGATTCCCAAGACCCCTTCTTACTTCTAGGACTGAGTGGGTGGGCGTTCCTACCACAGGGAAGGGGAGGAGGGCATGCCTTTCCTTCCCGCCCATTGCTTCATCTGCCAGGGCCTGAAAATTGATCTTCCATAAAAGAGGACCCAGGCGAACTCAAAATGGGAAACAGACCCCGGGCAGCTAGGGAGCGGCTGGCCCAGACAGCCCAGGATCAAAGCAGGCTAGGCTGTCCACGAGCCCCAGCACGGTGTCTGGTTATCAAATTTGCACTTGGCAGTGTCTTTCTGCTTACTCTTCTAAGGAAGGGAAGACCCAGCCAAGCCCAGATGATGCCCCCAGCATGAAGAGTCCAGAATGAAGCCTCAGACTTACATTCTACTGTTTCTTGCATGACATTGCTTCAAGGGCCTCATTGTTTCAGTGTCAGCTGTATGCCCAGCACTTTATGTTCAGCAAGTGGAGTTTGCACTATGACTTGGGTGAGCAGGTGTTAGTGAGCACCCACACTTCACCCATCAGAAGACCAAGTCAGTGGCCCCAGTTCCTGGGGCCAGTACATGGCAAAGCTGGGACATGGGCCTCCAAAGTCAGTGGCCTTCTGAGATCTGATGCTGCTTCTTGATGTTGTTCCTTGTCCTCCCAAGTTAGGAGTTGAGAGTCTTGGTACCCTTGGGGGACAAGGGCCTATGCAGGAATGGAACACAAAGAGATTGTCTGCTGGGAAGGTGATAAATGGAATAAAGGAGAAGGAAACAGGACCCCAGGTGCACACACCTTCCATAGGTCTCTGTATCAGCTAGCTTTTGCTGCATAACAAACCACTCTAAACTCAGTGGGAAATGGCAATAACCATTTATTGTTCATGAGTCTGTGGTCAACTGGGAGCAACTGAGGACCCCTGCAGGCCCTGGCCAGCCTCAGCTGAGATAACCAGGAGGACCCCCTCTGCCCTGCATGTCTGTCATCCTCCAGCAGACCAGCCAGGCTATGTGTTCATGGTGAAGGTGAGGGAGCCCCAGGGAAGCAGAAACACATAGGGTTTCCAAAGGCCGAGACTCAGAACTAGCACAATGTCACTCCTGCCTCATTCTATTGGCGAAGGGAAGTCACAGGGCTCCTGGGAGCCACAGAGGAGAACACGACTGAGTCACATGGCAAAGGCCATGTGGGGGGACGAAGCATCTACCTCCCCTTCAGGAGTCCATGGTCTGCAACTACTGGAGTCGCCTTTGTCTCCTGCTATTGCCAGATGCCAGGCCCCAGCACCGCATCCCAGTCAGAGATGCTCCAGTTCCCTCCTCCAGTTCTTGTCTGTTCACAAGAAGGCCTGCTGTGTCCACTCACATGATGTCCAAGCCTGGGTCAACCACTGACCGTGAGCCTTGGCCTTGGTCACCTGACCACTTTTCCCGGAGGGGCCCCAGGGTCTGCCCAACACACGACTTGCTTTATGGCCTCACCACCCCCGCTGGGCTGGGGCTCAGCTAGCGCCCACTGACCGTCTTAGTGATAGCTGCAGCAGCAAGAGTAATGGTACTGCCTTGGGCTTCACCTCTGCTGAGCTCGGCCTCGTCCATTATCGGCCGAGGGTGCTTGTCATCACGCTGCAGGCGCAAATCAGAATCAAATGTGTTGCCCGAGACAGCGAGAATGCTCCATTTCACATTTGCAAAAAATCTGGGAGGGGGCAAAGCTCTTTTCTGTCAACTTAAAAGGGAAGGAGAGGCAGCAAGGAAAGGAAGAAGCTGTGATAATTCTTGAAAACTTTGTTTTTCATTTTCCCCTCCTGGCTCCTTGGGCTCCACGAGAGAACGGGCTGAATCCCACAAGAAAGCAGGCTCAGTCAGGGCCTAAGCAAAGCCACGTGTCTTTATAGCTCTTTAGATGTCTTGAAATGTTTTTCAAATGTCCAGGCCCCAACCTCCCCAATCTGTTTGCTAGGAGCACCTCCCCACAGAGGTTGGGGCAGGGGGGCTTGTCTGTAGATGCGAGGAAGCCCCAGCCACATGCCTTCCACAGAGCCCCCACATTCCCAGTGATTTGGGGGCCACAGAGGCAGACGCCATCCTACAGAGGCAGACGCCATCCTCCAGCAGCTCTGGGGCGTTTCACTCCTGGAACTTAGGTCAGCCCTTCCTAAGGAAGAGACAAGGTGGCCTGGGGCACTGTGGCCAGGCATCCCACCCCTCACGGGGCCTCTCTGGAGGGCTGATGCCCTGCACAACAATTACTCACCCTACTGCTCCTTGCTCCTCCCCCCGCCCCACCCAGGGACAGGAAGCTTCCTATTCACAGTATCCTTCCATCCCTGCCCAGGTAGGCTCATTGGTTTGTTTATGAGTCAGGCATCACAGAGTGAGGCAATGGTCCCTTGGTCCCCAGCCACCCAGTCCCCAGGTCCCCAGGGAGCCTGAGCTCTTCTGGACTCACTCTGTGACCCTGGCACAGAGTTTCCTTTTGCTCTCCTGACCCTCCCTCTCCATCCCCCCACAAGCTGGTCTGTAAGGTCACACCCACAGGACTTCTGTGACCTGTGACTTCCACTTGGACTTGGCCAATAGGGAGCGCCCGTGGGGATCAGAGGAAGGGAGAAGAGAAAGGTCAGGGTCCTCTGTGCTCTGAGTGTTGTAACTGAAGGTCACACTGTCTCCTGCTTGTCCCTCCCTCTCTCTTCCTCCTTCCTGCCCTCTTGCCCATGCTGCAATGACTGTCCTCCCCTGTCCCATCAGGACAGATGGCAAAATCTCAGCTGCTGCTAACCCTGGCAGTAAGACTTCCCAGTGGTCCTCTAGACCCACCCCTTTGTCACTTGACCTCCTCTCGCTATCCTGGTTTAAGTGTGTCATCAGACCGTATTGTCCTTTGATGACACACATGTCCCTAGTAATACTGTATCTTGGAGAGCAGGGAGCCCTGATATGGCCAGCACAGGGTTCCTGACCCTACCATTGCCCAGTGGAAACCAAGCACAGTGGTCAGACACCGACTCAGTGAGCCTCAGTGACCCAAACCAACCAGGCCCTCTGCATCCATCATCTTTGTTAATAATCTCCATGACAGACAACTGATAGGCCTCAGTGTTTATTCTGTGAACAAATAAAGAAACACATAGAGCAGTCAGTTTCCAAGTGTGCAAGTTGGTCCAGCAGGCTGACCAAAGTGAAGAGTACACACTGAGCAGGTGAGGAGCTAGCAGTGGGGAGCTAGGCCACTCAGGAGCAGAAAAGCAGGGACCACGGTGAGAATCCTAGCTCTGCTCCATCTGCTGTGTGACCTTGGGCAGGTGTCTGAACATCTCTGTGCTTTGTCCTCTTTACCTGCACAGCAAAACAAAGAAGTCAGTGAAGCCTTCTTTCTGTGCCAGGATGGTGTGCAGGTCAAATGTGGGAATGATTTGTAGATGCTCAAACCCTGCCTGGGAACATCTCTGATGCCACTACTCATGATTGCAGTAGCCGACCTGGGATTCCAGCTCCTCATCCTCCCCGAGTACCATCACAAGTGTACAGGAGACACACAGACCCCTTCTCATTCTGTCCTCAGTCAACAACCCCAAACACAGCATGCCCCTGCCCACTGTGCTCCCTGGGCACAGACCATAGAACGAAGCAGGAGAGCTACAGCTACACAGCTTCTAGAAGAAAATTAGAGAAAAAAACACAAAGAAACTCGGATAAGCAAGTTCTTAACAAGGCTCAAAAGCATAACGTATAAAAGAAAAGAACGCTCCACTGGACTCTATCAAATTTTTGCTTTGCAAAAGAAGCCTTTAAAGAAAATAAAAAACACAAGCTGCAGATTAAAGAAAATAAGGAACACAAGCCACAGATTTGGGGTGGGGGGAAATATGAAAAATACCTATCTGGTAAAGAACTTGTATCCAGAATATATGTTAAGAAAGAACCTCTGAGTTATCGATAAGATAACCAAACTCAAAAATGGGCAAGAGATTTGAACAGGCACTGTGCTAGAGATGCTTTAGTGGCCAACAAGCACATGAGAAGCATTGCAAATTGTTAATCCTTGGAAGAGTGCACACTAAACCACAACTGAGATGCCAGTACCCTCCCACCCTGGCTAAAATCAAAAAGGTGGACAATACTAAGTGTTGACAGGGATATAGCACAACTGGGCCTCTAACACCCTGCTGGAGGGGTTGCAGGTAGCACAGCATCCTCAGGACCAGCCAGGCAGTTTCTTGAAAAGTTAAACAGATATTTCCCCTGTGATCCAGCATTTCCACTCCTGTTTATTTGCATGTAAGAAATGCAATCATGTGTCTACATAAAGAACTATTCATGAGCATTTGTAGCAGGGTCCACTGGTGGCCAGTTGATTTATTTTTTTAATCATTATTCACTCATGAATCTAAATTAATGCAAGGCAGGTTACTACAGCTCATATTTGCTTTACCTTTGGAGAAGCTCAGATTATCTGGGTTTGGTCAGTGGAGGCCTCATCTTGTTGGCTTCTTGAGTCTTTTTTGCTTATTTCAATGTCTTTTTAAAAAATGCTTTGTTACAAAACATACAATTAACCATTTGAATGATTTTTAGGTGTGCATTTTAGTGGCATTCAGTACCTGAGCACTGTTGTGCAACCATCCCAACTATTGGCCTCCAGAATTTTCTATCATCTTTTCCAAATAGAAACTCTGCCCCCATTAAACATTTATTCTTCCCTCCCCCATGCTGGCCCCGACACCTTGCTTCCTGTCCATGAATCTGACCGCTCTGGGAAACACAAGTGGAATCACACGGTATATGTCCTTTTGTGAGTGGCTTATTTCATGAGCATAATGTCCTCAGGGTTCATCTGTGGGTAGCAGGTGTCAGGATGTTCTTCCTGTTTAAGGTTGAATATTATTCCTTTGAGTGGATAGTCTACATTTTGCTTATCCATCCATCCATCAATGGACACTTGGGTTTTTTGCACCCTTTGGTCACAGGAAATAACAGTGCCATGAATATGGGGGTGCAAACATCTATTTGAGATCCTGATTTCAATTCTTTTCTTTTATACCCAGAAGTGGAATTGCTGACTCACAATTGCACTTACGTGAGGTACTTAGAAGAGTCAAAATCACAGAGAAAGAAGAAGGCAGAATGGAGGCAACCAGAGACCAAGGCTTGGGGCACCATAGGGGTATGGGGGTCTCATGGGGACAGAGTTTCAGTTTTACAAGATGAGGAGTTCTGGGGTGGGTGGCACCCACCCACCCATGTTATGTGTATTTTACCACACTAAAAAGAAAGTAAAACTTCTGCAAATAAAATGAAAAGGAATGGAATTGCTGGACCATGTGTTAATTCTGCATTTAATTATTTCCATGGTGTCTGCACCAGTTCATGTCCCCAGAAGTGCACAGGGCTCCCCTACCCTGTGTCCCTGCCAATGCTTGTTTTTTTTTTTCTGGGTTTGTACGATAGCTATCTCAGTTGAGGTGGGTGTGTGTGAAAGGGCTCCTGAGTCTTTCTGATGTGACCTTCACCATCTTGACACCTTCCTAGCCAGCAGGTTGGGTAAGACCATCCAGGCTGCACTTTTCCTGCACCAGACCTGGAATCAACCACTTTCTTGAGGAGCCTCAGTTTCTTTCAATGGGAAACGATACGTCAAGTCCTTGTTTAGAACACTAGGGCAAACAAGGACTCACTGCTACTTGTGTGGCTGTTGCTTCTATGCCTTTCCAGTGGACAGAGGTTAGGAATTTTTCCCTTTGCAGTAAAGTAGCTCATGGCATTATTCTGACAATTTGACTTTAAAACCACAACTGGAAGGTTTTTACCTAATCCTTCCTGTCTTGCATCTTTGTCTCCTTCTCCCCATGCTAGGAATTCTGACTCTTGCCAACACAAGGAACAAATTTGATGTAGAAAATCACACAATAGTCTCAACTGTAATTGACCCTATCAACAACAGGATTACTAAAAATAGCTTGAAACTGTTTTGCAATGTTTTTGTGCTCAAGATACGCCACAGATGGAATGTTTGTGGCCCCCCTTGCCAAACTCACGTGTTGAAATCCTCACCCTCACTGTAACAGCATTTGGAAATGGGATCTGTAGGAGGTGCTTAGGTCTGGAGGGTACCTCTGCCCATCCTGTGAATGGGATTAGTGCCTTTATGCCAGAGGCCCCAGAGAGCCCCTCAACCCTTCCTCCACATAAGTACACTGTGGGAAAGTGCCACTTGTTCGTGTCTGAACCAGAAAGTAAGTCCTCACCAGACACCGAATCGGCCAGAGACTTGAGCTCAGATATCCTAGCTTTAGAACTGTGAGAAATAAAAGTCTATAGCTCCTGAGCCTTTCCCCCTACCCCCTATCTGTGACACTGTGTCTCAGCAGCCCAGAGGGACTGGGATCAGGTATGTCCCACTAGGTGTGTACAGTTAATTATTGTATTTTAAAGTCACCTGGGACAGTTTCTGTCCAGTGGTTCTGCTGCCAACCAGATACACGTTTAGGTCCATTTATTTCATTTTATTTTTGATTGGGGGGGATTGCCTTTGAAATGTCATTGTGGTGACTATATAAAGCTAACTAATGTCTAGTAGGTTCTTCCAATCCCTGCACCTAACCCCACAAACCCCCAGGCCCCATCAGTGAGCATCTTGTTTGACCTGCACAGCGTTATGTGACCACAGGCAGAGAGGCGTATCTGAATGGGGTTACACCAAGCATGTGTCGATGATTGTCTGTGTGTTTTCAGGTAAATGGTGGCAAACCATCTCACCTTGTTTTTCCTCTTACCAACATATGCCCAAGATCACCCCAACTGGGTCCTCAATTCTATTCCATTTGAAACACTATATCTGTGTAACTACAAATTCTCTCTCAGTAGTCACTCACTGTATGGTCTATAGTGCTGACTCTGTCTTCTTCCCTGCATTTATCTATGTTTCTGAGCTGTGGTCCAGTGGCTTCCATCACTGATGTTATGATAAAATCCATCTAGTCCCCTTGGTTTTGGCTTCCTAATTGTTGGCTCTCTACAAAGACCCACACTGAGTCTCCCTGCACCTCTCCTTCGTGCTCTGGGAAGGGGGAGGTAGTCTTCCCCAGATTTGATTTAAAATGATATCTTTTTATTCCTAACTAACAGCCTCAAGAGCAGTCACAGACTCATCTGCCTTCCATTGCCCCACTATGCTTCCAGGCCACGCAGCTGCCATGCGCTCTGCCTTCTGGTTTATAATCATCGCTCCATCTTAGTGCTGAACAAACACTGAATGCTCATCACCACCCACACACTGATAAATCTGCAGTGACTTTGATGGTCTGAAATGCTCCACTTTTCCTCAGAAATATTGTCATGGGAGCAATATTCTCTGAGTTCCTGCAAATTTGTAATAATGTGCCTGCTGCCTGTGTACCTGAAGGCACCCCACAGTAAACAAAATCCTTGGGTCACATACTCTCACCCTGAAAATCTTAAGCATGCAACTTTATTGTCTTCTTGCAAAAATGTTGTTGCAAAGACTAAATGACAATATGATATTTTTCTTCTTACAAGTACCTTGCTATTTTTACCTGGGTGACCCAAAGACCTCTTGTCTCAAGTATCTCTAGACAGACAACCCGGTGTTGGTTATTCTGCTTAAAGTTTCCTGGGAATGAGGCATACCTCTTGACAGAGTTTCAAGTCATTCTTAAAAATTTCTTGAAATTAACTGAAATAATTGAATGGAAAGAATTGAAATCAATTTAATTAATTGAAATTAATTTCATGAGACTATCTCTTGACTAACTGTTTTTGTACTTGTTCTATTTCTTTGAGATGGTTTTGTTCTTCAGGGACCCCCATTAATGTGTGGTGGGTATCATTTGCACATACTCTGTAACTAGTACTTTCTCCAAAATCTTCTCTTTCCCTTTCTATATAACTGATTTCTCTTCTATTTTTAAAAGACAGTGTCTGTGGTTTTCACCTGTTCTTGGCTCTCTTCTGTTGTAGTTTGATTTATTCCGCATTATCTCTGGGTTCCAGCCTCCTGAGTATTTCTAATCTTGGTTTATGTTATGTCTCACGTCTTCCACCATCATCTTAGTTCCTTTCAGTGGTGAGGAAGAATCAGGTCTTCATGTTTTTGCTGGATTTTTGTTTTCATTGTATTCCACATTATTCCAGTGTCTACCTTCCCTTTTATAATAACTTTGTGTAGGATTTTATTATGATCCTTTCTATGCTCATTTTTACATGGAATTAGTATATCTGAATCAGAGTCAGGCTGGTCAACATAGGTTTTTTAGTTGCACTGTAACACATTCTTGTTTGCAGTTTTCATGAGTTGATCACACAGGTACCTGGCATGTTCTGAGGTGTCCTGGCTTGGTTTTTCTTTCCTGTTTTTGTCCCTGCCCTGATGAGGGAGCTCCTTTCCTGCAGTGTCTCCCCAAGGCAGGTCCCTGTCCTGGGAGGAGTGTCCATTGCATTGGATGTTGAGGGTCTTGCTTCCCCAGACCCTCAGACCTTCCTGAGGGTGGTGCATCCCAGTGTGCATGGAGTGAACAAACCCCACCCAGTTTAAGTGGCTACTCTCAGAAGTTTCCACCACCCTTGGTGAGCACCTGTTGATGGCTTACCCTGTCCCTCTGCTGCCTCTGGTATGGATGCTGACATGACAAGGGTCTTATGGTTCATCCCCACCCACTCCCATGCTGGAGCTCCTGGGAGTGGCATCCTGTGTCCCAATTTGTTGTAGATGCTATCCATGGGTTTTGGTGTTGCCATCGTGATTTAGGGAAAGTTTCGGGAGATTTGAAATCTAGACTGCCACTTTCATAGTTTCAGAGTCTTTCTCTCAATGTGCTTTTTAATTAAAAAATAAACTTAATCACCATTAGCCATCAGGGAAGTTCAAATAAAAACTACATTGAGACACCACCTTACACCAGTTAGAATGGAAAAAATTAACAAGACAAGAAACGACAAGTTTTGGAGAGGATGTGGAGAAAGGGGAACCTTCTTACACTGTTGATGAGAATGCAAGTTGGTGAACCCACTTAGGAAAACAGTGTGGAAATTCCTTAAGAATTAAAAATAGAGTTACCCTATGACCCTGCAATTGCACTACTGGGTATTTACCCCAAAGTTACAGATGCAGTGAAAAGAAGGGTTGTATGTACCCCAATGTTTATAGCAGCAATGGCCACACTCACCAAACTGTGGAAAGAGCCAAGATGCCTTTCAACAGATGAATGAATAAAGAAGATGTGGTCCATATATACAATGGAATATTACTCGGCTATCAGAAAGGATGAATACCCAACTTCTGTATCAACATGGACGGGACTGGAGGAGATTATGCTGAGTGAAATAAGTCAAGCAGAGAGAGTCAATTATCATATGGTTTCACTTACCTGTGGAGCATAAGGAATAACATGGAGAACATTAGGAGAAGGAAAGGAAAAGTAAATTGGGGAATTCAGAGGGGGAGACAAACCATGAGAGACTGTGGACTCTGAGAAACAAACTGAGGGTTTTGGAGGGGAGGGGTGTGGGAGGTTGGGTAAGCTTGGTGGTGGGTATTAAGGAGGGCACGTATTGCATGGAGCACTGGGTGCAGTGCATAAACCATCAATCTTGGAACACTGAAAAAATAAAATTAAATTAAAAAAGAAATGTTGCTAGAACTAAAATAAATAAATAAACAAACAAAAAAACTACCATTTGTTGAGCCCCTATTAGGTCCAAGATAGTTGACAGAGATTCCTATGAGATTATGTTCAATCTTCAGAATCACCTTTCACATCTGCTATTATTATTATTAATTCAATATTTTGAAGGAGTTGAGGCTCAGAGAGGTTTAGTAGCTTGCCCAAGGTCACAAAGCAAGTAAGGGCAGAGCCAAGACTTTGACACAATTCTGTATGGCTAAGTAAGTGTTTACCTGCCAGCGAAAGCACTTGGTGCACGACAGGTGTAACTTAGAAAAGTGGCTCTCAGTTTCCCTGTAGGATTTTATGAGAATGAAGCAAAGCAGGAGAATGTTTCTCACAGCAGTCTCAGAACTCAGAAAGATCTCACCACATACTCTGAAGCATTTTATGCCCAGTATGCATGGCATCCCAGAGGGGCTCACTGCCCCCTGAGCCCTCCTTTCCTGAGCCCAGAAGAATCCATGGGTTGGGTGCTCTGGAGCTATTCGATACCACAATTTTTTAATTAATTCATTCATTTTGAAAAGATTTTATTTTTTTTTTAAGATTTATTTATGTATTTATTTGACAGAGAAAGAGAGAGATCACAAGTAGGCAGAGAGGCAGGCAGAGAGAGAGAGGAAGGGAAGCAGGCTCCCTGCTGAGCAGAGAGCCCGATGTGGGACTTGATCCCAGGACTCTGAGACCATGACTCGAGCCGAAGGCAGCGACTTAACCCACTGAGCCACCCAGGTGCCCGAAAAGATTTTATTTTTATATAATTTCTACACCCAAAGTGGGACTCCAATTCACAACCTCAAGATCAAGAGTCACACGCCCCACTGACCGAGCCAGCCAGGCACTCCTACAATTATATTTTTTACCTATATCTTCCTGCACTGTCAGGTATCCAGAGAAAAACTTTCTTTGAGCTTAAAAAAAGAGAAATTTTTACTATAGTGATATTTATTTTATTTCTAAAAAAGATTTATTTATTGTAAATAGAGCAAGAGCGTAGGGAGGAGGTGCAGAGGGAAGAGGATCTTTTAAAAATTTTTTAATTTAAATTCAATTTAGTTAACATAGATGTATTATTACTTTCAGAGGTAGAGGTCAGTGATTGACTCATTGGTTAGTTACATAGATCACCCAGCGCTCATTACATCATGTTCTCCTTACTGCCCGTCTCCCACGCCCCTCCCCTCCAGCAACCCTCAGTTTGTTTCCTAGAGTTCAGAGTCTCATGGTTTGTCTCCATCTCTGATTCTGTCTTGTTCTATTTATCCCTCCCTTCCCCTATGATCCTCTGTTTTGTTTCTCATATTCCACATATGAGTGAGATCATATGGTCATTGTCTTTCTCTGATTGATGTATTTCACTTAACATAATACCCTCTAGTTCCATCCTCATCATTGCTAATGGCAAGATTTCATTCTTTCGGATGGCTGAGTCATATTCCACTCTGTATGTGTATATATATACACCATATATATACCATATATATGTGATACATATCTATACCATATCCTCTTTATCCATTCATCTGTTGATGGACATCTAGGATCTTTCCATAGTTGGGCTATGTGGACATTGTTGCTATAAACTTTGGGGTGCACATGCTCCTTCAGATCACCACATCTATATTCTTGGGGTGTTTACCTAGTGGTGTAATTGCTGGGTCCTAGGATAGCTCTATTTTCAACTTTCTGAGGAACCTCTATACCGTTCTCCAGAGTGGCCACACCAGCTTGCATTCCCACCAAAAGCGTGGGAGGATTCTCCTTTCAAGGGAGAGAGATCATTAAACAGACTCTCCACTGAGCACAGAGCCCAACCTGGGGCTTAATCTCACAACCCTGAGATCATGACCTGAGCCCAAACCATGAGTGGACGCTTAGCCAACGGAGCCACACAGGTGCGCCTGTAGTGATATTTATTATATCAAGCAAAATATTTTCCAACAATCAAGCCATCCCATAAATACTGGTTGAACACCATGCCAGGCTGCTTTCACACAGACTGGCCCCCAGATGGGAAGACAGGCCACAGCTAAGTGGGAGTTTTAAGTAGAGTAGCTGTTAAGAATGAAATAAAGGCATCCTGGTGGGAAGGTAGGAAGCTAGGGAAGGTCTCAACAAGAACAGGGAGTTTATGCTGAGAAGTAGCTAATGGCCTGGGAAAGAAAGTTCCAGACCAAGGTTACAGGAGGTCCCAGCTCCCAGAAGTAAGGGCAAATGAATGGTGGGTATAGTATCGAGGGCAAGGAGGAAAATGACGGGAGGTGCCTTCAGAGGGAAGGGGCTGCCAGAGCACCAGGGGCTTGTGGGTGAGCCAGGCAAGGACTTTGCATCTTGCTCTGGGAGGATGGGAGCCATCGATTGTTTAACACCAGAGATATGGTCTGGCTTGTTTTGCAGGAGGTTTCCTTGGCTGCTCTATGAAGAAAGTGTTCTAGGGGAGCAAGTTCAGAAGCCAGCAGGTGAGCTAGAAGGCTCCAGCAGTGGTCAAGAGAGGATCCCTAGCAGAGCGGGTGAGAGCAGGTGTTCTCAGAAAGATGCAATTCTTTCCTTCATGGGACCCCACAGTGCCTCTGTGAGGGTTCACAGATGGGGGTCTGAAATTTATGAAGGACATGACTGGACAAGAGGGACCAGATCTGAGGGCCTGAACAAGGATGTGGAAGAAAGCTTGTGCTATGGAACATATTCAATATATTTTGTTGAAATTATTGGTTGCTTAGGATTTTAGTTGTGAATTGTGTAAAACTGGTGAATCACAGACCTGTACCCCTGAAACAAGTTATACATTCTATGTTAATAAAAAATAAAAAATAAATTAGAAAAAAAAAAAGGATTTTAGTTCTAACTCAAAATGAGTATTAATCCACAATGGGACTTTTTAGTTTCCCAAATGCTTCCAAAGCATGATCTTATTTGATCTTCTTACAATCCCCCAAAGCAACCAAAGCCAGTTCTATTTATGACTGCTATATAGACAAGGAAACGGAGGCTCAAGAGACCCTTCCTCTTTAAAACCTCACTGCAGATCCCCTGTGGTAGAAATGGGCCTTGGGCCTGGGAGTGTACACTGAAATGAGTACAACCAATCTACAGTTCTGTGGCTTCTGTAGGGGGAAATAGCTTGGCATGCAGTAGGTGCTTGGCAATATCTGTCAGTGGAAACCTGACCAGGCCTGGGATATTGGCTACGTCACTTCCCTGTAGCTGCTTGGAGTGCTGAGCCTTCTGTCTTCTATACCCGCTGGTCTCCCCAACACCACGCACATTGCCAGCTCCTGAAGGCAGGGACAAGGCTCATCTATTCCTTCATTGCCCACACCACGTAGCGTGGTGCCTAGAAGCAGTGTGTGTTGGTGAAGGAGTGTGGGGCGAGTGAAGGAAGCAGTTAGAGTAGGAGCTGAATGGGGCAGGAGGCCTGGGAAGGCCCTAAGGGCAGGTTAGGACAGAAACAGGTTGACCCTTGGAGAGGAGTTGCTGACTGAGGAGCAGCCCGTGTGAAGTCAGCACCAGGGACAGCTCCCAGCACCCCTTGGATTTGTCCATCAATGCTCGTCCCAGGCCGCCTCCCACAAAATGCCCCTCCCCGCTCAGATGGGGGCCCTTCCCAGTTCTCTTTCCTTTTGCTGGGGCCCCAGGATGTGTATGACGCCTCAGGTTAATGGGGTGGGCACACAGAATGGGGGATGGTTAATACTCTGCAATAGGGAGAGCAGAGAGGGGACAGTGAAGACATTTTACTCCAGTGGTAGCTAAGCACCAGGGGCTCCGCCAGCACAAGGAGAACACTGGTCTGGAGCCAGGAGACTTGATCTCAGACCAATGTTACGAAGGCTGCATCAGGTCTGTGGAGTCAAACTGCCATCAGGGAACCTGGGAGGTGGGCCTCCTGTGCCCTCCCAAGCTGTGGCATGGTGGGCTTACCCTTTCTTTCCCTCTGATCAACCATCAGGTGGGCCGAGGCTTGAAGCCAGGTGTGGACCAGAGGACCTTGAGCCTTGAAGGAGAAGGTCACCAGGGGAAATAAGGTTCTGTCTTGGGGAGTGAGGAGGGGCTGCAGACAGGCCGGAGCAAGGAGGGGGCTGGGATCCGGGCTCTGCCCATTACTAGCTCAGGGACTTCAGGCCCAGCCCCAATTCCGATGCAGTCACAGAAAGGGCATAACCACACCTACCTGCCCCCTCTCGGGGAAGGCCTGGCACAGAGACTAACACCCCCCACAACAACCCTTGGTCTGGCCATGGTCAGTGTCTGAGTGCTGGTGCCGGGAGACCAGAGGGTGGCTCTGGGGTGTGTTCCCTTCATTGTCCCCTGACTGTCACAACGCCTTCTCTTCCCAGAAAACCTTCTAAATTTAGGCGAGCATTTTCTGTTTCTGATGAGAAAGGCAATGCCGGTAACCAGAACATTTCAGAGCAGGACAGGAACAGCCCAGGTAGGAGTGAGCAGAACAGGGAGCTGCTAATTCCTCCGCTTCATCCCCATGATCAATTGCTGACAGGTTGTTCCTGGAACGGGTTGTTTTAAGCAAGGTCACTGTCTCTCTATTCTGAGAGTGTCATCCGCAGGAGGGACAGCTGGCCCCTCCCATGCAGGAAGCTCCCCTTCCACCTGGGAGTTTGGTGGGAGGGCCTTGGACCTGGTATTCAGGGGACCTCCGGTGGCCCATCTGCCCTTGGAGTGTGGCCTGGACTGTGTCTGGTGTCTCTTCTTGCTCTGGTCTCCTGAATCCTAGGATTCTCCTCCTCCCTGGTGGGGTGAGGGGTCAATCCAGAAACATGTGTGATTTCAAGAACAGCTGTCATTCGGAGTAGGAGACCTGTGC
Organism: Mustela lutreola; assembly: GCF_030435805.1. NCBI lineage: Eukaryota > Metazoa > Chordata > Mammalia > Carnivora > Mustelidae > Mustela > Mustela lutreola. The sequence continues at coordinate 66,053,962 of NC_081290.1, read as the reverse complement.
CTGGTGATATATGACAAATCCTGAGAGTAGATGTTGTCCCTGCCATTGCACAGATGAGACTCGGGGGTCAACCAGTGTGTCCGGGTCACAGGGGACAGGCTAGAGCTGGGGTCAAACCCAAGCCTGTTTGACACCAAAAGTCTGTTTTTCCCCTGACCCCTCTCCGGCCCTCTTTGTAAGTCCCTACCAGGCAATAGTCCCCACTGTAGGACCGGGTACACGGCGAAGAATCAAAAATGGCCCTGTCTCAAGGGGATTATGGAACAGAGGGACAGATGGACTCCATTTACAAGATCAATATCTCAGAAAGGAGAGAGTTGGGGTAATGACCTCCAAAGCCAGGTCCCCCCGGATTTTCAGAATGTGGCTTTCTTTGGAAATTTCTTTGAAAATTTCTTTGCAGATTTAATTAGGGTAAGGATTGGGATATGAGATCATCCTGGGTTAGGGTGGGCCTTAAATCCAATGATAAGTGTCCTTACAGGAAGAAGAGAGGACACATAGACTCAGAGGGGAGAGGTCACATGAAGGCAGAGGTTGGAGTGATGTGACCACAAGCCCAGGAGCAGCTGGAGCCCCCGTGAGCTGAAAGAGGCAGCCCCCAGTTTTGGTCATTGGTTACATCTGCCCTGGGGGCCTCATCTGCTGGGACAGGAGTGCACGGAGCCAGCAGGTCCTGGAGGACGAACAGCTCACCATGGTCCTGCAAGGAGGAGCCCTGGAGCCTCTGTCCCTCATCTGTGAAGTGACAGAGGCAGAGTGGTAACAGGAGTTCCACACTGTCCTGCAGGTGGGGCTGAGTGCTCAGACTTGGGGAACTTCAGAGCCACCCAGAGATCTCGTCAAACAGACTGCCCCTCCCTGCCCCGGGGTGGTGCCTTGTCCTCCCCAGGTTGTCCCAATGGTCTGTGGAGCTCTCCCATCACGTGTCGCTGAGCCACCCCCACCCCCTGCCCTGTTTCCCTGCTCCTCCTTAGCACCTGTGGGAGGAGCGGCATGGTCTCTCACATGTCTCCTCCTGACCCTCTGGACCCTTCCCAGGAAGCTCCACTGGCCGGCCATTCCCCAACACCACCCTAAATTAGGGGCTGCTCTGTGTTCACATGACATGACCTCCATGACACTGACAGTCAGGAGGAGATCCCTTCTTGAGGCCCGGGGCTCTAGTCTTCCTCCTGTCTCTCTCCCCTTGCTGGCTCTTCTCCACACCCTCCAAGCCCTGGAGGGTCCCAGAGCTCCATTCATGCTCCATCCATCTATTCTCTGGCCATGAGCAGCCCAGGTCACGTCGTCCATCTCAGCCAAAGACCCCCAAGGCCACTTCTCCAACCTCATCCTGAACTCTAGATCCGGCGGGCCAGTTGCCTCCTTAGACTGCCAACCTAAGTGTCAGTAGACATGGTCAACCTCTGGATCTAGACCTGAGCTCCTGCTTCCCCAGTCCTACTGCACTTGCAGCCTCACAGTTAGAAGTGACATGGACCCCAGTGTCTTCCTCAATGTTTGCAACATCTTTCCAACCCACATCCAGGGACTTTTTGCTATCTATCCTCTCGACCCAGAATACCCTTCTCAAAGTACCTGCCTAGCTCACTCCCTCAAGTCTGTGCTCAAATAGCCCTTCTCAGTGAGGCATGCCCTGGCTGTCATGTTTAAAATCACAAACCCCATCTCCACTCCTCTAGGTTTCCTTACTCTGCTGTAACCTTCCTCCCGTAACAGTTAAAATCTTATGGTATGAATTTTAAGTGGCTCTCCCTCTTGAATGGTAAGCTCCACTGAGGACAAGGATTGTTGTCTATGTTAATTCTCATGGATACATCCCCAGCACCCCCAAGAGACATCTGGACATTGCAAAGAGGAGGAGCAGTTGGCAAAGATGTCTGAGAGGAAGCATAGGGAGGTGGGTGGAAGCAGGGGGAGGGTGTTCCTCCCACCCTATACCAAGTGTACGTCCACACTCAGAAGCTTTGTCTTCCATGGCTTCTCATGATTCACACTGCCTCTGATGAATGGGGGTACAGGTTTCTCTAAGGTTGTGCTAAACTTGAGTATGCTTCAGAACAACCTTGATGGAACAGAGGCTGACCTTGGTCTGGTGAGAACACAGGCTGCTGAACCATACCTCCAGTTTCTGATGCAGTAGGGCTGGGGTAGGACTGAGAATTTGCATTTCTAACTCCTTCTGGTTGAATCTGATAAGATTTTATATATTCAGTAGAAAAAAAATATATATATATATATCTGTAGAATTCCTAGGCCACATGGCCTATGTATCTTCACCTGTACCAGAAATTACTTTTCAAAGTAGTTCTATCTATTTACATCCTACCAATCATCATATGCCATCATTATAAGTTTCCACATGTGCAGAGGTATGTGCCTAAATGTTCCCTTCAATTGCCCATCTTTTGTCCATGCACTAATACCACACCACTGTTGTCATGAGAGCTTTTCAAAAGTCCTCAATATCTAGTGTGGTGAACCCCTCCCACATTCACCTTCTTCTTCCTGAGTCTCTGGCTAATCATGTTTTTTTGCTATTTTATTTAAATTTTAGAGTTGGCTTGCCAAGCTTATTAAAAAGAAATCTGTTGGGTATTTCATTAGCATTGTCTTGCATCTATAAATTAACCAGGGAATAATTGATGTCTTTATGATTTCAAGCTTTCATATCTGTAACATAATACAGTTATTCACCAGGGCTTACCTACTGTCTTCCACTAAGTGTTTTATAACTTATTACTTACTGATCTCATACACCTTTCCTCAAATGCATTTCTTAATGCCTCACTTGGTGTCACTGTTACAGATGATATCTCTATTTTTTAAATCTATATTTTCTAAATGGTGTCATATAAATGCAATTGACTTTAATTTATTGTGGTTCTATCTAGAAACTTTGCTAAATCTTTTATTAATTCTAATAGATTCTGTGCAGATTATTTTTGATTTTCTATATAGAAATGCTGTAGGTATTTGCGTCTTCCTTTGCAATTTTTATATTACTTGTTTCTTTTTCTTGTTTTACTGCATTGGCTGGTGTTGCCAAGAAAAGGTGAATAAGAGTGAGAGAAATGTATTTTATCAGATTTAAATCAGATTTTAAAGGAATTGATATTTTTTTGTTTGTTGTTAGTAGTTATTTTGGGTAAGATTTCTTTGTTTAGTTTTGTTTTGTTTTATAGTTCCTCTTTATGAGGCAACAAAAGTTTCATGCCAAACCTAATATTGAAAGTTTTTAAAGAACACAAATGGATTTTAATCATCAATTTTATATGATATTTCCAATATCTTTTAAGATGATCATATATTTTTTCTTTTATCTATTAAAGTAATGAATTACTATGTTACTAATGTAACAATATTGTCTTCTTATAATGAACTTCAATTAATCATGACTTATTACCCTTTCTGTAGTGCAGAATTTGGTTTGCTAGGTTTTTTTGTTGTTGTTGGATTTTTACACCTATGTTTATGAGTAAGTTTTCCTCAATTGCTCTATTTCTTTATGTCAAAATAAGCTGGAAAAAATGCTCAACATCACATGTCATTAGGAAATTTCAAATTAAAACAGCAGTGAGATAACCCTACAAACCTATTAGAATGGCCAAAATCCAAAACGCTGGCAACACCAAATGCTGGTGAGGATATGGGGCAGCCAGAACACTTGCTCACTGCTGGTAGGAATGCAAGATGGTGCAATCGCTGAGGAGGTCAGTTTGATGGGATACTCCAAAGCTAAACATACACTTACCCTATGATCTAGCAACTTTACTCCATGGTATTTACCCAAATGAGTGGAAAACTTATGTCCACCCCAAAACCTCTTCATAAATGTTTATTCATAATCACCCAAACTTGGAAACAACTAAGATGTCCTACAGTAGGTAGAAGGATAAATAAGCTATAGTCCATCCAGACAATGAAATTTTGTTTAGCACTAAAAAGAAACAAACTATCAAAGCATGAAAAGACAGGGGGGAACCTCAAATTCATATTAGTAAGTGAAAGTAGCACACATGAAAAGTTACACATTGTGTTATTTCAACTATATGACATTCTGGAAAAGGCAATATGGACACAGAAAGGAGATCAGTGGTTTCCAGGGCTTGGAGGTGGGGCATATGGGATGAAGGTGGGGTGCCAAATAGGTGGATCACAGAAGAAACTACACTGTATGGTAGATACTTGTCATTAGACATTTGTCAGAACCCACAGGATTCACAACCCTAAGAGTGAGCCCTAATGGAAACCATGGATTCTCATATGGTGACAACATGTCAATGGACATTCATTGTGCTTGGTAACAAATGTCCCACTGCTGGGAGATACTGCTAATGGGGGAGGCTCTGCAGGTGTTGGGCCAGGGAGTACCTGGGAAATATTTATACTTTTCTCTCAATTGTGCTGTGCCTCTAAAATCTCCCTAAAAACTAAAGCCTATTTCTTTTTGAATTGAGCTGGATTACCTTTTCTAGTTTTCTGTACTCTCAAAGGATTTGTGAGAGACTGGAATTATTTGTTCCTTAAATGTTTAGTTGTACTTACCTGAACTTACCTGGGACCTGTGTTTTGTTCTGCTTGTTTTCTGGAAAGATTTTTTAAACTCTTGATTCCATTTCTTTAATGCCTATAAGACCACTTGGGTTTTCTATTTCTTCCTGAGTCAGGTTTGGCATTTTGTATCTTTTTGGAAATCTGGCCAGTTCACCTACATTTTCTTATTTAGTGCTATAGAGTTGCTCATGATAGTTTCTATTTACTTATCTTCTGTTCATGATTTATTTCCTGTGAGCTTACTGGGTATTCCTTATTCTACCTCTCATTTTTAGGTATTTAATTTTAAGCTTCATTCTTTTCTGATATAAGAACCTAAGCCTACAAATCCTTTTATAACTATTGCTTCAGTGGTTCCCCATAAGTTTGGACATGTAGTATCTGTTATTATGCTTTTCTGGCATTCTCTCATCTTCACGATGATATCTCGTTTGACTCCAGAGCTAGTTGTGGGCGCATTTTAAAGTCTGCACGTGCTTGATATCGATGTTAACTTAATTGCACTGTGGTCAGAGAATGTGGTCTCTTTGGTACCTCTTGTCTGAAATGTGTTGAGGCTTGCTTTGCTTATGATTTAGTTTTTAATAGATAATCCACAGGCGTTTGAAATGACTGTGAATCCTCCAGTGGTGGGTGCAGTTTTCAGTACATGTTTATTAGATTCAGCTTATTAGCCATGCTGTTAAAAGCATCCTGTGGGACATCCTTTATCAGTTACTACAAGGTATGTCTCAGGTGTCCCTCAGGTGTCTCTCTACCTCTGGCAGTGTTTTTATTGTGAATCCATTTGGCTGACATAATTTTTTTTATTTTTTATTTTTTGCAGGTAGCACAGTCCCTATTTATTTATTTATTTATTTATTTATTTATTTTTCCATTGTATTTGGCTGATATTATGATAGTGAGACCAGCTTTTGTGATGAAGAAGAGTTTCCAGGGACATCTCCCAATATTTCCCTTAGCTTGTCTCTCTCATTCTGTGGCGTGTCTGTCGCAGATGTATCCACATCTGTACCTGGCCTCCGTGTGCCAGTGTCTGCCTGCCGAGTCCCTCTTCTCTCACCTGCAGCTCCAGCACCTGTTGGAGCCTCTCACTTTTTCTTCCCCTGGTTCCTGACTTCTTTTTCCTGTTTCCTCTGTCACCATCTGCGTGTGCTGCACTCTGGGCAATGTGTCTGTGTCCCTTTTGCCTTTCACCAACTCCCTCCTGAGCTCTGTTGACATGGACTGTCCTGTTTTTCCAATGCCAGGTCTCATGTTTCCCATTCTCAGAATTTCGTTTTGGTCTTTGCCAATCAGATTCGTTGGCATGGATCCCTTCTTCTCCCTGGTCACACTTCCCACACCATCTTTTAGTTCTTTGTATAAAACTAATTTGATCTTGGCCTGATGCCTGACTCTTGTAGTCTTTGGGGATCAGGTTCTGCAGATTTTACATGTAGATGCTTCCCCTTGGGTGTTATGTTTCCACTGTAATTTTATATTAATTGTAACTTACTAGGCAGAACATTTCTGAGGCCTGGGTGTGCAGACTTGCTATCCTCTCTGCCAGGTGGCTTCTGTCCCCTTGTCCCATTTCATAAGTGCTAGCTCACATAGGGGGTCTATCCCAATCCATGGCCCTGCATGGGCCCTGACTTTGCTTCTTGTCTGCCAGTTACATGGGGCTCCTCTAAGTTCATCTCTGGATGCCCGAGATGGGCAGAGGTCTTCTGGGTGCAGCCCACCTTCCATACTGCTCACTGTGCCGGACTCACCATATCTCACCATTTCTGGCCATGCAGCTTTTCGTTCTTTTTCTTACCAGCTCAGTGAACCATCATAAAAGATGAAACACCTCAAAAATGTCTATAACACGTATTTCTTTCATCCAGCCTCCTGATTGTTCTGCACTGGGATGCTTTCTCCAGACATTTAGATTGTTCAGTCCTTCAATTTCAAACAAAGGAACATTCACTGATGCATTGAACAGAAAGCATTCATTGAGCACATCCTATATACTGGGCACTGGGACAGGTGCTGTGCCTGGTGCAGTGAAAAGACAGGTAGAACCAGGACAAGCTCTCACAGGCAGCCATGAGTCCCTGGGCCACAACTTTCTCTCCCATCCAGAGCTGTGACAGCAGGTACAGGTGGGTTGTGGTCAAGCCCCTTTCATGGTCAAGTCAGCTTGTTGCAGAAGGAGGCCCGCAGCTGAGCTGGGTGCTGGCCTGTGCCCCAGCTCAGAGGGCTCTGGGACATGCTCACAGCATTCACTGGTGCATCCTGGAAGTTACAGCCATTACTCACGGGGAGGCCTCCCTGCAGGAGAGCCCTGCTCTGCCATAGAAGTGGACAGAAGGAAGGGTGGTGGTGTGGTCCATGCAAACTTGAGCAGTTTTCAAACTCTAATCTTCTTCAGATTACCCTCTGAGAACTACAGGTGATTTATGGACCCTCGTTGAGTGTGGCAGTAACCAGAAGGGCCTAAGTCATGACCGACACTTCAAGAGGCCACCACTGATCCCACGAAACAGCAAGTGGGCCCTTACAAGGCCCATGAGATCGCCCTCTGTCTCTGGGGACCCTGGGCCCCCCACCGGCAGGCCAGCAGCACTGGGCAAGAGCAGGCATGGCAGCAGGGTGGGCGGGCGGCCCCAGGCTCCCGGGTATGGGATTTGGGTGCACACCCTCCCAGCAGCCCTGGCCCAGGCCCAGAGCCTCCATCTCCTCCAGGGGGGGTGGGGAAGACCCTGGGAGAGATGCATGCACCTGGAAGGTGCCAGACACTCAACAGGCTGTATCTCTGGTTATGGTAACACAGATAATGGATGGGGGTTTGGGGTGTCAGCAAAGCACAGTCACGGTTCCAGCCCCATGGACGACAGCATACCCCGCACATTCTACCCTATTACTATCATTAATGCAAACATGAGCTGCAGCCCAGAAGAGGCAGAAACAAGCCAGAGGAAGAAGGGCTGCTGCCTTCCCTCGGCCTCGACAGCCGCGCTCAGCAGCCTGTCGGGAAGATAAAGCCCCGATGGCCTCGTGCTGGGCCGCCGGGGCCGGCTCCAGGCTTAGTTAACCTGTTTTTATCTCCCATAAATCCTCGTAAGCGACTTTAAGGCTCATCAGGCCTTCAATTGCCATTTAAGTGTTTTTTCTGCACTAACTGCTTCTTGTTAAATAGTTTGACATTTATGCGTCTAGACTTTGGTTGTTTGGATATTGATTTGGTCCAGAACGATAATGGAGGAGAAAGGCCGTCTTTGGCAGCAGCCGTATATCTCCGTGAGGCAGATTGCTTCTTTATTTTCCCTGTGCTGGACCCCGAGGTGAGGACCCTGTAGGGTACAGAAGGGGCGCCGGTTCCCAAAGGGCTCCCCACATCTTTAGGATGGGGGAGCTGGCTAAGCACCAGACCTGAAGGGGCAGCTCTTGGGGGTGCTTCCTGGCAGCTGCCAAGCTGTTCTCTCTGGAGGCTGCAGGTACCAGAGTCACAGGTGGGATGGAGGCGGGGACCACAAAGGGGGATGAAACCGGCTTAGTTTGTCTGCATCCTCCTGAGCTTGCTAGGCCCCTTTCATGCCCTGACACCTTTGTCTGTGCTGTACCCTCGGACTGGAGTGCCTTTCTTTCTTCTGTTTTGTGAACTCCTATTCATCCCTCAAGACCCCAAGAAGATGCTCCCTTCTTGGCTGGGCTTCCCAATGATGCATGTGGTGGTGCCCTGGTAGAGACACCCAGGGGCCTCAGAAGTGTCCTTAGGGGTCATCCAGACCCTGCTGCCCAACATGTGGGTGAGAAGGGCCACTCAGGAATTCTGGGATACAGTTGGACCTGAGAGGAGGGTCTCCAGCTCCTTCCTGGCCCAACCCCTCCTCTAACGTGTTCTCTGTACACCCTGCTGGCTTACACCAGGTGTGGAAATCCTCAAGATCCAAAGCTCCTGTGAAAGACACTACCCGGGGAGCTTGTGGCCAGAGAGTGAGTCTCCGATCAATACCCAGGAACCGCACGGAGCCACCAGCCGGGCGGCCTGGGTGAGTCATGGCTCCAGGAGGGTGAGGGAAGCCCGAGTGCCTCGGCAGGCCGCCCCTTGCCCCTTCCCCTCTTCCCCAGCTCTGCCCACATCCCTGATGTCCTCATTCCTGCTGTAACTCTTTAGAAAAGAGCAACTCTTAAAACGCAAAATGCACAGAGAAAAAAATTCCAGCCATGTCCCTAACTCCCAGAATCCACAAATGTTCCTATTTTATCATTTTGATTTAGATTAATTGAAATCAAGGGGATAAGAGCCATAGATGACACTTGTCTCTCTCCTGCCCATTGTGCACCCTGCTCCCCCAAGGGCCCTTCTGTTCTCCATGGCCTCTGTCCCCCAAGTTTACCTTCATCTTCTATGTTACAGGCATTTGTATGTAGTTTATCATGTTGCTTTGTGTGTTTAAAAATGCGTGTAAAATATTGAATGCGTCTTTACCATTCTGCAGCATTTCATCATATGAATGTGTCTCTGGGCTTTTTGTCCTTTCCATAGTATGGGCATATAGGCTGCTCCAAGTGAGGCCACTTCAAAGTGTGTGGGTCTGAGCCTGCACCCCTGGTGTGTGGGTCCCAGCCTCTCAGGGCGAACTCCTAAAGAGAGGCTGGGTCCCCAATTTTCCTCAGGTCCCCAGGAGAGCAGATCCAACAGGGGCCTGTCCATCTGTCTGTCACTGAAAACACGAATTTCCTCTTTGCTGTGTATCTTTTGCCTATTTTTTCCATTTGCCTTTCTCCTCTCTGAGTTAGGCAGTAATTTATATGCCCAGGATATTAGTCTTCCATCTGATGGATATGCTACAGATGTCTTCTTCTGTCTGCTGCCTGATTTTTATCTTTGTTCCTGTGTCTTTGGCCGGCAGTTAATTTAAATCTTGATGTAAGCCAACCTACCACTGTTGCCTTTACCAGCGATTCTACTCATCTCTGACTCAGGATTTTCCTGCCCTGGGGTCCCGAGCTTCATCTGCCTTCCTTGAGTACCTGCATTTCCCACACTAAGACTTTTGATCCAGCAAGAAGTTTTGTGCCAGGCATGGCTCTAATTTTTGCTGAAGCCATTTTGCATTTCTAAGGACAAATCTTGTTGGATTTACTTTGCTAGTTCTCTATGTGAGGTTTTGTACATGGATATATAAATTTGGCCGATTGTTATCTGTTTTTTACAAACTGTGGACAGGTGTGGGGTTAGGGGGTATAAGCCTGCAAACAAGGCTGCCCAAGACAGGCAGCTTCTGTTCCTTGAAGTTTTGTTAAAGCTCACTTTTAAAGGGCTGGGGGCTACTTGGTTTTTCCCCAGTGACGGTTTTCTGTTTCCCCTAAAATAAAATTTGGCAGCATGTTTTTCTGGAAAAAGTTGTTCCTACAGATTTTTCAAATATATTTGTATAAGTATACAAATATATTTGTATAAAGTTGTTACTAACATTTTCTTAGGATTTCTCAGTAGCCCTTGCACACATGGTTATGTCTTCTCCTTTCTGCAATATTTACTTGGCCCTCTCTCCTTTTTCTCATAAGCAAGCTTGGTAAAGATTGGCTTAATATTTCAAAGAATCATATTTTAGATTTTGATGCTATTTACCCTTGATTTTTAATTGTTTTATTCTTGCTGTTAGAAGGGCAGTGTCATGTCAGGGACCTGAGTTCTGGACTGAAGGTGGCTCTGCTACTTCTGCCATTGTGTGACCTTCATCAGGTTACTGTATCTCTCTGTGCTTCTTCTGTAGAGTGAGGAAAACAGCGCCCACTTCACAGGTTGTTATGAAAAAATAAATGAAGTATATGTGTAAAGACCTGTAAATAATCTTTCAACATTTAAAAGCCTCTGCAAATTAAGACTAGAGGGTTTCCTTAATCAACACTGATTATCTACCAAATGCACGCAAACAGCACACCTGGGGGTTGAACTGTTGTAAATGTTCTACATCACGTCAGTCGGGAGGTCCTAGTAGCTCAGGAAGGCAAGGCAAAATATAGAAGATACAAGTGGTGAGGTGGGGTAGAAATCCAAGTTGTCACTATGGTCATCCGACATGACTCTTCTCTACAGAAAACCCCAAATAAACTATAGATACATTATTAGAATGAATAAGAGATTAGCAAGGTTTCTGAATATGAGATTAATCTATTTTTAAATGCATTACTTTAAGGCAGGACCGAACAAAAAGTCTAATTTTTACAGTAGAGCAGCAAATACAGAGCACCTAGCAATCAATCCAAGGAAAGATCCCTGAAGAGAAAGTCATTAAACATTATTAACAGAACTTGGGAAGACCTAAGTAAGTGGGGACGTGTACCATATTCATGGAGACAAAGACTTGCGAACCTCAAGATGGAAGTTCTCCCTAAACTGATGGATGGATTGTGATTCTAACCACATTTCTTTGTGTCTCTGTGATTTAATGAACTGATTCTAAAGTGTTTGTGGAAAAGCAGTGTCCATCCGAGAATAGCCAAGGTGCTCTCCTAAAGGACATCAGGGAGAGACTTGCCCTGCCAAACATCAGAAAATGTTACAAAGTTATAGTAGTTCAAACCTTCTGAGTCAAGTGCCCGAGAGAACTGAAAAGAAACATTGTATGCAGAAAGTTGCATGTGAATGGTCTTTGCAACATTCTTCATGTTGGCCAAAAGGGCCTCAACAGGGTTGGGTGAAATAGATGTGTCCATATGCACACCAGAAGGAATCTTACTTGGCCATAAAAAGGAAGGAGCTCTGACACATGCTACCATTTGGACTAACCCAGCAAATGGGATGCTGAAGGAGGGAAGCCATTCACAGAGGCCACCTGCTGCATAACTGCATTGATGGGAAATGTCCACAACAGGCCAATGCACGGAGACAGAAAGTAAGTTTGGGCTGCCAAGGGTTGGGGGTGAGGCAGGAATGGGAAGTGAGTGCTAATGGGCTTGGGGTTTCTTTTAGGGATGTTGAAAATATTCTTAAATTGATCATGGTAATGACCAGCTTACCCTGTGTATATGCTGAAAGCCATTGCATTGCACATCTGAAATGGGTGAATCTTATGGTATGTGAGTTATAGCTGCATTATTTGGAAAATGGCCTATTGGTACAGAATTAGGCAAACAGACCTTGGAGGACTCACTCACCAGGCCCAGGTGTGAGCACACTCTCTGGCACAGGCAGACAGGTAACAGATGTTTGTTGAATGAATGCATGTGTGTATGCCTGTGTAAAAGAATGAAGGAGAAAGGCCAGAGTTGTTCAGTGTCTGCCCTTGGGCATCCAGGCGGTAGGTAAGTAGAGAAGCTGGAGTTTGACTTTTGGTCACTCTGGCATCTCAAGCCCACTCCCTTCAGACCCGCCGAAGAGGGAGGAGAGCATAAGAGCTGGAGGAGGTTGGGGAGAAAGGGAAGGAGGCAGGTCTGGGAAGATGGTGATGGCAAAAGCTCATCCATGATGATGTCAGAGGCGCTGGACTCGAGACTGGATGGTGAGGGGACCCAGAGTGGGAAGGTTGGAGCCAATACCAGCAGCTGTGCAAGTCACCCTTGGGAAACTTCTGGGACACGATGGGCACAGTGGGACCACCTCCTGTCCGTGCAGTGACAGTCCAGGCTGGGGCTTCTGGGGTTTACTGAAACTACCCCCCCCAAGCTGTCCCCCAGACAAAGAGCCTCCAGAACAGATGATATCAGTGCTCGGGAGGCCTCAGGGAGAAGTAATTCTGACCTGATATGCAGTAAGATGAGAGCCTTAAGGCCCTTTTTATTGTAAACCTATTATGAAGCCGTTCTTCCCTCACCCCTCCCTGCCGGGGACCCTCTGCGCCAGGTCTCCTTCTTTAGCAAACCACAAGGTAAAGATCGGTGGTGGTATCTGGCTTCCTCACAGCAGTGGGAGGGAGAAGTGCTCAGGAAGGCCCGGGGACGCGGTCGCATGACTTAGGAGGTGGAGCATTTATCCTTCTGATGCACTTAGATCCCTCCCCACACGTCCTGAACACGAGTTATTTTTGGCAGGTGCCAGGAAAAGCACGGGGGAGGCCCTGCAATACCGCTGGCTGTGAGATCTCTCTGCGGCAGATGGACCCAGGCACTACCTGTCACCCTTCAGAGATCTTGTCTGGATCTCTTGACACCCATGCCTCAGTTTCCCTATTCAGGGCTCATGCTGCCCCAACACCTGTCCAGGTCTCCCTCCAGCTGGTGAGGCCACTTGTGGAGTGTGAATGTGTCCCCAGTGGGATTTTTCCCATGGATTTTCACCTGGCAGCTCCCCTTGCTGAGATCCCACTGTGGGGAGTGTGGGGGGGCACTGTAGTTGGGTTTGACCCTGGAACTTCTCCAACTGGAGAGAGGCGGAATTACATCAATGGCAGCACGCACAGCACCCACCCTCTCCCCTACACCTGCATGGATGCTCCCTGGTGTGTGGGCCACTGCTAGGACAGGTGTTCACTTTTGGAAGGAAATTGTCACATTAGAATCACAACATCCTGGGAAATCTGGGACTCTCCATATCAATATTCTGTGTAGAGAGAGGAAGCTACTCTGGTTCTGCTCCACACCTGGGCCCTAGGGTCTGCATCTGCTCCCCCAGGCTCCCCCCTCCCACTTCCCCACGCAACAGCCTTTGCCCCGTCGTGTCTCCCAGTGCTGCATCTCCATGGTGGACTCGAGTCTGAGCCAAACCTGGGATCATCGATCTTTCTCTGACCCCTGTAGATCCCTCCCTCACTTACCAAGAGCAGGCCTCCTCGGTAGTCCGGCCAGAAAGATGCGTTCCTCTGGCCACTCACTTCAGTGGGTTCACACAGTACTGACTAAGCCGTGGGCCTGCCCCTGGGGCCTGCCCCAGCACTCCCTACTCCAGCCGCATTGCATGCGCGCACGTACAGAGGGTGCTACCCACCACGGTGCCATGAAACATGTTGCACACGAGCCACGTGTGCTGAGGAGATGACCAGCAATTCCATACAGAGAGCCTGGCCGGAGGTGCTGATGTTTAGGTGGGACCTTGACAGATGTGTAGGAGTTCGTTACAAGCAAAGCACCTTAAAGGTAAGAAACCCCTTGAGGAATGGCAGGAAAGTGCCCCACAGCCCGTATGAGCTCTCTGCATCCACTGAAACAAATGCCAGCAAGCCTCGAGTCTTCAAACAACAAGGATTTATCATCTCGAAGCTCTGAACGTTGGAAACCAGAAATGTGTCTCAAGGGGCTACAGTTCAAGTGTCGCCAGGGCTGGTTCCTTCTAGAGGCTCCTGGGGAGATATCGCTCCTGTCTCTTCACCTTCCCATTGTCATCATGCTCTGTGACATGAGGGGAGTCGGAGTTCCTGTGTCAGCTGGCTAGCAATGGGGACCCCCCCCATCCCGGGTCATTCTCCCTCTCCTGGGCACTCCAGCCACCTGCAAATGCTCACCTGACCACAGGCTCAGCCCACCCCAGCCTGGTGGCCATGTTTCCTTTCTCCCCCCACCGACCCCCAAGCTCAGCTTCTTCACCCCAAACTCCACCAGCAGCAAGGAGGCAGACAGCTGCCAGATTCAGTCCAGCCCTTACCCGCCTCTCCTCAGCTCCTCTGGGGCTTCTTCACCCCCAGGCCTCAGACTCCTTCTCCCGCCAAGCCCTGCTGTCCAGTCAGACCCCTGCGCACAGTCTTACCCGGGACACCTAGTAGGGCCAGGCATGAGCTCATATGTGTGGCTTGTCCCTCCCTCGACCTGGGCTTCCTGCTGGCCTTTTCTTAACCTGCTGGCACCCAGGAGATGTTCAGCAGACTCCTGTGGGAGGAGAGAGAGGAAGAGAAAAGGGACCCTGCTGTCACGGTCCTCTCAGCTGGGACCAAGCCCCCCATAGAGCACCCTGCCCGGGAGTTCGGAGGTGAGGAAGGCCCATCCTGTGGACCTTTGTGACCCTCACCCCAGAGGAAGCAGTGGTTTGGGGCACCCCAAGGCCCTGGCACCACAAAGTGCGTGGGTGGTGGCCCTGCCCTCTGGTGAACACAGGCCCTGCATGGCTGTCGGCCGGGATGTTCCACGAGGACCACTGCTGGTTGGAATGCGCTGCGTGGGGGTCTGCTCTCCTGGGGCATCAGGACGGCTCCTGTTGCCCAAGAGGGAGGTGGGGGATGGGCACGTGAGGAGCCCAGAGGGTGAGGAAGGATGCCCATGGCGGGGGGCGCCGGGGTGCTGGAGGCCTGGCGCACTCACACCGTGGAACCACAGCTCCCTCCTTCTCTGTGTGTGGGGAACCCCAACCTGCCACACCCCGCCCCGAGCTGATTGGAGAGTCCCCCTGAATCCTTGGGGCCATCCCCACTCAGAGGCTGGTCGGGGTCAGGGACTTGTGCTTGACCTTGTAGATTGGCCATGGGCGAACACAAAGCTGACAGCCTTCACCATGGTTCCTTTCTGACACACTGGGTTCCCTCCTCCTGTTCTCAAAGGGCTCATCCTACAGAGGGGGTTTGTCCTGTAGAAGGGGGCTCGTCCTGCAGAGGTCTCCTGCTCCCCCACATCCTGAAAGCCAGCTCTGAGTCCCCTTTAGAAGGAGGACACAGAGCCTCAGAAATCATGCGAGCAAGAGAGAGGGTGGGCTGGCCTGATCCAGATGCTCTCAGCAAAGACAGACTCGAGTGATGATTCCAGAAGGCCTGGCCTGAGGAATCCAGAAACTCCCCAGCTCTGACTCAGGCCTGCTTCCCTGACTCCGAGACTGCCAAGCTAGGGAGAGTACTTTCGGGTTAGTCTCTTTCCCCAAAATGTGACCTGCAGAAAGGCCACTGGCCTTCCTGACCTCGATTTCCCCATCTGTAAGGTGGGAGCAATATTGCCCACTGCAGGCTAATGAATGCCAGCCTCCCAGGAAAGGCTGTGCTGGTCTGCAGGGCCCAGACCCCCAGCGCTCAGCTCTGGGGAGGCCTCGGGGCCCATCCCCTGCTTTAGCAGCACCCCCTCCCACGGGCCTCCATCCCAGACCCACACGCAGCCTGGAGGTGCCCTGGAAAGAATTAGGCACCCCTTCCTGCCTCCATGTTCTTGGGAGGCTGTGTCTTATTTAAGCCTTTGTTCCCCGAGAGCTGCCCTTTTGGGTTTTAATCCGGTAGAAATGTGTGTGTGGAGGAAGTCTGCTTCCTATTTGGGCAGCTGCGGTGCAGGCTGGAGGCTGGGGAGTGTTCTGGTCAGTGGTCAGGAGGCATTCCTGCCCGGCCGCTTGTGGCCAGTAGGCAGCTGGCTTTGAAGTGTGCGGGGAGGGCCGGGAGGCAGGGTATCGGGCCCCAGGCACTGCTGAGGGTCAGTGCTGGGCGTGACCCCGGCCATTTCTCACCTTGGGCAGGACCCCAGGCCTCTCTGAGACCGGTGACACAGGCCGGGGACACACTCAGGTCTCAGGGTGTCCGAGTGCCAGCTCCGGGCCCCCATTCATCTCCCCCTGCCCCTGAGACTCAGAGGAGCTCAGGCGGGTTGACACAGCTGGGGAGCGTCCAAGCCAGTGTGTGAGCCCTCCACAAGTCCCGTGCATTCCTGCCCCTGCTGCTGGGGACAGTGATCTGCCAAAGGCCCATCTCCCAGGGTTCCCTCTGCAGTGGGCAAGAAGGGGCTCCGTGGTCACTGGGTGGAGATCACTGGGTGAGAGGGAGCTGGTGTCCTTACTGCAGGACTTCTCAGAGCCTTTAACAGGATAAAGAGCACTGGGTATCTCTGAGATCATCTCCCAAACTTCCTCAACTAAGGGTCCCTTTGTTCCATGGGATGCCTCAGGGGCTCGCTTCTCCATGGTACAAGGCACATGTTTTGGTAATGAAGGAGAAAGCCTGGCCATGCAGGCTGAGCCAGGCAGGGCCATTTTCTTCTCAGATGGGACCCCCAGGGACTGCATTTCACACCTCGGCAGCTTCTCCCCAGTGCCCTTCCCCCACTGGTTCCTGAGGAGCTCTGTGGTGCCTTCAATAACCACGCTATGCCTCCTCCTCTGGGAAGCCCTCCTTGAGTCCCCCACCCCAGCCCAGGCCTATGGGCTCACTCCCTCTTTCTTCAAGTACCTGCATCTCATACTGACATCTGTCATAGCACTTTTCTCCTGTCCTTCCTGACAACCACACTGTCCCTGCATCTGAATGGTCACCTTTTCCTCAGTGTCCAGCATGACACTTGGAGACACAGATTTGCAAATGAGCCAGGAGAGGACTGCCAGATGGATGCTCAAAGGCTAGCTGAAGTCACACAGGGGACTCCTAGGCAGGTGTCCGGGAGGAAGCCCGGGCGGACATTCTCCAGCTGAGGGGTTTTTCTTTGTCATCGCCCCTGGGGGTACGTTCCTTGGTGAAAACACTGAGATGAATTCTTCACTTAATATATTTCTTTTGTCTTGTTCATTTCTAGGTGAAATGAGTCCATAGCTCACGCGGAGCACACAGGCCTGCTGCTAACTCCCATCTCCCCAGTGTTTCAAGGGCCCCGTGAGCAAAAGCAACCCTGCCAGCCACGAGGATGGTAAACAGCGGTTACCAGGGCTGAGGCGAAGACGAGGAATCGGAGTAATTTACATTTCTGGACACACTGAGAGTCAAGAGGAGAGGTCCCACGGGGTGCCTTCCTGCCCCCCTGCCAGGGAAGCCAGGCCACACGCTCCTCATCATAGACCAGGGGGTGGAACCCCAATGCAGGTGACAGGACCAAGGCCTTCCGCTGTAAACTGGGGATAGACACCCCCAGCCTGGCCCTGTCTGGTTATGGTAGAGGCCTGGGGCTCTGGCCACATGTGGGAAAAAGGCTTTCTCAGAGGGGAAAATCATGAAAACCCAGGGTGCCACGGAGGACTGGTGTTCTCTAAAATGCCCTGTGAGGTAGTGAGCTCCCCGTCACAGGCTGGAGGCCACCTGTCAAGGATGTGGCCCCACCCTGCCCCTCCACCCACCAGTGATTGGGCCTCCTTCTCCCCCAGAACTGCAGAGGCTCTGGAGCCGGTGGGTCGGGAAGCAGCGGGGCCCCGGGGCCCTGGGGGCCCAGGCACAGGCTGACGCTGATGTGCTCGGGCAGCCGAGAGCAGCAGCAAACAACTTTCTTGGTCTTTCCAAGTAATGAGTCCACTCTGACTGCACCACCTCCCCCAAGTGGGGCCCCCCTGAGCCGCCTGCCAGGGGCGGAGGCAATGGCCAGCCCATGGTCAGCCTGTCTGGCTGCACATATTTGACCTCGGTCCTCCCTAAACCTTTTCTCACACCTCCAAAGCAGACCTTTGACCCAGGCCTGGAGAATTTGATCAGTGCCTCCACGGGCTGTTTATCTTACATATTAATTCTGGCAACGTGGGTTTGGCCTGGAGACTGCCTGACCCCTGATTCTGGGGCGACGGCGGCCGCTGCACTCTCTGTTCAGACTTCTCTGCCATCACTCGCTTGGGACCGCTTCTCTGCCAAGCCAGACGGGGGGTCATAACCGGTAGTGGGAGCTTCCTGCCTTCCTTCTGTCCGGGGGTGCCTGCTCAGGGCAGGGCTGTGGGCTAGGATTCCAGCACATGCGGGGTGGTAGGCCAAAGGCTCCGAAACCTCTCTGCTCCTCCTGCAATGTTTTATGTTTGAATTGGGCCAGACCAGGGCGGTGTTTGATTCTGGAGCAAATCAGAGTGCCCTCCATCCCAAATGCCTCTTCCAAACTCTGAGCATGGTTGGACGAGGTCGGATCCCACGGGGCCGAGAAAGACAGGAGAAGCTGCACTGGGAGCCTCTCCCCTGAGTCATGGGAGTTGAGATGGAGTCGAGCCAGGAGAGCTGGTCCCACGTCGCCTGTAAGGGGGGGTGGTCTCTAGGGGTAGGACAGTTGTTGGGGGGGAGAAGCCTTTGACATGAGCCACACCGGGACCACAGATCCCTCCCCTGCTGCAGATCATGCTTAGCACCTTATCCCCAACAATGAGCACATAGTAGGTCCTCATTAAATACTCGCTGAATGCAGTTATTAATCATCTGCTTTCCGTTTCACCCATTTCTCTGACCCCAGGGAAAGATTCAGAGAATTCAAGCTTCTCCAGGTGACACCCCCCACCTAAAAACCATAGATGGAGGGATTGGTATGCGGCTCGGAACCTTGCCCAGCCCTAAACCCTTGCTCCTGTGCCACAGTCTCTGAGAAGGCCGGGCATGAGGGTCCAGAGCCCGGTGCCAACGCCACATGGCGTGGATCTTCTAAGTCTGTCTGGGCTTTCCGCATGATGTGTTCCTGCGGTGTCACCCTCAAACAGGCCCAATGAAAGGGCATCCTGCTGCCTCTGACAGCAGGGACAGACCCGCTGGGGCAGAGGGGAGGTGGCCCTGAGTCTGGGCTGCCCTGAGGGCAGGTGTCTCCACACAGCCCCGCGTAGCCACCGCACACTGTTGCCATTGTCCTCCTCTGCTGGATGTTAATTTTGGGGGGTTTTAGGCTGTTTTCCGTTATTCGCTAAACAATGCCTTACCCATCCCACAGTTATGGAGTGGTCCTCATGCTAACTTTTGGCCACTGCCTTGGGGTCTGCTCTGGTTCCTGTGGCTCCCCGGGGCTCTCGCTCAGAGATGCCCAGCAAACTGGTGTACAGCTGGACCCTGAGGGTCTAACCAGATGCTGGACGAGCAAGGTCTGGGAGCCATGTTCTGCCCCCAAAAGGGCTTACCAGGGCATGTCCCCCTGCCCCACTTCCGGCTGTGCCCCAGCAGCCCTGCCCATGCCTGGCAAATCCTGTCCTCTAACGAGACAGCCGCCCCCCAGTGACAGCCCATTTCCATGTACAAACCAATTTGTCTCCACTGAGGGGAGAGAATTGCAAAGCAAACAAATTATGCATGCCCACCGCCCTCGGGGCACGCAGGGTGGGGGCTGCTGTCGGGAGGGATGTTCCTTCACTTCCCTCACAAAGTGCACCCCACCCCCACAGCGAGACTCGATGCTCCTCAGCTCCTGAGGGATAACTCCCCAATTCTTTTCTCCTTAAACCACCTGCAGCTGCAGAAGTGGGATGGAAGCCTGGCCAGCCCTCAGTCAAGGTCTGCCCTCATGTCCTGTGATGTCTGCAATTTACCACCGTCGACTGAAGGGTCTCTTATTCCCTGTCCTGGAAGCCAAGAGTCCAAAATCAAAGCAAGGACAGGGTCTTCTCGCTCCCTGTGATGACTCTAGGTAGAAACCTTCCACTTGTCCCGCAGCTTCTGGCCGGGCTGGAGGTCATCTGCTTCCTGATGGCCACATCACTGAGTCCTTGCCTCCAGCGTCCCGTGGCCTTTCTCTCAACCACGTATGTATGTCTTGTCTTCTTTCTCGAAGGACACCAGTCATTGGATTAGGGCCCACCCTCCTCCAGTGGGACCTTTTCCAAGCTTGACCACATCTACAAAGACTCTATTCCAAATAAGGCCACATTCACAGATCCTTTTGGGACTTTTGGGGAAGGCACAATTCAGCCCACGGTAGGGTCCAACAGCAGTCACCTTTGTGGGGACTCGGTGGGCATGGGTACCTGTCCATGCTCCCAGGCACTGTCCCATCTAGGTCGCCAAAGATCTGGGGCTGGAATACATAGATGAGGGGAATATCCCAAGAGTGAGCTGGATCCTGCCTCTGTCCAGGATTGGATGTCTACTAGCATGATAGGATAAGACCTCAGGCTGCACGGTGCCACTGGGCCCCAGGTCCTGGGGAAAAGATATGTTCCATATGCCCACACTCACAGAAGGCACCTGGGCCCCAGTGCCCCAGATCACTGTTAAAGACTGTCCACACTTTCCTGCATTTAACCCAGTGAAGGAGCATTTTCTCATCGTCCCATTTTCCAGATGAGTAACTGGAGGCTGGAGAGAGTTTAAGTAACTTGCCACAACTGCTTGAGTTAGAGGTGAGGAAGCTGGATTCCCACTCAGGGGTCTGAGTCAGATGGAGACATGTCCTCTGTCCATCACAAGGCTTCTCATTCAGCAGGACCCCAGGAGCCCTGCCAGCCCCTCCACTCTGACCCAGCATGGCTGCTTCATTGGGTGTTTCTCTTCCTGCAGTGTGCCGGCATCCTTGGGAACGTCCGGGGAAGCCTCCATCTTGGGGTGACAGCAGACAGACAACAGACAGACTTCAGGGTGCAGAAGTCCCAGACAGAGTAGGGGGCGTAGGGTTGCTGCAGATGTGGTTAGAATGAGGTCACACTGGAGCAGGGTGGGCCCTGAGTCCAGTAGGACTGGCGCCTTTCTAAGAAGAAACAGAGAGGGAAGACCACAAGGGGCCACCAGGAGCTCGAAAGGTGGGGAGGATCCTCCCCTAGAGCCTTCTTGGGGAATGCAGCTCTGCCCGCCCTTGTTCTCAGCCTTCTAGCCTCCAGACAGAGAGAGAGGATGTCTGTGTCATTAAGCCTCCTGTTGGTTTTGTTGAGACAGCCATGAGAAACTAATACAGACCCCACAACCCGGCAGGTCTCTTTGGCATTGTGTGATACCTAACTTTCTGTTTTTCAGCATCCCATATTTCCTGATTCTGAGATTGCCAGTGTTGAGAATGGGTTGAAGCCTCACCTACTCCCCCCTCTTCCTATTCCCTCCTCCACCTACTCCCCCACCCCAACTCTGCTCACACACTATTCCCACCCCTACCAGGAGCCATAGAAATCCCCCAGCCTGAGGAAGGGGGCCAGGCAGGCTGGATTAAAGGAAGCTCTAATGAAAGCCAGTGGGGGGGAGGGGTGTTCCCTTTCACAAGCTGGTCACAGGCTGCATGGCACAGTGAGGGGCCAAGACCCAGGGGCAGCAGGTACTGGGTCAGGCTGGGATTTCCCACAGTGGTCTCTCCAAGTCCTCTGGCAGACAGCGACAATCTGAGTGTGGACACCTGCAAGCCCACAGCAAATGCCCACATGCCTGCCTGTCGCTTATGGGGTAAGTTGAATGCAGAAAACGGCTGCACCTGGAAACTACGAGCTGTGGCTCGTGGCGACAGACCCCCTTGGCCTCACCTCCCCTTGTCACCATAGGATCCCTGGAAAGGCAAAGGCAGGGGTGTGGTATGGGGGTCTGCTGCTGTCGACCACCAATGATCTCCCATCTGTCTCCCATGCTCCTCCTCTGTCCCCAAGATGCCCCCAGGCACCCACTACCGTGGGGCCAGTGACGCAGAGGGATCCCTCATTTTCTCATCTTTGGACAGGTGTTCACCATCCCTCCTTTCTCTCTAGAGGCCTGGGGAGGGGAGTAGGGTGGTAAGTGTTTAGAAATGTCTTTTAAGGAAATGAGTCCTCTCCAGAGGGAGCTGCGAAGTTGGCTTCCTAGAGGTGAGTCTCCCAGAGCCCAGATGGAGAAGGACAGCCTGAGCCTCTGGACCCAGAACAAGGCCTAAAGATAGCATCTTATGTTTCTTGAATGGTCTCTGTTGAGAGTCAGATGGCTCCTCAGACCTTCTCATAGGCTCTTGTAGTGGCTTCTCACGATGACTAGTTGGGTAAGAACCTGAGAGTCGACTCAATAATTCAACCTTCAGCTAACCGCTAGACCTACTAAGTGTCCCAGGCAGAGGAGCACTGAGGCTGTAAGGGTGCTGCCAAAGCAGAGCTCCGAGTGTGTGCACATGCTGGTGTGCTGCGTTTCCCTTGTTATTCCTTAAAGGACTCAAGACCGTGCCCCCCACAGGGGCCACCAGTGCAGGAAACAAAAGCCTGCATCAGGGCAAGGTCAGCCCACTCAGGTGCCAAACATCCACAGCCCAGGAGGGAAGGTGAAGAAGCCTTCATGGCTGGCAGGGCTCCTCCATGTGACACTCGTAGCCCTGGGGGTGACCCTCCCTCAAGGGAGAGAGGTGGGAAGTGTGCTGGGTCCCAGCACAGAAGAGTAGATGACAAGAAGAAAAGTCACAAGGGAGACAGAAGCAGCAGAGAGGTCATTGGGAAGATGGTGCCCAGAGGCCCCTGGGGAGGCCGACCCAAGCAGGCCCTGTTATGCAAGACCAGGAGGGACCAGACTGGCCCATTTCTACCTGGCTGGCAATGAAGGGCTCTGTGACTTAATGAGCAGGAAAGCCTGGGTGGGGATGCCAGGTGGCAGGGGTGGGGAATGGGCAGGCCCAAAGCAGCCCTGCCCTCCCTCCTGATCCATGAGGACTGCAACCCACTGGCCTCTGTACCCAGGCCAAGTCCCCCAGCAGCCTTGGGGGATGTGGTGACATTGTCCCCCAGGGGACATCGAGCCCTAGGCTCCCAGCCTGGCATTCCTGGCCAGCGAAGCCAACGACTGTAGGTATGGGGTCCCCCTCTCAGTCACCCCAAGGACGCAGGGACAAGAGGACCAAAACCAGCATCATCATTAGTGTTTGCTGGGCCCGGAGTTGGGGACTTCCTTGTTTCTGACCCAGGAGTCTCATGTCTGGTGCCAGTAGTAAGCTGAGGTGTTACTTTGTAATAAGGCAAACTCCCAGACCCTGCCCCCTAGGTGGTAAGAAGGCGGGGCCATGCCTGAGGATGCTGCCTGCATTGGCACTGTGCTTCCCAGCTCTCCTCTGAGACAGGAGCAGAACGGAGGTCCCAGGGGAAGAGAGGCTGGTTCTGACTGGATGCTGGTGAAGCTATGGGACAGCACAGAAGGTGCACAGGGTCCTGAAGGACAGGCGGAAGTTTCAAAGGCCTCTTCTCCCTACCAAATATTCTCCAGGAGTCCCACCCTGGGGGCGCACATGGCCAGCCTGCAGATCGCCCCCGAGCTCCCCGCACCGGCCCAGCACAATAGAGCTCTCAGGGATCTGCTCTGCCTGTGTGGAGAGAAGCACAGCCCAGGGGGCACCCGAGGCCCGGATGGCCAGCGCACAGTGAGGCTGGCGGTGCCCCTGCCCTGCGAAAAAACATCGACATCCTGCTGTCTTGGTCAAATGGCGCAGTTGGGTCTTGGCTGAGAGACGCAGACCGGCTGCAACAGGCCCTGGGTCTCTTTATTGAATTGGGCAGGCGATATTGGATTTATGGGACTCAACTTTCTGATGACAAAAATTATCTGTATGGCCAAATAAAGACGAACGAGGCTCAGAGCCAACTAAGAAGGCAATTTCAGCCACTAATCCACCTCCCGGGCTGCTTATCACGCCCTGGGATGCTGTCATCTTCTAGGGTTGGCATACAAAGTGCCCTTTTGGATTTTTCTTAAGCCGACATTAGAAAATGGTGTATAAATTTAATCTCAGCTAAAAGGTAAAGATAGTCCACAGCCAAAGGGCAAGGCCCCATCACACAGGAACTGCTGTGCTTTATGTCCAATCAGACGCAAAATAACCAGGAGAAAATACGGTCCTCTCATCTAATCAATTACATTTGAGTAATTGATCGTATATTATTATTGATGAAAGCCCATATGATGTGAGTCAGAAGGGACTAGGTTCTCAAAAGATTAGATTTGGATACGAAAATGGAAGGAAAAACACGACTCTCATAAAATCATTTGAAAGTGGTTTATGGTTTAATGTGTGATGGGACATGGAGGCTGGGCCCAAATGGCTTCTCTTGTCTGCCCTTGTGTGGCCGAACTGCGTGGGAGGAAGGGTCACACTCGTTTAGCAGAGAGGACAGTCATGAGCCCACAAGAGCTGTCATGGGGAAGGGTGACACCTGGCAAGGTGGCCTCAGAGGGCCACAGCCAAGGGACAGTTGAAAGAAGGGAGGGGTCCCATTGAAGGAAGCGCTTTGACATGAAAAGAAGTATTGGGATGGTCGTGGCTTCTTGGGGGGCAGCCGGGGACACCCTCATCTCCAGCCACACTGGCTACTCCACACTCCCGTCCTTGACAAGCCTGCCACTTGCATACCACCCAGATCAGAGGCCCACTTCACTCGTCCCCTTCCTCACCATTCACTCTTCCTCACTCGTCCACGGAGCACCGAGGACTTCACAAGGACCTTTGTGCTGCGTTGTGGTGAGCTGGGTGGATGGCAGACCTTGTGCAGCTCACGTGTGTGTCCACAGGGACCACAGATGAGGGGAGGCTGAGCCCAGGGAAGTGTGACAGCATCCCGCCACTGCGGACAGATGAGGGGCTCCAGGCGCTCATAACCACACACCTGTAGCCTGGAAATCCTCTGCCCTGAGGTCCCCGCAGACCCACACCTGAGGTCCCTCAACTCAGCCGTGGGCGCTCCTTCTACCGAGCCTTCTTTCTGACCTGTTTTTTTTTTTTTTTAAATTGACGTAAAATTTACATAACATCAAATTTGCCATTTTAAGCATCTTAAAGTACACAATTCACTGGGTTCCAGCAGACTCACAGAGCCACACGGCCATCACCACTGTCTGATTTCAGAATATTCCCATCACCCGGAAAGGCCCCTTCCGTCCCGTCAGCAGGCACCCAGCAGCCTCCCTCTGCTTGGCAACAGTGGCACATCCATTCTGGGGCACACAAGGTCTCTCCAAGTAAGCAGTTTCCTTCATGTTTAATTTTCATCATACACATTTGCATTTTTCTATCTTATATATTGAATTTAGTTTTTCTGGGGAACTACCTCTTTTCCTCTAGGCCTTCAATTTTATGGCCGTAGAATTCATTTAAAATTATTTTAAAGGGGAGCCTGGGTGGCTCACTCGTTGAGCGTCTGCCTTCAGCTCAGGTCATGATTCTGGGATCCTGGGATTGAGTCCCACATCGAGTTCCCTGCTCCGAGGGCAGCCTGCTTCTCCCCCTCTCACTCCCCCTGCTTGTGCTTATGCTCCTTCTCTCAATGTCTCTCTCTCTCTCTCTCTCTTTCTATCAAATAAATAAATAAATAAATAAAATCTTTAAAAAAAATAATAAAACAAAATTCTTTTAAAGATATTTTTAAATCTCCTCCAGTTTTTAGTTGAGTCTCTTGTCTCATATTTATTTTGTGTGCTTTCTTTGTTTACTAATCGGGTTTATAAGAGATTTGTCTCTTCCTTTGGTCATTTTAAAGAACCAGCTCTGGGGTCCCTGGGTGGCTCAGTCTGTTAGGCAGCAGCTTTCAGCTCAGCTCATGATCTCAGGGTCCTGAGATAGAGTCCCACGTCAGGCTTCCTGCTCAAGAGGGAGCCTGCTGCTCCCCCTGGTCATGCTCAGTCTCTCTCGCTCTCTCTCTGTCTCCCTCTCTCTCAAATAAATAAATAAAATCTGTTAACAAAATAAAGAACCCGTCTTGGGGCTTAATAATACTTTGTTTTGGTCCGTTTGCTATTTATTGACTTTCATTTTTGTCTCTAACAGTCTCCTCTTCTTAACTTGTGGACTTTATAAAAGGTAATGGGTCAGTTCCTTGCTTCTCTTTCTGCCCCGGTCAGTGGCTGTGTACCTGCCTCACCTGCTTCTGGGTACATACCAGCCACCATGAGGACCTATCCTCATCTCCTCTCCCTGGTTAGCCTCTTTCTTTTCCACTCCAGCAATGTCATGCAGAATCTCTTTGTCTTTCAAAATCCATCCTCCCCTTTTGCGATGATAACTTAGGGAGCCCCCCATTTTCAGGGAATGCCCTCCCACCCAGGACAAAAACTACAACTCCCAGCATTCTTTGAGGCACACCTACCCATGTGACTGAGCTCTAGCCAGAAGTGACAGGGGTGGGCCGCATTGAGGGGAGGGCTCACCCCAGGATGGTGGATCAGCAAGTGGGTGGAGCTTGGGGTCTCCTAAAACATCCTGCTGTCTGGCCATGCCTAGCCCACCATGTTAACCCATCCCATGTTGGTTCTGCCATATAGCTAAATCTAAATGGTTCAGGGGACTTTTAAGGGGGGGCCGGAGGAGCTGTCAATTTTTCCTTAATTACTTATAGTTTGTCTAGGCCATGGTCAGAGAGAATCTCCACCTTTTAAATCTGCTTAGGGTGTTCTTTGAGATGCAGCACATTATCAATTTTTATAAATGCTCAGCAGGTCTTGGGAAGGACGAGACTCTCCACCTGAAGTAAGCAATGCCTCGCACACACTCATTAAACTGAGTTTGCTGGTTCAGGGACTCCATTTCTCCAAAACCCGGCCAACTGGCTGAGCCATGGGACCAGTCTGATTCTGAAAACAACACATCACATTTCCTATCGGAATTCCGCTTGTATTTTTAAATGACGTGGCTTTACATCGTCAGCCGCTAAGTTGATTAGTGCCTAGCACAGACTTGTTATTTTATCTTAGTCGTAAATTGTTTGCTCCTCTGTCTTTCTCTTCCATTTCCTGTATTTGAGCCTCAGGCCCATGTCCTCTGCTACAGGTGAAGCCCTCATCACCCTGGTGTCTGCATTTCTCGGTTTCACCTCACGTCCTGTGTCACTTGCTTTCAAGCATGCTTTCCTAAAGTACACACAGCCGTGTGTGTGTGTGTGTGTGTATGTGTGTGTGTGTGAGATGCGGTGGTCTCTGCGTTCCTAGCAGAGGATTTAGCTCATGTGTGTGGCTGGCGGTCTGCATTTTATTCCTTCCATGTTCTCGTGCTTTCATTCTGTCTTCCTCGCTGTGAATTGGTTGGTTGGTTGGTTTTGCCTTTTGCTACTTCTGCTATGGCTCATGATGCTGTTTGTCCTCCTGTTCTCCGCGGGGTTATCTGAGAGCAACACTGGGCCACCTTCCCTTACCCTACCTCCCCATTCAACAGCCAGCTCTTTCCTAATGATGTCCGTGCCAGCATGCTCCCTTTGGAACCCCGTCCTGCCACTGTGCAGAGAGCCGGCCCCCTGGAGGAGAGCAGCATGGCAGGCCCTGGGGGGTCCCCGCTTCTCACTGAATCCCAAGCCCCACTGTTCTGACATCCTCTTCAGTCTCACGGTGAACCCAGCAGGTGGCTCCCTGCTTTTCATCTCCTCCATATGGGGGTCAGTCCTAAGTTCCATCCAAAGAAGAGATCATAGGAGCTACCAAAATGGTCTCTAGCTGGTCGGAAATAGGGAGCCCATCCTGTCCCCATCTGACCCTCCCACTGCCCACAGCCACCCTCACACCTCTCCTGTCACCTCTCTCCTCATCCTGGCCATCCCCCACCGTGTCTCCAGGGCCCAAGCCTCTGTTCTGAGAATGAAAAGGATGGCCCACTGAGCTCTTGGCCTTCAAGCCCACTCTAGGGTCTTCTCCAGACGGCTGCGGACAGCAGGAGCCTCACACAGCCCTCCTGCAGGAGGGACTCAACAGCCAGCAACACACTCCGAGGTCCCAGGCTAGCTGCGCAAACTCTCTGGGATGCACCCACAACTGTAAGGCAGGAAGAACAGTCTGTTCCATGTAGACCTGGGACACAGTGGAACCAAATACATGCTGACCTTCAAGACCACTGAACATGGGGCAGAGGTGGGATCAAGAGCCAGGAGGATGTCTGATGAACACTCCAGATCAGGACCGATATCTACATGCCAGCTTTGTGACCCACCATGTCCAGAGCAGACTGAGGATGTGAGGATGCCCGTGCCCCTGCTCCATAGAGCAGAGCCCCGCAGAGGGCTCCGGAGAGCCCCCCTGAGGCTGGGCGCACACCTGCTTCTCTTGGCTTGCCCTTGAAGCTTCCTGAGATGACACCAGCCAGGGGCAGCCATCAGATATGCTGATATGGGGTGGGGATCATGGTGGTGTTCAGCAGGGGTCAAGGCAGCACAGCTCACGTGGGAGTCCCCCCTGCCCCACATGGGGGAGTCTAGTGGCATAGCCGGGAGCAGCCAGAAAGCTGCCGCATTCCAGACAAACCTTCTGTGACGAGTTCAACTGCGTTCCCCCAGAAGGTATATGTCGAATTCACCTCCAGCATCTGTGACCCTGACTGTATGTGGAGACAGGGGTCTTCCTAGAAGTGATCGAACTAAGATGAAGCCATTAGAGTAGCCCGGATCTGATGGGATGGGTGCCCTTATGAGTGGGAAAGGGGGACAGAAAGGCAGACAGGCATAGACAGAAGATGGCTCGAGGATGCAGGGAGAACCGGCTGTCTATGAGCCAAGGATCCTTCCTTGGAGTCTCGAGAGAACCACCCCCATCCACACCTTGACCTTGGGTGTCCAGCCTCCAGGGCTGTGTGCCTCCCTGTGTGCCTCCCTGAGATCCTACAACCCCCCATACCTGCCTGACCATAGAGAGATGGACCAGGAGCAGTCCTGGGGGCCTGGCGGTGGGTCTCGGGACCTGAGTTGGTGGCATCGTAAGGATGAGAAAGGAGACAAGGGAGATGCTTCCTTTGATGGAGTTAGGACTCCATCAAAGCCTGGGAGCCTCCAAGGGTGACCCTTGGGTGATGCTACGGTCCCAGAGCTCTCAACAGCTCCCTTGCCCTTAAGGTCACCTGCTGCCCAGCCTCCGCTCCTCACAGACAGGCTCTCCCGACCTTCCTCTTTCGCATCCCACCTCCACAGACTCGCAAACTCTCTGCTCCTGGTTGGCCCTGCACTCCCCTCCACCGTGGGCCACCTCCTCAGGAGACTCGGTGTCCCCCTCAGTAAGGCAGAGGACCCCTCCTGCTTCAAGGCCTCGGGCTCCAGCCCCCTCCAGACCGCCTGTGGGACAACAGGGGCACCTGCCCTTGGGACCATCCAGGCGGATGAGGTCAGCATGCCTCACGCCCCAAGTCTCTCACCACGGCCGACAGTGTATAAAGTGACTTTAATAAAACAGAAACAGCTTTACAGGGTGTCTTCGGAAGACAAAGTCAAGAGCCTGGAGCCTCTGGGCAGGGGGTGTGGGGGGGTGGTTGGCAGCTAGTACTTGAGAAGCCAGCGAGGCTTATGCTCACTCAGGGACGTGAAGTAAGACCACCACCACGGCTTGCTCCCGCCCACAGAGGGCTGCCTCCGCCCCCCGAGGGGCTCCTGGCCAGGTTCCTCCGGCTCCCCATACCGGCTGGCACCTCCTGGTGGGTCTCGGAGCCCAGACCCACTTCTCCGTGGCCCGAGGAGGAGCTGCTTGGGTCTGGTGCCCAGAGGCTGAAGAATGAAGTCCACGCGGCCGGCCCTCTTCATCCGGGCAGGGATGGTGACCTTCTTGATGACCTTGGAGTAGCCGGGTGCCTGAGCTATGACGATGTGGGACCCCGGAGGCAGCAGTCTCCAATAGTCACCATCTGGGGCTGCGAACACACAGAACAGAAGCAATTCTCAGACAGAGGTTCCCATTCGGGCTTGGGGTGCCGAGACGTGCAGGCCCAAGGGGCATCAGCCTGGAGGGCAAGTGGACCCCAGATTTGCACTTGCCTCTGTCCTGGCCTGGAGCACTCTTTCCACCCGCTTCCTCAGCCAAACTCCTATTCATCCCTCAAAACCCATGAAGGCAGAGTGGAGCAGCCTCTTGGGGCACCGGGACAAGGGACAGCTTGCCCGAGGGAGCCAGCCACCACAGCTCAGGCCCCCAAAAAGGGGCTCACCTGTGGTGATGTCATGGCGGATGCCCTTGACCACAATCCGGGCGTTTTTGACCGGCTTGCCGAATTTGTCCATCACCACACCTTTGATGCCCCGGTGCACCTGAAAAAGAGGAGAGGGAGGGCATGGGTATATGGTGTGTGCTCTCCAGAGGACAGAGCAGCCTAGCCCAGCCAGCTCCTGTCCGTCTGTCCTCAGAGCCCCGCTCTGGGTTCACGCCTGACCCTGCAGTTCTGCTCGAGGGTCCACTGACCAACTCTCCTGGGCCAGGGGTGCTGAGCAGAGAAATCTGGAGCTCATCTCAGCTCCCCTTTCACATGCAGAGTGGGTTAGTGCGGATACTCCTTCCTGAGTGCGGGCACCATGAGGACACAGGCCCTCGTGTCGGTCCCAGCCAGGGCACCTACCGCTGTTTGGTCTTGGACAAGTTACCCTGCATCTCAGCACTGTCTCCCCCCATCTGTAAAATGAGCCGCTGGTGTTGCTGGGGAACGTGCATCCACACCCGTGAAGGCCCATGGCAGAGCCGGGATGCGGGACCTGCCCACCATCTGTACAGACTGGTCCCCAAGCCACACGTTCGAGTGAATGCCTTCTGGTGAGGAAGCTACACCCCATGCAGGTCCCCATTAGAGCGGCCTGGGCCTGTTCACACTCCTCCTAAAAATGTCGACAATAAATAAGCCAACCCACCCTTGTTCTATAGGACTGCAAACAACTTAGGGCCCACAGGTTATGTCAAATGAGGCCAAGGGGACTGAGTAGGAGGGCAGCGAGACCCTACCCTTCTCTCCCAGGAGGCTGCCCCCCACACCTGCATGACCACTCCAGGCCTCCAGCCCCCACCCCCATCCTGTCCCTCCTTTGTTCGGAACCAGCCAATTCCTCTCCCCCACGTTCCTCTTCTTCCAAGAAGCCCTCCTTGATAACCGGTCACATCAGGGCCTTCCTCCGGGGTCCCCAGTGCCAGGCTTCCACGCTCCCAGCCCTGATCTCACTGTAATGTTACGATCTGTCCTCCTCTCCTCAGCCTAGAGCACAGACCAGACACATAGTAGGGTGTCAGTTCATGTCAGCTTGAGCAGGCTAAGCGAGTCACCTTCGGGCTGAGGAGTCACCTTCTGGCCCACCCAGGCACCAGGAGCCCTCCGGCAGGGACAGAGACGTGGTGTGTACGCCCCTCCCCTCCCCTCCCGCCCCTGGGAGAAGCAGACACCCACCCGAGGCCTGGTCAGCATCACTGTGAGGAAGGCCTCCATGGGCCATGACAGCCTCGATCCTTATCAGAAGACCCAGCACGGCCTTCCTGGGGCGTCGTCCTCAGGGTCCCGCCACGCCCGGCTGCATGACAGACCTGCCACCCTTCCGAGCTCATTACTAAATCTTCATACCCTAAGACCTCACATACAATATCCACAGAGCAATCCCAGTCCCACTTAAGGCTCCTTAAAACTAATTTCCACCAGACAGCCATAAAATGAAATGAGCGAGGGGTCTAGCCCAGACCTATTACTGAAGGGTGACCTGCCCCAAGCCGAGAGAGGTCTTGGGCTCAGCCATAAAACAGAAACTCGAACAACACTAAAAATGTCCAGCTCTTATCTGGGCTTTGCTTTCTGTTCTACAGTAGCAGCCGCGGATCCAGAAGGCTCTGCTTGGTTCTTGCCTAGAGGAAGGTCCCTGATCTTTCTAGAAAGGATTCATTGACATGACTGAGGTTCAGGGCAGGCAGATCCGAGTATAAGCTCTGGACAGTTTCTGGGCAACCCTGGGCAGGCGCTGTGCTGTCTGACCCTCTGTCTCCTCCTCTGGTTTTCTTCTGGCCGCTGAGAGCCAGGCTGGGGAGCCCACACGTGACCGAGGAGCCCCAGGCCAGTGCCATCCTTCCCAGGCACCTGTCCCTCACCTCACAAAATGGGGCAGCCCCTTCAAACACCCAGGACTGGTGTCAGGACTGAATGCCATAGGTAGGAGTGCCAAGTGTCCCTTGTTATGCATGTACATCCCCTCACCGTCCTCTTCGGTCAACCCTGTGTCTCCCTCAGGGCCTGCTCCTCCTGGGAACATGGTGCCAATGTGTAAGTCACCTGAGTCTTGAGAGTGCACAGAAGAAAAGTCACTGAGGCGTCTGCAAAACTACACTGGGTTCTGCCCTCCCTCCCCCCCTCTGCCGTGTGCCTGACCCACGGGGTTACTGCCCTCTGACACCCACCCCACCACGCCCCTCAGCTGTGAGCCAGGCCAGCAGGCAGGACTGGGAGAGCACAGGACACGGTTGACCAGCTGCTGGGGGACCGCCTCTGGGATCCACTGATGATTGTTCTAGACACGTTCCGCTTGGCTTCTGCTGAGCACCACCACCTACTTCTGGATGAACGTGGCCCCCCACAGACAGCATTTAGCCCTCCCTCCCCCTGCCTCACCCCTCCCCCAGCAGCCAGTGCCTCTGAGCCTGAGGGGCAGACATGCTCCTGGCCCTGCCACCCAGAGCAGCACCTGAGGCCAGCCTGTCACCCAGTGCACAGTCCACTCCTGTGTCCACACTCCTCGCTGTGGCCTGGGGACCCTCCCATGCCGTCCCCCTGCCTGAGCTCTCTCATTGCCTCGTTCCCCTACTTCTTCACAATGCAGCCCGGTTGTCACCTCCTCCAGGAAGCACCTATGATCTCCGAGGCTGGGTCAGGTGCCATCCCTGGGCTGCCTTGGTCCCTGCCTCCTCCCAGTCCGGTGCTATCCCTTTAGGCCATGAAAGCCTCACTATCCTAGGGCCCCAATGCATGGCCCTGGAAGTCCCAAGTGCCCCCAGGGCTGGCTGACAGGAGGCAGCCAGTGGACAGCCAGAGGGCTAGCGGATAAACAAGTGAGGGGCAGTTGTGCCTGCAGTCTCCCCCCCCCCAGGCCAGGCCTCGCTGGCTGGCGGAGCTAAGCCGGTGGGTGGGAGTTGGCTCACCGTCTCCATGAAGTTCAGGAGCGGCTCCTTGTTGTGCTGCCAGAGCGTGTAGAGGGCCTCCTCTGGGGGGAACTTTACGCAGCCCAGCTCCACCGTGATCTCAAAGCAGTTGCTGTGCAGGTAGTTGAAGTCAGACATGCCTGAGGCACAGGGGGTGGCCTGAGCGTGAGCCCATGCTCTGGACATCCATGCGCCCACACTCGACACCCACGTGCCCACACTCTGGACATTCACGTGCTTGCACTCGACACCCACGTGCCCGCCCTCGACACTCGCACACCCACACTCTCAACATCCACGTGCATGCGCTCGACACCCACGCACCTGCACTCTCGACACCCATGTGCCCATGTTCAACATCCACGCGCTCGCCACTCCCCACTTCCGGCCTGGTGCGTGGGAGGCTACTGCCCTTATCCCCACTTTAGAGATGAACAGACTGAGGCACAGGGCGCTGGCAGCTCTGACCCAGATCTCAAGGGGGAAAGGGGCAGGGTTGGAGTTGCACTTTGAATCCAAAGTGCGTTCTGGCACCTAAGTGCTCAGGCTTACGCTCCATCCTGTGTGCCCCTCGGTGGGTAAGAAATGAGCCTGCCGAGCCAGGCGCCTGGCCTGCTCCTGGCCTGGACCCGGGTGACAACAGTGTCCATGTGCCTAGCCAGGCCCAAGAATAGCCCGGGGAGGAAGGTCCCCAGCCCCCACTTCTGGGGAGAGCACAGGCTTGGTAAAGCTGGACAACCAGCCAATCCAGCCACACAGAGAGGCTCTCAACCACGCACCCACTCCTGCCTCTTCTGTCCATCTGCTATTGGGAGCAGAAGCCACCCCTGCCCTTCAGAAGTCTGCAGCAGCTGCAACCAACTTAACCTTCATCCAGGCTCCAATCCATGCGGCCCCCTGTCCTTGGCCACTGGCCCCTGTGTCTTCCCTGGGTCTGTGCCCCTGTGTCCACGAGTCCAGCTGCTCTCCTAGGCTCAGACCCATCTCTTGGGTCCCTTGCAGACCCTGGACATGGGGTTATGCTCAAGACTCAGAGTCAGGGACCCAGGCACCTGGGCTCTAGGACAGAGAAAAGGTGCCCTGTGCTCCTGGGAAAGGCCCACTCAGGGCCATCTCAGGGCAGTAGGGGCAAGGTGGCCAAGCAGGGGTGTGAGCTGGCTTCAGTGCAGGAGCTGAAGGGGTTGTCCTCTCTGCCCACAGCCCCACCACCTGTGGCACGGATGCCGACAGGCCCTTGTCTTGCCAAAGCCCGGTTTCCTCATCTGCCAAATGTCCCAAATACTGAGTGTCACGCCAGGATGGGGGGAGGGGCAGAGGATAGGAGCAGGTGGGCCTGGCCCAGCAGGTGCTCTCAGGACACACAGGGTCTCACGCACCCCGCTTTGCTTCGTGTGATGTCTACCCGGACACCCGGTTAACGTGGAACTTCAGAAAAAACAATAAATAGAGTTTTAGTGTAAGTATATCCCATGGAGTATTTGGGACGTACTTATACAGTACCAAAAATGCTTCATGATTTATCTGAAATTCAGGTTTCACTGGAGTCCTTCATTCCCTCCAGCACCCCTCTTACACCACCAAGGGGTGGGAAAAATTGGTCACAAGTAGGGTCACACAAGGTCAGAGCTCACGAAGTTCCCAGCAGAATGGGCATGGGGGCTGGCATAGAACTCTGCCACACCTGTCACCTAGAACCTCAAGACAGCAGCAGAATTGAAGCCAGACCACGCCCTCACAGGGCTGTGATGCCCCTATGCCCCTCCCCCACCTTCCAGAACTCCCAGAATCCGGCTCCCAGAAAGAGCTGTGGAGAGGAGATGCAGGCAACCTCTATCTCCCCGCCACTCTCCCAAACCCCTCCCCTACCCATTCCACCTCAGCCCCTCCCAACCTCCCCCTCCCTTCTCACTGCCTCCTTCCCTCCACTCTCTCCTCCCTCCTCCTGCCCAGTCCCTCCCCACCCCCACCCCAGCCCAGCCCCCACTCTGCCCGCACCTCCAGTGAAGCTGTACCAGTCTGCCCCATTGATGATGCTGCCCCTCTTCAGGAAGTTGCCACCACACCTGTTCTCCGACCTGTCCATCATCATGGGGTGCACATCAGCATAGGCCCTGGCCAGCAACTTGAACATCTGGAAGGGAGACCAAGGGATAGGTTTCTCATGAGACCAAGGCCAGAAGGTGGGGTGCCCTGCAAGACACCCTAAACGCTGAGGCCAATGGGTTGAGGAAGGAAGGGGGGTGGTATCCTCGCAGATGGCACAGCACATGCAAAGGCCTGGAGGCACAAGAGCCAGAGCTCATGGGAACCTGGCACATTGTGAAGCCCCTGCCCACCTGGCTGGGGAGGGTGGGCTTTCTCCCAGGAAGGGGGTGCACTGAAGGAACGCAGGCAGGGCTCCCCGAGGTCAGCTTTGCAACTTCCCAGGCCTTCCTACAGAGGGCAAGCCTTGGGATAGGCAAGAGACTGGGGCAGGCCTCATTTTCACGACGTCACCACTGACTACTCTATGATAACCATCACCCAATGTTCCCCGGGGCACAACCTGTGCCTGTGGGAGCCCCCACCTGTCACCACACGTGTGCAGCGTCCACTGTGGTGGGTGGAGGGGTGCATCTGAGTGCATCCATGGCCCCTGCCTGCCCCCAGAGCAGTCCTCCCCCCATGCTGCCCCCACACCAGGCAGGGGCACTGGTCGCCCTATGCCTGTGTCCCAGCACCGGACACGGGGTCTGCTCAGGTTGCAGCTCCTAAGCTGGGGTCATGTGGATAATGGGGCCTAGCGGACTATGCTTGCCAGAGCCCCGCGACCCTGGGAGAAGTCTGTCCTGGCCGGGGACCCCTCTGCAAAAAGTGGCAGGCTGGGCGGGTGGGGTCAGGCCAGAGCAAGGGTCTCTCCAGTGGGATCCCAGGGACATACAAGCCACAGGCCCCATTGGGAACAGGCCTGACCCGGCAGGCAGGTGCAGGACAAGGATGCCAGGAGAACAGCTTGCTG
Source organism: Mustela lutreola (assembly GCF_030435805.1). NCBI lineage: Eukaryota > Metazoa > Chordata > Mammalia > Carnivora > Mustelidae > Mustela > Mustela lutreola. The sequence continues at coordinate 66,018,142 of NC_081290.1, read as the reverse complement.
TAAATGAGCTAGGGGGCAGGGGGATGGGGGGACTTTCTCTGCAGGAGCTCAAGCCAGAGGCCACGGGGAGGACTGGCTTGCCCAGCTCTGCTGCCTGGGACCCCGCTGACGCTCTCGCTCCTTCTAGCTGGCAGTGGGCTGGGTGGGGAGGGTTTAAGGGGGAGGTCAGAGCTTGAACTGAGCTTGGGAGAAAGATTTTGGCAGAAGGGACAGGTATAGGGGAATAGATGGCCCGAATACCACCAAAAGGTGCTGGCTCTTCTCCACAGGGCACCACGAGAGTTTGGGAGAAGAGACGTGGGACACCCTGGCCAGCCCCTCCTCCCACGCCCCTGCCCCGCAGGCCCCCTCCTGGGACCCTGGTTTCCACAGAGACCACTGCTGGCTGTGAGCCTGAGAGTGATCGATCCGTGATTGATGGCTGGTGGGGAGGACTCTGGGTTTTCTGACTCTGGTGGGACTCATTGAGGCGAACTCCCCCCCCCCGCCCCCGCCAGGACATCTTCACGCATCTGCCTCCAGATTCAGACACTGGGCCTGGCACCAAGGGCTCCTGCTGCTGAGGGGACACGGGCCATGTCCCACTGTCGGCCCTGCCCTCTGACAGCATAGTAGTCAGGGGCAGGCCCACAGGGGACACCACCCAGCCTGGGGCATGTGCTGGGCTCTGAGCATGGACTATGCTAGCTGCAGGGGCGTGTGGTGGGGAGGGAGGGAAGGGGTGAAGCAGTGCAAGGAGGAAGGGGCACAGGAGCAAGCAGCCCGGGGGACCCAGGAGTTGCCTTCCCCGCTGTCCTGGAGGCAGAGCCCTCTGCCTGCTGTCCCTGTTCCGCCTCCTGGTCCCTGCTGAGTGCCTGTGGGAAATCACCTTCTCCTCTAGGGCAGCCCTACTGAAGGCCAGGGCTGGGCTGGGGCTTCACCCTGCACACCTGCGTGCGCACACAGAGATACACCCCATCCCGTCCCTCGTCTCCTGGCAACCCTCCATCCCAGTCCAGCCCGCTTCTGGCTCTGCCTCCTGACCTGGACCAGGACCCTCCGTGCGAGGGCCAGTCCTGCTTGACACAGGCCAGCAGTACAGGGTGTGGGGAGCAGGGGGAGGCTGAGCTGACCTGCGTGGCTGAGGGAGGGGAATGGGCACTTGTCCCCAGAGCCCCCTGCTCCCCGCCCTGCCCCAAAGCAGAGAGCAGGCCTGGCTCCCCATCAGCCCTGGGACACAGGGGTGGGCCTGCTAGGTGACTGAGCAGAGAGCGAGGACCTTTCCAAGCCAAGATGGAAAGTGATCAACTCCCACCTCCCAGAAGACCAGCCTGCGTGAGCTCCAGGATCAGGCTTGGGGAGGAGCCCAGTCAGGGCGGGGTATTGGGCGGGGGTGGGGGGGTACTGCAGGCAGCCAGTCCCTAAGGGAATAATGGGGTGGAGAAGGATCTCGCCATGATCACATCCCCTGCCCTGCTGGTCTGACCAGTGAGGGAAACTGAGGCCTGAACAGGGCAAAGACCTCTTCAGACCCAAGGGAACTCCAGGGTCAGAATTTCTTCTCCGATCCTGTGGCAGCTGGGTTCCCATGGAGCTAGTCTGGCCCTGGGGACCCTCAGCAAACCTGCAAGGCCCTGGAGAAGCCCTGAGGCGGCCAGGGTCAGGTGGACACCATGCATGCTGCAGCACTGCCCTCTGCCGGCCTCGCCTGGAACCCCACCCTCTCCCTGTGCCAGCAGGGAGGGCACTGGGCTAAGGTTCTCACCCCAGGGGCTCCCAGTTGGGGACACAGATGGAAGGTGGGGCGTGGCCCAAGGAAGGATGAGATGCTCCCAGATGCCTGGAAGGCTTCCTGGAGGAAGAACCTTTAGAGCTGGGCCTGGAAGGCTCCTACTGCTTCTGTGACTGCGTGCGTCTCACTGAGCTTGAAAAGGGACAAGGCCAGGCCAGCGCCTAGGCCACTGGGCCCCGCTCCCCCTGTAGCCTCCCCTGCACACACAGCAGGCCCGCCCCCTCTCACCTTCTCATCGGGCGTGGGAGAAAACATCTTTTCTTCCTGGGGGTGCTTGGAGAAGTCAAAGGGGTAGGACACCACAAGGTCGCCCCCATGGAGGCTAGCTGAGAGCACAAACGGGGTGGTCCGCATCCACTTCATTATTGCTTTGGTCTCGGGCGCCACCTGCACAGCACGGGCAAGGCCATGGTCAAGACCAGACACACCCCTGCTGGTTGCCTCCAGCCATCTCTGGGCCCACCCTCCCTGCTACAAGGCCCTGACTCGGCCCCCACCCAGCCCTCAAGAATCCCTTCAGATGCCACCAGCCTCTCCCACTGGCCCACACCCCTGCCTGAGACTCACTTCCCCACCACCCCGGGCCATCACTTCCTCTAGGCAGTCTGCCCAGGGAGCCATCTCTGAGTACCCGCCAGGCCCAGGGTGTTTTCCAGACGTCTTCTCTGAACCCCAACAACCCCATGTCCCAGGCAGGAAGCAGAGACTCAGAGGCTCAGACTCTCCTGCCCTGGGGAGACTGGGCCTGTGGTCCCGGAATAACGAGAGACCCCTTGAACGCAGGACGGTGAGTGGGGGGCAGGCTTGGGGACGGCTCCTACCTTACCCCACCAGTAGTGCTGCGGGATGGGGATGTGGTCACTGCGCACGCTGCGGGACTCAGCCAGCCGGTAGTACTCAGACGTCAGGTCAGGGAAGTTGCGGTTCAGATCCAAGTTCTGCGCGTTCTGCCTCCCGCTTGTCCACCCATTATAGCCGGCTCCCTGGAAGCACAGGCCACCCCCACCTGGGGGTCAGCACACCCCACCCCAACCGTTTCTGTAGGGAGGCCACGGGGCCAGACTGGGTCGGAGGCCAGGGCTGCCTTGTGTCGTGAACTTGGGAGCACGTCCAGCCAAGCTGTCCTTTACCTCCTCTGCCATCCATCCGGCTCCTCCCATCCAGCCTCCTGACTGAGCCTCCAGCCTCAGGGCCTTGCCCTGGCCGTTCCCTGGTCTGAATCCCCCCAGTAGTTATGTATACTGCTTGCTCCCCACCCCTGCTGGGGCTCTGCTCCAAATCACATGGGTGAGCTTCCGGGCCTCCAGCTACTGTGAGATCTCCCCTGCCCCACCTTTCCAACAGATCTCTCTAGAGCACATCCTCTCATTC